>NC_060084.1:12050000-13300000 GCF_922984935.1 Meles meles | reverse complement strand
TAAGGCATTTGCTCAAGGGTCAAAACTTAATAAGATGGATTATTTTTACTACTTCAGGATATTCTTAAGTTAAAAAATCGCTTTTTTCCTACTGCCGTGACTATGTGCATTGAAGAATGCAGTGACAACTTTTTTTTTTTTTTTAAGATTTTATTTATTTTTTGACAGAGAGAGAGAGATCACAAGTAGGCAGAGAGGCAGGCAGAGAGGAGGGGGAAGCAGGCTCCCTGCTGAGCAGAGAGTCCGATGCGGGACTCGATCCCAGGACCCCGAGATCATGACCTGAGCCGAAGGCAGCGGCCCAACCCACCGAGCCACCCAGGCGCCCCTGCAGTGACAACTTAGAGGAGTTTTGTGCCACTACCTTGATTTGTGCTAAGGCACCAGCAGTTTTGCCCACCACTGCTTTTGGATCATCGTAGTATAAAGCGGAAATACATAATGTCTTGGTTTGGATCCACAGACCATAGTTTGAGAACTGCTATCCTAGTCTATTTCCATTGTATCAGCTGCTAATTTTTTTTAAATTAATTAATTAATTATTTATTTTTTTCAGGAAAGCAGTATTCATTGTTTTTGCACAACACCCAGTGCTCCATGCAATACGTGCCCTCCATATTACCCACCACCTGGTTCCCCCAACCTCCCACCCCCGCCCCTTCAAAATCCTCAGGTTGTCTTTCAGAGTCCATAGTCTCTTATGGTTCACCTCCCCTTCCAATTTCCCTCAACTTCCTTCTCCTCTCCATCTCCCAATGTCCTCCATGTCATTTGTTATGCTCCACAAATAAGTGAAACCATATGATACTTGACTCTCTCTGCTTGACTTATTTCACTCAGCATAATCACTTCCAGTCTCATCCATGTTGCTACAAAAGTTGGGTATTCATCCTTTCTTTCTTTCTTTCTTTCTTTCTTTCTTTCTTTCTTTCTTTCTTTCTTTCTTTCTTTTTTTTTTTTTATAAACATATAATGTATTTTTATCCCCAGGAGTACAGGTCTGTGAATCACCAGGTTTACACACCTCACAGCACTGATGATAGCATATACCCTCCCCAATGTCCATAACCCCCTCCCCCTCTTCCAACCCTACCTCCCCCCAGCAACCCCAGTTTGTTTGTGAGATTAAGAGTCATTTATGGTTTGTCTCCCTCCCAATCCCATCTTGTTTCATTTATTCTTCTCCTATCCCCTTAACCCCCCATGTTGCATCTCCACGTCCTCATATCAGGGAGATCATATGATAGTTGTCTTTCTCCGATTGATTTATTTCACTAAGCATGATACCCTCTAGTTCCATCCACGTCGTTGCAAATGGGAAGATTTCATTTCTTTTGATGGCTGCATAGTATTCCATTGTGTATATTTACCACATCTTCTTTATCCATTCATCTGTTGATGGACATCTAGGTTCTTTCCATAGTTTGGCTATTGTGGACATTGCTGCTATAAACATTCGGGTACACGTGCCCCTTCGGATCACTATGTTTGTATAATTAGGGTAAATACCCAATAGTGCAATTGCTGGGTCATAGGGTAGTTCTATTTTCAACATTTTGAGGTACCCCCATGCTGTTTTCCAGAGTGGTTGCACCAGCTTGCGTTCCCACCAACAGTGGAGGAGGGTTCGTTCCCCTTTCTCCGCATCCTCGCCAGCATCTGTCATTTCCTGACTTGTTAATTTTAGCCATTCTGACTGGTGTGAGGTGATATCTCATTGTGGTTTTGATTTGTATTTCCCTGATGCCAAGTGATGCGGAGCACTTTTTCATGTGTCTTGGCCATCTGGACGTCTTCTTTGCAGAAATGTCTGTTCATGTCCTCTGCCCATTTCTTGATTGGATTGTTTGTTCTTTGGGTGTTGAGTGTGCTAAGTTCCTTATAGATTTTGGATACTAGCCCTTTATCTGATATGTCGTTTGCAAATATCTTCTCCCATTCTGTCAGTTGTCTTTTGGTTTTGTTAACTGTTTCCTTTGCTGTACAAAAGCTTTTGATCTTGATGAAATCCCAATAGTTCATTTTTGCCCTTGCTTCCCTTGCCTTTGCCGATGTTCCTAGGAAGATGTTGCTGCGGCTGAGGTCGAAGAGGTTGCTGCCTGTGTTCTCCTCAAGGATTTTGATGGATTCCTTTCTCACACTGAGGTCCTTCATTTTGAGTCTATTTTCATGTGTGGTGTAAGGAAGTTGTCCAATTTCATTTTTCTGCATGTGGCTGTCCAATTTTCCCAGCACCATTTGTTGAAGAGGCTGTCTTTTTTCCATTGGACATTCTTTCCTGCTTTGTCGAAGATGAGTTGACCATAGAGTTGAGGGTCTATTTCTGGGCTCTCTATTCTGTTCCATTGATCTATGTGTCTGTTTTTGTGCCAGTACCATGCTGTCTTGATGACGACAGCTTTGTAATAGAGCTTGCAGTCCGGAATTGTGATGCCACCAACGTTGGCTTTCTTTTTCAATATTCCTTTGGCTATTCGAGGTCTTTTCTGGTTCCATATAAATTTGAGGATTATTTGTTCCATTTCTTTGAAAAAAATGGATGGTATTTTGATAGGGATTGCATTAAATGTGTTGATTGCTTTAGGTAGTATAGACATTTTCACAATATTTATTCTTCCAATCCAGGAGAATGGAACATTTTTCCATTTCTTTGTGTCTTCCCCAATTTCTTTCATGAGTACTTTATAATTTTCTGCATATAGATTCTTAGCCTCTTTGGTTAGGTTTATTCCTAGGTATCTTATAGTTTTGGGTGCAGTTGTAAATGGGATTGACTCCTTAATTTTTCTTTCTTCTGTCTTGTTGTTGGTGTACAGAAATGCAACTGATTTCTGTGCATTGATTTTATATCCTGACACTTTACTGAATTTCTGTACAAGTTCTAGCAGTTTTGGAGTGGAGTCTTTTGGGTTTTCCACATATAGTATCATATCATCTGCGAAGAGTGATAGTTTGACTTCTTTTTTGCCGATTTGGATGCTTTTAATTTCCTTTTGTTGTCTGATTGCTGAGGCTAGGACTCCTAGTACTATGTTGAATAGCAGTGGTGATAATGGACATCCCTGCCGTGTTCCTGACCTTAACGGAAAAGCTTTCAGTTTTTCTCCATTGAGAATGATATTTGCGGTGGGTTTTTCATAGATGGCTTTGATAATATTGAGGTATGTGCCCTCTATCCCTACACTTTGAAGAGTTTTGATCAGGAAGGGATGCTGTACTTTGTCAGATGCTTTTTCAGCATCTATTGAGAGTATCACATGGTTCTTGTTCTTTTATTAATGTGTTCTATCACATTGATTGATTTGCGGATGTTGAACCAACCCTGCAGCCCTGGAATAAATCCCACTTGATCGTGGTGAATAATCCTTTTAATGTACTGTTGAATCCTATTGGCTAGTATTTTGGTGAGAATTTTTGCATCTGTGTTCATCAAGGATATTGGTCTGTAGTTCTCTTTTTTGGTGGGATCCTTGTCTGGTTTTGGGATCAAGGTGATGCTGGCCTCATAAAATGATTTTGGAAGTTTTCCTTCCATTTCTATTTTTTGGAACAGTTTCAGGAGAATAGGAATTAGTTCTTCTTTAAATGTTTGGTAGAATTCCCCTGGGAAACCATCTGGCCCTGGGCTTTTGTTTGTTTGGAGATTTTTGATGACTGTTTCAATCTCCTTACTGGTTATGGGCCTGTTCAGGTTTTTCTATTTCTTCCTGGTTCAGTTGTGGTAGTTTATATGTCTCTAGGAATGCATCCATTTCTTCCATATTGTCAAATTTGTTGGCGTAGAGTTGCTCATAGTATGTTCTTATAATTGTCTGTATTTCTTTGGTGTTAGTTGTGATCTCTCCTCTTTCATTCAGGATTTTATTTATTTGGGTCCTTTCTCTTTTCTTTTGGATAAGTCTGGCCAGGGGTTTATCAATCTTATTGATTATTTCAAAGAACCAGCTCCTAGTTTCATTGATTTTTTTCTTTTTTTTTTTTTTTTTTGGTTTCTATTTCATTGATTTCTGTTCTGATCTTTATGATTTCTCTTCTCCTGCTGGGTTTAGGGTTTCTTTCTTGTTCTTTCTCCAGCTCCTTTAGGTGTAGGGTTAGGTTGTGTACTTGAGACCTTTCTTGTTTCTTGAGAAAGGCTTGTACCACTATATATTTTCCTCTCAGGACTGCCTTTGCTGTGTCCCACAGATTTTGAACCATTGTGTTTTCATTATCATTTGTTTCCATGAATTTTTTCAATTCTTCTTTAATTTCCTGGTTGACCCATTCATTCTTTAGAAGGATGCTGTTTAGTCTCCATGTATTTGGGTTCTTTCCAGCTTTCCTCTTGTGATTGAGTTCTAGCTTCAGAGCATTGTGGTCTGAAAGAATGCAGGGAATGATCCTAATCTTTTGATACCGGTTGAGACCTGATTTGTGACCCAGGATGTGATCTATTCTGGAGAATGTTCCATGTGCACTAGAGAAGAATGTGTATTCTGTTGCTTTGGGATGAAATGTTCTGAATATATCTGTGATGTCCATCTGGTCCAGTGTGTCATTTAAGGCCTTTATTTCCTTGTTGATCTTTTGCTTGGATGATCTGTCCATTTCAGTGAGGGGAGTGTTAAAGTCCCCTAGTATTATTGTATTATTATTGATGTGTTTCTTTGATTTTGTTATTAATTGGTTGATATAGTTGGCTGCTCCCACGTTAGGGGCATAGATATTTAAAACTGTTAGATCTTCTTGTTGGACAGACCCTTTGAATAGAATATAGTGTCCTTCCTCATCTCTTATTATAGTCTTTGGCTTAAAATCTAATTGATCTGATATAAGGATTGCCACCCCAGCTTTCTTATGATGCCCATTAGCACGGTAAATTGTTTTCCACCCCCTCACTTTAAATCTGGAGGTGTCTTCGTGTCTAAAATGAGTTTCTTGTAGGCAACATATTGATGGGTTTTGTTTTTTTATCCATTCTGATACCCTGTGTCTTTTGACTGGGGCATTTAGGCCATTAACATTCAGGGTAACTATTGAGAGATATGAATTTAATGCCATTATTAGCCTGTAAGGTGACTGTTACTGTATATTGTCTCTGTACCTTTCTGATCTACTACTTTTAGGCTCTCTCTTTGCTTAGAGGACCCCTTTCAATATTTCCTGTAGAGCTGGTTTGGTGTTTGCAAATTCTTTCAGTTTTTGTTTGTCCTGGAAGCTTTTTATCTCTCCTTCTATTTTTAATGATAGCCTAGCTGGATAGAGTATTCTTGGCTGCATGTTTTTCTTGTTTAGTGCTCTGAATATATTATGCCAGCTCTTTCTAGTCTGCTGCCAATCTAATATTTTTACCATTGTATGTTACAGACTTCTTTTCCCGTGCTGCTTTCAGGATTTTCTCTTTGTCACTAAGACTTGTAAATTTTACTATTAGGTGATGGGTTGTGGGCCTATTCTTGTTGACTTTGAGGGGTGTTCTCTGCACCTCCTGGATTTTTTTTAATTTTTTTAAAAAATATTTTATTTATTCATTTGACAGACAGAGATCACAAGCAGGCAGAGAGGCAGGCAGAGAGAGAGGAGAAAGCAGGCTCCCTGCTGAGCAGAAAGCCCGATGTGGGGCTCGATCCCAGGAGCCTGGGATCATGACCTGAGCCAAAGGCAGAGGCTTTAACCCACTGAGCCACCCAGGCGCCCCGCACCTCCTGGATTTTGATGCTTGTTCCCTTTGACAATAGACCTTCTGCTCTCCTCTCTCTTTCTTCTTCTTCTGGAATCCCAATTATTCTAATGTTGTTTCGTCTTATGGTGTCACTTATCTCTCGAATTCTCCCTTTATGGTCCAGTAGCTGTTTGTCCCTCTTTTGCTCGGCTTCTTTATTCTCTGTCATTTGGTCTTCTGTATCACTAATTCTTTCTTCTGCCTCATTGATCCTAGCAGTGAGAGCCTCCATTTTTGATTGCACCTCATTAATAGCTTTTTTGATTTCAACTTGGTTAGATTTTAGTTCTTTAATTTCTCCAGAAAGGGCTTTTATATCTCCAGGGAGGGTTTCTCTAATATCTTCCATGCCTTTTTCGATCCCGGCTAGAACGTTCAGAATCGTCATTCTGAACTCTTGAACTGACATAGTAATCAATGTCTGTGTTGATTAGGTCCCTAGCCTTTGGTACTGCCTCTTGTTCTTTTGTTTGTGGTGATTTTTTCCGCCTTGTCATTTTGTCCAGATAAGAGGATATGAAGGATCAAATAAAATACTAAAAGGGTGGCAAGGACCCCAGAAAAATGCACTGTAACCAAATCAGAAGAGACCCCAAATTGTGGGGGGGGGGAGAAAGGGGATAAAAAGAGGTTCAGAAAAAAAAAGGAAAAAAATATAAACAAAGAAAAAATATATATTTTAGATAAACTAGTCAAAAAACATTAAAAATGAAAAGAGTAAAAGTTTTAAAAAATTTAGCAGAAGAAGAAAAAAGAATGAAAAAAGAATTGAAAAAAAAAATTGAATTAGCCACAAGACTAAAGAATCATGGGGAGAAAGCCATGAGTTCCGTGCTTTGCTTTCTCCTCCTCTGGAATTCCGCTGCTGTCTTAGGTATTGAACCTGCTTTCCTTGATAGATGAACTTCATCCTAGCTGGATATTTTATTGATCTTCTGGGGGAGGGGCCTGTTGTAGTGACTCTCAAGTGTCTTTGCCCGAGGCGGAATTGCACCGCCCTTACTGGGGGCCGGACTAAGTAATCCGCTTGGGTTCGCTTTTGGGAGTTTCTGTTCCCTGAATGCTTTCCGTAGAGTTCCAGAGGACGGGAATGAAAATGGCGGCCTCCTAGTCTCCAGCCCGGAGGAGCCCAGAGCCTGGGGCCCCACTCCTCAGTGCGCCCCCAGAGGACAGCACCCAATCACTCCCATATCCCCAGCCTCCAGCCGCGCTCCGAGCTCACCCAGCCCGCGACCAGTTCAAGGTAACCCCGAGCTGAGAGTTCAGTGCTCGGCTCTGTCTCTGTAGCCAGCTTCTCCGTTCTAACACCTGTGAGCTCTGGGACACTCTGACACCCGATCCTTCTGTGACCCTCCGGGACCTGGGGCCATGCTGACCCCACGTGGGCTTCACCCTGGTTTAGCCTCTGGAGCAATGTCCCTCAGTGGAACAGACTTTTAAAAGTCCTGATTTTGTGCTCCGTTGCTCCGCCGCTTGCCGGGAGCCGGCCCCTCCCGCCGCGGTCTATCTTCCCATCGTTTTAGATTCACTTCTCCGCCAGTCCTACCTTTCAGAAAGTGGTTGATTTTCTGTTTCTAGAATTGCTGTTCTTCTTCTCTTTGATCTCCCATTGGATTTGTAGGTGTTTGCAATGTTTAGATAAGCTATCGAGCTGATCTCCTGCTACCTGATGTAGTCTCAGCCTGCTACTTCTCCGCCATCTTGACCTCAGCTGCTAATTTTTAAAAATGCATTTATTTTTAAAAAATTATTTAAAGTTTATTTTAATATTATTTACATCCCTGCGTTATTCCTATTTTTGAGGCTTTTAAAAAATATAAATGTTCAGTTTTTCCATTGCTAAAATCTGTGGAGATGAGTACATTTTTCTCTTTAGTTCTTTTTTTAAAATTTTATTTTATTATGTTAGCCATCATACAGTACATCAGTAGTTTTTGACATAGTGTTTTATGATTCATTGTTTGCATATAACACCCATGCAAGTGCTCCATGCAATACATGTCCTCCTTACTACCCATCACCGGGCTCACCCTCCCCCCACCCCCTCCTCTCTGAAGCCCTCAGTTTGTTTCCCAGAGTCCACAGTCTCTCATGGTTCGTCTTCCCCTCTGATTCCCCCGACCCCTTCAGTTTTCCCTTCCTTTTCCTAATGTCCTCCATGCTATTCCTTATGTTCCACATATAAGTGAAACCATATGATAATTTACTTTCTCTGCTTGACTTATTTCACTCAGAATATTCTCCAGTTCCATCCATGTCGTTGCAAATGGTGGGTATTCCTCCTTTCTGGTGGCTGAGTAATATTCCATTGTGTATATGGACCACATCTTTATCCCTTCACCTGTTGAAGGGCATCTAGGCTCCTCCACAGTTTGGTTATTGTGAACATTGCTACTATGGACATTGGGGTGCATGTAGCTCTTCTTTTCACTACATCGGTATCTTTGGGGTAAATACCCAGTAGTGCAATGACTGGGTCAAAGGGTAGCTCTGTTTTTAATTTTTTGAGTAATCTCCACGTTGTTTTCCAAAGTGGCTGCACAAGCTTGCATTCCCACTTACAGTGTAAGAGGGTTCCCCTTTCAACACAACCTCTCCAACATCTGTTGTTTCTTGCCTTGTCAATTATTACCATTCTAACTGGTGTAAGGTGATATTTCAGTGTGGTTTTGATTTGAATTTCCCTGATGACTAATGATGTTGAACATTTTTTCATGTATTCAGTAGCCATTTGTATGTCTTTGGAGAAGTGTCTGTGCATGTCTTCTGCCCATTTTTTGACTTGATTATTTGTTTTTGGGTGTTGAGTTTGAGAAATTCTTTATAGATCTTGGATAACAGCCCTTTATCTGTAGTGTCATTTGCAAATATCTTCTCCCATTCTTTGGCTTGCCTCTTTGTTTTGTTGACTGTTCCAGTTGCTATGCAGAAGCTTTTTATCTTGAAGTCCCAAAAGTTCAGTTTTGCTTTGTTGCCTTTGGAGACATGTCTTGAAAGATGTTGCTGTGGCCAATGTTAAAGAGGTTACTGCCTATGCTCCCCTTAAAAATTTTGATGGATTCCTGTCTCACATTGAGGTATTTCATCCGTTTAGAGTTTATCTTTGTGTATGGTGTAATAGAATGGTTGAGTTTCATTCTTTTGCATGTGGCTATCCAATTTTCCCAGCACCATTTATTGAAGAGACTGTCTTTTTTCCATTGGATATTTTTTCTGGCTTTGTCGAAGATTATTTGACTATAGAGTTGAAGATATATAGCTGGGCTCTCTATTCTGTTCCCTTGATCTGTTTTTGTACCAGTACCGTGCTGTCTTAGTGATCACAGCTCTGTAATATAGCTTGAAATCAGGCAATGCGATGTCCCCAGCTTTGTTTTTCTTTTTCAACATTTCCTTGGCGATTCTTTTCTGATTCTTTTCTGGTTCTCTACAAATTTTAAGATTGTTTGTTCCAGCACTTAGAAAAGTAGTTCTATTAAAGTGATTAATGGATTTCCAAATATTGAACCCCTCTTACATTTCTGGAATAAACAAACACTACTTGATCATGATGGATTTTTGGATTGTGTTTGCTAATATTTTATTTACAATTTTTGCATTAATATTAATAAATGAGATTGGTTTATAGTTATTTTATTATGCAGTATTTGTCTAGTTTTAGAATTGATGTTAAATTTGCATTATAAAAATAATTTGGATGTTTCTTTCAGTGCTCTGAAATGGCTTAAGCAGCATTTACATATCTGATATGTTTACATATATGATATGTTACATATCTGATATCTGTTTACATAATCTGATCTTTACAAGTTTAGTGGATTTCTTTGTGAAACTGAATGAGTCTACTATCTTTTTGTCAGAGGAGCTCTTTTATGACTTTCTATTTCTGTTTTTCTCTTTACATAATTCACTTGTTTAGAATGTTTCATATAGTTGTACAAAGTAGTCTCATGATTTTAAAAAAATCCCATTTTGACCTTATTTCTTTTGTGTGCTTGTGCTTTCTTATCTTTTAGAAATCAAGTTAACAGTTTCTGTTTTGTTGATTAGTTTTCAGAGAATGAGATATTTTGGTTTAGTAACTGGTTTTTTCTAACTCCTTGATTTATTTCTAAAAATTAAGATATAATTGACATGTAATATTATATTAATTTCAGGTATATAACATAATGGTTCAATATATATATATTGTGAAATGATCACAATAAATTTAATTTACATTTATCACTGTACAGTTATAATACTTTTCTTACAGGAAAGATCTGCTTTCTTTTGACTATAACACAGTATTATTAAATATATATTATATATGTATCATATATGTTTTGTGTGTGTATTTATATATTATGTGTGTGTGTGTGTGTGTGTGTGTGTGTGTGTGTGTGTGTGTATTTATATTTGGATGAAACTCCTGCCTCTAGGGTGCCTGGATGGATCAGTTAGTTAAGTGTCTGCCTTTGGCTCAGGTCATGATCCCAGGGTCCTGGGATGGACCCCTTCATTTTGCTCCCTCTCCTATGTGCTCCTGCTCTTTCTATCTCTGTCTCTTTCTCTCAAATACATAAATAAAAAATCTTAAAAAAAAACCCAAAAAACCCTGCCACTGGCAAACACCAATCTGTTCTCTGTGTTCATGAGCTTGTTTAAATTTTTAAAAATATTATGCATATAAATGAGATCATATGGTATTTATCTTTTTCCATCTGACTTATTTCACTTACCATAAAGCCCTTAAGGTCTATCACGTTGTTGCAAATGGCAGGATGTCTCTTTTTTTAAATGGCTGAATAATATTTCATCGTCTTTATTCATTCACCCATCAGTAGACACTTAGGCTATTTCCATATTTTGGGTATTGTGAATAATGCTGCAGTGAACATGGGAGTGAAGACAACTTTTGAGGTAGAGTTTTTGTTTCTTTCAAATTAAAAACTCAAGTGGAATTGCTGGATCATATGATAGTTTTGAGGAACTTCCATACTGTTTCAGTGGAGTAAAACATAGAGGCTGCACCAATTTATATTCCCATCAACAGTGCATGAGCATTTCTTTTCCACATCCTCACCAACATTTCTTTCTTTCTTTCTTTTTTTTTGGTAATAGCCATTCTAACAGGTGTGAGGTAATATCTCATTGTGGTTTTGACTTGTATTTCCCCATTGATAAATAATGTTAAGTGTCTTTTCATGTACCTATTTGCCATCTCTATGTCTTTGGAAAAATGTCTATTCAGATCCTCTGCCCATTTTTTAATTGGGTTGTTGTTGTTTTGCTCTCAAGTTGTATGAGTTCTTTATGTACTTTGGATATTAACCCCTTATCTAATGTATCATTTGCAATTATTTTCTCCATATCCATGAACATGGAATATCTTTCCATTTATTTGTGTCTTCTTTAATTCTTTCATCATCGTCTTATAGTTTTCAGTGTATAGGTCTTTTACCTCTTTGGTTAAATTTATTCCTAGGTATTTTATTTTATTTTTTGACACAGTTGAAAATGGGATTGTTTTCTTAATTTTTCTTGTGTTAGTTTGTTATTAGTGTATAGAAACATAATAGATTTTTGTATATTGATTTGGTATCCTACAACTTTATTGAATTTTTTTACTAGCTCTCACAGTTCTTTGGTAGTCCTAATATTTTCTGTTTATAATATGTCAACTGCAAAGAGTGACAGTTTTACTTCTTTCTTTCCAATTTGGATGACTTAAAAAAACAAAACACCATTTACTTGAGAGAGAGAGAGAGCATGAGTGGGAAGAAGGGCAGAGGGAGAGGGAGAAACAGACTCTCCACTGAGCAGAGAGCCCAACACTGCCAGATCCCAGGAACCTGGGATCATGACTTGAGCTGAAGGCAGTTGCTTAACTGACTGAGTCACCTAGGTGCCCCATGGGTGACTTTTATTTCTTTCTTTCGTGAAGTGCTCTGGCTAGGATTTCTGATACTGTTTTGAACAAAAGTGGTGAGAGTGGGCAACATTTTTTATTCTTGATCTTAGAGAAAAGATTATAGTTTTTCACCACTGAATATGACATTAGCTGTGTGACTGTCATTTATGGCTGTTATGTTGAGGTATGTTCTCTCTATACCCAACTTGTTGAGAGTTTTGATTATAAGTAAGTGTTGAAATTTGTCAGATGTTTTTTCTACATGTATTGAGATGATCATATGACTTTTACCCTCATTTTGTCAATGTAGTGTAAAATGTTAATTGACTTGGCAGATGTAGAGCCATCCTTACAGCTCTGGAATAAATAAATAAATAAATGCTGGACTTGTAAAATGAGTCTGGAAGTGTTCCTTCCTCTTCTGTTTTTTTTTTTTTTTTTTTGGAGTTTGACAAGAGTTGGTATTAATTCTTCTTTAAGTATTTTGTAGAATTACCAGTGAATGACTGTCTGGTCCTGGACTTTTGTTTTTTTGGTGGTTTTTATTACTAATTCAGTCTTCTTACTAGTAATCTGTTCATATGTTCTCTTTTCATGGTTAGGTCTTGGTAGGTTGTATGTTTCTGGGATTTATCCATTTTTTCTAGGCTGTCTAATTTGTTGGTATGTATTCATAATAGTCTCTTAGGATCCTTTATTTCTGTGGTATGAGTTTTGATGTCTCCTCTTTCATTTCTGATTTTATTTGAGCCCCTTCTCTTTTTTTCTTAGTATAGCTAAAGTTTTGTCTTATTAGTTTATTTTTTAAGAAAAACAACTCTTAGTTTCATTAATCTTTTCTGTTATCATTTTAGTCTACTTCATTTATTTCCGCTTTGATCTTTATTTTTTCTTTCCTTCTTTTAATTTTGGGCTTCGTTTATTCTTTTTCTCGTTCCTTGAGACTTAAGAATAAGTGGTTTACAGATACAGATGTAGTGAAAAGAAGGGCCATCTGTACCCCAGTGTTTATTGCAGCAATGGCTACGGTCGCCAAACTGTGGAAAGAACCAAGATGCCCTTCAACGGATGAATGGATAAGGAAGATGTGGTCCATATACACGATGGAGTATTATGCCTCCATCAGAAAGGATGAATACCCAACTTTTATAGCAACATGGACGGGACTGGAAGAAATTATGCTGAGCGAAATAAGTCAAGCAGAGAGAGCCAAGTATCATATGGTCTCACTTATTTGTGGAGCATAACAAATAACATGGAGGACATGGGGAGATGGAGAGGAGAGGGAGTTGAGGGAAACTGGAAGGGGAGATGAACCATGAAAGACTATGGACTCTGAAAAACAACCAGAGGGTTTTGAAGGGACGTGGGGGGGTGGGAGGTTGAGGAACCAGGTGGTGGGTAATAGGGAGGGCAAGTACTGCATGGAGCACTGGGTGTGATGCCAAAACAATGAACAGGGTTATCCTGTAAATGAACAACAACAACAAAAAAGAATAAGTGGTTTATTTGAGATTTTTCTTGTTACTTGAGATAGGCATTTATTGCTATGAACTGTCTAAGAACTGCTTTTGCTGTATTCCACATGTTTTGGTATGTTGTATTTCCATTTCCCTTTGTCTGAAGGTGTATTTTGATTTCCCTTTTAATTTCTTCTTTGACCCATTGGTTGTCTAGTAGCATGTTGTTTAATCTCCACAATTTTGGAATTTTCCTGTTTTCCTTTTGTAATTAATTTCCAGTTTTATACCACTTTGATTGGAAAAGGTGCTTGATCTTTTTTCGGTCTTTAAATTTATTAAGACTTGTTTTGTGTCCTAACATGATCTGTCCTGGGAAATATTCCATGTGTGCTTGAGAAGAACATGTCTTTTGTTGCTTGTGGATGCAATGATCTGTATAATATATCAAGTCCATGTGATTTAATGTGTTTTTTTAAGGCCAATGTTTTGTACTGATTTTCTGTGTGATTAATCTATCCATTGATGAAAATAGAGTATTGAAGTCCTTTGCTGCTATTGAATTGCTGTCTATCTCTCCCTTTATCTCTGTTAATATTTACTTTATCTATTTAGGTGCTCCTATGTCAGGCCCCCCCGTGGCAGTATAGGCAATGACTGGAGTCAGGGCCATCTCTGAGTCTACAAGCCATTCTGGGGGCCTTAACTATCTACATGCAGATGGGGAGAAGCTGTGGGGCCCTGGGCTGGCATCTTGCATGCACATAGCTGTTGAAGCTGATGCTGGCAGTATGGACCGGGTTTTGGTGCGGAGGGAGCATGGAGGGACTCAGGTAGCTGGTATCTGTGAGCCTAAAAACCTGCAGGGTGAAAATATCATGGCAAAATCCACAGGGCATCTGTCTGCAGGGGCTGTGCTAGCTTTTGGCTTCCTCAGCAATAAAAAAAGCTGGTGGGGTCCTCTGTGAAGCAGTCTGCTGAGGGCTGTAATGAGATTCTCAGCAAAGAAAGCAAGGGTTGGGGTCTGTAGCATCTGCAAGGGCTGTTGAGGTCCTTATCACTGAAGATTTTTGTGGTCCTCTGCAGAGCAGGCCACTAGGAACCACAGTTGATAACACTGTGAGTGATATTGGGAGGCCCTGCCCTTGTTTGTTGTTCCTAGCCATTTCTAAAGGTCTCAGCTTTGCTGGTTTCTGGGTAGGGTAAAACTGAAGTGGGTTCTTTGTGCAGTGCTCTGAAAGGCTGGGGAAACTTGTTGCTCACCCTGCTTTCCTTTTACCAGCATGGGGAACTCTCTTGGGCCGGGAGAGTTCCCTCTTGGCACAGAACAGTGCCAGCCTGGGGGATGGAATGATGCAGGCAAAATGAAACTTCTTTCTACCCTTTATGTATGGTTATTTTCATGTTTTTTGCTCTATTGTGTTGCTGAAGTTGCTTCTTCTTCTTCTTCTTCTTCTTCTTCTTTTAAAGATTTAATTGTTTATTGGGGCAGGGCAGACGGAGAAGGAGAGAGAGAATCTCAGGCAGACTCCCTGCTGAGCAGGGAGTCTGATGCAGGTCTTGATCCCACAACCCTATGATCATGACCTGAGCCAAAATTAAGAGTTGGATGGTTAACCAACTGCGCCACAGAGACACCTCTGTTGATGAAGCTTCTTAGGTGGACTTCTGACCTCTCCCAGAGCTATTTTTTGTTCATGGCTAAGTATCTAATTGTTTGTGTGTGTGTGTGGGGGGGGGAATGGAGGCTGGAGTCAACTCCTCCTCCATCTTGATGTCATTCTATCATCCAGTCCTCAAAAAATGTCACTCTACTGTCTTCTAGCTTGCATGTTTTTAACAAGATGGCTATTATAATTTGTATGTGTATTTCTCTTTATTAATTTTCCCCTCTTTGGCTGCTTTCAAGATTTTCTCTTTGTTTTGTGTTTTCAGAAGTTGGATATTTATCTTGCTTGGTGGTTTGATCTGCAGTTTGATAGATGCCATTACTTTTGAAAATTCTTAGCCATTATCCCTTCAAATATTTATTCTACCCAATTCCCTGTCTTTTTTCTTCTTTCTGGAATTCTAATTGTGTATGTGTTAGATCATTTGATATTGTGTGTATATATATATATATATATTTAAATTTTTACTCTTTTCTCTCTTTCAGTTTGGGTATTTTCAGATTCAGTAATTCTTCCCTTAGTTCTGTTACGTCTACTGATGAACTAGCCAGTGACAATCTGGAACTCTAACACTGTGTTTTTTATTTCCAGCATCTTCATTAATTTTTCTTAGTTACCATCTCTGCTGAAATTACTCATCTGACAATGAGTGTTGCTACTTTTTCCATTGGAGCCCTTGACAAATTTTTGTAGTTATTTTACTTAAAAATTTTTTATGAGATTTTATTTTTAAGTAATTTCTACACAAAATGTGGAGCTTGAACTCACAACCCTGAGATCAAGAGTTGCACACTACATGGATTGAGCCAACTAGGCACCCACATAGTTATTTTTTATTAAATGTTGATAGCTCCAACATCTGTGTTATATGTAGGTTTGGTTCTGTTGATTGTTTTGTCTCTTGGTATTATGAAGTTATTTCCCTTGATTTTTTTTTTTTAATACCACATCACCAGTGATTTTTTTGTTTGTTTGTGTTTGTGTTTTTATAGGGGACATGGAGAAGAAGAATCTGGACTGGGCTCCATGGCCATCCTTCAGCAGCTGCTCTTCCTTGCCCTTAAGCCTGTGCACGTATGAGGGATGCCTTCTCAGGACTCTTGCCATCATTTTTTTTTGTGAGTACACATTGCTATCTGTAGAGAGAGAAGCCTGCAGGTGGTGGTAACTCCCCTTATATCTGTAATCTTTAGGGCTCCCTATTGTGCCACCAGCCAGTACTTAGCCTCCACTATTTTGTTAATAATTCTTTAAAAATTTTTTTAAATTAACATATAATGTATTATTTGCCCAGGGGTACAGGTCTGTGAATCGTCAGGCTTACGCACTTCACAGCACTCATCATAGCACACATCCTCCCCAATGTCCATAACCCAACCACCCTCTCCCAACCCCTCCGAAACCCAGCAACCCTCAGTTTGTTTTGTGAGATTAAGAGTATCTTATGGTTTGTCTCCCTCCCGATCCCCTCTTGTTTCATTTTTTCCTTCCCTACCCCCCAACCCCCCCACTTTGCCTCTCAAATTCCTCATATCAGGGAGAGCATATGATAATTGTCTTTCTCTGATTGACTTATTTCACTAAGCCTAATACCCTCTAGTTCCATCCATGTCGTTGCAAGTGGCAAGATTTCATTTCTGGTGGCTGCATAATATTCCATTGTGTGTGTGTGTGTATATATATATATACACACACAATATATATATATACACACACTGTATATATATATGTATATATATATATATAATATATATATAAAGATGTGGTATATATATATACACTATATATATATAGTGTGTGTGTGTATATATATATATATATATATATATATATATATATATATACATACCACATCTTCTTTATCCATTCATCTGTTGGTGGACATCTAGGTTCTTTCCATAGTTTGGCTATTGTGGACATTGCTGCTGTAAACATCCAGGTGCATGTGCCCCTTGGGATCATAACATTTGTATCTTTAGGGTAAATATCCAGTAGTGTGATTGCTGGGTTGTAGGGTAGCTCTATTTTCAACTTTTTGAGGAACCTCCATGCTGTTTTCCAGAGTGGCTGCACCAGCTTGCATTTCCACCAACAGTGGAGAAGGGTTCCGCTTTCTCCACATCCTTGCCAGCATCTGTTGTTTCCCAACTTGTTAATTTTAGCCATTCTGACTGGTGTGAGGTGGTATCTCATTGCGGTTTTGATTTGTATTTCCCTGATGCTGACTGATGTGGAGCACTTTTTCATGTGTCTGTTGGCCATCTGAATGTCTTCTTTGCAGAAATGTCTGTTCGTGTCCTCTGTTCATATTTGTTCTTTGGGTGTTGAGTTTGGTAAGTTCTTTATAGATTTTGGATACTAGCCCTTTATCTGATATGTCATTTGCAAATATCTTCTCCCATTCTGTCAGCTGTCTTTTGGTTTTGTTGACTGTTTCCTTTGCTGTGCAAAAGCTTTTGATCTTGAAGTCCCAATAGTTCATTTTTGCCCTTGCTTCCCTTGCCTTTGGCGATGTTTCTAGGAAGAAGTTACTGCGGCTGAGATCGATGAGCTTGCTGCCTGTGTTCTCCTCAGGGATTTTGATGGATTCCTTTCTCACATTGTGGTCATTCATCTGTTTGGAGTCTATTTTTGTGTGTGGCATAAGGAAATGGTCCAGTTTCATTTTTCTGCATGTGGCTGTCCAATTTTCCCAATACCATTTGTTGAAGAGACTGCCTTTATTCCATTGGACATTCTTTCCTGCTTTGTCAAATATTAGTTGACCACAGAGTTGAGGGTCTATTTCTGGGCTCTCTATTCTGTTCCATTGATCTATATGTTTGTTTTTGTGCCAGTACCATACTGTCTTGAGGATGACAGCTTTGTAATAGAGCTTGAAGTCTGGAATTGTGATGCCACCAACTTTGGCTTTCTTTTCCAACATTCCTCTGGCTATTTGAGGTCTTTTCTGATTCCATATAAATTTTAGGATTATTTGGTCCATTTCTTTGAAAAAAATTGATGGTATTTTGATAGGGATTGCATTAAACATGTACACTGCTTTAGGTAGCATAGACATTTTCACAGTATTTGTTCTTCCAATCCTTGAGCATGGAACATTTTTCCATTTCTTTGTGTCTTCTTCAGTTTCTTTCATGAGTACTTTATAGTTTTCTGAGTACAGATTCTTTGCCTCTTTAGTTAGGTTTATTCCTAGGTATCTTATTGTTTTGGGTGCAATTGTAAATGGGATTGACTCCTTAATATCTCTTTCTTCTGTCTTGTTGTTGGTGTATAGAAATGCAACTGATTTCTGTGCATTGATTTTATATCCTGACACTTTACTGAACTGTACAAGTTCTAGCAGATTTGGAGTGGAGTCTTTTGGGTTTTCCACATAAAGTATCATATCATCTGCAAAGAGTGATAGTTTAACTTTTTCTTTGCTGATTTGGATGGCTTTAATTTCTTTTTGTTGTCTGACTGCTGAGGCTGGAACTTCTAGTACTATGTTGAATAGCAGTGGTGATAGTGGACATCCCTGCTGTGTTCCTGACCTTAGTGGAAAACTCTCATTTTTTCTCCATTGAGAATGATATGCATTGTGGGTTTTTCATAGGTGGCTTTGATGATGTTGAGGTACGTACCCTCTATACCTACACTTTGAAGAGTTTTGATCAAGAAAGGATACTGTACTTTGTCAAATGCTTTTCAGCATCTATTGAGAGTATCATATGGTTCTTGTTCTTTCTTTTATTAATGTATCACATTGATTGATTTGCAGATGTTGAACCAACCTTGAAGTCCTGGAATAAATCGACTTGGTTGTGGGGAATAATCCTTTTAATGTACTATTGGATCCTATTGGCTAGTATTTTGGTGAGAATTTTTGCATCTGTATTCATCAAGGATATTGGTCTGTAATTCTCTTTTTTGATGGGGTCTTTGTCTGGTTTTGGGATCAAGGTGATGCTGGCCTCATAAAATGAGTTTGGAAGTTTTCCTTCCATTTCTTTTTTTTCTTTTTTCTTTTTTTTTTTTTTTCTTTTTGGAACAGTTTCAGAAGAATAGGTATTAATTCTTCTTGAAATGTTTGGTATAATTCCCCTGGGAAGCCGTCTGGCCCTGAGCTGTTGTTTGTTGGCAGATTTTTGATGACTGCTTCAATCTCCTTACTGGTTATGGGTCTGTTCAGGTTTTTCTATTTCTTCCTGGTTCAGTTTTGGTAGTTTATATGTCTCTAGGAATGCATCCATTTCTTCCAGATTGTCAAATTTGCTGGTGTATAGTTTCTCATAATATGTTCTTATAATTGTTTGTATTTCTTTGGTGTTGGTTGTGATGTCTCCTCTTTCATTCATGATTTTATTTATTTGGGTCCTTTCTCTTTTCTTTTTGATAGGTCTGGCCAGGGGCTCATCAATCTTATTAATTCTTACAAAGAACCAGCTCCTACTTTTGTTGATTTGTTCTACTGTTTTATTGGTTTCTGTTTCATTGATTTCTGCTCTGCTCTTTACTATTTCTCTTCCTCTGTGGGGTTTAGTCTTTCTTTGCTGTTCTTTCTCCGGCTCCTTTAAGTATAGGGTTAGGCTGTGTATTTGAGACCTTTCTTGTTTCCTGAGAAAGGCTTGTATCACTATAGACTTTCCTCTCAGGACTGCCTTTGCTGTGTCCCACAGATTTTGAACAGTTGTGTTTTCATTATCATTTGTTTCCATGAATTTTTTCAATTCTTCTTTAATTTCCTTGTTGACCCATTCATTTTTTAGTAGGATGCTCTTTAACCTCCATGTATTTGAGTTCTTTCCAACTTTCCTCTTGTGATTGAGTTCTAGCTTCAGAGCATTGTGGTCTGGAAATATGCTGGGACAGATCCCAATATTTTGGTACCAGTTGAGACCTGATTTGTGACCCAGGATGTGACCTATTCCGGAGAATGTTCCATATGCACTAGAGAAGAATGTGTATTATCTTGCTTTGGGATGGAATGTTCTGAATAGATCTGTGATGTCCATCTGGTCCAGTGTGTCATTTCAGGCTTTTATTTCCTGTTGATCTTTTGCTTTGATGATCTGTCCATTTCAGTAAGGGGGGTGTTAAAGACCCCTACTATTATTGTATTATTGTTGATGTGTTTATTGATTTTGTTATTAATTGGCTTATATAGTTGGCTGCTCCCATGTTGGGGGCATAGATATTTAAAATTGTTAGATCTTCTTGTTGAACGGACCTTTTAAGTATGATGTAGTGTCCTTCCTCATCTCTTATTGTAGTCTTTGGCTTAAAATCTAATTGATCTGGTATAAGGATTGCCACCCCAGCTTTCTTTTGATGTCCATTAGCATGGTAAATTGTTTTCCACCCCTTCACTTTAAATCTGGAGGTGTCTTTGGGTCTAAAATGAGTTTCTTGTAGACAGCATATTGATGGGTTTTGTTTTTTATCCATTCTGATACCCTGTGTCTTTTTATTGGGGAATTTAGCCCATTTACATTCACGGCAACTATTGAAAGATATGAATTTAGTGGCACTATATTGCCTGTAAGGTGACTGTTACTGTATATTGTCTCTGTTTCTTTTTGGTCTACTACTTTTAGGCTCTCTTTGCTTAGAGGACCCCTTTCAATATTTCCTGTAGGGCTGGTTTGCTGTTTACAAATTCCTTTAGTTTTTGTTTGTCCTGGAAGCTTTTTATCTCTCCTTCTATTCTCAACAATAACCTAGCTGGATATAGTATTCTTGGCTGCATGTTTTTCTCGTTTAGTGCTCTGAATATATCATGCCAATTCTTTCTGGCCTGCCAGGTCTCTGTGGATAAGTCTGCTGCCTATCTAATATTTTTACCATTGTGTGTTACAGACTTCTTGTCCCGAGCTGCTCTCATGATTTTCTCTTTGTCACTAAGACTTGTAAGTTTTACTTTTAGTTGATGGGGTGTAGACCTATTTTTATTGATTTTGAGGGGGGTTCTTTTTGCCTCCTGGATTTTGATGCTTGTTCCCTTTGCCATATTAGGGAAATTCTCTACAATAATTTGCTCCAATATACCTTCTGCCCCCCCCCCCTTCTTCTTCTGGAATCCCAATTGTAATATTGTTTCATCTTATGGTATCACTTATCTCTTGAATTCTTCCCTTGTGGTCCAGTAGTGTTTGTCTCTCTTTTGCTCAGCTTCTTTATTCTCTTTCATTTGGTCTTCTATATCACTAATTCTCTCTTCTGCCATTTATCCTATCAGTAAGAGCCTCCATTTTTTATTGCATCTCATTAGTAGATTTTTTAATTTCAGCTTGTTAGATTTTAATTCTTTTATTTCTCCAGAAAGGGCTTTTTTTTCTCCAGACAGGTTTTCTCAATTATCTTCCATGCCTTTTTTGAGCCCGGCTAGCACCTTGAAAATCATCATTCTGAACTCTAGATTGGACATATTACCAACGTCCATATTGATTAGGTCCTTAGCCTTCGGTACTGCCTCTTGTTCTTTTTTTTTTTGTGGTGAGTTTTTCCACCTTGTCATTTTACCCAGATGAGAATATAAGAACGAGAAAATAAAATACTAAAAGGGTGGCAAAGACCCCAGAAAAATGTACACTAACCAAATCAGAAGAGACCCCAAATTGGGGGGAGAAGAAAGGGGGTAAAGGAAATTTTAAAAAATTTTTATATATATATATATATATACATATATATATATATATATACACACATATACATATATATATATATATATGTATATATATTAGTATATTAGACTGGTGAATAGAACAGAGCCACCCACTTGATTGTAGGTGTATTTTGGTCTCTTGGAAGAAACTATCTCCCCAAAGTTTAAAGAAAGAAAAACATATATATATATATATATATATATATATACCAGAATGAGTAAACACGATGAAGGGATGGAATATGACTGTAAAGGTGAAAATAAAAAAAATTCTTTAAAAGGAATTGATAAGATAAGTTTGTTGGAAAAAGAAAGTGGAGAGAATTTGCTCAGGCTCGAGACCAGAACAAAGCCCTGTGCAGATTTAGGGTATATATTGAACTATTGGAAGAAATTGTATCCCAAAATTTTTTATAAGGAAAAAACCTATATGTATACAAAAAATAAAGTTAGATACAATGAAGGATAAAAAATGACTATAATAATGAAGGTTTAAAAAATTTTTTCTTTTTAGAAAGGTATTGTTAAGATAAACTAGTTAAAAAATGTTAAAAGAAGAAAGAGGAAAAGTTAAAAAAATTAGAATAAGAAAAAGATAAAAATTTTAAAAATTTAATTTAACTTTGTAAGACCAAAGGATCATGGGGAAAAAGCCATAAATTCCATGCATTGCTTTCCCTTGTCTCTGGAGTTCTGCTATTCTCCTTGATCAGTGAGCTTGTTCTTGGCTGGATGTTCTTGCTGATCTTCTGTGGGAGGGGCCTGTTGTAGTGATTTTTAAGTGTCTTTGCCCTAGGCAGAATTGCAGTGTCCTTGCCAGGGGCCAGTCTTGGGAACTTTTGTTCCCTGAATGCTTTCTGTAGAGCTCTGGAGGATGGGAATGAAAATAGTGGCCTCCCAGTCTCCTGCCTGGAGAAGCCAAGAGTTCAGGGCCCCACTCCACAGTGCACCCTTGGAGAAAAGCGGTCAATCACTCCTGTCTCCCTGGTCTCCGGCCACGCTCCGAGCTCACCTGGCCTGTGACCAAGTGTTTCTGTCCCTGGCACACAGCCCCTTTGGAGTCTCCAAACCCAGCAGATTCCTGCCTCCAGAGAAGGAAGGTGAGTCTCCCCAGATCTGCCACTTGTGGGGTCCCTGCTCAAAGAACAGTGGTCCAACTGTGCCACAGATCACAGTTTAGGGTAATCCCGAGCTCAGAGCTCACTCCTTGGCTCCGTCTCTGTAGTCGGCTTCCCTGATCTCATACCTGTGAGCTCTGCTGCATGCAGATACCCCCGATCTTTCTGTGACCCCGTGGGACCTGAGATCACACTGTCCCTGCGAGGGCTCCACTCCCGCTTAGCCTCTGGAGTGATGTCCCTCTGTGGAGCAGACTTCTAAAAGTTCGGATTTTGTGTTCTACTGCTCCACCAGTTGCCGGGAGTTGGCTCTTCCCCCTGTGGTTTGTCTTCCTGTCGCTTCGGATTAACTACTCCACACATTGGACCTTACAGAAAGTGGTTGATTTTCTGTTTCTAGAATTGCTAGTCGTCTTCTTTTTGATCTCCTGTTGGGTTTGTAGGTGTTCAGAATGGTTTGATAACTATCTAGCTGAACTCCTGCGACCTGATGTCATCTCAGTCTGCTACTCCTCCGCCATCTTCTATTTCGTTAATAATTCTAGGTGAATTCTTCTTCCCTGCTCCAAGTAAACAGGGGCTTGTACTCAGTGTCTCTCTATAGGCACTTGTCTCAACCCAGATTTGGGACCAGTTGGCATTTCCTCAGCTTCATCTGTGATGGATCCAGGAAAAGTTATTCACTTGCAGTTTGTTCAACTTCCTTTCTCTTTCTGTGTGTGTGTTTTTTTTTCTTTCTATTGTCAGGATGGGAGGGATATTCATTCTAACTCTTTTCCAGCTTTCTATAACCAAGTAGAAACCAGAAACTGGATCTCCCTGTTTATTCCTGATATCACTACTGGTAGGGTGACTATTTGTCCTGGTTTACACTAGTATAATTATTAGTAGCATCCTCCTTTCACTCAAGAGTTTGTTTGAATGATAAATGATCATCCTCTCCTCAAAAACATTACATAACGAAGTTTGACCAGGAGCATGTGTTAAGTTTGGATGGATTTGTTTATCCTGGATAAAACTAAAATATTGATCATTTTGGTGGTATTCAAAAGGACTTTGGGAGAAAAGGTGTTAATGAAAGACACATCAACCAAACCCAATATGTAGTCTCTGGGTCTTGTTTCACTCTGAAAGGATTTTTATTAGGCAATCAGAGACATTAGAACATGGGCTAGACTTATTGTGATTTTGTCAAGTATTATAACGATATTATAGATATATTTTAAAAAAATATCTTATTTGTCAGAGATAAATTCTGGTGCATTTCAAGGTGAAATGGTTTGACAGTGAGAATTTATTTTAAAATACTCAAAAATATTGACGAGGAGAGAAATATGGTAGAAGAAAAACAAGAATGATGAAGTGATAATGACCGAAGTTAGGTAATGTGTATGTGGGGTTCATTATTTTATTATCTCATCTTTTTCTTACTTTTATCAATTTCTATAATAACTTTAAAATAGACAATGATATTATCAGGAACCTAGTTCTTAAAAAAAAAAAAAAAAGGTAATTATCCTACAGTTTACACTGGTGGAGGTGAATTTTTTCTTGTGGCTGATCAGAGAGGCCAGGTAGCCATGCCTAAAATTTCTTTTGGAAACTTTCTATGCTTCTGTGGTTATTTAGCAAACCAGATAATTGGTGGTGTGCTAGGTACAGGGAGACCAAAAAGAGGTGAAATACCATGGTTTCCACGCAGTTCAGTCCTGCAGTTCACACTGGACCAGGAGGAGGGCGTCGTGTCTTACTGCTGATTCCATTTAATGTCTCCTTTGTACGAACTTACGTTAGAAGGGGTGCACTCTTTTTTCTGGTGCAAGCTTCTGTTAGAAGGGATTCATGCAAACTTACATGAGAAGTGGGGGGTAACAGGGCTATGACCTGCATGAGGGGAAGGACTGTTCACTGTTTTTTTTTAAGATTTTATTTATTTATTTGGCAGAGAGAGATCACAGGTAGATAGAGAGGCAGGCAGAGAGAGAGAGAGAGGGAAGCAGGCTCCCCACTAAGCAGAGAGCCCGATGCGGGACTCGATCCCAGGATCCGGAGATCATGACCTGAGCCGAAGGCAGCGGCTTAACCCACTGAGCCACCCAGGCGCCCCCTGTTCACTGTTTTTAATAGTGGTATACCTAGTACCACTACTGGCACATAAAAGACATGAAATAAATATTGAATGAAGAAATGAATCAAGTCACATCTGCTTCTTGCCACATAAAAGGAACCTAATAAATGCTGTATTTGTTGAATTGAACTGTGAGTGACAGAATTGAAAAGAGAATTTCAGAGTTTATGTATCCATTTAGTGCTGGACCTCTTCCAAGTCTTTGAAAGATGCTCAGAAGAACCGAATCAGCCAATGTGATGTATGTGAACAGGAAAGGGAAGCCAAAATGAAGTGCAGTTTCATTTGAATCTGAAAGAACAATATACAGTTACATACATTACACCTTCTTCTTTCAGATATATTCATGGAAATGATTAGGAGAGGACGGTGATTCTCTTTTCCCTCTAAAAGTCCTCATGCTACATACCGCTCTGCAAGGAAATCAGGAGACTCTGTAATATCCTGTCGGCAAAATTTGAAACGACAGGTATCTTTAAAGATATAGGTGTAATTAATCATGGTCTGCTTGTTTTGATGAGCATGCAAGAGTGACAGGTTAATAATAAATCTCCCGCTCATCCAGGGAAGGTGGCTAGGAGGTGCTATGGTTTAATTTACATCTTTGGAAGCACCGAAGATTTAATAATCTCCCTGCCTCATACATCAAACTAACACCCCCGAGGCAGAAAAGCAAAACATTTTTAACTCTTAATCTGAGAAGCAATAAAATCCTATCTCGGGTCCCAAATAAATTGAGTTTCTGGTGGTTTCAATGGACGCCTAGTGTGTGTGATTTATTCAGATTCCAAAGCTATTCAGGACCCCTGGGAAGCTTGGCTGCAAACCCAGCAAGCTGGGAACGCCATGGGGATCGCCAGTCTAATCAGAAGGTCTAGACCAAGGGCAGTGACTGATTTTACCTTAGGTCTACCCAATTTATTTTACTTTTTATGTCAACTACCCGTAGATTATGGAATACAAACATACGTGAATTTGAGATTCAGTTGTAAATGATTGCTTTTATTTGGGATTGTAGCCATCTTTATGCGTATATAGTACCTGTTCTCAAAAGAGAAAAGGCTGTCTTGAAGCTTTACTTTCAAAGCGTAGGATTTTAATTTGTCTGGAGAAACTGGGATGCAGGTGGGGGGAGTAACCCTTCAAGGCACGGTGAGCGATTTGCAAAAGCTAAGCAATGTTCAGACTTCCAGCTCTTCATTTCTTAAGCAGCTAAGCTGTGAATTATATTGAATTTATTCGTTCAGAAAATGGTTTCCTTATTGATATCATCTTCCTTGTTTAAAGGAAGGGCCATAAGGATCTCAGAGAAAGAGAAAGGTAGACTTTGTGCATTTGCAGTACGCATGTGTGTATGCATTGCTCCAGTTTGTGAAATAATTTAAGGAATTAGACTATAAATTGTGGTCCCAGCTCATCTTCTTACTGATGCTGCTTTTAATTTCAATTAAATCATTTGTGGTATTTAATGCACCATTATAGGACATGGAAAAAAGAGCCTAAATTGGTGCCCTAAAATAGCTTATTCCCCCCCTCCTCTATGTCCCTCCAGCACTCCCCCCCACCCCCCATGGCTCTAAATTCCAGCTGTAAGTTAGAGTTGCATTTTGTCATGTCTTCCAAGGGCACGTTTACTGACATAGAATGAGCTTCAGGTTATTACTGGCGCCGTCCATTCAACTTAGCAATTAGGAAAACATTCCACCCCAGATATACCTGGGCTGCTTCTGCCTCCCTCTAAGAAAGGTTAGATTCTTCCTGTCAGGAGTTCAGGTAGGGCCAGGTGGGAGACACCCTGGAGGAGAATCTCTTCCCCCTTCTGTAATTAGCAAATGTCTATTGACCACCTTAGGTCCTGGGGATGTAAAGGCCCTATGAGGACAGAGGCAAAGAGCACCATGTCAGTTTCTTACTGCTACCATTAACAAATGACCACAAATTTAGTGGGTTAAAATAACAGAGATTATGGTCTTCCTCTTTTGAAGTTCAGAAGTCTAACATCAAGGTATTGGCAGGTTTGGGTTCCTTTTCAAGGCTCTGGGGGAGAGTCTATTTCCTTAACTTTTCCAGCTTCTAGAGGCTGCCTGCTTTCCTTGGCTCATGGCTCCTTCCTTAATTCACATCAATGGCTTCTTCTGTTGTCACATCTGCTGCTCCTCAGTGTGATCTCCTATCTCCCCCTTACAAGGGTTCTTGTGATTACATTGAGCCCATCTGGGTAATCCAAGATAGTGACTCCACTTCAAAACCCTTAATTTAATCTCATGGCAAAGCTCTGTTTTTCCATATATGGTAACATTTTCAGGTTCTAGGAATTAGGATTTGGATGTCTTTGCAGAGGCCATTCTTTGTTTCTTTAAAATTTAATTTTATTTTTTCAGTGTTCCAAGATTCATTGTTTATGCACCACACCCAGTGCTCCATGCAATACGTGCCCTCCTTAATACCCACCAGCAGGCTCACCCATCCCCTCACCACCCCCCAAAACCCTCAGTTTGTTTCCCAGAGTCCACAGTCTCTCATGGTTTGTCTCCCCCTCCAATTTCCCCCAACTCCCTTCTCCTCTCCTCCCCATGTCCTCCATGTTATTCCTTATGCTCCCAAATAAGTGAAACCATATGATAATTGACTTTCTCTGCTTGACTTATTTCACTCAGCATAATCTCCTCCAGGTCTCAACCATGTTGATGCAAAAGTTGGGTATTCTTCCTTTCTGATGGCTGAGTAATATTCCATTGTATATATGGACCGCATCTTCTTTAACCATTTGTCTGTTGAAGGGCATCTGGGTTCCTTCCACAGTTTGGCAACTGTGGCCATTGCTGCTATGAATATTGGGGTGCATGTGCCCCTTCTTTTCACTACATCTGTATATTTGGAGTAAATACCCAGTAGTGCAATTGCAGGGTCATAGGGTAGCTCTATTTTTAATTTCTTAAGGAATCTCCATGCTGTTTTCTAAAGAGGCTGCACCAGCTTGCATTCCCACCAGCAGTGTAAGAGGGCTCTGCTGGGACCATTATTTAGCACAGAATTTGTCATTGGATAGCTCTGCCCCTCAATAACTTAACATGACCATTAAGTAAGTTTCTTAACCTTTCTGAATCTGGGAAGTGGCATAGATAATACCCATCTCATAGAGTTGTGTTAAGGATTAAATGACTAAAAACTGTAACGTGTCTGACACATATTAGTTGAGTGAATGAGAAGTAAATGAATTATTGTTCTTAACAATTCAATGATATCAGGACATAGTTTCACCTTTTTGAGGACTTCTGAGTCTAGTAGAAAAGATGAACAGGAAAACCAATAATTATAACTGTGAGGCAATGTGACATAGGCTGTATTTGTCTCAGGCTCCAAGAGTCTTCCATGTGTGACCTCAATCAGTCCTTTATAGATGGTCACCTAACTTTGAGTTTTGAGGTGAAGGAAGGCAGAATACAGAAAGTCATCTGAGGCTGTGGCTGACATAAAATGTCAGGTCCAAAAAAGTTGTGTGGCTTTTTGTTTTTGTTTTTGTTCTGATGAGGTCATGTTTTTTCTAAGCAAAAGCTAGTTCCTGGTCTTGAGATATTCTATTAACTCTCTTGGCATAGGGTTTATGCGTTTTAACAAGCTGGGTCCTAGGAGAACTTAAAACTGTGTTGTATAGTAGAAGGAAAGACAGTTGTGTGGGTCTATAAGATAAAGTTGAAAGTCCTTCTGTTTTTTTTTCTCTTCTGCTTTCCTCCTCTTGCTACTGACCTTCATGCTTTCTATTCCCCAGGCAAAAGAGTGCTGAGCTGATTGGAAACATTCCAGGGTTCTAGTTGGGCCAAGTTGGCTAGAGACTCTGAATCCCTGTGTGAAAATACGGGCACTCTGGGTGGGTACCATTCGTGTTTCTCCCCCCATCCAAGCTGCCTGAGCATTGAGGACCCAGTCCACTGTTTTCCTTCTGTGTATAGCCTTTCTCTGTGTGTCAGCTGGATTGGACATGCATGCTCTCCCTATACTGCTTTGTTTCCCAGTTCTTTCCTCATCTTACTTGACCTTTCAGCGGCATGGGACACAGAATCTTCATCTAGCTTCTAGAACACTGCTTTCTTCTCTTTTCTTCCTATTCATGTCCACTCTATCTCAGCCATCTCTGCTGGGTCTTCCTCACTTTCCTGACTTAATATTCAAACTTGCCAAAGTTCAGTTAGGCTTCTTCTCTTTTCTGACACCAATAACCCACCCTTATGGATTTAAATACTATCGAAATACTGATGATGTTTGCATTCGTTTCCCATTCCTACTGTAACAGATGACTACATATTTAGTGGCTTCAAACAACACTGATTTATTACATTACAGTTCTTTAGGTTCAAGGTATGACTTAGCCTCACTGGGCTAAAATAACCTGTCACCAGTCTGCATTCCTTTCTGAAGGCTCAAGTAGACAGTCCATTTCTTTGCTTTTTGCACCTTCTAGAGGCCTCCTACATGACTTAGCTTGTGGTTTCCTTCCTGTGTCTTCAAAGCCTTTGACTTCTTATCTCTCGGACCTTCTTCCATCAGCTCTCCCTCTTTCACCATAGCCAAGGAAAGTTCTTTGCTTTTAAGGCTCTCTCTGATTTGATTGGGCTCAGTCACATAATCCAAGATAATCACTCTGTCTAAAAGTCCCTATTCTTTTTTTTGGGGGGGGGACTATTTATTCATTTATTTATTTATTTATTTTTAACATCTTAATTTTCATTTTATTTTCTTCAGTGTTCCAAGATTCATTGTTTATGCAGCACACCCAGTGCTCCATGAGATACATGCCCTCCTTAATACCCACCACCTGGCCCTCCCAACCTCCTACCCCCTCCCCTCTAAAACCCTCAGTTTGTTTTTCAGAGTCCATGGTCTCTCATGCTTCATCTTCCCTCCAGTTTCCCCCAGTTCACTTTTCCTTTCCTTCTCCTCATGTCCTCCATGTTATTACTTATGCTCCACAAGTAAGTGAAACCATGTGATAATTGACTGTCTCTGCTTGTCAAAGTCCATACTCTTAATCACATCTGCGAAGTCTTCCCCTGCCCCCCGCCCCCCGCCATGGGAGATAATATATTCCAAGGTTCTGAAGAGTAGGTCATAGACATCTTTGGGGAGACCTTGTTCTGCCTACTACAATGCCCATATACATGTCTCTAGCCTGGATCATTCTCCCAAATTCCAGAATGACGCATTCAACTACCTACTTGTTTTCTCCATTTGGATGTTTAATAGACACCTAGTTTGTCCAAAACTGGGTTCCTGAGTAGCTTCCTGCACTCCTGCTTCTCTTGAGTCTCTGTCATATCAGTTGGTGGTGCTACCTTTTTAGTTGCTTGGGTCAAAACCCAAGAATGATTTTTGACTTCACTCTCTCTGTCTCTCGTAGCTATCACTAGTCCTTCAGGTAAATCCTGGTGCCTCTACTTTTAAAGCTATCCATAGTGTGGCCACTTTTCCCCTCCCTTCCTGCTATCACCCTGTCTTAGCCACCACCATCTCCCCTCTACATCATTACAGTAGCTTCTTAATTGGTCTCTCTATGCTTTCCTCCCTTGTGTATTCAACACAGCAGCAGAGCCCTCTTTTTAAAATGCAAGTTGTTTAAAGTCTTTCCTCTTTCAAAAAAGTCACCAATGATTTCCTACACGATTTAGAGTAAAAGCCCAAGTCCTGAAAGTGGCCTGCAGTGGTGCTCTGTCCCTTCTGACATTTACATTACTCCTTCGACCTTCTCTTCTCTCTTCACTTTGTTTATTCCAGCTCTAGCCATAGTAGCTTCCTCATCTCCATAGCTTCCTTACTATTTCACAAATACTCAAAGCACATTCATACCTCAGGATCTTCACATAAGCTATTTTCCTCTGCCTGAAATCTCTTCCTTGAGAAAAGCACATAGCTTCTTCCCTTACCTCCAAGTCTTCTCAGTGGGGTCTACCCTGAAACCACTTATCTACTATGTTGACTTTTCCTGCTTTGTTTTTCTTGTACTCTATAGTATACTTATTTTTCTTGTTGTAGTCTGTTTCCTCTCACTTGAAAGTAGATTCCACAAAGGCGAAAGTTTTTTCCTGTAGTGTTCACTTTTGTATTCTTAGTCCCAAGAACAATGTCTGGCCCATGGTAGGTACTCAATAAAATTTGTTGCGTGGATGCATTGAGTTCCCTTTAGCATTGGTGAGTGGTTTTTAGGTTAGCCTTCCTTACATTAGAAAAAAGATCAAATTTGAATGTTGGGAGACTAGAGTGAATAATATAACATTGGGAGCTCTAAATTTAGGGTAAGATGCTTCTAGAAGTTGAACTGCTTGCTACTTGTAAATGTTTCTATTAGAGAAATAAGCAATTTTAAATAAAAAAATTAAGACCCCCAGATCTGTCTTTTAGTGCCTGGAGTGAGAAAAGGTACAATGAATTTAATCATTGTAATACTGTGACAGAAGAAATACATAAATTTGTTCTTCTTCCCTTGTGCGTAGTACAGAGCTCCTAAAATTTGAATTTCCTGAGTGATAGGGTTGATGGGAACATCTTTTTATCATTCATTATTAGACCCTTTCAACTACACCTGAGTTTATGCTAATTAAAATTAATAAAGGTACAGAATTAAGTATTCTGTCTTTGCTGTATGAACTGTGTTCAGGGAAAAATAGCTGATGAGGAAAGTTATTTTTTTGTTTCAAGTTTTATTTAAATTCTTGATCATTAACATATAGTGTAATAGTGGTTTTAAGAGCAGAGTTTAGTGATTCATCACTTACATATAATGCCCAGTGCTTATCACAAGTGCCCTCCTTAATGCCCATAACCCATGTAGTCCATCCCGCATCCATCTCCCTTCCAGCAACCCTTTTTCTATATTGTTTATAGTCTCTTATGGTTTGCTTCCCTCGTTTTTTTCCTCCCCCTATGTTCATCTTTTTTTGTTTCTTAAATTCTAAATATGAGTGAGATCATTTGATATTTTTCTCTGACTGACTTATTTTGCTTAGCATAATATACCTTCTAGCTCAATCTACGTCATTGCAAATGGCCAAGATTTCATTCTTTTTTATGGCTGAAAAATATTCCACTGTATGTATATATACACTACATCTTCTTTATTCATTCATCAGTCGTGGATGCAGGAGTGGTTCAATATTTCTGAATCACTCAATGTGATATATCACATTAATAAAGATAACCATATGATCCTCTCAATAGATGCAGAAAAAGTATTTATTTAATTGTATAATATTTTCTTATTTTGAAATAATCTCAGATTTACCAAAAATGTCAAGGATAGTACAAAAGCTACTTTTCCCCCCAAGCCATTGGAGAAGAAGGTACCAACCTGATGTCCCATCACCCCTGAACACTAAATACGGTGAACTCTTTTGCATTTCCTATAAATAAGGACATTCTCTTAAATAACCACAACACAGTCATCAAATTTAAGAAATTAACATTGATGTCCAGTTGTACTAATAACATCCTTTGTAACAGAAGTGCTTCCTTTGTACTTTTGTGTCAGGTGGTGTCTGATTTTGTTGTATCCCAATACTGATGATGTTCATTTTGATTAGTTGATTAAGGTGGAGTTTATCAGACTTCTTCACTGTGAAGTTACTCTTTTCTCTTTGTGATTAATAAGTATTTTATGAGGAGGTACTTTGGAAATATTTAAATATCCTGTTCTTCATCAAACATTTATTTTATTCATTTATTTATATCAGCAAATTCATGCATTCTCATTTTATTTAATGGGTTATAATCTGCTAGTCATTATTTATTTTGATGCTCAGATTTCTCAGTTTAGAAATACAGGAGCCCCACCAATCTGGCCTCTGTGTCTGTCCCATCCTACTTGGAGTACTTCCTCACTTCCCGGCACAGGATGTGCCCAGAGCATCTTGTACTTTCCTTGCTCTAAGCCTGGGGTCAGCCATTTCGCTGGTTCCTTTTCAGTGGAGAATAGTTCTTAGAGACCAAGATCAGGTGTTACTGCTGCTGGGTGTCATTGCCCCCAGTCCCTCTCACCCTCCTAGTGGGTAGAGCTAGAGAGAGAGAGAGAGAGAGAGAGAGAGAGAGAGTGTGTGTGTGTGTGTGTGTGTGTGTGATGTAATGTGTGGACCTTGTTTGTATTTAGATTCAGGTGAACTAACTGGGGAAACTTTATAGGAACTTTATAAAGGACTTGTTAATTTTGTTGCATGCAATAAAGACCTTGTGGTTGTGTCTTTAAAAAAGGTCTTTAGGGGTGTCTGAGTGGGGCAGTCAGTTAAGTGTCCCACTCTTGGCTTCAGCTCAGGTCATGATCTTGGGGTTATGAGATTGAGCCCTATATCGGGCTCTCCAGTTAGTATGGAGTCTGTTGGGATTCTCTCCCTCTTTCTCTCTCCTCCTTTATCTAAGAGAGGCAACTGACATACTTACAGGTGAACTCTCTCTTCAAAGTGGTTAAATGAGATGATAATAATGTAGGTAGAAAGGACTATGTAAATAATTTATTATTCCATATATACACATATGCTTATGTTCATGTATATACATACTGTATACATATGCATACACACATGTAAAGACACACACATGTATATAAAATAATTTGGTATATGAGTGTCTGAAATCTCAGCTCTCTGTATCCAATGTCTAGAGCTCATGTAATCCAAAATCTCCTTGTTAAACTGAAGTTGTATCACAAGCCGTGTGAGACACAGAAAGGTTTGGACTGTGTCTAGAGGAGAAGACTTGTTTCCTGACCCTGAATTTTATGTATTGTATACATTTTATTCCAAAGATAGAACTGATGGTCGGAGACATCATAACGTATTCTTGGCTTTGTTTCAGTTTTTGCAATGTTAAACAGTTATTTAGAACCAAATGCAAAATCTGTCTTTCGTCCTCTGTGAACTGTCATGGATGTGCCAGGAAAGACTGATACAGACATTAGTTCTTCTGTCCTGCACTGGGTATGGAGGCTGGCCTCTAACCCCCACAGCTGTTCCCTGCTGGAATGGTCAAGTTCCTGCGTGCTCTTTGACCTCCTCAGCAGCTGTAACAGCAAGCAATTTAGTGCAAAAGAATCTATCAATTAATCTCTTTGTTATTGGACGTTTCAGACACTTGTGTCTTGGTTCATACTGTAAATGAGGTGGGAAGTGGCATGACTCTTAATTGTCACAGGCATGTCCCATCGTGGTCGTCCTGCCTACTCAACCAGTGACCCATGGGGGCTCCAGAGCCTGGAGAAGAAGAGCGACAGTATTAGGACATGAGGCTGTGGATTATACATAACTTCCTCACCACTGGCAGTGATGCTACCCTTTATATCCCACTCCAGGAAGCATAGCAAAATGAATGATTTTCATTCATTTTGAATGAAAATGAATGAAATTCACTCGAGGCTAATAACCTCGAGTCTTCTTTAACTATGAAATTAATTATTCAAAAACTTAAATCCTTGGAACATTGCTAACAAGTAGTGTCAGGATATCATGGTCTCGAGCTACTGCTCTAATGGAATAATTTTAGTAAAGAAAAAAAGAAATAAGGCCACCTGAGTGGCTCAGTCAGTTAAGCACCTGCCTTTGGCTCAGGTCATGATCCCAGGGCCCTGGGATCAAGTCCCCAGTCGGCTCCCCGCTCAGCGGGAAGCCTGCTTCTCCCTCTCCCTGTGCTCTCTCTCTCTCACCCACTACCTTTTTCAAATAAATAAATAATCTTTAAAAAAAATTTAAAAAAAGGAAATGTAAAACGATCTCTACACACTTAGGCAGAATTGTCCAGAGGTCTGACTGTTGTCAAAGCTGAAAAATCCCTTGGAAATCTTCAGCTTCGCAGTTAATTACCACCTCCTTTGGCTGTTTCTCTTTTACTGCTCTTCTCTCCTCTTCCTGTGATTTTCCTTCTCGCTGCCAAACACACTTTCTCTTCCAGACATCATCAGTTTTCAGAATACATTTGCATTTCCTTTTTCCTTCCCAACATGTCCCTTCTTTGGGGCCTGTATTTCCCCCTCATGGGCTGCTTCTGTGTTACCACATGGACTGGTGGGAGGGAAAGCCGTGGCTTGTAGAACTGAAATATAACCAGCAACCCAACAGAGGCATTTTTTTTTGGGACTCTATGCTCTATGTTCCTGGTGCACCTACTCCCTTAAAGACCTTAGGGCACAGGTTTTAGTTTGGAGTATGTCTTTAAACTATCTTTTGCTTGTTACGAAACTTCAAAGATTTCAAAGTGTAAAAATGAGAAAATGAAGGCCATTCTGTCCAACATCGGTCGCATTCCTCAGAGGAACATGAACTCCTCAGCTACACACAATGACCGCTATCAACGGTTCTGGTCTTTATGCCATGTGTGTATCAAAATGTGAAATATAGAATATATGAAACTTAAAACAAATTGGGTCATGCTCTATATATTGTTTGCTGTTTATTATTTTACATAAACATCATGGGCATCTTTTCATATCAATGCACATAATGTTTCTCATTACATTTAAGAACTGGGATTCCAGAGTATGAATGTATATGATTTACTTACCTGATCCATTACTAATAAATATATTTTTCAAATTTCTCATTATTACCAGTGCCTAACATGTTTATCTTTATGCTTGTGTAGCTATATTTGTAGAATAGTTGCAATTGCTTTATCAAAGGATATGTACATTTTACACATTGGTGGATACTGGCCTAAACTTTATATGTAATCACTAATAGAAGCCCAGCATTTTCTCCTCTCAGTTATCGGAGATAATAACCAGATGAATAATAATAATTTGTAAAGGAAAAGTATTTTATAAGTTATTTTTATTCTATTTGTTGAACAATCACAGATATGCTAGGGGGAGGTGATAAAGAAATGGAGATTCATTGAGATTAAGCGATTCGCCCAAGCGATTTACTTGGACGTGGCTGAGCTGAGCCCAAGGCCCTCCTATTTAGAAGCCTGAAATTCCTACACTTTGTCCTACAGCACTTTGGCTTCTCACTTGGAGCATCAAAACTTGCACTGTGATAGAAGGAGTGAGGGTAGGTGAGGGAGAGGGAATGTGGTGGCCAGCCAACTTTATGCTAGTGTGGGCCACCCGTGGACATACAGACATTTCTCTCCCTGCCATTACTCCCTTGGTAATCTCATCCGGTCTCGGCTTTAAATACCATCTGCACGTCAATGACTCCCAAACTTGTATTTCATTCTCTCCTCAACATACCCTAGACCCAGCTCTGGCTCTTCCTCTCTCAGCCGGCTCTACCTGCACCGGCACCATCTTGCTTGTAACTTCTGCACCCTTTTAGTTTGTCAGGCCCAGATTCCTGATTTCCTCTTTCACACCCTCATCCATGGGCACTGTGACCAAAGGCCTTAGTGGGACTCCTGACCAGGTTTGGAATTAAAATCCAGGCATGTCTTATTCTCCAACATACCTAGATTATACTGCTTTATTCTAATCCTGTTAGCTTGAAAGGCAGTTCTGATCTCAGTCTTGGAATTTGCACTCTAGTTTAGGAGACTGTGAACTGAGTGAATGTTTGGAGATGAGATCAGATTCTCAATAAATTTATTTCTACTGGTTTTTAAGACTATAAAAGTAGAAACTCCGAGTTAAATTTATTGAAAACACAATTTAATCTTAGCTGAGAAGCTCAGTGGGCCCAGACTTTGCAAGCACACACGTCCTCCCTCCATCAGTTCTTCCACGTTGCGAGCACATTGATGGGGAGGCAGAAAATGGGGATGCGTGGAGTCTCAGAAGTGAGCCTCTTGCTCTGCTGCTTTTTCTCTCCCTCACGAGAGTACAGGATCAGAAAGAAAGTCTTCAGGTGGAAAGTGATTTTGAGGGCTTACACAGGAGCTGGGGCAAAGTGTATCTTCCTGAATGCACAGAGGAAGGCAAGCTCTTAAGTAAACTATGGTGAAAAGCTTAAATTATTGATCAGAAGGGGGATTTAACTTGTCAGGAGGCACTGTTATTAATTTTAGCATATCCTCTTGGTACTGGTGCCTCTGTGTCTATGTTTGTATATTGGAAGTTGTCGCACTCAGAAACCAAAGGTTGAATAGTTAATATATGTGCTCTTTTAATTATAATTCACTTGTCAACTGGGGCCTTCCTAGCCATAGGAAGTTTAGGGAAACTTGGTTCAAATCCTCCCTTTTCCAGCCTGGCTAGAGCTAGCCTGGCCCAGAGGGCATCCTTGGAATGCTAACATCGGAAAGTTCTGCATAGACCGCTGCACGTTGGTTGCCCCAAGCTCAACTGAGTCAGGAGCCATCCCTACACATCAGGCTGTTTCCAGGCTGCTTGCATTTAATGAAGTAAGCAGCTCCCCCGGGTGTGTATGCCCCCGCCCAGCAGCCGTAAACCATGTCTTTGGCTGCTTCGTGTCCCTCTTTCTTTCTCTTCCCTGCAACCTCTGCTGTGGTCAGCAACTTTGATTTCTTTTTCTCATCCAGAGTAGTTCTGCCTCTCAAGGTCCTTGGGGGCAGGGATCACACATTTTATTCCATGGAGGTATACCGTGAAATGTATTAACAAAGGTGGATCTCATCTAAGAGAAAATCTTAACCCAGCTATGTAGAGAATAAAATTGTGTCTATTACATTACATAATGAATATTTTGTACAAATACGGATGAGAATTTTTGACTCGGTTTGGAAAATAGTAAACTGTCTTCTTTCGGTCTCTCTCCCAAGATCTTATAAGATATAAATCCACCCCCAATTACACATTTTTTGTTCTTTTCTCCTGGAGTTTGTCAGGAAGGGCTAAACTGAGGATAGATCTTAACTGTTTTCTTGTTTTAGGGACATCATGGAATTTTACTCAGAGGTGTGTGGCTTGATGCATTAGCAAACCCCTCAGGATACTGGCTTTGCAAGGGGAATTGTGTCTGCATCTTAAAAATCAAGTGATGCATTTTTTCCTAATGGGAAGCATTAAAGATTCAAGTCTGATTTTTGACCAGACACCATAATAATGAGAAACTTGTCAAAGCCATTTATCAAGAAAGAGCTAGAGGGAGGTCAGGTCAGATGGATGAGACTCTGGGTGACCTAGAGCCTCCGAGTCAGGATCCCTTCTGTTCCTTTTGGACTGGGCACATCTGAACAAGGGTGGGGACCTGTTTGGGGTGGAGGTCAGAAGTCTCACCTGGCTTTCATTTCTTCTTACTCAATATGTCTGGAAGCAGGGAGAGTCAAGGAGTGTTATTTGTAGGGAAGTTAGCCAGGAGAAGAGGGAGGCGTGGGGAAAAGCATACATGGGAGATGGAAGGTGGGACAAGAGAATATAACATGTTTAGGAGCTTCCAGAAATCTCTGTGCCCGCACTTGAAACGTTGTGCTCTGGTCACCAGAGAAGAAGAATAATGATAATGGCTAGCATTTATTGCATGTGTACTCTATACCAAACACAGTGTTTAATGTGTGCATGAGAAGGTGTTCAGCTTTATTAAGTCACCAGAGAGACACGAATTGAAGCTACAAGGTGGTAATGCTACAAACCCATTAGAGTGGTAAAAATGCAAACATCAACAAATGCCAAGTGTGGGAAGGATTTGGAGCAACTGGGCTCTCTCTCTTGTACGTGGCTTGTAGGGGTTTCAGTCAGAATAGCCACTTTGGAAAACTGGCTGGGGAGGGCAGTCTGCTCTGATGGAGAAATTCTACCTGACCCAGAAATTGTCTACATATGTTTACATATATTTATGCATATGTATTTTACATCTATTTCTGTATAAGAAATTTCGAAGCAAGACTACTTGTCGAAGCCCCAAACTGTAAACAACTGAAATCTCCATCAAGAGTAGAACAGATACATAAAGCACAGAATATTCACAGATGGTGCTACTGGGTAGCAGTCGCAGTGAGTGGGCTCCGACGACGGGCAACACTGGCTGAATCTCATTCACTCAACGGTAACTCCGTGAGGTAGCTCCTTGTCTTACTCTCATTTTGCGGATGCGGTGAGTGAGGGCAGAGACGGGACGTTACTGCTGGAGCCCCAGCTAGTGAAGGAGCTGGGATTCAAACCCTGGCAGCTGAGTCCCACCCTTTCAGCACTGTGTCCCGCGTCCCCAAGCCTCTGGCCACACACACAGTGGGCGTTTCGTGTGCGTGCTGCGTTGGTGGAAGACACCGTGGAGCTGGTACCGGCCTGTCCTGCAAAAGGCATCTTCCAGCTAAGTGCGGTCACCACATGCCAGGCTGTATACAAGTGCTTCACCTAGAACGTCATGTCTCATCCTCACAACGGCTCTTTGTATCAGACACTGTTGTACCTGTTTTTACAAAAGGAGAAATAGATCGGGAGAGGTAAAGTAATTGACTCAGGTCTTATCACTAGTATGTGACAGAGCCAGGGTTCAAAGCCCAGTCTGTGTGCTGCAGAGTCTGGGCCCTTGACCATCCCAGACACGCCTCTCCGTACCAGCCAGCGCTGCAAAGCCGCAGGGCCAGAGGCCAGCAGGAACTACTGCTCCTGGTCACAGGACGTGAGTTCTTTGAGCTGTCCCAGTTGACAAAAGTGATGAGAATTTGAGACCAATGGGGGACAACTGGTTTCTGGGAAAAGTATCCACCATAGATGGTCTTCACCCACTTCCAAGGGAAGAAGCAGCTTGCATCTCTAAAGCCTGGACCACATCTTTCTGGAAACAAATAAGATCGTTGGTAATCTCTGCTGTTCTTCAATCCGGAGCTGAGAGGACCTGTACTAGGGAGGAGCGTTTCTTAGCAGATGGTGGAGCCGCACATGGAATTCTCCAGTGAACTCTGAAGCAGGCATGGGCCTATACCCTAAGGATCTCTAATGAGAGGAGGTCTGGACACTGACACCCTCTAGCCACTGGCTGCTCAAGGAACAGATGTGAGGCCTTATTGCTTTGCCAAGAGCAGAAGACTCTGGGGACTCAAGTTCTTTTGCTTGACTCTGTTGGAGGAATGAGAAGCAGGAGCATTGAGGCATTTCAAAATATTTCCTCCTGATTACGGAGTGACATCAGACTCCAGCCTGAATCATTACAGTGGGCTCCTACCTAGCCTCCCTAACTACATATAGCTTTTCCTCTTCCAGACTGACGTTAAGTCCATACCCAAAGCTCTGGCTGCCACTGCCCCAAGCACACCCGCGCTGTTGACTCTCCTGGTGTCTTTCCAAGTGCTGAATACTCCCTTTTTACATGAAAAGAGAGAACTCTTTTTTTTTTTTTTAAAGATTTTATTTATTTATTTATTTGACAGATCACAAGTAGGCAGAGAGGCAGACAGAGAGAGAGGAAAGGAAACAGGCTCTCTGCTGGGCAGAGAGCCCGATGTGGGGCTCGATCCCAGGACCCTGGGATCATGACCTGAGCTGAAGGCAGAGGCTCTAACCCACTGAGCCACCCAGATTCGATGGCGCAGTTCAAAGACCTCTCCCTGGCTATCCAAGGGCAATTAATTGTTTCCTCCCCAGTATGCCCAAAATATTTTTTCCTCTCTCTCTCTCTTTTTTTTTTAAGATTTTATTTATTTATTTGACAGAGAGTCACAGAGAGAGAGGGGACACAAGCAGGGGGAGTGGGAGAGGGAGAAGCAGGCTTCCCGCTGAGCAGGGAGCCCAATGTGGGGCTTGATCCCAGGACCCTGGGAACAGGACCCAAGCCGAAGGCAGATGGTTAATGACTGAGCCACCCAGGCGCCCCCTTTCTCCATCTTTTCAGTATAACATCCCTGCTCTAACAGATTTAGAGACTATTTGCAATCCTGTCCTGAAGTTGACTGTGAGCTTCCTATGGGCAGGAGCTGCGGCGTGCTCATCACAGCCCTAGCAGCTAACAGCACTCAGCTTGTCTTGGTGCTGAAGATACAGTTGTTGGATGAAATCCAAAAGCACAGAGTTTTAAGGTGTTAGATCATAGTTTCTTTGTAACCCCAATATAGCACTGACCAAAAAAAAAAAAAAAATGCTTTTCTTAGGCTAGCTTTCCTCTCTGTTGTCACATTGCTTTCTCATATGGACCCTTCTTGTCACTTCAGTGTTCGTACCAGAAACCCTAGCATTTAAGAACAGGTCATGAGTTGCTTTCCTCCACCTCAGCATTCTCATTGGAGTGGGTGGTGGGATGGCGATGGACGTACCAGTGATGTGATCTATTATGTAACGGAGTATTTGTGCAAGGGGAGCGAGAGCTTACTTGCTTTCTGTGCTCTGCCCCTCCCAGCTCCCATGATGGGTTAGCAGGTGTCAAAAGCTTTAACAAGCAGATTTTTAAAAATTTGATTTTACTTTGTAGAACAGTTGACTAAAGTTTATCATATATTGAGGCTTCCTTAGCTTTTTCCCGATGTTCTTTTCTGCTCCAGGACCCCCTCCAGGATAAGACATTACATTTAGTTATCCTGCTGACTTAGGCTTCTCTCCACTGTGACCGTTTATCAGACTTTCCGTGTTTTGGATCACCTTGACAGTTTTGATAAGTACTGGTCATATATACTGTAGGATGTCCCTCTATTAGAATCTGACTGATATTTTCCTCATGATTAGACTGGGGTTATAGTTTTGGGGGAGGAAGATCACAGGTAAGATGTCATTTTCATCATGTCATGTCAAGAGTTTAAGCAAACGTCAAAAAATGTCAACGTATAATAACTCTTCCCTCTTCTCAATTTTGCGTTCCTGTCTGTATTTCGTATCTCAGTTAATGGCTTCATCACACACGTAGTCATGATGGCTACACATTGCATCTGCTCTTTCTTCTCCATCTTCCGTCCAACTAGACATACTTATCAATTACAAGATGCTAGTGTATTTTTTTGTATTTTTTTCCCCCCATCTCTCATTCACTCTGCCTCTGGTTAATACTGTGTTATTTTTTCCTAGACTGTTACCCTAGCCCCCTACCTGGTCTCTCTGATTCCATTTCCTGACCTCTTCATGTCATTGCTCTTCATAGCCTTGTTCTAACATCAGCTCTACCTTCATTCATCTCAGAATGGTTCCCTGTCACATACAGAATAACATTTAAATTTGTTAGTGTGGAATTCAAGGCTCATCTAGTGCTAACTCCGAACAGCCTCATTTGCTACAGTAAATACTAGTTCCCTTACTCTTACCGCTAATGGTTTTTGGGAATATATTTATCTCAAAAATAAATAAATGCTTTCTATAAGTAACCCCCCCCGCCCCCTTTAGAGTAAATGAAATGGGGTGTGTGTGTGTGTGTGTGTGTGTGTGTGTGTGTGACTCGTGTATCACACCGGTGATGTGTATCTCTCCAGGCCACAGCTTTCTCTGAGAAAAAGAGCTACCCATGGCTGAAAGTCTGATATGAATAGGATGGGTCCACTTGCTGCATAGTTTATATCAAGTTAGAGAAGAGGAAAGGGAAAAAGAAGGTAAGAAGGACATCCTGTTGCTCAAAGGTAGGGGTGTGTGTGTGTGTGTGTGTGTGTGTGTGTGTGTGTCTCCGCACTCAACAAAACCTCTACTTGTTTTCCTTCCTCAGGGGCTAGATCTACAACCTCTATTCTCTCACACTCTCTGTGGCTCAGGAGCCTGGCCCAGCTTAGCTGGCTCCTCCACCTCTGGGTTTCCCACAGGGCCACGCTTTCTAAAATTCACGGGCTAAACCTCACCTCCTTCGAACTTCTGTAACTCAGAGAGCTTTTGTCACACTCCAGGAATGGTGTTTAAATGAACGGCAAATTCCTTCATTGTGCTTGAGTGTATAATATGGCTGTCCAAAATTTTAATGAGCAAAAGAAATTGGCTTTCAAATTCCATCTGCCAATTAGTCATGTAAGTCCACGATCTTCATTATTAAAGTTTAGAAGTGCATGAGGAATTTGTAAAAGTCTCTTCGGTGCCTGCTGCAGAATGCATAAGCAGTGTAGACCAGGGACCATTTTTTATGCCCAGCACTAGACGAAGAGAAAGGCTAACAGGGGTGGGAAGCAAGAGTGGAGAGAGAGGGAACCACAGGTCCAGGAGTGCTCACAGGCAAGAGTTTGGATAAGTCATTGAATTAATTAATCAGAAAGATTAATGCCCTCTCTGCATGCTTAGAAATATTGAGCTGTTAGCAGCCCAGTGAAGCTGTGTTTTGGGAAAAGGCAGAGACTGTGCAGAAATAGTTATACCGATTCAGAAATGTTTTCATTTTCTGAGCTCCTAAATGATGAAACTGTTTTCTGAGAGTGGAATAAGAGCTGTCACTCTGGGATGGGAAACATCCACAGATCATCCAATAAAAGCGGCAACTATAACCAAACCACCGATGTTTTCACAGTCCGAGAATCCCATTTATCCACGGTGTAGAACGCTTCCATTTTACTCTGGATAACTCTGTGTTGCCTGCAGCCGAAATAAAGACTGTTTATTAAGGGTTTCGGCGACAAGGTGCAGACCTTGAGAGACCAAGACAGTGGGTCAGAGATAGGAAGAACACATGGAGGGAACATGTCTTGTAATTCTACTACATCCATGTGGACTTGAAACAAACACACTCACTGTCCACCCATGTATGTATCAGCCATGTTCCTCCACTAGGCTCCCAATTTTCCCTCATTAATGCTAACAATATTTTGAAATACTCACTTTTAGTGTATTATCCACGTTGGTTATACCTTTATTAGTGCAGGTAGGCAATACTTGATTTAAAAAATGGTTGGCAATGTTGCTGCTACCTGATTTGAATTTTTATTTCCCCTCTCTCCCCCTTCCAGTGGGGGGGGGGGTTATTTTTCTCAAACCCTAACATAATTTTAGATTTTACCTTCCCCTTCATTGCCTACCAAAAGTCATTAGCCTCAGATTTCAAAGTCATAACCATCTCTATAGGGTCAGCAACTAGGACCAAACCATATCAGGGTCATCACTGGCTGTCATTAACTCCTCTGATGTGTCCATCTGCTTTTCTAATGAGGCAGGGACCTGAGGACTCTCCAAAGCTTCAATGGTTTAATGGGAAGATGAGGGCAATGGAGAACTTTTAAATTTGTTTTCATATTGACTTCTAGTGTTGAGTCTGCTCAGCTTATAAAAAACTACTAGCCCAGTCCCTGCCTCCTTCTAGCCCTTTCCCATGGCATTACTATGGAGGCTCTATCTTTTATGTTTAGTCTGCCTGGAAAATAAACAACTGAAAATTTTCCTCTCTTTGTCCCTGGTATCTGACACAGCTGATACAGTCTTGAATATCTAGGTATCTGAGAAATACGTGTTTGAATGAATGGGTGAGTTCTTATATATTCGTCTTCATTTCTCTAATAGGATATTATGATTATCAGGCAGACTTTTTATATGGACTCAAATCAAACATTTTCTTTTGGAGGGGGAGGGGGCAGGCAGAGGAAGAATCTTTTTTTTTTAGTTTCATTTTTTTCAGTGTTCCAAAATTCATTGTTTATGCACCACACCCAGTGCGCCATGCAATACGTGCCCTCCTTAATACCAACCAGCAGGCTCACGTATCCCCTCACCACCTCCCAAAACGCTCAGTTTTTTTCTCAGAGTCCACAGTCTCTCATGGTTTGTCTCCCCCTCTGATTTTCCCCAACTCACTTCTCTCCTTCTCCCGATGTCCTCCATATTACTCCTTATGCTCCACAAATAAATGAAACCATATGGTAATTGACTTTCTCTGCTTGACTTATTTCACTCAGCATAATCTCCTCCAGTCCCGTCCATGTTAATACAAAAGTCCTTTCTGATGGAGATGTAATATTCCATTGTATATATGGACCATAGCTTCTTTATCCATTTGTCTGCTGAAGGGCATCTTGGCTCTTTCCACAGTTTGGTGACTGTGGCCATTGCTGCTATGAACATTGGGGTACAGGTGGCCCTTCTTTTCACTATATCTGTATCTTTGGGGTAGAAACCCAGTAGTGCAATTGCAGGATCATAGAGTAGCTCTATTTTAAATTTCTTAATGAATCTCCACACTGTTTTCCAAAGTGGCTGCACCAACAGTGTAAGAGGGTTCCCCTTTCTCCACATCCTCTCCAACACATATTGTTTACTGTCATGTTAATTTTGGCCATTCTAACTGGTGTCAGGTGGTATCTCAATGTGGTTTTGAATCTCCCACAGAGAGAATCTTAAGCAGACTCCACTCCCAGTGGAATTTGGTACAAACACAAACTCGACACAAAAGTGAATTTTTTTTTAGGATGAGTTGTAACAAATTATAACTTTAAAAGAACTGATGAGTACCACACACATCACAAAATAAAAAAATAAGATTTTTATTCATCAGCTGCCTGCCACATTTTTATGATGATTTTCTTCTCTACTCTTGTCTACCTAGTCTTTGATTGCCTCTTCATATAACAGTGATTCTGTCACATCATTTTCTAGAGAAAATAGTTCAGTTTTTTCTTTAGGATGGTTGGCATAAATTGGTGTTTTTAATTATCATCAGTTTCATGTATATCACTGTGTGCTACCTCACACACAGACCCATTCACTCTTTGTAGTTCTGCTACACCTGTGCGCCCTGCAAACACAGGAACTCTATTATGTGAGATTTTCATCAAGAAGGGAAAGAAAACAGAAATGCGTCTGTAGTTGTATATACTGCATTATCAAGTATTTTCCTAACAGGAGACAATTTTGACTTTGCCTGCGTATTGATAAGAATGAAGGCCTCTGCTTGAAACCATACATACCTGATGATTGGCAGAATTTTTTGCAGATGAGCTCTTGGTCCTTCCCTTTGAAACTGTAGGTCTTCTCTACCACACGCTTTTGGTTCCATATGACACCTTCATGTCATGAATCAGTCCCTGATTCTGGGTGTTCACATCCACGACCGTTTAAATTATGACTCCTAGCTGCCAGACACAACAAGCATCTCATGTCTCCTAATGACAAGTGTCTCTCTCTGGGTCTCCCCTTGACAGTTAATCACAGGCAGTGCAGTCCTGTTGGCAGTTCTCTGATTTGCATTTTTGGGAAGTCACAAAACAGAATCAAGTCTGCTTTTCAGTTCTCTTCCAACCCAGACATAGTCTATATTGACGAATCCTCAGGACATGAGGCAAGATATATTTCCCCTACAAGCAAGAGAGTGGGTCATTAAACATGGTGCTGATAGTTTTTATTCCTAGGCGCTGTAAGAACATTATAATTAGTCTTTTAATTGGTGAGCTGAGTCTGATGTCCTAGCAGGAGAAGTCCAGCTCCTCAAATGGAATAAATTGAAATTGCTCACAGCCAAGGGACAGGCACAGAAGATGGCGTGTATGTAGAATTAGATGAGGAAACAGGTTGACATCAATCTTGGTGAAGACCTTAGTCTCAGGCCAGACAGACCTAATAAGTCCTTCCACTTACTGCCCAGGTGATTTTGGGCAGGTGACTTGTGCTTTGGAGCCTTAGCTCCATCTGTGAGATGAAGAGAATAACCCCATGGGCTTGTGAAGATCCCTGTGTGTCTCGCACTCTGTACGGATACAAAGGGCAAGGACTTCATCAGAAACGTTAGGTACCATTTCTTCTACCATTTCTTTCTCTTCTACGTCTATCTAGATGTCTAGCTCTCTGATATCTTTGGCTATTTAAGCCTTTTTCCAGAATCCAGCCTCTTCAGCTTTCTTCAAAACCAACTTTTTTTTTTTTTGATAACATTGTTCAGAGCTAAGTCACTTTCTGCCTGTTGTGCCTAAAAGTCACGTTTTGCAAATAATAACCCCACCCATTCATGTAACAATCTGCTATTTTTTTTAAAAGATTTTATTTATTTATTTGACAGAGAGAGATCACAAGTAGATAGAGAGGCAGGCAGAGAGAGAGAGAGAGAGAGAGAGGGAAGCAGGCTCCCTGCTGAGCAGAGAGCCCGATGCGGGACTCGATCTGCTATTTATCAAGTGTTTTCCTTCGCTGTTATTACTCAGTCTTCCAAATGGCTCTTTCTCTAATGGTGGTGTCACCGAGCTCACCATGCTCCGTCCTTCTCTTGCCCGTCAGGAGGCTGGTGCCCGGCAGGGACCCCCCACCCCCGCACCCCCCCTGCATGGGCAGCTCCTCCCCTGTGGATGCCTGGCTGCGGGTCATTCAATCTCACCACTGGGGTCCCCTTTCACAGGGGCCTCTGGCTCAGCCCCTCAGCTGTTCTCCATCATGGCATCCTACTTTACTATCCTACTAGCACTTTTCACATCCGATATTTTGTTCTTTATCCAAATTCTCATGCTACAACGTGGGCCTTGGGAAAGCGAAATGTTTTCCTCTGTTTCCTTAGGCCGTGTGTTCTTAGTATGGGTGACCTTATCCCCAAGGGGCAAAAACTGGTTCTCAAGGGAGCAAAAAAAAAAACCCTTCAAATATCACTTTTTAAGGCATAGAATGCAGATTTATACATAACATATAGACCAATATACAGCGCATACATATTAACATTTCGGAGGCATCATTAGAACAAATGTGTCTAAAAAGTCTCCTTAGGGGAGCAGTGCTGGGAAAAAAAAAAAAAGGTTGGGAACACTGCTTTACAGGATAGAGCACTTTTGAGCATAGAGTAGCCTCATAAATATTTCTTGAGTGTCTGAATCGTGCCTTTTAGTAGCTGCAGACACTGAGGTTAGGAGAGGTGAAGCGGTTAGCCTCAGCACCGAAAGGTGGTGGGCTGTAGAACTGAGCCTCCGACCCAAGTTTACCAGTTCTGGGGCTTTTTAGTCCAAGCTAATCAGTGAATGTCCAGTACATGCTTTTTGAGTTGATTTGAACATAGTAGACATTTTCTCAAGAGGAGGCAAAATGAGCTCATATTTTCTAAGTGGCACAGTCAATGTTCTCAGACATTCTATCCAGAAAAGTCATGCTAGTCTTCTCCAGGGGCATTCGTGATGTGTTCTGCATGGCTCATCTTTGAGATGGGACTCAATGCCATCTCCTGCTCTTGGTGAAAGTGTTTTAGTAATTGTTTGGTGTAGTGTCTTAGTAATTGTTTCACAGCATCTGTGGGCCAAAAGAAGCAGCCAACTATTCTGTTTATTAAGTAATCAGGCCCCAGATAGCTTAATAAGTACATATGTCCTAACAACGTAGTGCCTGTTGATCACCGCACACCTTCGCAAACCTTGGAAGCATACCACACACCACCCTCCGCATTTCTGTGCCACACTGATTTTCAAGTGGTGCTTGTTTTCATCATAGCACTTATTTGAAAACCCGCTTTGACATGATTTCGTCATTGGAAACAGTATAATAATCTAGTGTTGAAACTGTGGACTATCTTAATGCACTAGTTTCCCACAGATGTTGCTGTGATTCCTGTGAAAATTTAAAACATCCAGAGACACCACTGTGAATTCCATGTGGTACCCTGAAGTGCCTCAGCACACACTTTGAGAACTGTGGCGCTAGACCAAGGCAAGATATGAAGCCGGCTTGAGGTAGATGAGTGGCCAGAGAATTGGAAAGAAGTGGGAAATTTGGTATATATGGAGAGGTGAAAAACTAAAGCCAGGGAAAACTGGTCCAAAACGGTGAAGGAACAGGGTGTGAGGATGGAGGAAAGAATGAAATTTAGGGCCTGTTTGATTGGAGAACTCCCATGTAGTAGATATGGCTTTAAGGACTCTCACTTTCTTGAAAATGACCACAGTCCTCCATACGGGGGTGGCCCTGGCCACCGTACCATTCAGTGTGGCTCATCTCTAGCAGATGACTGAGCTGGAGGAATATGTTGCACTCGAGTCAGCCTAAGCCACTTGGATTTTCTCTTCTAAGAATTTGGAATTAAAATTTAGCATGTTCGTTTCCTATGACTACAGCAACAAATTACCACTAACTAGGTGGCTTCAAGTAAGAGAAATTTATTCTTTCACAGTTCTGAAGGCCAGAGGTCTGAAATCAAGGCACAGGCAGGCCTGTACTCGCTTTGGAGGCTCTGGGGAGAATCCTTTCATGCCTCTTCCAGTTTCTTTTCTTTTTTTTTTTAATATTTTATTTATTTATTTGACACAGAGAGAGAGAGAGATCACAAGTAGAGCAGCAGACAGAGAGAGAGGGGGAAGCAGGCTCCCTGTGGAGCAGAGAGCCCGATGCGGGACTCGATCCCAGGACCCTGAGACCATGACCTGAGCCGAAGGCAGCGGCTTAACCCATTGAGCCACCCAGGCGCCCCGTCTTCCAGTTTCTGATGGCTCTGGTGGTCCTGGGCTTCCTTGGCCATACCACTCCAATCCCTGCCTCTGTGGTCACATTCCTACCTCCCCTTTATGTGTCTGTGACTTCTCCCATTCTGTCTCTTACACAGTTGGTCGATTTAGGGTTCACCTGGATAATTTAGGATAATCTCATATCTCAGGACCCTTAATTATACCCTATAAGACCTTTTTTTTCTGAATAAGGTAACATTCACAGGGTATGGGTATTGGGATGTGAACATACCTTTTTCAAAGCCACCATATAATCCACTACTTGGGGATGCTTGGGCACTGAGAGGATGGGTATATGGGGCACTGGGATGACTGCTTTGTAAGATTTGGTAGAGAATAGGCGCACCTGGGTGGTTCAGTCAGTTAGGCGTCTGCCTTTGGCTCGGATCATTATCCCAGAGTCCTGGAGGTGAGGTCAAAGAGACAGAAAGCCAGACTGAAGGATGGTGACAATATGCATAAGAATGATGGCTTTCCTTTCTTAAGCTCTTGGTTTATGTTATTATCTTAATTCCGTCCTCACCGATCTGGTGCAGTAGTTCTCCTACTGTACAGATGTGGCCACTTAAGCACTGAGAGGCTATGGAGCAAAGTCCATACCGGGAGTAAGTTCAAAACTGGAGTCTTGTCACTATAGTAAGAAAAATCATTGCTCTGGTATTGTCCTAAAAGTTTTATACACATTGATTTCTACAGCTTTTTATAATGGTGAATCCATGATTTCTGGGTATTTGCACCCTAAGTTCTTGACCATGGCTCTCCTCTGCGTGGGCCCCATGGATCAGGATTGCTGAGGCTTGAGGCCCCAGGGCAACAGGCATATTTAACCACTGAAGTCAAAGGAAGGCTCAGTCTTCACTGCTCGTTGACCCAACTACCAGCTCACACTTTAGAAAGAACAGGCCCTGGCCTCATCTCTCACCCAATACAAGTGTGAGGTTCCATAGGGATCAGGCAGATCTAGAATAGGGACCGTCTTCATCCTTCCTATTGAAGGCAAATAAATGTAAGTGAAAGATCCCCAAATTTGATCTACTTATGAATACCATTATTAATTTTCAGTGGGATATCCATTTCTAGACGCAGGGTTTTTTTGTTTGTTTGTTTGTTTTTGTTGGTTTTTGCATTTGTTTTTCCCTGTGTTGCCTGCCCACCTGTCTATCTGGCAGTGAGAACAAGCCAAGCTTTCATCCCTATGCAGCAGCTGCACATGGGCCCTGAGGGAGCCCCAGCTCTCAGAAGCCCCAGACAGGCCTTTGGGGATTGGGGATTAAATGCTAGCTTAGGTCTGGCTCTGAGGTTCTCTGTGTCTTTAGATAACCTCTTCTTCTCCCTGTAATAATATGCACTTCAATCCTTAACTTTATACATCGACTGCTCTGTACACTTCAAGAATAACACACGTTCCTACTTGTATTTATAAACTGTCTCATATTTCTTCTGTAACCCTTCAGTCAGACAAGCGTGACTTGTGGCTGCAGTCATAAAGCAACTTGATTTTTGTCTTCACGTTTCTCTTTAAAATGTCTCTGTGGGACAAATGGTTTCCCTGCCCATTGGCTGAACGCAGTCAAGTGCCAAGACTTTTGTGGACCCTCCTGAGTGTCAAAATCCAGTCTCAGGACAGTTGTTAAAATGTTCTGTCCAAGGTGATAATCAAAGCTTTGAAAGTTGTGGCTTCCCTCCTTTTTGAGCTTGGGCTTCTGCCAGTAGGAACCCTCCAGCTGGGGAACAGAAGCGAGGTCACCTTCTTCTTTCCCGTTGTCTTCTATTTGGGCTCATTGCCCGCCTCCACACCTGAGCCCCAAGTTGGGCAACTCTTTTCCAGTTCTGTTGGGATTAGAGCATGAAGAGGGAGAAAAGAAAAAGGCAGTAAGAAAATTGTTACTTGTCTGATACTGCCATGATTAAGATGATACTTCCACCTGCGGGGCACTTTCAAGAGTCTTTCAGAAAGTTTACCCTCATCGCCAGGCATCTGTACCCTGCTGTTCTCTTACTGGGGTCAAATGCATTCCCCATTTACCTGGTTCTTTGCTTTTCCTTGGCCTCTAGGAACCTTTGCTGAAGTCCCTTTGTCTCACCAGATTTTCCTCTTAGAAAGGATCCAAAATAACCCTACACATCTTTTTTGAGTGGCCCATAGGAGCTCTATAGAAAACCCTCATGCCTTTTTTTACCTTGATACGTCCTGGGGGCAGGGGACAGGTTGTCCCCAACCAACGAATTCTTGCTTTGCTCTGCTGTATGCTGACTAGTTCACCCATCCCTTACCCTTTAGAATTTCCAGGTGGGATTCAGACACAAGCCCCCCTGTGACCCCGATAGGTTGAACTCACTGGTGGTCTTTGCAAAGCCTCCTTTTTTTGATTGAAGCATAGGGGATGGGGCTCACAGCTAGCTCTCTTTAAAGAAATCCTCCCCAGTCACCTACTCCTGACCCTTTTATGTACTCATGTGTGAAAGGCTTAAGAGTTGTCTGACCTATTTTCTTTGTAAATTCTTTATCTACTTCCTCTCTTTGCAGGTTGCTATCTATCCTGCCTCAGTTGAAATATCTATTTTATTTTTAAAAAGTTATTTATTTATTATTATTTTCTTAAAGATTTTATTTATTCACTTGACAGATAGAGGTCGTAAGTAGGCAGAGAGGCAGGCAGAGAGGGAAGGGGAAACAGGCTCCCCGCTGAGCAGAGAGCCTGATGCGGGGCTCGATCCCAGGACCCCGGGACCATGACCTGAGCTGAAGGCAGAGACTCAACCCACTGAGCCACCCAGGAGCTCCTTTATTTATTTATTTTAAGTGATCTCTACACCCATCATGGGGCTCAAACTCATGATCAAAAGTCATGTGCTCTTCTGGCTGAGCCTGCTAGGTGCCCCCTGAAAGTTCCATTTTAATATCTGTAATAAGATGTCACTTGTTTATTCAACTAGCATGAAGTTCCCACTAGACCAATGCTAATAGAAATATAATGCAAGCCACATACATAATTCAACATTTTCTAGCAATTAGATTAAGAACAAGAAACAAGGGGTGCCTGGGTGGCCCAGTGGGTTAAGCCTCTGCCTTCAGCTCGGGTCCCTGGTATCAAGCCCCATATCAGGCTCTCTGCTCAGTAGGGAGCCTGCTATCCCCTCCCTCTCTGTGCCTGCCTCTCCACCTACTTGTGATCTCTCTCAAATAAATAAATAAAATCTTAAAAAAAAAAACAAGAAACAAGTGATAGTAATTTTAATAACAATCTTACTTAACCCTATATATCCAAAATGTTATTATTTCAGTATGAAATCAATATTAAAAATTCTTAATGAGATATTTTACAGTCTTGTCTTGCACTTGGTGTTTGACATCTGGAGTTTATATTGCTCCACAGTCCAGTTTGGACCAGTCACCAGCTGAATGCTCAATGGTTCCAAGTGTCAGGTATATACTATGATAGACAGCGTGGCTGTAGACTGTGAGCTTTACAGGCAAGACTGGTGCTCTTCTTGTTCATTACTATGTACCATAGGCCAAGAACTGGATATCTGTGAAATTGAACTGAAATATAATAGAATGAAGAAGTTATCCAGGGAATTGTTCAGTGGCTTTGCACAACACATATAGTCTAAATCACTCAATTCTACATACATTTAGTTAGCCTACATAGTTTGTAATTCATTTATTCTACAAGCATTTTTGCTTCATAAAGGCAGAGGTATCTGTCCTATTTCCATGATCCACTGTAATTTCTAGTTTTGTGATACGGGGGTTCATGTAGTCAACAAATATTTATTCAGTGTCCATGCCGGGCCAGTTATTTTAGGTGCTGGGGATCCTGTGTTGAGTGATGTCTCTGTCCTCTGGGAGCTCACAGACATTGCAAAGTCACAAGGGCTATGAAGGAAAGAAAGGGTGATGTGATAGGGTGTGACGGGGGATGGGTGGGTGACGGAGGAGGGAGGAGGTGCCAGTCCTTTGAAAAACCAGGGGAAGGGCAATCTGATTGTCTCCTTGACAGTCTTACAGGCTGTCTCCTTTTCAGATGTACTGGCCTTTCATTTTCTCTAATATTCAAATTCATTTCTTTTGGCTTTCTGTATCTGTTGCCTGTGATGCTGTCTTCCTTGCTCTTCTCCAGCTGGTGTCTTTTCACATCTTGGCTCAAATGCATTCTCCTCAGTGTGAACCTCTCTGAGCACCCTATCTATAGGACATGTTACTTTAGACACTTCCTGTCATATCACATTTTGTTTATTTATTATCATAAACTGAAATGATCTTGTTTATTCATCTGTTGTTTCCCACACCACAAGGAAAACTCTGAGAAGTCAGGGACTTTGTCTTCACAATTGCTATACTCCAGTAGCTAGAAAGGCACTTCTGTGTCAAATGTATGACTCATAATTAGTGATCAGTAGATATTTATTGAATGAGTGAATGAAAGTCAAGAGTTAAAGTCCTTGACAGATGTCTCAAGGCAGGATAAGAGTGAGGCCACCGTCTAAATGAAGTCTGGGAAGAATCACACTTTTTTTTTTTTTTAATTTCTTCCATTTTATTTATTTTTTCAGCGTAACAGTATTCATTCTTTTTGCACAACACCCAGTGCTCCATGCAAAACGTGCCCTCCCCATTACCCACCACCTGTTCCCCCAACCTCCCACCCCTGACCCTTCAGAATCACACTTTTTATCTGTGGTCTCTGAGAAGAAAGATGGGGTTAATACATATAGAAATTATTCTTTTGGACTGTCTCGAGTTCTGGTTCTGGCTCCTTTGAGAATCTGTAGTTATGGACCATCCCTACTGGGTGAGTGGACACAGACATTTGCATATAACTTAAGAGGGTTCACGGACATTCTACCTGAAGATAACATTGGCGCCAAGTTAAAAATTTCTGTGGAAACGAGAACCGTCGCAGTAACAAGGAGAGACAAATGTTTCATGAGACAAGGCATGAAGCACCTTTCGGAAGTGAGGACGGGTGCCTGCTGGAGGGTGCCTTTAGGGAGAGAGGGTGTCTGAAGAATTCCTGAAAACCAAGGTCACTGCCACCAAACAGCGCAGCCTGGCAGTTGCTATGGACGCTTGCCTTGTCCAATCACAGTGCGGCTTGCTAGGCTGCGGGGTGCTTCGTGGTTGCTGTGGCAACGGATGGCAACAGCTCGGGCCGGGAAGCTGGAGGTGAGCCGGCGGCTCGGAGCTGCGTGTGGAGCTCCTCGGCTGCGGCTGCGCCTGTGAGTTGGACGCAGGGTCTTGGTGAGGAGCTGGGGACAGAACTTCCAGGCAGTCGCGGGCATTCCGGAGGCGGAGGTCCTTGCAGTGATCAAGGGGTCGCAGTGCTAGGGGCTTAGGGACTGGCCGGGGCATCTTCTCCTCATGTTCCCACCCTTTATCTCGTGGGTTCCCCAAACTTTCGAGACCCCGCTCCTCCTCAGCCTTCTCTGGCCCCTTCTTCTTATTCCCATTAAAACAGCAGAACCTCCGACCTTGGTGTTCACTTTGCTCCTAACTTCTATTTAGCTGTGAGGCCTGCGGTCCAATCATTTTCCATATATCCTCCCCCAGATAAGCTGCCCCGCTTCCATCCCTCCAATCCTTCCCACTTTCCTTCCCAGGAAGACTGTGAGGGTGAATGACTGACCCATACATCCTCAGACATACTTTCTCTCTGTGGTTACATTTGACAGCCATGGTCCTGTGAGGTGATTTTAATCATGAGCCTGCCTTTATTCTGGAGCCTTCTGGGCTCAGAGACTGCCCCATGATGGGGACTAGCGAGTGGCTGTTGCTATGACTCTTAATCCCCACCTTTGCTGGATACCAGGTGTATTGTCCTCTGTGTGTGCTCACCTGTTTGCCTTGGATTTGTTTCTTGTTCCTTTCCTCTACTGGGTCTTGTCCTTTTCGTTTCATAATACTTCAAATACTGTATTTTATCAAGAGGATTCTTCCCCGCTCTTCTTTACTCCTTAAAGTAATTGAGGTCCTCCTTCATGTCCGGTACTAAGGTAGGCGTTTTGCTGGAATGAAAAAATACTGTTACACATGAGATCTGTGTGCCCTCGATGAGGTTGTATGGTGGACTCACATTTTACTGTGTTAAGTTCAGAAGTCAGCGCTAAGGTCAAAATCGGATGCAGTCAAAAATATCTTGAGACAATCCCTTTAAATCACCTCGAGCAAACCAATTCTGAAATCGAACCATCGAAAAGCTTTCATTCTGAGAATATTTAAAATTCGAATTCATAGACTTTTCCTGTATGTCTCCATAAATTAGAAGAAGAATAAACTTGTCAGTTCCATTACGTCTTTATTCTAAATTTTGCTGTGACCCTCATTTCCTACTTGAGTTCCTTTCTTGACAATGTTGAGGAGGCTGGCACCCTTTGAAAGGCTACCTGGACATCACTCTTTGCTTCTTGGGCTGGTAAATCCTTCGTATCATTCATGTGGACCTTCCGGGGTGTCCCCAGCGTGTACTGGACTGACCGATTGTTCCAGCAGTGTTGACGCCAACACTAGCATTTTCAGGATTGTCTCACCTCGTCCTACAACCCGCTGACTGGAACAGAAAAGACAACCACCCAACTATTTATTTTATTTTTATTTGTTTGTTTGTTTTGACCACCCAACTATTTTAAGGGTTATTTTTCTGTATTTTGATTCAGCTAAGTATGAATATAGTTGAAATTCCATCATCCCCATTGATGTAACTCTCCTGGGGTCTTATTTTAGAGATTGTATTTGCTCTGCATAGGCATCAACACTTGATATCCAGAGTTTAATGAGTTTGTCTTTCTAATGGAAAAATAATGATTATCACTTTACTATAATTTGCATTTTCCAGATTACTAGTGAAATCGAGTGGTTTATGTCTGTTCACTCTTGATAATTGGTGGGGATTGCCTTTTTCCCAATTTAAATTTAACTGTCCTTCTTGTATTGATTTGTAGGATTACTGTACATACCCTGGATACTGATACTTTGTATGCTATGTTGAGATATGAATTAAATTAAATTTTCGTGTGTTCTTAGCTATTTTTTAAAGTCAGGTTGAGGATGTATAATTTATGTACTATAAAATTCACCTCTTTTAGGTGTATAGTTCCATGTTTTTTGAAAAATATTTAGCATGTAACCACAGTAATATATAGAACGATTCTATTAGCTCAAAAAGTTGTAGTCAATCCCCTTTCCCTATCTCCAGCCCTTGGAAACCAATGATCTGCAGCCCTTGGAAACCAATGATCTGATTCCTGTTTCCGCGTTTTCCAAAATATCAGGTAAATGGAATCATAAAATACATAGCACTTTTTGTCTGGCTTGTTTTATTTAACACATTGATTTTGAGATTTCTCCATGCTGTCACACATAACAGTAGCTCATGCCTTATTGCTGAGTACTATTCAGTTGAATGGATGGACACCTGTCAAGGGACTTGGGGGTTGCCTCCGGTATTTGGTGATTACGAATAAATAAAACTGCTATATACATCGCAAACAGGTCTTTGTATCAACATATGTTGTTTTATTTTGGATAAATACCCAAAGTGGGATGGCTAGATTAAGTGATAAGTGTGTGTTGAATTTGATAAGAAACTGCCAAACTGTGTTCCAAGTGACTGTCCCATTTTGCACTTCTGTCAGTATAGTGTGAGAGTTTTACTTGCTTGACAACCTTGCCAGCAGGTCACAGTTCTGTTACTCTTGATTATTCTTGTAGATGTGTAGTGGTATCTCATTCTGGTTTTGATTTGCATTTCCTTTATGACGAATGGTGTTGAACAATGTGTGCTTATTTGTTACTCTCTTTTGTCTTCGGTGAAGTTTCTGTTCATGTCAATTGCCCATGTCCTATTTGGTTGTCATCTTGTTGAGTTGTTTTTAATTTTGAGGAAGTTCAATTTATCACAGTTTTCTTCCATGGATTATGCTATCTAAAAACTCTTTGCCTAACCCAAGGTAACACCAATGTTATTTTCTGTTTTCTTCTCAAATTTTTATATTTTATTTTATTTTCATTGTTTTATTTTAATCATTTTATTTTGTTATTTCATTTTATTTGTATATGAGCAAATTTAGATTTATTTTGAGTGTGAGAATGATTCCTATAACGAATCACAAAGCAGAGAGGAAGTTATTATTTGTTATTAGTTAGTGGGTTAGTTCCACAATCTTCAAAATAGTTTTGAAAATGTTTTTCCACATTAGCAGCAAAAACATTTAGAACATAAAAACTCTTCATCAAGTTTGAAAGAAGCCCGCATAGCTTGTGAGTACTGCAATCATGTTTTAACTGATACACTTTGGGATCTGTGTAAAGTAGTGATTCTTGATCCTGGGTATGGGGATCTTTAGATTTTATGTTTATGTTCATCTAGTGGCAGACAGGGTTCCGAGCTTTTCTCCGATTCCTAGTGGGACTGAGACCTCAAAGGTCAAAGATTAGAATGAGCTTAGAATGAGCAAATATCAGAACACAGGGGCTAGTAATACACTCGATTATGGTCGTTATCACTGAAAGTGAAGAAACAACCATTTCCTGTAGGCAGTCTCTTCTCAAATGATTCCTTCCAAGATCTGTTCCCTCATTAATGCTTCAGAGGCACTTAGCATTTGGCTGCTCTTCATATACAATATCTTGCAAAGGGAATGAGGACTTGAAATAAGGCAAAAATGATTGTAGGATCATGGCTGGGAGGATTTCAGGTTGGGCAGAGAAGGATAAGTAAGAAATTGACAAATAACCAGATGCCTCCACCGTGATTTGATTTGAAAAACTGTGCAGTCTTTTTATTTCTTTGAGAATTTAAAATGCTTAAGTGCTGATTTTTTTTTAAAGAGTCATAGTTACTCCTTGTGGTAGGGAAGAAAAGTGGGCTTTTAAAATGGCATTCTTGGCTTTTAAAAAAAATGTTCTTTGCTTGATTGAAAGGCTTGTCAGAAAGTATATGATCTTCTCAAAGTAGTGCTCTTCATACAAAACAGTTAACTTGGTTGACTTTAAAGAAAAATTAGTGTGAGATGACTTAGGAAGAAATCTCTTGTAATTTCTTGGCAGTTAGTAATCTCCTGCATTTTATTTGGCATCTTCTTGCTTTAGTAGACTATCTAAAATGTCCTGCAAGTTTGCTCTAATAATATTATGATCTGACTGTGTCTGTATCTGTTTTTATTTCTGTAAACCACTATTGTAAGCTCAAGTTAAATAACTTTCCCTAATTCTATGTTCTGTACAACTATGTTGTTGATGCTTGTTTTTATTATAAACAATCCACCCAAGTTTACCACCGTGGCTTTGAAAAATCCCTAATTAAAATGGATTTCAAGGTTAAGCTATTTTTATTCATGCCTGAAAACAATTACCAATACTTGTGGCTCTTAAAATAATAACAGTGTTGTGAGCATATTTCAAAACCAGGAAGGCAGAAATTTGTGTTTATGAAAGCCAAAAAATTAGTCTTGCAATGCTTGGGAATGTCCCTGGTAATTAATTATAGGTGATGTGTATTATATGGAGCTCAAAGATTTTAGCAGGGAAAAAAGGGGGCCTGATGTATTTAACTTCTGATATAATTCCTGTCATTCTCAGAGGGAATTAAAGTTTAATAAAAAGGAATAACAAAGGGATATAATCTGAGAATAGTAATTAATAACTTTGGCTTGAAAAAATAAATAAATTTAAAAAAAAAGAAAAAAAAAACTTTGGCTTTACCAGGATGAGATTCCATAATAAACAGTAGGCTGTCATTTGCTAAATCATGAAATATTGTGGAGGGAAAAGGCAATATACTTTCACAATATGGCTCATCATGTTAGAACTGTTAGTGGTAGGGGAGTTTTGTACTTGTGAAACATTTGTGTTTTTACATCGCTGCTTGTAATTATAATTAAACAGATGGTTCCTGAAAAGAAAGTGTGTTCTTAGCAATTAAAACCATGGCAAGCAGCTTTTCCTCTTCCCCAACATACAATTAAACTGAATGGAATCGCACACCCTGTGGGTGCTTCAGAGGAAAGGTTCTCTGCAGATTCAAGTAGATTAGTATTCTGTTCCCCAGCCCTGTCATCTTGCCCCCTGCAAACTGGGAGCTTTGCAGCTGCAGAGGACTTCCAAACATGGGTTTTAGGAAGTAGTTACCTCTTCTCTGCTTTCTCCCCAAATCCTACTATTGCCATAGGAAGACTGACATATTATGTTTTTATTTTTAATTTTTAAATTAAAAAAAAAAAAGATTTATTTACTTATTTGGGTGAAAGAGAGAGAGAGAGAAAGCATGAGAGGGAGGGGCAAAGGGAGAGAGAATCTCAAATAGAATCCATGCTGAATGTGGAACCAGACGTGGGGCTCGACCCCAGGACCCTGAGATAGTGGTCTGAGCCTAAACCAGGAGTAAGACACTCAACTGACTGCCACCCAGGCACCCCTGATAGATTCTGTTTTTAAATGGGATCTTTGGAACAGTCTCTAACAACCATTGGATGTGTTGTTTCTTACATGGCTTTCTAAATTTTGGTCACTCCGCCCATGAAATTCCTTAAGGGCACAGGAAAATTAGACTTTTTTTTCTTCTTAAGACCATGAATGTTGACATGTTTTGCTTGTGACAAAAATCCTTTCATTTCAGAATTTTTATCTAAAGAATATAGAATTTACTTTGGATTCTAGGAAAACCAAATTCTGTTTCATTTACGATTCCTATTACAACAAAGAAACTTAAGGAGATTTTTTTTTTTCAACAAGGATTCAGCACCCTGTGAAATATTTCACCATTTGAAATACAGCTTTATGGCCAGTGGTCCCTCCCTTGAACTAACTCCCAGCAGTGTTAATGGGTCTCCCCCAGATCAGTGTGGTTTGAGCCTGTGGTGCTCTGTTCACAGATGAAACCTTGGAAGAAGTGTTTTGTTTGCACGAGCACAAATAGGCCCAAATATACTTTCAGTGATTTTAGGTACAGGCTTTTGTGCCCACAAGTAGCAGTTATTTGCTGGGGTAATTAACCATCTGCACCTTATTATGGGAGTGCAGCTGGCTAATTATGCCCAGTGGCATAGGGCAGGTTCAACTTCTCATCTGCATAAGAAGCGGATTTGCAACAAAGAGCACTGACCTTTACAAATGAGTCCCTAAATTTAACTAGTTCATTTGGAGGTCACCACTCATGGATCTTTGTTTTGTTTTGTTTTGTTCAGAAGTGAAATTTATATATGGGTAATGATATTTCTATTTGTAAAGCAATTAATAGAGAACCATAGGACAGCCATATTATTATGAGCCAGGGACAATGAGATCCCTGCTGAGTTCAGATTGCTTTGGTTCTTCATTTTGAAAAAGTGGAACATCAGTATGGATGTACATGTATTCGTGAACTTGTATGGAGACTTCAAATAAGGCAAATTGGCATATTAACCATTTCAGAATCATTTTCAGCGATGGTCATACATTATTCTTGTATCCATCCAATAGTTGTACATTACTGGATGGTTTGTTTGAGGAAACAGCAGAATCTTACATTTTAGGGCAGTTCAAATTCACAGACAGTACTAAGTGTGAAGGAGATCTGCTAGGATGAACATCCCATAATTTTCTGTCTAAAATTGTCCATAATTTGCCACTACTCTTGAAAGATATTTTTGCTGGTTATAGAATTAAAAAATGGCAGTTTTTTCTTCCAGCATATTTGAATTCATCATTCTACTATCTTCTGGCTTCCACTGCATTGATAAATGAGCTCTCAATGTAACCACAGATCCATTGAAAATAATCTTTTTTATTGGCTCTTTTAATAATTTTTCTCTTTATTTTTGGTTTTCTTTACCCTCTCAAAGACCAGTCCAGGTATGGATTTTTTTTTCTCTCCCATATATGCAGCTTAGAATTTGATGGGCTTTTTTAACCTGTATATTGGTCTTTTCCAACATTGCAGCAGATTACCCAGCTATTAGTTTTCAATTATGTCCTCTAACTCTTCTCCTGTCACTCAAGGCTCCCATGACATCAGTTCTCTGTCCTTCGTGTCTCTGACTTCCCTTGTATGTTTTCTCTTCCTCTGTCACTCCATGTACTGACCTGCCTGATTCTTCTGATCCATTTTCTAGTTCAGTCATCTTCTCCTCAGCTGTTTAAAATATGTTTTTACAGGGCACCTGGGTGGCTCAGTGGGTTAAAGCCTCTGCCTTCAGCTCAGGTCATGATCCCAGGGCCCTGGGCTCGAGTCCCACATCAGGCTCTCTGCTCAGTGGGGAGCCTGCTTCCCTTCCTCTCTCTCTCTGGCTGCCTCTTTGCCTACTTATGATCTCTGTTTGTCAAATAAATAAATAAAGATCTTTATAAAAAATAAAATGAACACTGTTATGCTGTAAATAAACAAAAAACATAAAAAAAATAAAAATAAATAAAATGTTTTTTACTTTTCTGAGAAATTTCTAAATTTAGTCACTGTATTTTTCATTGTTAGATGTTGTATTTGAATCTTTTTCAAATCTGCTATACAACTTCTTCTGACAGCATTTTGTTTTTTAAAAATTTTCAAACCTGAAGAAAACTTGAAGTAATTGTACCAAATATCCTTTACTTGGATCCATCATTTGTTGTTACACATTTGCTTTTGCTCACTCTCTCTTTCTCTTTTGAACCATTTGAAAGCAATATATGACTTGTAGAGGGAGACGTCATGACACTGCTCCTTTATATAAGTTAGCAGGTATTTGCGAAGGTGAAGAACATTCTTTTACATAACCACACTGCTGTTATCACATCAAATTGATACAGTATTGTCTGATACACACTCTATGTTCATGTTTCCCCATGTTTTTAAAGATTTTAATTATTTATTAGAGCACACGGGTGAGCCCAAGCAGGGGGACAGGCAGAGGGAGAGGGAGAAGCAGGCTCCCTGCCGAGCAGGGAACTTGATGTGGGACTTGATCCTAGGACCCTGGGATCATGATCTGAGCCGAAGGCAGATCCTTTACCAACTGAGCTACCCAGGTGCCCCTCTCCAGTTTTTGAATAAAATAAAATAGTTGTTTTTTAAAAAATGAAATCCAGGATCCAGTCAAAGATTATATGCTATGTTGAGCTATGAAGCTCTTAATTCCTTTTAATGTAGAACAGTTTCCTTGACATTTGGTGGTGGTGGGTTGTTTGTTGGGTTTTGTTTTTCAGGACATTGGCATTTTGGGAGTCCAGTTATATACAGAATTGCTGTAATTTAAAAAAAATGGATTCGTGTGCTCTAAAGATATCTTCAGGTTTGTCTATTAGTTCTTCAAACAGGAAAAACACAGTTGTTTTATAGTCTGTATCTAATAAGTCTCCTATATGAAAACTTTGATGATCTTTCTGACATTTTTAGTTTCTGCTAATTTTGTTTATGGTATCTAGTTTTCTTGTGTGTTTGCTTATTTCTTTTCCTCATTGTCCTTAAAATATTATTTGTAAGGATTTGTACTTTCTGAGGTATGGGATTGAAGCAAATTACATTTCCTTCTGTGAGACAACTCAAGATCTGTTAATGTGGGACTATCCTAGACCTAGCTCATGGCTTGACGTTCTCTGGCCAGTTTAGTGGATGAGCTTGGACTGCAGTTTGAGTCAGTAGTGTCCCCAACTTGTGGAATATTTTTTACCCTTTCCTTTTCTTTTTCTTCTCTTTCTCTGCTTAGCACCATCACAAATTCTGCTATGGCTTTCTAGGGATGATGATGGAGTGGCCAGTCTTAATTTTGGTCCCAGCCTAGGGTGAAGAGATTTCTCATTAAACTTCCCATCTACAGTAGGTTCTAATTGTTGAATTCCATCTCATTGCCCAGCATGGCCACCAAACAAAGCCCCAATTTTTTAAGAGTAGCAAATGCCCTGGAGCAGAAGGGGCTATGGAGTTTTAGTGCTTCACTTTCTCCTCTGGTGTTGACTACATTTGGATTTTGGTCTGGTAATTGCTCATTATATTGAGAGGCTTTTAAAAAAAATATTTTATTGATAGGCTTTTAATACTTTTAGGGAGATTAACATTTATCTCCCCTAAAGTTTTTAGTAGTGTTCACATGAATGGTTGGTTCAACCATTCTGCCATTTCTGGAAATGGAAGTCCTCTTTAATTTTAGGAGAAAAATGTATTTTTGTCCTTATTAGAAATGTAAGTTGGATATAGGTATTTTTCATAGTATCATAAAGGAAATCGATCTGGCCAAGCTCTGTGACACCAACACACTAAGAATTTCCCAGTCAGTATTTACCAATGTGATAATGAAAGAAGAGAAGGACCCTGTTATACGCCAGAGAGCTCAGGTACAGTTTTATAGTACGCAGCTAATCTCTGTCATTGGTTTTCATTATTGAATTCTGTTATGACAGCCAACCAGTGTGAATTAAAAGAAATACATTTGACATTTTAATAAAAGGTAGACATATAGCATTTAACAAGTAGCTGCTGGTGAGGATGTATGAGCTAGTGATTAGTGTTGAAAGCACTCAGTTTGATCAGGGTCAAGCTAACTTGCTGTTCATTTGTTCCTGGGAATTTCCACACCCTTAAAGGCTGGCAGAGACTGATGAAAGCCCCGGTCCCTTTCTTCATTGATGTTAAGCCCTGGAAGGGTCAATGAATAAATCCAGGTTCGCTCTAATATGTATGGCTGGCTTTCTTAAAGGGATTCTAAATATTTTCTGTGAAAGGAAATTTGATCTCCAGGCATTATTTTTGTCAGAGGGATTCGGTTAACAAATAAGATCACTTTCAAATAATGTTTGCAAAGAACCCAAAGTTGTTAATACTTAGAGGAAATGCATGTAAAATGTACCAGTTTTCTGTAAAGAATTTTCTCTGTCACCCTTTATAGGGTTATATGCCTCTTTAAAGTATGAAAATGAAGTATTTTGCACCCAGATGACCTAGAATTTTTGGATCAATGTGAACTTCCGCAGAGATCTTGCTATGTGCTAGTTTTATTCACATGTGAACTTGGGAAGAGCAGAATTATTTGTGTATGGAATTACCTGTCCTGTGTTACCTAATCCAAATATCTAATGCCTTTTCATGATTTTCAGATTTTTAGGCATCCTGGATGGTACATCCTGATTGATACCCTGATGGTTCAAATGAATTAGTCTATGCATTATATACAAGTGCAAAATGTATAAGCTTATTCTCTTCTATTCTAATAGAAGTAAGGTATTTTCAACTGGCTTTGGAAATAGCAACTCACACCATCACATATTACTTATTTGCAAGTCTTCCTAATAAACCCCAGGAGTAAATTTTAAGTAAATGTATGATTTCTGGGATGCCTGGGTGGCCTTGGTTAAGCAGCTGCACTTAGCTAAGGTCATGATCCCAGGGTCCTTGGATTGAGTCCTGCATTGGTCTCCTTGCTAACTGGGGAGCCTGCTTCTCCCTCTGCCTGCCTCTCTGCCTGCTTGTGCTCTTTCTTGTCAAATAAATAAATAAAATCTTCATAAAAAATTTACAATTCTTAAAAATAAAACAATTATCCATTTGAGAGTGATAAGTTTCAAGTAATAGAAACTTAGTTCAAACTTCAGTACAGCTTAATTAGCATAAGGAATTTATTAGTCCATTTAGTTAGGACACTAGGATGGCTGATAAGTTCAAAAGATGAACCACTTGTGTCAGGGCCTCAAGGTTTAGAACTGCCTTCTTTTCCTTTTTATTTATTTATTTATTGATTGATTTATTTTTTAAAGATTTTATTTATTTATTTGACAGAGAGAGATCACAAGTAGATAGAGAGGCAGGCACAGAGAGAGGGAAGCAGGCTCCCTGCTGAGCAGAGAGCCCGATGCGGGACTTGATCCCAGGACCCGAGATCATGACCTGAGCCGAAGGCAGCGGCTTAACCCACTGAGCCACCCAGGCGCCCTCCTTTTTTTTTTTTTTTTTTAAAGATTTTATTTATTCATTTGTCAGAGAGAAAACACGAGCACAAGAAGGGGGAGCGGCAGGCAGAGGGAGAGGGAGAAGCAAGCTTCCCGCTAAGCAAGGAACCCAGTGTGGGACTCCATCCCGGGACTCTGGGAGCTGAAGGCAGACACTTAACCAACTGAGCCCACCCAAGTGTTCCTAGAGCTCCTTATAATAGCAGTGTAATTCACTCATCTTCATCATTCTTTCCTCCTATCATCTGTCCATCCTTTTCACATTTCTGCTTTTATCTCCTTGGCTTGCCTTTTTTTTTTTTTTTTTTTGTTTTGTTTTGTTTTGCAAAAGATGCTTTTTCCATGCGGTGGGAAAGATGGCTGCCACTAGCTTTAAATTCATTTTCACCCCAGCAAAACCAGGGAAGAAAATTCTCTTTCTCAATAGCCAGCTATCATTAAAGGGAAGGATTCTGACTGACATTATTAGAGTCCCATGCTCATACCCAAGAACAGTCAGAGCATAGGAGAATTGAATAATTTTATTTTTCAAGAAATCCATACTCAATTAGGAATACTCTCCAACAGCTCTTAACTCCTTTTAACAATGTACTTTTATTTATAAAGTATTATTATTATTATTATTATTATTATTATTATTCCTTTGCTTATGTTTCTTCAACGAAAGAGTCACAAAAAAATGGTAGGCTGCAGATTTTTAAAAAATTATTTTTAAATTTTGCTAAGCCAGCAGGAGGGAGCCATTACATTTGTTGTTGATATTAAAATATGAGTAAGCCCTCATTGATTTGATGGTTAAATCCAAAATAAGGAATTTTAGTTATCAATTTCAGTATCTCTTCTTCATTGCAATAATTCACAAATACATGTGTATTTGTTTCATACAATGAAAATAGTAAGAATTTCCTGGTATTCATAAGAAGCTTATAAAAGAGTTCACCTTGAGTGATGTGTGTGGTGTGAATTGAAGCAAATTCTCCAAATGAACATTCCTCATGTGTAACAGCTGTAGAAGTCAGAGGCATTCTGTTTATATTTCTCCAAGCCAACTGGTCTTTAGAATCTGGTGGTAACAGACTCAATGGTATATAAAATGGAAGGTACTATATATATTTTAAAAAGATTTTATTTATTTATGTGACAGAGATCACAGGTAGGCAGAGAGGCAGGCACAGAGAGAGAGAAGGGAAGCACGCTCCCTGCTGAGCAGAGAACCTGATGCGGGGCTTGATCGCAGGACCCTGAGATCATGACCTGAGCCAACAGCAGAGGTTTAACCCACTGAGCCACCCGGGCACCTGGAAGTTGTTATATTTTAATAGAGCAAACATGTATTTAAAATATCTTGTCTGTTATATTTACATTAGCATATTTGACAAAATGAACAAGACCATAAAAAACTGCTTTTGCACGTTTTGATCTAATGGTTCTCAAGTTATTCATGCTGTAGTTACACATTACAAATAATGGACAGACTGCAATGATTTATAATGAATTCACTTTGTCAGGAGATTGTGGCCACAGAGTACAGCTCAGATGACACTTGTGTCAAAGAACATTAATTGGCTCATATAGCTCGGAAGTTCCTGGCTGGATCTCAGGATTTAAATGATGTCATCAGAACTCAGGCTCATGGTACTGCTTTCATGTGTGGCTTCATTCTTAACAGCCTCTCTCCTCTCATAGGGGCAAGAGGGCTGCCAGCAGCTTCAAGCTCATATCCCACTTTTTGGCAACCTCAATGGAAACAAAGCGTCCCTCTTTTTCAGCAGTTCCAGTAAAGTCAGAATTAAGCCTCATTGGCTATGATTGGTTTGCCTTTAGTCATTTGGCATGTCCAGAACCAATCGCTGTGGCCAGAGAGATGTGATATTAGGATAAATCCCTCTGGCATTGGGGTAAGGAGTGGGGTGCTTCCCCGAGGAAAAATGATATTAATACCTGAAGAAGGGTAAATAGATGCAGGGTAGTAAAAACTTACAAATATCTGACAAATGAGTCCTTTTTAAAATGAAAATATCTTTGAGGGGCCCATGGGAGGCTCAGTTGGTTAAGCATTCAACTCTTGATTTCGGTTCAAGTTATGATCTCAGGGTCATGAGATTGAACCCCACATTAGGCTCAGGGTGCTGAGTGTGTAGACTGCTCCCTCTCTCCTCTTCCCCACCTCCCTCTCATTTATACTCTCTCTCTCAAAATTTATTTTTCTTAAAAAAAAAAAAGATATCTTTGAGAAAGCGAGCATAAGTGGTTTAGTGATTCACCTACCCACCTGACTATTCAACAAATATTATTGACTCCATACTAGGCATTATGTTAAGCAGTGTTGAGGGTGATGGTCAAGGTGTCTGACCCATGGAACTTGTTCTCTGGTGAAGAAGACAGACACAGAAATCTAGTTACAGGGCACCTGGGTGGCTCAGTTGGTTAAGGAACTGCCTTTAGCTCAGGTCATGATGTTGAAGTACCAGGATCAGAGTCCTGCATCAGGCTCCCCTCTCAGCAGGGAGTCTGCTTCTCCATCTGACCCTCCCCCATCTCATGCTCTCTTACCCTTTCTCTCAAATAAATAAATAAAATCTTTTTTTTTCCATTTTATTTATTTTTTTCAGCGTAACAGTATTCATTGTTTTTGCACAAATAAAATCTTTTTAAAAAGAAATCTGGTTACACAAATTATTTACTCAATATGTGGGCAGTGAAATTGCTATGAGACTTTAGGAAAGGCTTTCTAGAGGAGGCAGTGATGTTTCAACTGACATCTGTAGGGTGAATCCAAGTTAGCATGGAAAAGCGGGACTGAAGGAGAGGGTTCCAGAGATTTTACCTCTAAATAACCTTGTAGTTTGATCAGGGCAAACAGGACAGCCTAACAACCTAGATTGAAGGGGACCAGAGTACACTGGTAAGGTTAATGGACTTGGAATGAGAGGCTAGGCATTCCAGAAATAACTATGCATTTTACCATGTCATCCGAGGGTGTCTGTAATAGTGTCTCATAATTCAGATCCATACATGGACTGAGACTCTTTCTGAAAAATCTAGCTAAAGCTCAGAGAGTCTCAATTTTAATATACATTTTCAAAATAATTTATTGCTTTTTGTTGTTATTGTTCTTCAAGTGAGAAAAGGCTGGGAAAATATGTCTTTGGTTGCTTGGTGGAGAAATGTAAAATGTTTACTTCTGGCCATTGAAGTTCCACAAGTAGGTATTCATTGTTAATATAGCAAGTTGTCAATATAACAGTTGTTTCTCAACCTGATACCTAAAATCAATCACAATGTCATGACAACAGCTCTATAAATCTTGGATTAAGTGACATGAATGGATAATCCTGGTTAATTTTAGGAATCTGAGCAGTGCTTTATCTTCATTTCCTGGGAACTATTTGTATTATGCTTCATTTTTGGGTTTTATCTTCAAATTAAAAAAAAACAAAAAAAAAAACCAAACCTCTATTTTTGCATTGGAAAATTCTTTAGGCATGGATTAGGTTTTCTCCCCTTATACAGTTTACCCTTGGTAAATAAGGATTTCTGTTCTGAGAAGGGTAGAATGGGTAGCACTGGTCTGTCCTCCTGTAGAGGACAACTGGAAAACCTGGCCTGGTTATCAACAGGAGCTTGCTTCAGGTAACTAGAAGGATAACAAGACAGTGAAGAATTATCAGGCCAGCTCTAAGGGGAACAGGGACCCAGAGAAGTGAGCTCCAAACTTAGAACCCCTGAGAGCACATGCGCATTCCAAGGAAGACGCCAGGAGATGAAGAGTCAGCACAGTGTTTGTGGGCTAAAGCAGCAGGGATTGGTGACCAGGGCCTGCCAAGTATAGAGGGGGCCCAGTAAATTCCTTTTTGGGTTTAGACTTCAAAGGGCTGCTTAAGAGGAATAGGAATGAGCTGGAATTTGGCACATAAAGCCATTTGAATTAAAAAAAAAATCATAGAGTGGGCAAAGACATCTGCAAAGATCTATAACTGAAAAGTGCATCCAGAATATTTGAAGGACCTCAACAAATCAGTAAGAAAAAGACGACCCAACAGGAAAAGTCAAGAGACTTGAATACTTCATAAGACCTTTCATAAAAGGGGACATCCAAATGGTCAATCAACATATGCAAAGATATTCAATCTCATTAGTAATCAGGGAAATGAAAATTAACCACAGTGAGCTATGATGATACCCCCACCAGATGGCTAAAATTTAGATTGCTAATAGCAAGTGTTAGCAAGTTTGGGTGGCCCCCAGATCTGTCATACTCTGCTAGTGAGAGTATAAAATAGGTACAATGACTTTGGAAAACTGTTTAGCATTATCTCCCATAGTTTAAGATATGCTTACCTATGACCCAGCAATTCCATTCCTAGATATACACTCTTGTGCACAGACAGACATTTGTAAGACTGTTCCTGTCTTTTTTTTTTTTTTTAATTTATTTGACAGAGAGAAGTCACAACTAGGCAGAGAGACAGGCAGAGAGAGAGGAGGAAGCAGGCTCCCTGCTGAGCAGAGCGGGGGGGGGGGGGGGGGGGGGAGGGGGAGGGGGGGGGCTCGATCCCAGGACCCTGGGATCATGACCTGAGCCGAAGGCAGAGGCTTTAACCCACTGAGCCACCCAGACACCCCTGTTCCTGTCTTATTCACCATAGCCTCAAACTGGAAACAACCAGATATTAACCAATAGTAGAATAGATTAATGAATAATAGTATATTTCAAACAGTGAACTATTAAACTTAAATGAAGAGAAAGATTACAGGTATATGCACTGAAATAGATACATAAAGTAGAACAAAAGAAGCCAGACAGAGAAGATTGCCTACTGTGTGATTCCATTGCTTCAAATATTAAAAACTGGGCAAAACTGTAATGTTTAGCGATGATTACTTAGGTAATAATGTCAAGGAAGTGATTTCTAGGAAAGTGAAGATGCTGATTGCCTTAAGTGGGAAGAGATGGCTTAGTGACTGAGAAGGGATGTGTTTGTCCTTGGGGGGGAGAGTGGGGGTGGTGTGCTGACAGCATTTTTTTCTCTTTACCGGGATGATCATTTCATAGATGTTCACTTTGTAAGAAATTCATTGAGCTGTACATTTTGGAGATATCTTTATGTATGTCTATAAAATTTCACAGTAAAGTATTTGAAAAGGCAATATCACTTTATTTTTTATCTACCTCATTGTAACTAAAAGCGGAATTTATCAAGCGGTCAGCCGGCAACAATGCTTTTCACTTAGAGATGTGACCAAGCCTGAATGCGGGTGGATATGCAAAGCCAAAGTCAAATTCCAGTTTGATTTCTGGGTGCTTGTTACTGTATGCTGGAGGTCATATCATTAAGTTTCATCTTCACTCCTCAGAGCCAATATGATTTTTTTATAATTAATACAGTGCTTCGGAGATAGTAGATACTCTGTTAAGTTGAAAGATAATTGAATTCCCATGTGAGAAAAGGAATCTATTTTGAAACTGTAATGTTTGTAGATTCTTGGTTTAAATCATGAAAAGGATGTGAATTGGAGCTCACAAATAATAAATAAGAAATTTCTGCAGCTGTGGCTCTCTCTGTTCCTGTTGTTACTGTTAAAAAGAAGACACAACAGAACCCAAATACTGTCGTTTGTGCTAAGCTCCTGTCAACAAACACAGACTTAATATCTAATATGAATGCAGTTTCAGACTTTCCTAGGAATGTTACTTTGAACCAGTCAAACTGGAATTACCTGGGCAGCACTAGTGAGGTAATTTACCTGATAGGTCCCATCCATCTCCCACAGGAAAGTGAGGTTGCCTGAAAAAATCCATTATTTTGACTTTCTCTTCCTACCCTCTTCTGCCTATTAAACCTGTCTGTTTTGTAGGGCTTTTTGAAGCTCCTTTCTTTTTGCTCAAAGAGATGCTGCCTAATTCATGAATAATTGAAAAAAGTCAATTTGATCTTCAAATTTACTCTGTTGAATTTTGTTTTTTGTTTTTGTTGTTGTTTTAGAGAGAGAGCACATGCATGAGAGAGTGAGCAGGGGAAGCGTGGAGGGAGAGGGAGAGAGAATCCCAAGCAGGCTCCACGCTCAGTGCGCAGCCCAACTCCGGGCTCTATTTCGCAACACTGAGATCACAACCAGAGCTGAAACTGAGACTGAGCCACCCAGGTGCCCCTGAATTTTGTTTTTTTAACATTGCCCTCTTCCTGTATGGTCCATAGTTGGCTGTTTGACTTTTCCCCTGCCTGTGTCTGGCCTGGTTCTGCAGTTTGAACAAGTTTCTAGCACTTGACATTTTTCTTTGAGAAGCTGTTCTTTTTGTAATTTGACGCTGAAGAAAATTAGTTTTCACCAATGCATCTTGTGATATTTTGATTTATAATACAAAATACGTATTTGGTCTTCACTATTTCTGGTACAGAGGTCCTAAAACCCTTGGAATTTCCTAAGTAAGGAAAGCAATAAAGGGGTCTTTTGTTATGGTAATGAGCTAATTTTTGGACTCTGCATAAGGGTGAGGAGCCTGGTTGCCAGGAAAACCAACCATCTAATTAGAGGGTTACAACTTTCAGTCCCTGCCTGCTGACCTCTGGGGAGGGGAGGCTGAAGTGGGGAGGCTGGAGGGGAGAGGGGAGGTTGAATGGCCAATGGTTTAATCAGTCATGCCTATGTGGTAAATCCTCTTTAAAAGTTCAAAAGGACAAGGTTTGGAGAGATTCCAGATCAGTGAACATGTAGAGATTTGGGGAGAGTGTTGCCCTTGGAGAGGGCATGGAAGTTCTGCACTCCTTCCACTATCTCGTCTTTTGCATCTCTTCTATCTGACTGTTCCTGAATTATATCTTTTATAATAAACCAGTGATCTAGTAAGTAAAATGTTTCTCTGAGTTCTGAGAGTCACTCTAGTGAATTAATATAACCTGAGAAGGAGATCTCGGGAGCCTCTGATTTATCTCTGGTGGTCAAAAGTAACACTCTGGGCTTGTGACTAGCATCTATTGGTAATGGGGGAACATGGTCTTATAGGACTGAACTTTTAACCTGTGGAATCTAATGTTGTCTCTGGGTAGATGGTGTCAGAACTGAGTTGAATTGTAGGACAGCCAGCTGGTATCCTGAGTGTTGCTTGTTGGTACAGGGAATAGTGTCCCCCTTTTGCCCTCCCCTCATTGAATTGGTGGCCAGAACAAAACACATCTTCATTTTCTTTTTCTTCAACATGGGTCAAACAAGAGGATTCTTTTCTGAAATTTGTCTCTTTTATCTATATCAGATATCAGAGGTCACACATTCTGCAGAGACATTATTTTCAGGAAGTATTTCAAGGAGAAGAGAGCAGAGGCCAGTGTGAAACCTATGAAATCCAAAGTAATCCAATTTAAAAGAGATCAAGCAGATAGAAAACCAAGGAGCATAACAGCTTTAGAAACAATAGAAAAACAGAAGATGAAGTAAGATTAAGAAATTAAAATCAATCCTTTTATTCTGAGTTCCTGGAGAACCCCTCACTAACGACAAAGTCATGTTGTATTTGAGCATTTTCCCTATTTTTTTTCTTTGATCTTTTCCTGCTAAAATGGTGTTTGGGGGTAAAGAAATATTTGTTAATGTTCCAGAGTATAATTGCCCTGCACTCACTGTAGCAGTATCAGAAACTGAAGACACGAACAGATTCATTGCTTTTTTTTTTTTAACCAAACTTTCTGTGAATACTAACACTAAGAACAATTATATGCCAGATACTGTGCAAAGTGAAGTACTTTACACACATTATCTCATCTAATCCTCACGTTGAACACCTTGAGTAGAGGTGGTAGCTGGCTTCCAAGATGGCTCCCAGTGATCCTCCCTTCCTGGTATTCACGTCCTTGTGTGGCTTCTTCCACAGTGAATAGGACTGATCGGTGGGACTGGTAGACGTTGCATGAATGTTGGTGGTGATTTTGGGGTCCACAGAGGACATTGTAGCCTCTCTCATGGTCTGTTGACTGCTTGCTGTGAAAGTCACCACTCATCATGCTGCAAGGACACTCAGGCAGCCCTGTTGAGAGACCCATGAGGAGAGAACCGAGGTCTCCCACCCAGAGCCATGTGAGCCAGCCATCTTGGAAGTGGATTTTTCCAGCCTTAGTCAAACCCTCAGATAGCTGCAACCCTCACTGCCATCTTTGACTACAACCTAAGAAACCTGAAGCCAGAATCACCTAGACCAGTGTCTTTCAAATTCTTAAATCACAGAAACTGTGAGAAGTAAGAAACTACTAAGTTTGGGGGCAATTTGTTACCTGGTATTAGGTAACTACCGTTATCTCCATTATACAGAGGAGAGAACTAAGGCTTGGGAAGATTGGGGGGAAAAGTTGGTTTTTTTTTTTGTTTTTTTTTTTTTTTTCAAAATTATGCGAAAGCATTTTTAGTCAGTCAACCTATATATTTAGTAAAATGTGTTAGAGGCATGTGGGCTAGTGAACTGCACCGTAAGTATGAAATATAGTGTTTCCAATGGGAGTTCTTTGAGATTTGTTTTCATCTTACATGTTGCTTGCTGGGTAGAAAAGATTTTCACTTGTTCTGAGATCTAACCTGGGAACACATATGCCAGTTTTTTATTTGGCTTTGCAACAAAGGAGAGACTTGGGAATGGAAGAAGAAGGTAGGAATAAAAATGCGAAATTAGTCTTTGAGACCTTCAGGATGAAGGGAAAGCAAGAAGAAATGGGTAGAGATGAGGGATGGGGTGGAGTTCAGGTGATCATGATATAGTTATTTATGCGACATGTACATGTCCCCGCAGTGTCGGGGGACGTTCACTAATTTAATGATAGATGTCATGAAATTCTGCTTTACCAGACAGCAACCCATTCTGCATTTGACTGCTTTTAGACTCCGCTCCCTTATGACTTCCTAGAGGTGAAAAAAACAAGTTTGTGCAGAAAATGAATTTTGTGCTTAAAATATCTTAAAACTTTTTTAAAAAAAGAATCCAGTGCTGCAAATCAATAAGGCAGATCTTTAATGCAAACCCCATCCTGCCCAGTCTGCCTCCTAAGAGTTAGCCGAGAATACATTTTCTTGTCTTTTCTCTGAAAGAAGATATTGTGACTTAACCTAGACTCTGTTCCATAGAAACACAGAAGGAGCCCAAGGTTGACATTTAAATTAACACAAAACAAAAGGGAGAAAGAGTTCTTCTGAGAACTATTTCAGTCTTGTGAAAATTCTCTTTTAGTGAATGCAATTTAATATTAAAATAAATTCAAATATTAACTGAGCCTTTTTTTCCTTTGCATTCACACATAATCCCTACAGTTAAGGTTATATTCTGGAGGTAGAGACAGGCTTATAAGCAAATAATTGCAATAGAATGTATTACCTTCAATAATAGAGGCATATGCAAAGGACAGAATGATTGACACTGTTTGTATTAGGGAAAGCCTTACTTCTGAGGATCCTTGAGATGGTTTTTGGGGGATGAATAAAAGTTGGCTGGGCAGATGGGGATAGGGCAGTGAGAAGAAAGGATGAGCTTATATAAAATGGATAGAGGTATGAAATAGCCAGGTACATTTGGGGACTGTGGAAAGTCATTTGTAGGGATTAATTAATGAATTTTAGCACATATATTAAATAAGCGTATATCTCATACCATAGCGGGCAGTGAGAATACAGTGACGGAAAAGACAAAGTTTCTGTCCTCAAAGAACTTACAGTCTATGGGCAGTGGGAGATGAATAAATAACCATGACAGGGTTGAGCATGATATCATAAAGAAGAGGCCACCTTGGAGGATCAGAGAAGGCTTTGTGAAGGAGAAGCCATCTGAGCCCACAAAGACAAATGGGAGTTAGTGGTGGGGGTGAGAGTTTGGAAGGGAAGGGGTTCTGGGTGATATGTACGAGTCTGGAGGTGTGTGGACATTTGAGAGATTGTGAACTGCAAATTGAGCATAATGTACAAGAAGAGTGAGTTCCTGGTACATATGTCATGCTAAGGAGCTTACAGAATATTCTGGACTAAAGGATTTTAGGTAGGGAAATGACATGACCCTGTTTTCCCTTTAGAAAGGTCACTGTGGCATCAGTGCAGAGAGTGGCTGGGGAATAGGGCTGTTGTGAGGATGTGAAGCTAGAGTCAGGGAGGTCAGGTAAGAGGTTGTTCTGGTCAAGACACGAGGGTTACATTAACAAAGGAGGACCACAGGGATGAAAAGGAGGAGATGGCTTTGTGAACTATCCCGGGGGTCGAGGCAGAGTAATGTCATGATTAAGCATGTGGACTCTGGAGCCGGAGTGACTGGTTCTCCTCTCAGCTCTCGCCTTTACTAGTATGGGAACTGGGGCAGCTTACTTACCTTCTCTGTGCTTCTGGGTTTTTAAATCTGTGATTTGGGGAGAATAATAGTACCTACATCTAGTGCATAATGCTTGGAGCACTGTTCTGGTTCATAGTAAGTGTTCAGTAAACAGTTATTCATATGACTGATTGGAGGAAAGGCCAGTCATAGATGACACCTGAATTTGGGGAGTGGGCAGTTGTGTGAATGGCGATTCCATCACAGAGGAATGAATGCAGGAGAGAGCAGCTCTGGGGGGCATGCTGGGCTTGAGGTGGCTGTGGACAGCCAGGTGGAAATAGCTCGTATGCAGTGGGGTCAATGGAATGGAGCCCAGAAGGGACCTGCGGAGGCATAAATCCTTTAGAATTGCAGGAGGGCATGGAATAGAGGGGAGTCCTGGAATAGGCTGCCGAGGAGAGAGCTGACAAGGACAACAGGATGGCAGGTGTACAGGGACCAGCAGAAGCCAGCGACTCTGAATTTGTTGTGGTCTGCACTCTTGCGCGGTTTTCTCCCGCCGTCTTCACCGTGTGGGGGTGGGTGGGAGAGAAGCGCAGCTGGACTGACCCAGGGTTGGGGTTTTACTGGCTAAGACAGCAAGATCTGCAATCAGGATGTTGACAATACTGCTCAGAGACCAGGCTGGGGTTAACTGAGAGACGTAGGCACAGAGGCAAGACTGAAGACGTGAGAAGGGGCGAGGGAGCAGGAGTTGAGTGTGATTCTGGGACCACTGGCTTAGGAAAGTGATCATGGAAAGCACATCCGTGTGCACACAGACTGTACAGGGGAATGGAGGGTGGAAAGAGAGATAATGGCTACTTAACTAAAATAGAATTCTAGGAGTTTCTGAAGTTAATTTTAACAAATAATTTATTCTTGGTGGAAACTAAAGACTTGGCAATATGCCTAGCTGGTACAGTAAATGTCCTAATAAAAGTATTGTTATCCAGACCTCTTCAGTTAAAAAGTTGTTTGGTTAAAAAAAAAAAGTTCTTTGGTTCATGGCTCCTTTTTCCATATTTTTGACCTGAGGGTGGTCATTAAAAGCAGGGTGTTAATGGAGTACACAAGTCAAGGCATTCCAGGGACATTAATGCATTTGGCCTATTTGCATGGATTCAGTTTTGTGTTAGATATTGGAACACTGGACTAGGTGATTGTCATTTTTAATAACACTCCTGAATATTGACTCTCTCTAATTTACTGGTCGACTGTTCATTAGAAATTCACAGGCGTCCATTAAATGCAAGAGTATGCATTATAGTCTCTACCTCAAGGAGTCTATGGGCTGTTAAGATCAGAATACACACACACATAACTGTAAAGTAGAAAGTTTTTGATGTCATAAAAGAGAGGAAAAAGTAAGATGCTGGAAGGTCAGAGATGTTGAACAGTCACTTCCAGCTGGTAAGATCAGAAAGAAATTGCTTCGATAAGGAACTGACATTTGAATCAGGAAGGGATCTGTGCAGAGGTAAAGAAAGGACATTGCAGTTGGAAGGAGCAGTGTGAACTGATTTTTAGGGAAAAATATCTTAACCCTTGTAGTTAAGGAGCAGCAAAACCACGATCCAAGTATGGCAGGCTGGAATTGTAGTAAGGTATTTAGTGACCAAAACAGGAAAAAAAACAAAACAGGAAAATAGTTGAGATTTTTAAAGTACTTAAGAAATCATTTATAGAAAGAAATAAGTTTTAATAAAAAATACCCCAGGGGCACCTGGGTGGCTCAGTGGATTAAGCCGCTGCCTTCGGCTCAGGTCATGATCTCAGGGTCCTGGGATCGAGCCCCACATCGGGCTCTCTGCTCCGCAGGGAGCCTGCTTCCTCCTCTCTCTCTGCCTGCCTCTCTGCCTACTTGTGATTTCTCTCTGTCAAATAAATACATAAAAAATATTAAAAAAAATACCCCAGTCATCAGATTTTAAGATAACTGCTTTGTATTTTGGTTTGATAAAGAGGAAGTCATTGTATTTCTATTCTGTTGACATAGAATGGTCAACTTATGTCATAGCCATAGCTTATGAATACATCTTTTTTTAAAAAGATTTTATTTATTTATTTGACAGAGAGAGATCACAAGTAGGCAGAGAGGCAGGCAGAGAGAGAGGAGGAAGCAGGCTCCCCGCAGAGCAGAGAGCCTGATGCGGGGCTCGATCGCAGGGCCTGGGATCATGACCGGAGCTGAAGGCAGAGGCTTTAACCCACTGAGCCACCCAGGCGCCCTACATCTTTTTTTTTTTTTTTAACATCTTAATTCTATTTTATTGTTTTCAGTGTTCCAACATTCATTGTTTATGCATCACACCAGTGCTCCATGCAGTACATGCTCTCCTTAATACCTAGCACCAGGCTCAGCTAATCCCCACCCCCATCCTCTCCAAAACCCTCAGTTTGTTTCTTAGAGTCCACAGTCTCTCATGGTTCATCTCCCTCTCCAATTTCCCCCAACTCACTTTTCCTTTCCTTCTCCTAATGTCCTCTGTGTTATTCCTTATGCTCCACAAGTGAGTGAAACCATATAATAATTGACTCTCTCTGCTTGACTTATTTCACTCAGCATAATCTCCTCCAGTTCCATCCATGTTGATACAGAAGTTGATTATTCATCCTTTCTGATGGCTGTGTAATATTCCATTGTATATATGGACCATATTTTATTTATCCATTCATCTCTTGAAGGGCATCTCAGCTCTTCCCAGAGGTTAGCAATTTTATTTGAGACAGAGAGAGAGAGTGTGCATGAGCAGGGAGAGGAGCAGAGGGAGAGGGAAAAGCAGACTCCCCACTGAGCAGGGAGCCTGATGAGGGGCTGTATCCCAGGACCCTGAGATCATGACCTGAGCCAAAGGCAGGCACTTAACCAACTGAGACACCCAGGCGCCCCATGCATACATCTTTACATTCTTGGGGTACATCCACCAGCAAAAGATATTTACTCATCAAAGGATATACACAGTCTCTGAGCAGTTTTTAAAGATGGCCAAAATGAAGTTAACATTTATATGCCACCTGTAGCATGCAAATGTCCACCTTTATAACATCCTCATCTACAATGAGTTTTGCCTTTTTCACTTTTTCTTAAAAACTTTAAAAATAAATTTTCCTTTGAAATAACCATAGATTCACAGGAAGTTGCAAAGAAAGTACAGAGAGGTCTTATGTACCCTTGACCTCCTATTCCCCCCACGGCTATGTCTTATAGCACTATAGCATAATATAAAAATAAGAAAATTGTCATTGGCACAATGTATATGTATAGTTCAATGTGCGTTTATTTATATAACTTCCTCTACAACCAAGATATAGAAAATTCCTTTATTATGTTCAGTAATAGCACTGGAAAGTGAACTCATACCTTATAAGAAGTGAAAAGCTTACTATAAGCAAATTTTCTCTTATTTACCCCACCTCTATAAGCCTTAAGATTTTGCCCATCATCTTATTTCTTCTCCTTGTCATCACTACAAACATCCCCTCTCCACCATCCCTAACCCCTGGTGACCACTACTTTGTTCTTCATCTCTGTAATTTTGTTACTTGAGACTATTATGTAAATAGAATCACACAGTATGCAACCTTTTGGGATTATTACGTTTTTTCAATTCTTTTTGTCCCTGAGATCCATTCAAGTTGTATTATCAATAGTCTGTTCCTTTTTATTGCTGAATAGTATTCTGTGGTACCAAGTACCATATCTGGCTCACCATTCCCCTGCCGAGGGACATTTAGGTAGTGAAACCTGCCATGAGTAAGCAGGCACAGGATTTTGTATGTATTGGTATTTTTAATTATGAAAATTTTAAAAACGTGCCCAAAGTGGAGAGAATAGTATAATCTTCAGGGGTTGTCAGTATTCTCCCATTCTTATTTCTTCTATCCTCCTCCGTCACACACCCACACACCTATACCTGCATTCATATTCCCCACATGCATTTTTCCCCTAGAGTATTATAAAGTAAATATCAGATGTACCTGTAGATGCTACATATCTCTAACAGATAAGAACATTCTTTTGAAAATTCATACCCATTATCCTACCAAAGAACCAATAATTGTTTTATATTATCTACTATTCATTTATTTGAATCCTGATCTAAACGAGGCGCACCCTTGCATTTGGTTGGTTTAGAGCTCTTTTAGTTTATGTTATAACTGTCCCCTGCCCACAACTCTCTGATGCTTTTTATTCGTTGAATAAAGTAGGCCGTTTTCCTATAACATTTCTCACATTCTTGATTTGGCTTAATTGTATTCCTCCAGAATATGCTTGCTCCTCCATTCTCTGTGTCTCCTGTAACCTGGCTGGTAGGGCTAGAGGTGTAGACCCACCAGCCACATGGCTGGTGCTCTGTAGAGCATCATGTGGAGGCAACATGGTGTGTCTGGTTTTCGCGCATTTAATGTTAGGATTAGTTTAGAGGGCTCCAGTGGTGTTAGCCCGATTGAGTCATTATAGAGTTCTTCAACAACATCTTTCCTAATGGTTTTAGCATCAAATGATCTTTTGTTTCATTAGGGCCTGCATAATGATCATTATTTTTCTGTTGCTTCTTCTGAGTTTATTAGCTGGAATTCTTCTATGAAGGACTGTTTTCCTTCCTTAATGATTTGGTTAACTTGCAATGCAATTTGTACCAAAAAAGTACATGATAATTGGCTGATTCTTTCCTTTTATTTTTTCCAAAATAATCAGTTTGGTGCCGTCGCAACTTCCAAAGGTGACCAATGATTTTTTTAGTATCATTTGAACTTAAATTTTTGAGACACTTATCCATTGCAGACTTTAAAAAAATATTCAAATTGTCCTATCTTTGGTGAATGGGAACTCTTTTAGAGTTCTCCAGTGGCCTTTGATAATGTCCTTGTTTTATAGTAAAATAGAATATTCCAAGTTCATCTTATACATTTCATGCCTCAGACCTCAAATTACCAATTTCTCTAAGGAGCTGTGGTTCCTTTTAGTGGGAAATGGCATTTAGAAGCCATGATATGTCCTTGACTGTTATTGCTTACTGAGCCTTCATTGTTTCTGGGCCCTTTCAGTAGACGCATTATTCAAAAGAAGAAAATAATCATGAACTCATACTTGTTTTCAATTTAAGTGTAAGATTATAGGGTTTCTTAATAGAAGAACTTCTTTGATTTTATTTTTTTCTTAAGCTGAATTGTTTGGTTCCTAACAATATTCCTTTAACTACTTGTTTTGAAAATATTATTACTGGGGCACCTAGCTGGCTTAGTCAGTAGAATATGAAAACTCTCGATGTTGGGTTTGTGAGTTCAAGCCCCATGTCGGGCCTAGAGCAAAAAAATGTATATTGTCACTAATATTATGGCTAACAGTAACACTATGATTTAATGAAGACAGTCAAAATACTGTGTTTGAAGGTCAGTTGGAGTAATTGTTTTCTCTTTGTGGTTTACAACACCAGCCTGATATACAGCAAGGTTCATTCCTTTCCGTTGGTTTTCAGTTTTTAAGAATTGATTTTTTTAGGGGCACCTCTGTCAGGTGCCAGTCCGTTGAGCTACTGACTCTTGGTTTCAGCCCAGGTCAGTCCCAGGGCTGTGAGATCAAGCCCCGCATCGGGCTCTGCACTCAGCGTGGAGTCTGCTTGGGAATTTTTCTCTCTCCCTGCCCCTTCTGCTTGTGCATGCTCCCTCTCTCTCAAATAAACAAAGCTTAAAAAAAAAAGTTGATTTTTAAGCGTTTTAACATGTTATACACAAACTGAATCATGGAACACTACATCAATGATGTATTATATGGTGAGTAACATAACATAATAAAAAAGAAAGAAAGAAATGCTTCACAGAATTCTCCAGTGAAACAAAAAAATTAAAATGTATTTTTAATAACCTTATTGAGATAAAACTCACATACCATACAGTTCACCCCTAAGGTGTATATACAACTCAGCAGTTTTTAGTGTATTTACAAATATGTGCAATCATCACCACAGTCCACTTTAGAACATTGTCATCTTAGTAAGATAACCCATACCTTTTAGCCATTAACCCCTGCCCCATCCCTTCATTTCTTCCAGCCCTAAGCAACCACTACTTTATTCCTTCTCTCTAGAGAGTTCCCCATTCTGGACGCTTCATGTGCATGGACTCATACAGCATGTGGTGTTTTGTGACTGGCTTCTTTGACTGAACATCCTATTTTTGAGGTTCTTCCATGTCTCTGTGACCCAAGGGGGTATTTCAGGCTCAACCCCTGGGTTCTGGGATTTTCACAGAGGCATCTTGTCTGTGGGTAGTTTCTAGTTGGTCTTTTTGTGGGAGACTGAAGTTGGCTCTCACCCATTCCAGTGTGCTGCTGACATCACTTCCCATATTACCTTGTGTTGTATCAATTAGACGCATCACAGTTGATTCATTGTCTTTTTGTTTAGTATGGCTACTGTGCTTTTTCTTATTTCTTTTGGTATTTAGGAAGATTTATGTTTAGTAGTTTTTGGTATATAAACCCTTTAAAATGGCTACATTAGTAATTTATTGTTGTATAATAAATTACCCTAAAATTAGTAGCTTAAGACGGTGAATATTAGTTTTCTCAAAGCTTCTATGGGTCAGGAATCTAGGTGTGGCTTATTAGTTGGGTGCTTCCTCCTCAGTGTCTGTTATGCATCTGCAAGCAAGCTGTTGGCTGGGCCTCTAGTCATCTAAAGGCTCAAATGGGGCTTGCAAGTCTGCCTTCAGGCTCATTCACAGGGTTGTTGGCAGGCCTCAGAAGACCCACTTCCAAGATCACTCATGTCATTGTTAGCAGGCATGGTCCCTCACCACATGGTCCTCTCTCTAATCTTTCTGAGTTTCCTCACAGTGTGGCAGCTAATGATCTGAGAGTGCGCCAGGCAGTACCTAAGATGGATCCAAGTCTCTTTAAAAGTAATCTCAGAAGTGACATTCATCACTTGTGCTATATCATATTTGTTAGAATACCTAAGGATAGCCCACACTCAAGGGCAGGGAATTAGCAAATACATGCGTGCTTGGAAACAGGTGTCATTGACTGCCATCTTATGGGCTTTCTACCATAATTCCCATAAACTCCTTTATTCTACCTGGGTAAACAGTTTGACTCCTACCTAATAGTGATAATGATCTTGTTTTACTTTTCTATTTTTAACTTTTCTTTTAAAATTGCATTCTTTCAAGTTTGTCAGAAAATATGCTTAAATTCTATTTTCTCCTCATCTTCAACTTCATTATTAAAATTAACTCTATAATTAAATACATGAAATGCATTTAATTCCTAAACATTTAATTCCTAAAAATACATGAAATGTATTTAATTCCTAAACATTTAATTCCTAAACATTTTGTATTTGAAAATTTCATTGTCAGTCCTTTTGTTGAGGTTCCCCAGTCATCTACTGGTTGGCTGAAGCCCATCCTCTAGTACATTCCTCAGGAAGGGAACTTGTTCACAATTTTCCCTGAGCTTTTACATGTTCAAAACTCCCTTTCTGTAGCTTTGGTAATTGAGGGAGAGCTTGGCTGTATATAAAATTCTTGGCTCACACTTCTTAAAGTTTTGGAAAATATTGTCCTTCACTTTCCCATTTCTTAGGTTCCTTTTTCAAGGTCCATTGACATCTAATTCTCTTACCCCTCTAAGTTATTTTACCTTTTTTGTCTGGAAGCTATGAGAAGTTTAAAAATTTCTCTAAAAGTCTAATAGTTGTGCTAAGATATAACTTAGAGTTGACCATCTGCATCTGTCTTCATGGACACCTACCAGTACCTTTTCATTATGTTTTCTCTTTTGGGGGGAAGCTTTTTATTGGATGATAGTTTTTTAAAAAAAATATTTTATTTATTTGACAGAGAGAAATCACAACTAGGCAGAGAGGCAGGCAGAGAGAGAGAGGAGGAAGCAGGCTCCCTGGGGAGCAGAGAGCCCGACGTGGGGCTCGATCCCAGGACGCGGGGATCATGACCCGAGCCAAAGGCAGAGGCTTTAACCCACTGAGCCACCCAGGCGCCCCTGGATGATAGTTTTAAATATTAGTTCCACTCTAGAACTTTATTTTTCTTCTTCATGGGTTCCAGTTATAATGTACTGGATCTTCTTTTTGACTGTCTGCTATTTCAATCATTTGTTCTCTGATTTTTTTTTACCTTTTAAAACATTTTATATTCATTTCCTGGGGTGTTTTATTGCTTTACTTCAGTGTACCTTACTGCATTTTCATTCAGATCTATTTTTCTTTATTCACCTCCTTCCTCACTGTTTTGGACTGGTAATGACTTACTGTCTTGTGAGCTTTTTAATGACTTTTAAGGTTTCTTACTTGACATTGTATCCAAGCATTTTTAGTTTTTGTTTGTTTGTGTTTTGGGGGCACAGAGTTGGATAAACTAGCCAGCTATTACTGAAAACAGAAATCCCCACTTGTCACAAATGGGCCTCCACGGTTGCAATTGTTCTACTAAAAGGCATAAGGAAGGATATATAGAGGGGAGATATCCTATCTCTTTGATTTCGAGATATAGAGTGGCTATTTAATGACTTATTTATGACCATAAACTTCAAAAATTCTCCAGAAACTTCCTCTTCCTTATCTTATCTCACACTGCTTTTTTAGTCTCTGCTCAGCTTGAAGGCCTAAAGCCTTATGTTTTTTTTCTGTTTGGAGGGTGTCATGAGAAAGAATTTTCAAATAAGTATAAAGTGGCAAACTATGAAGTGTACTTATTGGGCAGGGTCTGTTTATCTGGGAGGATAAAAGTACCAAATGTGGGAACTACATGTATATCCGGGCCTTCCTTGAGCTCAGTCCTGAATCACTTGGTTTGTCTAAAAGGATTCCTAGACTTCGGGATAAGGTTAAACCTGGACTAATTACGTGGAATAGACTGCTCTAGTTAAGGCATTTGTTACAAGCATTTGATGTATTTTTGAATATTAGTCTTTCTAAACATTTTGTATTTGAAAAATCTTTAAAAAAATTGTGACTTGTATTCAGGAATTAACTGTATTTGTTCTAAAACCCTTTTTTTTTTCACTTCTAGGTGAATGAAGGAAATAACTAAAAATGACCAGTAGAAGACTTGAGGAGTCTATGGGGGCTGTTCAGATGGGGTTAGTCAGAATGCTGAAAGGATTCCAAAGCAAGGTTCTGCCACCCTTGAGTCCAAAGGTGGTTACAAAAGAAGAAGCAAATCCAATGGTAAGGTACCCGAGACTTTCAAGTGTGAAAGACTTAATGTAGTCTCCTCAGGAGGGTGACAGCTGCTACTTGGCATTCTCAGAACTCAGGGAATTACTGACTGACAATAGCAATGTAGGTAACATGGTAGCTTGCTGCGGAGCAGAGGCTCCTCTTAAAAGCCTGAGAAGTTTTTGAAATTACACGCCTCAAAGTAGAGACTTGAATTGCTTAAGCTAATCAGTTGAAGTAAAACTATGCAATGAAATTATGATGGTTTTCTAAATGTTAGGCTGAACCCTATAAGATTGCCGTGTGTGTAGTTCAAAAACAATGAGGTATCAGAATTTCATAGGGTTTGACGTCAACAGTATAATACCTGTTGACTGGCAAGAGTTATTTCTGTTTGCATATTTGTAGAACAGAGAGTATCAAAATGATGACTATATGGTATCAAGGAAAAATACACTTTTTCTCTGTCCTTCAAAATAAAACATACTTCTATTTTTAATAGGCTATAGTAATGTGATGAGAATGGAATTATAAACTACATGCTATAGAAAATATCAGTAACAATTTACAGGGTTCAAGATAGTATTCATCAAATTTTAAAAACCAGACTCAACTTATGTTCTGAGGAAAAAAAATAAAACCTATCATCACTCTCTTTTGTGGTGGTCATCATTTCATATTTAAACTCCTGACTTTTTGCTTTTAAGACTTTATTATTTTTATTTAAACTGTGACACAGCTGATACCTCTTAACATTTCAATATTCAAATCTGGGTTCCAATCAAAAAGAACCTAAAAAAAAACAAGTAAGCAGCAGCATAAGAAATATGTTTTCATTTATATGGATTCAATCACAGAAATTAATTTTGTAGGGATTTTGAAGAGCATTGATTTTAACCCAAGGTGAAATGAATCAGCTAAATTATATACCTCTGGCTGTTTTAAAAGTCTTGGTGCATACTTAAGCATTATGTTGCTGTGAATGATCATCATCCCCTTGCATATAAAGTAAGCCCTGGAACATTCTAGAAAAACAAATAATTGTGTAAATAATTGTGTTTGGTCCTGGGTAAATAAGTCTCGTTGGGTTATTTAAATGCCTTTATTTAAATGATAGGTTACATTTTTTTTTCTCATAACATGAGAAAGTGTTAAAGCATTTGTGTTCCTGTTTTGGTGTGAGTAGGAGTGGCTGCTGGATCTGATCATGGTCTTAGGGCTCTTTTAAAACAAGGTCTAAACTGCTCCTGGGATTTCTAAAAAGTTCAAACTCATTCCTAAGCTGTGCAGTCACACTCCCTAGATCCATCCATCCATCCTTCCTTCCTTTCTTTCTTTTTTAAGATTTTATTTATTTATTTGACAGAGAGAGAGATCACAAGTAGGCAGAGAGGCAGGCAGAGAGAGAGAGGAGTAAGCAGGATCCTCACCGAGCAGAGAGCCCAACGAGGGGCTCCATCCCTGGAGCCTGGGATCATGACCTGAGCTGAAGGCAGAGACTTTAACCCACTGAGCCACCCAGGCACCCCAGATCCTTTCTATTTCACAAGATTCCTCCTGCTGTAGCGGGATAGCTAAATACCCAAACTTTGCTTGTTTGTTGTAACTTCAACTGAGAAGTAGAAGCATTTCATATTCTTCGGCTCTGAAGACCAGAAGTGATTTTTGGAAGTAGGGTTTTATGCTCAGATGCTTCTTCTGAGCGTAAATGTTAAACTCTTTGGATATGTTCCAGTGCAATTTCTTGACTCTCCACCCCCCAGTTTCTTTCGTGTAATTTCTTCAAAATCACATGTCATTTCAAATTAGTGTGCAAAGAGCTCAAAGTGCACAGGTACTTCTCTTGTATTATTTAGTTAATTTAAATATTTCATAAGGGAACTTAGTGGCATTCCGCAATTATCCTGAAAGCTGCAAACACAAATTATCCATTACTGGCACTTATGAAAACACTTTTTCGGTATAACCATTTGTGAATCTTCAGCTGTTTTTTATTTTTTTATTCTTTAATCTAGCTGACACCCTCGGAATTCCTGAAGGAAATGTCCCTCACCACAGAGCAGAGACTGGCTAATACACGTTTGATGTGCCGGCCACAGATCATCGAACTTTTAGAGATGGGGGAAACGCATCAAAAGGTAGATGCCTCCTGTCATACTTGCTTATGAGGCAGGCCCTGGAATAATGTGAACATTCTAGAACCACAGGAACTAAGTCATGGTTATTGTTTCTGGGCTAATTCCTTATTGAGTTTGTGTTATATATTCTTTTTCTACCTCTATTGATCTTGATATTTGTTGATTTAATATGGAGAGAATTGTAATTAATAAGTACAAATAACTTTTGACTAGTCACAATTCTTGGTTACTTCTGGACACTATTGTTTATAAGTCAGGAGTAGTTCCAGGGATTATAGTGGCCAAATCCAATTAAGTCGTCATCTTAACACAACAAGAAATCCCGTCTTCCCTGAGCTGTCATCACTAGAAAGGAAGAAGGTGGAATTGTTTATTAAAGGCGGCATTTGTTATCTGTTCTGGCTTACTTCCAATAGCAAATGTATTCTTTCAGTCTCTAAAGAATAGTTATTTTAACCTGTTTCCATATTCTAATATAAACCACGAATTCTAGGCTTTAGGAGCCTATGGTTATAAAATAAGGTCTTATTTCCTACTTTTAAATTAATTTCTTGAATTAGATTCTTTATTTTTTATGTACAAATTATGGTATGAACCTCCATTAGTCAAACTGTTGGAGATCTGCCTCCTCTCAAAGGCTTCCCTGAGCTATTCCTGAGAGATTTTCAGGGGAAATCTCCCCTGTGATGAATGAGCTCCTGAGGCTCTTTTGCACTCGCTGCAGCACCATTGTCTTCCCTGTGTAGGATCTGCACAAAATTTGCTCTTTCTCTGAGCCTTGCTAGCTTTAATTATGGTTTCTTCTCTTCTTTGAGGCCAGGAACATGCATTCTCCCAATACTAACTTGTCCTGATTAAGGGCTATTTGCTCCTCTCCCATCACATAACTGAGACCAGCCTTATTTTCCTGAATGTACTGCTTGTGTGTATTTTAACATATTTTGACCCCTTCTATGAAGGATGACATAATTAGTACACTTTACTGTATCTCACCATTTCTCCTCTTTTTTTCTCAACTCATTTGGTTATTTTTACTTTATTTTCTGGAGTTTTATTTGTTCATAGTTGGGCGACAGTCATCTTCCACCAATATCTTCAAGAAGAGCCTATGGACACTGTACTTCCTTGGTTTTGTGTTTGACAATATTTGCCTGTTGCCTTTATGCCGAATTTCAGATTTGTTAGGTATAAAATTCTTGGGTCACACATTTTCCCCATAAAAGCTGTGCAGGCATTTTCCTCACTACCTTCTGGCTTTAATGGTAAGCAGAAATGTGATGAAGTCAGCTTGATTTATCCTGCTACAGATATGTCAGTCTTTTAGCTCTTATGGCCAAAGACCATTTATTCTAATTTAGTATGCAGTGATTTTATTAAGACATGACTAAACTTTTCTTGAGATACTACTATGTATCTTTAGTTTACTTCTAGAAAGTTTTTCTTGAATTACCCAGTATTTGTTCTTTTTATTTTTCATTCTTCTTCAGGACTATCAATTATGAATATGTTGGACCTTCTTTGTCTACCCTTCTACATATTGTATTCCCTTGCCAACCATTTTTAATTTTCTGTTCATTTCCATTTCATTGTAATTATTTACATCAGGTTATCCTCTCTGTTCCTTACTTTGAGTCTTGCGTATATGTGTTTCTCTTATCATTCATCCTTGAGTTTGACCAGTTCAGCACTTCTGGATTGTCTCACAGCATTTGTCTCAGTGTCCCTTTTTATTTACTTGTAGCTCAGCTATCATATTCCTTTTATTTTCTTCCTACTTCACTGGTTGTTTTTATCTTATTTTATTTTTTGGAATGCTCTCCTGTTCCTGATCACTAACTGTTGGAACTCCCCAGTACTTGGTCCTTGAACTTTTTTTTCTTTTGAACTCATTCTTCAGGTGACCCTTTCTAGGAGCAGACTTTAAATTCTACTTTTTAAAATGTTTACTTTCACAACTGTTTATCTAGCTGTGGCCCATCCTCTGAACTCTGGGTCAGTTATTCAGCCCAATGAATGATTGGCGCCTCAGACTTAAAATATTCAAGCTCTAATATTTGTGTTTCCTTCCTTCCCTAAAGTTAAAGTCACAATCTTATCTCTTTTGTCCCTCCATCTAGAATATATTTTATCAGGCCAGAAACCTACCTTGGGATTATCTCTGATGCCTCTTTTTTCCTTCATCTTATATGAAATCTAATGACAAGTGCTATAAACTTCTGCTTTCACAAATATGGCTTTAATCAAACTGCTTCTCACCAGCTGCACCAATACCCTCCCAGTTCAAACCACCATTCTCTAGACTTCTGAAATAGTCTCCCTGTTTCCATCTCATTCCCCCATCATCAATTCTGCACAAAGAAGAAAGAATGATTTTTTTAAAATGTAAACTAGGACATGTTACTCCAATGTGTAAAGCCATCCAACAGCTTCCTCTTAACCTCAGATTTATAGGGTCCTGCATTGTCTAATCCTATTTCCCTCACAGACATCTTTTCCTTCCACTCTTCCCTAGCTCATTCTCTCTAGCTGTGTCCCCCCTCCTTTTGCTGCTCTTCAAACACTCAATGATAATCTACACCTCAGGGCCTTTGCACCTGCTAGTCATTCTAACTGTATCTATTCTCTAAGATCTTTGCAGGATTTGCTTAGATCTCTGCTTGGATGTATTTTCCTCAGAGAGGCTCTCCCTTGACACCTGTTGAAAAGAGCATACAGCCTGCATTCACACTGTCTCCTTATCCATTAGTTTTCTATGTAGCCCAAGTCACTGCCTGACCTCATATTATACATTTCTTTATTTTTTATTCATTTCCCCAAGAATGTCAGCTTCATGAGGGCAAGGGCTTTGTTGGCTTTGCTCACTACTGTGTGCTTAACATTTGGAGAATATTGGAAACTCAATTAGTATTTATGAGTGAACACATGAATTTTTCATCACTTTGATTGCTTAAGTCCTCCCTGCCTCTTAATTATTTGCTTTGTGGTTTCTTTTTTTTTTTCCATTATGTCTTTTGGGTTTATAGTCAAACAGTGTAGCCAGTATTTTCATTGGTTCATGGCAACCTTCCTATTAACTGTTCTTCACTTGCCATTTTCTTTATTCCTTTGTTTTCCTTGAATATCTTTGCACTGATCTTGATTTATCAAGATATTACTATTATTGTTACCACTCATTTTTGGAGGGAAGAGGGGCATTTTTCCTGGACTTGTGATCTGCAGGAAATTCTTGTTGAGGCATGTCCTAGTGTCCCAGACCAGTAGGAGTCCTTCACGATTCTCAGCATAGCATTTTATGACAGAGGATTGTGTGCATGTGTTTATTTGGAAGGGAGCTGAGAGGAAGGAAGGAAGAATGAGCTGTGTTAGCCTTTTCCCAGAGTTGTGACTTGTGGGGACCCTTAGGAATCAGAATCTTTCTCTTCTAGCCTGCCTCAGTGACAAACTCCTTCCTGTAAACATGTGAATTTATGTGTTGCCCATTTGGTCCTGCCTTCCCTACTGTTTCCTGGTGCCAAATGGCATACAGGTAATTTCTTATTGCCATTCCTAGTATTCCAAACAAGGAGTTGGTGGTTTTGTTTATCAGAGTATGCCACCTGCTTAAGAAGTCTGTATAGTGCAAGCCTTACCTGAGATCTGAAATTGTGGGCGTTCTCACTGTGTATCTCTTAACCCTGGTTATTTGTGGCAGGAGGGGTGGGGAAAGGAGCTCAAGCTGCCAGTTAAAACCTATACAAAGTCCATCTTGGAGTCTGTCATTTATGCTGAAATCCATTGTTTCCTCTGCACTATAGGGCCTCTGTCATAGGTCCAGTGATCTGTTTCTGGACATTTCCACACCACTGGTCAGTTTATTCAAATCCAAAACACAGTATTTAATTTCCATATATATATATATATATTCATATAATATATATTTCATATAAATATGAATTGTATATCTATAATAAAAACAGTGGCAGAAGAGGGGCAGAGGGACAGAGAGAATTATAAGCAGGCTCCATGCCCAGGGCAGAGCCTATTGAGGAGCTTGATATCACAACCCTGAGATCATAACCTGAACCAAAACCAAGAGTTTGACACTTAACCACTTAGGTCGTCCCTAAAACTGTATATATATATTTTAAGATTTTATTTATTTATTTGACACAGAGAGAGAGATATCACAAGCAGGCAGGGAGGCAGGCAGCAAGAGGGGAAGCAGGCTCCCCGCCGAGCAGAGAGCCTGATGTGGGGCTCGATCCCAGGACCCTGGGATCATGACCCGAGCTGAAGGTAGAGGCCTTAACCCACTGAGCCACCCAGGCACCCCCAAAACTATATTTTTAAGTAAAATTTTTATTGAATTTGTGTGTGTGTATCATGAGCATATAGCTTGATGAATTTTAACAAAGTAAAGATACTCATAGAACCACCACTCAGATGAAGGAACATAGGCTTCAACATTACTGACATCTTAGAAGCTTTATTCTAGGACAGAGAAGCTTTCTTATGCCCTTCCCAGTCATTACCTCTTCCTCTTCTCCAGAAGAACTACTAATCATAGGTTTATTTTTCCTTTATTCAACCTGTGCTCTAATTTCTGACTAATTTAATATATTGTTTTGAAGATTTATGTTGTTGTGTATAATAGTAGTTCATTCATTTTTATTGCTGTATAGTATTCCATTGTATGGCTATACCACCAAGTGTCTATTCATTTTACTGTTGATGAGCATTCGTTTTTTCCCACATTTTCCCACATAAATGATAGTGTTATAAATACTCTTGTACATTTCTTTTAGTGTATAAATATGCAGCATTGAGCATATATGTGAAAGTGGAATTTCTAGGTTATAGGCTATGCATATGTGCCTCTTTAACAGTAATTGCTAGTTTTCTAAAGTGTTTATACTATTATACCTCCATTAGCTGTACATGGAAATTGCAGCTGGAATTGATAATACTTACTAATACTTAATATTGTTAGTCTCTTTAATTGAAATTTTTCTGTTGGGTGTATAGTGTTGTCACACTGTGGTTTACTTGCGGTTTCTTGATTTCTGATGAATTTAAGCAACTTTTTATGTTCATTAGCCATTTGGATATCATCTTTTGTGAATTGCATGTTTATGTGTTTTGTCCATTTCTTACTGATTTGTAAAAGTTCTTCATATATTCTGGAGACTAGTCCTTTATTATTACGTGTATTTTAAATAATCTTCTCTCATTCTCTGGATTTCTTTTTAATTTCTTAAAGGGTATCTTTTTTTTTTATTCGTTTATTTGTTTATTTACAGCATAACAGTGTTCATTGTTTTGGCATCACACCCAGTGCTCCATGCAGTACGTGCCCTCCCTATTACCCACCACCTGGTTCCTCAACCCCCCCCCCCCCCCGCCCTTCAAAACCCTCTGGTTGTTTTTCAGAGTCCATAGTCTCTCATGGTTCATCTCCCCTTCCAGTTTCCCTCAACTCCCTCTCCTCTCCATCTTCCCATGTCCTCCATGTTATTTGTTATGCTCCACAAATAAGTGAGACCATATGATACTTGACTCTCTGCTTGACTTATTTCGCTCAGCATAATTTCTTCCAGTCCCGTCCATGTTGCTACAAAAGTTGGGTATTCATCCTTTCTGATGGAGGCATAATACTCCATTGTGTATATGGACCACATCTTCCTTATCCATTCATCCGTTAAAGGGCATCATGGTTCTTTCCACAGTTTGGCGACCGTAGCCATTGCTGCAATAAACATTGGGGTACAGATGGCCCTTCTTTTGACTACATCTGTATCTTTGGGGTAAATACCCAGCAGTGCAATTGCAGGGTCATAGGGAAGCTCTATTCTTAATTTCTTGAGGAATCTCCACACTGTTCTCCAAAGTGGCTGCACTAACTTGCATTCCCACCAACAGTGTAAGAGGGTTCCCCTTTCTCCACATCCTCTCCAACACACGTTGTTTCCTGTCTTGCTAATTTTGGCCATTCTAACTGGTGTCAGGTGGTATCTCAATGTTGTTTTAATTTGAATCTCCCTGATGGCTAGTGATGATGAACATTTTTTCATGTGTCTGATAGCCATTTGTATGTCTTCATTGGAGAAGTGTCTGTTCATATCTTCTGCCCATTTTTCGATATGATTATCTGTTTTATGTGTGTTGAGTTTGAGAAGTTCTTTATAGATCCTGGATATCAACCTTTTGTCTGTACTGTCATTTGCAAATATCTTCTCCCATTCCGTGGGCTGCCTTTTTGTTTTGTTGACTGTTTCCTTTGCTGTGCAGAAACTTTTGATCTTGATGAAGTCCCAAAAGTTCATTTTTGCTTTTGTTTCCTTGGTCTTAAAGGGTATCTTTTGATGAATGTCACAAGCAGGCAGAGAGGCAGGCAGGGGGGAGGGGGAAGCAGGTTCCCCGCTGAGCAAAGAGCCAGATGCTGGCCAATCCCAGGACCCTGAGATCACAACCCGAGCCAAAGGCAGAGGCTTAACCCACTGAGCCACTCAGGTACCCCCTTTTAAATCAATTTCTAATGTTAAAACAACTTTGAACTTCTGAGACAAATCCAATTTGGTCATGATATGTTATCCTTTTTATATATTGTGGGTTTCAGTTTACTAATGTTTTGTTCCTTTAAAAAAAAAACCTATTGTATATAACTAAGATTAGCCTATAGTTTTCTTTTCTCCCGCTGTGTTTCTTAGTTATAAGAACATTGTAATGTCCTTATTTTCATTCTTTATATTGGCTCTTTGTGACTTCTTTCTTGTTTTCTTGATCATACTCACTAGATATTTTATCAATTTTATTCGTCTTTAAAGACTTGACTTTTGGCTCTGTTGATTCTGTAGTTTCTATTTTATGAATTTTTATTGTTTTGTTTATATCATTTTTTCCATTTTTTTTTTATGTTTGCTATTGCTTTTCTAAATTATTGAGATGGATGCTTACATCTTCATTTTGCAGACTATACTAAGGTCCCCCAGGGTGCAACTGTGTACTCACAGAGCAACACGGAATATTCTAAAATTTCAAGGAAACACAGCCATGCTCAAAACCTATTGGATTCTACCCAAGCTAATAGCTTCAGATAATTCACACTTTTGACATTAGATCGTACTGTCTTGTTAAGCTCTTCAGTTCCTTCACACAGATATTTGTTGATAGAGTTTTTCTTATTATTTTCATAGGGAAATCATGATCTTATTCACCATTGCTGTAAATGGAATTTTAGGTTGGTGTTCTAATTAGCCTGTATTTTTTAAACAAGGACCAAATCTTCTACTTTCTTTTGTATTAAACAAGTTGTTCACAATATCTTCAGTACTTACAACAATTATTGCCTATAGTAGTTACCCCTTTCTGAGTGTTTTGTATGTTTTTAGTATTAACATCCATAGGTCTATGTAGTATTTTCACTTATTGTCCTGTCATTTCTGCCACTGTGGGACTGTATAATGAATTTACTCTTTCAATGCAGTCCTCAGGAGTTGACCTGGATCAGGCATTATTCCAGCCCTTTCCATCAGAAATTGTGTTTCAGAACTACACTCCCTGTGAAGTCTATGAAGTTCCACTCATTTTGAGGAATAATGACAAAGTGAGTATGTTTGCTGAATGTACCTTTCATGGATATATAAGGGATTAAATAAAATGGGATCCCATAGGGTCTTGATAAATTCTTTTATTTGAGAGACCTAGAAAAGTAGATTAAAAACATGCCCTTTGACTATAAGTTTAATGAAGACAAGATTATGTTGATTTACTCATGTGTGTTCAGGCCCAGATCAGTGTCCACCAAATGATCAATGCCCAATATGTATAGTAACATTTTGTTGAGTAAAATATTAGCTAGGTAAATGTCGCAATTTAAAAAAAATGTTTATTATTTTAGAGAGAGAGAGAGAGTGAACGGTGGTGGTGGGGTTGCGGGTAGGGAGTGAGAGAGCCTTAAGCAGACCCTCTCTAAGCATGGAGCCCAACTTGGGGCTCGATCTCATGACTCCAAGATCCTGGCAGGAGCTGAAACCTAGAGTTGGCTGCTTAACTGACTGAGACACCAACGTGCCCCAAATGCCATGAAATTCTTATGTGTGACCAGTTTAGCTAGGTTTTCATTCAAGACGGGGTGAAACATATATTCATGTTTTCTGCATTAGAGCCGCTGTAAACTCTACTCATAAGAATTGCGGTTGTTGAGCTAAATTATTTATACTTTATAAATTGTACGTTTTAAAAAACTTCAGAACAAATGTATCTCCCTTTCTCCTTTTTCTTTCTCCAAACTTCAAAACAGATATATCTCCCTTTCTCCTTTTTCATTCTCCTCCTTTCTACCTTAGATAGCCTTCAGATTTTTGTCTACAGATCATTTTGGACAGCTTCTCCCACTGTCTATACCTTGGCCTTGTGTCGTGGCAACTGAGAGTTTCTTCTCCATCCATATGCCTTTTTCCCCGCTAGAGATAAATTATGGTTTACTTCAAGAAAAGATATTAAGTGCCCGAAGAGTTCCTTGACATCTAACAATAATGGAAGAAAGAATAATGTGGGAAGTCAGCATGAAGCACAGTTAAATGTGAAAAGTAATCAGATGGAGAGGAAGGCATCTGAGAGATACTGAACTTCAGATGTGAAGACAGGAATACCTCAGGAGTTCAAGAATGTGGAGACAAAAATTCTAGCTGTAAGAAAAAAAAGGAAAATAAATGAAGACTATGCAAGAAAACTTTTAGTTATATTTGGTACAATAGCTCATTAAAGGAATCACTGATGCCTTTCAGAGATCAATGGGGTGATGTGGTGACAGCAAAGTCAGACTCTGGAGAAAATGGTATATTTAGTTCTTGGCTACAGGAGTGTTAGCAAGAGAAGCTCAAGGGACAGAAGTTAAAAGGGTAGGCAGAGAGAAGAAAAAGAATCTGAGATGCTCAGAATTATGCCCCTAGACCTCAAGAAGAGATGTATTCCATAGACATCAGGACTCTCTCTTTTCGTACAGGCTGCCAACCAGGTCCCTTTGTCAATTCCAGTTCTCTTTTTCCCTTTCTCCATGACTTTTCGACTCTTGCTCAAGTATTTTAAGGCTGTTAAAGACAGAGAGGAGCTAGCCCAAGGGATATTTTGATCACTCTTCCTTGGCCCTAAACAAGAAACGATTGCCAATGGGTATAATATGAGCAAGTAAAGGGTATAGGCCATTTGTAAGTTTTGTCTGCCAGGGGGCACTAAGTTCTCATGGATAACCCAGCACCTCTTGGTTCAATGCTGCTACAGTGTTACCTCATGAAAGGAAGGTCCCCATCCAGGGAAAGCCCAGCTACCAAAAGTAGATTGATTTCTCTAGCCTAGGCAGGCTTGTCCTTGGGTAAGTCACCCAAGAACAAGCCTGCTTCTCTACTTCCTTAGTTCATGGACTCATAAAGAACTGCTGGGATAGATATGGGCCACAAAAAAATGCTTTCTATCTTATTTGCCATTTATTTCCTTCATCATTGGCACTGAATGCAAAAGATAGAGCCTGTTTGGTCATTATTTCTCTATCTCAAAACACAAGGTGGGAGTAAGCTATGAACCCTCTACAAACCTCAACTTGATTCTACTTAGGATATAATCATTAGCACCCAGACTCTAGAGTCAGACTAATCTGGTGGATTCCAGCCGAGCTGTCTCCCAGCTGCAGACCGTGGGTAAGTCGCTTCGCTACTCTGGGCCACGGTGGTACTAATAGTACCCATTTCAATTGACTGTGTGGAGTATTAAATGAGGTAATGAACGCAAAGCGTTCAGCTGTGTCTGTCACATAGGAAGCACTAAACCATTATTATTGTTATTACTATTACTATTATGTAGTGTTGCTGGTATTTTCCTTTTTCATTTTTAATCTATGATTCTGCTCTTGCCAGAAGTATTCCCAGCAAGCTTCCACAGTGTCGTTCTGTCCATCATAAATGACACTGCACCTTCCCCTTACCAGCAAAGCCAGACGGACTCCTATCACATTCGCACGTCTCTGCCTTACCCCCCACTCTCTAGTCTTAGCATCTCTCTGAATTCTCTCTCTGCATTTCTTTTTCCTTTGCCCATCTAGGTTTCAGTTTTGAGAGGTTGTATGGGTTCTTTTGTCCTCATTTCGCACCTGAGGCTTCTCTGTCACCTTTAACTGTATAGTTCACTGTCTTCTGCCCCCTTTGAGTCTTCAAAAAAAAAAGAAAAATCTTTTCCCTTTGCTTGTGTCCCTGGAACCTCCAGCCCCATTCTCCTTGCATTTGTACATCTTTTATTGCTTAGACTGTGTTAGATAAACAGAGACACGTACTCTGGGCAAGGCAAGCAGAGCAGAGGAGGACTTGAAGAGAAGGAGAAGCTATTTGAAGCTGCTCTGACACTGGCCTGGGGACCCTGTGCTGTTGCTCTGTTCTTGCTCTCAGTGGTGTCTACTGAGGACTGTGCCCCAGATGGAAGGTGGACTGAGGCTGGGGCTTGGTGAAGGACACTGAGGACAAGTGTCCTATTCCGCGTCTGTAGAATGGGGGTCATAAGGTAGCTCTGAGGGTACTGAGAGGATTAAGCGTGCCTCTTGTGCAGGGGGTGGTCAACAGCAGGTGTGCAGGAAGCGTGAATCAGGAAGCGTGAATTCTTCTCCCGGAGCACTTCTCAAATGTTGGGAAATCCAGCTTACCTCTGCTGTGTGGGTGGGGTTTTAGCTGATCAAGCCGTTCCTCTTCAAACATGGCCTTATTTATTTAGATTTTAGTTATTTACTTGACAGAGAGCAAGGGCACAAGCAGGGGAAGCGGCAGAGCGAGAGGGAGATGTGGGGCGCGATCCCAGGACCATAGGATCATGATTGGACCCAAAGGCAGACACTTAACCTACTGAGCCACCCAGGAGCCCCGAAGATAGTCACATTTAAATGATACAATGACAATTTGCAATAACAATAAAAATGAATAATAACTTCAGTAAAAATTAAAGCTCAAATGCACGGAGTGAGTCATCTCACAGCTGAAACGGAAGTTAAGCCTTGACCAGGTCGTGCGTGGCTAATGAGAAGCCGATGGAGATTTCCTAGGGGACAGCAAAGCCCGTGCCTCAGCATCTGTCTTTTCACAGGCACAGTATCCGCCATGGTGTGTTTCTCTTGCAGATTCCAAGGACGGTTAAAGTTACCGGGGAAAGTTCACCTTACTTTAAAGTCATCAGCCCCAAAGATTCCGGCCACAAAGTAGCTCCCGGCGTGCCATCCATATTCCGAATCCTCTTCTCTCCAGAGGAGAACAAGGTAGGAAAGCAGTTGACTACGTGTCACTAGCAGTTTGTAATTACGAACATTCGCGGAGGTGGTGCTGGCAGTGTTGTCGTCAGTGGTATCGGAATTTGTGTCGCTGATGGTGTTGGTGGCAGTTGGTGGTGTTGAGGGGGTGGTGTTGGTGTCGATGGTGTTAGTGGTGGGGGTGGATAGGGGAGCAGTAAGGGTGGCCGAGAGGAGGGGGCAGCATACCCCTGGGAATGAGGGAAGGCCTGTCAGAGAGACCCGAGGGCTTCCATGAGCTGAAAGTAGCTGGGGTTTAAAGATGGGTCATCCTAAAAAAAAAAAAAAGAAGGGTCATCCTTCTGGGTGCTCCCCCCACCCCCCTCACCCACCTCAGCATACTTAGATTTGACGACGAGCCAGAGGGTCACCAAAAAGGAAAAGGTGTGCTCTAGATGCAGGGAGTCGAGGCAAAAGATAGAGATTATGGCTTCTTGGAAACTTGGGATCTTAGTTAGTGGCGTCCCTCCTCCCTGGATTCTAACAAGTTTAGAAGAGACCGAAGACCCAAATCTTGATCATGGTAGGATTCTTATTAATGGCAAAGAATGTGGCCAGTACCTGAGGCCCGGAAAGAGCCTTCTCCTGCTCCCCAGTGTTGGCAGGTAACTGGGCCCTGGGGGGCTGACGCCCAAACAGATCAGCTAGAGCCAAGAGCAGAGACCTGCCTGGTACACTCAGCTCTGTCTGCACCTCGAAAGACCAGAAAGAGCCAAAGTTAAAAAACAGGCCATTTGCCCTCCCCACCAACCCAGCTCTGTTCCCAAACCAGTCCATTCTGAAGCCCTCTCAGTTGTAGAAATTCCAGTTCCTCCTGGAAGGGAGGACCAGCTAAGGGGGACTGAGGATGAAGGCTTCCTCCCCAGCCCTTTCCAGGAGTACAAAACTGTGGGTTGAGTTTTCGTCTCTGTGGGCCAAAGTGGGGACTTGTGGGGAGGAGGAAAGGGCTTTTACCGGCATAATTGAAGGAGTGAGGATGAAAACAAGGCTCAAACAAGCAGAATAAAATGTCAGGTTATATATAATATTAATGGTGTGGGCTCGTCTGTATTGTGCCCTTAGGATTAGAACCACAAAAGCATGTTAAGAGACAGAAAGAGGGCGCCTGGGTGGCTCAGTGGTTTAAGCCTCTGCCTTCGGCTCAGGTCATGATCTCAGGTCTTGGGATCGAGCCCCGCATCCGGCTCTCTGCTCAGCGGGGAGCCTGTTTCTCCCTCTCTCTCTGCCTGCCTCTCTGCCCACTTGTGACCTCTCTCTCTGTCAAATAAATAAATAAAATATTTAAAAAAAAAAGAGAGAGACAGAAAGAACCAGCTTCGAATCCCTGCTTCTTCATCACTAATACATATCAGCCGCTTTAATGCCATTACTCGTATTACTGCCACCATTGCTACTATTCCTGCTTCCTGGAGAGCAGGGATAGAGAATATCATGTGGTCGGCCAAGTGCGTATCCTTCTAGTGAGTGGGTAGAAATTCTCTTGTAATAATGCTGCTGTTATAATTCTGCCACTTTGTAGCGTTACTGTCTATTTCTTGGGTTGTATTCACGGACCTATAATTTTGCCTGGGGCCCTAGGGAAATAAATGGAAAGACAAATAGTTCCAGAAGTAGTGAGATTTTTGATGTGCTATTGTTGTTCTCTGCTATCACAGTCCTTGTTTTTTTCTTGAGGATCTATATCTGAATACCATCTGTGAAGAGATTGGTATCTGGATTTAGTTTGGGTGTCAAATTCCTCCCCTGTCATTTGGGTAGGAAGCCTTTGTGCAGCTCGAAATAGAAAGCTTGCTGGATTCGAGGAGCTGAGTTCCTTCCTTCTTTTCTGTGCTGGAGAAAATATGTCTTCTGTTGGATAAGTATTGTTCTACCTGTAGGGAGTCTGGCTGAGAAATGAACACATTGGAGTTTCTGAGGAGGTGGAATGTTCTGTATGTGCGACAAGTGTGTGGTTATATGGATGAATTCATTTGTCAAAATTGTATGTTTAATATTTATGCTTTCTAACATGTCTAAATTCTACGTTAAAAACTATAAAATAGAATAATTGCAATGGAAAGGGGGAGTGGATGGAGATCTAGATGAAGCCAGGATGGCAGAACGTGAATATTTGTTGAAACTGGCTTGCAGGGACACGGGGCTTGTTTCACTCTTTTGTTTACAACTTTCTCTAATCAGAAGCTGAAAGGGAAAGATTTTATTGCTGCTTATCTATATAGCAAACAGATAACCAAAATGTATGTTAAGTATGTTTGTATTTACTGTGTAACTATGAAATGGTAACCTTCCTGTTGAGGGTTATGACTTGTCTGTATTTTGTGGCTGCTTTTCTTACTCCTCACTTTTGCATTCCCTCTTACCTTTCCATTTCACCAACAAACCCCTAATTAAAAAAAACATATTGACAAACCCCTGTCTATTGGCAAACCCCTAATTAAAAATATAATTAAGTTGAAAGTTGCCTTACTGTTTCTTCTAAGTATTTGAACGTCATCAAAGTCTACGTGTATGTAGAAGGAAGCACAGAGTGAGAACAATGGCTACCTATGAGAAATTTAAACAGCCAATTTTGGATACAGTACGATTTTTCTGGGCTTGGACTCCAAGCTATAATATAATTTCCAGGATGTGTTTTTCTGAAATACCGTGATTTCTCCTCTTGCTGGCTTGTCTAAGACTAATGGTGGGAATTTGGGGAAGCTCCTGCTGCTAGCTAGATTTCTGCCAAGATCCTGTTGCACATGCCCCATCAGCAGGGTCCCCTCTCAGGAGTTTGTGCCGGTCGTCTGGGCATCTGCATTCACTCGCTGTTGGAAAGCCAGCAGGCCCGCGCACAGAACGACCAGCAAGGGTGAGTCGTGCTGTCGGCAGTGCTGCTCCAGAACATGGCACAGGAGCCAGGTTTATTTCAGGGCAGAGAGAAGTCAGTCTTTTCACCGTGTCACTTTCTCCTCAGTTGGCCACATTGATAGGCAACATACATATGTACTTTTCTTCCTTATCCCCTGCTGATCTGAGCACACTCCATTCTCATTTACCCTCCTCACATCTGGAGGGCGAGATATGTAAATTGCAGCATGCCACAGCTTAATAAGTCAGTCCCCTTTCAATTGGATTTTCAGCACCCATGTATATTAGCCCGTCGAAGATGATAATATAGTTTACATTTTTCCCTGTCATCTTTTAATCTGGCTTCCTGGGATTTAACTTGTTAAGAATGCCAAGTGCCCAGATAACAGGTGCAGCAGATTCACTCTGGCTTTCCTTAACTCTTCTTGTCAAATAGACTTTTTAAAAAAAAATGATCTGATATCTTATTAATCTAATAATCCTGGTGTATGTTAATGTGATAGAGATATATTAGTGTTCTCATTACACTGTAAAATTCTGGAGCCTTGCACTTTCCTTGACCTCTTGAATTTATATCTTTACTATTAGAAGGAGAATGAAAAGTATTAGGCTTTTGTAGGAAAGCAAAATTGGGTGCTTCCTTAGACTTAAGAAAGCATCTGTTTACTATAGAATTGTCATATGGATATGATTGTGGTGATTTAAAGAGTAATTTTATTGCTCAGTTATGTTTTAAGGAAAAATATAATGTGTTGTCAAAATAGTTTTCCTGGTTTGCTACTATAAAATTTAAAAATTGTCCAAGAAGACTAGAAAAATGTTTATGTATTTTATGCTATCTAGGTGTACAATGATAATGAATTACATTGTTAGTGTCTTTAATTAAAGTATAGATACCATAAAATTTTCCAGAATCAACCATTTTTGTTGGCCAAAACTGTGATAGGTATTTGTCTTCTTCCTGCCTGGAATTCACCGTCCCTAAGTCTGTCTGAGTCATCCCATCACCCCAGTGCCTAGCACAGTGCCTGACAAATATGAAGCATGCAGTAAATATTTGTTGAGTAACGTAAGTAAATAAAAATTCATCTCAAGAAAATCTAAGGTAGTTTCTTCAACTTGAGGATGGCCTACAGATGATCAAAGCAAAAACATATAAAAAGGGCTCAAATATCTTTTTGAGCTATGAATGTATTAGACCTTCACTTTTTCTTGTTTTTCTCCATTTTATGTCACATCTTCAGTGAGTGTCTGTCACCACTGTTTAGCATTCTGAACTTGATAAACATCGTTTTGTAATAAAGCTAATAAGGCTGTTGGGAATTCTCTTTGTGAAGAACTCTTGATAGTTTAGCACCCAAATAAAGATATTAAAAATGAGTAATATTCTTTCACTCACTCTAGGCCAGGACTAGTTCTATGAGCCAGAACCCACTGGAGAACAAAACAAGCTTTGGCCTTCATGGAGCTTATGTTCATCCATGAATAATAGGCAGATATATAATGGAATGTCAGCTACTGACATGGCAGGGAATAGAGAGTGATGGGCTCTTGTTTCTTTTCAGTGGTGGTGGTGGGGGTGTGTAAGGGAAGCCTTCTGTGCTCAGGTGACACTGATCAAAGTACCAAATTAAGCTGCACACATCTGTGGGAAGACATTTGCTGGGGAGAGAGTATGGCAACTGCAAAGACATGTGGCTGAAACATGCTTGACAGCAGGCTTGGGGAAGAGTGGGGAGGCATGTGGCGGGCGTGGAGGGACCTGCTAGAAAATGATAGCTAGATATATCTCAACTGGGAAGATCTGGATACTGACTGGACATTTGATGATATTGAGGAGCTACTGTAATTTTTTAGGTATGATAACAGTATTGTGGTTACGTTAACTTTTTTTTTTTAAAGATTTTTTTATTTGTTTGACAGAGATCACAAGTAGGCAGGGAGGCAGGCAGAGAGAGAGGAAAGTAGGCTCCCTGCTGAGCAGAGAGCCCGATGCGGGGCTCGATCCCAGGACCCTGAGATCATGACCTGAGCTGAAGGCAAAGGCTTCACCCTCTGAGCCACCCAGGTGCCCTGGTTATGTTAACTTTTTAAAGGCCCTTATCTTTCAGAGACAAACAACAAAGTATTTACAGAGGAAATAATATGGTATATGGGGCTTACTGCAAAATCCACGGAGCAGGAGCAGGATAGATGAAGCATGACTACTCAGGTGATGAGAACTTGGAAATCTGGGTGATAGATATAGATACACATACACATACACTTATACACGTATGTATACATATAGGTAGATAGTTTTTAAGTTGGTTTGCTTAAGTCAGGGTCCAGACAAAGACCTGAATGTATCCCCGTCAGGTTCTGCCAAATGGTCCTCTATTCCCTACATTTCCTATAAACTGGTGGTTACATCTAGAGGCTTGACTGGATTCATAGTTGATTGGGGGGGGGACAAGAATTCTTAGGTGATTGGTTCTTGTATTACATCAGGAGGCAAAAAATGTCCGTCATTCTGTTCTGTTTTTGTAATGATCCATTGAGGATCCCGAGGTGCAGCTCCTCCAGAAAGATAGGATACAAACGGAATCCTTTTCCTTTACCTCCCACAGTGGGTTTTGCTTAGGAATGCCATCTCTGCCTTGCATTTTGGGATCTGTCTGGTTGCTACATGAGGATAGACTGAAGGGACTGTGAGGCGTGGCAGCGAGTTGCCCATCCCTATCATCTAAGAGAATCCCAAATTGGGATTGGAGTCCCTGCTGCCTAAAAGAAAAGACTGCATTTCCCCCAGCCTCCTTTGCAGCTATGTGTGTCTGTGTGTTGGCCAGAGACGTGAGCGAGGTTTCCAGGTGTGTGCTTGCCGAAAGCTGACTCAGCGTGCGGGTGCTTCCTTTTGCCTCCCTGCCTTCTCCTTTCGGCCTGCCGCCCGCCTGGGAGAGAAGCTGGCATCCCAGGTATTACTGTGCTGCAACGGGGCGACATTGAGGGTAGATGCTGAGTACAGTCATGGTAGAGCAAGAAGGTAGGAATTTGGGTCTCTGGGGACACTGTGGAGCCACCATCCCAATCCAGCCTGCTTACTTGTCAACTGGGAGAGGAATAAACTTCTGTCTGTCTAATCTAAGTTGCTCTGATTTTGTTCTGTTTCCTGTTATATGCACCAGAACCCAACCCTGTTTACCACAGGCATAAGAGGCTGTTTCATAGTTGGGGTAAAAGATGAGGATGATTTGAACCAGGATAGTGACAGCGAAGGTGTGGGAAGTAGGTGGACGAAGGATACACATTTTTGTGGTAGAGCTGTCAGGATTTGCTGATGGATTGGATAATGGGTGTGAGAAAGGAGTCTAATTTGACTCCTGGTGTTTTGGCAAGCAGCCGACTGAATGGCAGCACCATTTACTGAGATAGGGAAAAGTGGAGGGAAAGCAGGTTTGTGAGGCTGAGTGGGAGTAAAGCCGGGAATCGGAAGGATTCAGGAAATCTGGTGTTTATACATTAAGTTGTAACTTCCCTTTAAGCATCGAAGTGGAAATACCAAATAGGCCATTGGACACAGTTATCTGTGGCCAAAGGGAGAGGTTGGCTAGAGACAAATATTTGAAAATCATATAAAGATGATCCTTTCCACCAAGGGCTGGATGAACTGATGTTGAGGGCAAGGGTGCATAAAGAAGCAGTTGGGAGAAGGAGGAGGCGCCTGCAGAAGTCGCTTCTCAGAAGAGGTGGTCATGAAGTCGGAGGGAAACCGGAAGATTATAGTGCTCTGGAATCCCAAATGGATGCAGTACTTCAAAAAGGAGGGAGAGATCAACTTTGGATTACGTCCAAAGCTATGAAAAGTAGAATAGAATAAGGATGCTGAGTTAGCCACTGGATTTGTCAAAGCCATTAGTGACCTTGGCAGGAAGAGTTTCTATGGAATGCTGTATACAGAAGCCTAATCGGGTGGGTTGAAGAGAGAGTGGACAGCAAGGAGGTGGTGATATTGAGCACAAGGAACACCCGTGAGCGGTTTTGCTGTCAAGGATAACTAGAAAAATGGGGCAGTAGCTGGAGGTGGATGTTGGGCTCAAGGGTAGATTAGTTAATATTTAAGAGGAAGCTATGCTGATGTGTCAGTGTTCAGTAACGTGGGAAAACGGATGCTTCAGGAAAATCCTAGAGTGAGCTAGAGGGATTGAGATCTAATGTACAAGGATAGGGGTTGAGCTTAGGAATAGGAGTGAAGGCAGAGTAGACGGGTATGGGTGTTGGTGGATTAGTAGATCTGGGGACAGCTTGGAAAGCAAAAAGTTACAGGGGAAGTTAATTACCTTAAGTGGATCATTTCTATATGAATCAGAAAGTAACCACATCATCACCATACACTACGGATAAAAATGGTTAAAATAAATTCGGAAGTCTCAGGTCTCTTTTCATGCTAAAGGTCAGAGGCCATTCTCTTTGAATAGACAGAGAAATGTAACTGCCGCCAGGAAGCTGAGAACCCTGCTGAGTCTTATGAAGAGTCGGTGGTAAAGGATAAGGCCCACGGTGCCTGACCAGTCTCGTTTTCAAACTGATTAGGACTTCAGAACTGATTCTTTCCTGCAGAGGGAAGAATTTCAGATTGAGATCATATTTAATAACTATTTTAAGTGGTTAGAGAATCCATAACGTTTTCCAAGGACATCAAAGATTAAATTCACTGAGTCCTAATCAAATATAGTTCCAGTTTTACTCTGTGCTAGCCATTCTTCCATCAGCTTTAGGAGTGGAGGAAAGGCACAGGGAGGAGTGTGAGGGTCTAACCACGCTTGCCTTTGATGAATGCCTGGAGAGTCATTGGCTGCAGGAGAGAACCCGATTTTCCTTTGCCCGAGACTGTGAAGGACAGAATTATTGCCATGTTTGCTCTCTATCATGGAGCTAATATAAAAATCAAGGTTCATTCTTCTCCCTCCTCACAAAGTCAAATCTGCCATTTTCATATTTTGCTGCTCTGTTTTTTAAAGTTTGGGGGCTAGGTGTTTTGGAAGGAAAGCTAATGGACAAAAAGTAGACTGGATGTTTTGTCTGGAGAGCATTTTTATAAAGGATAACCTTTTAGGATAGATAGTAACTCATGGCTATGTCTGTCATAGTAGAGCGGAAAGAGCTTGGAATAAATATTTTGGCTCTGAACGGTGACCTGATTGCTCTGAATCTAAATACAGTGGAAAGGGAGTATATAAACTAAAGTAATTGCTTAGCTTGAATGAAGGCTGACAGAGTCTCCCCAGGCATTACGTCTGAATTAATTGTAAGCCAGTAGAGCAATATATAATTGTATATACATAATCTAATATAGTCATATTAAATATAGAACTTCAGAGATTAGAATACATTTTTAGGGAGTTTAAAAAATTTCTTCATGTTCTTTTATGAATATATGAATTAATTATGAAAAAAATATGTACTTCAGACCAAACTTCAAATCTTCCTCTGATGGAAATTTGAAAAGGTTTGAAAACATCTCTGGATATTTCAATTAGTCTCCTAAACTGTTTTATGCTGTATTCAATTTCTTATAGAACAAAGCAGAAAGTTTGTAAATATAGAATAAAATAAGACAAATTACTTTGGGATCACATCTCATTCTGGATTCAGCAGCATCTTTTGTTCTTTCTCTCAAAGCCTCTGTTAATATTAAGTCTCCACACATGCCAGAGCTTTCCAGTTCCCAATTCCCAACAAAACCTTTGCTTGCTGGGTTTGATCCACTAAGAAAAAATGAAAACAGTACTTATCTCTTTAGGATTCTGATGAATTCAGACTAGACTGTTTCATTGGTGAATTCTGTGGGGTTTTCTAGGATTAAGTATGCTTAATGCAATTTGTACTCCCTTATGTGTGATTAGCATAATTTTTTTTTGATTAGCATAATTTTTGAGCCTGGCATTTCCATCTAAAAACCAGAATCAGTTGAAGAGCTAAGAGTCCAACAACTCAATTTTAATAAATTGCATGACTGCTCTCCATTAGTTTTTATTACTTATTGCTACTGTAAGGTCTTTACATTTGCAATTCTCCTTGCTGGGAACACTCCTTTCCTAGATCTCACCTGACTGGCTCCTTTTGCTGTTCAGGTTTCTATCCAAAGGCCACCTCCTCAGGAAGGCCTCCTTGGTTGTTCTAACCAAAAGCAGCCTCTTCCAGCATTATCACTTTATCATGTTTTATCTTTTTCAAAGCCCTTGTTGCTTTCTGAAATTATCTTGTTGTATTATTATCATCAGGATTATCATTATTATTATTCCAACAATAAGAGTAAACACAAGTTGAGCTTTTCCTGTATACCTTACCCAAGTCCATGTATTTAATACAGCATTTTAATAATGACAGCTAGTGTTTATGGAGTACTCACGACTCGCCAAATGCTAGACAAAGCATGTACCACACTAGGCCAGGCCACTGCCTCGCTGCGTGGACTGGTGCAAGGGTTCCCTGACTCTCCTAGCTTTTCCCATTTTAGCTTCTTACAGTTTACTGCTCACAGAGCAGCTAGTGATCTTCCTAAAACATAAATCAGCTTTCAACATCAGCAGGCTTTCGGGCATCTTCAGGTCCTAATTAGGATCGGTGGGATCTGGCCCCTTTTACCTCCCTGCCCCGTCTCTAACCTCTCCTGAGCTCTGACCTCTGGCCCCAAATCACACTTCCCTCAGTGTGCCATCCAGCCGCACACGGCTCAGGTCTCACTCTGCTCAGATCTCTGCTGAATTATTACTGCTCACAGAGGCCTTTCCCAAGCACGTCATGTAAACAAGCAAGCAATCACTTTCCATCCCTTCTCATGCTTCATTTCTCACCGCTGCTCAACATTGCTTTACTCATTTTCCTGCCCTCAGCAAATCTTTTTGGAATGTGTACTACATTCTGGGCCCTGTTCTAGGCACTGAATACACGAAGTCAGCATGATGAGCGAAGTCCCTATTGATGCTGGAGATATCAGGGACAGGCATGTAGTGGACTCAAGAAATAGGTAAAATACAACTATGTTGGATGCTTCAGGAAAACTGAGGTAGGAGGAAAGGCTGGGGAGTGCTGGGGGGTGGGGGGTAAGTTTAAACTAGGGCTGCTAGGAGAGACTTTGGTGAGCCACGAGCCTTGCCAAATCCTGAAGCAGGTGAGGGAGTGAGCTCTGTGAGTGACTAGAGGAAAGCGTGTTCTGCTCAGAAACACTATCATGTTTGCAGGCTCTGGAGGAGGAGTGGTTCTAGCATGTTTGAGGAGCGACGGGGAGTGAGCAGTGGGGAAAGGGGCTGTGGCCGGAGAGGTGACGGGACACCAGGCTGCAGCATTCACAGGCCCTCCAGGTCTCAGCCTGGCAGACTGAACGGACGAGCAGCCTGAACTGACTTACATTTTAACTGGACCCCCTCGGGCCCTTGTGTGGAACATGACTTTAAGGGAGCAAGGGTGGAAATAGAGGCCACTTAGCCCAGGAGAGATTGGAGTGGCTCGGGGTGAGGGTGGCAGGGCAGAGATGGGGAGAAGGGATTGTGGTCTGAATATATTTGGAGGTCAGTCCTATAGAATATCCTAAGAAACTGAGAAATAGAGGGATCAAGAATTCCTCATTCCAGGGTTTTAAATCCAGGCCACTGGCACAGTGGTGATGCCAATACCAAGATGGGGAGGCAGTAGGGGAACAGATGGAGGGTGCAGCGAGGGCCACGAGCAGGACCCAGATGACACTGTAGAGCCTATGTGGGCATGAGAAAAAGGGTCCCTCTCTGGGCTGATGCAGTTGGAGCCAGCCATGTGGGCTGGATGCCGGCCCCTATTCCTTCTCCATCTTCGCACAACTATAGGCAGCGGCATCGATCAGATTACATTTGGGACATGCCTCCAGAGAGGTGCTGACTGGGCAGCTGGGTCTGGAGTTCAGGGAGACATAGAGACTCCAGGTGTACCAGGCGCTGTCATGTGAGCATTCCTGGCCAGTTCATCTTTATATATGTGTTACGTTGTATATTAGAAGCGCTTTATTTACCTTCTCATTATCTATATTGTTATGCAAGCTTGAAGCGATCCACGTCTTGTTTTCTGCTTCAGTGTATTCGCATACCTAGCTCAGTAGCTGGTACCTGAACACTTAATAAATGTGGCTGAATAAATAAACGAACTGGGGTGACCATTGCTTTATCCTGGTCCTGTGGGTTGCCTGAGATTGAGGGCATGGTCAGGTTTATGTGTCAAACTACATGTCAGACATTCCCATTCCCACTCTTTACCTAAAGCCCACGGACAGATTTTCTGAAACCTCCACCTTCTAATACCATTTACTACATGGCTGCTGAAAGAAAATTTAAGTTCCAAATGGATTTTGCATTTACAAATGTTGCCATGCATCTAAATGATGGGAAAACTTAAAACAAAAGCTTGGTTTAGATAAATTCCTTTCATAGTAACTTCTGAGCTTCTGATCTATTCTTGAGGGGACTACAAATACTTTCCTTTTATTTCTAGTTTTGTTTGTTGGTGAGGGTTCCATTTTTCCTTTTTCTTTGGCATATTGAAGATGAGAGTTCTATTTTTCTATCTTATGAAATGATTAAAAAAAAAAAAGGTGACTTAATTTCAGCATTTCCTTGCATTTAAATCCAAGACTGGGGAAAATACATGTCTTGGACCTCAGCATTTTTATGTAGAATGGTCAGTGATGGCTTTGCACAAGAGATGAGGTTTAAACTGGGCTATGTAACAGTTTGTTATTGTCTGTAGTAACAGATTACCCCTAAACCCACTGACTTCAAATAATAAACATTATTGCTCACAAGACTCTGATTCAGGGGTCTTGACTGGGCCCACTCATGCATTGGGTCAACAATGCTGCTTATCTTGGTTGCGCTCTCTCACGTATCTGGGACTGTAGGCTGGTCTGGCATGGTCCTGGCTGGGACATTTGGGCTCTCGTCCTGCAGTAGGCAGGACAATGTTTACTCATATGGCAGTGGAAAGGTTCCAAGAGCAAGACTAAAAATGCCCAAAGCTTCCTGAGGCCTCAGCTTGAAACTGGCAGAGCATAATTTTGACCACGTTCCATTGGTCCAGGCTTGAGATGCAGAGATAGACTCTACTCATGATGGAGAAGCTGCAAGGTCATAATGCTAAGAGAATGGGCTTGGAGGGACCATAAATTGGAGCCATTAATCTAACGGCTTGGAGGATAAATAGAATTTGGAAGAAGGATGTGAAGCAACCAGTGTGAACTTCCTCCGATCTAAAGAAAAATGTACCTTGGCTGCCCGCATCCCATCTCCCTAATATCTGGAAAACACATGGAGCATAAGCTTCTCCACTGACTTGTGGGTTTTAACACTTGAACTGTTCTCTTTCTCTCAGAAAAAAAGTGTCTTATGGAAAGCACATCTATAACTGTCTTGAGCTTTCATAGAAGACATTAAGTTGGTTTGCAAGGCACTGGCATGTGGCCATTTTTCTTGCACAGTTATCTTGATCATGTTGGCATCTTCACAAATAATGATTATGCCCTTCTCTTGTAGGATTATGCCCATATTTTGACCTGTATAACGGAAAGAGAAAAGTTTATTGTACCCATCAAAGCTAGGGGTGCACGAGCCATCCTAGACTTTCCCGACAAGCTGGATTTTTCCACTTGCCCTGTCAAATACAGCACTCAGAAGATTCTGCTGATACGAAACATTGGCAACAGAGATGCTGTGTTTCACATGAAAACCCACAGGTATGCCTTCCTCCAGTTCTTGTTTTTGATTGATTATAGCTAAATCTTTTTTTTTTTTTTTTAAGATTTTATTTATTTATTTGACAGAGAGAGATCACAAGTAGGCAGAGAGGAAGGCAGAGAGAGAGGAGGAAGCAGGCTCCCCGCAGAGCAGAGAGCCCGATGCGGGACTCGATCCCAGAACCCTGAGATCATGACCTGAGCCGAAGGCAGCGGCTTAATCCACTGAGCCACCCAGGCGCCCCATTGATTATAGCTAAATCTATTCAGCACAGGTAATTTGCTAGAACAGCAGTCAGGGTGGAACTGCTTGTTTTCGTCTTCAGTCGCAGGGCCAAGAGACCTCACCAACACAGGGCCAACTTCCTCTTCATTCCAAGAGGAAACTGAAATTCAGGAATCACTTGGGGTTTGGGTATGGGTGGTTTTTTGAATGTTAGTACAAATCTTTTTATTTAGCATAGAGAACGGCCCATGGAAATCTATTAGTAAATATATCCAGTCTTTCTAGGTATTTTCAGGTTATCTGTTCTGCCATACTGTAGGTAGTCGGGCTGCTGGGGATTTGGGTGGAGGGCACATTCCTTGGGGGGAAGTTTGTGTTTAGTCTTTACAGGAATGTCCCAGGAGCATCACTATCTCTGAACAGTTTCATGTAGACCTAAGTTTATGTCTGGATTCCTATTTCTTCTGGCTGAAATATTACTTTTAATATTTCTTGTAGCACAGGTCTATTGGAAATTCTCTTCATTTTGTCTACTTGAAACAAAGCATTTTGCCTTCATTTTTGAAAAATATTCTCTACAGTTTAGAATTTTGGGTTGACTGTTATGTATACACGTAATTTGTTTCAGGGGTATAAAGATGGCATTTCATTGTCTTTTGGCTTACATTTTTCTTATGAGGTCTCTGCCAAAACTCTTTGTTCCTCTAGATGTAATTATGTCTTTTTTTGTGGGCTGCCTTTCATATTTGGTTTTTAGTAATTCGAATAAGCTATGTCTAGGCATGGGTTTTTTGTGGTTTTGTTGTTGTTTGTCTTTTTTGTTTTAAGGATTTTGTTTAGTTTTGTTTTTGTTTAGTTTTGGTTTTCATCCTGAGTTTCCACACTTGCTACATCTTTCATTAATTTTGGAAAATCTTAGCCGTTATCTCTTCAAACACTAATTCTGTTTCATTCTCTCTTGCACTTTCTTCTGCCCGTAGGGAAGTTCTGTCTGCTCCCGGTAAAGCAGTTTGCACCTTTCCCTCTCCCTTGGGGGCAGGGGAACTGTCTTATCTTCAGATTTCAGTTTGCTTGTTTGCTCTGCAGTGTCTGCTCTCTGATTCGTTCAAGAAAAGCTGTGATTTTGTGTTTACCTGCTTTTTTTTTTTCATTGTTAGGGTGGGCAACCTCTTTCTAGCTTTCTGCATCCCAGGCAGAAGCAAGACCCCTTGAACTCATTTAGCTAAATCAGTCAGCAAAGACAAAGTTGTTTTGAAGATCATTGTCTTTTGACCTTGTCCCTAAGTGCTTATATGGCCTTTGTCATCTCCTGGTGAGATTCACAGAGTTTGAAGGAGTAGGAAGCAGGTTAACTGGATTGCCATGACTTACAAAGGAACGAATCCTTTTGGATTTAAAAAAGTCCTTCCACAACCACTTTCCATAATACACACTGAAAACTTACTGTTATACTCATATTTTTCCTATGAAAAAGAAAATCAACCTAAGGTGGAAAAGCAAGAGCAGGCAGCATATCTTCCTGGACTGAGGCTGAATCTTAAAAGCTACCTATAAATGGCAATTTACTCCTTATTACCTTCATACAAAAGTGAAGTAAAAACCACTTCGTAGATGTCATAGTGTGAAGTTGCAGGAAGAGATGTAAAACTTTTCTACCCATGTAACTATGAATGTGAGTCATCTTCTAATATAGAAATACTTCCAAGGTAAAATAGTGAGCCAACTCAAGGACTAGCTAGGAATCATAAAGACGTTAGAAACTCTAGTCCGACATTCCCTTTTTACAGATGAAGGAAATAAGGCCCGAGAGGGGAAATGACTTATCCGAGTTCCTTCGTGAACTAACACCAAAACCTGGATCAGAACAAACATGGGCCAGTTCTGGGCTTACTTACCCTCGGATCCACTCCTTCCCTTTCCCAGGCTTCATTCAGTATCTCTCGGCAGTTAGCTTTCCTAGCTGCCTCAGCCGTATTGCAGCTGACTTTGACTACTGCAGGACACTAGAAGGAGAATGCAGAGTAACAGGGGCCGGGGCATTTCTCCTCCACCCTCTCTGCCTTCAGCAGAGGCCCCAGCAGAGGCCACATCTCCTCTATGGTTCTAATTCCTGTCGGCCTAGCGTGCCCATGATTCCAACTTCTGTCAGGTTCCCAGGATCTGTTAACACTTCTTCCTCTTCTTGTCTCCAGCCCAGGGGTGAATCGCTAACTGCTGTTACTTATCCCTGAGAGATCCTGTCATCTTAAATTGGGCTTCTCATTTCTCTCATCTTCTGGACAATCAATCTCTCAATTCAATTTGTTTGCAAATATTTTTGCTTTCCTGTTTAGGTATCTTATCTATTCATGATAGAGTAGTTTTATGTTCTTTCCACAAAATGCATGTTTTCTAAGCATGCCATCAACTCTTTGAGCTACCCCAAATCCGCCCAGTAAATCCGTTTTCTGTTTAAGTTAGCCAGAGTTGGTTTCTGTTGTTTGCAACTGGGAACCCTGGGGGTTGCAATGAGAAAGGATGTAATTGAACTTGTGGTCACATTGTATTAAATCAAAATCTTCAGGGAGATGCCCTGACAAGCGTCCATTCTAAAAAAAAACAATGCACAGTCCAAAGGTGAGGACCACTCTTTCAGTTAACATGATTGCCAATGTGGTAGAGCAATGGATATATTGTGAGATTTTGGAGTAGAAAACCCAGGGTCTGCTCTTACTCTGATCACTTTAAGAGTCAATGCACAGAAACAATATCTCAAGGGAAATTATTTTAAAAAATCATATTCTTTTCATTGAAATAATGATTGAATTAATGGTTAAGCTTATAAATGGTTAGGTTCTTATAAATTATAAAAAATAAAATGTTCCTTATATGTCTGTTGCCCCCATTAGAATGTGAGTTTCTCAAAAGCAAGGGTTGTATCTGTTTTCATTTCTATTTTCCCCACATCAAATATAGTGCCCAGAAGAATTAAGTGCTCAATAAATGTTTATAGGATGCCTAACCAACAGTATATCACAAGGCAAAGCTACAACTATAAACCTATACAATAATTTAAAATAAAAAAAATGGTCCTAGTACTATAAAATAGGCATAATGTTTTTATGCTAATAAAAGGAGTTGCAGTGTGCTATAAAATATACAGAGAATATAAACCATTACTCTTCAAGTTTATTGCAGATTTGACCTGAAACTCTTGTAGGTACCAGAATAATTCTGACTATTAAAGTGGGATTAATTTTGGAAGGTGAAATAGGAAAGATGAAGAAGCAGTCTCAAAATCCAAAACCTTATGTCAGGAATCAGTTAATAAGAAAGTGTCTGAAGAAAATATACTAATATTAAATTCCATATTTAATATAACAGAGCCAGTATTTAGCCTTCTGCTAAAATATCGATTTGTAAGGATGGAAAAGTTTTAGTTCTCAAGAGCAGTTTATAGTGGGTTGAACAAAAAACTCAAAATCTTTTTTGTGGCTCATGATTTTTCTTGAACCCAAGTTTCCTCCCTAATCAAGCATTCGGTATTAATGGGGCTATTATATCAAAACCAAATATTTTGGTAGACAGAGCTAGCTCTATGCCCTTGAGAAACAATGCCTTTTTACCTCTTTGTTAAGAGTATTTTCTGATACTTGATATTTTCTGGCCGGTTCAGCCTGACTGCCTGTAGTAAAATGAAGTACAAAATCAAATTATAGACAATGTTTAAGTGCCAGAACTTAACACTCTACCCAATTAACATCTGATTTATTGAGAAAGCTTAGGCAGCTCTAAGTAGCAATTGTTGTCCCCGGTGTTTTGTTTTTTTGACTACTGAAGAAATTTAGTGTAATATAAACCCAACAGTGAGCACAACAGAAAAGTATCTGTTACTTCTGTACAGAATTTGGATTTCTGGAGGTCCTAGAGAAGGGTCTCTTTGTCCATAGAAAATTAGCTTAGGTTCTACTGTCCAATACCATCCAATTCATTTCAAAACTGTTCTTTTCGCTACCAAGAAATGTTTGAAAAGAAAATGAAAGCGCCATGTAGGAAGAAAAAATATTAGGACCCAGGGAGGCAAAAAAGAAGAAAATATTACAACATTGTTCCCAAAGTCAGGAAACTGGGCCCACTTCTCAGTTCTTAAGATTCTTACCGACACCATCAGGGACCAAAAGGAACTTTTAAGACTGTGAGCCTTACTTTGGATCTCCTACCTTCATCTCAGGAAGCAGAGATTCTTGGGATGCTAAAAGTCTGCTCCTTTTCTGTTCCACCAAAATGTTGTAAAGGTGACATAATGATTACAGATATTTTTATTTCCCTCTGAAAGGTGGTTGTAATTCAATCCACAACCTCTTCTGAGAGGCTTCTTTGAGTAAAGAACTGTGCATAGGGTGAGAGACACAAAGATGTATCTCTTCAGGTGGCTTCAATGTTCAGGCATGGTTTGGGGAGGCAGAGAGAACTTGAACTTGCAGGCAGGCTTCTAACCCTGCTCCATGGCTACTTCATTGGGTAACTTCGAGCCAGTTTCCTGCCCTTTTAGAGCATCTGTTTTCTCATATCTAAAGTGGAAATAACAATACCTCCTTTCTGCAGATTTTCCCCAGGATTAAGAGGATTGGCGTACAGAAGGGACCCAACATAATTAGGGCCCGGTGTGGAGTTCATGCTCATGGCAGCTTATTTGCTTTCCCTTTCGTGTTGTCTCAGGAGTCTGTAGCAACAGACAGGAGCAGGTGTGAAAACTGACTCTAGTACAAGGTGAACTGAAGTGAGAAGTAAAAAGAAAGTTCGAGCCTCTGAGGAAGAAGACTTTGTTAACAAGACAGAATCCAGGAAGATTCTAGTTAAGAGGTGCCTTTGAGTCTGGGCAGTGATAAGTGACTTTGGAGGCAGCAGGACCTGTGGAAAATGATAAGTATTCTTGTGGGAGCCTAGCAGCTGGGGAATGTCTGTGTAGGAGGCGCGGTCTGGTTGGAACAGAGAGAGGGGGCGGGCGATGCTAGGTGAGGTTATGGTGAAGGGAGCAGAGCCCTCCCACCCTTTCCCTCTCCAGCTGATTTGGAATGTGACAGATAACGTGGGACATTTGGGCAGATGTATGTGTTTAATGAAAATGTAAATCTGGTTGAGAGCAGATTGTGTGGAACCTCAAATGCTTAGGACTTTGAGCTTTATTAGGTACATTATGAGGACCACTGAAAGTGTTGAGATGCATGTGTTAGGACCTGTAGATGTTTTTTTACAGTATCCCTAGAGCAGTGTGAAGGACTGAGAGGAGAATAATAAAAACTTGACTTCATCTAAACACCCAAGATCATCCTCAGGCTCATCATCCATGTAGAGGCTGCCAGTGATGGAGATAACAGAAATAATAATAAACATTAGTTTAGCACTGCCTAGTGCCAGGCTTTGGTCTCAGCACTTTACCTGTGTCTGCTCCTTTGGTCCTCCTGACGACCCTACTGAGTAGGTGCTGTCTTTATCCTCATCTTATAGACCAGGAGACCGAAGCTTCAGTGACTTGCCCCAAGGTCATGGCAGAGCTGAGTCTGGACCTTTTCCAGCTGGCTTCAGGCTAGGGACCACTACCCCCATAGAGCCTCTACACAGTGCCTGCGGTTCACTAGAGAGTTGGTGAAAAGGACAAGGGAATGGGAAGATAAAGAAGTGAACGTGGAGGGAGATCTAAATAGAGAGCCCCAGAGAAAAGAAACAGTTTCCCATGGTGGGAAGCACTGCAGAGAAGATCTCAGGTCCATGTCCTACCCTCACCATGGCTTTGTACCCTCACACAAGCTTAGACTTTCAGACATTAAGTTCATTACCTAAGGGAAGATTTCAGGGATGAAACTAAAAAACAGTTGTGATAGAAGTAAGTAATCAGAAACAAACGTAGCCTGCCAGATACCCTGTACAATGCATTACTTTGAAAAACTAGCAATTTAGAGAAGTGAAATGGACCATGAAAATAATTAAATGGGCTGGGTTTTCTATTTAGAAGGAGAACTCTGTAAGTTATTTAAGGTATCTCATGATCAGATCCAGCTTCTCTCTTACTACTTCCTTCCAGGGAAATGAAGTGAAACGATTTCCTGTTCCCAAAGCCACCCAACCACCCCATCATGTCTCCGTGCACAAATTCTATTTTCAAGGCATAGAACTTATCCCCAGTTTGCCTTTCTAAATGCTCTCCACCAAGTGTCCAGCTTGCTGTCACCCAGGAGGCTGACCTGCGTGGCATGGGTCAACAGGCACCCATCCCTTTGGCTTCTGATTGGGTTCAGCCAGTGGGAGTCCTAGCAGGTGACCAGACAAGAGGATGTAAAGTCGGGACACTTTCTCCCCTAGTGTCTTCCCTGTGAGGCCATCTGGGCTGACTGTCTTTCTTGACTAAAGGTCCTTGCTCCTTGGACAGCAGCGTTCTCATCGGACTCCTGTAGGTTTCAAAACCACTCCTTCTCCTTGGCTCTTCGGGCCTAGAGGTCATAACGGCTTAACTCTTTATAACCCTGGGGGATTGTATCATTTGTAGTTCCCCTTCTCCCTTCTGTTAAGCAGACCCTTTGTTAAACTGCCCTAAAGTCATCCTCATGTGATTGTGTGATCTTCGGGAGTCTCATAGAGTTTTCCATTATGAAACCTTCTCTTCACTTAACTATCACAAAACTTGTTTTTGTTTCTTTTTTTTTTTTATATCTTTGAAGGTATTTTTCTTCTGCAAATTATAGTATTTACAGACATGTTTTAGGGCTGACTACTGGAATCACTCCATGAATGTTAAAAGAATGGCTGAATGGCAAGGACACAAACGAGAATATTACTGTATCATTTAAGTTTCTCTTACACCTGCTGGTCTAGTACTGCTGTTCTAACCTTAAAAGCAAAGTTCTTTCATGTCAGGGGAGAAGTGTTCTTTACTTCTGGATCACCGAATTGTTCTAGTGCCTGCAGTGCTAGAACTGCCCTTCCTCCATAACCTCTCTTCCACTCTTGATGGGAATGCAAGCTGGTGCAGCCACTTTGGAAAAAAGTGTGGAGGTTCCTCAAAAAGTTAAAAATAGAGCTACCCTATGACCCAGTAATTGCACTACTGGGTATTTACCCCAAAGATACAGAGGTAGTGAAAAGAAGGGGTACATGCACCCCAATGTTCATAGCACCCGTGTGCATGACAGCCAAACTGTGGAAGGAGGCCAGATGCCCTTCAACAGATAAATGGTCCAAGAAGATGTGGTCCATAGACACAATGGAATATTACTCAGCCATCAGAAGGGATGAATACCCAGTTTTTGCATCAACATGGATGGAACTGGAGGAGATTATGCTGAATGAAATAAATCAAGCAGAGAAAGTCAGTTATCGTATGGCTTCACTTAATTTGTGGAACATAAGGAGTAGCAGGGAGGACATTAGGAGAAGGAAGGGAAAAATGAGGGAGGGGAAATCAGAGGGAAAGAAGAATTATGCGAGGCTATGGATCCGAGAAACAACCTGAGAGTTTTAGGGGGGGACGGGGGTGGGGGATGGGTGAGCCCAGTGATGGGTATTAAGGAGGTCCCATATTGCATGGAGCACTGGCTGTTGTACGCAAACAATGAATCATGGAACACTACATCAAACACTAATGATATACTGTATGGTGACTAACATAACAAAATAATAAGAAGAAAAGAGAAGAAAAAAAAAGAACTCCCCTATCCTTTCCTCCTCCTCTCACACCAGATAGGAATGGGCTCTGATAGTGTGTCTCGCCGTGTGCTGCAGGCCTTTCTCCGTGGAGCCATCTTCCGGAACTCTTAATGTGGGAGAGTCCATGCAGCTGGAAGTGGATTTTGAACCGCAGACTGTGGGCAGCCACAGCAAAAGGCTTATCGTGCATTACGACACAGGTATGCATCCTTCTTTGTTAAAAGTTCTACATGTTAAGAAAGGTCAGATGGAAAATACGGTGAAGCAAAATAGGAAATGGTTATTTTGGCTGCATTAAAGTAAGCTAAGATCCATAAGGTGAAGAACCAAAGAATGAATGCCTTCCACAGAAATAATGTTGAGCCAGAAATAAATCCCACCAGACTGGCTTCTCCAATGCTTGAAAGCCTGGCAAATAACAGCTCTCAGGAAGGAAACTACACCCTGAAGTCACACCGGTAGCTTAATTGTACTTATATGTAAATGGAACATGAAGGTAACTGAATACCCCATGGATTTTCCATTTGATTTATTACTGCAATTGTCTTAACATTTAAAAAATGTAAATCCCAGTTCAGAATGTCTCCTGTGTGCTGACCAGTCTATGTAAGATCCAGTTGCCTTCATCCTTAGAATGCACAACATCTTACTTAAATGTGGTTCTGTGTTTATTGCCACCAGCATTTTCTAAAATGCTTTAGTCTGCATAATAACAAAAATTATACATTGTTTTTGCTAGTATTTAATTGATGGTCATGTAAGCTGCACATACAGTAGGCAATCCTCCAAAGTTGGTTGTTAGAATAATATTTTACCATTGCCATTTATTATTTCATGATTTTTCTCATTTCCTTCTCGCTTGTTTTTTACCCATTTGTGTTTATTGACCCAGATTGTCTGCATCAGGAGGGCACTGTAGGCAGAAAACACAAGTACACAGCCAGGTTGAAAGAGCAACAAATGACATCTGGGTCACAGTTCAGAGTTGCTGCCTTTGTGGACACATCTCTGAGCAGGGCAGATCTAGTCCGTGCTTAAGGACCCGTCGTTAATTGGTCCAAGTTCCATGATGCCTGATGGAACAACGCAAACCCAGTGGTACGACCTGTGTATCTTATCTTTCAGTGTAAGTCAGGATTCACTGGCTACTAGCAAGGCAAACCTAACCCGAACTCCCTTAAGCAAAAAGGGGAGAGTTTTGACCCATATAACCCAGCAGAGAAAGGTAAAAAGCATAGCTTATAACACATCAGGAACATGAATGTTTCCAAAGTAGCTGTGCCATTTTACAGTCACATCAGCAAAGCATGAGACTTCCGATTGCTTCAGATCCTTGCTGATAAACGCAGTTGTTGTCTTCTTTTTTTTCCTGCTACCACATAGTGTTGTCTTGTTCATTTTAGACCTACTAGTAGTATAAAGCTGTGTCTTCTAGTGGTTTTAGTTTTCATCTAATGATTAATGATGTTGAGGACCTTTCCCTGTGCTTACTGGCCATTCATATATCTTTTTTAATGAAGTGTCTGTTCAAGTCTTTTGCTCATTTTTTATTGAGTTGTTTTTCTCTTTTAAGAGTACTTTGTAACTTAGTAACTTGGTATTCTGAACACTAATCACTTGTCAGATATATGTATCGTCAATGTGTTCTTCCAGTCTGTAGCTTCCCCCTTTTCATTTCCTTCATATTTCTTCAGCAGCAGAAATTTTAAATTTTGATTATGTTAATCTTATCAATGCTTTTCCTTTAAGATTAATGCTTTTTGCCTTCTTGCTAGGAAATCATCACCTTCTCAAGGATCACAAACATACTCTATGTTTACTTTTAAAAGAGTAATAGTTGTAGCTTCTTTGTTGAGATTAATGATTGATCTTTGATTTCATATTTGTATGAATATGTGTGAGGTAGGGACTGTGTTTAATTTCCCCCCCATATGGATTCTTGGCTCTTCTCCCTTCTATAATCTTATTCTGGAATTCCAATCAGTTACTCTGTTATTCTGTTCCTTAGTCTATTATTATTCTCATCTAAACCTTTTTTTTAAATAAGAGATTAACATTTTTGAAAAAGATTTATTTGAAAGAGAGAGAGAACATGAAAGTGGGAGTGTTGGCAAAGGAAGAGGGAGAGAATCTCAAGTAGACTCTTCACTGAGTGTGTAGCCCAATGTGGGCCTTGACCCTAGAACCCTGAGATCATGACCTGAGCTGAAACCAAAAGTCAGAAGCTTAACCAACCAACCAACCACCCAGATGCCCTGATTTTTTATTCCTTTAAACCTCTATTGTACTTTTTCCATTTCTTTGTCTTTGCAGAACTTCTCTGAATACTTTTTTCTCCTCTATTCAGTAATTCCCTCTTCCATGAAGTCTCATCTGCTGAGTTTTAATTTTTCAATAATAAGTATTTTCATTTCTGAAATTTTATTTGGTTCTTGATTCAATCTGTTCTTAAATCTGATTACTTTCTACTCTTTTATTCTTCAAGTTTCCCTTTTATTTCTTAAGTATGTTAAACATTGTCATTCTCATTCTGTTTCTGAGCATTTAAGTATATTAAATCTGCTTATTTAGTTAGTTTGCTTTTTATTAGTTCTGATGGTTTTCAACCACGATATCTGTGGGGGAGGAAGAATATGGTTTTCCTCCACTCTTCTAAGCTTTTGACTGGGCCCCCTGTAGCAAAGGACAGATTAAAAAGAGAAAAACATACACATTTATTTAACGTAAGTTTTCCTTAATGCATGCAGGCCAAATCCAGGAAGCCTGAGGGGTTCCACAAGATCAGCCAAGAAGGTCCTTGGCTTCACTAGGATGGAAATCAAATGGGAGCCCACAGGAAGTGAGAGCAGAGTTTATTGAAGATAGGGAGAGAGCAGACAGGGATGGAGATTCTGGGAGACTCAGAAAGGAAAAGACGGAGTCTTGTCTTTGTCAGGGTCTGGTATGCATATTCCCTCAGGCATCCAGGAACTGGTTAGAATGTAGAAGACAAAGGCCCAGGTTTTATTCCTTGGAGCCGGAGGGCCTTGGCATGGAGATATCTGGAGCCCTGGTCTGGAATGCGCACATGATGACTTCCTTAGGTCATTCTCACCTGGTTCTTCCTTAGATGTTATCTGTTCTAGAGAAATCATTAACTCCTTGTCCCTTACAAGGAGGATATACTGAGGGATGTGTTAAGTAGGGTGGGGGTCCAGGTGCTGGTAAGAACAGAAGCAGGAAAAGGAGCGAAAGCAGATTTTTACCGAGTCTTTCTCTTTGCCTATCTCCTCGAGGCATGCAAGCTTTCATAAGGAAATGAAGACCTGGAGGAGTGGTTAGATCTGAGTTGGTTTTTTTGTTTGTTTGTTTGTTTGTTTGTTTGTTTTTTGCTAGGTTTGATGAAGAGTAGAGAACTGTTGAGAGTAGAGAACTGACAAAAGACAGCCTGGGCACTACACTATTTCTTGCAGTTTTTCACTTTGATGTTCTTATTTTCTGATAGGGTTAGTGATGGATTTTAAAGTAGTTTAAAAACTATTTTTATCAACTATTTTAGTTATTTCAGTCTCCAGTTTAATTTGCTGCTTAAAACTGATTCTATGTCTTTTTTCACATCATTCAGCATGATTTATGGAGTAGTTCATCCTTTCCTACTGTTCTATAATGCTCTCTATGTAGTATAGTATGAATATGGTTTATCTCTCATGTATTTAGGTTTTCGCTAATTTCTCTCAGCAGTAGTGTTCTGGGTAGAAGCCTTGAACATTGTGGTTAGGTTTATTCCTTTATAGTCTTATTTTTTATGTTTATTATTTACATATTTATTACGTAATCTTCATTACATTTTTTATTGAGGTATAATCTAGATACAATAAGATGCACAGTTCTTCAGTGTACAGTTTGGTGAGTTTTGGCAAGACCTGTGTAATGACCACTCTGTTAAGGATAGAGAACATCCCTGGCTTCCATGCCCTTTCCAGTCAGACCCTCCATCCCCGTCCTAGACATTCTGCATCCTCTCACCCTATAGTCATGTTGCTTGTTCTTGGACTTGAAATAAATATGCCCAATAGAGTATATAGTCTCTTGTGTCTGGTTTCTTTCACTCAATATAATGTTTCGGAGATGTATTTATGTGGTTGTGTGTAGCAAACTCCTTTCTTTACCCGTGAGCAGTATCTCACTGTAGGCTTACCCATGGTTTATTTGTTCTCCTGTTACTATAACTTTAGTTTGTTTGAAGTTTGGGATTATTATGAATAAAGCTCGAATAACCATTCTTGTACAAGTTGTGTGTGTGTGTGTGTTTATTTTTCTTGGGTAAATGTTTAGGGGTAAGGTTGCTGGGTCATAGAGTAGGTATATGTTTTAACTTTCTGAGAAGCTTCCAAACAGTTTTCTAAAGTGGTTGAAACATTTTAAAGACCAACCACAGCACCGCCCCCCCCACCACCAAGCTAGGTGATAGATAGGTCTTCTGGTTACTCCACATTCTCATCAGCTCTGGGTTATTGTTGATCTTTTAATTTTAGTCATCCTAGCTGCAGAGTTATTATTAGCCAAATATAAACAAAAGCCTATATATTTTTCTTTTTTTAATATTTTGTTTTTAAATGGCATTTCTCCAGTGACTAATGATGTTGAATATCTTTTCATTTGCTTAGACCATTTTTATGTATTCTATTCTCAAGTATGTATTCAGAGTTTTTGCTTATTCTTTAGGAGGTTATTTGTCCTTTTGTTATTGACTCATGGTGGTTTTTTTTTCCCCTCCAATACAGGCTTGTCAGAAACAGTTATTGCAAATATCTCCTAAAAGCAGATTATCTTTCTAATTTTCTTACTAGTATCTTTTCACTAGCAAAAGAATTTAATTTTGATGAAGTACAGTTTATCACTTCCTTTATAGCTGGAATGGTATGTTTCTTCTAATTTTATTTTCTAAATTTTGGGGGCATATCAAAAAGGAGTTGTATTTTGTATATTGATCTTTTGTACCTTCAAACCTCGATAAATTAACTTATTGACTCCTACTTTATCTGTAGATGATTTTGGATTTTGTAGCTCATCTGCAAATAATGATAGTTTTATTCTTTCTCAGTCCTTAAGCCTTTTATTTCTTTTTTTTAAAGCTTTTTATTTATTTATTTATTTGACAGACAGAGATCACAAGGGGGGGGGGGGAGGCAGGCTCCCTGCTGTGCAGAGAACCTGATGCAGGACTTGATCCCAGGACCCTGAGATCATGACCTGAGCCGAAGGCAGAGGCTTAACCCACTGAGCCACCCAGGCACCCCAATCCTTTTATTTCTTATTCTTTCTTGTACAGCTAGACCTTTATCAGCGTTTAATGGAAATGATGACAGCAAACATCTTCCTCTTGCCCTCAGTCTCAGAGTGGAAGTTCTCACTGTTTCATCATTTAATATGATGCTCTTAATGGATACTCTCTTTCAGATTAAGAACATTTCCTTTCATCTCTACATTTCTAAGAACTTTAATATTGAATGGGTGTTGACTTTCATATATTACTTATGCATTTGTTGAGATGGTCATATATATTTCACTTTTGCATGCAATGACTTCTTCTTTGGTCTAAAAAAACAAATTGGTCTCATAAAACAAGTTGGGAATTATTCTACTTTTTCATTCTCCACAAGTATTGTCATTTCTAATATTCATATTATTTCTTCTTTAAGGGTTTGAAAAGTTCACTTTTCAAGCTATCTGGACCTAGATCCTTTTTGGGAGGTTTTTAGTTATTCAGTTTATTTAGTACATTTAGATCTACTAAGGTGTTTCTGTTTTGTTTCCTTGTGTAATTTTTAGTAAACTTTTTAAAGAAAATTTTCAGTTTAATCTAAAAATTTAAATTTGTTGGCATAGAATATTCATAATAACCCTAAGAGGGGAGGGGAGTTGGGGAATGAATGAGCCTGGTGGTGGTTATTAAGGAGGATACTTATCGCATGGAGCACTGGGTGTTATATGTAAACAGTGAATCTTGGAACACTACATGAAAAACTAGTGATTTGTTGTATGGTAACTAACATAACACAATAAAAATTTAAAAAACAAAACAAAAGAAAACAAAAAACCCTAAGCTTTGTGATATCTATAGGTTTTATAGCGGATCTCCTCTTTCATTATTGATATTGGTAATTTGTGTCTTCTCGCTTCCTTCCTTCCTCCCTCCCTTTCTTCCTTTCTTTTTTTATTCTTAAATATCAACAAATTCCTTTGTGTTGTTAGTGTTGATAGTGGGTGAAAGTGGAAAATATGAATGTTAATAAATTCAATCAATGATATATTTCTTCCATCTGGATCTCTATATCTTTGTGAGTTGTCATTTTCATTTATGTCAGCCCCTAAAATTAAGTATTGGAAAAAATGTGGCCTTAGAATTATGTTTGGATTACTTTATCACAAGGTGTTTTAAATCAGGAGTTTAAAAAAGAATGAAGCATAGTCAATTTTTGTTGGTAAACATAATTGTTGATAAACATACCAAATTATCTTTAAAATATCTTTCATCTTTAGCTCATTTTAAATATTTTGAATCATATTTTTAATGCATTTGACATATGAGTACTCTAGTACTCTAGTCCTAGTACTCTAGTACTCATATGTATGTATATGTATGTATATAATATAATTATAAATGAACAAGTGTACATAGGGTGGTGGTATTATGTCAAAAATTTTATTTGGTTGGGTTTTGAGACCAACAGTTTAGACTGATCCATAGCTCAATAGAATCAAAGCTTGAAAGAAGACTTAACTAATAATCAAATCTAGATTTTACAAATGAAAAACTGAAGCTTTAAGAAACCAAGTGAAAAAGAAAAAAAAAAAAAGAAAAGAAAAGAAACCAGGTGTCTTCCAAGTTTGCTTGAGTAGCAGAAGCACAATTAAAACCCAGGCTCAGACTGTAATCCCCTGTGCAGTGCTTTTTCCACCAGAGTAGATCATCTCTATAATCTCTCATGTCACTACCTAGATACTTTTACTCCCTAAATTTATTGACTGTGAAATGCAGCTCTCACTGGCCTTCAATCTGTATTTTAACTTTTGGGTAAGTATTTGAGTTGAAACCCATACTTAAATTTATAGTCGTGTGCTAAAGGAAACAAGTATTCGTGTATTAAAATTGAATCACCATGGCAAAGTTGACTGCCACACTGTGAAGTTCTGGCGTCAACTTTGGTTCACAGTCATTTTCTGAAGATGCACATAGAGGTAAGCTATCTTGTAGCATTTTTCTTTACATGAAGTGAACTGCTGATAAGAATATGCTTTCATCTTTATTGTGGGTTATCAATGACCGGAACCTATAACCTTTCATTAGTGAAGAACAGTAATGACTGTCTAAACACAATCATGGAGCTTTTCCAGGCAGCCATGATCATTGCCTTCTCATTTCACTAACTAAACATCTGATTGAATGTTCTGCAGCTGTTTCAAGTATGAATTGATTTGAGGAGGGAAATTTCGCTTGGATTTTTTTCATACTTCCTCAAACAATGTTCCAGAAGGAGGAACATTGATAATCCTCAGCAGGAAGTACTCAATCACATTTCTAACAGTTGTGTTTATGCCCTTCAGTTGCTGGTACTCCATTGGATAGAAATTCTTGGTTAAATGCAGCTAGGAGATTTTTCTTTTTCATCAGAGTTTGTACCAGTGCTCTAGAATCAAGGAGGTTGAGTGTAAATTTCACCAATATCTAATATTTTACTCATCAGTGTTTACCTGAACCAAAACTCTTCTGTGCTTTCTTCTGTATATGCCTTTCTGTGGTGAAACCAAGTTTGTTTAGGAAATTGATTTAACCACAGAAATGATTTTGTTGCCTTTTTATAACAGTCTGAAAGAGAAGAACTGAAGTAACTTGATACCTTTTACAAACCAATTCTTCCAGAGGAGATTAAGAACACAATTAGTCAAGACTACATTCTTTTTTTTTTTTTTTTAAGATTTTATTTATTTTTTTGACAGCACAAGTAGGCAGAGAGGCAGGCAGAGAGAGAGGAGGAAGCAGGCTCCCTGCTGAGCAGAGAGCCCAATGCGGGGCTCGATCCCAGGACCCTGAGATCATGACCTGAGCGGAAGGCAGAGGCTTAACCCACTGAGCCACCCAGGCGCCCCTCAAGACTACATTCTTAAAAACAAAATAGAACAAAACCAGAAACAAAACAGTTGAGTAAACTAATTCTATCATTTTCAATAAAACTGAGATGTGAGAATATTATTTGATTCTTAAAAGATAAATAAATGGTTAACTGCTTAAGTTTTGTACTTTTTAACTGGGTATTGAGAAACTTTACGTAATCTAGGGGTTCAAGGAGATACTAGTATTTAGAACAGGCTTTAAGGAAAAACATATTCTTATTAAATCTTTGGTTACTGGAATGAACCCTAAAAGTAAGAGCATAAAAGTGTTTTTTATTCAATGCCTGGTGAGGTTGCTGTCATCTTAGAGGTGACATTAACCACTGGCACAATCAGGAAATGGAGCTGATGCACTTACTCAGCATTTTTAAAGTATTATGTCTTTTACTGAAGAGGAGATATTTCAATTCAGGAGTCAGAAGTTGGCAAATAGGCTCTTTCCCCCCAAAGATATCATGATGTATTATTATTAAAGATAAAAGTAATCATAATATTAGTACTTCAAAGGACAACTTTATAGTCATTTATATATTGTACACTAATAAACCATAAAGAAGATCTTTTTTTTCCTCCTAAAGGCCAAGAAAGGAATACCAAAATAGAACATAACAAGTAATTGAGTGCAATTTGTTATCTCACAGTTGAAATTACTAAATAATATTTATCTGAATATACTGGTGCAGACCTCCCTGTATAAGCTTTGTTTCAGCTGTGTGATTATTATGATTAATTATAATCATAATTATAATTATGTGTGTGTGTGCTGCTATAATTAGAAAACCTAGCAAACATAGTTATGGTAGGGGCTCCTGGATGGCTCAGTGGGTTGAGCCTCTGCCTTTGGCTCAGGTCATGGGGATCAGGTCAGGGTCCTGGGATCGATCCCCATGTTAGGCTCTCTGCTCAGCAGGGGGCCTGCTTCCCTTTCTCTCTCTATCTCTGCCTGCTTCTCTGCCTACTTGTGATCTCTCTCTGTCAAATTAAAAAAAAATCTTAAAAACAAAATAAAACAGTTATGGTAAAAGAGTAAGTGTTTTAACGTGGCTTCAGAGGCAATGGAAACACTCCTTGACCATTTCCTTTTCTGCATTTCTTCTTCCATACCTTAGGATAGGGAATAGCACAAGTCTGGATGCACAGATGGTCGGGATTGTTTAGGAGATTGGAATGAGGTTTCTGTCAATTACATAGCAAGTGAAGACTTGAGTCATGAGGTGTTCACATTTAAAAGGACATTAGAGGACATCTCTTAACCCCATTATTTTATATTATTTAAAAAAAAATCTTTTGATGTATAGTTGACACATAATGTTATATTAGTTTCAGGTGTACAACATCGTGATTGGGCATTTATACACATCAGAAAACACTCGTGTAGTTGCCATCTGTCGCCATTCAAAATTAATGCAATACGATTGACTATATTCCCTATGCCGTACTCTTCATTCCTGTGACTTACTTTATAACTGGAAGTTTTTACCTCTTAATACCATTCACCTACCTCACTCCCCCCATCCCTTTTGCTGCAATCACCAAATTATTCTCTACATTTATGGAACTCCCTTTATTTTAGAGATGAGTAAACTGAGGTTCAGAGACATTAAATAACTATACACCTAAGTAAAGCTGGAACTTGAACCCGGGTCATTGGCATCCTCTAAGGCCAGCATAACTTTCTGTAATCCTCCAATGCCTTCCATGGAGATGGGGAATACTGACTTTGACGTTACCACATTTGCTGGGTGAGCTCAGTCAAGCAAGTCTTGGAAGCTGTTTCCTGTACCTTTCAAAGAAAGAGCACTTCTAAAGAAGTTTGATTCAGCAATTCACTTGCATGGGTGAATTTGACCCTGCTGTGACCAGGAAATGAAAAACACTCTTTCCATCAACTTGCTAGTTCCTAGAGAATCTATGGCTCCACTCATATGTTTTATTTATTGCCCTCTGTTGTCTGAAAGTATTGAAACCACAGTATGAAATATATTGTGTATATAGCTGGCTTCATATTTTTTTGGTAAACTTAGTTTTGTTCATTTTTTGGTTTTGTTTTGCTTGATTGATAGTAGCAAAACTAACAAGAGCTAATGAGACTTCCAGAAAACATTTTTTACTAGGATATAATAAATGACAGTGGCTAACCTCGTCTGCAGTGATCACACCATTCAACCCTAGAAACCAAATCGGAAGCCGAATGGGAACAGGCACTCCAAGGAGAGAAAATTACCAGTGCTGGGGAACAGCAACCTTGTCCACTCTGGCAGGCATAACATCCCTTCTTCCAACCAGTTTTCTAAGTAGCTAGGGTTGGGAGCCCTTTCTAAGGTTGTCTCCATGAGAGTGGGTAGACAAAGCAAGTCACATTCCTAAAGTTGTGGAGACAAGGGTTATTGCTTCCTCTACTTTGTAGATCTGATGATTTTTGAAGATGGATTTAAAAAATCAGTATTAGATGGTTTTCAAAAGAGTATAGTGGTTTTTGCTATATTTCTAGAAGAAAGAGCTTTGCATTGAGCAACTCAAATTGATGACATTAGTCCCTCTGACCCTGAGATTTGAATGAACTAAATAAGCCCTTGAATCTTTTTCCTTGATTAGACTTTTAAACAATGAAATATTTCAAATCACAACAGAAGCACAGAAGTAATATAATCAACAACGATTATGTTTAATGCATCTCAACATTTTGCTATACACATTTCTTTCAGATGTTTTATTTTATGGATAACTAAACTGAGTACAGATTTGAAGTCATCTCATTACTCTGTCCTGATCTGATTCTCATGGCTTCTCAGAGGAACTGTATTTGGTTCATTTTTATGGTATTTTTACATATTTATCTATAAATCGTATGTTATTGTCTCGAGTAGTTTTTTTAAAAAAGAGTATTTATTTATTTATTTATTTGAGAAAGAGAGCACAAGAGAGGGCCCAGAGAGAGGAGCAGAGGGGGAGGGAGAGGGACAAGCATGTCCATGCTGAGTGAAGAGCCTTACACAAGGCTCGATCTCATGACCCTGAAATCATGACCTAAGCTGAAACCAAGAGTCAGTCACTTAACCAACTGAGTCACAGTCGCTCTGTTTGAGTAGTTTTAAACTTCACATAAATGATATCATACAGTATATACCATTTCCCAACCTGACTTTTTCATTCAACACTACATTTTGAAGATCTAAGCATAGATCCATATAGCTCTGATCCATTTTAACTAATGTAACACAATCCGGCATGTGAACATGCTATAATCTGTTCTATTGGATATTAGGATGTTCTTCCTAGTTTTCTGCTATTATGAGCAATACCACAATGAGTATCTCTGTATATGTCTGGTGTAGCTGTAGGAGATTTTCTTTAAGAAGTGAAATTGCAGAGTTATGTGTCAGGAGTATATTGGGCTTTCCTGGATACTAAATTGTTCAGTCATATGGTTGTACTAATTTGTATTTTCATCAACATTATATGGAAATTCTTGTTTTCCCACATCCCTACGACATAGTTCCAAAACAGCATTGCCCAACTATTTGATTTTTGTCAATCTGATGGTTATGAAATAGTATTTTATTTTATATTTCTCTCAGTAGTAGTGTTATCTTGCAGCTTTACCATGTTTCCTGAAGACCCTATAATCTTTCCTTATGTTAAAGTTTTGGATAAGTAATGTATTCAAAAATTAAAGCAATGTCTTAAAAATATGTATTGAAAGGTGTCATTTCTACTTTGCCTCATTCACCCACCCAGCTCTTACTTTATTCTGGTGTTTTGTGCACACAGATGCAAACATGAATGCAGGTTCTTATTTTCCCTCCTTACCTAAAAATAGCATACTATGTGAATTGTTCTAAACCTTAATTTTTCCACTTAATCATATATGCTGGAGATCTTTCTGGATCACCCTGTACTTGTGCACCGCATGGCATTCCCCTTTTAGGTGTAGCACAGATACTTTAGCCAGTCTTCTCTTGGTGGGTACTTTGGCTCTTTCTTCTTTGTTGTTACTAAGGTCCGTGTTTTAATGGATGCTCTGATCTTGTTCTCACTCGCCGATAGGATAAATTCCTAGACGAGGGTCAGAGGATAAGTTATATTGCAAGCTTGATAGATATTTTAATCTGCGTCACCCAACTCACTCCATGAGGGAGGAAGAATGCACCACTTTGCATTCCCATGGCAACAGATTATGTTCTCAAACTTTTATGGTACCCAATGTGTTCGGGGGAATGGTATATAGATACATCTTTAGTTGTGTCACTTCTATTATGAGAGAAGTTGAGCATCTTTTAACACATATAGGAGACTTGTATATTTCTTTTCTTACAACTCTCTTCCATTCTTGTACTGGATTGTCATATTGATCTCTAAGACTTATTTACATATTTGGGGATTTAATTTATTTGTTTTAGATATGAGTTGTAAATATTTTGACCACTTTTTCTTTTGTTCTTAAGTTTTTGTAGCATTCAAAATTTCTTTTTTCTTTTCTTCTTCTTCTTCTTCTTTTTTTTTTTTTTAAGTAGGTTCCACATCCAATGTGGAACCCAATGCAGGACCTGAACTCACAACTCTGAGACCAAGACCCGAGCTGAGATCATGAGTCAGACACTTAACCAACTGAGGCACCCAGGCCCCCCAAATTTCTTTTTTCCTTTTTATGTAATAACATTTCTTAATATTTTTTAGAGGAATCTGGATTTTGAGACATGGTTTGAAAACTTTCTCCTCAAAAGTTACAAAAAAGTTTTCCTGTGTCTTGTTCTACTTTTATGGTTTCATATTAAACACTTAAATATTTTATTCATTTGGCATTTATTCTGTTGCTAGATATGAGGTATGTTTTTCCATATGGCTACTAGATTGTCCCAATAGTGCTTTTTTTTCTTTAAAGTTTATTCTTATACCAATAATTTGAGATGCTGCCTTTATACTATAATAAATTCTAGCATGTATTTGGGCCTGTTTTGACTTTTTATTCTATTCCATCAGTCTTTCTTTTAAAGCTGTCTTAATTACTGAGGCTTTATACTATGTTCTAATTCTACCAGTTCCCAAGGGGTAATGACAATAATTCACAGTTCATAAAGCTCAGCAAACCCTTGTTAGTTCAAATACTCCTGGAAACTAAAGCAAAAAGAATGTCATAAAAGGAGTCAGAAGAAAAAAAGACACATTACTTGAATGGCACACTAATAATGCTGACTGCAAAGTTTTCAGCTGAAATTATGGAAACCGAAAGACAGTAATGTGATATTATTCAAGTGCTGCAAGAAAAACAGTGCTAATTTACAATTCTTTTACCTATTGAAAACATTCCTAAAAATGAAGATAAAACAAAAATGCTTATAGACAGACAAAGTCTGAAAAACTATAAATTCTGGTTGGCATTGTTTCCCCCTTCATCACATTGAAGAAGCCATTCCATTTTTCTTTTCGTTTCCATTGTTTCATTTGAAAAGTTAGCTGTAATTCCTCTAACTGCTTTTAGGACTTTCCCTTTGTCTTTGATTTTCTTTAGTTTCACTACAATATATACATGTATTTAAGTTTCTCCACTTGACATTCACTTGGGCTTTTTGAATTATAAACTGATGCCTTCAATCAACCATAGAAAACTCTTAACCCTCATCTCTTGAAATATTGTCTTTGCTTCATTATATCTTTCCTCTCCTTCTGAGTTTCCAATTAAACACATATTTTCTCGCTCCATTTGCCTACTATTTTACTCATTCATTGTTCATTTTTCATGTATTTTTATTTCTTCATATTGCCTTTTGTATTTTCTGAACCATGGTCCAGTTCACTATTTTTTTCATAAAATTATTGAAATTCTTTTATTAATCTTATTCTTAGAGATTTAAAAATTTAGGTGATTTTATTTTATTTCTATAAGAGCCTAGTATGGCTCTTGTTCAAGTTTTCTAGATCTTTGTTTGATTTCCCACTCCTTGGCTATAGCTCCAAGGTCATCCTTTATTTCTTTAGACACAGTTGGTTTACAGTCTGTATGTGATGATTCTAGTATATAATAATTTGTTACTCTCGTTTTGTCTTTCTTACATTTGCCAGTTCAAACAAATGGAGCTTTGTTTCTTTGCATGCCTGGTTATGTTTGAATGTGTATTTTTAAAAATGTTAAAAATTTAAAATTTTGGATATAAGTACTTTCCTCCAAAGAGAAGTGTGTTAACTTCTGCTAGGTTTCTGAGAGTGAAACTAGTCCATGATCACCAAATCCAAGGACTGAAATTCTGTTCAATCACAGACAATTCCAGCATAGTATTTAACTCTGAATTAGGGCGAGTCTGCTTCTAATTCAAACTTGTCTTGAGGGTACACTCCTTTGAGGATAAGTTATTGTGGATAAAGTCTTTTTGTTTGTTTTAAGTCTCCCTTTCTTTAGACTTAGGGTTTTGATTTCCATCCTTCCTGCCTGCACAGGAATAGCTCAACATTGCCAAGGGTACCATATCCATGGGTCAAAACTTTCTTCCATGCAATGATCTCTTTGGTCATTTTTTCGTTTAATTTTGGCCTGGTAGTTCTTTAATGTGACAGTGGTTCTGAAGTGACTTTAAGAAGATGTTTGTTCATATTTTGTCCAGATTTTTAAGTTATTTTAGCAGAAAATCCCATTAATTAACCTACCTTATCTTTGCTAGAAAAAGAAAATTAGCTATGTCTCATTTTAAATAGTACATCAAGCCAGACCTATTTATGGTCTCCTTAGTTTCTGTAAGAAAGGTGCTACTTTTTTTTTTGTTTGTTTGTTTATTGGGATGGTTTAATGGGATGGTTTTTTTTTTTTAATTTACTTATTTCTTTTCAGTGTAACAGAATTCATTGTTTATGCACTACACCCAGTGCTCCATGCACTACACCTAATGCTCCATGCAATACGTGCCCTCTGGAAAGGTGTTACTTTTAAAGGGAAGGTGAAAGTTGAGTTTCAAAATGTAATTTTAAAATATATAAACTTATTTTTAAAAGCCATAAAGGAAAGAATTAGACTACATAAAGACTAAGAGAAAGGAGACTTGACTTGGAAAGCAAAGTCATACAGAAATTCAAATATCTAATGGAGAAAAAAATTGCAACATGAATAACAAAGAGCTAATTTTTTAATATCAAAAAAGTCTCACAAATCAATACGCAAAAGGTAAACTTCTCAAAAGGAAAATGAACAAGGCTATAAAAGGCATCTCACAGAAAAAAGTGTTTTAAAGTTCTTTAGTCTATGAGAAGATGTTCAACATCATCCATAATTAAGACTATGCAAATTAAAACAATGGTTTCTCACTTATTATATTATTAAGCTTAGCTCATCAGAAAGTTTAAACGTTGTCAAGAGTACGTACCTTGATTTGGCAAGGGAGTACATGAAAATATTAACAGCTCTTTCCTTTGAAAGGCTGGGCTAAGATTGAGTGAAGGGGAGAAGACATTTTCTTTTCACAGTGTATGCTTTTATGGTATTTGAATGTGTATTTAAAATATATATATTTTTAATAAAAATATATATTTTTAAATATATTTTTAAAATTTTAGAGTCAAATGCCTGGATACTTTCTTCTGTGTTCAAAGCTTTTCTGTGTTTAAAGTGATAGAGCATAAAGGATGTTTGCACTGTATAAAACATTATTAATTTACTAAGTGCCTGCTTGGTTAATACAATGGTGAATGGAGCAGAAATGTTTGCTAAAAAATAAGGTACAAGTGCTTATGCTTTTTGGGTTCTGATTAAACTTAGAGCAGCACAGGACCTTCCTGGTGTTTAAGTATTTCCTTTTTCTACTCTGATGTCAGAGTGAGGCACCCTCGTGACATTGCAGAGATCAGGTAGAACATAGTTTGTATGTTTGTATCTTCTTGGAAGCCCAAGGGGCCTCATGTTTTACCTAGAATCAAGGGAATTGGTGCATCTTGAATGAAATCAGGAACTTAAATTACTATGCTGAATAAAGGTGTTCTTAACATTAAGATTTTTAAAATTTACACATAGCCTTGGTCTTAATATTTTGTTTTCTTTCTGTGTAACTACTACCTAGATATAGTATGTATATGTTTCATTTTTGTTTTACTTACTGTTTAAGGAAGTGATTCCTTTTAAATAGTTGTGTGGTTTTTGTTTTTTTTTTAAACTAATGAAGTTATTCTTTTTTTTTTTTTTAAGATTTTATTTATTTGACAGAGAGAGACACAGTGAGAGAGGGAACACAAGCAGGGGGAGTGGGAGAGGGAGAAGCAGACTTCCCACTGAGCAGGAAACCAGATCTGGGGCTCGATCCCAGGACCCTGGGATCATGACTCGAGCCAAAGGCAGAGACTTAACCCACTGAGCCACCCAGGTGCCTCTAATTCTTTCTTTCTGATGCCCTTTGGATTGGACTTCGATCCTTGTATGCTGAGCATCTCTTCCTGGATATACTTGGTACAGGTACAGTTACTTTAAGAATCAGAATGCTAGCTCATGCTTGGGATAAAGAAGAGGCAAATGGTTATATTCTAGAGCACAGGTACCCTTGTGGTCAGGCTATAGGATTTAAAAATATTACCAAAAAAGGGGCATCTGGGTGGCTCAGTGGGTTAAGGCCTCTGCCTTCGGCTCAGGTCATGATCCCAGGGTTCTGGGATCGAGCCCCACATTGGGCTCTCTGCTCAGCGGGGAGCCTGTTTCCCCCTCTCTCTCTGTCTGCCTCTCTGCCTACTTGTGCTCTCTGTCTGCCAAATAAATAAATAATATCTTTTAAAAAATATATTACCAAAAAGGGGCACATGGGTGTTTCATTCAGTTAAGTATCTGACTCTTGGTTTTGGCTCAGGTCATGAGATGGAGCCCAGTGCTGGGCTCTACACACAGTGCAGAGTCTGCCTGTCCCTTTCCCCCTGCTCCTTCTCTCTCTCTTGAATATATAAATAAAATCTCCTCAAAAATTACAAAGAAGAAAACGTAACACCCAGCATAACAATGTTTATGATTTTTACAGTGACCAAATAAGATAGTTTGACTCTCCATAACTTCACCAAACATAATACTTAAGTTTTCTGATCATGTCTGATCTCTGGATTGATTGCGGGGTGGGGGGAGCGGAGAATGAAATATCTAATGCTTGTCCTGTAACTTCACCTTGGGGAAAAAGTGACCTAGTAGTCATTCTAGAATAAATCTCAAAGTGTCTTTGTACTTTGTTAATTTCTAGGTGAAAAAGTCTTTTTATCTCTGTATGGAGCTGCCATAGACATGAATATAAGGCTGGACAGGAATTCCTTGATCCTTGAGAAAACCTACGTATCTCTGTCCAGTCAGCGAATTGTAACTATTCACAACCGCAGTAACATCATTGCCCACTTCCAGTGGAAGATACTTGCTACCCAGGAAGAAGAAGACAGAGAAAAGTATAGGTTTGTAAGAAAAATCACCAATACGCTGTAATTTGGGGGAACTCAAAGCTCACCTATCATGAAAAATCCAAGACTTTGTGGTAAATTTTTAACCAACTCATATAAGGTCAGATTTTTATAACTTGGTCCCAGTGTATGATGCTTCCTTTTTCATTTAAAGAACTTGAATTGAGCCATGTGGACCACAGTGTTGTCCATCCATGGTTATTCTCAACCTGGTTATAATTTATTAGTGGCTAAACTCCTAGATTTTTAAGACCAAATATATAATTTTTCACTAGTCTCTCAAAACTAGCCTATAGGACTGTATTTTGTTTCATAAACCTAATCAGATTGGTCAGATTTCATGGTTTCTAAAAATAATCTCTTTTGGATTGGGATCAGTGTGGATTTTTTTTTTCAATGAGAAGGTATTTCCAGAAAATATGAAGAACGAGGAACAAGAAGGGCTTAAATATAATGGCTTTTATATTCTCAGCTTTAGTAGCATTGCGCGATCCCTGCTAACCATGTAATTTAATGATTTCCTGTTGGTATCTTTAATCTTTTCCTTTTTAAAATACTTCAGGCAGGGGAGAAAATTAATAAAGTGGCAAGCCAAACTCTTTTAACTAATCTCATCACTGTTAAATTTTGAATATTTCTTTTTACTGAATCTATCCCTGCCTCTTCTAAAGTCCATTTTCATTTTTATCTCCTTCCACCCTCCCTGAATTAGTGCTTTTGCTGCTTTCATTGGACTTCATTTCAGCCTTTTTTTATTTGCCTCTCCATTTTTATTAAAGATTAGCCCTGGGAAGCTTCAAAGCTTTGTTTAAAACCAAGTTAGTATGTGATAAAAATAAAAGTCTTAGGTCCACAGAAACCGGGCAGAAATCCCCCAGTGTTCTGTCCCTAATTGAATCAGAAGGAGCTGTGACAATGGCGGGACCCAGTGGACCAGAAGCTTTATCATTCAGACAATGAACTTTAATCACTGGTTTACCACTGTGCCATCTTTAAAAAGTGTAAACCTGGCGATTCACAGACCTGTACCCCTGGAGATAAAAATACATTATATGTTTATTAAAAAAAAAAAATTTGGAAGGGGAGGCGAACCATAAGAGACTATGGACTCTGAAAAACAACCTGAGGGTTTTGAAGGGTCAGGGGTGGGAGGTTGGGGGAACAGGTGGTGGGTAATAGGGAGGGCATGTTTTGCATGGAGCACTGGGTGTTGTGCAAAAACAATGAATACTGTTACGCTGAAAAAATAAATAAAATGGAAAAAAAAATTTAAAAAGAAAAAAAAAAGTGAGAAAAGAAAAGCCTTTCCTGCCTCAAAACTTCAGTTCGCCTCATAGCATAGAAATACCAGTACTTCAAAAAGGCAAGAGGAAACTGCTTATCCACTGCTTTATCTGTCCTGATTCCCTCATTCATGAGTGTCCCAACAATAAGAATGGTCCAAGCATGCTTAAAAAGGAAATGGGAGAGCAGGTACAAACGAAGAAACCCCAGCAAACAGTGTTTCGATATCCTGCTTGTCCTGCGGGCATAATCTTTGGGGAGCGTGGGTACACACTGCCAGAAGGAAAGCCAGCTTTACCTTCAACATGTGCATTTGACTATATGGCTAACCCATGCCTGATGCCAGGGCCATGTCCAAAGTGTTTAAGGAAATTAATCTCAACAGTGAAACTCACGAAAATCTTGAACCAATAATTATCAGAGATGCCAGGGACAGAGAATATAATTTCAACGACGCCTGGATAGACACTTTTTTCCTTTTATTCCTCTACTCTTTATCTCTTCCATCTCATCCTGAGGCTTCTTTTTCCTTTTATCTTGTGTATTCTTTCTTTCACTATCTTTCCTGCTCTCTTAGTTCCTATAGAATTTTTTTTTTTTTTGTAGCAAGGGAATAATATGCAATAACATTTTCATAATCGTGATTGGCAGCCTACTTTAATCATCTAGGATTTTGCCATTCCGTTAAACAATGAACTTGAAAAGTAGCTTCAGATGACTAAATAAGAATACTTCCATTTTCACTTTGGGTGACAAATGGCAACACGACTCATGTTTCTCCAAACTGGATTGGTTGATCTAAGTGCAGATGTTACTGAATACACTGCTCTTTACCTTCTCCCTCTGCCTTTCCTCGGGCCAGATGGCCAGGGCAAGAGGGGAAGGAGAGTTAGAGGGGAAGTAGGCCGTTTATGCCCAATTTCTTATTTGGCCAGGTTGTCTTTTCTGTTTTATGCCTCTCTTGTTCCTTGTTATATCCCCAACCATACCATAACTTTTATATTTTTTAATGTATTTTTTAAATTGAAGTTCATGTTATTAGTCATGAATTCTTGTCCTTGACATAATTGGCCATGGAATGACTATCCTCTCAAAAAGCAAGACAAATACAGAGAGGTTTGCCTTTTACTGAAGGCAGTTTGGCCCTCAGTTCGGTCCTCAACTTGGAACAGAGAGGATCTGCTCTAAATGCGTTCATGCATACTTTGCGAGAATAAAGTTTCCCTTTGTGACTCCCCAAGGACCCAAGACTTGTTCTATACACGAACTCCTAGAGTCCTCAGTGGAACCCCCCACAAAGTTGTCAGCATGGATATATTCCTCAACTTTCAGGTACAGAAGTGACATGTTTCTCTAGATAGACCAGTTTTAATGAGCTTTGAGCCTGCCACCCAGCTAATAGTAAATTTAATCGTAGTTGTGTTTGGGAGTCCCTTCTCTTCCCCAGGGTGATGCAAGAATCTGCTGACTTGGACGGTAGCTTGGTAAATAGGAAGGCAGACCTAGTCTTCGATTTAGAATAGTCATCACAGAGTTGCTTGGTGTCCAGGGTCACATCGTCTATTTGAAGATGGATGACTTCATCTTTTCTATGCCAACTGCGGACATGAGAATATTTCTCTCTTGAAGGCCAAAGCTCTTAATTTTTAATCTCCTCAGCATCCAGGTACACTTCTTGGGGGCACTGCAAAGGAGCAGGGTCTCTAGCACCTCAATATAAGGGTGCATTTACTGGTCCAATAAACTGTACCTGAGACACAAGGCTTTCCCGTTCATTATAATCCATAGGCCGAACGGGACTTGATGCCTGAATGTGGCTACCAGACCATTTGTAAAATGGGTTAAATCCATGGTTTTACTGAGAGAGAGGGCTAGTGTGTGGTTCTGCTGTCTGATGAAAGGTTTCCTCATCTGTAAATCAGAAGCACCTCTGAATGTCGGAGACCATGAACAGCAGCAGGACAAGATGGCCCAAGCAGGACAATAGACCGAGGGTTAGACGAGCTGGAGTCAGCTCAGCTCAAGGTGTTTCACGTTCCCTTCTTAGACTGGCAGCCTTGATTCCAGTGCTCTAATCAGAGGGCAAAGAGGAGGACATACGGTGCATCACCACCCTTTTTGCATCATGTGGCTGTCAGGGGTTCCTGGGCCCCAGCAGTGTGGGAGAAGAGCATTTGGGAATTTTTCTTTCATTCTCTTCTGTTTTCTGTCTTGAGGTTTGAGTTAATCATACTCATCAGTTCATGCAGCATTATCATCCTTGGTCCATATAAGACATTTTATTTCTACACCACACTCCCAAGAACCCCCTCAAGAAATAGAATGTTTATGATTCCCATTATTTGTTGAAATAATTTTTCAATCTCTCACATCAAATTTACCTACACCTGTTAGTATTACAGCAAGCACTTCAATGAACATCTTTCTGGCTGTGTCATTGCTTTATATCCATGATTGGTTTCTTCAGGATATATTCCCAAAGGTAGGTGTCATAAATTCCACTCACAGGAGTAAGTGGTTTCCTTTCTTTCTGTGAACTGACTTCTCTTTATTTGACCTGCTCAGCCCAGCAGTGTAGAAGGACTGCTGCTCTGGTTACCTTGGACACTGCTTTCCAGCTAACAATGAAGAGAAAGCACAGGGTGCTTTCTTCCTGGGACACAGAACACATTGAACCCATTTCTTTGACTTCTTTATCTTCTGTGACCAAAGGGCCCTGAGTGCTAAGTCATTAAAAAGAGCTGTTTGGTGTTGCTGAACATATCGTCTGCATGAAGTCATTTAGAAAGTTGTTGGGGCTGGGACAGGAATTCAGCCACCCCAGGTTCTTACTGAGCACTCGCTTAACTGAATAAATTGTCTCTCACCTGTGGCAATATCAGGAAAATGGTGAGAAAATGGTCCTATGTCCTGGGAGGAGATAAAATCCAGTCTTCAAAGTGCAGATGAAGTAACAGGTCCTAAGAGTAAAGGGAACACAGCTTTGGTGAGGACAGTGAGGAGAGGGTTGGGAAAGGCTGCTCTTCTGACTTATCACGATGGATATCAAGAGCTAGAAGGAGAGAAAAAAGGAGGTGTCTCGAGCTGTGGTTTGAGCATTTTATAAGTTTGAGAGCTGGATAGTTGCTTATGACTGACCTAGGGAGAAAACAGTATTTATGGAGTACCTGCTCTGTCCCAGGACCTGTCAGGTCCTTCATCGCGCTTTATCCTCAACACATCTTTATGAGGGACGAGCTCCTAGTATCTCTGTTGGATAGATGAAGGCACTGAGTTTGGGAGGACTTCTGGAACCTCCAAAGTCATAGAGCTAGTAAATGGTGGCAGAATCAGCATCCAAGCCTAGTCCTTGCTGGCTTCAGATTCTGTTCTCTAGGTAACTAACAGCTAAGAAAGTATTAGAGCTAAGTCTAAAAAGAAAAAAAAAATGTTTTTCAAGTCTGAGAGGCAGGGTAGATATTATTTAAAAAGCAGCCTGGAAAACATAATTACCTGAAAGAAAAATATTTGTCTAAATGTATATGAGGGTTCAGTAATAAGCAAATGGGCATTGAGAAGAACAGGAAGCCCAGGCAGACTTATTGAAGGAAGCGACTAAAGGTGAGCAAACTGATGCTCTTGAGAGGATGAAGTCCAAGGTCACTCAGCTCATATGTTACAGACTTACAGCAAAAAAGGACCACCTCAGGGTGATGGGCGAGTCCACTTCCAGGAGGATGGACTGGAGGGGAACACTTTACAGTGTTCTTCATGGGAGTACCAAAACAAGTCTCATGTTTCCTGTATTTTCTTTAGGGTCTGTGATGACCTGAGCAAAGAGGAAAAGAGTGAGACCGATGAGTTTCTTGAAGAGTGCATTATTGATCCTTCACTCCGAGAACGTCTTTCCATTCTCTCCCGCACCTTTGAGAATCAGAGGAGGCTGGTTCAGGCAGACAGCATGCTCTTCTTGAGCAACATTTTCACTATTGAGCCCCTGGTGAGCACGTAAATAAAATCTGACCATACAATAAACATAAGTGGGGACACAGGGCTTATTTTGATAGAAGTACTCACTCTGGGATTGATACTGAGTTCTGGGAGCATAAAGATTTCAGCTGAAAGCCTCACATCATCATGAGACACTGAATGAAGTCTAACGGTAAGAATGTTCACAGGTCACATTCATAGGTCATACTTTCTACCTGCCAATTGCTGTGTTAAACATCTCATATGTGTTACTCGATTTATCTTATTTATATATATGTTATCTTACAACAACCTTATAAGATATAATCAGTTCTGCATTCTATAGATGGGAAAATTAAGACTTAGAAAAATTTGATAACTTGCTCCAAGCCAAGTAGTGTCTGCATTTAGAAGTGTATCCCTGACCAGCCTGACTCTGGGGCAGATTTTCTCAACCTCTGCACTGTTGACCTCTGGAGCTAGATAATTCTTTGTCCTGAACATGGCAAAATGTTTAATAGCATCCATGACCTTTACTCACCAGATGCTAATTGTGACAGCCCAAACTATCTCCGGCTATTGTCACTTGTTACCTTGGCAGGCAAAATCACTTGGGTTGAGAACTACTTTGTCCTTAATTCACTCAATAAATACTTACTGTATGTTCTATATTAGGGGCTATGTGTGTACAAGGCATAAGTGAACAAAACAGACTTAGTCCTTAATCTCACTGGTGAGGGCTGGGCCAGACCTAGAACAGGGTTGGTCTGATTCTACAGACCCAACTCTTGACCACATTCCCTACTGCTTCAAAATGAAAGTAGCTAATACCATCTATATTTACTATGTGGTAGGCACTGTGCATGACCTTACACCCAATAAGTGTAGAGTGATATGAGGGTAAATATAGCAATAGAAGTTGAGAAAGCCTTGGGGTGCTTGGGTGGCTCAGTTGGTTAAGGTTCTGGCTCTTGATTTTGTCTCAGGTCATGACCTCAGGATCATGAGATCGAGCCCCACGTCTGGCTCTACATTGGGCTCCACACTGGGCAGAGATGCTGCTTAGGATTCTCTCCCTTTCCATCTGCCCATCCCCCTCTGCTCATTTGCTGCGTGCTTGCTCTCTCTCACTCTCAAGAAGTAGAAGTAGTAGTAGTAGTAGAGAAAGCCCAAAGCTAATTGGAGCTGCTGGATTGTTACTTCCAAACCATCTGGAGAGAAGACATGGGCACGTGGACACGTTAGAATGCAAGCTTACTGGTGGTAAATGCCACTGACTTGTGGAGACCTGTTTTCCTTATGTCTGTGCTTCCAAACTGTTTTTAAAGGATAGAAGATAGAAAGGGGATTCCATAGCTGAGTAAGTTTCACAAATAGGGGTTTCAATATTTTTTGAGAGGTTTTGAAAGATGTCTAAGTTTTTAATATGATAATGTGCATTATAATTTCCAAGAGAGAGCCTTCTCCTTGGAGACCTGCTTTGGGACTACTGTTTTGCAGGACCTGCTGTGTGAATGTCTGGTAAAGATAGTCAGTATACTAGTTCAGAGATTGAGGTAATTAGCATAGGCCAAATTAGAGAAGGTTTCTTGGTAGAAGAGCCTTGAGTTAGGTCTTTCAGGACAGGGATTTTGAAAAACAAAATGGGGGATGTGTATGGCATGGATAATTCAAGGCTCCAGGAATGGATCAGTTTGCTTGAAGTAAGGGGTTGATGTGAGTAGTAAGGTTGGAGATAGGACTTGAGGCCAAATTTTCTCTCACCTCAGAAGACTGTCCAGGGCTCAATTAAGCAAAGGGGTCTTCAGATATGATGGGCTAGACCAGCAAGAGGTTAAAACAAGACTAACATGTAGTCTTGGGAGAACAGGACAGGTGCCTGTGATAATAGGTCAAGCCAGAATATGTTAGGAAGGCATTATAAGTCCAATCAAGCCAAGGCTGAGCTGGACAGAGGCAGGGAGGAGTAGTCAGTCATGGTAATCTTAAACACGTTGGTAAGGTCCAGAGCATAGAAGTCCAAGATTCTTCCCAGCTGGTACGGGAGATCTGGGCTGATGACTACTGTTCTGTTTGTCCTAGCCTTCTGGGAATGAATAGCTTTGGGATGGCAAACATTGGTGGTCAGGAGTGGATGAGAGGACCCCAGGTGAGTTTTGTACATTTTCAATTCAGAAAGTAGAAAGACTAGGGTCACCTCAGATTTACTTCTCTTCATGAGCTCTTCCATAACTTAAAGCTTCTTATGGAGACTGGAGAGATACATGTGTGTTAAAATGTGGTATTTAATATGATTGCTTTTGAACTCTAGATAGGAACTGAATTGGGCGATATTATCACAAGGCGTCTTTTCACCATTAGGAAGAAAAAAAATTTTTTTTTAAATAGGGATATAAAGAAGTGGTATCTTTCAAATAAATAAGACTAATTTTGTTTATATTGTATGAAAAAATCACTGGAAACAGGAAGGGGATAATATTCACTTAGAATGTAAGTGGTATTTATGACATCTATAATGATTTTGTTTTTTCTGTGTATGATTCTCTTTTCTTCTCATAATATTCACTAGCCAGTTCTTGACAATTTTTACAAAATGAAAACAAAGGCATGGAACTTCCTAGTGTCTTCTTAAAGTTATCCTGGTCAAAACAGCTGAACTCAGTGTCAGTAACAGTGAATTATTTACTAATGTTAAGTCTCCCTTTTTTCTCCTCCTTCGAGATCCTAATGGTTCTATAGAAATGCATTTCTTGTGAATGTAATATAATCTTACCTGGTAAATTAATCTGAAGCTATTTGATAGGGAAATTTTTGCCATTTTATGAGCTCCTTGATGCCACTGTGAGCTATATGCATTTTCTGCTGTTGAGGTTTTGGTCTTCTGATCCAAGTAAATAAATGCTACGGTAGTTTTGGATGAGAGAGTTGGGAAAGGACTTACAGGAGAGACGAGACCTGAACTGAATTTTGGAGGAAGGGTAAGTGGAAAGGAAGGAGAATATTTCCAGCTGGGGAAATTGTGAAACTAAAATATTAAATAACAACGAATGGACCAGTTTTGCTGGGGCAGGCAGTCATGGAAGGATGGGAAGGTGCGTAGAGGAAGGTCTGGGCTGCCTGGCCCAGCTGTTGAATGGTAGACTGTAGCCTCCTGCTTCCCACAGCGTGTGTCTGTGGACTCGGTCTGAGGGGGGTAATGTGCATTCCTTGAAGAAAGGAAGTTCTGTGGTCAAAGAAGTTTGAGAAACACTAGCTCAAGAAAAAAGATTCTCCAGAGGGTAGAGTGCAAGCAGTATTTTTCCCCATGACCATAGACCCCCTTCTCCCACACAGCATGCCCAGCATAGTGGAGGCTCACTGTGGGGTTTGCAGTAGGTGAGTGAGGTGTACAGCTGTTTTAGAAATATTACCTGGGTAGCCACAAGTCGATCAAATTGGAGGAAGATGGATTGGGGCCGGGAGAGGGTACAGGTCAGGCAAAATGTGCTACGACAGGAAGTGCCAGGGAAACGGAACGTCTCTACAGGCAAATACAGGGTGATGTGTGAAGGTCATGCTGACCTGGATGGTCAGCCTGCTGATGATTGGAAACCAAAGGAAATGGCAGATGTGGGAGATACTCAAAAGAAAGGTATTAAATTGCTTTGTGATTGGTTGTTGAGGGCAAGACGTGATGAGGAATTACATGTCTCCTCAGATCAGAACTAGAGTGGCTGGGAGAATTACGATATCTTTGATGGAAATTAGCAAATCAGGGGTCTTGGGTTTAATTCCTGGCTTTGCTAATAGCATATGTGACCGTAAACAAGCCATTTGATCTCTCTTGGCTTTGGTTGCCTTGTACACAAAATAAGGATGTTGGGGTAGGACACTTAGGTCCTTTTTGATTCACAAATTTTGATTCTCCAATTCGGTAACAAACTTTGAACTCCTTAAGTTAAGGAGTACCTTATCCTTATCTGTACCTCAGGCCTACCACCCTGCCAATCAATGGAGGGTGGAAGGAGGGAGGGAGGGAGGAAGGCAGGGAAAAAGGAAGGAATGGAAATCACCTGATGATCATGAGTCTGGTTCTGAATATGTTGAATTTGAGACGACAATAGACGTCCAAAAAGTTTTGGAAATGCAGTGTTAAATATGGAGGAGAGGAATCAGAAGTGGAAGCAAGATTTATGACTATTATATAGAAGTCTTCATTGAAGGCATGCAAAGAAGATGGGAATTCTAAAAGCAGAGCGAACGGGGAAAATGGCAGAGGGCCCGATATAGCCCTGACATGCTCACCTTTGGGGAGCCTACAAAGAGAGGAGAGGCTGTAAATTCACAGAGAAGGATGGCTAAGAGGAGAAGCAGCCATCTGGGAGCACAGCGGCATATCTCATGTACCTTTCTACCCTACTGGGGCAGGTTCTTCACCGTTTTCTTCTGAGGTTTTCTTCGGACTCTTACTCATATATTAGATTGGCTACGCCAAATGGCCACTATTTAATTTCTGACAGATGAGCTATGCATCAGCGATTCGTTTTTTTATTACAGTGTGATTCCTTTTAATTAGCTTCTTGATTATGAGTTGAGTTCACAGTAGAAGCAGGGAAGATTAAAACCAAGCAGTGTTACCTACTGATCTGAAAAATCAATCTATTGATTTTTATCCAAAAAAATAAAAATAAAAGGCAGATATCAGGGCTTAGAGACTACCTTGCTTTCTGAAGGATTCTTCAGCCTCTGTGTCCCCTGAGGAAGGACATTGTCTTCAGATGAAGTAAACTGAAAAAGGAAAAAAAAAAAAACAAAAACCTGTTACCTTAGGGTCTAGAAGAAAGTAAGAAATGATATGCTTATTCTGTCAGACCCACATCTAAATATTTGGCTCTTCCATGCATCACCTAAAACCAAGTTTAGTTTAGCCCTTACTGTCTTCTGTGCATATCGAATGTTTTATGGGAACATTGTTCCTATTCTATGCTATGCTCTTGTAATTTAAAGCAAGTAGATTTAGGATCCAGATCAGTCACTGTCCCTAAAAGGCCCACAGGTAGTGATGAGTATGAATTTAATGAAACTGTATTAATTTGATCATGTGAGAAGTAGTTTAACTCAATGCTGATCCAGATTCTAGAACTGCAAGTTCTTATTCTCTTCTACCACCTGTTCACCACTTGGTCACTGGGTAGTTGCATTGTCTTAGCTCGCTTTCTCCTCAATATGCTCATCGTATAACATTGCCATAGAGTCTGTTGTTCAAACCTGGAGTCATGCTGGCATGCCTTGAATATGTACTGATATGGTCTCAGAATGCAGAGGTAAGGGTTTATCTTTTGAGAGACCCCAGAGGTGTTCACTGGTAGAGAAAGGGGGTAGACAGGGACCCAGAGTGACCACTGGGGTCATACAGGACAGATACAGGACAGAGGTCTGGAAGGATTTTTAAAAATCTTGGTAATTTGTTGATCTTCTAGTGGTAGGCCATGATTATTGTTCTAGTCATAAATATATGTGGTATATTACTACTATTTATATCAAGTTTCTCATGTCAATTCTTTTGATAATATCTTGGAATATTAACCTAGAATTTTCCATTTATGCCTTGCCTAGGGAAGGTACTGAGTTCTGCAGAATACTTATTATTTCTCAAGCTATCTGCTTCTGTGTATTTTTCCCCCACTTTGGAAAAAAATTGGAAAACTGAGTCTATTATGAATGTTTTGTGCCTTCCAGAAAAGCAAGTGGAATCGACTACTTTCAGAACTATAATATTCTATTTGACTAGATGGACTCTGGCTATACAGAATTTTGACAGTCTCATTATGTTATATCCTCTGCTTAGGTCTCTTGGGTACCCTGAGTGAGAGAGATTCAGAGACAAAAACCACAAATCTGAGAACTGCGAGGCGGAAGAGTATCACAGGGCAAAAAGAGAATTAAGCTTTCAATTTCCATGGGTGTCTGGGAGTCCTCTGAGAAATCACAGCACAGACGTGCTGGCCTTGTTTCTGGACTCTGGTGCTCCTGGTTCAGGTCACACTTCTAAGATGTAGCAATTTTTCTGAATATTGAACACTTGATATTTTCTCAAAAAGAAAGGCCTGGGAAAGTAAAGATATTTGCCCAAACTGATCCTAACTGACTGCCTGACATCGGCGAGCCGAGAAAACATTTCTACTTCTGTTAGCAAATGTCTTTTCTGTTAAAGAAAACTTCATCCAGTGTCCCTAGGGAAGCTTTACCTTAATTTAACTAAGCCTCGAAAAGGGAGGGAAACTTGATCATTCCTTTATTACCATGTAAGTAATAGTAAACCATGCTTTGTCGTAACCTAAGCCTACAGAAAACATGTGGTTCAGCAATTCGAACTGATAGCAGAGCTCAGATTTAGTTTGCTTTATTTTTCCCAGATCGGCATAGCATGTAGGCTCAGCAGAACCAGGTTGGGTGGAAGCCCAGATCGCTACTGAAAGAGGAAAGATCTAGCTCTTTACTGCAAACCCCTCCACTTCTTGTACCATTAGTCATGAGTCACATTGCAAACATGTGGGAGCTGACTCCTCGGAAATGGACACCAGAAGGGAGAAAGGAGGGCAGGAATCTGCTGAGAGCAAACTGTCCTTGACAAGTCACAGCTCTTCTGTCAGTATGATTTTCCATCCTTCAGCCTCCCTTTATGATTCTTTGTCCTCTCTGGTCCTTGCACTCAGGCAAACCTTTTCCAGTTGTGCTGGTACGTCCTCTGTTGTACTGGAGAGCCTTTGTAGGTCATGAAATAAGTTAACGGCCTTCACTGTTGAAAGAGACACGAATCTTGTCCCTCTACAGAAGGGCATGAACATCACACACAACTAACTGCCTGGGCTCCTAGAAAACCCCAGTGGAATTTTCATTGCGTGGGGGTTGGGGTATCTCACTGAAGACAGAACACAACTTTAGTGAGACTTGCTCTGGCCAGAGCTTAGACCCCTCTCTTAGAAAGTTTACTGGTCATTATTTTGAGATCAAAACTTTACTAAAATCACAGTGTCTTGCCCCAGGAATTACAATGGAGTAGAAAAGTCTCCTTGAATACCATGTGCCAACTCAGTCTTTTCTCTCAATGATAATTAAGGTAGTTTATCTTCAATGTGTTAGCTTCCATTTTTTTCCTTATGTCTCTTTGAGACAACTTCTTGCCCTAAGTGGTGATAAAGGGAGCCATGATTTCTCTTACTGATCTGGAAGATTCTAGAACAATTGTAGATGGTGAAACATTATAATTTCTCATCAGTGCTTCTCTTTTTAATTGATAGGAATTTAATTGAGAAGTTATTTTTATTTCCCAAGAGAAATTTTACATTTTTTTCCTTTAATATGATAACACAGCTAAAGATATTTGTTTACATAGTCAGGAATTTTTCCATTTTCCATTTGGTGGAACATGATGAAATTCATCACACATTACACAGCTGCTCTTGAAATCAATTTTCACTGACCTTGTTCTGAACTGACTGCACCTTGACCCAACCAGGATAGCTTTATAAGGACCTTCCAATACATTTCTGAAGAGCTCCAATGCATGAATGTTGACTGTGTGTCGTCCAAAGGAGCCTCCTGTGAGTCACCTTCCAATGTACCTGCACATAGGAGCATACAGTGCCTCCTACTTTGTTCACCAGGTCCTCCTGGCCTCATCTAAGCCTGGTTATTAGTTGTAATGTTTTTAGATTTCTTCTGGCATTTTTTTTTTTATGATGTGAGAAAGGTGAGGCCCGATCTTTTATTATAATTACAAGGGGTTCAGGAAATTAAAGAAAAATATATTATAAAATCCCAGTTCTCCCACTTAGGTTGGTGTGGTCTTAGGTGAGATACTTAACCTCTGTTTTGTTGTCTCATCTTTAAAATGGAGATAATATTTAACAAGATTGTAAAGTTTGAGGTGGATATTGTACATCAGTACTTACCACAGTGCTGGGAACACGAGCTCTCGGTTAATGGTTGCTGATATTACGATTTAGAGTTAGATGTGATTCAGTCTCATCAGATTAGGGAGTATGATTGGAAAATGTAACATTAGAGTGGCAAACATTGAGATCAAACTTTAAGTTGGGGGTTAAAATGCAACTAATTAAATTGACAAATGTAGACATTAAGTCATCATGTAAACTATTTTCCAGATAAACCAAGTGGATTAAGTGTATTTGTAACTCTGTTCTTACAGTTGGGTTCTGATTTTGCAAAATTTGCAAAAATAATCCTTCATTGGAAGAGAGGCAGTGAGGGCTGAAGGAAGGAAGGAGGAGGGGAGATGAGTGATAGGTGGGAAGGAAGGTGATTTTTAAGGTATTTTCCTTTTTATTTAAGGATTTTCATGGGAGATTTTTAAAAGAACCACTTTAGTCATTGTCAATGTAAGTTTTTAAGTAGATAATTTTAAAAGGACACTTTTCTTTTTTTTTTATTTGTATATTTTCAGCGTAACAGTGTTCATTGTTTTTGCACCACATCCAGTGCTCCATGCAGTACGTGCCCTCCCTATTACCCACCACCTGGTTCCTCAACCTCCCACTCCCCCCCCCCCCCGCCCCTTCAAAACCCTCTGGTTGTTTTTCAGAGTCCATAGTCTCTCATGGTTCATCTCCCCTTCTAGTTTCCCTCAACTCCCTCTCCTCTCCATCTCCCCATGTCCACCGTGTTCTTTTTTATGCTCCACAAATAAGTGAGACCATATGATACTTGACTCTCTCTGCTTGACTTATTTCGCTCAGCATAATCTCTTCCAGTCTCATCCATGTTGCTACAAAAGTTGGGTATTCATCCTTTCTGATGGAGGCATAATACTCCATTGTGTATATGGACCACATCTTCCTTATCCATTCATCCGCTGAAGGGCATCTTGGTTCTTTCCACAGCTTGGCGACCGTGGCCATTGCTGCAATAAACATTGGGGTACAGATGGCTCTTCTTCTCACTACATCTGTATCTTTGGGGTAAATACCCAGCAGTGCAATTGCAGGGTCATAGGGAAGCTCTATTCTTAATTTCTTGAGGAATCTCCACACTGTTCTCCAAAGTGGCGGCACCAACTTGCATTCCCCCCAACAGTGTAAGAGAGTTCCCCTTTCTCCACATCCTCTCCAACACACATTATTTCCTGTCTTGTAAAAGGACACTTTTCTCATGAAGGTATCCATCACCGGTGATGAACTAGTGGCAGTGTGTCCATAGACGTCTTACAGAAAATCTTGGAACTGAATCCGTCAAGTCACTTGGTTGGTTGTAGTTATTCTAGATGGAAAGATGAAGTTCCATTTCCAGAGATATTTAATATTTGAGTAAAAGCTGCAATATGAGAGTTCACTTTAGACCTGAAAACTTGATTCAAATTCAGTGTTCAATTTGAATTCAATTCAGTTCAAAGTTGATTCCTTCTAGAAGACCACTTGATCAGTAAGTGAAATGTAGCTATGAATCTGAGGGAAAAAACAAAACATTAAGACCAAAAAGGAAAATATAACATAACTGGAGGCCATTTTGACAATTGTCTTCAAGAAACAACATAATAGTCACTCACAGATCATATCCTAGATACTCAGTCTTTCATTTGGAGCGGGAGAATAGACTGACGGGAGAGGGGTCATGCACGGAAGGAACACAGAGCAGCAGGGGTTCTGTGCCATGAGGCTGCTTTCCGAGGACCAGGAAGAAAGGATATTATGGAAGAGCAGCCAGGAGAAATTCTGAATGTTTTCCTTTTCAGAAAGAGATTTTAGAACTGAACAATAGCAAAGGGAACATTCTTTTCAGAGACTTAATTTCAGGAGGGTTGGAGAAGTGATGTGAAACGTTTCAGAGCTCTATAAGTAAAAAGTGGGGTCAGTTTAGGCTGATCGCCTGTTCCTGAGGTTTATTTTCTCTGATTTGCTAGAAAGTGCTATGTTGAGTTTTTGCCATAAAGAAATAGAAGTTATTTCACTTTTATTTTAATCCCAACTGAAAAATAAGTGTCCTTCTACATGTTCTTAACTCCTTCAAATGACCTAATATTGCAAACATCCCTCTGTGCAAGGCAACTGAATGACCGCGCTTCTGTCTTTATAGATACACGTAGTCCTCTTAATGCACATGACCTGCGACAAGCCCATTATGTTGTCCCCTCAAGAGGGCTTTAGAATCGGATTTGTCCTTGAATTTCCTCCCAGGCCTCAGTAAAACCTGCAAGTTACTCACAGCTGTCCCAGGCCTGGTGAAACCCCTGCCGCCCAGGATAAGACAGCGCTAAGCCCACAGTCCCATTCACTCAGGCTGAACCCTCTGGACTCAGACTCCCTCACCAAGCAGAAGTGCTTCTCAACCCCGGGAGCCTCCATATCAGATGATCCTCTTACGGATCACATCCAAGCACCAGCACTCCCTCCTCTGGGGGGTTTCTGGTCACCCATGGATTGTGCCTTCCCACCATTTTCCAACCTACCGGTTCTGGTAATCAGACTTCTGTGATGATGGGGTGTTCCAGGAATGCTTCCGGGATAGAACTTAAGTGTGTTGCCTTTTTGTATGCATATGGGCTTTGGGTTCTCTTGCTGGGATAATGTTTTTGAAAGTGGTCTGGCTCACCCCAAGCCATAAAATGCTTGAATTTTCTCGCAGGTACTGAGCTTATCTGATTTCTGGTGTATCCTTAAGGGCCACTTCCTCCTGTCCTGGTGAGACTCTTCTGGCATAGGTTTTCTCGGATCCAGGGTAGCTCCTTTGGTCAGTCAATTTGGATAGAAACAGGGCAGTTGTGTCCATTCTATACCCCCAAACAACGCAGTGTTAAACCCACCAGGGGAATACATTTGTCTCTCAGGAGGAAGCCCGGGTCTTCAGCTGTTCGGAGATGGAATGCCCACTGATGGACCTGGGAATAGATGAGTCACCTCTTCTGCCTGGCCTCTTTGCCCAGTCTAGCCATGGGTGTTCCTAATGCTCCATGTCATTGGAACCCCCACAAATCATTAAAGGGCTAGTATTTTCCATTTATCAGAAGGGAGCAGGTACTTGTTTCAACGTTTCAGAGCAACGCCTCAAAAAGTGAAAATGCTTAGGGCTTCCCTCTTCCCCACAGGCTCTCAGAGGCTCCTTTCAGCTCTAAATTTGCACGAACTTGGGGTTCCAGTTGAGGAGAAAGTGGCAGAAATAGGTTGCAAAGTTGAATAGGCATCTGTTAGTAAGTACACAGTGTGCAAACTGTGTATGCTGATTGGCATATGACTGATTGGATAATATGTCGAGAACTATGAGCCACCAGTGGTTTAGGGCCGGGAACAGAGTAGTCCCTGTGTTCATGGGGCCTCATCCTCATGAGCTGATCTGGGCTGTAAGAGCTCCCAGGACCCACGGGATGCTCATGGTCCTCACTGCTGCTTCTGTGCCCTTTGTCATTGTGAAGTCAGGGGACACTGCCTGGGAAGTACACTAATCAGTCTGTTACTTTCATAAACAAACCCTAGTGGGTTCTAGTTTGCTATTTCCACCCTCCTGTTTGATGTCTGCATTTTAAACCATTTTGTTCTCTGCTCGAATCTTTACTCCAGCACTATGTTCATTTCAGCCAGACTGGAGTAAATAGAATATGTATTGGGGATTTTCTGAAACTGGAGCCTAATTATTTACCAGGTTGTCTTTTCTTATTTTTCTGTTTAGTTGGTGGGATCATTTAAAGATCTTTGGATGTGATTATCACTTATGCCTAATTTAATTTTTTAAATTTTTTTATTAACATTATTAGCCCCAGGGGTACAGGTCTGTGAATCGCCAGGTTTACACACTTCACAGCACTCACCATAGCACATACCCTCCCCAATGTCCATAATACTTATGCCTAATTTGATCTATTTACAAAAATCATTGAAAAAATACACGCTTTTTCCTCCCCCTATTTTTCAATACTTTCATCTTATTCTTTCCAGGTGGCATAAAAATAATATCAGTTATAGTAAACATTTTTTGAGCTCTTACTAAGTACCGAGCCTGGGGCAAAGCATGTGACCTGCATGACCTTGTCAGACCTTGGGTGGGAAACCCTTTGAGGCAGGTAGGACTACATCTCCTTTTATAGCCCTGACAAGTTCATGAAGAGGCCTTGGGTTACATGGTCAATACAACAATATTTTTCAAGAGATACTTCAAGGGAATTTCTGTATGTGGCCTGTTGTATATTATAATTTCAAAACTAGGTTTCTTTATTATGACTTTTGAGTGGTTTGCATTAAAACAAGAACTATCACACTGGATTAGAATCAGTGTTTGACCGTAAGAGACTCTTAATCTCACAAAACAAACTGAGGGCTGCTGGGGGGAGAGGGGTAGGGAGAGGGTGGTGGGGTAATGGACAATGGGGAGGGTATGTGCTATGGTGAGTGCTGTGAAGTGTGTAAACCTGGCAATTCACAGACCTGTGCCCCTGGGGCTAATAATACATTATATGTTAATTAAAAAATTAAAAACTAAAAAAAAAAAAAGAATCAGTGTTTGACCTAGTCATTGTTTTGCCTTGGACCATTGTTATGTTTGCACAGAATTACAGTATTTCATTATGTTGTCACCTCAAGAGTAAGTTAGCCCATCTGGACCTTGTATGCATATATATAAGGCGCAGCATGTCCCAGGTATATTACACAGTATTTGTATGCACATTTATTCCTCCAAGATGTGGGTTCCATGCAATCTCAGACCACACCCGTCTTTATCTCTGCAACGTAGTGCTGGTCATCTATTGACATACAATGAATGTCCATTGAATGCACAAATATTGAAAATGTTCTAAATATCCAAGCTTCCTTTAGTAATTATATATTCATGAACTCACTGAAATTACCTTTGAAGCTCATTTCCAAATTGTACCACCTCTTAGCAAGTAGCATAAATTTACTATCTGTTGGGTAAAATAGTACTTTCTTTAATGTGTTGTAAAAATATTTCCTTCAAGTTTCTTGAGGTTATAACATAGGAGCAACACTTAAAAAGCAGTGTCTTTTCTTCATCACATTGGGGGTTTGTTTGGTTTGTTTTTGTTTTTAAAGATTTTATTTACTTAGAGAGTGTGCGAGCAGTGGGGAGGCGCAGAGAGAGGGGGAAGGGAGAGAATCTCAAGCAGAGTCTGGGCTGTGCATGGATCCTTATGTGAGGCTGGATCTCAGGACACTGAGATCATCGCCTAAGCTGAAATCAAGAGTCAGATGCTGAACTGACTCAGCCATCTGGGTGCCTCTTCATCACATTGTTTTTTAATGATTCTTTTCATGGTTTTCAGGAAGGTGATGTCTGGCCTAACTCATCAGTTGAAATCACTGTGTACTTTAATCCTCTGGAAGCCAGGCTCTACCAACAGACAGTTTACTGTGACATTTCAGGTAAAGACTTTCTCTATGTGGCAAACTCTATGTGGCAAAACCAATGCCCAGAGTATCAAGTGGGGTGCCTCTGTGTGTGTGTGTGTGTGTGTGTGTGTGTGTGTGTGTGTTCAGACTATAGGAAGTGCTTTGATATCAATAGAAGAATAATAGAGTCAAGTTACGCACTTCTCATTTTATTCTAGAATAGATCAGACTTTGCAGACTTTGAAGTACATTATAACAGTTGTGTGGTCAGGGCAAGGGCGGATGGATAACCATGGATCTGGGTTTCCTCTTGATTTTTAGAGCAGTAGCAATATTACTTGACCCAAATTTTCAGAATTTTATCTTTTGTTCTTTTTATAATATTTGGCTATTTAATTTTTCCTTTTTGAGCTTTGAATCAAAATAATGCATGCCAAGGAGGATGGAAAGGCAGCCTGGCAGTGGCCAGAATCAGCATGGGGGAGGTACAAGGAGAGTGGCAACTTGGTAGCTTCAGAAGATTGGATACAGAGAGAAGAGTTAAACAAAAAAGTAATGAAGATAACAAGAGCCAGAATTATTTTTCTCTCTTGGAGGAGGCAGAAAGATATATATATATACCATATATATGAGAAAGGCTAAGATGAGTCTTTGGTATTGGAATAGAATTGGAGTTATCGCTATGAACCCATGGTTGCTATGCACAGATATAGAATGTATATGTAAATGTGGGTATATGTTTATGTATATTTCCTACCTATGAACACTGAGAGGTCCTGGCAGCTTTGAGATCCTAGTAGCAATGAGAACGCCTCATACCCAAAGCTTGGTTTCTGAATCCCAATCTCTTCTAAGAGGGACTTTTTCCAGGACTAAGGCAGGGAAAGAACAAGATGAACCTTGAACACCTTTTCATATTGGAAACTAAGGAAATGCTCAAAGAATGACAGGGACATGTCAAAATGATACGGAAACCAGCAAAGGGACTCCCACTGACCAAATTTGGAACAAGTGAAGAATCAAGAAAATAATGATACTAATAGATTATAATCCACTGAACAAATAGGAATCTATGAATCCACTAAATAAAAATTTACTGTTTGGCAATCATGGTAATAATCAGTGCAGGTAAAAAAACATTCTTAAGATTTAATGGCCCTCAAAATATCCTACCTTAAAATGCTTATTAACTATCACGGGAAGAAATCTAACTTTACAATGAAGAAGTCTGGGAAATGTCATTTTAGTTAAGACCAGCAGTAATATGGCAGGTCAATCTCATGGACAACTCACTAGGATACCATCAGACCATAGCATCTCTTCAATGATTAGGGCCAAAATATCTAATATGGGTCTAATTGTGGGAAACATTAGACTAACCAAGATTGAAGAACAGAACAAAATTACCAGCCTGTAATCCTCAAAGACATCAAGCTCACGAAAGTCAAGAAAAGACCGAAGAACTATCCTAGATTGAGGGAGACTCAAGAGACACAACATCTGGGTGTAACACATGAGCGTGGGCTGGATCTTTGCTATAAAGCAGATTATTGGGTAAAGGGTGTATGGAAGTTCTTTGTACTACTCTGGAAACTTTTCTGTTTTTAAAAAATGTCTTGGAATTCTTTTTTTAAAGGCTGGTGCTGATAAATATGTAAAACAATTAGATAGCAAGATTAAAAAGTTATCTAGTAGTCTATTTCTCCAGTGTTACTTTTAAGAAGCACTTCTAGCTGTTTCTTGAAGGGGTAATTTTCCTTGCTAGTTCTATGCTTAAATTGATTGCTGTTTGTTGATTTATCAACTTCAGATACTACATGTGAGTCCCCACTATGAAAGACGAGAATTTAGTTCACATATCTCATTGTCCCCCTTGCTGGCCTTATTGAGTTATAATTTACATGCAATGAAATTCACCCTATTTTGGTGTACAGTCCTGTAAACTTTGACAAACCTAAACAGTCATGTAACTAGCACCAAAATAAAGACTCAGAATATCTCCATCATACCATAACGTTTCCTCATGCCACTTTGCATGCAGTCCCATTCCCCCATCTCAGCCCCTGGCAACCCAGTTATTTTTATTATATTTTATTTTATGAGTTTTATTTATAGTCTTAAATAATATACTTAAAACTATATTTTTGTTCCATCAACTCTACAGCATTTCTTGACGTGTAAGAATATTGGGACCCCAACCTGCCCTCTGCCATTCCACCCTGTTTCTCCCTCTTACCTTCTGTCACTTGTTTTACTTTCATATTAGAATTGTTGGTAACCATATTTAAGTTCTCTGTTTTGTCTACATGAATATTATACACTGAAGGGCTTAATTTATTCCAGGATTACATTTTGCCCTCCATCGGTTGAATGTTCTGACCTCTGTTGGCGGATGTAACTGCTCAAAGAACTCCCCTAAGGTCTGTCTGTGTCAAGTAGTTTCTCTTTCTTCGTTGTCCATAAGTTTTCACCATTATGCTCCATTTTAGCTTACTCCATCATTAAATTGACTCTTCCGTGCAGGCTTTGGGTTCCCCCCGCCCTGACCTATATTTCTAATTTTTCATTTCTTCACTCTTGTCTAATTGTAGAATGTGTGCTCTTCTTTTCCTTGAAGACATCTTTCTCAGAGCCTACCAGCTTCTCATTCTAAATCAGATCGACCACCTCCTACACATTTGTTACTCAGGAATTGTTAAAGTTTCTATGTGTGTTCCATTATAACTTTTTACTCTCACTTTGCTAAAGTAGCTTCCTCAGAAAGGGTCTATAGGAGGGAAACTTTGATCCTTGAATGCCTGTTAATGTCTCATTCACCCTCCATATTCACTTGATGGCTTGGCTGATATTTCTAGGTTCAAAGTAATCTCTCCTCAGAAGGTTGAAGATATTGTGCCAACTTTATGGTATAAGTCCAGAAGTCTGAAGTCACCTAATTTGCATTCCTTGGTAGTTGGCCTGTTATTTCTGTCTCAGTGTTTTCTAGAGTTTTCTTTTTGTACTTGAGGTCTGAAATGCCATGAAGCCATATCCAAGAGCAAGTTTTACAATTTATCCTCCTCAGCTTGCTGTGGGCCATTAGAGTCTGCTTCCTCATGTATTACTTCAGTTCTGGGAAATTGTATTATTTTTTTTAATGTACTTTCCGCCATTATTTTTCATTTTATTCTTCTGAAACTCTTAACAGCCTGATATTAGACCTACAGGATGGATCATCTGTTCTCAAAGAACCAGATTTTAATCAGACATGAGTAATATATGACATTAAATGCCATTTAATGCTATTAAATAAGGGTGCCAAGAGAAATATTTATTTGTTAGAAAATTCAGGTAGAAAATACCATGCAGTCATAGGGATACTTCCAGTGCTTTCTGGTCCATGATTGTCCTTTGTGTATAAGAATGAGAAAACAGGTTCAATTTTCAGAGTAGTTAGTGCTTCTTACCCCTCCTAACATGTAGGTCTCCCAGGATTTACAGCTGTGGTGGCTATTTTGATGACAAAATTTTAAGTGGTGAGAGAGAGCAGCAAGAGTGCATGATCATTAGTGGCTTCAAGTACAAAAATCCCACCATTCTACTCTACCTCGCATGTTTTTAGTCCGCATCTACATAGTCACTTTTCTCTGGGTATCAAGGGGCCAAGCAGTGTAAGAACAATGCAGAAGGATGGGCTGGCTGCCTTAGTCAAGACTGTGCTGCCCTCCTCCTCCCCCAAGTATTGTGTCCCTTCCTGACGATGTTTCCCTCATCTTCCCTGGAAGTAGCCACCACTTTGCTTTTTATGATAGTTATTTTTGTTTGTTTTCATGTGTAAGTTCACTGCCTATGTGTTTATGTCTAAGCAGAATAGTATGATTTTTCTGGTTTAAAAAATGTATATATTGAAATTATACTCTGTGTCTAATGCTGTTAGCACTGGGAAGATAAAGCCCCTCAGTAAACATTGATTAAATGGATGAGCAATTACATGAAAAAAATGAATGAATGAATCCTAATTTGATCTGGTCTTTCCCTTGCCCATGAATGCAAGATTCTTAGGATGGCCCCAGAGTGAATGCAAGATTGACTAGGAGTTTCAGGATTGACATAAATCTGTTTCCACACTTCAAACCAGCATCCTTTGTCCCAGACTTCTTAACGGGTCTGGAGGAAATGCTGGTACAGCAGTGTTCAGACAGAGGCTGGAAATGCTCCAGTGTCCCCCATGCCACAGGTGGTGGGACCTCCCTCCCAGCTCTGACTCCCCCGGGATGTCGTGCTTGGCCATGTTCCAGAGGGTTGGCTGCTCTCCAGGAGGTTCCCAAACATTACATAACGAGTTGTATTCATCTATTGTTGTGTTTGCAATTCTGAATTCTGCCACAGAATTCACATCCTGGATAAACTGAATAGTATAATTTTCCATCTGCATGACATTCTCCTTTATTTTGTTAGTGGTTTATTAAAAGACATGATTGCCAGAAAAGGGTTTTGTTTACATTGTAATTCCATATTATCTTCCTTGTAAATTCCATGTAATTCTGTGTCTTTTCAAGGGCTGGTGATGATTCCTTAGTATTATCTTCAAAGAGCTGGTAAAAACCTCCTGGTTTTAGGTCACTAAGAAATGCTTCTTAGGCAGATAGAAAAAGCCCTTTCCCTTGTTTCGTTTTGCTTTGCTTTTGTTTTTTAACGGACTTTGAGCATATAGAAGCAAATACGTACAGCTATGCTTCCCCCTCGTGCCTTTATTACATAAACGATAGCATACTTTACACAGTGATTCTTACACTGCTTTTTAAATATTTCAGATTATTCCATTAACACTAAAGAAAAAGAGTCATTCTCTTTCATGATCATATAGGAATCCTTTGTATTTACATACTGTAGTTTAATTTTTAACCATCGTCACTAAGAAATAGGACATAGCTCCACAAATGTGCATGAAATATACTGTGGTGGGTAGAGTAACAGCTTCCCCAAGATGCCTGTGCCTAATCCCCAGAACCAACGAATATGTTGCTGTGTTTGTGTTACATTACCTGACAAAGGGAAATTAGGGCAGAACGTGGAATTTAGGTTACTAATAAGCTGACCTTAACATAGGGAGATTAATCTGTATTATGTGAGTGGCTCAGTAGATAATCACAAGGGTCCTTAAATGTCAAAGAGCGAGGCAGTGTTACCAGTCTCAGTGTCACAGTGATGTGATCCGAGAAAGGCTCAACCATTCTGGCTTTAAAGATAAAGGGCCAAAGGCTGGAGAAAAGCTGGAAAAGGCAAGAAAATGGATTTTCCCCTGGAGCCTCCTGAAGGAAACGCAGCTCTGACCACACTTGGATTTTAGTCCAGGGAGACCCAACTTAGATTTCTGACCCCTTCTCTCTATTTTTTATTGTGTTACATTAGTCACCACATAGTACATCATTAGTTTTTGATGCAGCGTTCCATGATTCATTGTTTGTGTGTAACACCCAGTGCTCCATGCAACCTGTGCCCTCCTTAATACCCATCGCCAGGCTCACCTATATTTTTTAAGATAATAAACTTATGCATTAATTTTTTAAAATATTAATAATCTGAATATTTTTATATTCAAAATATATTTTGAAATATTTTAAAAATATTTTTAAATATTTCAGATTATTCCATTAACACTAGAGAAAAAGAATCATTCTCTTTCATGATCATATAGGAATCCTTTGTTCATGATGATCTGTCTCAGCAGCAACAGGGAACTAATAATACATTACATATGTATTGTCATTACAAGACAAATATTATGTAGCTGCTACCAAGATCCAGAATAGAATATTTCCAGTTCCAAGAAGCCCCCTGTGTGTCCTTCCCAGGGACACTCCCCTCACTCTGACCTCCCTCTGGGATAATCACCATTCTGTCCTTGATGGTCATTATTTCATTGCTTCCATTTATAGTTTTTACCTCAAAGTATGTGCACATAAATAATGCAATTTGGTACTGCATGTTTTGGAAACATACACAGTTGGAATCAGTCTGCATGTCTCATCCAGGTTGTTGCTTGTAGCCCTGGTTGTATTTCACTTTCATTGTTGTGTAGTATTTTATCCCAGAAATATACAGACAGGAAGTAGTCGGGAAGGCCCTTGTCATTGGTCTTGAAGGAAGCCTCTTGACATACATGAAATGTAACCCACATCTCCAGCTGCAACTTTTTTTTTTCCTTTTGCAAGCTTTTATATCTAGGGATCATGAGTACAAAGATGTACAAAACCAGATGCCTTGTCCTCAGTAAGAGTAGCAATGAGGGAAGAAAATGACAAGTAAACCAACACTTACATTGCAGTGCTATCCAGGGAATGAGTGTGTAATAGGAGAGTGTACGAGGCACACAGCTCGGTCTGGGGTTTTCAGAGAAGGGTCCCCAGTCAAAGTGACCCTTTGACGTGTTCATTAGTCCAATAAAAAAAGGATGTGGGCCTGGGAACCCTTTGTGCAAGTATATGGCAAGAGCATGAAATGGCAAAGAATTGCAAATTCTTAGCATGTGGCTGTGGGAGAGACAGAGACTGGGCTGGGAGAGGTGGGGGCAGGAGATGGGGCTGGAGGATTGAGGAGTCAGTAGCTCAGGGAGGGCTGCCCTTGACTGCTGGACTAAGAACCTTGGAATTGCTCCTGACTGTAGTCGGGAAACACGGAAATGCTCTAAGCGAGGGAGGGACCTGCTTATATCTGAACCCAGGTAATATAACATCGCTTTAATCTTTCCAGCTCACCTGAAACTGAAATTTTTTCTTCATTGAAATTTTCAAATTTTCTTAGAAGTAGTTAAACTATGTTAGATATAAAGACTTGCTGATGGTCCACAAGCTGTGGCTTGAAACTACTTCCAATCTGTCTTGACTTTCCAATATAATGTGGAAATTCCTAATCTAATCATGAAGATTACCTTTAAAAAAAAAAATCAACGGGAAACCGCACATATTTGGTTTGGATCACCATATGGGAACTTCAAAGGAAGCAACACTTACTGATTTAAACTGTGAAATATATTGCTAGATAACATCGTTAGTGGGTGCTTCAGAGTCAAATGTGACAAAGCAGCATGGTGGAAAGGATGCCAGATGTACCTGCTTCCTTTCAGGACCCAATTAAAATGAAACTGGAGTGTCCATTTTCGTCCTGTCAGAAGTAGAATCTGAATTGTTAGCACAATTTAGAGCTTTTGATCATTATCCTAACTGAACTAAAGAATGGACACTTAGGAGAGAGAAATGTTGAAAACATTTTTGAGTTTTCAGAGTGATAATTAAGTAATGCTCTACATATGTGTAGGGTTTCTTTCTCAAAACTCATCAGACTGCCACCTCATCATAATATAAGGTGTCTTGATCCTATGGATAAGAAATTATCTTCTTGATCAACTACACTATTTGCTTTAAGTCAGATGTTCAGTTATCAAATATTTCAAAAATAAAGAACACAAGGAATAATATCTAAGCGTCTGTATATGCATACCCAGATTTAGGAAAACTTGAACAAATGGAAAGGTCTGTTGATGCTTTTTTGGTCAGGAAAAGTCAACATCATAAATAGGTCAGTTCTTCTTGTAAATATAATGTGATCCCAATGGTAACATCAACATTTTTTTTTCTTTTTTTTCAAATTAGGTTGATTCCAAAGTTCTTATGGAGGAAATAAATGAACTAGAATTGCTTAGAAAATTCAGAAAAACAAGAATAATGTGGGAGGACTGGCCCCACCATATGTTAAAACTTATTTAAAATCTATAATAAGTACAATTGGGTGGTTCTGGAACATGAAAAGAAAGAAGCTATTGAATCAATATTCATTCTTTTCATCCTTATGCATCAGCAGCAACAGCAGCATGCCCTAATCCCCTAAGCCCTCCCCTCCCCTCAAGCCTCATTTCCCAATGTCCTTGGTATGTGAGCAAAATAAGAACCCTAATTTATTTAAGCTACTTTGTTCATCTTTTGTTGAGTAACAAACCACCCTAAATTTAGTGGCTTAACATAACCAGCAGCCATTTCTTTTGCTCACCGATCTGTAGTTTGGTCGGGATTCCGCAAGGACAGCTCCTCCTTGCTCTACCTGGGGACAGCTGGACAGGCCAGAAGCTGAAGGCTGGTATCATTTTACAGCTCACCCACCTGCATGTCTAGCAGTTAATTGTGGATGTTGGCAGGGACCTCACCAAGTTCTGCCTCCCTGGATCCCCTATCCACGGCCTCTCCATAAGGCTGCTTGCTTGTAGCTTAGACAACAGACTAGACTGTTGATGCGGGAAATCTGCTGCAGTCTGATTGTTGTTTCTTTAAGTGACCCGTCTCCTGTGTCAGACTGATACCCAGAATTACTTCATCCTTTGGTATTCTACAGTTTCATTGCATTGGATTTGCCTTTGTTTATCCTACTTAGGTTCTTGGTCTGCTTCCTCAGTCTAAGCATCTTTCACCACTCCTGGAATTTCTCAGTAATTATCTCTTCAATATTTTTTTCTCTTGTAATCTCAGGTTTCTTCTTCTGGAAACTCTTTCGGATATATGTCTTGCCCATGGAATCACTATGTCTTCTAACCTCTTCATTACATTTTTTATTTCTTTGTTTCTCTTTGATATATCGTGAGTATTTTTCTAAGAGGTTCCTCTCAGTTGACTAATTCTTGAGCATTTTCTACTCTTTGGTATTTATCTGTTCAGTTTTTAATTCCATCAACTTGGTTTTTCAGTTTTAGAAGTTCTATATCATTTTAATACTTTCATTTTTTTCTCCTTCATGATGGTTTCTTTTTCTTTATTTCCCTCTTGAAAGATTTTAAGAATGCAGTGTTACAGTTTCTTTATGAGTTTTCTATTATCTCCCAACTCTTGGGGTACTGATTTGCATGTTTATAGTAAATACTTTCCTCTTACCGGGTTGTTTCATCAGATAGCTTGAAATGTTTGCATTATAAGTCCATCTTTAGCACACGTTATGGACTGAATATTTGTGTTCTCCCAAAATGCGTATGTTGAAACTTCATCCTCCGTGTGATGTTTTTTTGGACGTGGGACCTTTGGAGGGTGATTCGGTGGCGAGGGCAGAGCCCTCATGATTGGGATTAGTGTCCTTATAAAGGAGACCCCTGAGTACTCCCTCACTCCTTCCTCCATGTGAGGACAGTGTGAAAAGATGGCTCTCACCAGACACTGAATCTGCTGCCACCTTGATCTTGGAATTTCCAGCTTCCAGAACTGTGAAAAATAAATGTTTGTTGTTTAAGCCACCCAGTCTCTGGTATTTTTGTTAGAGAAGCCCAAACAGATGAAGAAAGCATGGCTATTGGTTCATGGAAGTATTCTTTCATAGCATTTTTCAGGATCCTTCAACTATTATTTCCTCAGCTTCTGATTCTTTTACCTATTATCTAGGGTAAATTTGGATTTCATATCTGTACTTGAGACTTTAATTTCTCATAGGAACCTCTGTCCACTATTGAGAGATCTAGGTAGATGACAATTTTCATAACTGCTTCCCTAGACCAATAGATAGAATTTTTCTTCTTGTTTCCTTTCCAGAAAAAGGTATCCTTTCCAAGGTCCTGTATTTATGCAAGGATCTAAGTTCAGGTCCTTATTCCTATGGAGGAGCAAGGCCAAATGACCTGTTTTTGTGAGGGTGTTAAAACTGAAACCACTAGACCATAAGACCTTTATGAACTTTACAGATCTCCAAATTCTTTTCTCATTTCTGTCACCTGGTATTTTCCTTTCTTCCCTTTGAGCTCAGATAAGTATTAAAAATACATATTTGTCGGGGCACCTGGGTGGCTCAGTGGGTTAAGCTGCTGCCTTCGGCTCAGGTCATGATCCCGGGGTCCTGGGATCGAGTCCCGCGTCGGGCTCTCTGCTCAGCAGGGAGCCTGCTTCCCTCTCTCTCTCTGCCTGCCTCTCTATCTACTTGTGATCTCTCTCTGTCAAATAAATAAATAAAAAATCTTTAAAAAAATACATATTTGTCATATTTTTAATAAAGCTTTTTTAAAATTTGAAATGGAGGATTGGACTGAATCTTACTCTGCCATGTTTCAGAAGTTAACATAGTTAACAATGTTCATGTTTCTTGAGGAAACATCCCCAGAGAATCTGCATAGACTTACTCTGGCTGATCATTAACAATGGAGATTCTTGGGTTTCATCTATGTTTTATTGAATCAAAATCTGTGGAAATTGTGTTCGAGAATATCTGTCTTAAATGAAGGCCAAAAACTGTGTGGCAAGGTTACAGGATACAAGATCTATATAGAGAGAATCAATTGTGTTTCTGTACATTGAATAATGGGAAATTGACATTTAAAAAAGCAATATCACTTATAATAGCATTAAAAAATCCTAAATACTGAAAGATAAATTTGACAAGAGATGTATAAGATCTATATACAGAAAATCACAAAACATTGCTGAGAGAAATTAAAGTGTATATAAATATATATATACTTTATATATATATATACTGTATAAATGGAGAACTATATCTTATTAAAAAGTGAGTGAATTCAGTATCATTAAGATGTTATATCTTCCTCATGTTTATCTATAGATTCAGTGCAATCCAAACAGAAATTCTAGCTGGTGTTTGTGTGTGTGTGTGTGTGTGTGTGTGTGTGTGTGTGTATTGGGAAGCTGATTCTCAAATTCATGTAGAAATGCAAAGAGTCTAGAATAGCGAAAACAATTTTGGACAAGAATAAAACTGGAAGGCTACTACTACCTGATTTCAAGACAGTTTTTAGGCTGCAGTAATGAAGGTAATCTTGGATAATCTCCCCATTTCAGAATTCTTAACTTAATCACATATTTTGCCATATAAGGTAATATTCACTCTTTTGCCATATAAGGTAATATTTACAGGAATTAGGACACTGACCATCTTTGGAGGCCATTATTCAGTCTACCAAATGTGCCATGTGGATGCCCAGATGTTTTGGCTCTGTATAATCTAGTCTGTCTTCCTGTGTTGATGTTCAGCCCCTGCTCTGTCATAAAGTAAATTCATATAGATGTGTACATTTATTCTGAGTTCTGTGTTGTTTCCTTAGTCATTTTGCACATTTTGCCCCAATACCACATTATCTTAATGACAATAGCTTTATAATAGATCTTAATATATCAAGGAGCAAGTCGTTCTCATTTTTTCCTTTTAAAGAATGTCTTGCTTTTATTGGCCCTTTGATTTTACATCTAAATTTTATGATCATCCTGTTAAATTCCACCAAATTCTGCCTGCCAGCATTTTGTTTTAACAGAGCATTGAAATTGCAGATATAGATCCATTGGAGGAAAATTGACAATTTTATGACATTGAGTCTTCCTTTTCAAGAACATATCATAGCTCTCCATTATTTAGATCTTTGTTAATATATTTCAGTAAAGTTTTTTTTTTAAAGATTTTATTTATTTATTTGACAGAGAGAGAGATCACAAGTAGGCAAAGAGGCAGGCAGAGAGAGAGAGGGGGAAGCAGGCTCCCGCTGAGCAGAGAGCCCAATGCGGGGCTTGATCCCAGGACCCTGAGTTCATGGCCTGAGCCAAAGGCAGAGGCTTAACTCACTGAGCCACCCAGGTGCCCCTCAATAAAGTTTTATGATTTTCCCCATGAAGATTTTAAGTATATATTGTTAGATTTATTTGAGGTACTTTATATTTTTGTTGCTATTATAAATCGTGTCTTGAAAATTAATTTTGATTGTTGCTGTATGTAGAAATGCAGTTGACTTTTGAATATTGACTTGGTTACCACCATTGACTTGGTTACCATTAATAAGATAGAGTTACTTGGTAACTCTATCTTATTAATTTTTAAAAATTGTTTATAGATTCTTAAGGATTTTCCAGGTAGACAGTCCCCAAATATGTGAATAATGGCAGCTTGTTCTTCCTAGTTATACTCTCCCCCCTCTTCTTTCTTGTCTTGCTGCACAGGAATGGAGCTCAAGTATAATATTGGACATCTGAGATAGCTGGCAAATTTCTGAGAACTCCTAGTTACATTTCCTGGAATTTAATGCAGTGTGATCTTTTGCATTCAGGGACTTCAGGGCTGTTGAAGGGGGTTCTGCAGTACATCTCTCTGCTGCTTGTGTGAAACCAAGACACTGTAACCAGAGATGGGAAACTTCCCTATTTTAAAAAACATTGTAATATTTGGCTCTTCTAACAAAGACTCTGTCATTAGAGCTTACTAGTTCCTTCAGGTTTGTCCCTCTTACTGTCTTTTGCTAAGACAAGACAAATCCCTGCTTCATAAATCTTGCAGGAAAGTAGCATTTGTAATACAACCTTAAAATTTAGACTAACTCTTGCAAAAGCAAGGCTGGTTATCACTTGTACTCCCGTTCTGTTCTGGCTAGCTACAAATAAGACAATCTCCTTTGAAGTAATTAATAATTCCCAAAGAAACACTGGCTCACTGCTTTATTATAACACAACTCCTTTTTTTGTTATTATTATTAAGGAAAGCAGTCAGGGTAACAGATGGGGAAAGCTTTAAGCCTGACAGTTATAAATAGTCTGGCTGTTTATTCCACAATATATGTGCAATTCTCTTTCTTTGCCATTCTGAAAGTTGGATCCCTGTCAAAATACTTTTCTCTTGACCAAAGATTACAAATCATTGCCAGTAGATTAGAACTCTAAAATAATGGAGGAAGTTGATGAGGTTCTCTGAATATTTTACTTATATTTTAGAGAATTGTCAACACAAACACCTGATCTTCAGAGAAGGACCTGTTTTCCAGGGATCAGATGGATTGGGGGAACTCTTTGAATGAATCAGCTGTCCCAAGTATTGCTAAGATTGCTCTTGTTTCTTATAATCAAAGTAATACTTGCCTAATGATCACTATGTTGCCATGCACTAGAGGGGACACAGAGACAGTTAACTCCTGAGTAAAAAGACAGGCATAGAGAGAGAGCATTAGTTAAGTAGCAACAAAAGACTAGAACACAAAGTGACACAAGGCACTATATTGATGATAATGTAAGTTAGAAATACTATTTGGTTGTTGAAAGCGCATTTGCTCTCATACTAAACATTACATCCAACCAAGCATCAGAGTCTTTTTAGTGTTCAAAATGTTACACACAGAGCAAATATATTATTTTTGCTTAAAGAACTTTAAATGGGGTAAATTTAAGGATAACCTATCAAATTATCAAAGACTTTCAAAAATGGCAATATCCCCACTGTCAGGGAGGGTATGGAGAGATAGAAATCTTTAAATACTGTTGGTGTTTGTGTACAAATTCCTACACCCATTCTGGAGGGCAATATGGCCATAGCTTTCCAAAATGTTAAATGTGCATCTCTTTGTTCTGGCGATTCTATTTCCATTAATGGTGGGCTAGACAATTTGGATTCTCTCTCCCCTCCCCATCTCCCTCTAAAAACAACTAGAAGAGCAAGGCAAAATATTTTCAAAGTCTTTTTTGAAGGCAAAAGAGAACTACAAGAACAGTGAGAATTATAGGGCTGAGATCCAAGAGAAGAAGGAAACCAAGACAATCAGATTGTGGGGGTCACTTTATCCTCAGCAATACCACCTTTTTGGTAGATACCACAGAGAAGATGAAGTTAAGTAGAGTTAGGGAAGAAATGTAGGATTTCACAGGATGCCCAAAGAGAAAGGGCTCTAGTAACCTCCTAAACTTCAGGATGGGACCGAGGGAGGTGAGGACTGGAAATGTACTGATCCTCACAATGCCTGAAGCTCAGCTTTGGTTTCTTTTTCAGTTATCAATTTGATTACAACAGTTCTTCTTCACTAGGATTCCAGGAGATGATCTCTAATGTTCTAAGGCATCAGTTGTGTATGAGGAATTAACATCTCCTTTATATCTAGGATAGATAGTACTAGCTATATACCCTTCTTGGAAAAATTGAGAAGCTAGTCACTCAAATGACTTGGTACAGGGCTTAATTCTCTGCCAGAATCTTAGCTGAGAGTGGTAAGATTAGGAAATTCTAATGCCCCCAGTCACCAGCCAGAAGCTAGAGGAAGATAATATCTTTTCAAGATTTCAAACGACCGCTCCATCATTATATACACTGACCAGCACTCAGTCAAAAATAACCACGCATATCAGGAGACAACACAGTCTGATAGAACACCAAGATAAACAATAGAAATGCCATAGAGAGCCAGAAAATAGAACTATTTGGCAGATTTTTTTTTTTATGTCAAAAAGATTTTCAATGTTCTTTTTTAAAAATGATTGAGCAGAGGCCTGGAAACTCGAAAAAATCTAATGGGAAGTCTGGAACTGAAAAGTTATAATGACAAATTAAGAACTTAATAGAATTGAATAGACCATTAGGTACAGCCAGAGATAAATTTTATAAACTGGAAATTAAATAATTCTAAAGAAAATGCCCATACTGAAGCATACAGAGACAAAATATAGAAAAGGGCATCAGAGCTGAATAGGATGTAGCAAAAGTTTATCTATCTGGATGGAAAGAAGTGGGAAAATGGAGCTTAGGCAACATTTGAAGACATAATGACTGAACATTTTCCAAAAACTGATGAGTGGCATTCATCTACAGATTCAAGAAGCGCTACAAAGCCCAGGAAGGATACATGCAAACCACACCTGAGAACATCATAGTAAAACTGCTGAAAACTAAAACCAAAAAGGAAATCTTAATGCAGTCAGAGGAAAAGACATATTACCTCCAATGAGCAGTAAGACAATAAGCTGACTTCTCAACAGAGACAGTGGAAGACAAGAAACAATAGAATATCTTCAAAGTGCTTAAAGAAAATGTAGGAAAATTGTTCATAAATGCATTCAAGGTTATTAATTATATTGTAATTTGTTGAGTGAAAAGTTGGAAGGCTTTCTCCCTCTGTCCCTCCCCCCATTGGCTCTCTCTGTCTCTCTCTCAAATACGTAAATAAAATCTTAAAAGAAAAAAGAAAAGAAAAGTTGGAAGCCATTTAAATGGCTTCAACAAGAGGGACTGGTTAAAAATACTTACCTCATCTTCAGGTGATGGTATGTAAAAATGTTGCAGGTATGTTTTCAAGTAAAAAAAAAAAGCAGGTTAAAAAAATAATATAAGCATATGCTCTCATTTATATTAAACTTAATATAGTATTTACTATTTAAATATAATTTCATGTTGTGTTTTAGTATTAAATTTGATTAGGTATGGAAGGATAGGCACCAAAATACTAATAGTGATCTTTGGGTAGTGGAACTATGTGAGAATTTTCCACTTTCTTTATAATGTTTTTATAAAGACCATGTATTATCAAATGAAGAAATGCCCATTTTATAAAAGGAAACAAAACCAATCAATACTTTAAAGTTGTGCTTTCTGTCCGCCCTGGGTCCACTGTGGATGTGCAATCATGGATATTGTTTAGTGGATCCTATTACCTCTACTGAAAGAAAGTCTGCAAAATAAGGGTCAGGTAAGACTCCTAGACCCAGATCCCTTAATACTCTGGTTTTCCTAAATCTAGGGAAATCAGTGAGAACAATGTCCTTTGGAGCCCTAAGGTGACTCTCATTTTTTAAGAAGCATCAGTCAGATGTCACCCTTCTCTAATTTAGAGAAATTACTTTTTTTTTTAAATAAGAAACTTAAGAATACCATTAAGACTGGGTTAAATTTTTTTAATTGTTTTTTTTTTCCTGCTAAAATATCAGCCTAAATTAGAATATAATCTGCTCCCTAAAGATAAGAAACTACCGGTGTTCTTGTTTCCGAAAGATAAGCTAAATCCTCGGCATTGGTTAAATTGGAGTTCCCTGGGTCCAGTGCAGTACTGCTGATTGCTTACATTGGCAACACGTTGTGCATAATTTGGGGGTAATGAAGCATCCTTCAGGGTAATAAAGTCTGAATTGTTTTTATAGGCCGGGAGATCCGTCTGCCCCTCCGAATCAGAGGGGAAGGAATGGGACCAAAGATTCACTTCAACTTTGAAATGCTAGACATTGGAAAAGTTTTCATTGGATCTGTACATTGTTATGAGGTAAGCACTAAAATTGTTCATTGAGACTCAAACAGTACTTAGCTTTTTAGGTTTACTTTATTTTGTGTATGTGTACATTGATAGAAAATGTGCACCATCCCACCCATTTGCCATTACTCGTTCTTGGACTCTGGAATGATCTGGCTCTTCCTTGTCTCCCTAGCCGTGTTTAAGGTCTCCCCTCTACATTTCCTCAAGGCAATGAAGTCATACTTTAAGTGGATTTATCCTCATCATCTTGTGGATTGCAAAGGGGAAAATCATAATCTTCTCCCATCCTTTTATGTTGTTCTCGACAACATAAATCCTACAGACCAGAGAAGAGAGAAATGTTCACATTTTCCAGAAAGTCCTAATGAGGCTAGCTGTTTTCACACTTCAGTGTTTTCTCTGAATGCACTAGTCTCCAATCCATGATTAAAAACCAGTCATTGTACTTTCTGGAACTTTCTTTTAGAAACTTCCCTGCTTTGTCTTTCCAATTAGCTAGAAAATGATCCTTTTACAAGACGTACTCACGGGTTGTTCAGAATCAAAGTTACTTCACTGTCACTTCACCACTGAGTTTGTATCTTGGGTACTTTTTTTTTTTTAAATCAAATTGTAACCATTGATTCCTAAAATTTAAATGTTTATATTTCTCTAAAGGTAGTAATGAAAGCAGTTACTTAATGAGAGACAAATAGGTGTCAGGTTCCATGCTTCCTCGTGTGTGCACGTCTGTCTACGTGTGTTTAGCTTCCAGTCCTTACAAAAGTGTGAAAGGTGGGTTTTATTTTATTGTCCCTGCTCTACAATGAACAAGAAGAGGCAGAGAGTGGTTCATACCATCAGCAACATCATCCTTCATGTACGCTGAGCGCAATACCAGTACTTTGACGTTCAGTAGTTGGCTTGGCCCTCACTAAACCCTAGGGGGTAGGGGCAATGACAGTTCCCTGGCACTTAGAGAAGTTTTGCCAGTTAAGGTAATGCTAGATTCTGTAACAAATACAAAGACCCATACTCTCTGAGACGTGACAAGCCTATTTCCCTGCTTACGTAAAGTCTCAGGCAAGGTCACCTGTCAGCTGACAGCCCTCTGCCAGCGGAGCGTCTGGCCCCAGGCTCCTTCCTGCCCGTAGCTTTTCCACCGCCTCCCCCTGCCCCATGTGGCCTGCAAGATTGCAGACTCACATGTGTCATGCGGGTGGGAGGGGAAAGAGCACAGAGAGAGATATCGGGAAGATCCCTCTTAGCAGCTGGCCCTATCGGTGGCACACGCGGATCTGTTCGCGTCCCATCAGCTGTGCATCGCTGCATGAGTATCTGGGAAAGGCAGTCTCGTTGGGCGCACAGGAGAGAGAGGAAGTGGCTTCAGTGAAGGGCAACCCTGACCCTCCCATGTCTGTTAGGTAACTCGGGAAAGTCATTCAGCTAGTAAATGTGAACGAGCACTGGGTTACTAAGGCCCTGTATCCTGGGAAGAGAAGGTTTTTTGCTTCCAGCCTGCAGCCAGCTCAGCTCTCAGCCCAGCCTAACCTTGGCAGGGGAGGCAAATGCCTGGCTGCGGCTGCGAGCTTCCCGCTGTGTCATTTATCCCCACATCCACTAAAGTAGCTGTGGCTTAAAGGGGACAGCGTGGAAGGTAAATAGAGATGTGAATGTCGTAATGAGATGGAAGATCCATGGAGCACGATTTAAATGAAGAACGCGGTCTCATGACTATCATGTCCTGAAAAATGGCACAGCTGCTCTGTTGCATTTTCTTTTGCATTTTGAAAAAAGGGTCACTTTGGGAGGAAAAACATATATGCATCGCTTCTTATGAAATTCACATTCCGTCCATAATTTATCCAGTGTGAATTTCCCTTACATCTCACAGACTGTGTCTTGTGGATGCCACATCAGAAAAGGACCTTTAGTTCTGATGCAAAATGGATAAGTTTTCCCCGAGCATAATAATAATTTCTTACAAATTTAACCGAAGGGCATTTGAGGCCACCACTTCTCACCCTCCTAGATTTGACCAGTAAAGTAAATCACAGGCAGCTAAGTAAGTGTTAGATGAGGTGCTGCATCAGATCGGACAGTTTGGAGGGCTGCGCGTTGGCAGAGAAGGACATGGTAAGGTGCTTCCAACAGGAATATTTTGCACTCTCTGCGTATTTAGTGCTGATGCCTAATTGCATCTCTCTTTCCATTTATTATGTTACCTACTTGAGACGAATTTGAATAACTACCTATTGCCCTTAGTCATTGCTGAGCTTAGCAAACACGTAAAAAGTAAACCACAGCTCCAAGAGTGTACCCTCTTCCCCAGTGTAATTAGAAGGAAAACAAGGTGCAGCTCTACTATAAATTTTCTCCTCCCCAAGGTGTTGCACTGCAAAGGTAAGGTAATCAAAAGGTCTCAGAATTTCATCCCAAATGCCTTGCTGGATTCTTCGTACACATGAAGATGCTCCTTTCCCAGGGGGAGAGGAATGACATGCATGTTCTCGAAGTTGGAAGACTGGATGCCTTAGACAAAATCCAAGTAAACCAAAAAAAAAATTAAAACGCAATCTGTGCATCTCCATAGAGGGAAAAACAATTCCCTTTGAATGGAGTTCCCTTTGAATTCCCACTAATACCTTTGAGTTGCCTTGAAGTTCCCAATAACATGTTGCAGTCCCTTCTTAAGCACAGGCAAATTTCATACCTTTTCTGTGTGGTGCTGAGAATAGAGATAGTGATCGCTGGTGTTGATGAGCACACTTTGGGAGGCATCCTCGTCTAAGAATTACATAAATTAGTTTCATCTTCACAGCAATCTGAGAAGTTGATGGTACTTAAACTTTGCAGATGGAAAACCTGGGGCACAGAGAAACAAAGCAGGTTTCCCAAGGTCACGCAGCTAGGAAGTCAATGGTAGAGCTGGGATTTGAGCCCAGGTAATTTGGCTTCTGAGTCCCTGGCCATAAACACTTTCTACATGGTTTGCTTAAAAGAAATGAAGGGTGAAGCATGAATTCTGTGACCAGGGAAATTTAAAACTGAGTGAGGAGATGGAAAATGAACGTAAAAAGATGAATAAAATATCAAGCAGCAATTAGTTATAGATCTCTTTTGGCGCATCATCCTTCTTCTCTGGGAAGAAGTGGTGGATTTCTTCTGTGAAGGCCCCTGACCCTGTTTTACACATGCTCTTGATTCCTCCTTCTTTGCTTCTCAGCAGGCAAGCTGAGCTGGTGGACACCCCACATCGACCCAGACCCCACTCCCTTGGTTAACCAGCCCCCGTCTCTTTCTCCAGTAAACATGTGGACCAGGGACTGAGCATGCATTATCCCGTTTAGTATAAATATCCTGGGTCTCCTCCGCCATACTCGCCACAACTTTGCCGCCCCCACTCTCGCTCCTCTCACCCTTAGTCCTCTCCAAACAGGAATCTCAAATAATCAACCACTATTTCCTCCCTACCCACTCACTCCCTGAACATTTGGACTCTGGGTTCTGCAGTTACACTCCACTGGGGTTCCTTTCTTGTTCAAGGGCAGGGATGGCTATTAATTAAAAATAAAAAATCTGTGACATTCTCTGAGTCTGTTCCCCTTCAGCTCTGCCTGCATTCAACACCTTCTGGAAATTCTCCTCCCTTGGCTTCTTCTGGTTCCTGACATTGGCCCGCATACCTTTCTGTACCTTTCTTCCTGCTCTCCTGTGCTCTTTCTCCTTGGTGCTTTGAGTGTAAGTCGAAGGCAGTATGTAAACAGAAGAACATGCTATCCACCTGTTCAGGTGTGAGCACTGGCAAGAGACAGAGACCGTCTTAGGAGCCCAGGAACAGAGCTGCATGGTTAAAGCTCATTGGACAGGTCCCGCAGGAGATAGGAGCAGGAGCGATGGACTGAGCCAGGTGTGGACAACTCTGAATGCCAGGCACAAGCTTTTTACATACATACGCCTAGTGTGCAAGCAAATACGGGCCTGTGGTATATAGAAATGAAACTTTTCTATAGTAAAACAGTTGCTTACACAAGCATCCCCAAACAATAGAGTTGTATCCCTGCAATAGAGTTTGAAGTGACAATATCCCAATAGAATGGAATCTAATAGCACAACAAAGAGAATCCTTGTCCTCTGGAATCCACAGGCTACACTAAGAACACAGGTGTAGGTAGTTCTTACCTACCTTCCCTCAGTTACCCTACAAAGAATCAGAAAAAGGCATTTTAAGGATCCTTTTCAGTAGATGTAATTACAATCAGTATTTATAACACGACTATATAGTACATGTGACATGTAACTCTGTTACCAAGAGGATACTAAAAACACAAAATTACTTCAGCATTGGGTTTCTTATCTTCAGATGTTCAAGGCAGAAGACTGTTCATTTCTCCCCTGGAGTTCTTCTCTGGCTTTAATTCCTGCAGCTCTCTCTGCGTTGGTGTTTAACAGTACAGCTATATGCTAATATGAAAATAAATTAGATGTCCATGCTCTTATCTTTGCATTCTTGGCTTTTTATTGATATAGGCAATACTGTCCAACAAAGGCAGCATTGACGCCCTCTTCAACGTGATCCCTCCAACTTCAGCTTTGGGGACCTGCTTTGTTTTCAGCCCCAGGGAAGGCATCATCGAACCAAATGGAGTCCAGGCGGTCCAGATCTCTTTCAGTTCTGCCATTTTGGGTCACTTTGAAGAAGTGTTCCTGGTCAATGTCAATGGGTCCCCTGAGCCTGTGAAATTGACCATTAGGTAAGATATTATCTATAACTAATGTGGAAGCTAACTAAAGCTTTTATCTACTGCTTTCTTAAACTTCAATACCAGTTCATGTCTTGGATGTCCATAATTATCTTTGTTGGTAGGAACACATCAAAATAATGGAGTGTTTTAAATTTCCACTGGCATTTACATACTGAGCATGTGTAACTTATCATTATTGTAATGTGGATACAGATGCTTTTTGGGGACCTAGTTTTTCTACAGACTACAGCTTTATAAAATAAGGACTTAAAACACTAAACTAGTTTCCAGTTATACTCTGTTTTAGGATATTCAGGGAAAAAAATCATTACAATAACACCTAGATAAAATTATCTTCTGGACCAGGCTTTAGCTATTATCCTAATTTCTCTAAACTTTCATCTTCCATTTTTATTTTAAGGAAAAATTTTAAATGCTCATACCTCCGGATATCGTAAAAGAGTCTACTTAGAGCATCAGTTATCCAAGGCTAGACTTACAGCTTTTGTGCTAGAAGTCCTTTGATGGTTTTTCCGGCTCTTTGTGATCATTGAAATTCATTAATAGCAGAGTTTGCCCTCGGGATTTAAAAAGAAGTACTCTATGACCAACCCACTGGGCAGATCTACAACTTTGGTTCCTGGTGCTTAGAAAGATCATGTCTTCAGAACACATTGCAGATCCTATTTGGATTTTCATAGCAACAGGGTGTTAATTACGATGGCAGTCTCTCTTATTATGGTTACTCCTAGCAGGACCTCCTTCCATCTATAGCTAAGGTCTCCCTCAGAGTCTGAGGATAACATAGACATTGTGGTCTGAAGAATCCTAGGAAAATTTGTTGCTCTCAGAATATCTACTGGAAATTCAGAATCTCAAGAGAAACTTAAAGTTATTACCACTTCTTTCAATTCTTCCACCTAAGTGTCCCTGTTATGGAGTGAATTGTGTCTTCCCAAATTCCTATATTGAAATTCTGATGCCCAGTACTTAAGAATGGGACTGTACTTAGAGATAGGGCTTTTAAAGAATTAAGGTAACATGGGGTCGTGTGGGTGGGCCTTAATACAATGTGACTGGTGTCCTTTTAAGAACAGGCACACAGATAGGAAAACACCCTATAAAGACATAAAGAGAAGATGGCCATCTACAAGCTGAGGAGGGAGTCCCTCAGAAGAAACTAACCCTGCTGCCACATTGATTTTGGACTTCCAGCCCATAGAGCCATGAGGAAATAAATTTCTGTTGTTTAAGCTACTCAGGTTGAGAGAGCCTGCCATAATCATAAACTTTTTTTTAAGTCTCAAGATTTATCTGAAGCATTCAGAAGGCATTTATATTTTCTTCCATAATGCACCTGTGCTTGTGATAATAGAAAAAAAAATCAGTGTTGCTTTCTAAATATTTGAATAACATTTACTCTTCAAGAAGATGCACCATGGGGTGCCTGGGTGGCTCAGTGGGTTGAGCCACTGCCGTTGGCTCAGGTCATGATCTCAGGGTCCTGGGATCGAATCCTGCATTGGGCGCTCTGCTCAGCAGGGAGCCTGCTTCCCTCTCTCTCTCTGCCTGCCTCTCTACTTGTGATCTCTGTCAAATAAATAAATAAAATCTTAAAAAAAAAAAAAAAAGAAGATGCACCATGTTCATCCTGGCCCACGGTTGACATCCTTCAGTGATAAAAAGAACATGAGGAGGGCAGGAGTATTTTTCACATTATATGAGCTCTTGATCACCTCCCACCTCAATAACAATTCACATTTCGTGATAAGCAATGGAGGTGGTTATCTGGAGAAGCAGGAAGAGTAAACCTGCAAATGCAACCTCTGTCTCCCTTTCAGAGATTGTCTGATCCTCGAGGGTCCTCAGTAAGCTTCAGGAGATCAGCTCTTCAAAGTCCCATCTGAATAAGGTCTCCCAACTTCCTGACTTCAAGAGCTATCACTCAGCCTCTTGAGTATCCTCTACAACATCCAGCATCATTGATGGGCCTCCATCCAAAACAGGGAAGACAAAACCTTAAAACTCTGCTCTTATAAATATTTGAGATAAAAAAAAAATAATCACCCTATTTGAAGGCAAGAATGTATAGTATAAAATGACCATTAGTTTACTTTTCATGAAGGAAAAAGGAAAATACTTGCCAAGACAGGCCAGTTGTCCTTCAGATTGAATAAGAAAACCCATCCCAGTTTCATGTGTCTGCTCTCTAATTAAGTGCAGCCTAATAATTAATACTGCATTTATTAACCCATATACATAAACATTGCAACTCTATTAGGAATACATGTTTGTTTTGGATATTCACTTAAACTTTTTTTTTTAAAGATTTTACTTACTTATTTGAAAGAGAGAGAATGAGAGAGACAGCATGAGACAGTGTAGGGTCAGAGAGAGAAGCAGACTGCCCACTGAGCTGGGAGCCTCATGTGGGGCTTGATCCCAGGTCTCCAGGATCAGATCTGAGCTGAAGGCAGTCACTTAACCAACTGAGCAACCCAGATACCCCTTCACTTAAACTTTTCTTGAGTACCTTCTACATGCAAGGTTGTATATTAGGTACAGTGACTGGCAAATTTGAGTTTGTTAAGACATTCCTGTTGCATGAATCTTACTGTGTGAACCTTTGGCTCTGTGAATAAATTTTCCAAATTCAGGATGTGATTGCCCATTCTCTCAAAATTCCCAGACTAACTAAAAAATATAGTGAAATGACAAGGGAATTGAAAGGCTAAACTAAGAAAATATCCATTTAACATAAAGAAAGGCAATAATGGAGAAAAAGAAGAATGAGATGGCATTAAGACATATAAAAAACAAGAAGTAAAGTATAATACATGAATCCTACTTTATCGATAATTATATTAAATGTAAATATATTTAACACTTCAATTAAAGGCAGAGATTAGCAGAATGGGTTTTTTAAAAACCCACAAAACACAATTCAACTATATTTAGATCCAAAAATATGAAAAAGTTGAAACTAAAAGGGATGGGAAAAGATATACTAGGCAAACAGTAACCAAAAGAAAGCTGTACTAATATCAGACAAAATAGACTTTAAAATAAAAATTGTTACTTGAGACAAAGAACATTTTACAGTAACAAAAGAGTTAAGCCATTACGGAAATAAACAATTATAAACATATATGCACCAAACAGCAGAGCCCCCAGATATGTGAAGGATAAACTAACAGAACCAAAGAGAGAAATGAGAATAGATTCGTGGTTGCTTAGGGCAGGGGATGGGGGATAGAGCATGATAGAGCTATGATATGTATCTTATCCACATTAATATTCTGTGCCTTTGGTTTGGTGCTCTGTCTGCTCTGCCTCATTCATTGGTAGGAATTTGGTGATGTTAACCACAGCAACATTTGCTAAAACCCAGTGGTTCGAGTCTTGAAAAAGAACTCTAAGAATCACTGTGATAGACCATCATCTCAAAGTTTCTTTAAGTGCTAGATTCTGTACTTGATTTAAAGCCATTTTACCGTTTTTGGACTTAACCGTCTCCCTAATTCATAACTGTTACTCTGAATTCACTGGACTCCCTATCCACTCTCCCAATTTGTATTCCTACTTCCAGAGGCTGCGTCATTGGACCTACCTTCCATTTTAACGTTCCTGCTCTGCACTTTGGTGATGTTTCCTTTGGTGAGTGTTTTTCCATTCGAAGTTAAAAATTGAGTGGAATTAGTTTTCCTTCTACATGGAAGGAGGAAGGTTTACAAGGAACCTCTCTTACCATTTTTTTTATAGGTAACAGCTAAATGGGTCTAGAAATGTTCTCTCCTTTCTCTGCAGTAGTGCATTTTGATGTCATTTCCGTTCATGTGTGGAAGTTATAACCATGTCCCGGGCACTAAGAGCTGTCAGGCTGTGGTCGCCTGGGCTCTTCCAGCAGTGGAAAAATGGAAAGCCTTAGATTTCACACTCCTATCTGAATGTTCTGAACACTCTATCTATCTACCATCAGATTTTTTTTTATTATTCTAGAGAGAGAGAGAGAGAAAGCGCACAAATGGGAGGAGTAGAGGGAGACAGAAAGGTTCTCAAGCAAACTCCACACTGAGCAGGAAGCTCAGTGCCCAGCTCGATCTCACGATCCTGAGATCATGACCTGAGCCAAAAGCAAGAGTCAGATGCTCAACTAACTGCACCACCCAGGAATCCCCTGAACACTCTATTTATGTGCAGATTCTGATTTGCCAGTCTGGCCACAGCAACCTGTGCACAGAGATGCTCTCAAGTTTCAAGTGAATTCAGTGGTCGTTTGACTCAGGTGTTCTATCACTCCAAATGGAAGACGTCTATATTTTTGTGTTGTTTTCTTGCTCCGTTACTTCCCTGAGTCATTTCTTCCTGTCTCAGCATTTCCAATAATAAAAATGACAGCATTAGCAGTGAAAGTTTCCATTTATTGGTTCCATCTTATATTCTAATCACTGCTAAGTGAATTACATATAGTACTACATTTAAACCTTTTGGCAGTCCTTTGAGGAGATGCTATTTAGGATTCCCATTTTGGAGCTGGAAAAACTGAGCATTCAAACAGTTAAATAACTTCCCATGGTCACACAGCAGTGGCAGAATGAGTATTTCAAATGAGATCTGTCTAAACCATGCACAGTGAATGGGGTAATTGTATTTTGGGGGTTTAACAAAAAAGCATTGATCTAATGAATGTTTGTGCTCCTCCAAAGTTCAGTCCCATCCAATAGAATCTTATTCCTTAGTAACTAATTTTCTCACTAGGGAGAAATTAATCTAATTTAAATTACATTTAATGAATCGATTTCATGGAAAATTAAATCATCACAGTGGTTCTTCGAGGAGGTGATAATAATTTAGAAAAGGCTGAGAAACCCTAGTCTGAATCCATAGTCCACAATCCTTTCCATTTTTCTTTTGTTTCCTCCATTTTGACTTTCATTTCTTTTGCCTCAAGTAAGCCCATCTACTTGGGGGAAAATTTTTCTTCACAATGTATCTTTTTTTACAAAAAGCTGATTCATAATTCCTTTATCAGTTGCTTTAACACTTAACATTTCCTAACATGTAAGAAAATCTATATAAATGGAGTTGAATGCCTCTTAATTACCATAGAGTATGATAATGGCTGGAGAAATTTTTATAAATTTATTATGCATTTTAAGTCATAGAGTTTTTGAAGGGAAGTAAAAGTGACCTACAACTTCAAAACTGTCTGATGGCCAACCAAGAAAGACATACTCTTTCAAGGTAATTTTGACTGATCCACAATAAGAGGTGAATTACTTACCCAAAGATCTATGCAGTTATCCTCCAAACAGCTCACCTGAGTCCATAGAGAGGTGTGGGTAACTGATGCATGACTGCGTCATATCCTTCCACAGGCATTTAAGTATGAACTCTAACATGGAATATTTGGAAAATGTGCCCACTGTCATATTGCCTTGGAGGCAGAAAGCAGAATCTAAATAAGCACCTCAGTCATTCCAAGGAATCTCATTCTGATTCATTGTCTAGAAACTGTCTTATTGTTCACTGCTGAAAGGTTAATGTCAATACTAAACCAATGATAAGCCAATTTTTGAGCCCCAAGAATATCTGAATCTAAAATTTAAAAAGCACCTAAGCCCCTAATAGTACATTTCAACAAAATATGGCAAACAGGAAGTGTATGTTTATGCCTAAGATGCCATTGATTTATTCAAAATGCTGTATTTGATGTTGGCAAGCTCTGGCTAACACAGTGGATAAAACCATGTATGCATGCTCTAGAGCTAGGTAGGTATTTATTCCCCTATTAATGTCTTCCACTTGGTCTGTTGTTATCCCTAAGTATACAAGAAAGGCCATTATTGGATAATTAATTCATTGTTTCCTTGAGCTATAGAGATAATAATCAATAGCTATTTCTCATGGTTGGTCCAGCTAGAAGTTTTGGTAACTAGCTTAGGTGAAAATTAGAAACAGCTTATTTTTCTTTTGTTGTATAACATCTTATTGGGTCACTTGGTGATAAGGCAGCTAGGCAAGAGGTGGGAGGACACTGCAGACCCATGACCCAAGACTCCCCAGGGCTGAGATAGGAAAACTTATCCCTCCTAGGTCCACCTTCAAAATTCAAGTCTCATTTCTTTTAGTCTGGATATAGATTCCTTAATTTTGTCTGCAGTGTGGCAGGAAATGTTAGCAAAAACATACCTTTTTGCTTGCCAACAGGACATCTAGGGCTATTTCATTTTCAAAACCAATTAGGCCAGTTAACTCAAGCTACATGGCTGTGCTTTTGGATTCTGTACCCTAAAAGCCAAAGTCAGAGATAATTTTATGATACCAAAATTATTTTATGATAATATTTTTAAGTCCTGAAGTTGGAACTAGAGCTCTCTCATGACTCCTACTGAAAGTATCGTTATTTATTTCTCTAGAAAGTTTGGCCTCCCATCACAAAGAAACATCATCCATGATGTTTCATCCATCCTGATTACTATCTCACGTGTGTAATCAGGGCTTTGATGAGGCAGACAAAAGTAAACATGTTATTGGCTCAGGGATGAAAGACCAACAAGGATGCATATAGTTCCAGATGCAAGAGAAATTAACTGTTACAGGAATGAGCCAGGGACTGGAAAAGTTTTCTTCCAAGATGATTGGCATATTGGATAGAGTAAACAAGGTTTGCAGAGACTCAGAGTGTTGGGGAGTACATTCAGCTAACTAAAGTTGGTAATATTGTCCCTGTATTGGCACTAAGGCCCATTCTTGAAGAGGTGTCTGTTACAGGTTAGTGTGAGAGACAGGGCGTTTATTTACTTAAGAGACAAAGATTCTAGATTTGGCATCAGGGCCTGTTGGGATTGATGGTGTTAGGTCATTATTAATATACTAAAGTAAACGAGAGGTATTAATCCTGTTGGTTGGTATCTAAAATGTTTAAAGTATGGCTATAAATATTTTGATGGTAGGATTAGATGTTAGATGACATATCTAATGATTAATTACATTGACTGAAGCTACAGTAGCATGAGAGAGTCAGATTATAGAATTTGGGTGGTGATTGTCCCTGAGGAACACTGAAGCTTTGCTAAGTCCTCAGATTCACCAAAGAGTAAGTAACAACTGATATGCCAAATGATAGGCCCAAAGGGGCAGGGTCCGTATCTGCACACTCACTATTTTTCAGGAGCTACAAGAACATATTAAATGAGAGTAAGGAGTTTAGAAGGCTTCAGGTACTCAGTGGATCTGACCATTGGGTAATTTGGTCAGAGAAATTAAGGTGTGAGGACAAATTTGCTGGGGTAAATATAGGGATTTTTAAAAAGCAACATGGTAGTTGTCTTCCATGGTCCAGGTATGAACTGGTCATATTTCACTCAAAAAGAAATATTTAGGGGTGCCGGGTGGCTCAGTGGGTTAATCCTCTGCCTTCAGCTCAGGTAATGATCTCAGGGTCCTGGGATCGAGCTCCACATCCGGCTCTCTGCTTCCCCCTCTCTCTCTGCCTACCTCTCTACCTACTTGTGATCTCTCTCTGTCAAGTGAATAAATAAAATCTTTAAAAAAATAATAAACAAATAAATAACCTTTAAAAAATAAAATAGATATTTCAACTGAGGCAAACTGCAAATAGAATCTTAATTTCAATGACTATAGAAAATCTTACAAAGGTTAGCAGAAAAAAATCATAGAAAGCATGCGGAAAGCCCTACACCCTGTAGTATTAGGAGTTGGTGCAAGCAGAAGCCCAGGGGATAGCACTTGTATTCGTAATGAGCCTGCAGTCTTTAATAAAATAACATCCTCTTCTTTAGTCTCCTTAACAACAGTGTGGGGTCTACCAGTAGTTATGCAAGGAATTGTTCTAGCTAGGAGGTTATAACTGGCTTTATTCTCGGAAAAACTTTTAGTTTCAGGGAAATAGTCTGAGCCGGTCATTTGGAAGGACCCATCTGAAACCTTACACAAACCATTTCCAGAGCACACCCGACGTTGTAAGAGTGCTTCTCCCCTAAATGGTCAGGTGGAGTAAGGGCGAGGCATCTATGATTGCAAGAATCCTTGCTGGGAGAGCTCAGGAGTTGAATGCAGCCATACCTGACTGTGAAACTGACTTTGGAGCAGTTCCCCTGGAATTGCCAAGAAAACCCTTCAGGTCCACTTAATCAGGCAATTATTTTCCATAACAGATCTCTTCCAAGTAGATTGGCAGGTGGTATCACAAAGGAGATACAAATGTGTTTCATCCAGCAGCCCTGATGTGTCGACAAAGGCTCAGTCATGGGGACCTGGAGAAGCAGATGTGGTCACAATACCCCCTGCAGTGACATAGGAACTACTCCTGACCCCAACTGTGTTTTACTGCAGTAGGGTTCAAGGTGGAAAGAGTAGCGTTGGCATCTATATGCATACTTGGCATAGAAGTATAGCGTTGGCATAGAAATATGCCTATTTGTTCTCGTTTCATTCTGAAAGTAGTGGCAGATACAGTGGCCACCTCAGGAGTCCAAAATTAGAGCTCAGTTTATAGCTTGCCAGACCAGGAGGATCCATATCTCTTAGAAAATGACCAGGAGTCTCCCAGAACTGAATGTAGGAAGGCTAGATTTAACACGACAAAGTAGCTTTGTCTAGGGGAGGTAAAAGCCAGTATGGCAGTCTCTGGCTGGCTCAAATGCAGTTTGTAAAGTCTCTCTCAGGAAAGGCTATTATTCGATTTTGTGTCATCGACCCTGAGTGCGTAAGCCTCAGACAGGTCCACGATGAGTTATATAATGTCTTGGCAGGCTCTAGGTCACACAGCGGGGAGAACCACACAGGCTTCTCCTTTAACACACTGGCAGATAAAAAGAGCAAATATGATTCAGTTTCTTTAAAAAATCTGTATTCTATGCAAAAATTAAATGCAAAATATAATTTTGGAGGGCAAGTCGCCAAACAGGTAATAAGAGGCTGTTTGGATGGACCTGGGGGCCTGGATGGACATCAAGGCATGTCTATTAATTTCATGTCTATTGTTGCTACATAGTAAGTGTATAAAAGTATTCACCGAAGAAAGAAAAGGAAAGGGAAGGGAAGGGGAGGGAAAGGAAGGAAGGAAAGAAGGGAGGGAGAAAGAGAAATAAAGAAATGCATTCGTTTGTTGTACGACTGAAGACTATCAGTGGGAGGTGGAGTTAAGCCAGTAGCAATGAGCCGCATAGATATTTGAGAGTGTTGACAATGCTAGCCAAGGTTGAAGTTCAAGGGAGGCTACACTGGGGCTCTGACTTCTTACCTCACATTTTGTTTTCCAGGCTTCCCTCATACCTTGATATGTTCCCTCAATAATACCTCCTTGGTCCCCATGACCTTCAAACTGCGTGTCCCTGGGGATGGTGATGGCCATAAAAGCATTTCAAGTTGCCAGTATTCAGCCTACAAAATGCCGTCTTGGAACAAGGACGAAATACACATAACGCAACCACAAGAATTCACCATCACTCCCAGCAGTGGCACCATTCGCCCCCAAGGATTTGCTGCTATCAGGGTAAAGTGCACAGCCTTCCAGCACATATGGGCAAGGGCCAAACTCTCAAATATTTATTAGGGCCACAGCTAAGGTATGCTTTCCATGCCCACCGTCAGTGGGAGGCAGTGACCCTAATTCACGTGGAAAAGTGGGCCTTTAAGGCAATAAACTACCAGGGCCAAAGAAACCAGATACAAATATATTGGGCAAAAAGAACTGACACTGCCCTAGTGGATTTCCATCAATCTAGATACACTGCCTTCACCAGAACAATGGATTCTAGCGATCTGTAGTGCAACCACCGCTCTGTATAGACAGTACACTCCTGGATACAAATAGTAAAAGGTTTAAGAATTCATTGATAATTAAGCCCTACTTTCCTTTGGAATCTAATCGTTTATACCAGTAAAGGTCCAGATTTGTGCCCCAGATGATAACCCAGTTTATTCAGATTTTTAATACAAATCTGGGCTTCATGGTGAGTGTAGATGTGATATTCCTCACAGCGGTTTATATTTAGACCCATGGTGTGATGCTCTGGTAATGGCCACCAGCAGAATTATTTCACAGCTGACTGAGAAAGGTTTTACTGTCTTTCCTCACCGACTCTTGCTTCTCCAAATAGTTGGGTCTAGCATTATTGAAGGCTACTAAATTGAAATTATTTTATCTTTTCTGGGAAAGAAAAAGTAAGATTTCCATAGCTAAGGTTGGTAATTTTTTCTTTGAATATTTAATTCAGCTATGGTCTTATCCCTTCACATTTTAAAAAATGTTTTATATCTCACCATGAATCCATTCATCCTCAATCTTTTCTGGGACTTTTTGGCTCTTCGAAGGGCTTCTCCATGGACCTAATGAAATTTATATTATATATCATTACAACTTCTCCAGGGCGTGGTACTTAGTCGGCTGGGGCTGCTAATTTTACCAACACTCAAGTCTGAGTGGCTGATAAACAACAGAAATTTATTCCTCACAGTTTGGAGACTGGACGTCTGAGATCAGGGAGACAGAATGGGAGGGTTCTGGTGAAGGACCTCTTCCGGTTGCAGACTGCTGACTTCCTGTGTCCTCCCATGGTGGGAGGAGCTGGGGAGCTCTGGGGGAGCTTACTTATAAGAGCTCTACCCTGAAGACCTAATCACCCCGCAGTGTCCCACCTTCTAATTACCGTCACACTACAGTTTAGGATTTCAATATAATGAATTTTGTTTGGGGGTGGGGAGCGGGGTAGGGAGGACACAACCATTCAGATGATTGCAGTTCCGAACTGTGACTTTCCCAGGAAGAAGCGCTGTTGCAAACAGCCTACACATTACCTGCCTTTTCTTTTTGCCTCTCACACATGGCGCAGGAAGATTTTAGGAGCCATAGCATCCACCTAGCAGCCTTCTGCCCGAACTTCTTGTTCTTCTGCCTTCTAACCGTAGCTCAGACAGAAACAAGGCCTCCTCACTCCAGGCCCCTCTGCACGTCGGGGCAGATACTTCTCCCTGAATCTGACAAGTTTCCTTTCCAAATCCATGGCTCCATCTTCTTTTCCCTTGTATATTTGGAAAAGCTTTCTCCAAGCTTCAACTTTTGCTCCTGAACTATACTTCAACCATGTCTGTGTAGACTCGAATTTGCATCCAATGATTCCCTTTGCAACCAAGAAAAAGGTTTTAATTAGTCCTTCATACATAATTTATAGGTAGAAAAGCTTCTACTTCTGCCAGAAGCTGTTCTCCCCACTTAGAAGTGTCTCTTCCACTACAAATCATCTTTAAGCAATTAAATATTGTGACAAGACTTCAACAGACTGAATGTAAAATTTCACAATAATAAATAAAAAACATAGGTATATATATATATATATATACTGGGCACATATTGTCCTTGAATAGACCTTTATTTGGAGTTTCCTGTTTTTTGCTCTAATGAGGAATATGGAGGGTAAAGGAGGGAGACGAGATTTTGATTTTTCTTTTATTTTAGGTTTTATTTATTTGTCAGAGAGAGAGAGCAAGCATAAGCAGAGGGAGCGGTGGGCAGAAGGAGAAGCAGACTCTCACTGAGCAAGGAGAACAATGCAGGACTTGATCCTGGGATCAGAATCTGAGCTGAAGGCAGACGCTTAACCAACTGAGCCACCCTGGCATCCCAAGATTTTGATTTTTCTTAAGAAGAAAATTATCTAAGGGTGCCTGGGTGGCTCAGTGGGTTAAAGCCCCTGCCTTCGGCTCAGGTCATGATCTCAGGGTCCTGGGATTGAGCCCCACATCGGGCTCTCTGCTCAGCAGGGAGCCTGCTTCCCCCCTCTCTCTGCAGGCCTCGCTGCCTACTTGTGATCTCTTTCTTTCTGTCAAATAAGTAAATTAAATCTTTTTTAAAAATGTATAGCTTTAAAAAATATATTACAAAAAATTATCTAGTTGATTCCTTATGCCATTTTCTGGAACTGACATGGTCATGTTCATTTATTTTGCTCTAAGAGAGACTTAGCTATAGTGTTTTATTGGTGTATTGAATTTTCATAATTGACAGAGCTCAGAGGCATAGAAAACAATTTAAATTGAGTAATTAAAGTTTGTTTGATATGTCTCATCCTTCAGGGTCATTTTTCCCCTGATGCAGGTGTATGACTTCTTTGATACAGTCTTCTCAGAAATGAGCAAACCTATTGTGCTAAAAGCCATTTGGTTTCTAACCTGGCCTTTGAAAAAACTCAGCAGGCCCTGACCCCGAAATGTAACTGTTCCACTAAAAATGTAAAATGCCATACATCCCATAATAAAGTACTTAGAAGCCGTACTCCTTGTGGTCCTCCCCTGTTCCTTTCCCCCCTGCGCAGGGGGAGGGCTGGCCTTGCAGAAGAGCCTCTTCTCACCTTTTCCTTTCCAGGTGACCTTATGCTCCAACACTGTGCAGAAATACGAGCTGGCCCTGGTGGTGGATGTGGAAGGCATCGGGGAAGAAGTGTTGGCGCTCCTAATTACTGCAAGGTATCCCCCTCACCTGCTTTCTCTCTTCCCCAGCCCCCCTGAGCCACCAGTAATGGGCGGGCTGCCTCTCCCAGAGGCAATGCGCCTGCAGTCTGTTCACACTGCATTGGTTCTGCTTTCCTGAGGAAGGAAGCTGAATCTGATACTCAAAGGACAAAGCTTTGAAACAGCCAACTGCCCCTTTGGTGGAGATAAGAGAAGGGATGTGCACGTGTGTTGCAGGTGTTAAGGATAATAGTGCTTTCTAATGGTCTGACTTTCCCAGTATATAACTAAAAAGGTTTTACCAGAAAGAGGCAAACAGTTGCTGGTTTTTATTTTTATCTTTAAATATAGTACTCCAGGGTTATGCCCAGAAAGAACAGTGCTGCCAGTCCTGCTGTGGGAGATCCATTTAGCGAGACAGTCCTGCTTCAGGACACTGTTATCATGAGTTAAATGCCACCCGAATGAGGCCCTCTAACCACATCAACTCCTCAGAACATCCCCACCTTCTCCGTGTTTTAATAGAGGCAGCAATGGGTTCAGGTGAAGATCCTGGCTCTGCCATTTGTCACTTGTGTCTCCTTGACCAAGTTACTGTCTTTTCCAAAGGTTGGAGCATAACACCAACAATGACGGTCATCCTAAGTAAATAAATAAAATCATGGCCCACACTTTTGCCAAAGCAAACAGGTGTCCAGGTCTGAGCCTTAAGGGAGTATGTATGAAAATGCCACCATCTATATGAAATTACTTAGTAAAAACCTGATAACTCATCCATCCCTGGGGTTTAGGCCTCACGAATTGCAGAAGATATACTGTAAAGGACTTGAAGGTCAAGGCCTTGCTATGGTCTCCTTAGTCTTCTTTCCAAAGACCTACCTAATGATTTTGTTTATTTAAAAATAGCAAAAACTTTCATCTGGTCCTTTCTATACCCAGGTTTACCTTTTTTGCCTAGTCTTGCATTTCATTTCTTTTCCGTGTGGGTTTATTCTGATACTTCCCCCCTCTCAGCCCCCTTTCCCAGCAGATATCAATAGCAAATCCTGAATTTAAAAAAGGGGGGTGCAGGGGATCTTAAGCAGCTATGAGTTTCCTGCCATATACTCTGTGACCCAAGTCAAATACTGCAAGTCATATCAGCCACCATATTTCAGGTAGTAAAGGATTAGCTTTATGAAAGTCATTGGGTCAACCGGCAACTCCATTCTAGCTAAAAATGAACACCCATCCCATTCTAAACCTCAAACTTCGGGTTAACAAGACTCTCGTTTCATTATTTTTGGTGTAATCTGTTGGAACTGCTTGAAGACCCTCAACAAAAGAATTGCTTTTAGAACTTGCAGAGAGCAGCCAGTGACAGCTTGCTGTGCCCTCTACCACAGGTTAATCATCTCTCACTGAGTGAGCTCTCGCTCAGGGCTCTGGGCACTGTGCTATATTATTCATTCGCGATACCTCCTATATTTCCCTCAACACTCTGAGAAGAGTTCATTATGCTAATGTCAGTCCCTAGAATTACCTTCATTACACCTCTGAGCAAAGTGGGACCCTGGGAGGGAAAGCTACTTGCTCAAGCTTGTACTTGTTAAGGTCAGTATTCGAGCCTGGCTGTGATTCAGACGCCAGGGCTCCCCACCGTGGCACTGTATTGTCACCACTGTCCATGCCAGTTCCGGGTTGAGCAGCTGTCTGAGCCTACAGCTCCAGGACAGCTGTTCTGCATAGGAATTTGAATTATTACCATAATTTAGATGGTACAGACTGTAGCTAGTCCTTGGAGGACTCTGACTGGTCCAAAGTGTCACAGCTAGTTATAGGACCCCATGCTGGTGGCATTGGCCCTATTTGACTTGGAAACGCACCCACTACCCTAAGGATCTTGCACTGTGGGGGCGCCTTGGGGAAACAAGGCCAAATATGAAAAACAATGTAAATGTTAGTCATTACCCATGGAGGACTGCTGTTTAAGGAGTCCTGCTTCTAACCCTTTTCTGATTAAAAAGTGGTGACTGGGGGCTAAGGGATAAGGACGACAGGAGAGGAGATTTGAAAATGATTAATGTAGTCGTTAGAGAAAAACTTTGTGACAGTGACAAATGGTGTTTAACTTGGGACTCAGCCTTCTCCGTGTGTAAACAAGCTCTCTATCCTTTTGAATTCTTTAATGGTCTCCTTCCTTTGAGCAGGTGTATTGTACCTACCCTCCACATGGTTAACCCAGAGGTGGACTTCGGGCGCTGCTTCCTGAAGTACCCCTACGAGAAAACGGTCCAGCTTGTCAATCAAGATGACCTCCCAGGATGCTATACGGTCCTGCCTCAGGTGAGTTACGTTATCCTTTTCCAGTGTTGATTTTTCCTCAGTTGGATTTTCTTGATGAGAAAGAGGAACCCTTCTAAAGAACCATGTTCCTGAACACATGACCTTCTGTACTTCCTATTTTTTTTTTTTAAAGATTTATTTATTTGACAGATAGAGATTACAAGTAGGCAGAGAGGCAGGCAGAGAGAGAGAGAGGAGGAAGCAGGCTCTCAGCCAAGCAGAGAGCCCGATGCGGGGCTCGATCCCAGGACCCTGGGATCATGACCTGAGCTGAAGGCAGAGGCTTTAACCCGCTGAGCCACCCAGGCGCCCCTGTACTTCCTATTTTTAACCCTGAGAAAATCTGGGCACGGGGTCATAAAGCCGCAGCTGGATTGCCACCCGCATGATTGAGCATCTATAGATGTAAACAGTTATTAATTTCCCAGGTAAATTGCCTTTGATAAAGAAAGGAGAGGGTCAATTAAGCCAACATGAAGAAGTTATACCTGCAAATAATTGCCTATGAATTAAACTAGGAGTTTTCATTTATGACCATGCCTGTGGCTTGAACAGCATCACTAAGATACAATACTTAGAAGCAGACTTGTTGAACTAGAAGGCTAGAGTTACTACAAAAAGAAGAAAAAAAAGGAAATCATCTCCTAATGTTTTATGAAACGGATCTGTCTGTATGCCTCTACAGCTAAGTGGGACACGAAGCAATTAAACACATATGGATTAAAGATTCAAAAAGATCTCTACACATCAAAGAAATGGAAGGTTACTAATGGGATGCAATTTACTAAGAATGCCTTTGTATTTAAGCTCTATTGCTCTGGCATGCCTGGGTGGCTCAGTCAGTTGAGCGGCTACCTGGGCTCGGGTCATGATCCCCGTGTCCTGGGATCAAGTCCCACATCGGGCTCCCTGCACAGCGGGGAGCCTGCTTCTCCCTTTGCCTCTCTGTCTGCCACTCTACCTGCCTGTGTGCTCTCTCTCTGACAAATAAATAAAAATTAAATCTTAAAAAAAAAAAAACTATGCTCTGTAAGGACAGTACTTTAATAAAAATTCATACAAAAAAACACAAAAAACAAAAAACAACCCACCCCCCAAAACCCAAATCATATGGGGTTTTTATGTGACTGTAGGCTCAAAATGAGTTCAAAGACCAGTGTGGAGGCCATGGAACCAAGACAGGTTAGGCTGTATCAGAGGAACACAGTGGTCGGCCAAAGGAAGAAGATAGCCATTGGTCAAGGCAGTGCCAGACTTTGTGTTCAGATCTTGACATCAAAATTTTTAGTGGAAACATTAAAAAAAATTATGTGTGGAGTAACCAGATTGGCAATTGACATCATCTGGAAATTCAAGTTCTATGAGAAGCACAGTGTTTAAACAGGAACAGAAAAGACTTAGCTAGGATGAAATAACCATCTTTTACTAATTAAAGGGCCATTATGTAAAAGAGGAAATTAGAATTACCCTATGGACTTCTCTGAGATAAAACCAGAAGCCAAGGGTTGGGTTTGATGAGAGACAACTTTTCTAACTTTTAGGTGATCAACAATGGAATAGGCTAGCCTTGAGGAGCACACGATCATCTCTAGAACTCAGAGAGGGCCTGCCCCTGACGTGATGAGAGAGCTTTTTCTGCACACCTGGGCTGGGAGAAGGGTGAGATGCTTGCTTGGAGCACAGAATTTAGAGGGGAGCCCAAAAACTCAGCCATCAAGATAAATCATATTTTCGTGTTACATTTTAAGAAATCAAAATTAATGCAAAATTAAAACAAAATATCAAATATTAGATAAAGACAGAATCAGCATTGCTGATCTTCCCTTTGGCTTCAGGCACCCTTAAGGCTGGGCAGAGCCCTGCCGCATTGACCTGCTGAGTTTGATTAGGCCGTGTTAGCACATTCCAGGTGCACAAAGACCATGGGGGTCTCTGGACAGCTGAAATCTGTATGCTCTGTCTTTTTTCTCTAGGAGCTGAAATTTCCCAGAAGTACCCAAATTTATTTGGCCAATGGGACTTTTCAAGTTGTATTTGTTGCTGTTTTTCATAAAAGCTAGTAGGGCACCTGGGTGGCTCAGTCAGTTAAGTGGCCAACTCTTGATTTCGGCTCAGGTCATGATCTCAGGGTCCTGGGATCGAGCCCCGTATCTGGCTCCACACTCAGCAGGGAGTCTGCTGGAGATTCTCTCCCTCTCCCTCTGCCCCTCCCCCTGCTTGCGTTCTCTCTCTCTCTCTCAAATTAAATAAATAAATCTTAAAAAAAACTAATAATATGTTAAGAGCAGGGTTTTGAAGAACATACAGTGATAAATGCTGGATAACATTTGTTCATTCATTCATTCATTCATTCTTTCACCTACCTACATTGCCATTTAATAAAACACGGACTGAGCATATGTTCTGGGCCAGGAAATGGGCATGTGTTGAGGAGAGGCCCGGTCGTGCCCTAGGAAGTTGACAGTCCGTGCAGCAGATGGACACACAGATAGTACACGCTGTGGACTAGGGCTGCAGGATGCCCCCTGGTGACAGAGGACATCACCTCTGAGTCTAGAGCAGGGTGGGTACCTGCAAGTGTTCAGGATGGATGTGCAGGTCAGTCAAAGGGAGGAGGCGTTCTAGGAGGAGTAACACACGTGCAGAGGGCTGGAGGTAGGAGGCAGTATCGTGCTCAGGAAGGATCAGGAGCCTCTGTTGACAGAGCACAAGGGAATGAGGTGGTGGGGGATAAAGCATGAACACCTGGAGGACCAGGCAAGGAATTTGGCTTAGGGACTAATTCACATTGCAGGTAATTTCAGCATCTTGCTGGGTTGTGCACTTTGGATTGGGGCCGAATGCACACCCTGCTTTTCTTTAGCAGAATTGAGGTGCCCGTCCCCATTAACTTGCCTAAATGGTGACACACTCTTAAAAAACCTCCATGGACTCAGGATGACACTTGTTTCAAAATAACCTAATAGGCTATTTATTTCATACCCTGCCAGGGGCTTCCTTATCCATCCAGCTTGTCTCTCCCACCAGGTATATGGAGAAAAGCCTGCTGTGTTACTCTCCAGTCCCACGCCCTGTGGAGTCATCCCTCCCCGCAGCACCGTTCACATACCTCTGGCCCTGGAGACCCAGGTCATTGGGGAATATAGGTCCACAGTCTACATCTCAACTTTTGGGAGCCCGGACCCGCCTATGGTGAGAGCCAGTTTTCAGAATTACAGTTAAAATTTCTGTACTTCTTGCAGACTCCATATATGTGTGTTTTCTGGTTTTGCATTTCACTCTGCAATAGTAAAATACTAGTGCCGTGTTACTCCAGGAATCTGCCTTCAGAGTCATGTAAACAAAGTACCGTTTTATAACATTTGTCCTTTTTAATTTTTTATTTTGTGTTTTAACTTGTAAATTTTTTAGTTTTTCAATTTTTATTTTTAAATTTTTTTAAATTTTAACTCCAGCATAGTTAACATGCAGTGTTATGTTAGTTTCAGATGTACGATACAGTCATTCAGCAAGTCTATATATTATTATTATTACTCAGTGTGCATCAAGATAAGTATCCTCTTAATCCTATCACCTATTTCCCCCATCCCACCTATCTACCTCCCCTCTGTCGTTCTATACAGTTAAGAGTCTGTGTTTTGGTTTTCTCTTTTTTTTCCTCCCTTTGTTTTTTGTTTGTTCGATTGTTTCTTAAATTCCATATATGCATGAGAGTGTATGTTATTGGTCTTTCTCTGACTGACTTATCTCACTTTGCATTGTACTCTCTAGATCCATCCCTGATGTCACAAATGGCAAACTGCCTTCCTTTTTATGGCTGAGTAATATTCCACTGTATATACAATGTCTTCTTTATCAATAGCGTTTGTTCTTAAACTCCTATTAGAAGTTTCTCTCTCTCTCTCTCTCTCTTTCTCTCTCTCACACACACACACACACACACACACACACACACACACACACACAGTGGGGGCCTAGCCCGCCTCCAGAAACACTGAGGAGAGAGCCCATCTGTGTGTGGATCATCCTCCTCCGTTGTTCCCGAGCAAAGCTGAGTATCCCTCACTGGCTGCACGTGGGCTCTGAGCATGACTTCAGTCACTGCTCGCTGGATCTTTTCCTGTATTTTGACTGGACTCATAGCCCAAATGAACCTACCAAAGCTGTGGGAAGAGGGAGATGTGGAAAGTGATCTGCCACTTGAGCTGAATCAAAGGATACATCTTGAACCTTGAAGTTGCCCAGCAGGCTGTGAATCCCTAGACATTTGGTTTAGTTGGGAGCTGGGCGATGTGGGTGTACATTTATCTGAAGTGATTCTGAATGCTTAGAGAGTAAACTAGGGTTTTGCTTTTATCTCTTCATATAAGATGCCATAGATAAACCTCCTGACCTAGAAAGCAGCCTCACAAAGGCAGGCCAATGGGAAAGCTGCCCCCAGTCCAGGCACCCCGTCCTGCACAGATGCAGCCCAGGACGAGGTCCCATGCTAAGCAGGCAGCACTGTATGAAAGAAGAAGGCCCCTCCTTCCTCAGGCAGATACAATGCCTAGTGGAGGCACAGGGCTAGCGGGAGCAGAACAAGGTGGCTTTCAGTCCCCAGACTGCACAGCTGTGTGCAGTGGACAGCCCTGTTGTTTCTCTCAGTGTGCGGCTTGGGCTGACCAGGCAAGCCAGTCATCCCTTTTGGGGAGGAATTCCAGGCTGGGTTCTTGGGTCTGACCAGCATGGCCATCTCTGTGTCGCTCTGACCACAGAGTACAGAGGGAAGGAATGACAGTTCTCATAAGCACCCTTTAGTGCCCCTACTCTTCATAAAAGGAGTGAAACCATCTCCAAGGCAAGCCATTTTTCAGCTCTTCTTCTGTTTTTTTTTCTCTTGTATGAAACGTAGGTCTGTCGCATAAAGAGCATCGGAGAAGGCCCAGTTATCTATGTACATCCCACTCAAGTTGATTTTGGCAATATCTATGTCCTAAAGGACTCCTCAAGGGTTCTCAACCTGTCTAACCAGTCCTTCATCCCTGCGTTATTTCAGGCACGCATGGTGAGTAGATGGCGGCTGTTGTGGGGTGAAAACACAGCTTCGCTCCTACCTTACAGGCAGCGGTCCTGTTTTCACAAAATGCCTTTGAAAATGGTCAACAGAAGCAGAGATTTCTATGGTTTGACTGCATTAAGCTCTGTCATTCTCATCCTCAGTTCCTCTCTATTATAATCCCTTTGTTGACTAGGAAACACAATGTGCATACAGTTTAGTAAACAAGCAAATATATTTAGTGTGATGTTGGGAGGATGCTTCCAAGACCCTCTTACTGAGCTATACCTAAGCCCCTCCCCCACCTCTGTAAAACACATCTTAGATGTCCCTGTAACTGAAAATGCCTTTTTATATTTAATTTGGACACTTTTGGTCACAAATATGTTACTATGCTAATTCTAGTTTTATCCCCTCTTCCTTTTAGCAATATTTTGATGTAATTGATAAAGATACATAAAGTACAGCAAGATATTTGCCAAAATTCAAAATTAAAGAAAACTAAAACAAGGGGTTTTTGATACAAAAAAAGATATGTAATAATTCTAGAAATGAATTTGTCCTATGTCTGCGTATTTTATAATATACACATCTGCTGGTCTTCTATAAATTCATTTTTAACAGATAATACCAATTTTTACAGAATTTAGAAACTTCTCATCCAGCAACTGAAAATATTTTTGATTTTAGAAAAAGGTTTCTAAATTTAAATATAAAATATTAAATAGCATAGTCCTCATCCTTTCCCCAACTTATTGATATTTGAATGAACGCTAACATTTGGTTTCAGTATTTGTCAGATATTTCTGAAAAATCAATTATTAACTTTCTAAAAGTCACCATTAGAAGGAACAGGATCATGGTTGTCTGCTGACTTGTCACAGCTCCTCAGAGCCATTGGTCCCAATATATATTCATTCATCATTACTATTATTCCTTCTTCTTATCAGTTGTCATTAGTCCTTATAAAGGCAGCCATTTCCTGCATAGTCACTGCTCTTTGCAGCATGAGGTTCAGACACAACCCCACCCTTGTCCGAGTGCCTTGTGGATCTTGTGTGGAAAATAATGTCTAATAATGTTGAAAGAAAAATCCTACAGAAAAGATGCCTCGGCTAGTCTTCATCCAGTGAATTAGTTGATGCGTTTGGTGGAAAGCAAGGGGTATTGCTAGGGAGTGTTGCTTGTGGCCTAGCTTTGTGTGTGTGGAGTTCACAGTGGAGGAGGCACAGAGGCAGCCGAGCTGTCCAGGACACTGAGAGGTGGCCCCGGAGGGCAGATTACAGAGGGGGAGATGAGCAGACCACCAGACCACTTAGGTACCAGGGTAGCACCTGCCACTTGGTTAAATTCTCGGGTAGTTCCAGGTTTCGCTTTTTGACACACGTTAAAAACCAAAAAAACACACCAAAAATCTATAGGTTTTTATTAATATAGTGTATAGATTGAATGACCTAGCTGGTGTTAAAATGGGACTTTTTCTTTTCCACAAAGGTTTCCTGATTCCATCTTTTGATCTTTAGTATCCTCTTAAATCAGCAAGCTCCAGTTCCAAGCAGCCAAATGTGTGATGTAAAGCGAGCGGTTGTAGACTCTGTTTCCCCACACACCCGCTCTTGGAAAACTGGTGGTGTTGAGCTGATTGTCCTTCCAGCATAAAAGTAGTTTCAACTGTAATTCTCATGAGTGAACAGTTCACTCCTTTTATATTTCAGCTGGAGTTTTGATGGTTATCCTAGTAAATAAATACTAACGTGTGTTAATATTATAGGAATTGAATGACACTAACTGGGACATTAACTACAGTGGGAAGAAATAGAAATACCATTTACTAAATTTTGAAATTGTTGTACAGCGCTGAACCTGCAAATTCATTCTCATAGAAATTACCAGGCATTAGGAAAAAGTTTCAATTAGTAGTTGTTTTTTTACCCTAACTAAGCCAAGAGCTCCGTACCCAGGCTACTGGTGGTCCAATATTTGTTGCATTTCATTTCTCACTCAGAGAGAAGCAGGGCAAGGACACACTCTTCACTTCTTCCAAGATTACTAAGGATTCAGGTCTGAAAGCTCTCTCTCTCTCTTCCTGCTGGATGCCCTGACAGGCGGGCTCATCCTCTCTCCTCTCTTGGCTGCTGGAAAATGTCAGCCCTCCCCTCATGTGGCTCCCACTGTCAGCCACTTGCCACGCTCAGTCTTGTGCATGGCCTGCAGTCACAGCAACCACTGTGATTACATTCTCTCTTGCTTGGCAAGAGACATGTGTTTGTCATCAGCTGGAGGGGTAGGAGATAGGAAGCTGGAAGCCCACCTTCACCATGCTATTGGGAAATAAATTACACTTGGAGTGATTTTGAATTTCTCAAAAATAAATGCTGTATTAAAAAGTGATTAAAACCCCTGAAACTTCTTAGTATAATATGGAGCAAAGGAACGGTGAAGAATATATCTTTTCTGTTTCAGTAAAGCTTAACTTGTCCTGAGTCTAAAAAAAAATGATTAGTAAAAGCAGAGAGTTGTGTGACCCGGAGCCACAAGTTCTCCTTTGCTTTGGAATGCTTGAAACACCAGCCTCCCCTAACAGTTCCCTGTGGCTGATTTATTTGGATTTAAGATGAAAGACTCAAAACAATAGAGTAAGTCACCTCTGGTTTGGAGGTTAAAAATATCAAAGTGTGAGAGCAGAGCAGAGAAAGGCCATTTTGGCAAGAGTATGTGGGCTCTGCTTCACACATAGCACTCCTCCCTTCTCTTTGGGTGACAGCAGAAATAAGGCAAGAATATGGTAGTTCTCTGGGCCCTAGGACTTCAGCATCAGGCTGGAAGATAGACATCTTCTTTTATGGGTGCCCCTCGCTAAGCAAAGAATGTGCATTGCCCAGCACTTGTTCAGAAACATCTGGAATCTATTCAACCTAAGGGAACAGTTAGCTTGAGAACTTGCATCCAGATGTCCGTGACATCTTGGGATTCAGCTGGCACTAAAGCATTTTGCATGGGCTTTCTGTCTCTGTGATCTGTGGAAGAGGCCATTACAGTTAGACCTTTAGAGTTTCCAGGATCCAGGAAATGAGAATTCTGATGCTTCATTCAAGCTTGGCTCCTTTTAAACATTTATTTACTTTGTCACTTGCCGAGCCATACACAGTGATAACAGCATCCAGGGAATCATTGGGATTTCACATCTTCAGGCCCTAAGCCATTGGGTCCTTTCCTTATCTAGGTAGAGACCCCCTCTTTATATTTACTTGTTTGTCTGCTTGTCTCCTTCAAATGATGAGTGTCTCTGATCTGAATTCCCAGCACCTAGCAACAGGCTTGGAATTATGATGATGACAATACGATGGCATTAATTGTAACTAATGGTTATTTAGTTCTATTGCCATTTTATGTACAGTATTTCACTTACTATAACCTGTGAAAGAAATATTGTTATAATGCCCATTTGAATGAGGTAGAAGCAGAGGTACAGACAGGTTCAATAAATTGCCATAACCTATAAGTGGCAGAGCCTGGTTCCCAGGACTAGTGGTCTGACTTCAGACTCATACTCTTTTCTACTGTACTGCCTAAATTTGCCCAAGCAGTGGTTATCCAAAAGGATGTGAAAATGGGGAAAGGATTTTGGTTTCATGTCCATGAAAGACCCTTACAGGTAGACATGCCTAGAAGAACAAATTTTTCTAAAAAGTTGGGGGAAGAAATTAAGGAGTGTTTCTGAAGTAGACTGTATTAAGAAATGAAGAGTATGATATAGTGTCATACTTAAAGGATCTATCCAACAAGATTATCTAACAATTGTAAATATTCATGTTCCCAACATGGGAGCAGCCAATTATTATTGGCTATATAATTGATTATAAAATCAATAACCAAAGTAAAGAAACACATTGATAATAATACATTAATAGTAGGGGACTTGGGGCGCCTGGGTAGCTCAGTGGGTTAAAGCCTCTGCCTTAGGCTTGGGTCATGATCCCAAGTACTGGGATCGAGCCCCGCATCAGGCTCTCTGGTCATCAGGGAGCCTGCTTCCTCCTCTCTCTCTGCCTGCCTGTTTGCCTACTTTTGATCTCTGTCTGTCAAATAAATAAATAAAATCTTTAAAAAAATAGTAGCAATGGACAGATCATCTAAGCAGAAGATCAACAAAGAAACAAGGGGCTTTGAATGACATACTGGACCAGATGGACTTCACAGATAATATAGAACATTCTATCCTAAAATAGCAGAATAATCATTCTTCTCGAGTGCACATAGAACTTTCTCCAGAATAGATCACATACTATGTCACAGATCAGGTCTCAACTGATATCAAAAGATTGGAATTATTCTCTGCATATTTTCAGTGAAAACTTGAACTCAATCCCAAGAGGAAATTTGGAAGGAGCTCAAAACACTTGTAGGTTAAAGAGCATCCTAGTAAAAAATGAATGGGTCAACCAGGAAATTAAAGAATTTTAAAATTTCTTTTAAAAAATCATGGAAACTAATGAGACTGAAAATGCATCTCTTCAGAACCTTTGGGATACAACAGAAGTGGTCCTAAGAGGGAAGTACATTGCAATACAAAAAAAGGCCTCTCTCAAAAAATTTGAAAAATCTTAAATATACGAGCTAACTTTATACCTAAAGGAGCTGGAGAAAGAACAGCAAATAAAACCTAAACCAAGCAGGAGAAGAGAAATAATAAAAATTAGATCAGAAATCATTAACTAGAAAGCAGAAGAACAATAAAATAGATAAATGAAGCTAGAAGTTTGTTCTTTGAAAGAGTTAATATGATAGATAAACCTCTAACCAATCTTATCCAAAAGAAAAGAGAAAGGACCCAAATTAATAAAATCATGAATAAGGGAAGAGATCACGATTAACACCAAGGAAATAGAAATTATTAGTAGTAATCATTACCGGCAATTCTATGCCAACAAATTAAGCAATCTGGAAGAAATGAATGCATTCCTGGAAACTGATAAATGACCAAGACTGAAACAGGAAAAAATAGATCATCTGAATAGACTAATAACCAGCTAGGAAATTGAAGCAGTAATCAAAAAGCTCCCAAAAAACAAGAGCCCAGGGCCAGATGACTTCCCAGGGGAATTCTACCACACATTTCAAGAAGAAAGCATACCTATTTTACTGAAGCTGTTTCAAAAAAATAGAAATAGAAGGGAAACTTCCAAACTCATTCTATGAGGCCAGCCATTACCCTGATCCCAAAACCAGGCGAAGACCCCATCAAAAAGTAGAAGTACAGACCAGTATCCCTGATGAACATGGAGGCCAAAATACTCAACAGGATTCTAGCCTATAGGATCCAACCGTACATTAAGAGGATTATTCACGACCAAGTGGGAATTATTCCTGGGATGCAAGAGTGGTTCAACATTTACAAATCAATCAGCATGATAGATCATATTAATAAAAGAAAAGAACAATATTATCCTCTCAGTTGATGCAGAAAAAGCATTTGACAAAATGTAGCACCCTTTCTTGATGAAAACTCTTCAAAATGTAGGGCTAGAGGGATCATACCTCGATATCATAAAAGCCATCTACAAAAAGCCCACAGCAAATATTCTCAATGACAAAAAACTGAGAACTTTTCCCCTAATGCCAGAAACACAACAAGGATGCCCACTCTCACCACTTTTGTTCGACATAGTACTAGAAGTCCTAACCTCAGCAATCAGACAACAAAAAGAAACAAAAAGCATTCAGATTGGCAAAGAAAAGGTCAAATACTCACTCTTTGCAGGTGACATGATACTTCATGTGAAAACCAAAAAAACTACACCCAAAATTGCTAGAACTCATACAACAGTTCAGCAATGTGGCAGAATACAAAATCAATGCACAGAAATCAGTTGCATTTCTATACACTAACAATGTGACTGAAGAAAGAGAAGGAATCAATCCTATTTACATTTGCACCAAAAACCATAGGATACCTAGGAATAAACCTAACCAAAGTGGCAAAGGATCTGTATTTAGAAGACTATAAAACACTCAGGAAAAAAATTTGAGGAAGAGAAGAAGACACAAAGAGATGGAAAAACATTCCATGCTCATGAATCAGAAGAGGAAATATTGTTAAAATGTCTGTGCTACCCATAGCGATCTACACATTTAGTGCAATCCCTATCAAAATACCATTGACATTTTTCACAGAGCTGGAACAAATAATCCTGAAATTTGTATAGAAACAGAAAAGACTCTGAATAACCAAGGGAATTTTGAAGAAAAAAAAAAACAAAAAACAACAGCAACAAAGCTGGGGGTATCATAATGCCTGACTTCAAGCTATATTACAAAGCTGTGATCATTAAGACAGCATGGTACTGGCACAAAAACAGACACATAGATCAATGGAACAGAATAGAGAGCCCAGAAATGGACCCTCAACTCTATGATCAACTAATCAGGAAAGAATATCCAATGGAAAAAAGACAGTCTCTTCAATAAATGGTGCTGAAAAAATTGGACCATTCTTACACCATACACAAAGATAAACTCAAAATGGATACAAGATCTAAATGTGAGACAGGAATCCATCAAAATCCTAGAGGAGAACACAGGCAACAACCTCTCTGAACCTTGGCCACAGCAACTTCTTGCCAGACACATCTCTAAAGGCAAGGAAAACAAAAGCAAAAATGAACTATTGGAACTTCATTGAGATAAAAAGCTTCTGCACAGCAAAGGAAATAGTCAACAAAATTAAAAAGGCAACCTACAGAATGGGAGAAGATATTTGCAAATGACACATCAAATAAAGGGTTGGTATCCAAGATCTATAAAGAATTTCTCAAACTCAACACCCCAAGAAATAATACAGTCAAGAAATGGGCAGAAGACATGAACAGACATTTCTCCAAAGAAAACATACAAATGACCAAAAGACACATGAAAAAATGCTCCACATCACTTGTTATCAGGGAGCTACAAATCAAAACCACAATGAGATACCACCTTATACCAGTTAGAATGGCTAAAATTAACAAGAAGGAAACAACAAATGTTGGCAATGGTATGGAGAAAGGGGAACCCTTCTACCCTGTTGGAGGGATTGCAAGCTGATATAGCCACTCTGGAAAACAGTGTGGAGGTTCCTCAAAAAGTTAAAAATAGAGCTACCCTATGACCCAGAAGTTGCACCACTGGGTATTTATCCCAAAGATACAATGATATAATGAAACAAAGAGGCACCTGCACCCCAGCGTCCCTAGTAGCAATGTCCACAGTAGCCAAACTGTGGAGATGTCCTTCTACAGATAAAGATGTGGTATAAACCATATAAATATACAACATTCCATATACAATGGAATATTACTCAGATATTCAAAAGGATGACTACCTACCATTTACATCAGTGTGGATAGAACTGGAGGGTAGGGGCGCCTGGGTGGCTCAGTGGGTTAAAGCCTCTGCCTTCGGCTCAGGTCATGATCCCAGGGTTCTGGGATCAAGCCCCACATTGGGCTCTCTGCTCAGCAGGGAGCCTGCTTCCTCCTCTCTCTCTCTGCCTACCTCTCTGCCTACTTGTAATCTCTGTCTGTCAAATAAATAAATAAATCTTTTAAAAAAACTGGAGGGTATTATGCTAAGTGAAATAAGTCAATCAGAGCAAGACAATTATATGGTTTCACTCATATGTGTAATAAAAGAAATAGCATGGAGGATCATAGGGGAAGGGTGGGAAAACTGAATGGGAGGAAATCAGAGAGGTGAGACAAACCATGACAGATTGTTGACTCTGGGAAATAAATTGAGGGTTGTGGAAAGGGAGGTGGGGGGCATGGGGTAACTGGGTGATGGGCATTAAGGAGGGCATGTGATGAGCACTGGGTTTTATATGCAATTGATGAATCATTGAACATGACATCTGAAATAAATGATGTACTATATGTTGGCTAATTGAATTTAAAGTTTAAAAATATTAACCATGTACAATAACACTGTTGAATTTTGTGTGTCCATCTGTATCAGCCTTCAGTGTTGCCACACATCTTTTAATTAGTTCTAATTGTTGGTAAACGCTCAAGTGCAGAGCGTTCCAGTCCTTATACATTCCTTCTCATTCTTGCCCCATCACATTGGGTAGGATCTTCAATGTAATATTGAATAGTAAAGTACGGTAGAGTGAGCATCTCTGTTTTATCTCTGACTTTAATGAATAAGCTCCAAATGTTTTACTCTAAGCATAATATCTCCTACAGATTTGTGGTAAATACTTATGTCATGTTCAGGAATTTTTTATCCATTCCTATTCTGATATCATGAACATGTACTAAAACTTAGTGCATTTCCTGTATCCAAATGATATGATTTTTCTCCTTTAATATGTTAATACAGTAAATTAAGTTAATAGATTTTCCAGTTGTGAATCATATTTACATTCTCTAGGATGACTCCAACCATTGTATTATTTGAGTACACTATTGATATGATTGCTGTCATATTATTTAGATTTTTGTATCTGTTTATAATTTTTTACATTGCATTTTTCTGGTTTTGGTATCAAGAATCTCATATTCTTATAATATGAGTTAACTTTTCTTCTTTTAAATTTTTGAAAAGATCTTTATATAATCTACATAAAGTAGGATCCATTCCTTGATGATAAAGACAGTCATAGGAAGTTCATGTGTTTTTTGAGGGTGGAAAGGTATACAAAACATGATGAAATTTTAACTAAGATTCGTTTTGTGTAATGATTATTTAAATTTTTCTAGAAAATTTTCATTTAATCTAAATGCAAATGTATTGGCATAAAATTATTCCAAATATGATTTTGATGATTTTTAAATGTTCATACACTAATTTCTGCTCATAAAATTTACCACTTTTTCCTGCATTATTTATAATTATTTCATTCTTTTTCAGGAACCTTAATTGAAATGTTTAATAATACTTTAAATCATTTTAATCATCATGCCTTTAAAGCTTATAAATATTCTCTTTATGCAAAATTTTGGCTCCATAATCATCACTTTTATTTGTAATATTTTTTTATTATAAATATTTGGTAAATTTTACTGTGATTTTCTTTTTAAATTGTGAGTTATATATGGGAGTATATATTTTTAATTCTTTACATTTCCCTTTTTTATAGAATTTTAATAGATAACTTTTAACTGTAATGAAGTTGGAACACATTGATTGCATGATACATAGTCATCGAATTTGTATTTTGGGAGACATAGTTATGGTTGGTTTTTATAAATATTTCACATTACTTTTTAAAAGAATATAGACTCTCAACTGATTGGGTGTGAAAGACTGTGTGTTTATATTTGATCAAACTTATTGATTATATTGTTTAAATCTTTTATAGCCTTATTAATTATTTGTATGATATAATAGTTTCTGATAGAATTTTATCAAACTCTTACACTTTTTCATTTCTCCTTGTAATTATGTCAATTTTTTTCTCCATATATTTCAAAGCTATGTTAATAGGTACACATAAATTCATGACTTTTATTTCTCCTTGGTATGTTATTCCTTTTTTCATAGGATACTGTGTATTTTAATTCCTAAATATGCTTTCTAACTTAAATTCTGTTTTGCCTGATAATAATATTGCTACTTTAGCTTTCTTTCAGTTAGCATTTTCCTGGTATATCTTTCCAGTTCCTTGTTTTCAGGTTTGTGTGTGTCTGTGTGTTTGTTTTGTGTGTCAACTTAAAATCTCTTTTAAATAGTGTATGACCCAATTTTTAAAAATCTAATGATAGACTCTGTCTTTTAATTGACAGGAATATTAGTTTCCTATTGCTGCTGTGACAAACTTATTATCTTACAGTTCTGGAGGACATTAATCTAAAGTGCATCTATAAAGCTGTATATATTTTTTGAAACTCTAGAAAAAAATCGAATTCCTTGCCTTTTACAGCTACTGGAGGCCACCAGCATTCTTTGTCTTGTGGCCCCTTCCTTCATCTTCAAAGCCAGCAACAGACCATCTTCCCTCCTCCCTGACTTCTGCTTCCATCCTTATATCTCTGACTTTTGACACTCTTGCCTTTTTCTTATAAAGACCTTTGTTACCACATTAGGACTATCCCAATAACCCAGGATAATCTTTTCATTTCAAAATCCTTAATCACATCTGGAAGCCCCTCTGACATGTGAGGGCAGCATATTCACAGATACAAGGGATTAGAACATGGACATTTTTAAAGGCCCATTATTCAACCTTCCATACCTTTAAAAATTTATTATAATTATTGATGTATATGAGCTCACTTCTACCCTGTCATTTCCCATATACTATGGGCTTTTTCCTTCTTTATTTATTTCTTTTTCTGCTTTATATTGTATTGATGAATTTTCTTCAAGCCCTCCTCCAACCACTACTACCTCTCATACATTTCCTATAGTCATTTGAAAGCTAAAAATCTTATTTGATTTAATTAGCTCTTTTTATATTGTTAAGAAATATCATATCATTTTCTAACAATAATGAAAGAATGTTGGTCCTCCTCAAGAATAAGACAAGGAGCGAACCATAAGAGACTATGGACTCTGAAAAACAACCTGAGGGTTTTGAAGGGTCAGGGGTGGGAGGTTGGGGCAACCTGAGGGTTTTGAAGGGTCAGGGGTGGGAGGTTGGGGGAACAGGTGGTGGGTAATGGGGAGGGCACATTTTGCATGGAGCACTGGGTGTTGTGCAAAAAGAATGAATACTGTTACGCTGAAAAAATAAATAAAATGAGAAAAAAAAAAAAAAAAAAAAAAAAAAAAAAAAAAAAGAATAAGACAAGGACTCCATCACCCATTTATTATATCTTGACCTTTCCCCTCTTCCATAATTTTTTTATTATTATGTAGAATTTTGGATCTTCTCTTCTTTACCACAAAGTTGTTGATTTTTGTCAATAATTAATTACTCACTAGTTAACAAAATTGTTTGCTGATTTTTCTTTATTCTTTTGTATCTCTCTGCTTCCTTCTTGGTTTGTATTTCTTTGTGCTAAATTATATATCTCTAAGTTCTGTGCTATATAGAGGTCTCATAGTTTATGTATATTTGACTATATCTCGATTTCACCTTCACTCTTGTACAATAGTTTAGCTAAGTATGAAATTCTATTTGACAGTATTTTTTCCTTTGAAGATTGATCTCTGGCATGTCATTGCTGATAAAATTCCATTGTTAGTCAGATTATTACTCCTTTATAAATCATTTCTTTTTCTCACAAGGTGATTTTAAGATTGTGTTTTTATTCTTGGTTTTTGTAGATTTCTCTTTAAAGGTGTTGAAATATTTGACCTTTCTAAATACTGGAAAGTTTTTGCTATTATCTCCTCAAATGTTTCTTCTTTGTCCATCCTTCTGTTTGTCTCCTGCTTTGAGCAAACTACACACACACACACACACACACACACATGTTCTAGTACATTACTACATGTCTATTTTTATTTTTCATTCATGTCTTTGATCTCTTCATCTCTCTCTGCTGCCTCCTCAGTAGTATGCTCTAGTTTACAGATTCTGCCTTTGATTTTGGCAAATTTAAAGTTTATCTCATCTATTTTATTTTTTAGTTTAATTTCAGTGGCTATATTTTTCAATTCCAAGATTTATAATTGATTACTCATAAGCACTATTCTTGATTCATATCTGTTTTTGTTTCATAATTTTTGTTTCATATATATTATCCTACCCTGCTTCTCTTTGAGGACCTCAGAAACACTTTCTAATCAATTTCACTTAATTCTATAGATTTATTGAGAATTAATTCATTAGCTGATTGTTTGTAACTGTCCTTCTTAGCATTTGGAATTTTAAACGATAGATTAATCTAGCATGAGGTATATTTTTTCTCATTCTCAGTAGTCTGGCCTCCTTGTCTAACATTTTCTTCATTTGCCTTAACCCTGAACAACTATCACAAGCCTGGAATCAAGTGTTGAGCCTTTTTTCCCCCATGGGGATACTGGAAAAATCAGATTCAGTCATTATACTTGACAATGGCTTGACATAGGACCTGTCTACATGACAGTCTGTACTTCACCACCACCACTGGCCCAACTGTGTATGTATTGCCTTGGGAACATCACAGCTTTGCTCCACCTTCTTTCAAATTCAGGGAAGCTCTCTTGGCTGGGAACTCTAGCTCTTATCCCTTACTTCCTGCAAAATCTTTTTGGCTTTCTTTTTGTCCCTCAAGTTTCCTTTTTGATTTTAGGACCTAGAGCCCAGGAGATCTGTGTCTTCAGGACCCTCTTATTGCTTCTGTTCCACATAGTGTTAATCTTGTTTTGGAGTATAGCTATGCCTGGTTCTTCCTTGTTTCAAATTTGTATTTCTTTTTTCTATGTGTTAGAGTGAAGGTTGTGTTTCAGATATTGATTTATAGTCAGTTCTCTATACTAATTTTTATACTGAGTACTTACAGAAGGATGGTGAATTTTGTCTTCATTTGGCATAAAGGAGCAGAATTTTCTTATATCTTTGCTTTAGTTATGAGAAATCTATAAAAATAAATTCACAAGAATAGGTAAATAGGATAACATTCTAGTTTATCATGGTGGGCATTTTTTCTTCAACACATGAATGTCATAGCCATTCCAAAATGGATTGTGCTTTTCCTGACAGCCATTCCAAGGGACTTATTCAGTGACTAGAGAATACAAAGGACAATAATAAATATCAAGAAACTTACAGAAGCAAAGGATTGTGCTTGACAGAGAGGTGTGAGCCTCTTACCCTGACTCTCCCTTGAGACTTCTTTTAAGTTGGCAAAGCTAAATGTGAAACCCAGAAGACAGATTCCAGCAGGTCATACTGATTATAAACCACACTGTAAAAAGGAAAGCTATCAATTGAATACTAGGTAACATGATGGGTCAGCACCTTCCCTGAATTTAGAACGACAGTTACTGGTTGAATATGATTAGTTTGAATGTAAGCTAAAGCCAAAATGAAAGGCAGAGGTTTTGTTCATTTGTCAAATGAACAGGGTATTTCTGGATACAGGTTATCTAGAAAATAAAAGAAAAATATATGAGTTTCTTGCATGATTTGCAAGACTTTCCATCTTCATTCTGCCTGTTTCACCTCTTAATTAGCTTTAGCAAATTGTTTTTTCTAATTAATTATTATTCAGTTTTACAGTTAATGCTTGTCACCACAGAGGGAGATTAAGGAAAACTTCCTTTATATTGATCAGATGTATTTTTCTTTCCAAATTCTACTTTCCCTCCTCCATAAAAATTTATAGCTTCTTCTCCATTACCAGCAGCATCATGAACTCAATCATTGTGGACTAAATGTTTGTGTCCCTCCAGAATTCATATGTTGAAATCATAACCCCCAATATGATGGTACAAGTAGGTTAGGGGTTGGGGAGGTAATTAGGTCATGAAGGTGGAGTCTTTATGAATGGGATTGGCACTCTCAAAAACGAGACCCCAAAGAGCTCCACCCTTTCCATCATGTGAGGATACAATGAAAATAATGGCTGTCTGTAACCTGGAGGAGGGCTCTCACCAGGACCTGACCATTTTGATGCTCTGATCTCAGACTTCCACCCTTTAAAACTATGAGAAAAAAGTTTCTCTTGTTTATAAACCACCCAGTCTATGTTAGAGCAGCCTTAACTGACTAAGATACCAGCTCATGTCACTTTTAAGGGATGGCTATCATTGTCATTATCAACAAAAGAATTTATTCTGGGGCACCTGGGTGGCTCAGTGGGTTAAGCCTCTGCCTTCGGCTCAGGTCATGATCTCAGGGTCCCTGGATCAAGTACCGATTCAGGCTCTCTGCTTGGCAGGGAGCCTGCTTCCTCCTCTCTCTCTCTGCCTGCCTCTCTGCCTACTTGTGATCTCTCTCTGTCAAATAAATAAATAAAATCTTTAAAAAAAAAAAAAAAAGAACTTACTCTGTGCATGGAGAGCAAACAGTCATATTCAATAATAAACTAGTAAAATGAGGCAAAAATGGGGCACCTGGATGGCTCAGTGGGTTAAAGCCTCTGCCTTCGGCTCAGGTCATGATCCCGGGGTCCTGGGATCGAGCCCCACGTCGGGCTCTCTGCTCCACAGGGAGCCTGCTTCCTCCTCTCTCTCTGCCTGCCTCTCTGCCTAGTTGTGATTTCTCTCTGTCAAATAAATAAAATATTAAAAAAAAAAAAGAAATACGAATTCCCAAAATAAGAAATCAAAGAAAAGCTTTTCCGAAAGAGTAGGGTCTTTCTTTCTTTCTTTCTTTAAAAAAAAAAGAAAAAAAAAATAAGCTAGTAAAATGAAATAAACACTTTTATATCATGAAAAAAGACAAGAAGAGATGTGATAAGTGGTATGGTGTGCAGGTTTATTAATAGTATGAGATCACCAACACACATATGTCAAGATTATATAATGTTTTTCAGGAAGAAAATCATACTCTTTCTTAGGCCCATTTCCTCTTCCCTGTCATAAGCAAAAAAGGCAGAAACTGGAGGGGCATAAATGACATGGGAGAGCTCTTCATAGGATGACACTTGTGTCTTTTATAGAGACATCTGTGATGAAATTGTTGCATGCATCATTAAGTTTCATACTTTGGAAGGAAAAAAATCCCCCTCTGGAATGTTAGTACGTTAAATTGGGATGTGTCTGAGAGGGAAGGGCAACATTCTCAGAGGGCAGGTATGATCATGTGTCACACACAGTTGTCTAACATATGGTAGTCACTCAACAAAGAGTTGTTCAATATATGAGTGTTGAAGTAGTATTCCATACTATCAAGAGTAAGGATGTTGTAGTCAGGCAGATTTGGAATGGAGTCCTAATTCTACCCGTTCAAACTCTGGGAAAGTTATTTAACCTTTCTGAGACTGACTCCTTTCCTTTAAATGGAACTAATAATGGCATCCAGAAGATTAAACATGATAATATATCTAGAAAGTGCCTGGTGAAAAATAAGCATTTGGCATTCAATAAATGCTAGCTTTGATTATTAATGTTGACAGCCAAAAAGATCTAGGTGAAATGACTTGTGGAAAGACTTAAATCTTTATGACACTATATCTTAAGATCCTTTATATTATTTTCTTAGATAAGAAAGAGAAATAAATAAGGCACACTCAGAGAGGCCCTAAGATTTCAAATGAACTGATCCATATAGTACAGAGCTCTGTGAAATGGGAGCTCTAATGCTGCCTTTTTCCTCACTTTTGTTTCTCTAAATTTTTGACAGGGAAGCCTTCTTATAAAATAGAAAATATTTGTATTAATGAATGAATATATGTTCTTCCACATCAAAGAAAAGAGGCTTATTAGAAAATAGGTTAGTATTTAGAAATTTCAAGTTCAATAGCTTTCTGATTCTCTATCTCCTTGGAGCTTATTTATTCATTTATTTGTGCAGATGCTCCCTGAAATTTGTGTAAGTCATGTCTACATGCTTAGGAGCTGTCCTCTTTCCTTTTAGTTAACTATCTTCATGCTTTGTGTTTGATCTGACAACGTTGACTGAGTTTTGAGAAGGCAGTGACTTTCAGAAAGGACATTACAGTCCTTGTTTAAAGACACATCCTAGTAACCTGAAAAGATTGTGGTACATATTACTTACAAGTGATGTAAATTACATATACCTGCCTCCCTCATGCATCTAAACTCAGCTGGCCTTAAAATTCTTACAGACTTTTTCCCTCACAAATGGGGAAACCAAAAGGTAGGGCAATTATTTGACCACTAAGAACTTTCAGCAGATCAGTGACCAACCACTTCTTATTCAATCTACTACGCCAAACTACTTCCCTTTAAGAACAAGGAGAGAATCTGGGCAAAATTATGAAAAACTGTGAGTTTGAAAGTACCAAAGCCAGTGACAAACAAAAAGAAAAAGGAAACCAAGAAATATATGCTCAGCATTTGTGACTGTTTTTCCTATGGAATCCCTGCAGAGTTTGAAAAACTAAAAAGAGCATTCAGAAAACTCACAGGTCTGTGAAGATAAAAATTGAAATCTGGACTTGCTAGAGAGATAAAAATTGGAGAAGATTGGACTTGGTAAAACTTTCAGACTTTTGGTTAGGACTCTGATAAAGCTACACCTTGGGACCAAAAGTAAACTAGCACAGATCCTCATTTCAAATTATTTTAATCTCTGCCTGGATAAAGAACATCTAGAATTGTTAGTTTTTCCCACATCTTTCCCAGAAGCAAATATATATTACTCTCCCCAAGGGAGAAAACATTATTCTAAGCTTTAAATATTTTGTGTATCTACAGTTTTGATATACAAAGTCTAACAGCTAATTTAAAAGTAACCAGCCATACAAGGAGATAAGACTACTGAACAGAAAACTACGATATACTTAATGTGCTCAAGGAACTAAAAGGCAAGATTTAAAATTTTGGTACAACTACAGGAAGTATAGAAGAGAACAAATGGAACTGATGACCTGAAAAATACAATTGGAATTAGGGACTCGGTGGATGGGCTTAACTGCTTATTAGATACAGATGAAGAGAGAATTGTGGAAGCGGGAGATATGTTAGAAGAAACCACCCAAAATGAAAAGGGAAAGGACTAAAGGGATGAAAAATGTAGAAGAGCTGGTTACACAAACAAATGCACACAGAGGGTATGGTGTTTGGAGTACCAGATGGAGCGAAGAGAATGGAGAAGAAGAGATCATGGCTGAGACATCAAGCCAGATTCAAAAAAGATGATAAACATAAAGCAAGATAAATATAAATATAGGCACATTATAGTAAAACTGCTTCAGACCAGAGAATAGGTATTAAAGGCACCCAGAGACACAAAGACTGTTTACTTGGAAAGGAATAATCGTAAACTGGCTGCTGACTCTCAGGCACTGCTGAGGGCAGGCTACCATTGTGAAAATAAGAGGACTACTAGCAAGTCTTCATTCTGAAAGGCCCCCTTCTCCCTTAATCCCCAGCACATGAGCAGCAGATTGGAATATTCTCTGGGCGCTTTCACTAACTTCAAGGAAAGGCAGAAATAAACTGATAGCTGGGCATTTAAAATATCTGATTTCCCTTGAGCACATACAGTTTTAGTGCTTCACCAGGACTGAATGAAGCTGCGTCAAGAAAGCCTGTAATGCAGCAGCAAGGAACCAGAAAACATGAAGTTGAGAACCTGGAGGAAACAAAGGCAATACAGTGAGAAGAAAGCTTAAAATTATCATTAGTAATCTCAGGAAAATAAAAGATGATTTTGCGTCCATGAACAAGAACGGGGTGATATATTTTTTTAAAGGAGCAATAAAATTGTCATGGAAGTTAAAAATACAATCACATAAGGGAAAATTTTGATAAAAGAATTGAAAAATAAAATTGAGAAGCTATTAGAGAGTAGAACAACAGGAGGAAAAGCTAGAAACAAGGAGAAAAGATTAGAAAATTAAATGATTTTTTCAGCATTTTAAAGATACAAATAAGTAGTTCCAGAAAGAATAAATTTAAAAATGGAGGTGAGGAGATTATGCAAGGAATGTCTCCAGAACTAACAGAGAAGAACTTATGGAAACTTATGAAAATGGAAAATGGAAACTCATCAAAAATGCTGCATAATTGATGAAAATAACTTATGGAAACTTATGGAAAAGACTCATCAAATATGCTACATAATTGATGAAAATAAGCGCATTAGAAAACATACCTTTAAATTCCAGATAGAAAAGTATTAGTGCTCAAAAAAAAAAAAAAAATCAGGAACCAGAGTGACCTCTAACTTCTAGATGGCAAACCTGGGATGGAAAAAAGACTTTTTGAAGGAAAATAAATTTTAGTCTTGAATTCATCATCCAACCACAAGATTAATCAAGTGTGGGGGTAGAATAAAGATATTTCAGGCGTGCGAGATCAAAACATTTACCCTCCATGAATCATTCCTTGGGAAGGTACTGAAGAACATTCTCCACCAAAGTGAGGAAAATACGAGATCTGGGATACAGGGGTTCAGATACAGGAAAGAAACTCAAGGAATACACAGGGCATGCCATGTGGCATTCTTAGGAGGCCAGCCGTGTTGCAGGCCCAGAGAGCAGCCACTCCAGGCAGGGCTTGCAGAACAGATCACTCCAGGAGAGATTTATCTTTAAGAAAATGCAGCTGATACAAAATCGATGTTTCTGAAAGTACTGAGAGGACATTTACCCCTTTGAGAGTTTGGGGATGCGTCCATGATAGATACATTAAACAACAAGCAAAGACAAGACACTAACTCCTGGGAAAATAAAAGTTGTACACAAATGGAAATGTAATCGCAGTATGCTTTTCATAGCTGTGAATAGTATTTGCATGCTTGTAATAGTATAGATTCTCACCAGAAAGTAAATTTTAACTATATTTGGGTGGATGTGGGCGGGGGGGGGGGGGAGAAAGTGATGGAGAGAGGAAAAGAAGAGAGCTGTCATTGTCTTCTGTAGAGAGAAGTAAATTGGTAATGCTCAAATTGTAAAGTTAAGAAGTAGCAGTAGATGCCTTAGAGGAAGGCAAATGCCAAAAGAAAATGCAAAAAGAATGGATAGCTGTTGCCTCTGTTAATGGGCAAAGATGGGAATAGTGGGGAAGAGTGGGAGTAGGTTCAAGGGATTACTGTTTTTCATGTTGTTTTTTCCTTAGAACCATTTGACTTTGCAAATTATTTGTGTACATTTCAGAAAAAATTTGAAAATTTAAATCTTGCTTCAGGAAAGTATTATGCTATTACCATTTGTGTAAGAAAACATAGTATATATGTAAATGGGCTTTTTTTTTTAAGTCATAAAGAATCTCTGGAAAGATATGCAGAAAGCCACGAACAGTGGCTGCCTCTCGGGATGGCAGCTAGTGTCCATCAACAGACAGAAGAGAGAGAGAGAGATTCTTGACCCTTAAACTCATTTGAGTTCTATGCTGTGTACCTGTATTACTTACTTACAAAGAAAAACTTCTAAGAAATAAAGAAATTGGGAATGAAATGGAAGCAAGAGAGCAAACAAAGTTAAAATTACATGGGCTCTAAAGAGAGTGCTCATATCCTTTTAGGACAGGTTCTTTCTTCAATGAATACAAACGCATGTCTTCTTACCATGCAATTGACATTATCCTTGTAGAACAAATGGAAGAAGGAAAAAAACCACTCACGATGCCATCAAGCATATAATCACTCTTAAATTGTCAGTGTATATCTTCTGAAACATCACTGTGTGTGTGTATGTTTGTGTATTTCTCACCCCTCCCATGGGATAATAGTACTTCATTTATGGGCTATTTTCACTCGACAATGAAGTGTAGTCACGTTCGTTATGAATCATTAAGGAATATTCCTGTTCAGATCATTTCAGTGACTGATTTTATTTCATCTCTTGGCTCCACCACAGTTGATTCATAATCCCCTACTGATAAATTGTTTCCAATTTTTCACCACCATAAACAATGCTCGTGTCCTAATTGCCGATCACATTCCTCACTGTTTCCTTAAACTGGGCTTCTAGAAATGGTCATTTGGCATGAACATGACTAAAAGGCTTGACACATCTTATAAAATTATCTTCTAGAAAATTTATACCAATTTACATCCTACCCCCAGCAATGCTGAAGAATGTCACCATCTCCCAGACCCTTGCCAGCATTTGGTTTATTTTTGCCAAATCTGGCAGATGAGGAAAAAAAAATTCATATCATAAGTATTTCTTTGGCTTACTGGTAAGGCTGAATATTTTTATATATTTATTGACAAAAAAAATTTTTTTTAACACCTTCTCCATGCCTAGTACTGTGCTAACTGAAGTGAGAGGCATCAAAACACACAGGATGGTCTCTTTCTTTGAAGGGTTTACAATCTCAGAAGAGGAAATGAATACACAACCAATACAGTATTATAATGCACTGTGTTATGATATGTAACCACAGGGAGGAAGGGATTAATTCTTCTATAAAACTTAAAGTGTTCAGACATAAAACATTTGAGTGGAGACTGGAAGGATGAGGAGGAGGACAGGGAAATGGGGTGTGCGATCCCAGAGAGTAGCGTGTTTAAGTGCAGCGACGATGTACGGTACCCTTGAGAAGGATGGGTGAGCTGGTAGGGTGGAAGCCAGGGGTGCATGTTGGAAATTGACAGTTCCTGGGAAGGAAGCCTAGAAAAGTGCACTGGGGCCCTCTTATGAAGAATTAGGAATAGATTCTCCAGACCAAAGGCTTCTGTCCAGTATTCCAGTCTTGTTTACAGGCTTCCATGTTGCAAACAGAGTAAGTGGCAAATATCCACCATGAACCCTAGAAATTATATGTAAAGTGTGTGTGTGTTTACATTTTCTGTGGTGGGTTTCCACTGCATTCTCAAAGGGGATAAAGGATTCAACACCACTGGTCCAGACCTTGGAGAGCCTTCCAGTATCTTCAGCAGGAGAGGAGCAGGATCAGGCCTGTGAGAAAGAACCCTGTCACTAATGAAGACTGGGGAGAACACAAGCAGGAAGGGGAACTGGACGTGACGTTTTGATAGATAACGTTAATAATACCCACCATTTATTGAGCATTTACTCTGCGGTAGACAAAATGCTGGATGCTTGGCACCTATTTTATTTCATCTTCAAACAGCACATTTAACAAATGAGGAAACGGAAATGGATTTTTTAATTAATCCCGGATCATGTGGCTACAAATGGCAGAGTCCATGGTTGACCACCAAGTCATGTGACTTCACAGCCCACTCTTGTAAACATTACCCTTCCCTGCCTCTCTTGTAAAGCCCCAGACCATTTCTTTCACACTTCATCTCCTAATTCTCAGTTAATTATTTTAAGTAGCAAAGTGACTCACTTCAGGGAAGAGAATCAAATGAGTGGAGATAGCATTTAGCAGATGAAAAAGAGAAAGGCCTCTGTGACTGTTCATTGTCCTTATTCCACAAAGAATTGATCGTCTGCTGAGATAATAGCATTAATCCAAAGAAATCCCTAGCTCTGCACATTGGTTTCTGTTGTTATTTGTGCCTTCTCATTCCACGGAAGGAAATTCTTGCGGATTTTAACTGGCAAACAAGTCATTTCGAAGAAAGCGCACAGCATTTTCTTCAAGCTCCACAGCCCTTCGCACCATGGATGAGGAGGTCTGCCTAAGTACATTCCCTCTCATTTACTGCTGAGATGACAGGTGCAAACAATAGCATTCACTTCTGCCTTTCATGGCAAGTGTTAAATACACCATGAGGAAACTTGTAAAAGCTCTGACTGTATTACCTTGGGAGCTGAACGCTGCCTAAGAACTACGCTGATGCACTATTATCAGGTAAAAAGCAAACATTATCTTCAGACACGTGAAACCTCAGGGTGTCACACTCATCAGCAGCAGGCACAGAATTCTGAATTGCAGAAGATCACCATCTTTCCATCTTTCACAGCCCCATGGGCATGCATGTACTAACCTTCTGTACGTGTCGTTCAAGGGCTGCTCTGAGGACTTGGCCTTTTTACCTCCAATTCTCAGAAAAAAACCAGAACCAGAGACAGCTATTGCTGAAGTTTAGATGGAAGGCTAGGAAAGCTCATTTTTGTCATTTTTGGAACAAATATGTGAAACTCTAAGGGCTCATCTGGTCCACTAAGGATAATCTCCCCCACCTTTTTTGTTCTGTTTTGTTTTGTTTTGTTTCAGAGGTGATTTAGTGATTCATCAGCTGCCTATTTAACACCCAGTGTTAATCACGTCCAGTGCCCTCCTTAATGCCCCTCACCCAGTCACCTCATCCTCCCACCCACCTCTCCTCCAGCAACCCTTAGTTTGTTTCCTATAGTTCAGAGCCTTTTATGGTTTGTTTCCCTCTCTGTTTTCATCTTATTTTTCCTTCCCTTCCCCTATGTTCATCTGCTTTGTTTCTTAAATTCCACATATGAATGAAATCATGTATTTGTCCTTCTCTGATTAATGTATTTCACTTAACATACTACCCTCTAGTTCCATCCACATCATTGCGAATGCCAAGATTTCATTCTTTTTGATGGTTGAGTAGTATTCCGTGTGTGTGTGTGTGTGTGTGTGTGTGTGTGTGTGTGTACACTACATCTTTATCCATTCATCTGTCGATGGACATCTGGGCTCTTTCCACAGTTTGGCTGTTGTGGACATTGCTGCTACAAACATTGGGGTGCACGTGCCCTTTTAAATCACTGTTTGTATCCTTTGGATAAATACTTAATAGTGCAATTGCTGGGTTGTAGCATAGTTCTATTTTTAACTTTTTGAGGAATCTCCATACTGTCTTCCAGAGTGAGCCAAATCCCTTTGAAGGGCTCATCTGATCCACTAAGGATAATCTCCCCATCTTAAAATCAGTGGACGTGGGACCTTAACTCTATCTCCAAAATCCCTTCACAGCCCTAGATTCATGTTTGATTAAATAACTGGAAAAAGGTACCCGTGCACCAGGACACAGACACCTTGGGGGCCACCTTATAACTCTGCCTTCCACAGACCCCCACACGCTGCTTCTCTTCTGGCAAAGGTAGTATCTGTCATATGCTTTCTTAGCATCCCTCTTTGTTTCCTCAGTTTTGTAATCTTATTATTTTTAGCAAATACCAGTGAGCCTATAACCATGTGTCATGTGGAGCATTTCGTATTTTGGTGAAATGATGACAATGACGTCATTCGTGAGGACTTACGCTGTCAGACGCTGCTCCAAGTTTCACATGCGGGACCTCGCTGAAGCATCACCACCGTCAGCACAGAGGGTGCAGCTGGTGTCTCAAGCTCCACACGAGAACACTGAGCCTGGGCATGGCTAAGTAACATGCCCAAGATCCAGTGGTTGGAAAGCAGTGACGCTGGGATTCAAACCCACATCCCTTTCCTTCAGAGCCCTTCTTCCTAACCCATTTCCATCATCTTACTCTATTGGGGTTTTGAAAGGTTGTGCAGTGTCCTCCATAGCTATGATGATCTTCATTCGTCCCTTTCTTCTCCCATCAGAACTGCCATCTGATAACAGAAAATATCACATATGCCAAGTCCTTCCTAGTAGCAAAGGACACCCCTAAAAGTCAAAGAGCAAAGAGACACAAGGGTGTTAGAGCAGTTTAAAGCTTGACTTTGGAGAAGAATAGTCCAGTACCTTAGCAGCTGGCATTTTAATGTGCCTTATTCGTGAGTTCTATGATATACTTTGCTGCCTGGTTTTATGCCAAACATTGATTAATAGGCTTCATCAAAAAGAAAGCTCACCAATTCAGCCCTGGAGAACAACTTCATATCTTCTTTCCAGAGTAGCCAACCTGTGTCAGCAGGAATCAGGATAGAAATGGTACCCATCCACTGAAAACTAATGTCCCCTGACTCGAAATAGCACTTATACTGGTGACACGCTATCTTCGTTGTGAACAGAGGGTTGACCTGTGCTACTGGCTAGAGGAGGAAAATAAATGGCTGTAACAGGAGAGATGACACCGAAAGAACCTTCTTCTGAAAGGCATTTGCTTTTCGATAAAAGAAGGAAAAAGTGGCATTGATTTATGTCTTATTTGTAAGCTGAGTCTCATAAATGAGTAAAACTATGTAGAGTACTCCAAGACCACTAATTTGGGAATAAGGGCCAACAGCTGAGATGATCTGATCTAGAACTTTCTTATTTTCTCTTGTATCTGCCCCTCCATGTTTCCTAACAGCAGACAGGTATGAACCCCAGGCCTGCAATTCCCATAGGAGTTGAAATGCCAAGTTATGCGTCCATTTCTGTGTTCTGATGGAGTAAATTCTTCACCTTCCCCAATCTGAGATCCGGGGGTCGTGGGGGGGAGTGAACAGAGCAAAGGGGATCAGGAGTACTGGGGGGAAGGTTTGCAATTTAAAATGTGATGGGCAGAGTAGATTTCGTTGAGAGGTATCATTTGTCCAAAGACCTTAGGGAGGAAAGAGTGAGCTATGAGAGTCTAAGTGGTTAACAGAAATAGACTGGTAGGCATCACTTCCTACTGTATTAATGAGTCCTATCATGCATTTCAAAATGAGTTTGAGATATTAGCAAATGAAATTCCATTGATTATTATGAAATATTAACCCCTGTATTGTGTTCATTAATGAAAGTTGTTCATCCTCACTATAACATCATAGAAACTTCGCCCTTGAAAAACATTTGTTTTAAAAAATTACAGATTCCAGGAAAGATGCTGTACCTTCTGTTGGTATCTCAGAATTTGGAGATTAGAGCAGATCATTAGTATAAGCTTGTTAGAGAACTGGACTGTCATCCTGAGAAAGAGATACAAAGAATCTTCACAGAGCATTCAAAAGTGGAATTGTAGGTTTGCTCTTCAGAATCAGATTGCTTTTTGAAAAAAAGAAAAGCCAACAAACACCCAGCTGCTTTGATTCAAAAAAATAATGTTTGTCTCTGATGTGGAGTTCTGCAGTGCCAGCCATTTGAAGTCTAGAGAGCTTTGACAGGAGCAGAATGAAAAGCCAAGAATATCTTCACTGTTAACTTGTAGTCTTGTGTTGCAGGCACACAAAAAGTCCCTGTGGACGGTTGAACCCAGTGAGGGCATGGTTCCCCCGGAAACGGATCTTCAGCTGACACTGACGGCCAACGTGAACGACATCCTGACATTCAAAGACACGGTCGTCTTGGACATAGAAAATAGCAGCACTTACCGGATTCCTGTCCAGGCTTCTGGAGTTGGCTCCACCATTGTCTCAGATAAGCCCTTTGCTCCAGAACTCAATTTGGGAGCACATTTTAGGTAGGGAGACTTCCGGGATTGATCCTTACAGATACTAGAGGTGTTGCATTAGCTGAGCATCTCCTCTACCTTGAAAAACTTTTATTTCTTTTAAAAGATTGTATTTATTTATTTGACAGAGAGAGATCACAAGTAGGCAGAGAGGCAGGCAGAGAAAGAGAGAGGGGGAAGCAGGCTCCGTGCTGAACAGAGAGCCCGATGCAGGACTCGATCCCAGGACCCTGAGATCATGACCTGAGCCGCAGGCAGAGGCTTAACCCACAGAGCCGCCCAGGCGCCCTGAAAAACTATTTTAAGTAAACAGAACTGGCGTCTTTAGCCTCCCCTCCCTTTTCCTGTCTTTATTCTCCCTCCAAATGGGAACATCATCTGCCAGAAGACATTTCCTAGGTACAGCGTAGTGGAGTTCTCCAAGCTGTGTCCCTCCACACTAGAGAAGAGACTTCTGGAAGTGCATTTTTCTCTCAAACATATAGTGGCTTCTTTGTGACAAATTTAGAATCTCAGCCATGGTGTCTCCTCTTCAATTCCAATGCGCTGCTCATTCCTCTCCATGAATGTAGAAAACACAGATGCAGCTCGGTGGTGACCTGAGTAGAGCATAACTTGGAAGATTAAAAATGTATTGTATGTGATCAGTTCTTGCAAGGCTGGTAATTTTTCTGGTATTACGTCCTCTGCTTGTCTCCCCATCCAAGCACCAACAGTGGAGATGGTCGCACTGGACTCCAGCTGGAAAGCTAGAGACTCTCCATATTTAAATAAAAGGTGGTACAGGATAGACATCTCTGACTAGAGCAGTCTAAAGCCAGCTCTGAAAATGTATGAGGTTTGAATGCTAACAGGGGAGGATATATATGGGAGTTTATTCATGGCTCCTCAGAGGAGTCACATGGCTGCCGCTAGTGGGCTCTTGGGGGCCAGCTGAATCTGGTCTGTCTGTGGCAATACTGTGAACAGATCTCAGAGGGGTGCTCCTGCCTGGTGTAACAGGCCTTGAAACCAAGACGGACATGCTATACTTAGAGAGGATGTGCCTGACAAAAATCAGTTAGGGTTCCTCCCCAAAAGCCCATCCACACCCCTTTTCCTCTGCTCCATCTATAACACAGGACACTTGATGGAAACTACATTAACCAGTAGGCATGAAGTAACAGGCGAGTCAGATCGTTGAATTGCACATGTTTTCAGAGAAGCATCCAATTACAGTTTTTGTGTCAACTAGGTGTAAAAATACTCCTCTCCACCCATCTCGTGGCCATAAGCTAGGGCATTTTGTCATTGCATATCATGCTTCTATTTCCAAATTTCTTGTTAAGTGCACTCAAATATAATTATAGAAAACAATACACTGCACGCCAGACTTAATTACATGTTCTCCTTAGTCTCCCAATAGTGTCAGATAGCCCCCGAGGATTTTCTGACACTTGCCTAGAAATGGAGGGTTAGCTAATAGTTGTCTATGAATGCAGAAGCAAACAGCAGCTTTCAGCTGCCAATTTCTCCTCTGGACAAACCCTGCTGTTTTTCTTTTCACCATAAAATCATGATGCCAGCCACCTCCAGGAGAAGCATCAAAAGCAGGGGTGGGTAAACAGCAGCCCACTGCCTGCTTCTGTAAATGCAGTCTTACTGGCACACAGCCGTGCCCATTCCCACACAGACACTTTCTGGGGCTCCTTTCACACTACAATGGAGAGTTGAGTTGTCGTGACGGACCACATGGCCCACAAAGTCTGAAGTATTTATTATTCATCTCTTTACAGAAACAGTTGGCCAACTTTTTGAACGTAATTGTCTGAAGAAAAACCCATATGGCGCCTCTTCTGGTTGTGTATACTGGGGCCACGCCCTTGAATTTTCAGAGCTTCTATTTCTTTACCTATAAGATGGGAGAAGATATACTTACTATTGCTGGGTTGCTGTGAGGATGAAAGATACACCTACTATGTACAAGTGACAGAGAGTCTGCCTACTTTATAAATAGTTTATATTATTATTATCTCCCTAAAGCCTCGACTTAATTGTGAAGTCGAGCTACTGCAGTAAACATGCTCTGTGGACACATAATTAGAGAGAAAAGGTTACATGGGACAGCTGGCAGATACTCGTTATTTATCCGCTGCTTCAACTTACTTATTAGATATGATGCTATTTGTAATGAGAAACAGAGGGGATGAAGTCTGAAAGCCTGATGAAATTTTAAAAATAAAAAGTCCTCCATTCTGAGATGAGTTTTCTCCCTGGGGAAAAAAAAAATTTTCAATAAACTTATAAATCAGTTATTTTATTTTATTTTTATTTTTCTAATCTTTCTTGTTTATTTGAGAAAGAGAGACAGAGATAGCAACAGAGAACATAAGCAGGGAGGAGAGGGAGAAGCAGGCTCCCCACTGAGCAGGGAGCCTGATGCAGGGCTTGATCCCAGGACCCTGGGATCATGACCTGAGCTGAAGGCAGATGCTGAGATGAAGGCAGATTAATCAGCTGCGCTACCCAAGTGCCCCTAAATCAGTTTTTAAAAAAATACTAAACAAAATCATGTTTGAGCCAAGGTCTTAGAAATCCCAGTGTCTCACAAAGAGCCAATCAAGAGGTTCTTTATAAATATTGATGGTATAGATGAATGAACAAAGAAATGAATTCCTGAATGAAATAGCAGCATTGTTAAAGGACTACTCTGAGAAAAATGACCAATCCAGCTGAGGTTGTGGTCCATCATACAGTCCCCTTGAGCTCTGGCCGGGCTTGCTGGGTATGTGTGGTTTCTCTTCCAAGTGCCCTTCAAGTTGAGCACATCACAAGGTATTTTGCTCAGTCAGTGGAAATTTACTCAACAGGGGTTGAAATATATTTCTCCTCCAGGAGGTATTTTGCCTTCCTTTCACTCCTCAGAATCATTTCTCGTAAATTAGAGTGGTTTTCGCACATACTGTGTCTGTGTTCTGTGCTCCTTCCCTGGTGATGGCAACTCAGGGACCAGACCCAGGTGCCCCACTCAAGGCTGTGGACTCCATTATATTTTAATGGACATAAAAGTGTCCCATTACTGTGGTGCCTCCTCATAACCTCATCACGTAGCCTTCCTAAATTTAAAAAAAAAAAATAACGTCCACTTCTTTACTCCCTTTTTAAATACTTTCAGAGGAGTAAATTCCAAGTGTGGAAAACTGAACAGAATACCCCAAAGCTGAGTGCTCTCAACCCCTGCCTCCTCTTTTCCAGCCTGGACACATACTATTACCGCTTCAAGTTGACCAACAAAGGACGTCGGGTCCAACAGTTGTTCTGGATGAATGAAGATTTTCATCCACAGGGCAAGCTGAACAAGAAGGGCCTGGCTAAGAAGGGTCTTGCTAAGAGCCAGCCCCAACCTCAGGGCTCCCAGGAGTCCAAGGCACCCCTGGGCCCCGTGTTTCAGCTCCATCCCGTCAGAATGGAGCTGTACCCCGACCAGACGATCGACGTGATACTCGAAGGCTATTCTGCTACTCCCAGGGTAAGAGGATAGCACATTTAGAAGCTATTTTTCTCCTAAATAAATCTTTGCTCTATTTCTTAGGAGAGTCCCTTGACATTTATCTGAAGAAAGGATGTGGTTGCTCATTTCACACAGCACGGAGTTACCATGGCAGCACCCATTGCTCTCAGGGTTCAGCTCTGCTCAGTTTTCTGTTTGTTTCCACAGCTACCACGAACCCAACCTTACACTTGCCATATCAAGTAGGTTCTCCTCCCCAGGATCAGCAGGGACCAGCCAGCAAGTCTCTGGCAGAGGGACAGCCAGTGTTCAGCCAAAGCTAAGCCTCCTCTCAACACTTAGCAATATTAATTTCACATTTCTTCAAAAAGGATGTGTTCAGAGATACTCTCAGCCAACTCTCCTATCTAGGGATTGGGACTTCTTGGTCCCTTCCCTCTCAACCTGACACAACAGTTTCCTATTTATAACCATCATTGCTTTGTTTGTCAATTAAAAAGCTGAGTTACGGTCAGCTTTGATGTCCTGCTCATATTTATATCATCACTACTCTGCCTTAAACATTTAAGCAGTTCCAAATCATTGTCTGTTTATTCGTATTCCCTCATGGAAATTGGAAACTGTCAAAAAAAAAAAAAAAGAAACATCCTCAATCACACCTCTTCTACCTCACAAATGCAGGCTCTGTGCATGCGAGATGATCATGCTTGAGCTCCTGCTGGTGTCACCAAAGTAGGAGGTGATACCGAACTTTGTTCTCACGCAATAGGAAAGGGGAGAAATTGGTCTCCCAGCAGACAAGATGGGAAAGCCCGTCCCTTGCCTTAGCTCCTCTAGGATCACAGACTTTATTTCCTTTACATTCTTTCTTCACAGAGCATTTTCAGGCAAAACACATCCCTCAGTGCAAAAATGAAAAGGTTATTTCCCATCGTGGAGTAAATAATGTGCTCTTTCAGGGATTCAGCCAACTTTTCCCAAGTACGTACCCCATGACAAACCCCGTGCTAGGCACTGAGGCTGCGTGATGGCTAGAATGCAGCCCCTCATCTCAAGACACTGGCAGTCTGTTGCGGGAGCACATCTACAATGTTGTTCTCGAGAGCGGATCATATTCTTAAAGGCATTAAATCTGAGCAGCTGGGATTCTAAATTCAGTTTAAGATTTACTAAAAACTTCCTGGAATGTTCTTCCCTGTTGTAGTACATAATTGAGAAGAGACTTAAATTCATTAACATCCAAAACCTGAATATTCCTCAGTGTAAACTATTCGTGATATCACTTCACTCTAAGCCCTTTGTACTTTATAAAAATCTGGGCCTCTTGGGTCCAAAGAAATATTGGTTTCTATAGCATGATTTTTAAATACTCAAGAATGAAAGGCAACACTTTTCTAGCCATAGCTCCTGACTAGCTTGATAAGAAATCTTGTATCTACCATTGAACTTTAAGCCCAGGATGGATTTTACCTGCCTCGTCTGCCACTGTTCTGTATGTCCAGTCCCTAACCGTCCTGATACATAATACATGTTAAACTGAATGTAAATCAGTTGTGTCCTCAGAGCAGTTGGAAACCAACATGGGATCCACCCAGGACATAGTTGGCCAATCAGACTTTAATAATAGTGTGACAGAGAGCAATCCCTGAAATGCACCGCTCAGAAAAATGTGCTTTTTCCGTGGGGTTTCCAGGCAGGTAGTTGAGAATCAGCTTGCTGATTGTTGAGAAATAAGTTTTCGGAGCAATGGATATTCTAAAAGTGCCAGTGTATCTCCTCTACAGAAAGTCAAAGAAAAGCTGGTGTGCCATGCCATGATCGGGGCACAAAAGGGGAAGAGCTTGGTGATGACTGTGAATATCCTCTGTGAGTTCATAGCGCCGCTTATCCAGCTGTCCACGAAACAGCTCATATACCGACTGGAGAAGGTCAGTGCGGCTTGCTGCCCGGGGTGGGTCGGGGAGGGGTCAGCATGTTCACATTTTCATTTTGGAAGCTAAATTAATGGGAAGATTGTTGACACCCACACCCAGCCAGTGTTTTTTCAGCTTCAGAAGCCAATACACATTGAATTAAAACTTCTGAATCTGAACCTACATTCCTCTGAAATGTAAATTGCTATGGAAATTCTACTTCCATCATTCCTGATTTAGAAGACTGAAGTAAATGAAGGGGTATTCCAACACACTGAAAATGCATTTTAGTTGATCTTTTTACTCTAAGTAGATTAAATAAACATCATAGTATAGAAAAGGTTGGAGTAGAATTATTGATAATTATAATCGGTAAGAATAGGTGCCACTAGCCACCTCTTTGACCTCAGCCGTAGTAAATTCTTACTTGACACATCACCGGAGGCGAGGAACACATTAACTGTTGGGACTTCATCAAGATATAAAGCTTCTGCACAGCCATGGAAGCAATCACAAAACTAAAAGGCAGCCTGTAGAATGGGCTATATTTGCAAATGACATATCTGATAAAGGGTTAGTATCCAAAATCTGTAAGGAACTTATCAAAGTCAACACCCAAAGAACAAATAATCCAGTTAAGACATGGCCAGAAGACCTGAATAGACACTTCTGCAAAAAAACACATCCAGATGGCTAACAGACAAAACAAAATATGCCCAACATCACTCAGCATCAGGGAAATACAGATCAAAACCACAATGAAATGCCACCTCACACCAGTCAGAACAGCTCAAACCAACACAAGAAACAACAAAGGTTGGTGAGGATGCAGACAAAGGGGAACCCTCTTACACTGTTGGTGGGAATGCAAGCTGGTACAGCCACTCTGGAAAACAGAATGGAGGTTCCTCAAAATTAACACTAGAGCTACCCTATGACCCAGCAATTGCAGTACTGGGTATTTACCCAAAGGATACAAAAATGCAGATTTGAAAAGGTAACAACACCCCAGTGTTTATAGCAGCATAATCAACAGTAGCTGAACTATGGAGAGAGCCCAAATGTCCATCAAATGATGAATGGTTAAAGATGTGATAGAAACAGTGGAATATTACTCGGCCATCAAAAAGAATGAAATCTTGCCATTCATGAAGACACAGATGGAGCTAGGGTGTATTATGCTAAGTGAAATAAGTCAGTCAGAGGAAGACAGATACCATATGATTTCATATGTGGAATCTAAGAAACAAAACAGATGAACATATCAGAGGGGGGAAAGAAGAAGAGAGGGAAACAAACCATAAGAGACTATTAATGACAGGGCACAAACTAAGGGTTGCTGGAGGGAGGTGGGTAGGGGATGGGCTGGATGGGCGATGGGCATTAAGGAGGGCACTTCTGAGGAGCACTGGGTGTTGTACGTAAGTGATGAATCATTGAATTCTACTCCAGAAATCAATATTGCACTATATGCTAAATAACTAGAATTTAAATAAAAATTTGAAAAAAGAAAAAAAAAGAATAGCCGCCACTTAACTGAATGGTATCCACTGGCGTCAAGCTGTGCTTCGCACATGCACTTTCCCAGCTGTTTCCTCACGACAATCTGTGCTGCAGCTTCTGTTGTCGTTCCCATCGCACGTGTGGGGAAATAGAGATGCAAGTTAAGCTGTTATGCAGATCACCCAACAGCGCCTGAGAGGTATCAACTTAAACAGATTCACACTCTTTAATTTATGTGGCTATAAATGCCCATGACTTTATATGGCCATTAGGGACATGCAATGAATGGAGGCAGAGGATGGGGAAAGCTGGGAATGGTCGCTGCTCGGTGCAGGGGGTCAGGATGGTGAGGAGGTGGGCCACACTTCACAGCAGGATGTCACCTATTCCTAGGCAGACTTCCGTCCTAGAATTATGTAAAATCCAAACCAGAGACGTAGAGAATATCTCTTCCAAGTTGAGGACTGTATTGGTGCTGGAAATCTGGTGAAACAGCCTGACATAGTCAAAGCTAAGAGACTGATTGAGGTTACACACTAAACAAATTATTAAAATTATTTGTTTAAGATTCAATTTTAAACAGTGCCATGGAAAAGAGATAGAAGACTGTGAGAACATGTCTTGGAGACATGGCTGTATTTGTACATGTGGTCACAGAGGGCTTCCTTCAGCAAGGGCCTCATGCTGAGACTTGAAGGAGAAATAGAAGTTAGTCTGGTGACTAGGACAGAGCAGAGAATCACAAGCTGAGGGAACAGCACATACGAAGGGCCTGAGTTAGGAAAGATGTTGGGAGTATACAGAACTGAAAGGTCACCTTAGAGAATGTGCCCAAAATGACAGGAGGTCCATCTAGAGAAAATGGACAGAGGCCAGATGAGTCTGGCATGACTGGGAGGCATGTTCTCAACTTTGGGTTTTGTTCTGGGTGGCCATTGGAGGGCCATAGGCAGGGAGAGGAGTGACATGGTCAGGTTTATTCATTGGATTCATACTGGCTGCCTAATGGAATATTTATCAAGGCCTACCACATACCAGGCACTGTGTTGAGACTAGGGATAGAACAGTGAGAATAGTCCCTCCCAGAAGAACCTCACAGCCAACTGGGAAAACTAAGTATTAATTAAGCTGCTGTTCCATAGTGTGGAACATATGTAATCAAAGCTAGGTCCTGACATGGTGTCATACAGAAGGACTAAGTTTGGCAGCGCCTAGCTGATTATGGGGCAATCCACCAGGAATCCTTTTGTTACCTGGAGACTCGCAGGGGAATGTTCAGGACCATTGTTTCTGGTAGTAGATTCCATTATATTTTGTTCATATTAAACATCTCTTGAGCATCCACTATAGATAAAGAGCTCTGCTAGGAGATGAATAAGGGAGCTTATAATCAAGGAAGGGGAGGGCAGGTGTACAAGTTCACTTCAAGCCAACAGATAATTTGGGGGCACTTACATCATATTGCAGCAAAGACACAGCAAAACCCTGGCTTAATAGGCTAATGGGGAAAGTAGACTTTGAAGAAATAGAATAGGGGTTTCAGCTACAGGATGGTCAACTGTGACAAGCTCTATGAGATATATAAAAATTAATACTACGTGAGTTCCTGCTTAGTTATTACATTTTCATTGCTCTATCTTAAAATTTTCCTTTTAAAGTAATCAGGAGAGAGATTTATTGGCAACAGCTGCACCAAATTCAGTGGCATTGCATTTCCTCTAAATTTGGTTATTCAGAGAGAATTCAGTGAATATTTATTAAATATTTTATGCAAGACATTACAGTATATGTTAAATATGCAGCCTGGTTTCTTATTAGATTTTTTTTGTGTGAGCCTATAAACACTCATAAAAATGTGTGCATAGTGTTCCTTTCCTTCTTTTTATATCCTGAAGCCTTAGGGATTTTTTAAAATTCTTGTTTAAATCTCTGTTATCACTAGAATAAAAGAGCAAATATTTTGAATGTGGTAGCGACTTATTGAATTAAGAAACAAATTATCATAACTCTGTGTTCGTTTGTTTTTGCCCTTCTCTTCTTCCCCCCAAATATCATAATTGTGAACTCTGTTCAATGACTGTGTTTTTCATTATTTCCCACTCACATGTAAGCCATATCAGGGACAATGAAGGAATGCAACTTTATTACCCAGCATGCACAAGAGGCCTGTTGGTGTTGGTGTTCCGAGTTAATTATGTAACACCCAATTATCTGTCCTGTCTCTTTTGGGGCTCAAGGCAGTGGGTCTGATTTAGGACGTTAGACTCTAACGATACCAGCCCTGCCTATGGGAAGAATTCTTCTACAACTGTTTCCTCAGATTTGATCTACTTTATATGTGATACCATTCATAACCACACAGATGAAGCCACATCTCTGTGGAATTGAAAAGGTCAACTGAAGGTAGCAGCCAGTTTGCTTCATGAAGTCCAGCAGTAAATCCTGTCTCCTGATATGTGGGGAGAAAGACAACCCAGAGAGAAGGGGTTATTTTAAAATAGAATGGCTCTCTGTGCATCGACTCCTTCTCATTGTTAACCTCTAAATGGCCTCTTGCCAAAACCGACCAAGTATGGCTTCTTTGCGTCATGGCTTCCTGAGGTGGCAGAGCTGTCTGAAGGAAGGTCACTGGGTGGTTAGCCTTTGTATGGCCCCAAGGTGCTGCTTCATCCCTTCCCCAAACTGTATTATATCATCTGCAAATACAAGGTGAAGTCAGTACCTGTATTAGAGGGAGGGAAACAACGGCTGGCATCTCATGCCAAGTGCCAGACTGAACCCCTGAAAGAACTCTGGGCGTGCACAGGGGACCAGTGGAGTACAACTAAGGCAGAGGAGGCTTAAGCCAGCTATTAAGGACTGAATGTTTGTGTGCCCCCGAACCCCCGACCCCAGATTCATAGACTGAACTCCTAATCCCCAGTGTGATGATGCTGGAGGTGGGGCGCTTTGAGAGGTAATGAAGTCGTGAAGACAGAGCCCTCAGGAATGGGATGAGTGCCCTGAAATTCGAGACAAGAGAGATGATCTCCCTCTCAGCCATGTGAGAAGATAGCTGTCTAAAGCCAGACACCAGATCTGCTGGCACCTTGATCTTGGACTTTCTAGCCTCCAGAACTCTGAGACATAAATGTCTGTTGCTTAAAGCACCCTGTCTATGACATTCATTATAGCAGCCCAAACTGACAGAGACATAACCGACTCTGGTTCCCCGAGCCCCTCCGAGCTAGAACCAGGGAACAGGGACCACAGCAGAAGGAAGACTGTGTCAAACAAAGAAGCAAGGACAGAGTCAGAAGGATTTAACTGAAATTGGAACAAGGAGAAAAAGCAAAACAATGAGGCCTGGTGAAAACAGGCTAGAGTTGTGGGCATGATTGGTGGGAGACTCTCTTTGGAAGCCGAAGACTGAGCTTGTGGTTGCCTCCTACTGATATTAAAGGATACCCTTTCCACAGCACACGAGAAATAACACAGGCTCCCACATCAGAATGAGAAAAATGTTCAGCTCAAGATCCATTTTTATGCTTTCTGCAGTTGAAAAACTAAATTTGATGTGTCTAAGAAAGTGAAAAGAAGCTTCTAAATCAACTATCCCTGTCCTACCAGGAAAAATGTACAGGAAATGGTTGTGAGCATTTGTCACTGTAACAATATATTGCAAACATATAAATTTTTGCAAATTGGATATTTTAAGCATAGAAGAAATATTGTATAAGGAAAATGTTCTGTTCGTTATAATGAGGTAGGGTTCTTCAACAAGATATCACTAATTTATTAAGTTTTGTTTTGTGATACTAGAAAACTATAGTAACAGTACTATCCAGAGGCATGGCTTGTATAGGTGTGTTTACCCTGGCGACAAGAGAGTAAGAAATCTAATCCGTGTTTTCTAGCTTACATCAGTTCAGTTCATTTATCAGTAATCCACTATAAATTGCAAATGATTTATTTAAATCCGTTCAAGAGGAAAAGGCAGAGAGCAAGGATGGGTAAGGAATGAAAATTCTACTGTTAACAATGAACATGAGACTTTGATTGCTAAAGGCTTACTATTTTTACCATAACTCGCTTTCCTCTTTTCCCTCTTTTGCAGAAACCTAACACTATCCTGGAACCTGATTACCAGCCCTTGGTTGTGAAGAACATTTCCACCCTGCCTGTGAATATGTTACTTTCAACAAGCGGACCCTTCTTTATCTGTGAGACTGATAAATCTCCCCTGCCATTAACTCCCGAGGTAAGTTGACAGAAGGCTGTCCTAACGAGCTCCTGGGAGAGTTGTGTGTGGGACAAAGGAAGAGAACAATGTCAGTATACTACCCAATTTCCGCCTAGACAGATAGAAAGAATTCAAGAAACAAAGAGGGAAGAATATAGAAACTTTTAAATGTCATAGACTCCGATGTCAACCAACTGTTAGTAAGAGTGTAAGAACTTTGGCTCATTAAGATGATCCTTCATTCCTGCCTATTGGAATCTCCAGAAAACAGTGACTTCCCACTGATGACATTAGAGATCTTTTAATTCTACTTTCTCAAATCGGACCAAAGCTCCCTACTCTAGCCAACAGGGAAATAGTTAAAACCAGTTCCTGGACCAGAGAGCCCATTTCCAGATACTAAGAAATCCAAACCGGGCTGAAGGAGAAGGCTGTGAGCTTACTGAGCCCCTGGTCTGAGGCAGGATGCAGTAGTCTCTAAATATCCCTACAGGATCACCGCCGTGGTTCTTTGCTGGGCATGAGGACGCCAGTGGAAATGGCCAGGCCATGGGGCAGGTGGCACAGAAGAGCTGGAGGGAAGGAGGGAAGGAGAAACCAGATCCACACACCAAAACACAGCTTCCCAGGCTAGGGAGACAGCTCATGAGGGAGTGACATAAAGGAGGAAGGGAGGGCAGGCCCGACAGTGCGATCTCAGAAGAGGGAACCTATGACTGAAGATTTGCCATGAGCCTCACTCAGGGAGATGGATCCTGGGGGGAGCGGGGGGACAGAACTGCTTAGGGAGAGGGTTGCCTATGGTACCCAGCTGGTGGCTGTAAACTGCATGACCGCACTCCCCTCCCCCCCCCCCAGTTTTTTACTGGGTTACCTTCAAACCTGAGCTGGGAGAAAAAAAACAGCTAAGATCTTTGAATAGAGGAATAAAAGAAGAGGCAGAAGAAAAACCTACTGCCAGGGAACCTACAGAAGGAAGAAGACCAAAAGTATAAATGTTGTTCTCTATAGTCTCAAAGAAATGATAGATGGTATGACCTATCTTTTAAAAAAAAAAAAATCTTAAAGATGAGATACAAGTGTTCTAAGTGGAGACAAAGACTAAACTCAGAGCAAAGGAGAACAAGTGGGATGACAAAATGAAAATTCAGACATGACCAGCTTTCTCGGTCTGGGTGGTAGATCAGACCCACTCTCTTATCCCTCCTGAAACTTGAAGATAAAAGTAGAAATGATGAGAAGGAAAAAGCCCAGAACAATAAAATCAAGTGGGAAGAGGATGGAGATAACCAGATAATGAGAGATTTGAACAAATTCTAGAAGAGAGAATAAGGATGGAATGGGTTGACAAAAAGCCACAAAAACCTGCATTCTAGAAAATTCTCCAGTGAAATCGCAAAGATGTTGGAGTCATTCAGCCTAAATAGCCCGAGCTCAGAGGTAACAAGTGTGAAGCAAGCACTAGAAATAGAGGAATTCCACGTGCACTAGACAGCTGTCCCTCCTGACCCCACACAAAAAATATGGGCAGCTGGCTCTTATCCTAAGACCTAAAGATAAGTGCTCTTCCCCAGAGAAACTGATAAAAATGTCAGGGGAAATTTGATGTTTCTAGTGTGAGTTTCACCCCTTCAGCATTATGCCTGGCGTCTGGAGTATGTCCACAACTTGATCATCCCTTCTCTGCTCAAGGAAGAAGCTGTTCTATGGACCAGCCCTATAATATGAATTGAGACATGGCAGCCTCTGGATTGTTGGGATGCCAGGTTGGGTCAGGAACTACCGCTTCTTGTAGTAACTTTTAAAGCACAGTCTGACCTTTCATATTATTTGCATGTATAACTTTAATAAAAGCATATGTATAGTTCAAAAAAATAAAGAGCCCCTAGAAATCAATAGGAAAAATACCAATAGCCCATTAGAAAAAGAGACAAGGGAAATGAACAGAGTTCACCGAAAGAAAAATAAAGCAGTTCTTAAACATGAAAATGTGCTCAACTTTAATTACATTAGAAGAAATGAAATTCAAATTACGATGAAACACATTTTTTTCCTATCAGATTAGCAAAGAGCAAAAATTGGGTAGTTCTCTGTGTTGGGAAGGCATGTAGAAACAGTGTTGGGGAAGGCATACATCAGGTGATATGGCTACAGCTGTTAAAATTTAAATTTAAAATTTTAAATGCCCATACCCTTTGACTTACTTCTTCTATTGCTAAGAATTTACCCTTCAGCTGAATTTACCCTTCAGCAAGGATATTCATTGCGGCATTGATTATCAGAGCAAAATATTGGGAGCCAATATCTATCCGTAGGAGACTGGTTAAGTCAGTGTTGGCAGAATTTTATGATAGAGTAAAATGCTGCTGCAAGGCAACTCCATATGCTCTGATGGGTGATCTCCCAGTGGAAAAAGCAAGTTGCGGAACAGGAGTGCACAGTATGCTCTCGTGTGTATAAAAAATTTAAAAATACATACATGAACATGATTTTCTATTCACACAATATCTCCAACAAGGAAAAGCAAGACACTTGTGACCTTGGTTACTTCAGGGGAGGGGAACTAGTTGGCTTGATTAAGAGGTTTCCATTTTTTAAAGTAAGGCCATACCTTGTCCTGGGACAGAACGTTATGAAATATTCAACAGGGAGACATATCTTAGTTCCTGGTCTTACTGATACCCAAAGAGTTCTATGGTCTCTAAGCAGAAAAGAAGGGGCCCATCAAGGGAGGAGTTTAGACTCAGCACAGACTTCTCCACGATAATACCTAATGCCAGATGACAAGGGAGGGATTACTACAGAGTTTTCCAAGAAAGAGCAACCCAGCTACTGTCCTTTGAGTGTAAAGACAACAGACAGACACTGTCAGAATGCGAGAATCAATGAACACAGCATTCAAGACAACTGGGGCCAGTGAAATTACAGCCATGCAGGAGAAGAACCAAATAAAGTAGCCGGCAATGGAAAGCCCTCTAAGGGAAAGACTGGTGGGAAGCACTGAGCCCATTCAGCTGTAGAACTGAGACTACACGACTTTGGTGGTTATGACTTGGGAACAGAATGTTTGAAAGCTCTCCATTTAAAAAGGAACACTACAGCCAATAAAAATTAGGAGATACAGGGAGCATAAGTGTGTTGATATTTCCTTCCTTTTCACAGGCGGCATCAGTAAGCTATTATCTATATTTGAAACTGCTTAATACTTAGCTATCTTCTTTCTTGATCATAGGGATACTAGTAGTAATCAGCATTCATATACCATACTTGCACCGTGTGCCAGCCACTACTCTGAACACATTACATAAATATTAACTTGTTTTAGGCTCTTAAAAAAAAAGTAGGGACTGTTATTACCCCTATTTCACAGATAGAGAAGCTGAGGTCTAGGAAGGCTGGGCAGATTTCCTCAAATTCACAGACCTGGTAATGGGCAGAAGCCAGATTTGGACCCAAGCAGTCTGGCTCCAGAATCAGAGTATTTTTTTCAGGTGTTTTGTTTTTGTTTTTAGGAAAAATCCAAATATTTAAAAAAAATAAATTAGTCTAATTTCATTTTTTGTAAAAACCATATTTACCCGTCCGTTCTGTCTGGACTCATGTTTAAAAAATGTTAACTCTGAGAAATAATATGTGGTGACATTGTGGATGAGTTTCTCCTTTCTCCTCTTTGTGCTTTTACACGCAACACAGCTTTCTGCAGCCGTGTATCGTTTCTACAAAACGACAAAGGGGAGAAAGCTGTTAAGTCGATCTTCGAAGATACTGAAATGGCGGGCATCGCAGTCACTAGTCCTGGACATGGCGGCAGCCACAGGAATGCGCTGTCGGTGTGCCCTGGCCGCCCGCACAAGTGGCCGGCTGTGCTGGCCGACGGGATGAGCTGACTGAAGGGTCCCTGCCCTCCCTCTGGTTCTTGAGTCAGGTGATTGGCTTTAGCCACCAAAGCCATCTAATCCTGTCACACTGAGGTGCACAGGGAAAGACCTGAACCCTCAAACTCCGAACTCCGCTGAGAGGCAAGAGCTCTGTAAAACACTCAGTCCTGCCTCCAACTGCCTCAGGGCACTTTCTGCAAAACCAGGAGGTGTCTTTCCTGCGGTTAACTGTGGGAACTGAGCAACTCCTGGGAAAGCCAACTGGTAGCCAGGCTTTGTATCCGAAGGTGTTCCAGGGGCCTTGGCGGCAAGGAACACATCAGGATTTGAATCAGAGAGAAAAAAGGATAAACACCGTCCGCTAAACAAACTCTGCCAAGCTCCCGAGTGTCATTTTAAGTTGAATGGAAAACAGCAGAAAGTAGCTAACACAGTGCTCAAGAATTAGAATTGCAGACAGGAGTAAAGAAATTAAATTGCCTCATCCATCCCTTTCTGGGTCATCCGCTCCAGAGCCCCTCCCCAGGGCTGTAGAAAGCTTTTTAAACATTTCTTAAGCAGCAGATTTTCCCCACTTGTCTAGGAAGAGCATTTTAAAATCAAATTCATTTTCAGTTAAGAGTATTTTATAATAGTTATTCATTGCAGACTTTCCCTTTTGCAAGTCCTCAATCCTTGTCATTCCACAACTATTACCCAAATCCCTTCCTTCAAATGATTCCTATCCAGATTCTCCTTGCTTTTGTTTCCAACTAATAAAATATGTGTGTGTGCATTTATGTATATTGAATACCTATAGTTATTGATATAGTATAGATATCTATATAGATTTAGATATACTAGCTATTTAATTATGCATAAGTGTGAATATATAATTAGGGACCAAAGAAGTGTGGATATATATGCATTTCGTACTAATCTGTGTGTACAGATGTGTGCATCTGTGTTTGTGTATGTGCACCAATACATATAGATCACTTTGGTTGTCCTGTTTCATGGAGCTTGTTGGAAGTGCACAGTACAAAAGTTAGTAATTCCCCATTATCTTGCTTGTAGCCTATTAAACTGGAGATTGATGGAGAAAAAAAGTTGCTGGTTAAATTCGACCCTTCCTACAGAAACGATTTGAACAACTGGGTGGCAGAAGAGATTCTAGCGATCAAATACATAGAGCACCCCCAAGTAGACAGTCTCAACCTGCGGGGAGAAGTGAACTACCCCAACCTCAGCTTTGAGACCACGGAGCTGGATTTCGGCTGTATCCTGAATGACACCGAGGTCATTCGATACATGACAATCACCAACTGCAGCCCCTTGCTGGTGAAGTTCCGCTGGTTTTTCCTGGTGGACGACGAGGAAAATCAGATCAGGTACCACGTGCCCGGCAGTCCCTCACAGCCCTTCTCTGCTGGTCATTCTCCTCTCCTGCAGGCTTTGCACTGGGTTTCCTGAATTCCATGTTCTAGTCTTTTCGAGTTTCCGTTCCGACAGCTAATTATTAACAGAAAGAACAAAGGGCCTCAAATCATGGTTCATCCTAGATTTTCGAACAGGAAAAGCAGATAAAACATCTTTGAAAGCACCAATTACCCCCAGATTAGCAGCACAATAACTATAAGCCTGCTTTAATTTTGAATCCAAGTGGTTGGATCATTAGAAATTTGCTGCTAAAAAAATGAAGTCTTTATAGCATTCTCTTAAGCATTTCAAACCCAAAGCATGAATCAAGGATTACGATACAGGGAATATGTGCTGCACTGAGCTCCACGCTCTGCATATTTCAGTGGGTTTCAGTCTACCCCATATATACGCACACATGTCCATGCGGACATATATATCTGCACAAGGCAGTGGGAGGTGGTGAGTGCCGAAAGAGGAAAGCCGTCTTCACAATATTTGCATTTCGAAGTGTCTCTCTGTTCAATTAAAAGCTAAATCCAAACTTAATTTGGAAAACACTCTTTAAAAGAATATAAACAGCCTGTTTCGGGCCCCAGGAACATTTTCTTGGGAGTCCAAAGCCTACTTCTTGGATGTTCAGCCGGCTCTGTGTTCGGCACCTGAACGTCCAGTAGCCGCTCTGAGAAGCGAAGGCTCATGTTGTTTCCTCGGCTTATCGGTACTTCCCGTATGCAACCCTCATCTTGTCAATGACAGCCAGCTTTCCCCTTCCCTTGCTTGTTACCACGGTAACCACTGCTTGCTCTGGATGTCTTCCGAAGACATCTAATAGCACTGAAGCCGGGCTGGGGCCTGAACAACGGGGCCTGCTCATTAGGTGCCAAGGACTGTTTCGGTTTGGGATGAAATCAGCCAACCTGACCTAATGAGCTTTGAATACCAGATTCTGTGAAGTTATTTTTGATGTAACATAGCGACATGAATTTATTCTATCTGGGAGCAAGGGACATGCTTTGTTTCTTTTTCATTTTTGAGAGGCCATTTCCATAATTAAAATAATGGTGTTTTGAAAATGTGCTTGACCAATCCTGGAGATGATGTGCTTAATTTTTCATTGGTCTGAATATCTTTTTAACCATTTACCCCCGTCTTCAGGATCTTCCTATATCTCAATACCAAACTTCTGCTTATAATTCATTTGTTCACTCATTCACTCAGGAAACATTTGATAAGTGAATCTTTTTTTTTTTTTTTTTTTTTTTTGATAAGTGTGTGAGGTGTCAGGGATATAAAAGTAAGACATTATCCCGGGCCTGAGGCTCTTGGGGAAGCGGAGGGAACATGTGATCACACCAGGCTCTGAGGAAGGACAGAGCGGGGATGACAGCCAGAGGGATCCAAGAAGTCTGTCCTGAGAAACGCAGTTCAGTGTCTCCGGCGGAGCCACGAGGAAACACTCTGCCTCACAGGAATAGCATGTTTATGTTGCTGGGATTCATGATTCCATTCTGTCACAAGTGACAGGAAACCTGATCCCAAACAAAAACAAAAAGGAAAGGACATTCACTGGCTCCTACAACTCAAAAGTCCAGATTCACTCTGGCTTCCGGCCCAGCTGAAAGCGAGGCTCAAACAGTGTCACCAGACCCAGGCGCCCCATCCCCCAGCTCTGCTCTCTCTTGTGTGTTAGCCAAGTTCTCGGGCCAGCTTTTCTCCCCTGGTCCGCACATGGCTGCTGACACTCCCGGGGCTGCATCCTTGCAGATCTGAGCTCCCAGAAAGGAATATTAGGCCTTGTACCAGAACTCTCTGGAGATTCACTCTGATCAGACCAACTCAGTCCCATTTCCTGTCCCCTCCCCAAGTCAGTGGCTCCACGGAGGGTGAAGCACTGATCAGCGCGGGCCTGGCTCACCTGCCCCACACCAACGGCTGCCGTGGTGACCTCAGAAGCCCATGGACTGAATGGGGTAGGAGTGGGGCAGATCTGCAGGCAAAAGCCGACGTGTGGGAGGACGAATGCTGGAAGGGCAAGGAGGCCTCTATCTACAGTGTCCGCAGAGGGCCCGTCAGCACGGCTGCTGCACAGAATTCACCGGCTGGGAGAAGCCAGGGAGAAGTCTGGGGTGTAGAACAGCAGTCGTGAGTGAGAGTCCTGGTGTCCAGGATAAGGCGTTTACTCTTGGAAGTAGTGGGGAGATTTGTAATCAGGAGGCAACAAAGTCTGCTTTTTTTTTTTTCTTCAGAAAGAAAACTCAGCCTCATTCAGCATAACTCCCCAACCCTCCTTCAGAAACACCTGCCTTCCTTGCTTTGAATAACAGTGCGCTCTCCTGCTTTCCTGCTTCACCCCTCGACCTTCCAGTCCTCCTCAGCCAGGAACAGGTGCGCTGTGTGGGGGACGCAGGGCTTCCTCCTAGGCGCCGCTCTTCTTGCGAAGGCAGTTAACCCCTGCCGCAGAGGCTTCTGTGCCTCTCCACCTAGACCCTCTGCTGGGTCCCGAGAGCATCTCCTTCTTGACCTCTCCTCTCGGGTATTTCTCGGGTGACTCATGTCTAACATGGGCCATGCCTAAGTCAGTACTCTTCGCTGGCCCCTCCCTGCCTCTCTTCCAGGGCCCCCCGTCGCCCAGAGTGACAGCGCCGTCCTGAGAGGCATCCAGATTCCTTTCCGTCCCTGACCTCACTCAGCAACCCATCACCAAGTGCTACTATTCTGCCTTCTCAAACCCCCTCCTTCCCATTTCCATGGTGATTATCCTAGTTCGGGTGCCGTCCTCTCTTCCCTAGACCGTGTTGAGCCCCCAGCCGGGCTTCATCACCCCCCAGGTAGCCAAGTGATGAACAGATCATCGCCGGGTTTTCAGCCTTCAGTGAGCACCTGTGCTTCTTAGGATGAAGTACAAAATACCTACTGTGCTCCGTAGGGCTCAGCGTGGGCCATCCCTATGCTCCTCCCTGGCTTCTCACTTCGCTCTACCCTCCCCATGCCACCCTTTCCTGTCCAGTGCAGTCCTGTCTAAGCCCTCGCTCTGTGCTGCAAGCTCTCTCCATGCCCCGCCTCACCAGCCCCTGCTCCCTTGTCAAGTCTCAGCCCCAGGAGGCTTCCGTGGGAAGCCGTCTGGAGACCCTTCCCTACCTGACCTCTCTTGTCATAGACTCTGGGAGCCCATCTCCTCCGGGACACATCACACTTGTAATTATGGTCCAGAGTCTGATGTTCCAGCTGGCCCTTCAACCCCTTGAGGCCAGGGAGCTCCTCTGTCCTGTCACCTCTGGATCCCACAGCCCAGCGCAGAGTGGGCAGCACAGAGTAGGTCTTCAAAGGGTATTTTCTAATTTGTGACTGCTCCCGCCACCCCGGGTATTTGTGGTAAGGTAGAATCATTTCATCACTGATTAAAGATTCTTTTCTGTCGGCTTCTTGGCATCTGTCAAATGGAAAGGTTCAAGGTATAAATGTCACCTTGATTAGGAAAAAAATGCCACTTGCCTTTTAGACAGGCTTTCCCTGCAGGCAGTCTGAAAAACATAAGCCACTCATTGGCTAAAGGTCACTTTTATCAGGTGTCCAACACTAACCTTTCTTTTCCAATTAGAATTCTCCTAAGCCTCACTATTAGTAAGAGAAACAGAAGCTTGGAAGAGGATGCCCAGACACTCTCACCATCTCTCCCTGTCACACACATGTGTACACACACGCGTGTGTGCATGGGTGTGACTTTGTAGGCAATCCTGACCGGGCCATTTAAAGCATCTGTCTTGTTTGAGCATTTTTTTTTCCAAGTTGGCCCTCGTGTCACATAAAAGAGCAAAGAAAGAAACCACATGGACAAGCACACTAAGAAAGCGCTCTCTCAGAGGAAAGCCGGCCTTTGTCTTAGACTCCTGCTCATCCCCGTGAGTTCATGAGCGTGACTGGGTTCTGGACTCTGGTGACTGACAGGCCAGGCCATGTGTACACACAGACATCATGAAGAAGCTGGGGTGAAAATTAAGGTGTGGGTGTGTCTGTGGGTAAGAGCCAGCAGTAGGAACATGCCCCTTGGGTCTGTCTCTTTGGCAGGACTGCTCAGCTGGTAGAGAACATGCCGCTTCACTGCATCCGTGGGAAAGACACACACAGGGTAGCCCAAACGCGAAGCACCCTTTACCCCTTGGAAGCCAGAGAGAGCCACGCAGATGCTGGCTCAGCTGCTGTCTCTGCCCTAGCTCAGGGCCGCAGAGCTGAGGCGATGCTGAAACTAGGGCACGTGGCCAAGTGGTCTCCAATGACACTGTGGCCTTTTATAAAAATTTATTTTTTAATTTAAATTCAATTAATTAACATATAGCATATTATTAGTTTCAGAGGTAGAGTTCAGTGATTCATCAGCCTTCTACCCAGTGCTCATTACACCACATGCCCTCCTTAATGCCCATCACCTGGTTACCCTATCCCCTCACCCCCCTCTCCCCCCAGTAACCCTCAGTTTGTTGCGTATGATTTAGAGTCTCTTATGGTTTGTCTCCCTCTCTAACTTCATCTTTTATTTTTCCCTCCCTTCCCCTAGGATCCTCTGTTTTGTTTCTTAAATCCCACATATGAATGAAATCATATGGTGATTGTCTTCTTCTGATTTAGTTATTTTACTCAACATAATACCCTCTAGTTCTAGCCATGCTATTGCAAATGGAAGATTTCAATTTTTGATGGCTGCATAGTATTCTATTATATATATATATACCACATCTTCTTTATCCATTGATCTGTCGATGAACATCTGGGATCTTCCCATGATTTGGCTATTGTGGACATTCCTGCTATAAACATTGGGGTGCAGGTGCCCCTTCAGATCACTATATTTGTATCTTTGGGGTAAATACCCAGTAGTGCAATTGCCAGGTTGTAGAGTAGCTCTATTTTCAACTTTTTGAGGAACCTCCATGCTGTTTTCTAGAGTGGCTGTACCAGCTTGCATTCGCACCAACAGTGTTGGAGGGTTCCCCTTTCTCCAGGGTGGCCTTTTTGTTTCCAAATCAGATTATAAATAAATAAATCAAGCACAGGGGCCTGAGGGCACCGAGCCCTGCAGCAAAGGAATGTGTGTAGTTCTCACATTGATTTTTCTGCAATGAGCATCGGTTGTCCAACATTGTGATTAGAAGAGGAAGGTAGAAGGACTGGGAGGAAGGTCGGGGAAGCCTCATTTCTGGATGCTTCCATCTGTCTCCATCATTCCTCAATTTCTGTTGTCCCCACAGTGGAACTGTCCTAAGACATATTCGCGGTCATTTGGGTCCTGAGCCGTGGAGTCAGACATGGCTGGTTGCAATCTGGGCTCTGTCCTCCTGGCCATATGACCCCGTGCTCCAGTTTTTTACTTCCCTGTAAAGTGCAGATAGCGTAGACACCTAGAAGAGATGTCGTGAGAATCGAATGAGATGTGTCTGTGACGTGCACGTGTCTCCGAAATAAGAAAGAAAATCTGAAACAGGTGGCTTTCGGTTCTCCAGGGGTCCCTTCCTCTTCTTCATTCCTTCACACCAAGTGCCACTAAGTGAAGCACTCCCCGGGACCCTAAAGCGTTGGAGCTCCAGGGTCCTTAGACACCAAGGTGACGGACCCAGACCCCTTCCTTTCTGACAAAGGGTAGAAAGTCCTTTCCTATGACAGGCTGTGTTCACCAGGGCTGAAGCCAGGCAGGTGCACCTTCCTGTCCTCTTCACCCCAGTTCTCCACAGCCAGGTTCTTTAGTTTTCTTTTGAGACAAAAACAGCTTTATTGATTGCCTGGGGGCATGCCCCGGGTATCCCTCCGTGCAGCTGTCCCAAGCTGCTCAGCGAGGCCTGCCCCATGTGACCTTGGATTCCCCTACCAGCAGAGCTCTTGAAGCTGTGCCTGTCCTGTAATACATGCTCAGTAAATGCCAGCCCTGACAGACACCCCTTTACTGAGGAAACCGAGGCGGCTACTGTTAATTAATGTTCGTTCATTAAATGTTAATACCAGACCATGTTTGAGAAGCAGCATCCCAGGGGTGGCTTTGACACATTTTTCCTGAAATCAGTCTGAAGCCTGAAGCCTGAGGACTGCAGGTGCCTCTCTCTGGCCTAAACTTCAGTCCCTTCCATAAATATCCCTCTCTGTTCCCCACCAGCCCTGCATGCCTCAGAATGCTTGAAGCTCCTGCATTCACAGTTTTCTTCTTTTGCACCTCCCAGAGAAGTTTGGATAAGCAATAAAAGCAAGCAGGGAGCCTGGCACAAGAGGAAATGCAGCTCTGATGAAGGAGCAGAAGGGGCCAAAGTGGGAAGAAAAGCTGTGGCCTCAGCCGGCCTTGGGCACAACGCCGAGTCAAGCTCCAAGCCCTTCCAGGCCCCTTTTTTCTTCCTTAACTCTCCCCAACCTGTTTCTCAGCCAGGATAATTTCACAGCCCAAGGAATGAAGCCAGTGGGAATGGGGGCTATCCTCCACACCCTCCTCCTCATATCATCATCAACTAGTGGCTTAAAACAAAATAATAATGTTATTCTCTTCCCGTTCTGGAAGTCAAGAATCTGAATCCATTTCACTGGGCCGAAGCCAGGTTGTGGACATGGCCAGGCTCCCTCTACTCCCTCCAGACGCTCTAGGGAAAAATCTAGGAATAGCCTCCTTCTTGCCCTTTCCGGCTTCCAGAGCTGCTTTCCTGGCATTCCTTGGATCCTGGCCCCTTCCTCCATCCTCAAAGCCCGCAGCAGTCTTCCCATCATTCTCTCTCTGCTGAGATCACCACATCCCCTTCTCTCCTCTCGACAGTGGTATCACGCTCTGCCTCCCCCTTGTAAGGACACCTGTGGTTATACCATTGGCCCCACCCAGATCCATCGCCCCATCCCAAGACTTTACTTAATCACATCTGCGAAGTCCCTCTTTAGCCACCCCTGGAGACATTCACAGGTTACAGGGGAGTCCAGCAGGGACATGTGGAGGATGCCCCTTAGTCAACCTACCCGACTCCCCAGCTCTGCCAGCCCCAAGCACTCATGCTCCCTCCACTCTCTGCCAGTCCAAATTGGCGTCTAAAAATGGATTTTTCAATACTGACTACCGTATAAGGCCAGAAGGAACTTTTTGGTTCTAATTTTTAGCAAATGGGAGTCTAACTTAAAAAAAAAAAAAATGCCTTGGCCCGTGTAACGGGAAGTGTCTAGGTGTGGGCTTCAGGCACAGCTTGAACCAAGGTCAGCCAGTGCCAGCTGGCCCTCCTGTGTCTCCCACCATCCCTTTGCTCGGCCATCTGCTGTGCCGGCTCCACTTTCGGGCCGATCCCGCACACACAGTGGCAAGATGACTCACGAGCTCCAGCAGCGCCAGCGCTCGTATGCCAGGTTCAAGTCCAGGGAGAAGAGGTAGAGGCTCTTTTTCTGCAATGAGCACTGGCAAATGTTTTGCTGCAACTCTCTGGCTGTGGTTGGTTCCTGTGTCCATTCCTCAGCTGAGGCTTGGGGAGCCCAGTGGTGCCCTGGAGTTAGGCTGCCTTGACCTTCCGTGTGAACGACAACATCCCCATCTTTGAAACCTTAGGATCAGACCACCGATACAGTGAACAAATCTGTATCTTTACTGAGAGAAAAACCTCTTCTAACAGCCTTCCTGAGCAAAATGTGTCTCCCATAGCAGTTATCTCCTGTAGACAATTGTGTAAGGCCAAACATGCCTAGTATGAGACCGAGAGGAAGATTCTGTAGTTTTGACCGTGGAAGTCATGATAATTGTGTTGATCATGGGCCAGTCACAGTTACAGCCCATTACGTATCTTAGCTCACATCACACGGCAGTCCTGGGAAGTATTAACATTCTTCCCTTGAAACTGAGCTCCCACAAGGGACCTGGACTCCGGGTGTACACTGAGCGCAAAGCCCCTGCCTTTACTTTACTGACATATCAAAGAGAGTTTTTCTGTATATCCCATTACTGGATATCCATCTTTCATTTAAATGAAGGTTCATTTAATGAAGACGCAAGGACCTCAGGAACGTGAGCGCTGTCATGGCCTGTAGCCAGGTGGGAGGTACGCTGGAGGAGGCCCAAACAGGACTGGCTGAGGGGCTGGCTGAGAGGGGGAAGAAAAGGCTCTGTCAAGGTCAGTGCCTGGATTTTCAGTTCAAGGAACTAGCTGAGTTGGAGATAGTGCTGTCGGGTGAGGAGAGAAACAGTCCAGATTTGGCAGTGGAAGGAGAAAGAGGGTCTGGACCTGGACAGGATGACAAAAAAGTTCCGTGAATATGTCCCCACCCCCACCACAGAACAAGAATCAGTGTAGAAACTGGGCTCCTTCAGCACAACCTGGTGGGTAGCCTGGTGCTACATGACACCCAGTAAACAATAGAAATAGTTTCCAGTGAGCAGGACTTCACAGATGCACTTAAAAAAAAAAGTAACAGATTTGTAAATCTCTGTCGTAGACACTTAGCTCCTCACAACTCATTTACAGATGGCCCTTCGCCCCATCTGCTCATTTAAGAACTTCTGGCAGAAACAGGGGATGGCAAAGATGAGGGTGGAAAGCAGTTCTTCTTCTCAGTCCTGTGACAACATGCGAGAAGTTTGTGGAATGTGCAGTTTTGTCGTCTTTGGTCTTTCTTCTTTCCTCTCTGCTGAGGAGCTGCTGGGGATAACAGGATAAGGTGCTTTCTCAGGTTAGCATTCTGAAGTTCGAGGAGGCCCAGGAAGGGGACTCTGATTGGAAGAGTAGGCAAAATTAGAGGACTAGGCAAAGAAGACTGAGAAAGAAGAAAGTGGCCACAAAAACCAAGAAAAGGGAATTCGTTTTTAAATTACAGGGAAACAGTTCCATTTCCAGTAATATAGTGGGCTAAAATGCCAATTTTAAAATATATATTTATTTATTTTAAATAAATCTATTTATTTATTTATTTATTTTAAATTTTGAGGTCTGGATAAGCTAACAGGAATTCCCACAGAGAAAGTTCGAAGGAACATTGAACGTTTATATTAGTGTGCTATTTTATGTTAGTTGGCTTGTTTACCTCAGACTGAAAGGGTAAAACAGAATGTATTTTCTCACAGTTCTGGAAGCTAGAAACCTGAGATCAAAGTGTTGGCAGGGTTGGTTCCTTCTGTGGGCCATGAGGGAAGGACCCGTTCTAGGCCCTCTTCTTGGCTTGGAGATGACTGTCTTCCCTCTGTGCCTCACCTCTGTACATGTCTGTGGCCAAATTTCCGGATTTTATGATAATAAAGCGAATGTTGCCTCACCCCCTGTTATAAATGTGACATTCTTCATAAATTTAAGCCCCTCGTGAAAGAGAACAGTGTGAGGCCAGCCTCCAGCTAACCTGCTTATACTCCATGGTGAAGCCTCCTAGAAGCTTCCCAGGCCTCCCACAGCCTGGATCCTGCAGCCCATCCACCCAGGATCTTCTCTCCTGCTATGACAGCCCAGTGAATTTATCTGACCCCGGGGGGTCAGATTAGCCTCTGAGACTGATGGGAAGACTGTAGCCATCTCTCAAGTCTGAGCTTCCAGAGACCAGTTCCTGTGTAGTGGGTCTGCAAGAGATCAAGGCCAAGAGCCTTTGAAGGAGAACTTTGAAGAGGGTGAGCCTTTTGCTCATTTCATATTTAACTTAAGGTGATCACTGGAAGAGATCCTATGGTTTACTTCTGTTTGCCGCCGTTTCATCCAATTTCCTGAGATACCACATCCGTTACCCCATCGAGAAATGAACTGAGCTGTTTTTCATTTCAGCTTCGAGTGTTATGAAACTTTTCGTCCTGCTTTAATGTTGTTACAGTAGAACTCCAGTCACCTTATTATAGATTCATTCTTTTTAAGGCGTCTTCCCAGTGCCTCCAGCACTGGCGGAGGGTATCAGCCTCGTAGCCGTTCAGCGCGAGCAAAGCTGGCTTCTAAAGAAATCAGTGGAAAGCGTCAGTGTGCATTTGAACCTGAGTTAGGGCTATGTCTGCTTCGTTCATTTAGTGATCTGACTCTTTAAAAGAGCCTATTTGATTTATCTGTGTGTTCATATTAATTAAAATGCCCCACAGCTAGCTACCTCTCCTGAAGACCCAACATTAAAAGAAATCAACTTGAAAAAAAAAACCATCCTGTTTTGAAAGTATTTGTAAAGGGCTTTGAAACTGATTACAAGGGAGATGTCACAGCCTGCCTACCTGTTCGGCAGTCTTTCCAAGAGTATGTAGCAGTGGGGACACCTTCTGGAGCTTTTATAGAAGTGGCCATTTCTCACAGAAATCCCTCTGGAGAGCGGCAGGGAAATTCTGGGTACATTCCTCTACCGCTCACCTTGCAGCAAAACTCTGTGGGAAGTCGCTTCAAGGCAAGGTCAAATGTGGCTGGCTTTTCCTTACCTAGATTACAATCAGGATGGAACCCTCATTGTCCAAGAGAAGGGTTCTAGACAATACATTGTTCTTTATGTTGTGCCTTTCAATGACCCCTAAACTGAAAAAGCCTGTGAGTCACTGCCATGGGCCTGGCGTGGCAGACGTAACCAAGGAGAAGCCCTTACCCATGAAGGAGGTGGACTGTCCAGCAAACTGGTGGACAGTGAGCTCTGGAGCCAGGCTAACTTACTGGCTCTCTGAGCTTCCGTTTTGTCATCTGAAGACCGAGGACCCTTGCAGTACCTACGTCATTGAGCTGTTGTGAAGATTTAATCAGGCAGACCTTATCGAGTGTTTCACATAGTACCTGGTGGAGAGTAAGTGATGAGTTGTGTTGGCTGCAGGTACCTACCTCGGGCCTGTTTTCGTCTGTTTGGATTGCTATAACAATCCAAGCACCACACATCCATCTCTCACAGCTCCGGAGGCTGAGAAGCCCAGCGGATGACACAGACAGACTTGGTGCCTGGTGAGAACTGCTTCCTGGTTTGCCGATGGTGTCTTTCTGCTGTATGCTTAAGGTGGAAGGTCCGAGCTCGCTCTCCAGGCTCTCCTGGATAAGGGCATGAATCCCATCATGAAGCTTCCGCTTCCTAAACACCTCTCAGAGGGCCCACCTCCTAATACCATCGCCTTACAGGTTAGGATCCCAGCATACAAGGTCTTGGGGGGGACACAAATATTCAGACCATAGCAAGGCTCTTGTTTGACCACCAATTTTTGTGACCTTCTCGTCACCATCTTCTTTGTGCTTGGTACTTGGCCTTGAGTGCGCAGCAGAATCGTGTTGGAAGCTTTTAAGTATCCTGACTCGAAGTGAATCAGATTCTCTGCAGTTGGGACTCGGGCATCAGCTGATGTTACAATTCGGCACGTGATTCCAATGGACAGCTGCAGGAAGAACCACTGTTCTAGAAGCTCCAACTGCAACTCCTTTTGAGAACCTTTAAAAATATGATTTTACCCCCAAAGGTCTGGGGGTGAAAACTTGAACTTTGGCTACTCATTGATATTCTGCCAACATCCCCCATAGCATAGGTGACCAGTTGGAAGCATTCTGGGACACGATCAAGTCAAAGGGCTAAGGCAGGCTGCTTTCATAATGGGTATGTGACTGCAGTTTGCTTCCCTTCCTCATGTGCCAGAGCTGGGACGAGCTGGTAGGGAAGGCACTGAGCCAGGCCCATCTGTCATTTGGCTCCCGATGTGGGAGGTTCAGCAACTGTAAGACTACAAAGCCAGGCAATAAATAAGGAAACGTGCTTGGGACTTTGTGCCTAGAGGGGCTCAGGAACTTGCCTACTTTTCACTTGACTTAAAGCAATGATTACAGTCTCCACTTAGAGATAGAAAACAGGGGCCAGTCTTATGTGGAGCAGGCTTGTGATGAGTGGAGTTAGAGGAAGGGAGGGAGGCAGGAAGGGAATTCATCTGAATTCCAACAATGAAGGTGTTCCCCAGTCAGCCCCAACACAAGAGCAGCTCAGCGCATTGGACTTCTGCCCTGACTCAGGCACCCTGCTGAGGGTCCCCTGTAAGCCTCAAACAATCAGGTGAGGAGGACTCTATCACCAACACAGTACCCAGGTCACATAGTGTGTGAACAGGGAAGCCGGAGTTCAAACCCAGGCTGTCTGACCCCTCCCACGCCCCACCCACTGCCTTGAACTGAATCACTGGGCACTCCACACATTTTGTTGTCGGAGCACTCGTATTCTGAATGATACCTGTCCCTATGTCTCTGACCGTGACCCACTGGCCTCTGGGTCCTTTGAAGCAAGATTTGGCTTTCTGATCTTTGATAAGCATGCAGTGCTGTGGTCGTCTCCCTAGAAACAGAGCCTGAGATGCTGATTCTTGGCTTATCAAGGGAGGCTCTCTGGAGAAACTGTGAGAGAGTAAGAAAAATGAGATAGGGCAAGGGGAGAACTAGGGCATCTGCCTGACCCCACTGGGGAGCTCTGGAGTGTAAATTGCCTCTGAGCCTGTCCCATTCAGAGCCCTCACTCTCATCTAGCCATCCTAGCCTGCAGATGGCGCCCTAAGGGGAGGGAGGGCATAACCTTCCAGGCATCTCAGGGTCGGGGAAGGAAACTCCTACCAAGGAGCCAGAGAAAAGGGCAGCCGACACCCAGAGCATCCAGCCAGTGGGGGCATCGTTCTGGTGAGAGAGGTGTGACAGTATGCCAGCTACAGCTGTCAGTATGTGTATCCATACATTGGCAACACATGAACCAAACGAACAACTTTAGTCCAGCCAGGGATGGTTTTCACCCTTTGTAGGCACACTCCCAGAATCCAGGTGCAAGGAATCACTGGATTAGAGGTCACTGTGTCTCCTGCAAGGCTGCTCCCCACCCCACACACGCCCCCCAGCCACCCCGAGACTGTGGCTGCCTGCCCCGATGCCAGCACACAACCAACACACACCCTTTGGTCTCCACGTATCATCTGGACCACGGCACAGCATCTCAACGGAAACAAACATGTTTGAGCCGTTATCCCTGCTTCCGGTGAAGGGAGAAGAGCAAAAAAAACTGGAGCACTTTTTTTTTTTAAGATTTTATTTATTTATTTGACAAAGAGAGATATCACAAGTAGGCAGAGAGGCAGGCAGAGAGAGAGAGGAGGAAGCAAGCTCCCTGCTGAGCAGAGAGCCCGATGCGGGGCTCCATCCCAGAACCCCGGGATCATGACCCCAGCCGAAGGTAGAGGCTTAACCCACTGAGCCACCCAGGCGCCCCAAGACTGGAGCACTTTTAAAGTCTGCAGCACAAAAGAGTGTTATCGATCCTAACTTACTCAAGAGTTGAAAATAAAATAGGAGGAGGGGAAGCCTCGGGGCCCAAACCAGTGTGGCTGACAGACAGGGTGTCCAACGTCCATGTGATCTGTCACAGCTAAAGGGAGGGTTTCTTTCCTGGCTTCTCTGGGGATGCTCATATGGGGAGCTCTGGAATCGGAGCAGTATTGATTTTCCTTGTTTGCTATGTACTCTCTTTTAAAAATAACTGAACCTAATCCTCTCGGAGTCAGCATAACAGGAAAGCAATCACCTGTTCCTGAGGGTAAAATGAAATCCGATCCCCCAAACCACCAACATTCTATTTCAGTTTTTTTGGAACAGGTATTTTATTTGCATGATAAATTAAAGCCTTCACTATGACAAGGGCTTCCCTGTCTCCTTATGGCTTCGTCTGTGAGCAGTGGGGCCACTCTCCCAGGCTCCTTTGTCTCCAGAGACCTCTCACTTCCAATTGTTCAGGTATCACGATCCACGGAGGTGTTGTTTGTCCTCAGGTCTGCAGACACGCTACAGCGTTGAATTTTTCCTTTACAGATATTCCCATAGGCACTTTTTTTTTTTCCTGTGCAGCACAACATCCCAGGAGTGTGCAAATGTTGGATGAGAGAGTGCTATTATGTGGGGCAGTGCGGCCGGGTCTCCCTGGGCGTCTCTGCTGACCTGGGGTGATTTAATGAGTGCACGGAATCGTCCTCTGCTCATCAGCACTAGCCCTCGCTGGGAAGCCTGAGTGATGACCTCCTATTAATAATCAGCCCCAGTCCTAGCCATCGTGCTGCCATCCCTACCCACCGTGGGTCCTAAATCTGGCTATACATTAGAATCACCTGGGAAGACTATTAAAAATCGCACTCCTGGGCCCTGTCTGAGACCTGTCGAATCAGAATTCACCCAAGAATGGGGTTCAGGCATCTTTATTTTATTGAGCTTTCCAGCACCCAGCCCAACGAGGACCCTTAGCCGAAAATGGTGTGATTTCGGCGTAAGAGAATGTCAACTTGAGACATCTGGCATGGAATAAACCGCAACGGAAGCTCATGGAAGAAGATGAAAGGAGCTTTTGCGCTCTTCTCCAAGGTCTTAGGGAGTGGGGCGGGTGTGGGTTGGGTGGAGGTCCAGTGCAGCCCTGACAGGTGGTGGTGCCTGGTTCTTTCTTTGGAACGCAAGCCCCTGACTTAAGCTTTGATTGTCGCTGCATCTGTCTCAAAGAGGCACCGCCTCAGAGGCTGAGATCTCCAGTAACCAACTGTCATCCTTACAGCTGGAAAAGGAGCCAGGCCCCTCCGCTCACTAACGTTCCTTCAATTTCAGAATCTTGGTAGATTCGGATAACCGACCATTTGGGCTACTTGTCTCTGCTTGACCCTGTACTATAAATTCCCACCGAGCACAGGCAGGCAAAAGCTGACGCATGCCTGTGCCCCCCCCCCCCCGCCTTTGTAGGTTCGTGTCATGGCCGAGGGAGGCCTACAGTGCCCCCGTGTCCCAGGCGGAGTCCGTCCCGCTCACCTCAACTTCTGCCAGCTCGCAAGCAGTGCCAGCGACAGAGTCCCCCGAGATGGATCTAAATGATTTTGTTAAGTAAGTGCAAATGCAAAGCCAGATGGGGTTTTTTAAATAGCAATTTCTTTCCTCCACACTGACTTACATTCTCAAACTCATCCCTTATTTATTCAACTGGCCACTCACTAGTTAACATTTTAGTGGGGCTTTCTGTGCATGATGCCCTCGACTGTGCCTCTGGGATAGAGTAGAAAATCATTTCTGCTCTCAGGAAGTCACAGCCTCCTGAGCCCTGGAGGACTAAGCCCTTCCCATCACACTGCCCTCTCCATCCGTCCAGGGTCTGCAGCCAGGGTCAGGTCAAGTGTAGCAAGCTAAAAAGGATATGGCAATTGGCCAAACAGTATATCTTCACAATAAAATGCGCCAGTAAATAATGAAAGTTAACATGGAGCTCTGGGGATACAGCAAATTGTCTGGAGAACTTCTAGAGCTTCCCAGAATTTCTCATAATTTGGACGTAGGCTCAGTAGGCCAGGAAAGAAGGGTTGGAGTCTATGGAAAATTGGCCAGCCTGATGTCCCAGAGTCCATGTTTGAGGGCAGGGAGTAACAGAGCACTGCCCATCTGGCCTCTTGAGAAAAGCATCCTTTGAGTGAGAACCCACTTATCTTTTGGGGTGCAGTAGAGGAGAGAGGAAGGTGGGGGGTCTACGACGTAGCTGAAGACCGTGTTGTGATGATTGCTGAATGAGTCATTCAACACATCTCATTCAACTCTCTCCAGGACTGTCCTCACAGATGAAGGTGTCGGGTGTGAAGAAAGAGAATACAAGAAAGTACAAGTGCCCACCGTGGTCATCTCCGATGTACAGTTTTCAGTCCGCAGCATGTCTTGGCAAGCCGAGGGTCCTTCCTCTAAAGGACAAACAGAGGCAGAAGCAATGGCAAGTGTCGTGCTGGGGTTTGGGTGGGATGAGGCTGGGAAATGTCATCCGGGTCACTTCCCAACCGAACACCCTCAGAGCCATCATCCCACCGAGAGCCACACACCTCAGCACATAGATTTTTCTCTTTTTTTTTTTTGTTTTTTTTTTTAATTTATTTATTTATTTTTATTTGCTTATTTACAGCATAACAGTATTCATTGTTCTGGCATCACACCCAGTGCTCCATGCAGTACGTGCCCTCCCTATTACCCACCACCTGGTTCCTCAACCTCCCACCACACCCCACCCCACCCCCTCCCGCCGCCCCTTCATAACCCTCTGGTTATTTTTCAGAGTCCACAGTCTCTCATGGTTCATCTCCCCTTCCAGTTTCCCTCAACTCCCTCTCCTCTCCATCTCCCCATGTCCTCCATGTTATTTGTTATGCTCCACAAATAAGTGAGACCATATGATACTTGACTCTCTCTGCTTGACTTATTTCGCTCAGCATAATTTCTTCCAGTCCCGTCCATGTTGCTACAAAAGTTGGGTATTCGTCCTTTCTGATGGAGGCATAATACTCCATTGTGTATATGGACCACATCTTCCTTATCCATTCATCCGTTGAAGGGCATCTTGGTTCTTTCCACAGTTTGGCGACCGTAGCCATTGCTGCAATAAACATTGGGGTACAAATGGCCCTTCTTTTCACTACATCTGTATCTTTGGGGTAAATACCCAGCAGTGCAATTGCAGGGTCATAGGGAAGCTCTATTTTTAATTTCTTCAGGAATCTCCACACTGTTCTCCAAAGTGGCTGCACTAACTTGCATTCCCACCAACAGTGTAAGAGGGTTCCCCTTTCTCCACATCCTCTCCAGCACACGTTGTTTCCTGTCTTGCTAATTTTGGCCATTCTAACTGGTGTTAGGTGGTATCTCAATGTTGTTTTAATTTGAATCTCCCTGATGGCTAGTGATGATGAACATTTTTTCATGTGTCTGATAGCCATTTGTATGTCTTCGTTGGAGAAGTGTCTTTTCATATCTTCTGCCCATTTTTTGATATGATTATCTGTTTTGTGTATGTTGAGTTTGAGAAGTTCTTTGTAGATCCTGGATATCAACCTTTTGTCTGTACTGTCATTTGCAAATATCTTCTCCCATTCCGTGGGTTGCCTCTTTGTTTTGTTGACTGTTTCCTTTGCTGTGCAGAAGCTTTTGATCTTGATGAAGTCCCAAAAGTTCATTTTTGCTTTTGTTTCCTTGGCCTTTGGAGACTTATCTTGAAAGAAGTTGCTGTGGCTGATATCGAAGAGGTTACTGCCTATGTTCTCCTCTAGGATTCTGATAGATTCCTGTCTCACGTTGAGGTCTTTTATCCATTTCAAGTTTATCTTTGTGAACGGTGTAAGAGAATGGTCGAGTTTCATTCTTCTACATATCGCTGTCCAGTTTTCCCAGCACCATTTATTGAAGAGACTGTCTTTTTTTCATTGAATATTTTTTCCTGTTTTGTCGAAGATTATTTCACCATAGAGTTGAGGGTCCATATCTGGGCTCTCCACTCTGTTCCACTGGTCTATGTGTCTGTTTTTATGCCAGTACCACGCTGTCTTGGTGATCACAGCTTTGTAGTAAAGCTTGAAATCGGGTAACGTGATGCCGCCAGTTTTGTTTTTGTTTTTCAACATTTCCTTAGCAATTCGGGGTCTCTTCTGACTCCATACAAATTTTAGGATTATTTGCTCCAGCTCTTTGAAAAATATCGGTGGAATTTTGATCGGAATGGCATTAAAAGTATAGATTGCTCTAGGCAGTATAGACATTTTAACAATGTTTATTCTTCCAATCCAAGAGCATGGAACAGTCTTCCATCTTTTTGTGTCTTCTTCAATTTCTTTCATGAGTGTTCTGTAGTTCCTCGAGTACAGGTCCTTTACTTCTTTGGTTAGGTTTATGCCCAGGTATCTTATGGTTCTTGGTGCTATAGTAAATGGAATCGATTCTCTAATTTCCCTTTCTGTATTTTCATTATTACTGTATAAGAAAGCCACTGATTTCTGTACATTGACTTTGTATCCTGCCACGTTACTGAATTGCTGTATGAGTTCTAGTAGTTTGGGGGTGGAGTCTTTGGGGTTTTCCATATAAAGAATCATGTCATCTGCGAAGAGAGAGAGTTTGACTTCTTCCTTGCCAATTTGGATACCTTTTATTTCTCTTTGTTGTCTGATTGCCATTGCTAGAACTTCTAATACTATGTTGAACAAGAGTGGTGAGAGTGGGCATCCTTGTCGTGTTCCTGATCTCAACGGGAAGGCTGCAAGCTTTTTCCCATTGAGGATGATATTTGCTGTGGGTCTTTCATAGATAGATTTTATGAAGTTCAGGAATGTTCCCTCTATCCCTATACTTTGAAGCGTTTTCATCAGGAACGGATGCTGGATTTTGTCAAATGCTTTTTCTGCATCAATTGAGAGGACCATGTGGTTCTTCTCTCTTCTCTTATTGATGTGTTCTATCACACTGATTGATTTGCGAATGTTGAACCAACCTTGCAACCCAGGGATGAATCCCACCTGGTCATGGTGGATAATCTTTTTAATGTGCTGCTGGATCCTGTTTGCTAGGATCTTGTTGAGAATCTTTGCATCCATATTCATCAGTGATATTGGTCTGAAATTCTCCTTTTTGGTAGGGTCTTTGCCTGGTTTGGGGATCAGGGTAATGCTGGCTTCATAAAAAGAGTCTGGAAGTTTTCCTTCTAGATTTTTCTCTTTAATGAAAAAGCTGGTTATCTGTAACCCAAGGCATTCTTCCCAGCTCCCAGATAGAGCCTACAAAAGGAGAAAGATTCTCCTCAGTCATCCCATAGTGAAAACAAAGGGAAGACCAAGGGATTTTAAAAATTCATACCCTTGGGGCGCCTGGGTGGCTCAGTGGATTAAGCCGCTGCCTTCGGCTCAGGTCATGATCTCAGGGTCCTGGGATCGAGCCCCGCATCGGGCTCTCTGCTCAGCGGAGAGCCTGCTTCCCTTCCTCTCTCTCTGCCTGCCTCTCTTGTGATTTCTCTCTGTCAAATAAATAAATAAAAATCTTTAAAAAATAAATAAATAAATAAATAAATAAAATAAAATAAAAATTCATACCCTTAAATTCTTCGAGAAGGATGGCCTAAGGAAATCATTGGAGATATAAAGATTTAGGTACAACGATGTTTGCCACAACACTTTAGAAATAGAAAAAAAAATAGAAAAATAAATTAGCATATCTCCATGGACAATATAAAATCTTTTAAAATAGGGTTTGTTGGGACATCTGGGTGGCTCAGTGGGTTAAGCGTCTTCCTTCAGCTCAGGTCATGATCTTAGGGCCCCCTGCTCCTCTGCCTGCCACTCTCCCTGCTTGTGTTCCCTCTTTCTCTCTCTCTGGCAAATAAATAAGTAAAATCTTTTTTAAAAAATAAAAGTAAAATAGAGTTTGTCTCCGTCGTGGCAGAGTGGGAGTAAGCAAGCATTTTCATGCTTTGTAGGTAATTATGAACTGGCATAGCCTCCGTGAAATACAATTTGGAGAGTGTATCAAAATTTAAAACGCACAGTTCCTCTGCTACGATACTCTTCTCTGGATAGGCCTTTATGCTCTCATAGACATGGACTCTCCTTATACACTGAAGCTTTGGTGGTAAAAGTAAGAAAAATTGGAAACAACTTTACTCCATAGTAGGAGACTTGCTAAATAAACCAAATTGTAGTTGCACAAAGCAATACTAGAAAATCTTTTTTTTTTAAGGCAAAAGATTTATGCAGTCTGAAGAGAAACCAGAGTATTAAAAATCTTTTTTTTAAATGAGGAAATTCTCTAATACTGATTTAGAGCAGCCTCTGATATATTAAGTAAAATAAATCCATGTTCTGTATTTATTTTTTGTTTTAATTGCAGTAGCGTTAGCATACAGGGTTGCGTCAGCTTCAGGCGGACAACATAGTGACCCAACTATGTGGGCAGCGCACTATGTCGTCACTATGTGACTCATCAAGTCTGTTCATTACTCGGTGCTCGTCGTGTGAAGTGAGCACTTTGTCCTCATCCCCTGTTTCACGCATCCTCCCACCCGCCTCCCTTCTGGGAACCACCTGATTGTTCTCTGTGGTAAAGAGTCTGCCTCTTGGTTTGTCTCTTCTTTTTCTTCGTGGAATTGCTTTGTTTCTTAAATTCCACATATGAGTGAAATCAGATAGTATTTGCCTTTCTCTGACTGACTGACCTCCCTTAGCGTTATACTCTCTAGGTCATTCCGTGTTGCTGCAAATGGCAAAATGTGATTCTTTTTTAGGGCTGAGTGATATTCCATTGATGGTATATATCCCCCCCTTCTTTTTTATCCATTCGTCTATCAGTGGACACTTGGGCGCTTCCATAATTTGGCTATTGTAAGTAATGCTGCAGTAAACATAGGGCTGCATCTATCCCTTTGAGTTAGTGTTTTCAAATTCTTTGGGTAAATACCCAGTAGAAGAATTACTGGATTATATGGGGATTCTGTTTTTAATTTTTTGAGGACTCTCCACACTGTTTTCCGTTGTCTGCACCAGTTTGCATTCCCACCAACAGTGCACAAGGGTTCCTTTTCCTCTACATCCTCACCAACACTTGTTGCTTGTGTTTTTTGACTGTAGCCATTATGACAGGTGTGAGGTAAGAGCCTATTGGGGTTTTGATTTGCATTTCCCTGATGACAAGTGATGATGAACATCTTTTCATGTACCTGTTGGATACATGTTCTATTTTTAAAAAGTATGTTAGGGGCGCCTGGGTGGCTCAGTGTGTTAAAGCCTCTGCCTTCGGCTCAGGTCATGATCTCAGGGTCCTGGGATCGAGCCCCGCATCGGGCTCTCCACTCAGCAGAAAGCCTGCTTCCCTTCCTCTCTCTCTCTGCCTGCCTCTCTGCCTACTTGTGATCTCTGTCAAATAAATTAAAAAATAAAAAAATTAAAAAAAAAGTATGTTAGGTAATCCTTGGGAAGAATATTTAGTCCACATGGACGGCAGCACTCTTATCTACTGACAAGTCAGAACACAAACACATATCCTTACATAAACACATTATACGCCCACACATACATACGTATAACTTAGTGTAACTTAGTAATTGATTTATGTTTCTCTTTGAAGCTTTCTGTGTTTTCCAGATTTTTAGAATACATGTGTATATGTAAAACAGTTGTCTTTTAAATGTTTTCTTTAAGAGGTTTGTCCTAGAAAACTCAACAATACAGAAAAATGAAAGCAATAATTTCCTCACAATGCCACCACTCAGGAAAAGTGCTACCGCAACTTTAGCAGACAACCTCTCAGCTCGCTGTTTGATCTCTGAATGAATTTGCACACGCTTTTACCTTCGGGTGTGATCCCTGGGTGTGTGCAATTGTACGGAAGTGGAACTGCTTCTTCACTCCGTAATGTGTCGTGCATCTGATTCCCAGTCCCGAAATATACACTGAATCGCCCTCAGTGGGTGCAGGTGCCACGCCCTCTCCATTCGCAGTGATCCCCCGTTGATAGGCATTTCGTTTGCTTCCGAAGTTTTGTTGTTTTAAGGAGTTCTGCAGTGAACATCCTTATACATGTATTTTGGGCATTTGTCCATTGATCTCCACAGGGGAAAAAATGTACTATTTTTAAGGTATGAACAATATACTTCAATTTTCTGTCACTGAGTGGGGAGGAGCACATGGAGGACCTGTCGTGGATGCTTGCTAGCTTTTCCCCACACCTCTAATTTCTAGGGATTAAACCTCAACTCTGATGAAACAGAAAAAACAGACCCAAACCCGAGCCAGGTGGAGGTTCAGGAACCCCCATGGATCCTAGAGCAGGAAGAAATATTTTCCATCGGGATCGAAGAAGTAAGTAACACCTTCTGGGCCCTGAAGTCAGGTGAGACTGACTCTGCTTGCTGAGCACCTGCCCCAAGTGGGAAACGTAAACCTTGGCAGACCACTGTGCCTCCGATTATCATCACTTACGTGCAGGGTGCTGGGCGAGCCACCTTTCACAAAGTCAAATAAGTTAAGGTCAGGAATTAACCCGTAAATGGACGAAAGCTTACCCTACCTTCATCCCGGCTGAGGCCCTCCCACAGGATGACTTACCGGTGTTTGCTGTTCCAGGTGTTTGATATTCTGCCCCTCTATGGAGCGCTGCAGCCGCACAGTAGCCACCAGATGTCATTCACCTTCTACGGACACTGTGACATCATTGCACAGGCTAAAGCCCTGTGCGAAGTGGAAGGAGGGCCCACCTATGAGATAATGCTGAAGGGAGAGGCTTCCCTGGTCAACTATTCCTTTGACACCAAGGATATTAACTACGGGTTACAGGTATTGCCAACTGCAGGGAGGGGACTTCCCGGTTTCTCCTCAAACATCGCACACAGTTCCGTGCTCTGACATCTCCTGGAACCTCGGATCATCACAGTCTCGCCACCACCCCAACCTTGATCCCTGATCTGCCTCCCTAAACCTGATCATCTCACCGCCAGCTGTTGGCCAGGCATTTTTCACCTGCTTCTCTGTCTCCTAGAATTCGTGTTAGATGCCTTCCCTCACAATCCAGAAGCCCACACCAAGCCCTGCTTTTCTTCCAACAGCACGGTCACCTTCTCAGTCCCTTAAGCTTACCATCTCCAAGGCATTTGCCGCTGCGCTCTCGCTACTCGCTACCGCCTCTCCATCCTTACCGGCATCGGGGCTTTCTGATTCATCCAGCAGGATCCCTCAGCATCAGTGTGCCCTTCCCATGGCTACTGAGGTTCTCAGGGCTCGGAGGCTTTTCAAGCCACGCCTGAGATAGGACAGCAGTCCTGCTCAGCCCATACCATGTGCACGAGTCCCCCAGGAATCTGCTTCCAGGGCAGGCTCTGGTTCAGTAGGTCTGGGGTGGGGCCTTGAGAAAGATGACTCTCGCAAGCAGTTCTGCCAAGCTCCCAGGTGAGGCCGAGGACCCCACGGAAGAAGGGATTACACCGCACTCCTCGCTTCCGCCACCAACCCGTCTACACAGCACTGCTACACAGACTTTCCCAAACCTGCATTTTCATCTTCTCAAGTCCCACAACAGTCAACCCCAGCAGCATTTGGGAAAGTGACATAGGATTGAGAAAGGAGTGTGGTTTTGTAGTCAGAAGAACTGGGATGTCACCCCAGCCTGACTTCCTACTCGGAACCTTAAGCACATCAAGACCTCTCCAAGCCACAGTGCCCCTCATCTATAAAGTAAGAATGGGGTAGCAGTGCCTGTCTCCTAGGTGGTTGTGGTCATTTAAGTAAAGTATCTGGTCAGTCCTGTGCATGGGGCAGGGAAGCCTCCAATCCTGAGGCCCTTTCTCTGTCACCCATTGGATCAGAGTCAAGCTCTTCCATGTGGGTGAGGGTCTCCTAAGCCCCTCTATTAACTGATGCTCCTTACAGATTAAATTTCATTTATTATAGTTTCCCCTTCGAGCCCGTTCATCTGTTTGTGACCAAACTAGTTTACGTGCCGACCCTATTACTTTCCAGCCCTCCCTGCCCCGATACTTCCTCTCATATTATCCCTCTTGTCTACTCTGCCAACCCCAAGTCTCACATACTATCAGACTCAGCCCCCCTCCATCCTCTACTTTTTTCCCTCTCACTTCACGTTCTCTTGGCATTTAAGTATATTCTTTGCCATCAAATAATGTACATTCTAGTTTTTATTTTAGAATACTTGTGAATTCTATGTCTGTACACCTTCTTTTTCCCAATTAGATTTGTATTATGTACTCAGAAACCATATCTCCTACCAAATTATAATGGGAATTACACACACACACCCCATTATACAGCTCCTGCATGTAGAATTACTGAATTGTGGGTGAGCGTGTGTTTATAGGTTAAAGAGTGTGCCTAGAAGCAATCCACCTGACACCTGTTGAGACTTTGTCCACTGGGTTGACCAAATGGAATTCTCTTTCGTTCCTTATCTCCAGAGTCTTCTGGGCAAGTAATTCTGGCTCAGCTTGCAGTATATTCTTTGAAACAGCCAGTCCTTCCCCTAGCTTATCCTGAGAACCCCCAAAGTGGCCTGAGTCTGTGGTTATTGGCCCTGCTGCTGAGCTGCTGAGCTGTGTTAGTAAAATCCAAGAAAAAAGAGTATGTTTTGCCGATTACACCATGTCTCTCCCTATAAATAGAAAAATCCTAATTCTGAATGCAAATCTCATCCAAAAGATAAATATTAATATGGGAAAGTTTACTTTTAAAATCCTCCATTATGAGCCTTTGTGGTGCAGAGTGTTAGACACCCCCACACGCGGCCCCGCTAACCTGAACTTGTCGTCAGTAGAGCTAACGTGGAACCAGGCTTCCAAGGTCTGGTGCTCCTCCCACCCCAGGGACCGCCTTGGTGACAGTAAAATGTGGATTGGCCAGCGTCTAGATCATGAAAAATGAAATCCGTGTCTGTGAGGCTTGTCCACTGCCCTTTGCCAGGATAATAGCAGCATCCCAAAGGGTGGCTGACGGCAGTCCCTCTCCTTCTCATCTCCAGCTGTTCGACCACATCTCAGAGAATGAGATCACACTGAGGAACACTGGCAAAGTTGGCTTTGAGTTCAAGGTCCTGACTGACAACCTGTCTTCACCAGACCACCTTCTGCCTGGAGTGCCCCTAATCCTGCCCGTTTCGGTAAGTAGCCTCCTTGCCCATGATGGCTGTGGGGCAATTGTAGGGAGGACCCAAGTTCAAACCTGCAAGCCACACCCCCAGTGGAATGTGGGATTATGTTAGACATTCACTGCCAGGATGATGGGTGTGATTTTTTTTAACAACAAATAAAGTTCTCTTGGGCGCCTGGGTGGCTCAGTGGTTTAAGCCGCTGCCTTCAGCTCAGGTCATGATCTCAGGGTCCTGGGATCGAGTCCCGCATCGGGCTCTCTGCTCGGCAGGGAGCCTGCTTCCCTCTCACTCTCTCTGCCTGCCTCTCTGCCTATTTGTGATCTCTCTCTGTCATAAATAAATAAAATCTTAAAAAAAAAAAATCTTTAAATAAAGTTCTCAGAAACAATCAATCAATAAATCTGAGCACTTTAGTCATTTATTAAGCAAAGGATTTATTGAGTCGTGCATGAGCCAGGCACTGCCCAGGCACCAGGGATTCCCCTGTGAACAAGAGAGTCTAACCCAATGGTTTGGCTTTTTTTTTTTTTCCCATGATTATAAGAATGGTTTGTTTCCACTCACATCCTCATACTTCCCTTATAATTCCTTGAAGCCAGGGGCCTCCTCCCTACTTGGGCTTACCCTTTCCTTTTTTTTTAAGATTTTATTTAAGAGAGAGAGATCACAAGTAGGCAGAGAGTCAGGCAGAGAGAGAGGGGGAAGCAGGCTCCCTGCGGAGCAGAGAGCCCGATGCGGGGCTTGATTCCAGGACCCTGGGATCATGACCTGAGCTGGAAGCAGCGGCTTAATCCACTGAGCCACCCAGGCACCCCACCCCTACTCTTTCCTTTTTAAACTGCAGTTTTATTATACATGGATGCATCCTTAAACTGCTTTTAGTTTATGAATTTTTCCAAACTTTTAAGCACCTGCTATGACCAGGCACTTTCTTGCCAATTGGGATAGCGTAGCGTAGTAAACAAAACAGACAAATATACTTGATCCTAAAACTTGGACATTTTGCTTTATCAGATTTTGCTTTATCCAGAGTTTTGTGAAAATGGCACTGGTAATGTCATCTTGTACCTTTTGCTTTTTTTTCACTCAATATTGTGTTTCTAAGACCAGTGTACATTGTTGCATGTAGCTGTAGTTCATTTATTTTCGCCATTAAATAATATCCCTTCTTTAACTATATTGAAAGCAGTCTTTCTTTTTCCTGTCAGAGCACACTTGGTATTTTTTCCCCCTAAAATTTTGCTGTTAGAAACAATCCTGCTACAAATATTCTCATACCTGTCTCCTGGTGTACAGTTGGAAACATTGTCCTGGGGAATTTTCCTAGGAGTGAAATGTTTGGGTCATGGGCTTTGCAAGTGTTCAATTTTGATAAGATTTTTCATAGTGTTTTTTACCTCCCCCCCACCACTGGCATTCCCACCAGACATATATAAGTTTCTTTTGATACATGTTCTCACCAAAATTTGGTCCTTTTTAGCAATATGTCATTTTAAAAAAATTCATCATGTTCCTAGTTTCATTTCCCTGATTGCTTATGAGGATGAGCCTCTCTTACTGCATTTATCCCCCATTCATATTTCCTTTTATGAAATACCCATTCACGTATACTACCTACTGTTCTCTTGCTTGTCGTTTTCACATATCTTCATGTGACTGAACGGGGGGTAAGCAGCACAACGGGCCTGTGGGACTGTCCTGTCCATTAAGTCTCCAGAAGCAGGGTCCATTGTAAATATTAACATTCTCTCCGGTCTTTGTGCTGCGTAGGGTTTTATCAGTTCACATCAAGAGCAGGAGCTGAAGATTTACTACTTACCTGGAGTGCCTGAGGTCTTCCAGAGGAGTTTCCAGATACAGATTGCACACCTGGACCCAGACAACGTCACTCTGCGTGGAGAGGGAATCTTTCCCCGAATCCGCCTCGATCTCCCCAGGAAACTCCGCGGTATTGCTACCCTCTATAGAATTTCCCCACTGGGGGACAAAAGATGCATTCTGCTTTGTTTATTCGAAGGTTGATTGGCACTCCCGTTATTTGCTTAGCAATCTTCACTAGTTTCCTTCTGCGTGATTCCTCAATTAAAAAAAAAAATCGAATTGAAATTGACCCAGTGACCCGAGTTTAATGAGACAGAATATGGTCCATGGCAGTCCCAAAATTAAGACCCTGGCCAGTTTTGCCATCGGGGAACCGCAATCCAGAGGGATCAGGAAGTTGCACTTGGAAAGGCCTTTTCCTCCAGCTGCAGTCTGTCCCCGAATTGTCCCCACTGTGGCAGGCTCACAGACGGCCACTGACGCAAAAGGCTGATTTTACTCCAAGGAGTAGGAATCACAAAATAAAAACTGTACAGAAAGGCAACCAAGGTTCCGACCCCTTTTGTGGTTTGGCATTACACATTTTAGCAGCTAATTTAGACTTTGATTAGTTGTCTGCTCACACATTTAGCCAAGGTTTCTCTGGTAACATCTAGCCCCTGGAGCCATCCCTCTAGACCAAAAGACTTCCATTGTGGCAAATCCCAAAGCTCAGCTGAGTGGCTGTCTTAGCCATGGACTCTCTGGCTCTTTCTTCCCGACATGGGGTACAAGGTGAAGGGTTAAGACAAAGTTCTCATTCTTCTCTGTGACTCCTTCAAGCTCCTTGAAATCTTCATTCCACAGATGGCTTCAGACGGAGCCCTCGTACTCAGCCTTTCCCCCTCCCCTGTGCCCCAAAGTCACTGGCTCGCCTGCTGATTGATGATCATCTGTTATATCCTGACTGATCCCTGAAAATACAGACACAACTGTTGGTCCATTTAAGACTAGGTTACACTCTAGGATCTAGAGTTCCTGCCAGCCAGATGTTAGTTAGAGAAGTGTCAGGACGGAAAGCCTTTGCCACTTGGTGGAAAACCCGGTTCCCAGCCGGCCTCGTTAAGGCAGTAGCCACGTTTGGCCAGCAGAGGGCTTTCAGAGAATGTCCATCTGAGTACTGTGAGCACTGAATGAACTTCTAGCTGGGTCTCCTGTGCTCCAGTTCGTTCCAAGTCCAACGCTTCCTACTCTTCCAGAGGACGCACTTCTCTTTCTTTGCCTACTTCATCCCTCAAGCATGTGAATTCGCATTGGCCAACGGGTGAACTTGGGGGTCTGAAATCTCTCCACTGATTGCCTACATCCCTGATTGGGGGAATTGAAACCTATTTAATTGCAATTGTATCTGCAAATATCGTCCTTTGGTTTGCTGGGATTGAATAAACGTGCAAAGTGACCTAAAGGATGACTGGGGCCATCTGAGTGTGTCCAGCATGGAGGGGGCTCCCAAGTCATGCAGCGTTAGTGCTAGACCCAGAGGAGCACCGAGGAAGCTGGGATCTGCTTGCTCACCCTGTGACTTAGGCTATTACTGCCACCAAGTTCTTGAGGACCAGTTGGGGGCTCACTACAGCATAATCTCCTTAAACTCCGTGGGGTCTCTGAGACAAACTGAACTCACTCACAAACTACATCACCCTCTGAAGCAGAGAAAACATGGCGGATGAAGCATCAAAGAGTTCACTTCCCTTCTCACTCTATGCACCCTGAGCTGACAGTCTGTGTTTTAGGCATAATTCATATATTTCTAATCATCCTTATTTCCTTCTCCTTCTAATCCCACAGGAAACGAAAAGTATGAAACCTTTTTGAATCAAGCCAGAAAAAACCTAGAAAAAGAACACCACAAGAAACATGAAATATTCATTCACTTAGAGACGACTGAGGAAATGTCTGAGGATGAATCTTTGGAGGTAAGACTAGCTTCACCCTGCACAGAATGATGGTGGCAGAACAGGAGGTGCAAAGGCCCAGGGGCAAGAAGGACATGGTATCTCTGAGAAACAGAAAGGAGAAAAAGATGTAACTAGAGCAAAGAAGGGGGAGACGTAAGGGGTCCCCTAGGGAACCTATTAAGGGTTTCGAACTTTATTCTGAGGGCAACAGCAAGTCACTGAAGTGTTTCAAGTGGAGCCTTGGGTAGTCAGATTTGCATCTTTGAAAAATCTCTCTGGCTGCCCTGGGGAGCTCCGAGAAGCTCTCAGGGGCCTGCGGGGGATGAGAATAGATGTGCTGAGGTGTGCTCAGTTTCTTAGAAGCTGATGGGGTAACTCTAAAGAGAGGTGGTGGTCGTGTCAACAAGGGTGATGACACAGGAGGTAGGGAGACTCTGGTAGGTTCAAGAAATCCTCTGGGGGTGGAATGGTCAGTGATTAGGGATTGGTTGGGTGTGAGGGTGAGACAGAGGTGACCCACTGAGATGGGAAAATCAGGACCTGAGGAGAGAGGTGGGCTGGAGAAAGTGCTCTGAGTCACCAGACGGTCATTGTGATCACAGGAAATGGTGAGATTTCCCAGGAAGTGTACCAAGTGAGCAAAGGAGAGCATCGATCCAGAGTAGAGCCTCTGGTCTCCAGCAGCTAAGTGGGGGCAGGGGCAGCCAAAGAGGTTCAGCATGGTGTCTCCAAGGTGGGAGCCCAGCCAGGAGTTGGTCTTTTGAGGGAGAGAGTGACCCAGCTTATAAATAAAGGCTGCCCTTGTGGGGGGAAGAAAGTAAAAAATCCCAAAATGTTCTCCCTCACTATTCCCTGAAATGCTTCTCTCAACAGTCCATTCCTCACCATGAAGGCTGCTTTCTCCCTGTGCTCATCTTTTAAAATGCAAATGTGCATGAGAATATGGTCCTGGGGAAGAGTTACTTATGAAGCTAGCTAGAGAGCCCTTCGGCTGGGGAAGACTGGGAGCCCCAAAGGCCACCTGCGATGGCTTGTTTTGCTGAAACTGCAAAGGTTTTGCAGACCTTTGCTCCACGGATGATCATAATTAATAACATGAGCAACCATTTACCGAATGTTGCCCAAGCCTGTGTCACCCTACGGACCTGCATTCAGTCGCCCCCTCCCATGGTGGCGAAGAGCCATACGGTGCCACTCTTGTCTCAATTTCACAGTATGACAGGATTTGTGGAAATGAGGTGCAGGTCCCCAGGCAGGCAGCCAAGCTAGGCTCTGAATCCAGGCCTGTCCGACTCCCAGGACTGTGGTCTTAGCCTCTGTCCTGTCCCCTGGGGCCCCCAGCTGTCCATATGGGACAGCAGCACGTCTCCACTCTGCTCACAACATTGCCAGGAGGCTCCTCACTGGAGCCTTAGCCCCGCCGTCTCTGGCGGCCCCTCCAGTTCCGGGCTGGGGCTTCTGAGAACTGGCTGAAGGCCTCGGCAGAGCGAGCTTGTCCTCGGGCCCAAGGTAGCAGGCCACCTCTCCTGGCTCCAGACAAGCACAGGGTGGGCTTTGCTTGTGTCGGGATGACTGGACACACTTGTCCGTGACGCATGCGCCTCTCCGAGCAGCTCACCGCTTCCTGTGGTCTCATCACGGGACCCTCCATACATTAACCTTCCTGCTTGGCCCCAGACCTAAGGTGTGAGTCTTCGAGAACAGTGTTTCTCAGCCTTTTTTCACTCTCACCTCCCAGGACACTTTTTTTTCTAACCTCCCCCCACCCCATGAAATAGTCTTATTATATTAAAAAAAAAAAAAACTCTTTGAACACTTTGACAATAAAATTTTTTAACTTTTCATTTTGCAATATCTATAGATTCACAGGCTGTGGCCAAAGAGAAATTATTTTTCCCAAAGGTAACATCTTTCATGACTTGTAAGACATGGTACCACAATAAGAAAACCAGGAAATGGTCATCAGTACAAGCCGCAGAGCATGTCAGATTTCCGTCTGATTTGCGCTCATTTGCGTGTGGGGTTCCACGTAATTTTTTTGTACATGTAGGTTTCTGTCACCCCTACCACAATTAAGGTACAGAACTGTTCCACCACCACAAAGATCCCTTGTGCTTGAGGAAATAGTATTAAAAACAAAATCTCCTTCCAACCCAGAGAATCTCCCCACAGGGGGAGAAGAGAAAGAAAAACAATTTTATTGTTGAATAAGCATTAAACCAGGATGTGATCTGCATTACAGACCGTCCACTAAGAGACTGCAAACGCAAAAAGAAATTTCAGCCTTTTATATAACCAAACATATGACCTCTTATATACATGTTCTTGAGGTAAACACTAACTAGCCCTTAAGCAAGAACTATAACTAACTATAACTAGTCCTCAAGTAAGAGAACTTGACAGCACCACCCATCATACATCATTCATCCTGAATTCACACGGTAATCGGGGTGACCTCTGGGTTAGATCATTGGCTTTATCCAGAGGGAAACCTCTCATGTTTGCAGGGTAGGGCCCTCTGAAGTCGGGCTCCTAGCCTCTCACAGAAACTGGGAGATGGGGCCTCCATCTTACCTGATGATCACATTTTGAAGAGAAGGTTCCCGGGGCCTTGAGGAAGACACTGCTGCGTTATACAGCTGACCAGAGTCTTGTGTAGGCTTTAAGATCTATATGTATTTCAGAAAAACAGAGAAAGAACTCACAAGCTTTTAAAGCAATTTGTCCTAAGAAAAGGGAGTGGGAAGAAGTCTCTCCCCTTATTTTCAACAAGGAGAATTCAACCTCTTATCTTTCATTTGTATTTGGCCTTACAAGCTACTTCTTCATAGCCACCCCCCAATCTCCAATCCCTTACCCCGGCACCCATTGTAGTTCTCTGTCTCTATACTTTCATTATTTCAAGAATATTATGTAAAGAGAATCATCCAGTGTGTAACCTTTTTCATTGAGTGTCATGCCCTTGAGATCCATCAATATCAATAGTTCTTTCCTTTCCATTATTGAGGACAATTGCCTGGTGTGGACATGCCTGTTTACCCCCAGCCCCACCACCCCTATGGAAATTGCAATACCACAGATATACTGTAAATCTGCTTATGTATTGTGGCCCTTTGGAAGGCCACAAATCACTGTAATATCTAAAATTTTTTTCATCCCCCCACCTCCATGAAGCAGTTCTTTCCCTCTTAGAGATGACTTGCCCCATTGAGAATGCATGTTCGCGAAGAATTTGCTCACTTGCTGTTCTCTCCTACTCCAGTTAAGTCCTCAGCTCCAGATGGAAGTAGAGCGACTTATAGTCCAAGGCTACGCCATAGAACATCAGAAAACAATTATCCCCGATTCCACAGATGACCTGAGTTATCGGAGTCGTCAAAAACTAGCCAAGTGAGTGTCGTTCTGTTTTGGGCTTCTTTCAGAGGGCATCAGAGCAAACGGTGTCACCCACCATATTGCAGCCTGAGTTAATTAATGGTTGATCATCTAGAAATGAAATCTACTCTCCTTCTGTATCTGCCATCCTCCAGCATCCAGCCAACCAGGAAGGTCTGTGCCTCTGAAAGTCAGAAACCCCTGGCTTTGCCTAATGGAGAGGCTGGGTTTCAGGTTCATGAAGGCCTAGGCTGAATGTGTTTTGAGATAGTGACTGAAACAGCAGTATGGACTCCTGGGCGTGGGGGAGCTTCTTGTTCCTAGTCTTCTCTCTGGAGGGTGGTTCTTCTCCATTCCCAAGGACAAAATTGTGACAAGAGATAGAAGAGAACAGCACAATCTCTGTTTTGGAAAAGTGACTGGTAAAGAGAGATCGTTAACTGTTTCAGAGTCCAGCTGCCAGAGTATATCCTGGATTTTGGCTACATCATCCTTGGTGACGTCCGGACACATATCATCAAGATCACCAACACCAGTCACTTCCCAGTATCCTTCCATGCAGAAAAGCGTGTCCTTCATGACACAGGTAACCAAGCTAGGGAGACCTCTTCCTCATGCCCTTGTCATTTCTAACAAGGTGCCCAGCTGTACTGTTCTGCTGGAATTGTGTTCATGTTTTTTTCTGGGATCAGCTGAAAGAATTCTTGGCCCATTAACTGAGACTTGGAACGGTCATCCTGCCCCAGAAGGATTCTACCTATGGCAGCACTTGTTTGCTCTTCCTCTTTCCCATAAGAAATTTTGTTTATCTTGGTCCAGGTTTCAGTACTGAGTTAGATCGTGTAAAGAATCTCCCTTACTGTGAAACGGAAACATTTGAAATCAAATTTGACTCACAAGGAGCCAGTCTTCCTGTTGGAAGCAAAGAGGTCATCTTACCCATCAAGGTACGACGCAATGCAGGGCCCAGCTGGTCATCCCCAGCTTCGTTACCCCTAGAATGAGCCAGTTACCATTTCAGAGCCCCAAGTCTTCTCCCAACCCCATGCCACATGGTGACACCAGCTTTATGCCTGTTCTAGGTGGTTGGAGGGCCAACAGTTCACATCTGTCTCCAAGCCAAGGTGACCATTCCCACTATGACACTGTCTTGTGGGAAAGTGGAGTTTGCCACAGTTCAGTGTGGACAGTGCCTCGTGGAAACTGTTCAGTTTTCTAATCCTCTCCAAGTTCCTTGTGAATGGTTCGTCCACAGCCATAAGCCAGTTAACAAGGTAAACGGGCTGTGGCCCATCAATCTGCTTCTTCCATCTCCATTTTGGCCAAAATCATGATTCGAGACCTTCACACTTTCCTTATTTCAGTCTTTGGCTCAAGACCTATAGTGACAACTGTTGCTTCATAAATACAATCTAGGCTTTTAGCCCTCCATTCAAGGACTTCCCAGGCCGTGCTGTGTGCTGGATGTCTTACTTATCTCTATAGCCCTGGTATCTACACATTCCCTGACAGCTGGGAGGGACTCAGTAAATGTAGGCCGACTGAGTGGAGGATGGAATAAATCCATTTTCCATAGTAGACGATCTAATTGTCTAATATCTATTAACCAGATGGAGAAACACATGCCAAAATACTTAAGACGGAAACTCCATACTGAATTAAAGCCAAAGACACGCATCTTTGAGATCCAGCCCATGTCTGGGGTCTTGGATCCTGGGGAGAGGTCCAACGTGCAAGTGAAATTCATGCCTAAAGAAGAGGTAAGCTTTAAGGAAATGTGATTCCATTCAGACTTTTCGGGTTTCTTTGAGCTTTCCTCAAAGGCCCACTTGCTGAGGCCGGTGTCCAGGGAATCTGAGTGACCTTGGCTTCGGTATTGTGATAAGGACATCAAGTACTTGCTTCATGTAGGAGCGGTGTGACCCGGTAGTTAAGAGCACCAGCTCCAGAATCGGATCTATCTAGCACATCAGCTTTTATCAGCAGACCTGGGTGAGTGGCCTCCTGCTTCTGCACTTGGAGGCTGCGGGGCTTTGAGTAAATCTCTTCGCCTATAAACCTCAGTCTGCTCATAGATAAAATGAAAAATAGTATCACATGTCAAAAATCCCCTATTGCAATTCTAAAATCCAATAAGCTCCAGAAACCAGAGGGGAAAATTTCATAAGTTTCAGACCCAAAGTCATTTGGTGGAAAAAACCTCATCTGAACTGACAGGAGACTACTTAACCTTTATTTATCCCACTTAGTTTGCGGACTCAAACCTTGCAACTGCGGAAATATTAGTGTCTGGTTTTTAGGGGACCTGCCCCAGCCCCCGCAGAGGATATTATATAACAGAGAGTCTGTACATTGTTTACCTTTTAAAAATCTGAATTTGAAAGCTTCTCGCTCGTAGGGTTTCAGCTAAGACAGTATCAACCAGCCATACCTATTTCCTAGGGTTATTTTGAAGATTAAATGAATTAATGTGAATAAAATGCACAGCAAATGGCTCTATGCGTAGTAAGTATCTCAGTAACTATTTACTGTTGTCATCGGTTGTTGGGATAAGAAGAAGTACTTCCTGGTGGATGTACTCCCTGGGCCTCATAGGCATTTCTTTTTTGAATACCATTAGCACAAAACTACTCCTAGCAAAGAAAAGAGTAAAAATAAAATCTTCCAGCCAGAGAGGATCTCACGGGGTTACCCTGTAAAGACTTGTGCTCAAAGCTTAAGGCATTAGGGAGATGGCTTTCTCTCCTTTATTCTTTTAAAAGAAGAAAATCGATGTAAGTTTTATAGAATGCCTACAGTTAACGCCCATTTTCCTGGTAATGGAAATGCTTTGAAGAAATGCTGTAGAGTCTGCAGAGAGAAAGAGGAAAAGGGAATGACTTCATTCTGATTCTAAAATAAAGCCCCTGCTTCTTTCATTATCAAAATCTCCTCAACCCTGTCTTTGAAAAGCAAAGAGAATTAATATGTTTGTCATTCTTAGAGTCTTAAGACTTTTAGGAGTTTTATTATCAGGGTTGCCAAGATTTGTGGTACTTTACTAAAAGAGGGACATATCAGTAAAGAAGTAAAAAAAAAAAAAAATAGATTTGTTCAGGTGGTTCCATAAATGTTGAGTTCGAATAGGTCAAAGTTAATAAAGTGTTTCCACCAACTGGGAGAGCAATTTATTGGCAATACGCAAGGAATTGATTAGCCTTGCAACCCACACAGTCCACATCTCTGTCTCCTTCAGCATTGGCACCACAGGAGAAATCATGGATGTTATACCAGATGTTCAGAATACTCTGTTAGAAAACAAGGAAATGAATAAAATGTCTTGGAAATATTTCCATAAAAAGCAATCACAATATAGACGTTTGGATCAAAAGGTGCTAAGTCCATAGTTACGTAAAAAACCCTTTTAGCCAATAATTCATTCTCTTATTTTCTCCAACAATATTTTGTGGGTATGAATCTATGTCCATCCACATTCTACCCAACTGATTTTCCTTCTTGAGCTAAGATTCTTAGAAACTCTTCAAATCGTGAAGCCAATCATGCTCTCCAAACCCAAGCCATGAGCCTAACTATATCAGAATGACGTGGGCATGTGGTTAAAAATGCAGATTTCCCAGCCTTTCCCTCTCCCTGTCAAGTCAGGATCTCTAGGGCTGGGCCTGTGAATCCACATTTTTAATAGGTGCTCTAGTAAAACCAGATTAGGATAGTTGGTATCCCCATCAATTGGTATTCAGACTGTAATTGTATCTGATAAACTGAATGCCCCAGCTGACCATCCCTGACCCGCTGCTTAACTGTATTTTCAAATAACAGAAATATGTTCATTCAGAATCTACCAGAAACAGACTTGGAGACAAGGATTCAAGTGCAAGCAGATTAACTGAGAAGTGCAGGAAACACTGATGGAGAAGTAAAATGTGGTTGGGGAAAAGAAGGCAGCTAATAGGGTGTGCCAAGTGAGGCAGCTGCCTTGGAGACTGGAATGTAATCCTACTGGGAAACTCTGAGGAAATGGACAAAATGCACATTTCAGAACTACCCTTTCCCAGGAGCAAGGAACCTGAGGTGTTTATGTGATGTTTCCTTAGTCACTGGTTGAGGATTGCTTCCAGAAGATGTTAATCCCAGTACTTCTGCCCTGCCCCGCCCCCATGCAGCAGGGCCCATGACATGAAAGCAGAAGTATAGATAGTGCAGACCTGAAGGATGAGTATGGCATCCAAAGGGCCTTCTGTGAGTGATGAAGCACTTGGTACAATGCCTGGCATGCTGGATACCCAGTATTAATGCAGAATTATAAATTGTTCTCATGCAATTTTACATAAAAAATTTCCTCTCTTAATGTCAGTTAGCATCAGTTTTGTCCCCACATGGTTTCCAGGTTTGCATCGCATGTGACAAAAAAACAAAGTTAAGATGCTTATTCTGTTTTTATGTCTTCTAGAAATTCTACAGCCAAACCCTGGTGTTCCAGATTGCCCAGAGTGCTCAGAAGCTTATGCTGCTGGCACAGGGGCAAGGTCTAGAGCCACGCTTGGAATTTAGTCCTTCAGTTCTGGAGCTGGGGCCTCTGCTGCCTTGTGCACCTGGAGACGAGGGTGAGGTGGTGGTGAAGAATCCCTGCAGCTTTCCCATTGAGTTTTACTCCTTAGAATTTGACCAGCAGTATCTCTTAGAAGAGAAGGTGAGCAGAGGCCAAAACCAAATTTCATTTCCTCCCTGTGCTGGGCCCTACCGAGTACTGGTGCTCTTCTCCCAGTGTGGAGGACTTCCTCCTGACCTTTGCCCCTTCTTCCCCTTAAACCCTTCCTTGTCAGTTTAAAGATCACTTTGTAGCGTTTCCTGACCTCCTTCCCTTGCGGTGAGCAGAATTTATTGCTTGTTTGTGATCTCATTACACATTTTAAAGAACTAATTGAAAAACTAATACATGTTCATGGTTAAAATTCAAACAGTAAAGAATGTAAGCAGCAATCATTGTATTTGAAGTGAGTTTCTTGTTGACAGCATGTAATTGGATCTTTAAAAAAAAAAAATACACTCCAGTAGTCTCTGTCTTTAATTGGTGTATTTAGACCATTTACATTTAATAAAATTAATGTCAGGGCTTAAATCTGCCACTTTTTTTTTTCTGTTTGTTCTGGGCTCTATATTTTCCAATTGTTCCTCCATGTACTTTTTAAAAAAAAAATTTTTTTTAGAGCAGTTTTAAGTTCATAGCAAAATTGAGGGAAAGTTACAGAGATTTCCCATATAACCCTGCCCCCACACATACATACTTTCCTCTTATTATCAACATCTCTGACTAACATGGTACATTTATTACAATTAATGAATCTACGTTGATACATCATAATCACCCAAAATGCATAGTTTACGTTTGAGTTCACTCTTGGTGTTGTACATTCTGTGGGTTTGGACAAATGTCTAATGACATGTATCCACCATTACAGTATATCATACAGAGTATTTTCACTGCCCTAAATATCCTCTGTGTTCTACTCATCCCTCCCTCTTCCCAACCCCTGGCAACCATTGATCTTTTTACTATCTGCATAGTCTGGCCTTTTCTAGAATGTCATATAATTGCAGTCATACAGTATACTTTTTCAGATGGGTTTCTTTCATTTAGTAATATACATGTAAGTTTCCTCCATAGCTTGATAGCTCTTTTTTTTTTTTAAGATTTTATTTATTTATTTGACAGATAGAAATCACAAGTAGGCAGGGAGGCAGGCAGAGAGAGAGAGGAGGAAGCAGGCTCCCCACCAATCAGAGAGCCCGATGCCGGGCTCGATCCCAGGACCCTGGGATCACGACCTGAGTCGAAGGCAGAGGCTTTAACCCACTGAGCCACCCAGGCGCCCCAATAGTTCTTTTTTTTTTTTTTAATACTAAATAATATTCCGTGGTCTGGAATAGCAAGTTTTTTTATCCACTCACCTACTGCAGGACATCTTGGTGGTTTCTCAGTTTGGGCCATTATAAATAAAGCTGCCGTCAACATCCATGTGCAGATTTTTGTGTGGACATAAATTTTTATCTTGTCTTTGGACAAGTACCAAGTAGCACAATTGCTGGATCGGGCGGTAAGAGTATGTTTAGTTTTTTAAGAAACTGTCAGAGAGTCTTCCAAAGTGGTTGACCATCTTGCTCTCCCACTAGCAGTGAGTTAATGTTCCGTTGTTCCGCATTCGATGTTGTCAGTGTTTCCGGTTTGGGCCATTCTGATAGGTATGCAGCCTGCTTTGTTTTGATTTGCATTTCCCCGCTGATCCCTGAGGTGGAGCATCTATTCATATGCTTATCTGCCGTCTGTGTATCTTCCTTGGCGAGGTGTCTGTTAAGGTCTTTGGCCCATTTTTTAATCCAGTGGTTTGTTTTCTCTCTGTTGCAGTTTAAGAGTTCTTGACTTATTTTGAATAATAAGTTTATCAGAGTTATCTTTTGCAAATATTTTCTCCCGTTCTGTAACTTGTCTTTTCATTCCCTTGACATTGTCTTTTGCAGAGCAGAGGTTTTTTAATTTTAATAAAGTCCAGCTCATCAATTATTATTTTCATGGACTCTGCCTCTGGTGTAGTTTGTAAAAAGTTGTCACCACACCCAGGGTCATCTGGATTTTCTCTAAAGGCACATTCTAGGAGTTTTATGGCCGTATGTTTTTCATTTAGGCCTTTGATCCATTTTAAGCTTTGCGAAAGGTGTCCCATCCATCTAGATTTGCGCTTCTTGCATCTGGATGTCCAGGTCTGGCATTGTTTGTTGGAAAAACTATCTGCTCATTGCATTGCATTTGCCCCTTTGCCAGAGGTCACCAGACACATCACTTGGGTCTATTTGGATCTCTGTTCTGTTCCACTGATCTAGCTGGGTCTGTTCTTATCATTTCCACCCTGTTCTGCTACCTTGAGGCTGGGATGTATAAACTATCCTTTTATCTAATACCCTTAGTACTCTACCTGTTAGAGACCGCTTCTTAGTTCCCTACTGTGAGCAGTAATGAAATTAGCTACTAATCTCTTTTTCTCTGACCTCACCACCCTCTAACTTAAAATGATATTCTTCTCAATTAGTGCTTACTGGGTAATCATGTCACCTGCACTCACTCCATATTTTGCTTCTTGTATCCTATCTGTCATGTCAGCGCTTACAGCATTAGGATGTCAGAACTTACTTTCTCTCACTTAGTCTTAGTTCTGTATTTACGTGTGTTCAGTGTTCAGCCCCAGTCCTTGTGATGAAACTTCTCCGGTCCCCTCTGTGTGGTCTGCAGTGGATTCCTCAGGAGGGGCTCATGGGAACACTAATTCCTGAGTACATGCCTGGTCGTGACTATTCACCTGCGGCTTTTATGCTTGAAGATAGGTTTGGTTGGATACAATACCTTTCTCTCGGTTTGCACTTGAATATCTTAAATGCATTGCTTCATCGTTTTCTCCTATGTTGCTCATGAAGTCTGATGCTTAGTTTTTTGTTGTATATTAATTCGTTATCTATGGCTGCAAAACAAATTGCTCCCAAGCTTAGCAACTTCAAACAACAAGCGTTTGTTATCTCGTGTTGTCTGTGGGTCAGAAATTTAGGAATGGCTTGGCTAAGATGGTTCTGCTTCCTCCGGACCTTCCCCCAACTCAACCTGTTTGTCTTCTGTCTTCTTTACATCTAGTGTTTATGCTCTGCCCAATTTAGATTCTGCATCTAGAAGTTTTTCTCAGAATGGGAATTTGTCCCTGTGGACGGGAGTCTTTTCATTAGGTATTCATGAAGCGCTCAGTGGCTTCTGTTGGCCCCACATCCTCTGCGGTGTGCCAGGTTCAAGGGAAAGGCGAAGCAAAGGCCCTGAGACGTGCGGCAGGCTTCATAAGGAGCACTCTCGGGAACAATACCAGGAAACAATAAGACGAGCAGACCTAGACCTGGTCAGAGAGGCGGTCTCCGCAGAGACCTCCGCGGACCCCACAGGGAGCTCCAGAGCTGGACCGGCTCTTCAGAATTGCCCCAGCTGAAGCAAGCTGGCCAGGCCTTTGTGTGTCTGCATCACTAGTCTTTGGAATGTTCTTTCCTTTCCCCACTGACCTGCCATGCCAGCTCGGTCCTATATCAAAGCACCATATGTGAATGGATTTATTATAAGCCTTCTTTTCTATATCGTCTCTGGTCAGTTAGTCTACCCCAATATCATTTCCATGCTGACTGTTACCCCAGCTTCAAAGTCCTTATATCTAGTAGGGCAGTCCTCTCTCTTTATTCTTCTTCATTAATGTTTTAACACTCTTTTTATTTTAAGATTTTATTTGTTTATTTGAAAGAAAGAGAGAGCATGAGCAGAGGGGTTGCCAAGAGGGAGAGGGAGAAGCATACTCCCTGCTCAGCAAAGAGCCCAACACTGGGCTCGATCCCAGGACCCTGAGATCATGACCTGAGCCGAAGTCAAAAGTTTAACCCACTGAGCCTACCTGGTGCCCTAACTCTTTCTTTTTTTTTTAATACCATTTTTCATATTCAAGTATAATTAACATACGTGATTATATTAATTTCAGGCATTTCAACTATTCTTAGCTCTTTATTCTTCCATATAAATTTTAGAATGAGCTTCTTAACAGTGGTTTTCACACAACTAAAAACAGTGATCCTAGAGAAGGAAAGGTTACTCAACAAAACAGAGTTTTCACATAAACTAAGCCATATAGGAAGCGAATGCTTTCTAGAACTTTATTGTACTGTGTCTTATAAATATACATACACACTAAGTTTACCAGATTTAGCAGAAAGAAAAACAAGTTACACAGTTAAATTTGAATTTCAGATAAAAAACATAGGACATATTTTACATGGACATTTTTATACTAAAAAAATTATTCATTGTTTATCTGTAATTCAGATTAAACTGCACATCCCATATTTCATCTAACAACCCCAAAACACATTCCCTCCCTACCCCCACATTCCCCCCCAACACATTTATGCATACACATACTTAATACCATTTTACCGGTTTTTCCCTGGATCATCTATTTGTGAGACAATCGCCTTCCTTGTCTAACATTGCTCCCCACAGGATTTTTCAAGAACTTGTCCCTCAGAGTGGATAATGGAGCTCTGTACTTTTGTAAATGGGAAAAAACAACAAAACAGTGTATGTTATTTATAAAACAAGAGGAAAATTCTCTCCCACATGTGAAATGCCCAGGCTCACATGGGGCAAAATTCAAGATCTTATATCCCCAGATTCCGGGCCCAGCTTTTCTTTTTAGACCTCTGGGAAGGCCCATGCTGCACACCACCCCCTCAGGCAGAAGCCAAGGTCTTATAGGGTGGGCAGACGTGAGGGCTGTCAGGAGGAAGCTTCCAGCCAGCCAACAGCCATTGCTCTCCTCTTGCAGATCTTACGAACACTGAAAGGCTACGATTCCTACAACACCCTGCTGCTGCCTCCCCGCCTTCCAGGGGAAAAGCTGCCCCCAGAGCTGTACGAGTACTTTAAGGAGATGAAGCGGTCGAAAGAGGAGCAGATGAAGGCCAAGTATCTGGAGAGTCTGGTCCAGGAAAACGGTGAGAGCTCAGTGCCAAGAGCCCGGCTTCAGCCCCTGTCCTGGCGCCCCAGAGGTGTCCCTCTTAGGAGGCCAGCCAGGCCGTGCTAGGCGCCTCACAGATTTTGTTTCTAACCCTCCCAGAATGGGCGTGTCATCCCTGCTGCATGGAAGTGGAGACAGGGGTATGTTCTCCTCTCTCTAGAGTCTAGCAAGAAGTTAAGACCTCAAAACAACGGGTGCAGGCATTAAGGAAGGCACTTGAAGTAATGAGCATTGGGTGTTCTATGCAACTGATGAACACTGAATTCTCCCTCTGAAACCAATATTACAGGATATATTCAATTTAATTTAAATAGTAAGTGATATAGTATAGAAGAACACATGCTAGATACCCAACCCTGTGCTGAGGGCTTTACACATAGAGATGAGAAACTAAAGCACTGATAGGCCAGGTCTGCAGTTTGAAGGGGTAGAATCAGAATTCGAGCCCAGATCTCTCTGGCTCCAGAGTCCATGGTGGTAACCACAGTGCTCCACAGCTTCTGTGTGTGCGCAGGTGATGCAGTAACACATCCCACAGGGTATAGCTTGGTGCCCTAAAAGAGGTAGGGAGTGGGGGTTCACACAAGGAAGAGGTTGGCCCTCCATGGTCCTCAAGGCCAAACCCCAATCATAAAGCTTGACTGTGCTCTTATAATGTGCCCTTTCCTGGCCCACTGTCCCTGAGTTACCCCATCATACACCCATGGCGCTCCCTTGTGTGCACTTGACCTTCAAGGCTCCTGGATGACCTGTAGCCTGATGCATGCTTCTCCTTCCTGCTTTCCATGCTCATCCCGGAAATTGCCCTCCCTGCTGTTACTCTCTCTCTTTTTCTGTGTAACAATCATCGTGTGTATAATTGTTTTCTTCGTGCCCGTCTGCCCCCCAAATGAGAAGTCCCCGTAAAGGCAGTGATCACATGTTCCCCAATAAATACGTTCTTTGATAGCAAATGAATGAACTGAATGAAGTCCATTTTCTCCCACCCTTGAGCTTATCTTGCCTCTCAAGGAAGCTGATCAGAGAATACTAGTTTGTCCTTTTAGGACAAAGATGAGAGAAGACGACCTCTCCCCGCATTCTCCTGGTCATGTCATTGAGCACTATTGGTACTCAGATGTTAGAAGTGCCATCATGGAGACCACAGACTGGGGACTTAATGAACAGAAGTTTATTTTCTCACACTACAGGAGGCTCGATGTCTAAGACCAAGTTGTCAGCAGGGTTGTTTTCTTCTGAACCTCCTTCCTCGGCTTGTAGATAGCCATCTTCCCCCCAGTGTTGACATGGTCTTCCCTCTGGGTGTCTGTTCAAATCTTTTAAAGACCACCTGTCATACTGGAGTGTGGAGTGTGGATGGAATAGGACACTCATATGACCTCATTTTAACGTTATTTGCCACTTTAACTACAGTCACATTCTGAGGTATTGGAGAGTTAGGATTTCAACGTATGAATTTTAGGGGAACCAGTTAAGCCTATAACTAGCTGCCATGATGTATGTTCCAAGAATGGAGCTGAAGTGTGGTAAACAGATCAATAAAACAAGACCCTGTGTTTGAGAGCCCCAGGGTCAGGAAGGAGGTGGGAGGACAGACACTGACACTCAAACCCACTGTCATGGGGGCGGGAGGCCCGGGGGTAGACAGCTGCAAGGGCTGCCAGGTACAAAGGTGTCATGACCTCAGAGAAGGGCCCTGTCACTCTCGTCCCCATCCTTACAACAGTTCAGTGACAGGTTCATTTTTTCAATTGGCCCACTGAAAGGTGGCAGAGAACAGGGACCCAGGGGGCCAGAGGGGGCCAGGCAGGTGCATACTCTGCTTTTCTGCAGGGCTTTTCTGAGCCTTTGCTCCCTCCGCTCTCATGTGCAGACTGTCCTCCCTGCTTCCCATGCCATGGCCAGCAAGGCCCGTCACAGGAAAGCTCCAACCTCTCCGCCTTAGATGTAAATGCCCCACACCTCCCAGGATCAGCGTCTTGGCCCCCCCGGGGGAGGGGGGCCATTTTGTGCAATCACAGCCCAATATCCCCATTGGAATTATGGAATAGTGCCAGTGGGGAGGGCTCTGGGCAGACAAAATGGTAAATATTCTTAGCGAGGCCATGGACAAATGTTCATGACAAGGTAAGGGGGAAAACAGTCTACAATTGGAATATACACTATAACCCCAAGTTCAGCTTGGAAAAAATGAGAAAGGAACAGTCTGAGAACTTGGAGCTCTCCTGTTCTGGTATGAAATGCAGTTACAATCACCATTTCTTTGTCTTTCCATCTCTTTCGCCAATGAATTTTATAATTCCTGCTCTTCTGAATTTTCTAAATTCCCTGAGACAACTGTATAATTTTTGTGGGGTTTTTTTTATGTTAAAATGTAGAAACACTCTGGGCAGGGAAACTTCTTAACAGCCAACCGACTGCTGTTCTCATTTCTTGGGATTGGCTAGTCCAGGGTGATGGTGACCAGGTCCGTGACTCTCCACTTTGTCTCTCTTTCATTCTGTGTCTCCATCGCCCCGTCCCCCTCCCAACTCTTCCGCATGTGTGTTTGCGTCCTTGGCTCTCCTGCAGAAGAGGAAGATGGGCTGTCGTCCGATCTGGGAACCTCGGCCAGTACAAAGAGGACCTCACTGAGCCGAGGGATCTCGGTCACATCCAACCTCGAAGAGCGGCACCTTCCCACAGCCGAGTCTAAGACCTACCCAGATGAAGAGGAAGATGACGAGAGCCTGGAAAAAATCATGTTTCAAAGTAAGCAAGCATTTTAAGATTTTGGTAACAGTTCTCCCTATGCAGGGTTGAGAAGACTGTCCAGTACCTCTTCACTTTTTTCCCTGATAGGCACCCTCAAGCCTTCTAGCCCTGCTGGGTGTTAATTCTGCATATGAATATGCCATCATATTTATTCAGCCATCTCCTGTCATGCTACAAATTCAGCTAGTGTCTAGTATCATTTTTTTCAGCAGGGCACATTCCCCCAAAATAGAGTTAACAGTCAGAGAGTATATTTCCATTCTAGTGGTTGTGGACAAACTATTAGCCAAAAAAGTCACTGCCATGTGGGGGAGTGAGAACACTGGCAGCAGGTGATTTGTAAAACAAAAGCGTCAAAGAAAGGAAAAGTTGTCCCCCTTTCCACCAGACCCTGTGAATCCCAGGCGTGTCCACATGTACTTACTTGCACATGTATATTTTTACTTTGCAGCTGACAAGTTACAGAGCATTGACAGCCACTCCACAGAAGTTGGAGAAGTCGAGAACAACCCAGTAAGCAAGGCGATCGCTCGCCACCTGGGCATTGATATTTCCGCAGATGGCCGCATATCCAAGAACAGGAAAGGCATCGCCATTATCATCCATGGGACGCCCTTGTCTGGTATGCACGGCCCTGAAGGGTTGCCCCTGTGGGGTTTATGGTGAAGTTTGCACATGTAATTTTTGAGACAATAAAAGACTCTATCGTTTGAAATTTATATACCACAGGACTATCCCCAAACTACTCAATTGCCAGCGTCAAAGATAAAGAGTTAGAGAAAGAGCAGGGACCCCTTATTTTTAATTAATACATCTCTGACTTGTTTGAGCTTATATTCTTTAAATAATTTAAAAACATTAAACTATAAAAGAAAAATCCAAGATATGAAATCATTTGAAAAGAGAGGGGGAGAAATGTACAAATCTTTTGAACTGGCCACATTCCTTCTATAAATTTATCTTGGGAAAATATTGAATGATGTGGACGAAGATGAACAGCATGACCACTCGCTGCAGCATTGCTTGCCATAGTGAAAAACGGGGAGCGACTGAAGCATTCAGTGCGGAAGACTGGTTAATTAAGCCTCAGTACATCTGTAGAGTAAATTAATTTGCCACTAAAAATAGTGCTGCATGCACCCGTGTTCATAGCAGCATTATTCACAATGGTCAAAAGCTAGAAACAGCGCCACTGTCCATTGACAGGTGAATGGGAAAACGAAATGTGGTCCGATAGGCTATTACTCAGCCTCAAAAAGGAGGGAAATCCTGACACCTTCTACAACATGGATGAACACTTAGACATTATACTGAGTGAAATCATCACCCAAAGACAATCACTGTATGATTCCACTTATATAAAGTACTTAAAGGAGTCAGACTCATAGAAACAGAAAGGAGAGTGGTGGTTTCCAGGGACTGGGGAAAGGGAGGATGGGGACTAATTGTGTGGTGGCTACAGAGTTTCCACGTGGGAAGATGAAAAAGTGTTGGAGCTCGATGCTGGTGACCGTCACACCACAGTGTGAATGAACTAATGTAACTTACCCGTACACATACCCATGGTCACAATGGTAAATTTTGTGTGTTCATCACCACAGTTTTTTCAAAGTGCCATAGAAGTATATTGCATGAATAGAAAGATATTCATGATGCATCATTTTAAGTGAGAAAAAAATGTCATCCTTAGGATTTGCAATCTGTATTAGTTTCCTCTTGCCGCTGTGATAGGCAGCCACATACTTAGTAGGTTGAAATAATATAAATTTGATGTCCTTTCTGAAGATCAGAAATCTAAAATGTGTCGGGAAGGCTGCATTCCTTCTGGAGGCACATAGGAGAGGATCCATTTCCTTGTCTTTTGTAGCTTCTAGAAATGTCGCCTGCATTCCTTGGCTCAGGGCCCCTTCCTCCGTCTTGAAAACCAGCATCATAGGAGCGCCTGGGTGGCCCAGTCGGTTAAGCATCTGACTCTCGATTTCAGCTCAGGTCCTGATCTCATGGTCATGAGATCATCCTCACACTGGGCTCAGCGCTCAGCAGGGAGTTTATTTGAGATTCTCTCCCTTTCCCTCCACCTTCCCTGTTCATGTTCGTTCTCTCTCTCTCTCTCTCTCTCGAAAATAAATAAATAAATCTTAGGGGAAAAAACCCAGCATTGTAATGTCTTCCAGTGTCTCTTCCTTTGCTTCACCATCACATCCCCTGTTCTGACCGGCCCTCCTGCTTGTCTCCTGGAAGGGCCCTTGGGGTTACCCTGGGCCCACCCAGACAGTGGGAGATAATTTCCGTATCAGGATCTGATACTGCAACTGCAAAGCGGCTTTACCACCCCAGATTAACATTTCCACAGGCTGCAGGCATTTGGATGTGGATGTCTTTGGGAGGGGTCTTTGTTCAGCCTACCACAGAGCAGGTTTCTTTTTCCTAAGAAATATAAATACATGAGTTGTACATGCATACTTAGCAGCCATATGCTAACTATAATATCTCTGGATGAGCAAATTGTGGATCTTTTTTTTTTTTACTTTTCTCCTGTTTATTTGTATTTTCTGCTTTCTTTTTAATGAGCAGACATTTTGAAATGAGAAGAGATCCACACAAGTTACTCTTTAAACCAAAAAAGTCTTCCTGTTAGAATCAGACAGTAGAACTACATAAAAAAAAAAAAAATTCTTTTAATATTTTATTTATTTGAGCGAGAGAGACATAAAGAGAGGGCACTCAAGAGTGGGAGGAGGGGCAGAGGGAGAAGCAGACTCCCCACTGGGCAGGGATTCCCAATAGGGGACTCGATCCCAGGACCTGGAGATCATGACCTGAGCTGAAGGCAGATGTTTAACCGACTGAGCCACCAGGCACCCTTAGAGCTACAAAATTTTTAAAGATCGTGACCAAATCACCTTTAACTGAGGAGACAATTCAGAGAGGATGCATGTTGCCACCATGCTGTGCACGGCACACTGGTGGTGGAATGAGAACCAGAACCCCTGTGGTTCTGGTCTTGCCTCTGTTTTCTGCTGCCACTTCTGACCACATTAGAGACTTAAAGGCAAAGCACTTGGGGAGATCACTTTATAGCAGTCTCCATTCTAGAAGCTTCTTCTTTCTAGAACACTGAGCTGCTGAGAGCCACTAAATCTAATCTCCTGACCCTTTTTTTTGCAGGAAAATCGGCCACTGCAGTCAGCATGGCCAAATACTACAATGCAGCCTGCTTGAACATTGACTCCGTCGTGCTGGAAGCCATCTCCGATGGCAGCAACATCCCGGGGATCCGGGCCCGGGAGCTCTGCATTAGGGCTGCCATAGAGCAGTCCATGAAGGAAGAAGAGTCTGGTAAGAGCCATTTCCCCTGACTTTCTGTGCTCAAGTGCCCAGCACCCCTGCTGTTAATTCCCATCTTCCTTGTGTCCCACGCTGAGCTTTTCTCCCCACGCCTGGCTGAAGGCTGACTTATAGCATGCTGCCAACTTATAGCCCGAGGAGGAATTCTCTCCACCAAGCATCTACAGCTCTCCATGCTGCCCAGTACAGGCACGCACTTGGCACTACAGGGAACAGGACAATGAATAGGATACAGCTTGCACCTTTGAGGGTGGCCCGTGAAAGGCGAGCAGACAGGGATTTGTTCAGAGCAGAGGGAAAGAACATAGCAGGAGGGCAACTTTGGGATGGCTGGGTTCCAACAAGCAAGATCTCAGGAACTTTTAGTGGAAATGAGCTTTGAAGGAGCAGGTGAATGTTGACAGGCAAAGAAGTAGACAAGGACATTCCAGCCCAAGAAAGCAAGGAAGCTGAGTTTTAGGAAAGGAAATGAGTTTTAGGGAAGATGAGTAGACCCACAGAAGAACAGAGGAGGGTAGGTAGTTTGGTACATCCCTCGTGGATGTAAGTGCCAGGTGCGGCTTTGGGACAATGGAGTTCCCTTTGGACGCCTCTCTTTAGGGAGATAAGGGAAGTTCAGAGAAGCCTTCTTCCTGCCTTTGCCCACAGCTCAAGTGCCCACAGCTCAAAAGATAGCAGCATATTCTGGGGTGACATATCCAGAACTCCGCTCATCGTATTTTGGGGGTGGCCTAGTCTACCTTCAGTGGGGACTCCACGCTGCATCACAGTTCTGGCTCTCTCAGATTTTTGCTTCCTTTTCTCTCAATTAAACTACACTTCACAGAGGTCTTTGGAGCTGTGTTAGTGTCCCATGACACACTGGGGATTCCGGTTTCCAATCTGAGAGGGTAATGTCAAGCTAAAGACAGAACTGGGGGAGTCTCCCTCAACAAAGCCAGAGGTTCAACTGCTGGAAGAGAAGAAATCAACCCAGAAAGCTCCAGAAAAGGGCACTTGGGTGGCTCAGTGGGTTAAAGCCTCTGCCTTCGGCTCAGGTCATGATCCCGGGGACCTGGGATCAAGCCCCACATCGGGCTCTCTGCTCAGCGGGGAGCCTGCTTCCTTCTCTCTCTCTCTGCCTGCCTCTCTGCCCACTTGTGATCTCTGTCTGTCAAATTTAAAAAAAGAAAGAAAGAAAAGAAAGCTCCAGAAAGAGGAGAGGAATGGAAAGGGACATTGCGGAACACTTACATTTTAGGAGGAGGGGGTGAAGGAGAAGCCAGGAAGTCCAAGAAGGCAGAGTGAGGAGGCTCAGATGGCTGGGCAGTCAGGAGAGCAGGGTGCAGGGAAGTCAGGGAGGCTGAGGTGTGGGAAGGAGTGGTGCGAGAAGGGCTTTCACACCTCTCGAGAGCCCCGGTGGTCTGGGGGACCCTTCCTGACTTGTTTGTCTCATAGGCCCTGTCACTGGTTCATATACCACTTCTGTGACTTCTTTATTCTACTCTCTGCCGACCCCGCCAGAATGTCGGCTGGAAGCAGAGATGTGTGTTAGTTCTCATCGCTGAGGTATTCCCAGCCCCTAGCATGGTGCCTGGCACAGAGCAGCCACAGAGTAAAGACTTCCCAAAACGTATCGAATCAGTGAGGGAATGTAGTCAGAGATTGCTGAAAGTACAGATAGAATGAGCCCTGTGAGAGGGCCACTGTGGCTCACAGTTCAGAGGTCACCGGGCACTTTGGAGAAAGCCCTTTCAAGGGAGGGGTTAACCTCAGACCTCTACTCTCTGTTCGCTGTGGGCGATCCTGCCTGTCCCACACCACAGCCACTGGCCACTTGACATGGGACCAGTCCAGACTGAAACGTGCTGCTAGGATGGTTGTTTGAAAACGTAGCGTGAGTTAAAGGCTATTCTATGCAATAGCAGAGTAACCATTTTTATGTGTTCTTTACATGTTGGAATGATCACATTTTGGATGTGGAGGGTTAAAGAAAACACGCCGTGGAAAGCCATGTGTGCTTTTTTAATGCAGCTACTAGAGATTTTCAATTCCGAACATCTTACGTGTCCACTGACAGATGCGGCCCACACTACGGTTTTCGAAGTCAGCCTGGGAGGGAAAGGGAGCGGGTGTCGCGTTGATGTCTGGAAAGAAATGAAAGAGCTGGCTTTTTAGGATAGGGCAGAATGACGGCAAGGACCGGGAAAACTGAGAGCCGTAGAACAGCCCAGAAGAGACTGCACAGGCATGGCGGAAGGGGTGGGGTGGGGGGGCGGGAGCGCAGGACTCTGGACCAGCCGAGCGGGTGCGGGCAGTGGGAGGCCAGAGCAGTCGTTATCAAGGCAGAGCCGGAGGTGGCGGTGACGGGGCCCCATGAGTGCGGGACTGGCCTGCAGATCTCTGGTGCAGTTGCTCTTCTGGTGGCTTCAGGCTCTTCGCCCCTCTGCCCCCACACTGCCCCCCCACCACCTCCAGGTGCAGTATGGAGTCCTTGTACCTATAATCGCCTCCTGGGGGAGAGACAGAGGGAACACATGAAAAGATAGAGCGGGGTAAGCATAGTGACAGCTCCCAAGGGAGTTCTGAGGACCTATTTGCTGAAATATGGTCACCGAGGAGTAAGGAGCCTTACCGAGTCTGCCCGTGCACTGGAGAACCGTGGCAGCTGCCTGGGCACACAGCCGCATCACCCCGTCTTAGTGTCGGGGCCCTAGCGCACCGGCGGTTTCACAAGCGCTTGCCCTCAGGGCTGGAGGAGAACGTAGGGCGACTAACACGGGATCCGCTTGGATGATGGGCCTGGGAGAAACCCGCAATCCAGCCTCGCGGCCTGCAGCCTCTTCTCCCAGCCCCTCCCAGCCGGCTGCAGGCCGAGATGGCTTTGTCCTCAAGAGGGTCACACCTGTCATACCAGGTGTTGTACCATCCCCACCATCATTTCCTTGCTATCCTCGGGTGACTTTTAACATGAATCTACTCTCTCTCTCTCTCTGTAGCCCAGGAGGCTGCTTCGGGCCAGACCGCTGTGGGACAAGTACGTCTGAGCAGTGAGACCCTGGGCAAGCTGACCTCAGATTCCACGCTGGTCACCCCCGAAATTAAACCTACGAAGCCGCTGCGCGGAAGCATGGTGATCGCCAAAAGCAAGGCGGAGAGCCACGGCTCCGGGTCTCAGAAGCAGCATCACCAGCATGCGCCTGAGACGCCGCAGGTACAGGTCAGGGCCCACCCAACAGAAGGTTGGGGTGCTTCCCCCTGCCCTTCCTCCTCAGCATCCTGCAGCCTTGGCAGCACGGCTTCGTGGCTGGGGGTGCCCTCTCCAGGCTCATGGTGCAGGCGCTGCCAGGCGTGCTCCTCCCGCAAGGGTTCAGCAAGAACTTTCATGTGAGGCACTGGCCTGAGTGCTCGCAAAGCGGAGATAAACGAAGCAAAAATCCCTGTGCTCACGCTGCACCAAGGGTCCGATGAGGGAGATGACCGCACGTACACATATCTGCAATAAAATGAGACTGGTGACAAAAGAGGTTTGTGAAAAAGAACCGGGGCGAACCATACGAAATGGCCAACAACAGCAGTTTTGTGCGGCTCAGCCTAATCCTACAGGAACGCTGAGGATGAAACCATTCGTATCAACTGCAGGGCCAGGGGAGGCTGTGCGAGAGTCTGGGAGAGTGTATCAAATGCACCAGAAAATCCCAATTCTGACCCCAATCCCCGTTCTTTTTCGTTTTTTTTTTTTTTAAGATTTTATTTATTTATTTGACAAACAGAGATCACAAGTAGGCAGAGAGACAGGCAGAGAGAGAGGGGGAAACAGGCTCCCTGTTGAGTGGAGAGCCCAATGTGGGGCTCGATCCCAGGACCCTGAGATCATGACCTGAGCAGAAGGCAGAGGCTTAACCCACTGAGCCACCCAGGCACCCCTCCCCTTTCAATAAATATTAAAACCTATTCAAGATCACCCCATCCCCCATGTGGCTGCCACAGTGTGACAGGACTCAGGGTTTGGACAACAGTCGCCCTGTTGCAGTGTCTCACCCAGAATTGGCTGTTTGGTTTTCCAAAGCTCTGCTAAAGCATGAATTCTCCAATGACTGGAGTTTAGTCATGTTGCAAGTGGGAAGAAATGTGTACTAGGTCATATAATGAAGATATGACCTGTAATATAAGGTCATTTATTTATAAATCACCATGTTCTAGGAGAGCACCTGCTGAAAATCCTGGTCTTTTGAATGACATTTAATCCAACACTTACACTTCTCAGTTCCACGGCCTCCTCAGGTACTCACTGCCATGGTCATGTTCTAGAACTGGTCCATCATTACCCATAAACTCCAAGACCTCTGCCTTACACTTCCTACTTCCTGACCGCCATCTTCTAACTTTCCAGATGACTTACTCCAGGAAGTAATTGGTCCCATGCAAACCTTCAGTCCCTATCTTCACTGCCGGCCCCTCTTCAGTTGTTTTCTTGCCCCATTTGGAATCCGTGACTGTCCCCGTAGGGTCTCCCTCGCCCCTTCCTCTTCTTCATGCTCTCCAAGCAAAATTTCAGCCCTGGTAAACCCAATTCTCTGCCTCCTGAGGCAGGGTGGCTGAACACAGCTAAAGGCAGCCCTCCTATCTCCTGAATGGTCTGCATCCAAACTTAAGACCACAGATCTCAAATAGATCCTCTGGTCTTCCCTAGTAAATTTGCACTCCTTCTCTTCAAGATAACTATTTTATGGAGGTCATCACTCTCCAAACCTCTAAGGCCCCTTCCTGTTCCCCATTCCCAGCTAATGATCTCTCTCCTGGCTGCATGGAGGGAGCAGCAACACTGGCAGGCGACCACCTGATTCTCCCACCACCAGATCTCAGAGCCAGGCTGCACCCCAGTCCAGCGCTGCCGCGCCTTCCCTGCCAGAGTCACCGCCCCAGCTCTCACTTGAGGCCCTGCCCCTGTGTGCCAGACCCCCCCCCCCCACTTCTCACTCAAGAGCTAAGCTCCTGCAGTCATGCCCTCTCTCCTGCTTGCATTGTGCTCTACCTAGTGACTCCTTCCCATCAGCATCTATGCACGTTATACACCTCCCGTCTTTAAAAATACTGCCCCAAAGCCCCAGACCGCCCTCCCGCTCTTACCTCCTCCAGTCAACCCCTCTTCCCAGCTGTTCCTCCAAAGACTTGTCACGGGCCTTCCTCCTCAGCCTCACCACATTCTTTCTTTGACCTATTCCAGGGAGGCCCTTGTCCTTACCACCGCTCCTCTCAAGGACCACTCCTCTCAAGGTCACTGCCATTCATCTTGCCAGATCCCGGGGCCAGTGTTCTCATCCCTTGTGACCTCCCAGCAGCTGATAACGCCTCCTCCTGGAAGCACTTCCTGGCCATCGGAACACCACACTCTTCTACTTTCCTTCTGCCCCGTTAAGGACTCCCTCCTCTCCTCCAGCTTCTCCACCTCCTCCAGATCCTTAGGATTTTAGACTAGACTAGAACTGAGTCATCTCCTTTTGTCATCTACCTTTTCTCCACAGGTGATCTTATCAGCTCATGGCTTAAGTACTTAAATATTTTCAGTATATGCATATGACCTTCAATTTCTATTTCCAACCCTAGTTTCTTCCCCAGCTCAGGTGCATACATCCAAACTCACACTGAATGGCTTAGAGACCCCTCAAAATTTACATGCCTGAGGAGTAATTCTGGCCCATTCCCAAAACAGAACAAGACAAAAACCAAGAAACAGCTCTTCCCGCAGTTTTTACTTTCTTAATAATTGACTTTACCATTTTCCAACTTGATCAGGCCAACACTCAAGGAGTCATTCTTGGGGCCCCGCTTTCTTTCGCATTCCCTTCCAAGTCCTCGGGGAATGGGATGTGAAGGAAAGTGTCAACCACGTCTCCCCACCTCCACCATGACCATCCTCATCCCTGCCGCCATCATCTCCTGCTTGGAGCGTGGAAACATCGAACTAACTGGCCTTCCTGTTTCCACTCTTGTCACCCAGACAGCAGGCACACTGGCCTTTCAAAAATAAAACTCAGATCACACATCTGGCTGAAACATGCCAGGAACTTCCCATAATACTTGGAATAAAATCCGAATTCCTCCCTGGGGTCTACAAGCCCTGCATGTTCACACCTGACTATGCCTTCGACTTTAATGAAGCCCAGCCCTCTTCCCCATCACTCACTTGGCCTAGTTACACAAGGCTCCCACGTACTCCCCAGATCCCGGCAAGCACACTCAGGTTCTTGTCCAACTCTGTCACGCCTCTCTGTCCCTTTTCCTCATGCCGTTCTGCCTGGCATTTGTCACTACTTGAGACTGTTGTTGATTTGTATATTCACGTGGTCATTTTCTGTCTGCCCCGCTTGCAATAAGGACCATGTGGGCAGCAACATTGCCAGCCTTATTTGTTGTTGTACCCCTAGTGCTAGAGGGGACCCTCATGCACAGTACGTGCTCAATTACTATTTCTTGAATGAACAAATTCAGGGTGTTCAGTACATACACAAAGCAGCTTCCATAGTGTCCCTGCTTGAAGCTCACAGCAATTCTTTAAGAGAGACAGGAATTTTCCATTTTACGATGCAATCCCCATATTACAGATGAGGAAATGAGGCGATCTCATCATTTCCGTGAGGTCATGTGGCTTGTACGTGTGAGAGCTGCTGGGACACCAAGCTGGATTCTAACTCCTGATCCTTCTCCCTCTCCACAGGTTTCCTCCAGCCCCCTCCCTACGGGGCCCACGCAGCGCCGGCTCAGTGTCAGCCCCAGTATCGGAGGTGAGACGGGGCTCGTGAGCTGTGTGCTCCCCGAGGACCTGCTCACCCAGATCCTGGCTGAGCGCATCCAGGTGCGTCTGTGCCCCGCCCCCCAACCCCGGCACAGAGCTACGGGGCTCCCACTCCATCCCTGCGCTAGGAGCTGAGGTTCCGATCCACAGCCCACCCACAGCTGCTCAGAACCCAGGGGCCCTGGACAGGAAGGATGGGTTTCTTCGTCCCCAACAGCCATTTGCTTGTCCTTTTGATATCCCTGGTCAGTCCTTGGCCCTGGCGCAGTCTGCATCCTTAAAGCTCCAGTGAGCGGGTTACATATTTTTTTAAAAATCAGTCATGATACAGCCCTCTGGTAGCATATTAAAAATCATCTCATGGAGTCATGGAAAGTTAGAACTTCATTAATTTCTATAAAAAATCATGTTCAATATGTTATTCAGTGAGAAAAGCAGATTATGAAATAATACATAAAGCAAATTTCTATAAAAGTATTTCTAAATGTGTATCATACAGACCTAGTAAAAACTCCCAAGGCACATGTAACTGGTTATCTTTGGTTAACAGGATAGTGAATTTTTAGTTCTCTCCATACATTTCTGAATTACTTCACAATGGCAGATTGCTTTTAAAGTCAAGAAACACAGTAACTGTTTCCATTTTTTTTTTTTTTTTTCAGAATGTGTTGTACAGTTAAAAGAAAACAAGATCAGCAGGAATGGGGAGGGTACCACCTAAGCCTGTTTTCTGCTTATGGTTTCCAGAGAGCTAAATTTTTCACCAGGTCCTGGAGTTGTCTGTTTGCCTAGGTTTTCTCGAACTGGGCCACAATAGTAGTTGCGCATTTAAATATAATGAAACGGGGCCTGAACTTCCCAAGAGGAGTGTTAATATAAGAAATGACTCGAGTTCAGGGTTTTTTTTGTTTTTTTTTTGTTTGTTTGTTTGTTTTTATTTGAGAGAGAGACAGTGAGAGAGAGCATGAGAGGAGAGAAAGTCAGAGGGAGAAGCAGACTCTCCAAGGAGCAGGGAGCCCGATGCGGGACTCGATCCCAGGACTCTGGGATCATGACCTGAGCTGAAGGCAGTCGCTTAACCAACTGAGCCACCCAGGCGCCCCATCTCGAGTTCAGGTTTAATGGCTATTGCGCTCAAGGTGCTGTCCCTTTCGGTGGATGTGAGCCAGGAGGGCCAGTATGTGTGTAGGTGTGCCACAGGCCCAGGTTAAATCACGGGGCAGCTAAAGTGGCCCCACAGAGCTGACCTACTTAAAACGCCCATCCTGTACGGAGAAAGGGGAAGCCTCCTACACTGTTGGTGGGAATGCAAGCTAGTGCAACCACTCTGGAAAACAGCATGGAGGTTCCTCAAAATGTTGAAAACAGAACTACCCTATAACCCAGCAATTGCACTACTGGGTATTTACCCTAAAGATACAAACGTAGTGATCCGAAGGGGCACCTGCACCCGAATGTTTATAGCAGCAATGTCCACAATAGCCAAACTATGGAAAGAACCTAGATGTCCATCAACAGATGAATGGATAAAGAAGATGTGGTATATATACACAATGGAATACTATGCAGCCATCAAAAGAAATGAAATCTTGCCATTTGCAACGACGTGGATGGAACTAGAGGGTATCATGCTTAGTGAAATAAGTCAATCGGAGAAAGACAACTATTATATGATCTCCCTGATATGAGGATATGGAGATGCAACATAGGGGGCTAGGGGGATAGGAGAAGAATAAATGAAACAAGATGGGATTGGGAGGGAGACAAACCATAAGTGACTCTTAATCTCATAAAACAAACTGAGGGTTGCTGGGGGGAGTTATGGACTGAGGGGCTTGGGGGGGTTATGGACATTGGGGAGGGTATGTGCTATGGTGAGTGCTGTGAAGTATGTAAACCTGGCAATTCACAGACCTGTACCCCTGGGGATAAAAATACATTATATGTTTATAAAAAATAAGAAAGAAATAAAAAATTTTTAAAAAAACACACCCATCCTGGATGATACATGGAGCTTGCCTGCTTCTTTCATCCACAGTCTTGCTACAAAGAAAACGAAAAAACAGCAGTTGCAATAAATGGTGTCTTTAGTGATGTAGTTGATTTACATTCTGACACAAGATTCTTACCTCATCAAAAACCCGGTAGTGATGGGGCACCTGGGTGGCTCAGTAGGTGAAGCATCTGCCTTCGGCTCAGGTCATGATCCCAGGGTCCTGGGATCGAGCCCTGCATTGGGCTTCTTGCTTAGCGGGGGCCCTGCTTCTCCCTCTGCCTCTGCCCCTCCCATACTTGCTCGCTCACTTGCTCTTACTAACTCTCTCAAATAAATGAAATCTTTTTTTAAAAAACCGCAAAAAAGGGTGCCTGGGTGGCTCAGTGGGTTAAAGCCTCTGCCTTCGGCTCAGGTCATGGTCCCAGGGTCCTGAGATCGAGGCCCGCATCGGGCTCTCTGCTCAACGGGGAGCCTGCTTCCTCCTCTCTCTCTGCCTGCCTCTCTGCCTACTTGTGATCTCTATCTGTCAAATAAATAATAAAATCTTTAAAAAAAAAAAAAAAGGCAAAAAACCCAGCTGTGATCAGCCTTTGCCCAGGGGCGCTCCGTGTGCGTACGACCCTTGAGTAACACGTCAGTGCAGCAGAGGGCGCTCTTCCGTGATTCACGGGATGGAGCTCTTTCCCCACCACGGCTTTACTAACACTGAGAAAGCTACAAATGGCCCACCGGCTCTCGCGGCACTTGCTGTCTGTTATTCAGTGCATGGGAATATCTTGCCTTTCCATCTTCCATCCTGCACCCCCTGGACCTTCCCAGACCCTCACTTTCACATTCCGCTTGCTTCCCCCATTTCCATAGCGACAGAATCAACCTTTCACTCTACAAATACAGATAATGAAGATCTATTGTGACTGGTAAACTCTTTGGGTGTTTCTCTTGTATTTTCTAACAGCACGTTGAATGTAGCAGGTGGAAGGGTGGTTCCTCGGTGTTTTCCCAGGGGCGCGGTAGGCCTGCTGACCCGGTTGCAACCCCAGGGAAAGCGCCCGCAGAGGAACAAGCCGCCCTTCTCCGTACGGAGCTGGGTAACTGCGGCCCTGCTAACCGTCTCTGCTCACTGCGCTTTCAGCTGAGTGACTGCCTCCGGGGAGTGGTGTTTGACAGCCTGGAGACCCTCTTTGCTCGGAACATGGCCGTGGCTCTCCTCTGCCTTCTGAAGGCCATCGGCTGCCGGGACCACATCTACGTTATCAACATGGCCCAGGATTACACAGCCATGAAGTCCCAGGAGAAAGCCAAAAAGGAGCAAGAAGGTAAAGCCCCATGCCTTCCTGGGCTGTCCCTCTGGCACAGCCAGGGGCCGTATGAAATGCTTCCCCACCAGGCTGACCCGCTGGGAATATTCCATTCGCCATGTCTCCCCTCCGTCCTGTAAGGCACCTGGCAGACACAGGCGACCTGTTGAGAGACGACAGGCTGAGGGATGAACCCAGCCGGCTCTTCTCATAATAGTCACATTCCCCTTCCCCCCGATATTACAGTGTGTCCCTTCATCTTCTCTATAATCGCAGTCAACCCAAGAGGACGCCATCACCATACGGTCCCATCCTGACTCAGGTGACTCATTAGCTGCTTGCTTTTGCTTATGACAACTGTGCACTTCTTGCCAAGCTGGAGGTGCTGAGAAACCTCACGAGCCCGTTTCTACATCTTAGCCGGCTCTGTCCAGCCATCGCAGCAAACGCTCTGTATGTTTGAAATGCCTAGGCATGGCACCTGGGGTTATTTGATCCTCTCAATGACTCTCTGAAGATCATTGTCCCCCCTTTACAGATGAGGAAAATGACTCTTGATTTTGGCTCAGGTCATGATCTCAGGGCCATGGGATTGAGCCCTGCGTCAGGCTCCACGCTCAGCGGGAGTCTACTTAGGATTCTCTCTCTTCCTCTCCCTCTGCTCTCTCTCCCCACTCATGCTTGCTCTCTCTCCCTCTCTCAAATAAATAAATATATTTTTTTTAAATATCACACAGCAATTAGTAAGGTCTGTGTAACTCTGAAACCTTTGCATTTTCTGTTGCTACAACAGTGACCTAAAAAAAATTTCAGCGACTGAAAAATAGATATACACACATACACAGTAAGGTCAGCTTGAGATCCTGCTGTCGTCAGAAGCAGTCGTAACAAATTTTGGAAGGCAAAGTTCTGCTCTGGCCTCAGCACTGATCACATTACTGCCCTTCCTTACTTGGCCTTACCTCTGTCTTCTGGAAAAATCTACGTAAATCGTAATGCTTTTCCATTAAGGGAAATAATTACAAACATGAGGTCTCTCAGCTCTTAAACAGAGTTCAAAGACTGCTTCCTTACATTCTCATCCAGAGAAATATTAAGAAGAATGATCAGGCGTCCCCAGCAGTGTTCCAACCTCCAGCTTCCTAGTTTTTCAAAAGCTCATTTCCAACTTAAAAGAAAATACCTCTTTCATTTTCTCAATTACCCGCGGATTGAAGTTTTTCGCAGTTGCATTATGGGCTCCTCTCCCTTTGAAGATTCCTCTGCCTTTGAAGAAGTCCTGAGACAGCATCCAGTAACAATAGTATTGTATTAAAATCTAATTTTTACTGAACATTTATGAATCTGCCAGGCACTAGCCTAAATGCTTTACAGGATTACTTATTTGATCCCCACCACAGCCCGGGAAAGAGGAATCATTATTCTTATCTGTTTCTATCTCTTGATAAGTGTTAGAGAAAGATCTCTGGGTGCATCTCTCTGAGCCCAAAGCTCAAACCTGGAAGAACAGGTCGTGGGAAGTTGTGCTGGTGACGCGTGAAAAGAGGCCAAGAGCCTTCGTGCTGGGAGCGAGCGTCGCTTTTGGACCTGGAGTCTGAAGGGTGTGGGAGATGGTGCCCCTCTGTCTGCACATGGCTCTGTCACCCTGAGGACTCTGGTGGCACATGTTCATCATGGATAAAGTCAGCAGGTGGCCTGTTCCTTCCCTATCGCTGCAGTGGCAACTTACCGCAAACCTAGTGACTTCAAACAACACAGGTTTACTGTGTTGAGGTTCTGGAAGTCAGGAGTCCTAAAAGCGGGTATAGGCAGAGCTCTGTTTCTTTGAAGGTTCCAGGGAGAGAATCCTTTCCCTTGCCTTTTCGAGCTTCCAGAGGCCGCCAGCCTTCCTCAGCTCACGGTCCCTACTTCACAACCTTCTGACCTCTGCCTCCATCATCTCCTTCTCTGACTCTGACCCTCCTGTCTCCCTCTTACAAGGACCTTTGCGGTTATACTGGCCCCACCCAGACAATCTAGGACCGTCTCCCCAGTTCAGGGTCCTTAGCATAACCGCACCTGCAAAATCCTCTCTGCCATGCCAGTTCCCACAGTCACCCTTCTGGGGACTGGGACATCTCTGGAACTGCTATTCCAGACAGATAGCAGGTTTGGAGCTTTGTGAGTGAAGCAAGGCCCACCAGAGATCAGGCACGCGGCCGCAGCACCAGCCCCCTGCCCCTGCCACAGGACCCCTCTGCAGCCGGTGTGGGCTGGGAGCTAAGCCACAGGGGCACCCCGCAGCCAAGGCTGGGGACTTACCTCCCCTCCCCTTCCTGTCTTTGTTCCCTCCACAGAGCGCAAATGCAGGGAGGCACTTGAGAAAGAGAAGGAGCGTCTCCAAAATATCGATGAGGATGAGTATGACGCCATGACAGAGGAGGAGAAGATCGTGTTCAATCGAGAGGTTCAGCAGGCCCTTCGCGAGAGGAAAAAGAGGTCAGAATCAAGGGCCAGGCAGGGCAGAAGTGGTTCTCCTGGGAGTAACACACAGCCCGTCCTGAAGGCTGGGGTCACCTTCCAGGGGAGCAGCCATGACCAAGGGAGACCCCGGAGGATGACCTGCTAAGAGCAGGAAAACATGTTGTCCATCAAGGGTGTTCGTTGCAGCAGCTTTCCTGGGTTTCTCCCATTCTCCTCTCCTTCCTTCTCTCTGGAGAGCATCTGACTAGGGGGAGGTTATATGATGGAACAGGGGGTACTTCTGGCCCCTGTGCTGTCCTGGGGCTCTCCCTAGTTTCCCCTGACACCTGTCCCCTAGGTCCAGCTCATCGACCAGCCTCTGTGCTCAGTTGTCCGCAGCTGGTGACCGAGAGGCCACTCTCTTGACATGAGCTTAATGGTTGTCCCCCAGAACTCGGCCATTTCTCCTTCCCCAACCACCATCGTGGCCTTTGGTGGTGTTATCTGTCCCCTGAGTTCTGGCTGCCTCTCCCACTTGATCCTCTGCCTGGGCTTCGCCGGAGACCCTGGGCAGGCTCTAAGCCACTCTCTGTGCTCATCACTGGGGACCACATAAGAGTGACTAGATCCCCTCCACACCTCCTGGGGCCCAGGAGACTCAAGCTTTCTCAGCTACAGGTTAGGCAGAGGATAAATGTCCTTATCTGCCTTCAGATCTTCAAACATGCCAGGGAAAGAGGGCGGGTTTCTTATCTTCCATAGAATTCCAAACATTGCAAGGGGCAGACCCAAGATACTTGCCCTTCTATTTAACCTCCTCCTATCTGCTTCCTCTACTTCCAGATTACTCCCACTGACCCCCAAAGAGCTTTTATGTCCTCTCTGCCCCCACAGTATGCCCTCGTTTCTTCATCTGGATGGTCCCTTGTAAAAATGCCTGGGTCTCCAGGGGTATAAAAAGCCTGGCTTTGGGATTCCAAAGGAAAGTCTTTTTTTTCTTGTCCAGGTCATTGCTTTCAGGAATTCATTTCATGGTGCACTTAGAAAATGGAAATCTGATCCTCAAAGCTCAACAATGATTTGTTTGTCACACACACACACACACACACACACACACACACACACACACACACATAATGAAGATTTGGCTTCAGTGGGTAGTCACAGCAACCAGGACCAGCCAGGGATTCCTAGAGGTGGAGACAGAGGGGTTTTGTATTTTCAGAAATGCTGTCGTCTCCACAATTGTTTGTACGTGGTGCCCTCTCTGCCACTGGCAGCAGGACACGTACAGCTGAATCCATAGCAGGGAGGCAGGAGAGAGAGAGAGAAGAGGAAGGCAGCTTTCAGATCCAGTGCCGTGGCCCTAAGCCAGACATTAGGGACTGCTATTTAAAATACGATTTCTGGTTGTCTGAACATCAGACATGACAGTGTAGGAAGCTGGGCCTCATCTGAATTGCTTATTTATTCATTTTAGCTAGAGAGAGAGAGAGAGAAAGAGAAAGCGCACACAAGAGCAGGGGAAAAGGCAGAGGGAGAGGGAGAGAGCAAATCTCCAGCAGACACCCTCTCCCCACCGCTGCCCTGCTGAGCACAGAGCCTGACACGGGGCTTGACCCAGGGCTCAATTCCTTGACTCTGAGACCCTGACCTGAGCTGAAATCAAGAAGTCAGGTAAAGGATTACCTTTACCTGACTTCACCTCCTCCAGGTGCCCCTGAAAGTTACTTTTTAAAAACAGTTAACATCAAGCTTCTTTTAACCCTTGCCTTGTTCTCTTAGGAAAGAAGATTGGAATAGAAATACAGACTGAGAATTCCTCTTTGTTGTGTTGGAGTTCATCAGTTTTGCTGAATGACCGTTCAAAGGCCCTCCTTTCTTTCCTTCTTTCCTCCCCTTCCCTCCCTCCTTCCTTCCTTCCTTCTTTGCTTTCTTCCCATTTACACAGATTTCTTTTGTTCGTTCTTTTTATGCCCAAGAAAACTCTTCCCTGATCCATCCATCAGACCCTCCCAGGCAGAGGAGGGGCTCGGGGCCGGAGGGGCTCTGAACTCTATTTTCTCTGCCCGGTTTGATGAAGGGAGCTGGAGAGGCTGGCACGGGAGATGCAGGAAAAGAAGCTGCAGCAGGAGCTTGAGCGGCAAAGGGAAGAAGATGAACTGAAACGGAAAGTCAAAAAGCCAAAGCAATTACCAGCAAAGGAGGAACCTCCCCCGAAGAAATCTCAAACCAGCCGGCAGGTAGCAACCCTCACTCGCTCCTCAGCAAGAGGCAGAACAGAGGGAGCGGTCACGGTCACTGTAACTAGCCCCTCAAGCCAGCACATGTCCCTTCCACAAAACTGACCTGATAGCGTTCGGGTCTCGTGGTGGAGCAGAAGGTGGGAGGGAAGGGGCCGACATTTGCTGAGAGCCCATCGTGGGCCAAGAGCTCGGCCTGCACTTTATTTGGCTCCGCTCCCATCCTCTGGGTTCAGAGACGTGAGCCCCACCCCAAGAGAGTTCCGGGACCCCAGCCAGTTACGTCTGACCACAGTCCTTGCTCTTTCCACTGTCCCCCCAAGTTCCCTGGATGCTGCTGAACAGGCTGCCTTAACAGCTGGCCTCCAGTAAGCCGCAAAGTCAGGGCAGCCCCTGTGTTCAACCAAGGGCTTATCTTGACCACAGTCTAGGGAGCCACTCTAACATCAGCTTGGCCTTGCAGACCTGTGGCGGTCGTTTATCTGCCTGCCAAGCTTAGCAGTCACGCATCTTACCAACGATGGAGAAAGAGAGGGTAGTGGCCAAGCCCCCTCCCTCCTCGGTGAGCAAGCGCTCTAGGAGACAGCTGTGCCAGCACCGACCGGTCCACGCTCTCCAGGCTGTGTTAGAGATTCAGACAGATGTGGAGAAGGAGGCGTACAGTAAGGCCAGGGGGCAGCCAACCCTGGCCAGGCCTGCCTCCAAGCCCGTCCTTAGGGAGGAAGAGCACCGTCGCCTGGAACGGGGACTCTGGGCTGTCTTGCCAGCTATCATCATTAGACTCGACTCGACTTTATGTCACCAAAGAATGACCAGAAACCTGTGGAGCCTCCCCAAGGATTTCATCCAGGGGAGAAGAAAATCAGAGCCCACAAAGCAAGTTTAAAAAGAGAGAAAGAATCAAGTTGGTTTCTCTTTGCCAGGTTACGTAAATAAATACATATTTTTTTTTCATTATAAAAATTGTTAAAGGGATTTCTTTATTTATTTTTTTTTTGATGTGACTCAGAGAATACATATTTTTTTAAAAGCCTGGGGCACAGCCAAATTCTAAACTTCTGTTTGTTGCCAACAAAGGGCCATAGAGAGGATGTATTATCAAACAACCCCCACCCCCACCCCGGTGATCCTCAGACAAAGCCCTGACGTAGGCAGGAGGCGCCTGCAATCCTATGGGGCCTCTTTAAGAACACAGTGTCCTCTTGTTCTTCCTCAGGCAGTTTTTTCTCCCTTAAAGAATTGTTTTAAGCATTTTTTTAAAAAAAGATTTTATTTTTTTATTTGACAGACAGAGATCACAAGTAGGCAGAGAGGCAGGCGGGGTGCGGGGGGGAACAGGCTCCCTGCTGAGCAGAGAGCCCTATGGGGGGGCTCAATCCCAGGACCGCGGGGACCATGACCTGAGCCGAAGGCAGAGGCCCCAACCCACTGAGCCACCCAGGTGCCCCATGTTTTAAGCATGTTTTATGTGTTTTGCTTTCTAGATTCTTACTTTTTCCAAATTAGAGGTCAAGCCGGATGCGCTGGAAAGGAAAACATCTGTTAGGGAACATTTAAATGAGAAGGATGATCTAAGCAAGAAGAGGAAGAACCAGCTGGGAGACATCCACCTGCTCGGGCTCCCCCTGGTGCAGGAGCAAGAGGACAGTGAAGGGGACCTCCTGAAGGATGCTGACAAGCACCTGGCCCAGAAGTTTAAGACCTACGAGTTGACTCTGAAGGATATTCAGAATATCCTCCTGAACTGGGACCGGAAGCAAGGCATTCTGCTGCATCACGCCGGCGCCGAGGACATGACCCACGAGCCTGATGACCAGCGCCAGGTCCCTTCAGGCGGGCGCCGAGGCCGCAAGGACCGAGAGAGGGAGCGTGCAGAGAAGGAGCGGGCCGAGAAGGAGCGCCAGGAACGGGAGAAGGCCGAGAGGGAGCGTCTTGAGAAGCTCAGGGCCCTGGAGGAGCGGAGCGATGGCGGAGAAGGGGAAGGAGGAGGGGAGGAGGACCATCACGAGGGGAAGAAGGATCTGGGTGTGCCATTCATAACCATCCAGACGCCTGACTTCGAAGGCATGAGCTGGAGGCAGGCCATGGAGAATGACAAGCTTCCCAAAGGGGACCAGGTACAGACTCTTCTCCGGGATGGAGACATGATCAGTCAGGTAGTGGGTACTGTGCTAATCGCCATTAAAGTGTTCCTTTCTGTACCCCCTTAATTCCAGTCATCTCTGAGGTCCCCTTGGATATGAGACAACTGTGGCTAAAAGGACCTTTTTCTACTTGGTGAAAATACATGGGAATTTCCACAGATCTAAATTACTCCATCTAACCTCATAAAAAACTGCTTATAGAGTTTATTGGGGGGGAGTATTTTGTTTTTATTTAAATTCTAGTTAGTTAACATATACTGTAATGCTGGTTTCAGGAGTAGAATTTAGGGATTCATCAGTTACATATGACACCCTGTGCTCATCCCAACAAGTACCCTCCTCAATGCCCAGCACCCCTCCAGCCCACCCCACACCCTCCTCCCCCCAGCAAGGCTGTTTATTCTCTATCATCAAGAGTCTCTTATGATTTGCTTCCCTCTCTTTTTTTTTCCTTCCCCTATGTTTATTTGTCTTGTTTTTTAAATTCTACATATGCGGAAAGTCATATGGTATTTGCCTTTCTCTGACTGACTTATTTTTTTGAAGTAGGCTCCACACCTGACGTGGGGCTTGAACTCATGACCCTGAGATCAAGAGTTGCACACTCTAACAACTGAGCTAGCCAGGCACGCCTCTCTAATCAACTTATTTCACTTAACATAATACTCTTTAGCTCTGTCCACATCACTGCAAATGCAAGATTTCATTCTTTTTGATGGCTGAGTAATATTCCATTGTATATATACACCACCTCTGCTTTCTCCGCTCATCAGTCGATTGACATCAGGGCTCTTCTCCATAATTGGCTCTTGTTGATGCTGCTACTATAAACATTGGGGTACAGGTACCCCTTCAAGCCTGTATTTTTTTATCAGTTGGGTAAATACCTGGTAGTGTAAGTGCTGAATTGTAAGGTAGTTCAAGTGTTAACTTTTTGAGGAACCTCCATGCTGTTCTCCAGAGTGGCTGCACCCGTTTGCATTCCCCCCAGCAGTGTAGGAGGACTCCCCTTTGTCTGCATCCTTGCTGACACCTGCTGTTTCCTGTGTTGTTAGTTTTAGCCCTTCTGACAGGTGCGAGGCGGCATCTCATTGTGGTTTTGATGTGCATGTCCCTGATAATTGATGTCGAGCACTTTCTCATGTGTCTGTTGGCCATCTGTGTGTCTTCTTTGGAGAAATGTCTATTCAAGTCTTCTGCCTGTTTCTTAACTGGACTATTTGCTTTTGGGCTTTTGGGGGGTATTAAATTTAGTAAGTTCTTCATAGATTTTCAGAGTTGATTTTAAATATTGACAAGACTAGTGTTATCAGCTGGCAAGATAGGTATACTGTGGAAGCAAGAGTCTCAATTACTTGAAAATCTTGTTCCCACAAGCTTCTTTATAGTGACAGAAATCATACTATTAGATGGCTTTTTGTTCCTAGAAAATATTGCATTGCCAGAAGCCCCTGGGTGAGGGTTTGGAGGAGATGGTTTTTATAGCATTTTGTCCAGAAATGAGCTTTTTCTGCAAAACACCAGAAAGCAAATATTTCAAGCTGCAAGTCGTACCGTCTCTGTCGCAACCACCACCATGTAAATCAACGGACATGACTCCGTCCCAGTACAACTTAATTTACAAAAGCAAGTAACGGGCCAGATCTGACCCGGGGGGCCACAGTTTGCTGATTTCTAATTTAGTTGATCAGAAACTAGATGCAACCTTAACAAGGAGAGAACAGAGCCTGGGAGGAAGGTTTGGCAGGTGAGATTTGACGGGAAAACACAGGTAATTCCTCAAAGGGGCGGATTGGGGTGGGGTGCGGCCACACACCGAGAGTCTTGCCACAGTGGTCCGGGTAGGCCAACGGCTGGAAGATAATTGGGGACACGTGACACCAGACCACTCGTTTCACAGCTGTGCCTCCGTTTAGCCTGAGGGGAGGACTCTTGGCCACTTTTCTCCCCAGAAATATGTTTTTTGAAAAAGAACTTCTTCTCATCTTGTTTTGTGTTCCAGGACTATAGCCAAGGTTACCTTCTGGCCTGTTCTCATCCTCTCCACACCCCAAGCGACAGCGCAGACTGTTGGTTACAGTTCTTTACTCCTGGCTCCATTTAATAATTGGTAGAAACTACCCGTCCCTTTCCCTCACAGACATTGAAACCCTGGGAGTTAACACTGGCTATGCTTAGTCAGGAAATGCCTTTGGCGGCCTGACCTGCAGGTCGGAAACCCAGATTCCGTGCACACAGCTGCCGGCTCGGCCTTAGTGCCCACTTGGTCCACAGAGTGGACGCCGTGGCGGGCTGGCCAGTTTACTGTCGTGACAGTGACTTCTGCGGAGATCGGCTGCTTGGGCTGAAGGGTTTCCATGCTGAGAAGGGAGCTGCTGCAAAACGCTCAAGCCACTAGCTCTGGAGGGTGCCCACCCAGTTGAAACAGAGCAGAAGGGGAGAATGCTGGAGGAATGCATTTTCTCTTTGGTTTCTTTTCGACTTCTCTCTTCTTTCCCATCCTTTACCCAATTCCCAGAACCCTGACTTGTTTCTTTGCCATACTTGACCTGCTCCAACCCTCACTTACTTTCAGCATCAGAAAGAAAGAACATTTAAAGGTAACTGAAAGGGGCGCCTGGGTGGCTCAGTGGGTTAAGCCTCTGCCTTCGGCTCAGGTCATGATCTCAGGGTCCTGGGATCGAGCCCCGCATCAGGCTCTTTGCTCAGCAGGAAGCCTGCTTCCTCTCTCTATCTGCCTGCCCCTCTGCCTACTTGTGATCTCTCTCTTTCTCTCTCTGTCAAATAAATAAATAAAGTCTTTTAAAAAAAATAAAATAAAGGTAACTGAAAGATTAACATGGGATCTGGAAGCAGATGAAACGACTCTGTACTGTAGACATCAGAATCTTAGGACCTGGCGTCTGAAACATACTGGGCGCCTGCTGTGTGCTCAGCCCTGTGCTGTAATATCGGCCTAGCTCCTGTCCCAGTGCAGTTTACATCCATTTGCAGAGACAGACATGATAAGGGGACTAAGACCATGATAAGAGAAGGAAAGGGGGCACACAGTCCACAGCAATAGCCCCAGCCTGCTCTGGGGGCACGGGGATCGAGAAAGACCTGCAGAGCTGTGTCACTGGCCCTTCACCCCCCTTCCCCAACACATGCCCCTGGCAGTGGCACCTCCCAAGAATGTTAGGAAGAGGCAGGAGAGTCTAAACCTCCCTGTGCTCACTCAGGGGAGCAGCTGGGGACACCCTGCCCTCTGCATCAGAAATTAACCAGTGGCTTTTCCTTTAGATCCTGGACATCTTGGGTCTGGGTTCCTTGGGACCACCCATCCCACCTCCCGCCTTATTCTCAGTCATCTCCTACCCCCTGAAGCGGCTGCCTTTAGCCACAACAGAGATCCTGAAGCATTTCGTGTTTGTGATGTCCCCATCTGAAGAGCTGTCCCTGCTGGAGGAGAAAAGAGAAGGGGAAGCAGAAGCAGATCTTTTGGGCGCCGCCGGCTCTGGGAAGGTACGGAGCAAGCCAGCCTCTTGTTCTCCTGACTTTGGCAGGACTTCAGATGGGCAGACAAGGAAGGTCACCCTCCGCATGGTCAAAAACAGGGTATGATGTTGGGTGTCACGTGTTTGCCATTGACTCATCGCGTATCCCACCTGGGGACCCCACGTGAGCCTCTCTCAAAATGCCTGATTCTCATCTTCCACCCTTTCCGGTCCCCGTGGGATGGTCTAGGGAACTTGTTGAATTGCTCGAAAGCTCATTCGGGAGAAATAATAAGCAAGAGCAGCGCTCGCTCTCTTTCTCTCTCTTTTTCAAAAGCAGCTCTTTTAAAACAGAGATGTTAGAATGTATTGGGAAGCTAAGGTCGTTCACATAATACATGAGAAGACAAAAATCAATAGACTCAAGTTAAGGGAACACACAACACTAAGAAAAGGACAGATTATCAAAGAAGTTATGAGCATGAGACTGGATATTGTGGTAAACTCACTTTTTCTCTCTTTGCCTGACACAGTAGAGTAAAATTAATTCCAGCTAGATCAAAAATATGAGTAACTGAAATGAAATCACATGTAAGTAGAAGAAAATAGATATGCAATTAATAGAATAAATCACAAAGGAAAATAGGTTTGACCAATAATATGCAGAATGTATGTCTATTAAAAGCTAAAGAAGGATTATTTATCCCCCAGAGAAATGTGGTAGCCCCAAATTTGAATCTCTCCACACAGCTTCCTACAAGCCAAGCACATCAGCAAAGAATAATAAAATCGGCAGGAAATAAAATCACCAGTAGGCCCTGCCTCAGCCTCAATTTGGGGAAGAGATTGCCTCAAACTTCTATTTAAAAATAAATGGGGAGGGGCGCATGGGTGGCTCAGTGGGTTAAGGCCTCTGCCAGGTCATGGTCTCGGGTTCCTGGGATCGAGTCCCGCATTGGGCTCTCTGCTCCGCAAGGAGCCTGCTTCCTCCCTCTCTCTCTGCCTGCCTCTCTGCCTACTTGTGATCTCTGTCTGACAAATAAAAATATAAAATCTTTAAAAAAATGTTTAAAAATAAATGGGGAATTATCATCTGAGATCAGCAGCAGGAGTGGACACGCCCTACCAGAAAAAGTCCAAATAAAAAAGAAAAAGGAAAAAATTGCCCACATTGGAGGTGATGATAACACCCATTTCTTTCCTTAAAATTAGCCATTAACAGAAAAGCATTAAGCATTCTTGAACTTAACCATTCTAGGGGGAAATCCAGTTCATCCCCAGTTAACAAAGGAAAGCTCTTCATTCTAGAAGAATACCAGCCAAAACTATAGAAAGAATAATAAAATTAGAAATGAAGTAATTAATTAAGGAGCACCAACTGATCTTAAAAGCAGTACTTTGTTGGGAAACAAGATACTACAAACCAGAACCTCATCCCACAGGGGACTAGCTGGCAGCAAAGGGAAACACCCACATTATGGAGGCCAGGTCTGGCGGGTGCCATTCCAGGGTGAATACAGTGCATCACTAATCATGGGTTGATGTGGCTTTTTTTTTTTTTTTTTTTGGTCCCTTGTGGTGATGGAGTGTGATACATACAATACCTTCTCTGAATCTCATCAAACCTTATGCCTACTTTCCAGTTTACAGAAAATACAGGGAATGAAGGAATAAGTGAAATGACGCTTGAGGAATAGTCAGAAAATTTCAGAGTATGGAATATTCTATAGGAACACAGATCTGGTCTGCCCACAAGTCAGTGTGATTGGGAGAGGGCGAGGGGTCTGGAGTAAAGGATACTAAAAACACACCACAGCAAAACGCAGTGCAGGAAACCTCTCCCTGCAGCTTGAAGCTTTCTCTGGGCTCCGGCCTCCTCTTCAGGGAATGGGGGGCCCAGGAAAGCACCAGCTCCCCTCCTCTTCTCCACTAGTGCAGTAGGCTGTGCCCTCCTCTCTGTCCTCAGCAGCTGCCAGCATCCTGAACATGCAGCACACACGTATTCTAGGCGTCTCTATCTTCCGTTCACGTGTATGTCAATGAGTATTTACAATTTGTGCTTGTGTTTAATTAAGACCCAGGAGGAGCAAACCACCTCCTCTAAGGGGAGCAGACAGAAACCAAAGGAAAAAGCAGACCAGGCCCGAGAGACTCAGAAGGACAAACGTCGCATGGCCTTAAACAGGAAGGGCCTCTCTGCGGGAACAGCCGGAGCCATTGCCCCCTTGTCGGACGTGGACCAGAGCAACTTCGCGGGGCAGTTCTCCCAGGAGAAATTCATCAGGTGGGCCTCTGAGTCACCCAGGGAAGCGAATGCTAGACCCCGAATAGAAGGCGGGCCTGTCCTGCCAGCCGGCCCTCCGGATGGCCAGGACTTCTCCCAGGCAGCAGCCCTGTCTGCTCTTAGAGGCCCAAAGGAAGTCTTCTCTCTTTAAAAGGTCTGTGGTCATTTGCAGGCTGAACCATTTCCGGTGGATCGTGCCAGCCAATGGTGAAGTGATGCTGCGAATACACTTCTCTTCCAACGACCTCGGGAACTTCGACCAGACGTTCAACTTCGAGATCCTGGGAACCCGCCGCCAGTACCAGCTCTATTGCCGGGGTGTCTGCAGTTACCCCTACATTTGCCAAGACCCGAAGTAAGTGTATTTTACCTTAAAAGAGAAAGTTGATCGAACTGGAACGATACATAGAAGCATAGCCCTTGCACACAGACAGCATGCAGGTTCATGAGGTGTCCTGTATGTTTGCACACCAACACCACAGGCTGCCGGGGCCGGACCGTGGGGTATATCCAAGAAGAAATAAATCTGTAGGCCTTGCCTGTTGATAAACAGTATCTACACCTAAAAGAGAGAGAGAGAGAGTTGAAAAATATTGAATAAATGAGTGAGTCGACAAACATTTTCTTTTGGTCCCATGGCGCTTTGAGCAAGGTAGCTCTTACTGCTAATGTGGAACTGGGGCAGCACCCAGGCCCTCTGGTCTTTTGAGGCTTCAGTGTCTTGGACACGACAAAGCCACAGGAATAGCGTAGACCACCAAAGTGAGCTACAGAGAATGTTAATAGGTGCGAAGGCCAGGGAAGCGTCGTCCTCTGGCCAGTTAGTTTGCTTATTTGACAATGAGGCAAACTTAAGCAGGTTTTATGTGTACTCTCGGATTTTTTTTGTCTTGTAATATCACTAAAGGTGTGACTCTCCATTTTTTTTTCTGAGCTACCAAACACCACCGTACCCTTATCCACAACATAAAGTCACCCAGCTAGGCAAGCTAGTGGGACAAACCCTCCAGGGCTGAGGCCTTTTATAGCTTATCCACTAAGAGGATCTTTTTTGCAGTTCTTACCAGGGCCCACACTGAATGAGGAACTCTGAAGCTGGTTAATGTCTACCAGAACTAGTTTTCCATGGAGATGTTCGGTTTTTCTAGTTGGGCACACTGGCATGGGAAATCTGTCTCAGCTCTACCATCAGCCACTCATTATGAAAGACACCTGGGAATCTTTTTCTCAAGTTCAAGCTCTGGGGATGATGGAAGGGAGGGAGAAGGAATAAGGGCTCAACTGAGGTCCTCAGATTAAAAATCATTCTGTCTCCAGATACCTGAACGCTTTGCTGAACAGGGAGTGTTGGGTTCAGGTCAATATCAAGTGGAGGCATTGAACTTGCACTCAGACAGCCTCTCCTCCTCTTTTCCTCCCCTGTGTTCAGAGTGGTATTTCCTCAGCGAAAGCCAGACATGAAGCGAAACGAGGTCATCTTTAAAAAGTATATTATGAGCACGGAGAGGTTTTACTTCGGGCCCCTGCTTTGCGGAAAATCAAGAGATAAGTACGTGTTCCATTATTTCAAGGCAAATTTCAGACTTCCCGTTGGACTCACCAATGGTACATGCCGGGGTTCTCTGTGGACATAGCTTTTACTACTGCTGCCTCGGTTAGCTCTGAACCACGGGAGGACTGGGTTCTTGCATCCCAAGTTTCTGCTAAGCCACCCGGATGAATGTGGGTACCATCTTCCCAGATGGAAAAGCCTGGAGAAGGTCGAGCTTTTGGTGGGGAGAGAGTAGGACCAAGTGTCTACTTTGGGATATGTTGCTTGAGATGCTTAGGAGTATACCTAGTAGCCACACACACCAAGGAATAAGCTCTGTGGTCTGGTTCTCTGGGGACATCCATGGGGTTCAACAACAGAGAGGTCCTAGGAGTCTTAGCAAAGGTCTTTTTGGGGATTTCTGAGGATGAAGTCTGAGCAAAGTGAGTTGAGGAATCAGTGGGAGGTGAGAGAATGGAGACCGGGTGTAAAGGCTGTGAAGAGAAGTGCAGGCGGCCAAGGACAGGAGGGGACATGGGATCCAGGAACACTGCTCACACACTGTGGTTCCTATGCTGTTTGGATGCCAAGGGGACACAGGGAGGTGGAGGTGGGCATTTCCAGAGGAAGTAAGGGCCATTGGTGGTACAGTTCCCTGAGACCACACAAACGGGGTACAGAGATGCTGTTCTTGCCAGGAAGAGGGCCCACCACCACCCACTAGGAGGAGTGAAGGCGGGCGGCTTCGGGTGCAGATGTGGTTGGACCCGGGAGAAGGTTTCCATGCTACGGTCTGTTTTGTCCATGACACATGTTGTGAGGTCATCCCTAACAGGAAGGGAAGCAGAGGGAAGATAAAAATGTTGGGAAAATAGAGAGCAGATGAAACAGTTTTTGTGGAAAGTTGGAGAGGTAGAATAGGAGAGAAACAGAGGAAGGTTGTCAGGCAGAATTCGGGCCCTGGCTGAGGTTAACGGTCACATGTTTTTAGAGATACCAGTTTTTTCTGTTATGTACAGACTTCTCACTGTGTAGGCAGGGAGGCGTGACCAGAGCTGGACCCAGCTCTAAGCACATCTTAATTCAGTCTGGCATGTAGTATGGTAATTAGAGTGTTTGTGTTCATGCTGACTTGGTAGAACTAACAAAGCCTCCTTGTTCTCCAGCCTCTTAATAACTGGAGTTTGGTTCCTTAGAGGCTGGACCAGAAAGCCAAGATGTAGGGGGTTGACTGATGCTGGAGTGGATCTTCCTCTAGAAGGGGCCCAGCCGAAGGGCTTCGGAGAGAGAAGGAGGGGGCTCAGGTTGATGAACATGATGGACACTGCAGTCCAGGGTCAAGAGTAGGGAAATCGTTGCTATTCAGAGAGGCATGTGTCCTGGCAGCCCTGGAACCGACCAGAACTTGGGGCCAGACAGCACTGGTCCAGGAGGGGAGGGATTACAGTGGCCCAAAAAAAAACCAAGACCCAGTACAACCGGGTGTTATTTATTTTCTCAAACCCTGCTGAGCCTCAATGTTCTCATCTGCAAAATGGGAAAATAATAGCAGCTGTCCGCAGATTTGTGAAACTGAACTGGATAATGAGGACTTAGCACATGGGATTTAGCACAGTTAAGGCCACCACCCCTTTGGTAGTGCCGCAGAGAGCACTCTGCCTCTCTGACCCTGATTTGCTCTCTACCATTTACTGTCCTTCCTTCCTCTATCCCCGCATATCCATCCAAAAAGCTTTTCAGACTGTCCCTGGGCACCAGTGGGTGCTACGGTGCCTTTGCTCTGCTCTCTGACAATGTGCATCTTCACGGCATTCCTTGTACTTTCTGTGGTTCCTTTTCATTACCATTAACTGAGCAGCTTCTAATGCCCACAGTGCTCACCTCTGTGGCTCTTTCCCCAAGTCACAAGGGAACAGAAACAGCCTTGCAACAGTGAACCACGCCAATCCATGTCAAAACAGCAATGTCTTGTACGGGTCTAGGAGAAGGAGGTAAATGTGATCATCTCTAAGGCAGATGGGAAAGAACAAGCTGCTCTCAAGGATTATATGTCCTGGGAATATAAGCCCTGGGAAGGGTAGACCCTCACGTTTCTCAGAATTCTTTGCAATAATGGAGCACCTGGCTGGCTCTGTTGATAGAGCATGTGACTCTTGATCTCAGGGTCATGAGTTCGAGCCCCACGTTGGGTATAGAGATTACTTAAAGAAATAAATAAACTTTTTAAAAAAAAGAATACTTTGCAATAATAGCTACCATCTGGGGGCATTTGATATCTGTAGCTGTCCTGAAGAGCATTAGGTACACCATTGTGTGTAATACTCATAGGAATCCTAAGAAGTATTATCATCCCATCTTAGAGATGAGGAGACCAAGGCTTGGCAGGGGCGGGGGGTGGAATCAAGTGCAGCTGCAAGTCTTCACAGCTGTGAAGCTTAGCTGCCAGGCCGCTGCCTCAGTGTACCATCTTACCCTCTGGCACTGCCGTACGCCCCACAGTCTCCTTTGCCTTCTGAACTCCCAGTCCATCCTTACATCCACACCCCTGATCTTTGTTCACTTCCAGGTACAAGTCCTCCTTATTCCCAGGCAACACAGAGACGCTGACCATCCTGAACAATTCCCCAATGGTCGTGGAGGCATTCTTCTGTTTTCAGAATGATGCCAAAGCAAACACCTACTTCCTGGAGCCCATCAACATGACTCTGAAACCCAATGAGAAGCAGGTACAGCCACACGGAAACAAGTCCACCAGGACAAGTCTTTCTTGGGAAATTGGAGGTTGCGGCATTCTTAGCATCAATGTACTGTTTTGATGCTTCCTTTAGATTCTGAATATATGGGCCTACCCTACCGCGGTCGGTGTCTTTGATGACTGCATTGTCTGCTGCATCAAGGAGAACCCAGAGCCAGCTGTCTTCAAGTTAACCTGTCAAGGGGTCCGCCCAGAACTCGAGCTGGACTCCAAACAATTGCATTTTGACCGGCTCTTGTTGCACAGGTCAGAGTTCTGGATGATACCAGAACTGCAATGGGCTTTAAAGAACATTTAGGCCTAGGGTGGGCAACTCATCCCGATTTTCTCAGCCCTCTCCTTGTTTTAGCACAGAAAATCCTACATCTGGGGAAACTTCTGGTCCTGTACAAACCAAGATGTTTCGCCCGTGGGGTCCAGGGCCAACCACCCCCCAAAATTAACTGCCAGAATGTGTGCGTATTTGCATTTTTCTCAGAAGGGATCACTTTTTCCAAATTCTCTAAGCAGTCCCTTGCCCTCAAAGGTTAAGAATCTTTGCTTTAGAAGTTAAAGCACAAGTAAGTGAAACCACATAATAATTGTCTTTCTCTGCTTGACTTACTTCACTCAGCATAATCTCCTCCAGTCCCATCCATGTTGACGCAAAAGTTGGGTATTCATCCTTTCTGATGGCTGAGTAATATTCCATAGTATATACGGACCACATCTTCTTTATCCATTCGTCTGTTGAAGGGCATCTCAGCTCTTTCCACAGTTTGACGATTGTGGACATGGCTGCTAAGTACATATACACTGAGGTGCATATAGCCTTTCTTCTCACTGCATCGGTATCTTTGGGGTAAATACCCAGTAGTGCAATCACCAGGTCATAGAGAAGCTCTATTTTTAATTTTAATTTTAAAACCCCACACTGTTTTTCAAAGTGGCTGCCCAGCTTGCATTCCCACCAACAGTGTAAGAGGGTTCCCCTTTCTCCACTTGTGGAACATAAGGAATAACATGGAGGACATTAGGAGAAGGAAAGGAAAAGTAAATTGAGGGAAATCAGAGGAGGAGACGAACCATGAGAGACTGTGGACTCCGGGAAAAGGGGTTCTAGAGAGGAGGCAGGGTGGGGGATGGGTGAGCCCGGTGATGGGTGTTAAGGAGGGCACGTATTGCATGGAGCACTGGGTGTTGTATGTAAACAATGAATCTTGGAACAGTGCATCAAAAACTAATGCTGTATTTTATGGTGACTAACATAACAATAAAAAAAATAGATTCTCCTGGAAAAGGAAGGAAGGAAGGAAGGAATTAAAGCACAGGGAACACTAGACAAAAACTGGAACTTAACATCTTATCCACTGGCATTATATTATTCTAAATAGAGAATGTTTATTTCCGGGGCTACTAGCAGAGACTGTAATGATATGTATCCTGCATTCCTTCTTCATTACCGCAAGGCCCTGTCCCCTGGTGAACTCCAGTTAGTGAGCTAAGCAATGACTAAAGTAACCAGAAGGGCATTTTCGGACCTGCCTGAATAAATCAGAATCATGTGAGATGGACAAAACTCCTTTTGGTCTCTGCAGGAAAGAATGCAAAGTGCTTCTTCTCCGCAACGTCACACCCCTGCCGGTGGCCTGGAGGATCACCAGCCTGGATCACCTGGGCGATGACTTCGCCGTGTCCACCATGCAGGGGACCATCCCCAGCAAGGCTGAGTACAGCCTGCAGGTGTACTTCCAGCCCTCCAAGCCTGTCAACATCAAGAAGGTGATCCGGTTGGAGGTGAGGCGTCACACATCTCCAGACTTGGCCATCAGAATGTGTACATCCTGGGTTCTCTGACAAGCACACACTCACACACACACACACACATGGAGCCACGTCTCTGTGTTACACACTCCTTACTGATCCCTTTTTGACAACCACTGACCCACGGTGTCTTGCTCTGCACCCAACTGTAAGCTCCAGGGGGGGTAGTCTTGTTCACGGCTGATTGCCCGCTGCACAAACAGCACGCTCACTCGGTGCGGACGGACGGAGGGAGGGAGGGGATGGTGTTACTATCCCAAAGTAAGCCTGAGACTCCCGATTCCTCACTCTGAAACCCTGTCACGGCTCAGACCAGATGCCTATCTCGGTACCATCACCTTTCACCCAGGTGCTCCCAGCAGACACCCAGGAACCATCTTCCCTCCTTCCCCTGACAGCCTGCCCTCCAGCTGCCTCCCAGCCTGTCTCCCTCCCACCCGCTCCTCTGCCCACACTGCCACCGCCCTCTCCCAGGCTGCCCACAGCGCGTCTCTTGCCTGCATTTGGGCCCGATTCCCGCTGTGGGTCAGTCAGGTCAAGCCCCTCTCCTCCCCGCAGCAACCTGCTGGCTCCAGCCGCAGTGAAGATGGAGCCCAGGGTCCCCACAGGCTTCTCAGGCCCTTCCCGCCTCAGTCCCTACCCTAGCTTTCACACCTCAGCTCTGTCACGTGGTCTCTTGGCTTTTTCCTGCCTCAGGCCCTTGGCCTTGCCACAAACCTGCCAAGAATGTTGCCCCTAGGCTCTGCGGGCATCTACTAAACAACACTGCTCCAACTGGGTTCCACTAATCACCCCACAGAAGAAATCCCCTCATGTGCAGTCCCTCACCCTGCCTTCTGTTCTCCAGAGCGCCTCCCCCTGGTGGATGTCCTGTTTCTTTAGTTTCTCTCGTGAACGACATCAGGACAAGGTCTTGCCTGACTTGCTTATCATTTGTTTTCATGCCCGAGAGCTGATGTAACAAATGCCCACAAACCACCACAAACTAAGTGGCTTAAAACAACACACATTTATTCTCTTACAATTCTGGAAGCCAAAAGTCTGAAATTGAGGTATCTGCAGAGCCACATTCCCTCTGAAGCCTCTAGGGAAAAAACTTCTTCCTCGCCTCTTCCGGCTCCTGGTGGCTCCAGTTCTTGGGCTCGTGGCTGTGTCAGTCCAACCCCTGCTTCCGTCTTCACACGGCCTTCTTTGCCTGTGTCTCCTCTTCTGTCTTTCATGAGGACATGTGTCATTGGGTTTAGGGCCCACCAGATAAACCAGGACGATCTCATCTTGAGATCTTTCATTTAATTACACCTGCAAAGACTTTTTCCAAATAAAGTCACATTCACGGGTTCTAGGGGTTAAGACATGGCCGCCATTCAGTCCGCTGCCCCATCAGATCCCCAACATCTAGCACAGGCCTGAACGTAGAAGTTACTCAGGAGAATTTGTAAGATGAACGAACGAATGAATGAATGAGTGAATCTCATTGACTTTTGATGCTTGTTGCATCGATTCTGCAACAATGAAGGGATTATCCAAGCTTCTCTTTGAATACTTGCAGGGATAGAAAACTCACTCCCAAAGCAGCGTGCTCTTCCTTTGAACAGGTCTATTAATTCTTCCTTGGGCTGGGTTCAGATTTCCAACTGTGACTTCCATGAATTAATCCTGTTTCTACTTTCGGGTCCGCTCAATGGATCCAGGCTCTCTTGTCACCTACCTACGACAGTCCTTAGGGTAGCTGAACACAGATACTGAGAGATTCATTTAATCAACAATTGGTTTTGAGTATCAGAGGGTGGTAGTCAACATTTTAAACACCAGTCTCTATACAGACAGGGTCTCTACACAATCACCCAGGCCGCATGGCTGGTGTAGGGCCCCAGCTTTGTCAGCTTCATCCTTCTGTGCTGGGTCATGGAACCCCCAGGGGTTCCTGTGTGGGGGTGTGGGGGAGGCAGGCGAGATGGGATACTTGGAGAGGTCATGTGACAGATGTTTACCAGCTGGTATGGAAACATTTCTTTGTTTTAGGGATGATATGACATCCCTGTGTGTTCCAGTCAGAGCACACACAGTGGGTTTCCCCTCAAGCTCCTTAAAGTTGTCTAAGATTTCTCTTCCCCAGATTCCTTCAACACCTACATGAGGAAATGCCTTGCTTTCTGGTCCCCTTGGAAAGTGCTCTGGTGAACTCACTTTATTTTATTTGTGTACTTCTTAACTTGTTCGTCCTATTTCCCTCAGTTACAAAATTTCATTTCCACCCTCTATTCCAATAAGAAAGCAAAGGAAATAGAATGCTCTGGGTGCGTGGCATCTATCAGGAGAAAGGTGCTGTGTAAATTATGGAAATGATAATCCCGATTGTTTGTCCTCTTTGCCCTCCTGCTGCCGGTCCTTCTTGTCATCTCTGAGAGAGGCTGAGCAGCAAAAGAAGGTAAAACTTAAGTCGGTCCAATTTGCTCTGGGAAACGTTGGCAAAATGCACAAAGAAAGAAAGGATGGAAAAACTTGAGTTTGGTGACAGCTACCCATTTCCCCCTTGACACCAGGCACAAGTCATGGAGAGCTGGTGACTTTATTTCTCAATTTGAGGCACCACCGGAGAGGCAGGGGTTTCCGGGAGAACTACCCCCCCATGGCCAACGGCTCTTCCCCTTGATAAATGGACACTTTATCACCCCCTTGTCTGTCTTGGGAGTTAAAAGTAGGATCCGGCTGACAGCTGACAGCAGTTCAGATGCTCCTCGGGACAGGGAGGGAGGGGACCGTGAGCACCTAGGGGGCGGGGGCAGGTTTGCATTTTTTTTTTTTTAACACTTCCAACTTGAATAGCAAAGGTGTTCACTTAAATAAAACATTTGAAATTTCCTGGAGAGAAACATTAAACACTTATTTTATATGAAAATCTAGTGCTTTTTCCATAGGTTGAACCAGAAACAAAGAACAGGGGAATTCAGATTTGTAAAATCAGTAAAACAAGGGTAATTGACAATGTGTAAGTTTTCTGTTTCAACAGGCAGAAAAATGCTCTTCAGGTTTATTTTATTTAGAAGTTCCAAAGAACACTTTGCTTTGTATGTATACTCACAGCCCTAAACTTCAATAATGCAGTGAAAGTCATGCAAATAATTTAATCCTCGTAAGTGGACAAGATGAAAAATGCAGTCGCTTTTCCCCATTCTTATATTGATTGTCTACACTGGCATTTCCCAAAGGATGTTATGAGAACACCAGTCATACCAAATGGTCACCGAAGACAAAAGCTAAATACATCTTTAAAATATTCTCGACCACATCTCCTTCTTCATCATTCCTGCTGCATGGCATGTAGTTCAAGCTCCAAGTCCCCCATGGATCTTGCTTTTACTGAAGAATCCCTTTTACCCTAACAGGTTTTAGATGCAGAAAATCTTGTTGGTGTGGTCCAGGTCGAAAACATATTGGTCTTTGCAGAGTCTTATGACGTCGCCTTGGACATCACCTTCCCCAAAGGTCTGTTGACCCCTTCAGGGAAAGGGTGTTTAGAAGTTACATCTTTGAGTGCAATGTATTTCTTTTTTTTTTTTTTAAGATTTTATTTATTTATTTGACAGAGATCACAAGTAGGCAGAAAAGGAGGCAGAGAGAGAGGAGGAAGCAGGCTCCCTGCTGAGCAGAGAGCCCGACGCGGCTTAATCCCAGGACCCTGGGATCATGACCTGAGCCCAAGGCAGAGGCTTTAACCCACTGAGCCACCCAGGCGCCCCTGAGTGCAGTGTATTTCTTATGTACGGGAAGACTAATGGTTGTTGGGGAGGATGTGGAATTTCAGCAAATAGTGACGCAAGCCCCAGAGTAATGTCGGCAACATGGCTACAAATCTTAGTTTTCTCCAGCTAGAGATGACAAGGGGTGGCGATAATTACGAGGTTGGCAGAGCTCTTTTCCTGCCTGCATCAGTCTTCCATCACTGCTGTAACAAACTGCCACGAATTATGGCTCAGAACAATACGGATTTATCATCTTACAGTTCCATGGGTCCGAAGTCCAAAACTGATCTAACTGGGCTAACATCAAGATATTAGCAGAGCCACGTTCCTTTCTGGAACTCTGGAAGGGAATCCACTTCTTCACCTTTTCTAGCTTCTAGAAGCTACCTACATCCTTGGTTCATGGGTCCTTTTTTCTCCATCTTCAAAGCCAACATCGTAGGGTCAGGTCCTTCTCACACCATCATCTCTCTTGTTCTCCACTTCTATCTCCCTCTTCTACTTGTGTAGTGATTACAGCGGGCCCACCCAGAGAACCCAGGATACTCTTTCTTTTTCAAAGTCAGATGATAGACAGTCAGCTGATGAGCAACCTTAATTCCATCCATCATCCCCCTTTGCCATATGATCAAGCATATTCACAGGTTCATATGCATATTCACAGGGATAAGGACACAGACACCTTCTAAGGGCACAGAGCATTATTTTGCCCACCGCACTGACCTCACACCCAGGTTAGACCCTCCTTGTTGGCATGCAGTTTTCCATTATTCTTGCTTCTTCTGCTTGCCCTCCTTCTCAGCAAGATTCAGAGAACATGAGAGTTGCCTGTTTGCCTAGATGTCATGAGTCTTATGTACAAGGATATTTATTGCAGCATTATTTGTACTAATGAAAATTGGAAATAAACTATCTATTAAGAATGGAACCCTATTGGGGCACATGGGTGGCTCAGTGAGTTAAGCCTCTGCCTTTGGCTCAGGTTATGATCTCGGGGTCCTGGAATCGAGCCCCCCATCAGGCTCTCTGCTCAGCAGGGAGCCTGCTTCCCTCTCTCTCTGACTGTCTCTCTGTCTACTTGTGATCTCTCTCCCTCTGACAAATAAATAAACAAAATCTTAAAAAAAAAAAAAGAATGGAACACTATTGCCATAGAAATAATACTGTAAATTATAGAAGAGCATATCGTGGTATATTATATGACCATTAAGATCATCACATTTATAGGGGCGCCTGGGTGGCTCAGTGGGTTAAAGCCTCTGCCTTCAGCTCAGGTCATGATCCCAGGGTCCTGGGATCGAGCCCCACATCGGGCTCTCTGCTCGCCGGGGAGCCTGCTTCCTCCTCTCTCTCTGCCTGCCTCTCTGCCTAGTTGTGATTTCTCTCTGTCAAATAAATAAAATATTAAAAATAAATAAATTTTTTTAAAAAGATCATCACATTTATAAGGAGTTTTTAATTATGTGGGGAAATGCTTATGAGGCAGTGCTGAGTCAAACAATACAAATTTGTATGTAATATTCTAACTATGTTGACTATATACTTGATGCAAACAATTTTTTAGCTACTAGAAGTTGGTTTTTTTTTTTAAGATTGTATTTATTTATTTGACAGACTGAGATCACAAAGCAGGCAAAGAGGCAGGCAGAGAGAGAGAGAGAAAGGGAGAAGCAGGCTCCTTGCTGAGCAGAGAGCCCGATGTGGGGCTCGATCCCAGGACCCTGGGATCATGACCTGAGCTGAAGGCAGAGGCTTTAACCCACTGAGCCACCCAGGTGCCCCGCTACTAGAAGTTTTCACTGATGGAAAGCATGAAGAAAAGGACAGCGGCCCTAAGATGGAGGGAGCTGAAGTAGGTGCCAAAGCAGAGTCCATCGTTTGTTTGCTGAGACTCGGTTACGGGCAGTTTTCTCAGCTGCAGTGTTTTCAGAACATAAATTTTCTGAGCTTGACACCATGGATTTTCCATGGGAACTTCAATAGGAAGTTCCTCTGCCTCTGACTCCCATGCCATCTAATCCCCCTCCCCACCCTGGCCGCTGCTCTCTACAGGAGCTGAAGGAGGCCTTGACTTTGGCATCGTGAAGGTCATGGAAGAGGTGAAGCAGCCCCTCCAGCTGAAGAATCGTGGGAAGTATGAGATCATGTTCAGGTAACCTGGAATCCATCAGGCATATGGTCATCCACCTCCACTCATGGGGAGGAAGCGCCATCTGGGAGGTAAAAACAGAAACCTGATTGAGGAAATCATAAGAACCATCTCTGTTTGTAGCCTCTCTCAGGCTTCAAATGAATGAAATTCCAACTGCTAAGAGCAGAGGTTTTCATGCTGCTTTCAACTCTGTGGCTTTACAGGGACCCTTGAAGTCCCTCTCAAAGCACCCAGAGCCACAGGGCCCTGGGGGTGGGAGAGAGACTCAGAGGGAGAGGTCAGGAAGAAGACGTGATAGGTGAGGGGAGGTCCAGGGGATGGAGGGAGAGATTGGAGATGGAGACCTGGCCTTCAACTGGCCTGTCCTCCTCTTGGCTCCAATCTGTTTCATAAGTTGACATTCCATGTAAGATTTCATATGAAAAAAAGGGCTTTTTCCAATTTTCTTTTTTTAGTTTTGAGAATCACTGTGTTATAGAACCCAAATGGTGGCCTGGCAGAATGGAGCTCCAGCTTGTGCTCATCTCTCGAGATGAGAAATGAAAGACTAAATAAGAGATTTCTCAGAGAAGAAAGGGTGGTGCCAGGTGGGGGGAGGGAGGAGGTAACTCAGGTAGGGCCACACAACCCTTGGGGGCAATGCCAGCAGCCATGGCCAATCTGTTCTGTGGAAGATGATCCTTCTCCTGGAAGAACTCGCGGTTGATGAAAGGACTTGCCCCTCACAGACTTAGAAGGAATTCCGTGCTTTCACAATAGCTTCATTTCAGCTAAAAGAAGGCTGAAATGAGAGAAGTCCCACCTCAGGCTACCATTATTACGCCCATGCACTGAAATAGATAAATATAAATAGAAGCTTAACAAACTTAGAAGAAAACCACTGACCCCTTGGAAGTAGCCCTGAGTGGGATCCTGCTGGCTTCTGAGTTTTGTTGTAGGTTATCACAGAACGTTAGTTCTGCTCTTCTAGATTACGTGGACCAGTCAACCTCGGGATGGAGCAGGTGATCAAAATTCATAGAAGGAACTTGCGGGAAAGTGAGGAAGCTCAAGCACCAAGCATGCAGCAATGGCATGGCCATGTCTCCTGGAGCGTGGGGGTGACATTTAGGTCCCCAAAGAAACTCCAGGTGTCCCACCTCCACTTAAATTCCTTGCTCCTGTTGCAGTCCCTCTGCCATTCTCATGAGTCAGCTGCTCTCTGTGGCTTCCCACCTCGTCCCCACTGGACCATGGCCTCCCTTTCCAAGTGCCTCTGCTAAATGGCTTCTGCCCCCACTTTCTCTCTGTCTTTAGATCCCCTGGCTTCTGCATCACTGTACCCTGTGTATGTGCTAATATTCAGTCCTATAGAGGGGAGGAAGGGAGACAGAGAGAGAAAGGGAGAGATAGGGGGAGAGACAGACAGAAAGATGAATTCAATTAGTTGGTCCATATCCAGCATCAAGTGTCCCTGTTGGACAAGAGATCTCCTGCAAAGGCACCTCTTGACCTCAGGCTAGAGATGGCTATCTTTGCCTCAAGCATTACTCGCCGGCCTAGTCAGTCCTGGCTGCAGAGGGGTGCTCATAGAGCACAAAGCACAGTGGGCACTTCCAGACACAGTGCTTGAGCAGACATGGCAGACACTCAACCATCTGGAGTCTCCTCTCTAGTATCTCGGGTTCCCCAGAATGATTTCAACTGGCCTTTCATTCTCATCTTTCAGCTTTTCTGTGGACTCCTTGGGGATTTTGGCAACCAATGTAAATTCCATGATCTCTATCCAACCCAAGAAGGGCTCATTAACCTCAGCGGAAAAGCCCACAAATGTCCAGGTGTTATTTCGGGCAAAAAAGGAAGTGAAGATTGAACACCAACCAATTCTGCGCTGTCAGGTAAAATAGCTCAAAGGGAGGATTCACTCGGTGACAGGATTTTGGGACTCATGCCCAAAAATAAATAAATAAATAAAGGCTACATCACCTAGCCCATGCTCCAGGGTTTGGTTAGGTGGGAGGGTGTGCAAAGTCATCAGCAACCAAGAGTGCCAGACAGGCAATAGAGCCACGATCTTTGGAGAGCTGAGTTCAGACATCAAGTGCAAGAAAAGAGTGGGGAAGTGAAAGAGGAGGTCAGCTCGGTCCACGTTGATCCATGGCTAATACCTAGTAAGTTTGATATCAGTATTTTCTAATACTCTTGGAGCAATAATATGAAGAAAATGAAAGAAAGAATGAAATTGGCTTCATGGCAGTAATGAAAGCAGAGAATGAAGTAGATAGTCCTGGAAGTCCTGGAGCATAGTGACTGACATCTTCCCAATCCTTCCTCACTTTCTAGATTATTGAACCCAATATCACAGAAGGAGGTGAAACCATTGCCAGCATCCCAATCAAGTTTTCTGTGAACGCGGTGTACTCTAAATACAACATCAGCCCCTCCTCCATCATCAACTTTGGGGCTTTGATCTGTGGCACCCGGAAAAGCACCACCTTCAGCATAGAAAATCAAGGTGTTACTGACTTCAAGTACGCCCTCTATAGGCTGACCGGGGAGAGCCCCATTCATCAAAAGAAAGTGTAAGACAAGTCTATACTTACCTCATGCCATTCGCGGGCTAATTAGGGAATTGTATTTTATGAAGAGCTTTCAAATATTTTATCTAAATTCACCCAATCCCCTTTTCCTGGGGTGAGGTCACTAAGGTTTAGAAGGCATGTCTGGGGCACCTGGGTGGCTCTGTGGGTTAAAGCCTCTGCCTTTAGCTCAGGTCATGATCTCCGGGTCCTGGGATCGAGCCCCGCATCGGGTTCTCTGCTCAGCAGGGAGCCTGCTTCCCCCTCTCTCTCTGCCTGCCTCTCTGCCTACTTGTGATCTCTGTCTGTCAAATAAATAAATAAAATCTTTTAAAAAAAATAAGAAAGAATGAAATGCTTGTCTAAGATTAGGCAAGAAATCACCAGTAGATCTCAGTTCTGAACCCACATCTCTGCCCTCAGATTTCATATGTTTTCTTACTGTCACACATGTGATAGATTTAATTGAACAAATATAAAGTCTTCCATGTGCAGTTGTGTCTGTTGTCCTGGTACTTCTAACATGCTGCAGGACTCACAGTAAGTCATTGTCCTATTTATTGTCCTGTAGGATGTGGAGGAACTAGTGTAACCACAAACTAAGTCAAAAGAATCAGAGCTGTGCCTCACATGGGAGGTGGTAGAAGGTACCCCAGAAATATAGACAAGGGAAGCACACTGCTGCCTTCCATCTACTGGGCCCTGCTTTGACCTTCTCTGCATGAAGGCACTGTCACAACAGCTCTCTTAGTTGTTCCAAAGGCAAAACTCTGTATTCTTCACAAAGCAGCTCTTAATTCTCTAAAAGACTTTACCTTTTTGCATGCTTTTGGCTTTTGATGGTCATATCCTTTCTTTGGCAAATTAAGTACAGTTTTACCAATTCCCAAGGCTCTTTGTCCTAATTAATTGACTCCCTAATTAATTAATTAGTTTAAAATTGACTTTCCAGTTAATTGTTTTAAATCAGACATGCCTTGTTTATAGTTGTTTTGCATTTTTGTAGATACTCTCTTCCATTGTGGCTAAGTTTGAACATATTAAGAAATGTGGGCTAAGCTATCTAAAATCTCCTTCTAAAGAGAAAAAAAGCCCTAGCCTTTTTTCTTAGTAGCCTTTATAATAGAAGTTGATGCATGATTCTTGCTTATTAATACTAATGTTTGCTTCACACACACAAAAATAAGTCTCTTCCTTCCAAATTTAATTTCAATTTAATTTATGCAACTTTTTAAGCATCTATTTTATCATAATTTAATACTGTTTATAGATATTATGATATATTTGTATTTGCTTTAAGTTGTTTTAGTTTTAATTTGTTTTTCATCTTAATGTGTACAAATTCATGCAAAATACTCAAAGAGGGTTGAAATGTAATTGTTCTGGTCATTGAGCAAGTGAATGCTGAACTAGATAAAACTCTCAAAAGTTTAAGATTGCACCTCAAATGCATTGGACATTGTAGGTTAACTGGCCTCCAGAAAACTAATTATTGAATAAACTAGCTTCAGGTGAAGCAAACAGAACTTATGTTCAAGCTATTGCCTAAACTCAGTTTAAAAACACCATGACTGGGGCACCTGGGTGGCTCAGCAGGTTAAAGCCTCTGCCTTCAGCTCAGGTCATGATCTCAGGGTCCTGGGATCAAGCCCCACATCGGGCTCTCTGCTCAGCAGGGAGCCTTCTTCCCCCCCCAACCCTCCCCCCTGCCTGCTGCTCTGCCTACTTGTTATCTCTGTCTGTCAAATAAATAAATAAAATCTTAAAAATAAATAAGAATAAAAACACCATGCCTATAAATGTGAAGAAAGGGGACAAAATTTAAGTTTTTATTTGACATCTCATTTTTTTATTAATTAATTAATTTATTTTTTCAGCGTAACAGTATTCATTGTTTTTGCACAACACCCAGTGCTCCATGCAATACGTGCGCTCCCTATTACCCACCACCTGGTTCCCCCAACCTCCCACCCCCGCCCCTTCAAAACCCTCAGGTTGTTTTTCAGAGTCCATAGTCTCTTATGGTTCACCTCCCCTTCCAATTTCCCTCAACTTCCTTCTCCTCTCCATCTCCCAATGTCCTCCATTGACATCTCATTTTTTTTAAGTAAGATCAGGTTACAGATTTTTCTACAAGTTATTTTCTATAAGTAATTTTCACACACTGCTTTCCAGAGAATTCAAGTAAACACTTAAACATTATTGTTTTCTTGCAGCAATTTTCAATGTCCTTATGAATCATATTCAATAAGTCCAATATCTTTATATAATTTTCTTATCATTGTTGAATGAGGTCTGCTAATGATAAATAAGCTGACTTTCCCAGATGCCCCCTTGGCTATCTCTCCCATTCTTGGGAGAAGAGAACATGCAATTAGCTGACAGATCATACTTAATATCACCACCCCAACCTGAGGGTGTCCTCTTGCTTCTTTAATCAGAGTCAGCCATGTCAGACGTGCACGATCCCGGGAAAGCGAGAGCTTCTACAAGCCTGGCCCTTCCAAAGCAACCAAGTTCTCTGATGTAGTTCAGAAAGAAGTAAATGTCACAAACCAGGTGAGCACCCTTTTCCTTGTCAAAGGAACCCCAGAAGGCTGCCTTCCAACTAGCTCTCTCCTGCCTAGTTCTTGCCACAGATACCTCCCTATGCTAGCAAGATCTGAACCTACCGTGACAGGAATACAGCTCTCTTGAAATATCACTTTTATTTTCAGGAAAGGCATTGACTTTTCATTTGATATCCTCTCTTGTTTTAAAATCTTCATTGGTTCTCATTGCCTTAAAATTAAGTTTCATCTCTTCATACATGTTTTAATCATGGATCATCTATTTATAAGAAACAAAGCCCATTTGGACTGGCTTAAATAAAAGCAGGTTTTAAGACTTCTGCTTTAGTAAGATGAAATAGATATACTTCATCTTTCTTGCCAGAGTGATGTCAGAGAAGCCCCACTCAAACAGAAGATCTAAATAAGATTCTGAGTCTCATAATACCTAAAAGTCCCAGGTTTCAAATCAAAATCATGAATCATACCAAAAACAAGGAAGATCTCAAATTGGAAATAGACAGGGAATAGGTGCCAGCCTTAATATAACTGTTAGAATTATCTGACAAAAATTGTAAAGCAGCCAACATAAAAATGCTTCAAAGAGCAATTACAAACATGCTTAGAACAAATGAAAACATAGTTCTCAGCAAAACAAGAGAAGATGTAAAGAACCAAATAGAAATTTTGAAAGTGAAAAAATAACCAAAAGTTAATTCAGTTGGTGGGTTCAACAAGAGGATAGAGGGGATAGAGGTAAAACTCCATGAACTTGAATACAGAACCATAGAAATTCCTCTCTCTTTTTTTCCTATTGCCCTCATAACAAATTACCTCAAACATAGTGGCTTAAGACAATACAAATTTTTTAGCTTATACTTCCATGGTCAGAAGCTTGACATAGGCCTCACTGGGCTAACATCAAGGTATTAGCAAAGCTGTGTTCTTTTCTGGAGACTTTGGGGGAAAGAATCCATTTCCTTACCTTTTCCAGCTTATAGAGGACACCTGTCTTTCTTGGTTCATGATTTCCTTCCTCCATCCTTAAAACCCGCCATGATGGATCAAGTTCTTCTCACATCCTATGACTCCAGCCTCTTCCATAGTCACATCCCCATCTAACTCTCTTAGGTTTGTTCCTTCCACATATAAGGACCCCTGTGATCACACTGGTCCCAGGATAATACAGGATAATCTCCCCATCTCAACATTCTTAATTTAGTCATATCAACAAAGTTTTTTTTTTTTCCATGTAGGGTAACATATTCACAGGTACCAGGGATTAGGATGTGGACACCTTTGGGAAACCATTATTCCACCCAATCTAAACAAGAGAAGAAATAAACTCTGTTTTGAGTTCTACTCAAAATAGAAAAATCTATTTGAGTCTAATGAATTAAAAAATGAACAGACCCTGAAGGCCTGTGGAAAAAATCTAATATCCCTGTCCTCAGATTTCCAGAAAGAGATAAGAAATAGGGTTGGACTGGGGCAGCTAGCTGGTACAGTTGGTAGATAGTGTTTTCATGTGACTTTTGATCTCTGGGTCATGAGTTTGAGCCCCACATTGAGGATAGAGATTATAAATAAATAAACTTTAAAAAAAGAAAAGAAAAGAAATAAGGTTGGGCTGAAAAGGTACTCAAAGAAATGATGACCAAAAGCTTCCCAAATTTAGCAAAAGATGTAAACTTATAAATTCAAAATCTGGGCAAATCCCAAATAGGACAAACCTAAATAAATCCACACCCACACGCATCATAGTCAGACTTCTCAACACAAAAGACAAAAAATCTTAAAACCAGTGAAAGAGGAATGACCTTACGTATAGAAAGGAAACTATTTGAATGACAGCAGATTTCTTATCAAAAACCATAGGAGCCAGAATAAAGTGGCTCAACATTTTGCAAGTGCAGGAAGTAGACAATTGTAAAGCCCAAATCTTACGTACAGGAAAAATATGCCTCAGAAATAAATGGAAAATTAAAGTATTCTAAAATGAAGGAAAATTAGTTTGTTATCAGCAGGTCTCTCCCAAAAGACTGGCTAAAGGAAGTTCTCTGAACAGAAAGTAAATAATAAAAGAAGGAATTGTGGAGGGAGCTAGCTGGCTCAGTCGATAGAACATATATGACTCTTGATCTCAGGGTCATGAGTTCAAGCCCCACATTGTGGGTAGAGATTTCTTGGAAAAAAATCTTGGGTGGCTCATTCAGTTACGTGTCCAACTCTTGATTTTGTTTCTTCATGATCCCAGGATTGTGAGATGGAGCCCCATGCTGGGCTCTGCACTCAGCAGGGAGTCTGCCCCTCCTCTCACCCCCTCAGATAATCTTTTTTTGAAAGATTTTATTTTTAAAAAAAGATTTTATTATTTATTTATTGTTTATTTTATTTATTTATATATGTGAAAGACACACAGTGAGAGAGGGAATACAATCAGGGGGAGGGGGAGAGGGAGAAGCAGGCTTCCTGCTGAACAGGGAGCCCAATTTGGGGCTCAATCCCAGGACCCTGGGATCATGACCTGAGCCAAAGCCAAACACTTAACAACTGAGCCACCCAGGTGCCCTAAATAAATCTTTTTAAAAATCTTAAAAAAAAAAAAAAGAATTATGAAACACCAAGTAGGAAGTAAAATCATGGCAGGCAATTATGTATGTAAATTCGATAGACTTCCCTTCTCCTCTTGAGTTTTCTAAATAATGTTTATCAATTAAAGCAAACATTAGAACACTGTCGATATGACTCTAAATGGATGTAGAGGAAATATTTTAGACACTTATGAAAGGCAGAGGGTGAATAAGCAATTGATCGACAATGTGGTAAATACTAAAATTGAAGTGTGTGTGGAGGGATAAGCCTCCAGAAAGGTGAAGGAATAAGTCCTGCTGTTCCTGGTAACTGTTACAAGTCATTGAAGGCTTTCTAGAAGCCTTCCTAGTGCATTGTGGATTATGTTTAGCTACAAGTAACACCCCACCAGTAGTGGTCTAAACAGATAGGATATGGGGGTTTTTTCTTCTTTTTTTTATTAGTTTAAGGGTAGAATTTAGTGATTCATGAGTTGCATATAACACCCAGTGCTCATTACATCAAGTACCTTCCTTAATGTCCATCACCCAGTCATCGCATCCCTCACCCTCCTCCCCTCCAGCAACCCTCAGTTTGTTTTCTAAAGTTAAGAGCCTCTTAGGTTTGCCTAGGATATGTTTAAATAAGGTAGGTAGTTGCTTGTGTTGGCTTGGAGGCTCGTTGAAGTCTGTGAGTCTCTTGACTTTTCCTCATGGTTCCAAGATAGCTGCCACAGCTCTAGCCAGCACATGTGCAATCAAGGCAAAAATAGAGAGTAGGTACTCTGCACTTTCTGGACATCAGTAATTGTTGGCTGCATTTGGATTGAATTTTCTACATACTGGTTTTTATGTCTTCTCAAGTATTTTCCTCTTCAACAGAAGCCTTCTATTTAATTAACATGCATAATTTTCTACATGTGTTTCTATAACTCTCATCCCTTCTAACATATGTATCTTCAGGGTTGGGGTTTTTTTCGTTCATTTTCACTTGTTTGTTTTGCCTTCTTAGCCCACTGTATCTTCTTTACTCCCAGTGAAGCAGCCTCTCTCTAATACCCTACCTCTTCGTTCCAATGACCCTGTCTGCCCTCCCACCTTGACACTTCACTCTCAAGGTCACACCCTGGATCTCCCATCAAAGGAAACTGAGGTGCTTCTGAACTCTTGATTTCTAAGGTTCCTTCACCATTCCTTTCTCGCTACTTGCTGTGTTGAGTCTACACTTTCCTGCTATTCTTTGCCTTCAGTGTGACTTTGTTCCTTTAAGACAACATTCAACCATATTCTTATTATTCAAACCTTCTCCTTCTTACCAATTTATATTCCTACCAACAGTGGACAATAATAAATTTGATACTAACCATTCAAACAGGCATGAGGTGCTATCTTGTTGTGATTTTGATTTGCATCTCCCTGATGATAGGTGATCATCTTTATTGATAGATTTTATGAAAAACCTTGAGATAAGGGAAATTACCCTGGATTATCCTCTGCCCAATGTGATCACGAGGCTCTGGTAGTGGTCGAAGGAATGGGGAGATGTTGGTCAAAGGGTATAAACTTCCTTTTAAGATGATTAGTTCTGGGGATTTAATATTTGCTTGGTGACTCTAGTTAATAGTACTGTATTGTATACTTGAAAGTTGCTGAGAGAGTAGATGGTAAATGTTCTCATCATACAAAAACACAAAAGGTGATTATGTGAGCTGATACATGTTAACTAACATTATTGTGGTAATCACTTTGTGGTATATTCCAGTATCCAATCAGCACATTGTAGCCTTCAACTTATACAATGTCCTATGTCTATTACATGTCAGTGAAGCTGGGTGTGAGGGGAAGAAGAGGAAGGAAGCTCCTAGGAACCAGAGGAGTGTGTGATAATATCCCATTTTCTGAGCCTTCATTCTGTGCCATATGCTAGGGGAAGTGCCTCACACACATTTCTTCCTTCGAAGCCTCCAGTGATTCAAGGTAGAGGCTTTAGCCCCATGTCATGGATAGACAGACTCAGAGAAGTCATTTGCCCAAGGTCAAACAGTTAAAATCTAGCAGGGGTGGGAGGATTCAGACTCATGAGTATCTGACCCAGCCTTACCTGGAGTTCTGTCTGGGCCCCTCCGCCAGGAGATTCCCATCTGGTAAGACTTGTGCAATGTGGAGTATGTCTGTCTCCTTGAGCTCGCACTCCGTCACAGCTGGTCAGAAGGAATGGGCACAGACGGAAGCACTGAGGGAGCCCAGCCCTGAAGATTCCCTGAGCTCTCTCTGTCTCCGAGAGAAAGCTGGGGTTCGGAGAAAGCCTGTGAGGAGAGGCCCCATGGGTCCCTCTCGACGCCATCTTACAGGCTCTGCTAGAAGAGCTCTGACTCTTTCACCCCCTCTGCCTCCATCGTTTCTGCAGGCGCGTTTCACCCACGGCATGTTCACTGTGTACCCCGGATTCGGCTCCATCCCTCCAGGAGGAGTGCAGGCCATCACTGTCGACTGCGTGGCTGACCCCGTGGGAAGGTGTGAGGAATTCATAGCGATCGACATATCTGACCGAGACCCAAGAGACCAGCCTGCTGGCATTCCTTACAGTTTGCTGGCCGAAGCCTGTCTACCAGGTACTGGGCACTCAGATTGGACAGCCTCTCCCCTGAAGGGCCCTCCCCTTCCCACCATGCATGTGATTGGCACATATGGCCACACTGCTTCCTTTGGGTCCTTAGAACTTTCTGTAGTGTCTTCAGCCATATTTTTCCTTAAAGACTTGCAAGGCATATACCCCTAAAAGATGTTCAGTTTTAAACTCCTAGTCTTCCTGAGTTTGGTCCAGGATTCTCAGACAAATAGAATTATCTGGGAATGGTGTAATGGGGTATGACACAGGACCTGGGAACACCAGATCTGGCCATTCCCTGTGGACAACATATGCAGAGAACAGTGGTCAGCGACTGCACGTACTCTAACTTTAACTAAGCAGGATTCAGGTAAAGCACAGAGAGAACTCCTCTTGCTTTGACTATAGGCACCGCACAGCTCACGCCATGGGCCAAATGCCCACCCCAGATCCTGGATCTAACCTGTCCTTACCACTGGGAGGAACACCGGGTTGTGCTCTGACAGCCAGCAGGAGCAGTGCAGAAAAGGAAGAGAAGATAGAATTTGCGCCATCACTCCCACCCCTCCCCTTGTGGGAATTCCCCTACATCTCCTCTATGCCCACCCTCCGTCAGAACGCTAACCTTCACACTAGCCATGACAGAAAGCAGGAGCTGGGCCATCAGACCTCGTCCCTCCTTCTCCCCAGCCTTTGTGACCGACGACAATGCCGTGATATTTGAGGAGCACCAGATCTGCAGCAGCGCCTCTCTGCCCAACATCCTCCAGACCATAGAGAGTGGGGGGCTCTTTGTGGAGGACGAGAACAAGTTCATCTTCTGCAACGTCCTGGTGGGTCATCAGGCCAAGGCTCGGTTCAAGATCAGCAACGTGGGGAAGATCGCGTGTGATGTGAACATCGTCATTAAGCCCATCTCCAACAAGGTAAGCAGCCCCAAATGGCACTAGCCCACCAGAGCTGGCATGAAGCCTTGGGAAGAGCTCGTGAAATCCTCCTGTAGAGCTGCTAGAACTGAGTGGGGACAGCCTGGCTCCCAGGCCCTGCCGGAAGTCGGATGAGGTCACTGGGTAGTTTCCCAAGAAACCGGACATTTGTCCCAGTGGGTGCTTCCTCTGGGTTTTAAAATGGTCCACACCAACGAGCTGCTCACTCACCCATCCAACACTCAGCTCTGCATCTAATAGATGAAACATTGTGGCGTGAGCCAAAGATGAGTGCCGGCTCGGGCAGGCTGTTTTGTGCTGCCCATTTGTCTGAAAAGGAGGGTTTGGGGGATGTCAGATGATCTCATCCCTCTCAGGCCCTGGTGACATCCAGTCATTTCTCTCTGACCTTTTTCTGGACATGAAGGGGCAGCTTTTTTCCTGTTCTGCACGAAAACCATAAAAAGGGAACAAGCCTGATTTCTCCAAGATAGGTTTTTACCAGGGGATTTCAGACATATATTTACCTCCTCCCTAATTCGCAGACTATCCCTTGAAAAGAGCGAAGAAACCTTAGTGTTCTCAGCTTAAAATCAAGAGGGGATAGTCAGTCTCAAGTCCCACTGGCCAACCTTAAGAATGAAAAAATCCTTTGGGGGCCTTCCCAGGGTCCCTACAGTCCCTCCAGTCTTCCTAAAACTCGGCCACAAGGAGGGGACAGAGAAAATGCTGACACACGCTGATCCCTGCTGTCCCTCCCCAGCTCATTGCCCGAATCACTGACATTTTTGAAGTGGAACCTAATAAGATGTGTGTTGCCAGCCGCTCACATGCCTTTGCCACGGTGACCTTCACCCCGCAGACCATGCAGACCTACCAGTGTATCTTCGAGGCTACCTTGGATGGCTTGCCCAGGTACCAGCTCCCCTGCCCCTCCCTGCAGGATGAGGAGGCAATGCCATGCCCCGCAGGGCCCTGCAGACGGGTCTCCCTCTTCCGGTTCCCTGCAGCAACCTGACCAGGAACCGCAGCCTCGGATTTGATATCGTCGGGGAAGGGACCCTCCCTCGAGTGATCGTGGTGCGGCCGGTTCTCTGCAACCAACATGGAAACCCCTTGCTCCTCTTCAAGAGGCTTCTTCTCGGTCAGTCAGAGAAGCTGCCTCTCGTCCTCAAGAACAACGGCACCATCCCCGCCCAGGTACTGCGGGGGGCAAGAGTGGGACGGAAAGGGAGAAGAGCGACTCAGAAGTCAGACTTTCGGCTTTGAGGTCTCTGCCATCCCTGACCTGCGAGGACTTTGATGTTCCTCACATGTTAACCTGTGTAAGGCGTGGGGCACGCAGAGCCGAGTCAGCCAGAGTGTCTGCCCTCAAGGAGTGTACGAAAGCAGAGCACACAGCTCGCCGAGAGTTCCTGCGTGAAGCGTGTGCAGGGATATACCCTGAGCCAAGCAGGGAGGACTATGGGTATTCTTGGTGTCTTCTTTATCCTTCCATTTTTTTCTGTAATGAACATTGCATTTTTAATAAGGAAGAAGCAAAAAAAAACCTCAGTAGGGGTGAGAAATGCCACATCTCAGGGGACTCTTGGTTCAGCAATTAAATTGTGGGGTTACTTTAAGATTTTTTTTTTTTATTTACGTATTTGACAGACAGAGATCACAAGTAGGCAGAGAGGCAGGCAGAGAGAGGAGGAAGCAGGCTCCCCACTGAGCAGAGAGTCTGATGCGGGGCTCGATCCCAGGTCCCTGGGATCATGACCTGAGCCGAAGGCAGAGGCTTTAACCCACTGAGCCACCCAGGTGCCCCTAAATTGTGTTTTTATTTTTATTGGTTTTTTTTTCTGTTCACATCCTTGTTTTACAAAAAAAAAAAAAAAAAGAGTGATAAATTATGTAAGGGTTCCACGAAGAACCTCAGGACTTTTGAGAGTGATCTACTCCCATCTAGGGGAATCAAGGAAAATTTCACTCTAAAATGACACAGAAGCTGGGCATTGCAGGACAGCTGGGTTTCAGGAAGGGCGCGTGGCAGGGACTGCATCCCAGCTGGGGAAAGAAAACTATTCAGACAAAGGCACAGAAGCAAAAAATGTGTCCGGCAGGAGGCCCCCAGCTCCGTGAGAGCACAGCGGCCGGAAGAGCAGTGGGAGATAAAAATAGAAGGGAGAGTAAGGACAACTCACAGGAGGCTTTGGATTCTCTCTGTATTTTAAACACTGCAAGATGTTCTTACTATCTTGTCGGGGGTTTTTAAAGATTTTTTTATTTATTTGAGAGAGAGAGAGAGAAAGTGAGAGACAGAGCAGGAGCAACGAGGGAGGGGAGAGGCAGAGGGAGAAGCAAACTCCCTGCTGACCAAGGAGCCCGAGGTGGGGCTCGATACCAGGACCCGTGGATCATGACCTGAACTGAAGGCAGACGCTTAATGGACTGAGCCACCCAGGCACCCCTCATTGTCGGGTTTTGTCGTTCATACAGTTAAGGCTCACTTAGATTTACCCACATTTGTCACTTTCTTTGCTCCCCTTCTTACACAGCCCCCCTTCCCTCTGAGCTCCTCTGTCTCTACCCGCTGAAGAACCGCCTGTACTGTTCCCTCAGTGCGGGTCTGCTGGCGGTGAATTCTCTCAGCTTGTACTTGAAGATCTCCATTTCTTCTTCATTTTAATGTCATTTTTACTGGCTGTAGAACTCTCCCTCAGCAATTGTTTTCTCCCAGCCAATGAGAGCTTTCATTCCAGTGTGTTCTGGTTTCCACTGTCTCTGCTGAGAGGGCAGCTATGTCTAAAATGTCCTGTTAAGGTGATCTTTGTCCTCTGACTCTGTCTGGCATTTTCGCTTTGTGTTCGTCTTCGTGGTTTCGCGATGACGTGAATAGGTATGGATTTCTTTTCATTGATCCCGCCCGGAATTCACCTGGCTTCTTGATTCTGCAATCGATGTCTTAAATCAGTTTTGGCATTTTTCTCTGGGCACCATTCTGGATAATCTCTTAGGACCTGTCTTTAGCTCATTAACTTTCCTTTGAGCTGTGTCTAATTTTTATTATACCTTCCACTGAGTTCTTCAGTTATTATATTTTTCAGTTCTAGAAGTTCCATTAGGCTGCTTTTCAAATATATATATAGTCAGTTTGGAAGATTTCTGACTTTGTGCTGAGACTGTCAGTCTTGGCTTTATTTTGTGAACAAAGTAATTACAGCCATTTTACCATCTATACCCGGTCATTCCAAAATCTGGATTCCCTGTGGGTCTGTTTCTGATATCTGCTATTTCTGCTCATTTTTGCCCATGTTGTCCTTTCTCCTCATGTGCCTAGTTATCTTCGATCCCGTGTTGAGTATGATACCTGAAAATTATTTAGAAGTAACAACACTAAAGATGATGTTCCTTTTCTTCAGAGACAATTTTCATTTGCTTCTGCTAAGAACTTTGAGACATTAGAAACTTAGGATCACTTAACACTAGTTTTAGGGCTTGAGATTTCCTGGACTCAGAGCAGGATTGCTGCCCGGGGGTAGGGGCGAGCTGGGTTATAGCCAACCTGTCTACCTTTGGTCCTATCGGCAGGTTCTTTGGGGTCACCATCTACTGGAAAGAAAATGCCCACCTTTCACAATACTTTTGCCCTCTTAGCACCAAGAGGCCATCAAAAACACAACTTGAGCCTCCCACCTACCTCTTCTAGCCTAGCAAACACTCCAAGTCAAAAACAGCCCAGAAATGTAGGCTAACCTTCCTGGATTCCTGTGCTTTCCCAGATCTTGGTCTGGCTGCTTTTCATTACCTTCTTAGCTCTGTGATGCTTTTTAAAAATGTGTTTTTCCTGTTGTTGTTGTTGTCCTGGGGTTTGTTTGTTTGTTTGTTTTGAGTCCACATTACCTAGTTTCCCATTGCCCTGTATGGTTTCCATTATTGTACCTTTATAAAATGTTCTAGCATCTAGTTTAGTAAATTCCTGCTCACCCATTCCCCATTTTTCTAATTTTTCTTGACTATTTTTACATACCTATTTTCTCAGATGAACTTTAGACATCATCTTTCAGTGTTCTTCAAAAGGTCCAATTGGGAATCCTGTGAATTATTTGGGAAGAACTCCTTAGAAGTATTTTTTTAAGATTTTATTTATTTGTCTGAGAGAGAGCGTGAGCAGCAGGAAGGGAGAGGGGGAAGAAGGCTGAGCAGGGAGCCCAATGTGCGGCTCGATCCCAGGACTCCAGGATCATGAACTGAGCCGAAGGCAGACACTTAACGCACTGAGCCACCCAGGCCCCCTTGGGAAGAACTTCTACTGTTAGAGTATTTAGGCTCTCGGGAGCAACATTTCGAATTCCCATCCATTTATCTAGATTTTTTAATGTCAATTTTTGTCATATAACTCCTCCATATAGTTTCTTTCTAAGATTATTTCTAAACATATAATTTTTTTTATCTCAGAAGCTTCCCATGTAGTATCACTATTTCTTTTTTTTTTCATTTTTAATTTTTTTAATTTCTTTTCAGTGTACCAGAATTCATTGTTTATGCACCACACCCAGTGCTCCATGCAATACGTGCCCTCCATAATACCCATCACCAGGCTCACCCCCTGCTCACCACCCCCCCGCCCCTTCAAAACCCTCAGATTGTTTTTCAGAGTCCATAGTCTCTCATGGTTCATCTTCCCCTCCAATTTCCCTCAACTCCCTTCTCCTCTCCATCTCCCCATGTCCTCTATGTTATTTCTTATGCTCCTCAAATAAGTGAAACCATATGATAATTGACTCTCTCTGCTTGACTTATTTCACTCAGCATAATCTCTTCTAGTTCTGTCCATGTTGATACAAAAGTTGGATATTCATCCTTTCTGATGGAGGCATAATACTCTATAGTGTATATGGACCATATCTTCCTTATCCATTCATCCATTGAAGGGCGTCTTGGTTCTTTTCACAGTTTGGTGACCATGACCATTGCTGCTATGAACATTGGGGTACAGATGGCCCTTCTTTTCACTACATCTGTATCTTTGGAGTAAATACCCAGAAGTACAATTGCAGGGTCATAGGAAAGCTCTATTTTTAATTTCTTAAGGAATCTCCACACTGTTCTCCAAAGTGGCTGCACCAACTTGCATTCCCACCAACAGTGTAAGAGGGTTCCCCTTTCTCCACATCCTCTCCAACACACGTTGTTTACTGTCTTGTTAACTTTGGCCATTCTAACTGGTGTAAGGTGGTATCTCAATGTGGTTTTGATTTGAATCTCCCTGATGGCTAATGATGATGAACATCGTCTTTATTCTTTTTGCCTCATTTCTTATATTGTTTGATCGTATTTATGATGGTACCAGCGTGACTGTCTTCTAAAACTGTCTGCTGATTTCTTGAACCTAAAATCAGAAATATGGCTTTTGTTTTTGCATCCGCTATGGTGGTCCAGAAAATAATCCCTTTTCTTCACCTAAGCCATAGGCCTACTTTGGCTTTCTTTTAAACTTGGCGGGCTGTTCCATATGACACTATCAGGCAACTGATGGATTAACACCTAGGAGACAGTGGTTTTGGGAACTCATATTCACGTAAACCTTGATAGAATGAGGAGTATTCATTTCCATTGTATTACTCCAGAGTATATTTAGCAGCTGCCTCTGTCAGCAGCAGAGGCGTTGAAAAGCCCATCTTGACACTACATAGCTTGATCATCTGTAAAGTCACCCCTAGTCTCTGGACCTCCAATTCCTTACTTGTTTAATAAGAGCTGAACTAAGCTTTCCTTTTCATCCCCAGGTCTAATATTTATTTTATTTCCCTTTTAGTAAGAATTCAAAAAAGTGAGCACTGGGCACAATGACTTTTTGAATACTTTCCAAACACCACTGTATCTCTATCCAGACTCAGAACCCATGAGCCACCTGTAAGCTTAACACTCGGCCTTGCTTTCTTTATGCCAGCTGCATGTCGATCTGAGGGACCAACTAGGCGTCTTCTCCCTGAAAGGGATCCCCACCACCTCCTACCTCTACATCACAGAGGAGAACAAACCACATGCCAAAGGTAGGTAGAGGGAGTGTAGCTTCTGGAGGACGATGGGTCCCAGGAGCTGTTTTATTAGGGAACTAATAAGGACCCAGCCACAGTAGGATACTCAGTCTCATCACCAGGGGCCTCCGTAGGTAAGGCTCACTCCCACATAAAGCTGCCCTCCCTTGAGTCAGGATCTGTCTGGTTACATCTTCCTTTAAACTAGTTCTAAACCTCATGTCTCTCTCTTTTTTGCAGCAAAGAAAGCTCACACGGCCTCCCTGGTTGTTCTGCCTGGAAACACAGCTGGATTCGATGTCGTTTTCCAATCCCAGAAGGTTGGGAGAATGAAAGGCACCATTCACTTATCAGTGGTCGACAACCAGTATGAGGAGACAGTCATCCACATGGTGGGAGAAGGTTATGAGGATGACATCACCTTGGGCAACATCCATGGGCTGGTGGTTTCCGGCAGCCCTGAGACCCCAGAGATCTCTGAGATCATTGAGGAAAATAGTTTGGAAGACTTGGTAACAGGTGAGAGAAATGGAAGTGAGTTACCGATAACTGTTGGCTCAGGCCATTTTAAATAAGAGTGAAACTTAAATAACAGCTCAGCCAGCTTCCTGGGAATTTGGGAGAGCATCTCCTCTTCCTTGCTCTATGCCCCTTCATTTGTGGCTCAGACAATGCCTTCAATCACGTGTTCCCTCAAGGAACATTTCTTGAGCATCAACATGCCTGAACCAGGTACTCTGCTGAGCCCTGGAACTTTAAAAAGAGTAAGAAGAGAGTCTCCGCCTTGGGGAGCTTAGAGTTTTAGCTACTTCCAGTTTAGCTAATAAGTGAAATTCAGAGTTCACATTCCAGATTAGCTAAGTGAGCACGTATCTCTCTAGGTTTCCCCATTTCTTTCAGCTGGCTTATATCCGCATTGTCTGTTTCATGTATCCTAGACATTCTGCGAGAAACTGTGGGCTTCTTTAATTATGGAATGTGTAGGTTTGTGCCCCCTCTAGAACATCATTCTGTTGGTGTCTGAGGCCCTGCAGCATCAAAGGCACCTGGGAGCTTGGTAGAAATGGGAATGGCAGGGCCTGCCCCGGCACCTCGGGCTGACCGAAGCTGAGCCTACGTTTTAGCAAGATCCCTCAGTGACTTGTGTGTGTCTTGAAGCTTAAGATGGGCTCCTCTGCGGTCCATCTTGCACTTCATTTAGTTGACTATGGTCTTTGTGGCAGAAGAAAATTTATGTCATCACTATTATCAAAAAGCACTTGTTAATCACCTTAGTTGTATAGCTAATTGGTATGAATTGAGTTATAAACACATTCTCATCATCTTTCTAGAAGCTTTTTATAATCGGACAGTCTACATGACATGACTTAAAATCAACACTCCTCACACATATGGCGTTTCACCCGTTAGTAGCTACCAGGTGACATCTCTCTTGTGAGGGGTCAAGCAGGAGCCAGCATGAACCCCAGTTCAGAAATCAGATTTCACACTTACAGTAAGGTTACCAGGTTTAGAAAATCAGAATATGGGAGTCCCTGTTAAATTTGAATTTCAGATAAAAAGCAGAGTTTTTTTTTATTATTTGTGTATCCCCAAATATTGTATGGAACATACTGATACTGTAAGTGACTCATCAATTATTTATGATTCAGGTTTAACAAGGACTTTTTAATTTTTATCTTATTTTAACACTTAATAATATAGTTTGAGCAAACAAATGGAGTAGGCACCCCATATTTTCTCTTAGAGGTGAGGGCCAAGGTCGATGGGTAGATGTGGATGGATGGATGGATGGACGGATGGACAGACGGACAGACAGACAGATAGACAAATAGATTTCCCAAGGAGGGAAAGCTTAAGCTAAGGGACTCCAAATTTTTCCAGAGTAATCATCAAAGAAGGGAGGGATGCATGAGGGTAGGGCCCCATGTCTTTCAGGTTGCTGCCTCCTTAGGGAAGTGAGCCCTAGGAGGAGGCCAGGGACGACTCACAGACCTTCTGCTTCTGTCCGTAGCTTCTCTGGTGGACCACATCCAGTTTGGGGACTGCCACATTGGAAACAGCTATAACGTGAGCTTCACAATCACAAACCACAGCCAAGTGAACGTGATACGGTTCGAATGGCCCCTTTTAGCTACAGTTTCCTTTTCCCCACAGGTGAGTGAAAGCCATTCACTGTTCTCTGGACTTTCATAGGCATAAGCCAACATCAAATTGATTGTCCATCTCTTCCCGTATGTATTCCCATACATAGGATGGGATGGATGGTTCTCAAGCTGAGAAACAGCCCAGGAACTATCCCTTACTCAGACCAGGTGCCAGAGAACACTGTTCATGTCTCCTAGGGTCTAAAAACAGAGAATGAGGTCTGCCGAGATGGTTGCTAGGCTGGTGTTGAGGAATTCCATGGAAACCTGTGTGGATGAAAACAGGTCCCGTCTTCCTGTCCCCGAGTATAGACCTGTGTCCCCCAAAGTGTATGTTCTTTAGAGCATTAGTCCTGCAAAAGTGGTTCATTGAACGCTAAAATGGGGGTGGCAGGTTCTGTGAACAACTGAGATTTAGCAAATTTGCATATTATATCTTTCTCTTAAAGGTGCCCAGTGCTATTCAGCACACTAAAACCTAGTTAACTTTGTTTTACCTGGAATTTTCTGGCCCCTTCTTTTAGCATCTCACAGCACACCTTTTATGAATTCCTAACCAAATCTCAATGTCCCACAAGGCCGAAGAGAATGTGGTAGTAGATCTAGCCTCTGGCTAGTTGTTGTTTTTCATAGTTCACTGTTGAGTTCCCAGAACAGTGGATATACCCAGATGTGTCCACTGCTCCTCACCAAGTCTGTTCACACATGGACAGGGGGAGAGGGCAAGGAGATTTGGGGACCCTACTTTGTCACCTTTATTTTTTAGGTTTTTTTGTTTAAGTAGGTTCCATGCCTAGTGTGGAACCCAACACGGGGCTTGAACTCATGACCCTGAGATCAAGACGTGAGCTGAGATCAAGGGTTGGACTCTCAACTGACTGAGCCACCCAGGCACCTGCTTTGTCTCTGTTGAATCTTTGCATGCTCTCAGGGAGTTTGGCTTCCTGGAGGGATGTAAAGTATCAAAGTAGGCAGAAATGAGCTCAATATAGTGCATTTAGTGCCCCATGGGCACACACACTCCTGCATAGATGCCCCCACCACCCACGCACACATTTGTGGCCTTGGGAAATACTAAGCTTTCTTCTCCATTTTCCAGTGGAGAGTTTTTAGATCTGTCAGAAATATTATAGGACTATTTTATATATATATATATATATATATATATATATGTGTGTGTGTGTGTGTGTGTGTGTGTGTGTGTGTGTGTGTTTATATATGTTAAACCATAAATGATTTTATGCTATAGACCAAATTAAATTTCCCATTTATCTGGTATGCTTCAGTGAATCTCAGCTTTTCTGGCCTCGGGACTCCTTTACCCTATTAAACATTATCAAGGAACTCAAAAAAGCTTTTGTTTATGTGGGTTATATCTGTTGATAGTTACCTTATTAGAGATTAAAACTGAGACTATCTGAAAACATGTATTTATTCATTTTTAAATAATAAACCCATTTATGTTAATATAAGTACCACTTTTTCATGAAAATGGCTATGTTTTCAAAATATAACAGCTAGTGAGAACAGTGGCATTATTTTACAGTTTTACAAATCTCTTCAATATCTGGCTTAGTAGAAGGAGCTAGATTCTCCTATTTGCTTCTCCACTGATCTGCCACAATATCGTTTGTCATGTAACCTCTAGAACATTCCATTGTATACTCACGAGAAAATGAGAGTGAAAAAGTCAACTAACATCTTAGTATTGTGATGAAAGTAGTTTTGACCTCATGAACTTTTGAAAAGGTCATAGGGGTCCCAGGGGTCACCTGACCACACTCTGAGAACTGCGAATATACTGAGTGCGCCTGTCCCTGGTCCATACGGGTCATATGGAAGAAGAAGCACAGGTAGTTTAAGAGTGCGGTACCATCTACATAGGCAGGTTTGAATGACGTATTTTTTGCCAAGATTTTTGGCTCTACCCCTTCTCTAGAATGTCACCACCAGGTATCGAAAGTCCTTAAGCTCAGATTCCCAAAAATACTAATACCAGGGTCTTTCCCAGATGGGCCACCTCCACCCTGGGTGTGCCAAGGACACAGTGGTGACCATGAAGTCAGACGTGCCCATCAATCTGAAGAAGATGGGGATCAAGTGTAAGCTGTCCAGGATCACGTTTCCACTCCCTGCAGAGCAGGTCCCTGACTGGGATGACCGCATGCGCACAGTCAAGTGGGTGGATGTGCTCAGAAACCCACTCGGGACTTTGACTACAAAACGAAAGGTGAGTGAGGACATCAGGCACAGATCTGACCAGGCCTGCCGGGCTGGGGGTCCGCTGCTCTCTACTTCAGTGTCTCATCATTGCCTTCCAACAAAAAAAGAAAAAAAAATATTTCCCATTCTACTTGACCTTGATTTCAGAAGTGACAACTGAACTTGCATGCCCACCCACACATCTTCATCTGTCCAGCTTTGGTTTCAGTCTGGATGCCTCACGCAGCAAGTCCTCCCACTTTTCAACAGCACAGGGCCTTGCCTTTCGGTCAGTTCCTCTTTCCCTCGGGTGTCCAGAATTAGATTAGACTTTGGTTCATGACAGAATCTCATCTGTGATCCAAGCATGCCCCTCTTTTAATCAGTCCTTGGTTGGTTTCTTTTGCACAGTAGAATAAACAGAGATGAACTCACACCAACACAGGAAGTAGAACATGGAATACGTGTGTGCTTGTCAGCCATTCCATCCCCCTGCCTCGCCCCTTAGATGTAATCACCATCCTGAATCTCGTTTACCTATTCTCTTGATTTTTGGTTTTTTTCTTTCTTTTTTAACCTATGCATTCTTTTTTTTTTAAGATTTTATTTATTATTTGACAGAGACATAGCGAGAGAGAGAACACAAGCAGGGGGAGTGGGAGAGGGAGAAGCAGGCTTCCCCCTGAGTAGAGAGCCCGATGAGGGACCCTGGGATCATGACCTGAGCCGAAGGCAGACGCTTAACAGCTAAGCCACCCAGGCATTCTAAAAGGCATACTGTTTAGTTGTAGTTTTTCACTTTAGTTTTTTAAAAAGGTTAGATTGCATGTGATCCACATTGTCACATGTGGCTATCGTGCACCCAGTTTTACTGCTCTATAAAATTCCATTATTATTTATCATTCATGCTTCTTTTGAAAATTATTTGCAATTTTGCTATCACACACAGTGTTTCTGTGAACATTACCGTTCCTGTCAAGTGGTGTTCATTTGTAAGTTTATCTTCCTAGAAGTGGAATTGCCAAGTCATAGGATATATGAATTTCAGCTTTCCAAGGCAATGCCCAAATGTTTTCCAAAATGGCTGTACTAATGTATACTCTTACCGGCAAAGGGATCTCACCGATCCACATTTTCTCCACAACTTGGCATTCCCAGACCTCTCGCTTTTTATCATTTCTGTGAATGAGAAATGGTCTCATTTGGGGGCTACTTTGCATTTCCCTAGCCACTGATAAAGTTGAATATGTCTTCATATGATTATTGGCCATAATAGTTGTCTCTTATATAAATGCCTTTTACCTATTTTTTAATTAGCTGCTTATCCGTAGTATGAGTTATTTTATTTTTTATAAACTGTACTATTCCTTCCTATTATTTGTCTGCAAATGTCTTCACCAAATTTAAAGCTTTTCACTTTTTTTGATGTATCTTTTGATGAACAAAATATATTCTTAATTTTAATATAGTCACATCTATTAATCTCATTTTCTATATTTATTATTTTTGTGTCTTATCTTTAAAGCCCTTCCCTACCAGGGAAGAAAAATATGCTTTTTTAAAAAAAATTTAAGAACTTTGCTGTTTATATTTAAGCCCTTGGCCCACGTGGATTTTATGTATGGTGTGAGGCAAGGATCCAATTTCATAGTTTTCCATCTAGATAACTAACCTGACCAAATCCTCTTTTTGGTTAGCCCTTCTGTTTCCTAGTGATCTGCCATGACTTCCTTGTCATCTAAACGTCATACATACCTAGGATGTTTCTTGTCTTAGTATTTTGCTTCATTGTTGATTTGTCTATCCCTATGCCGGTTTTACCCTGCCTCAATTTCTATAGCTTCACAGTCAGCCTTGTTATCTGGAAGGGAAGTCCCTTTTCCCTACTGTTTTGTTTTGGAGTATTTTAGTTATTCTTGGTCCTTGATTTTTCTGTCCAATCTTGGAATCCACTAACCAAGTACTATGGAAACACGAATGGAAGCTTGATTGGAATTGGATTGCATCCATAAGTCAGTTTAGGAAGAATTAACAATTTTACAATATTAATTTCTCCCTTTTATTAACAAATTTTATCTCTCTAGTTAGATATTTAAGATTTTTTTTACTACACTTCAGGTTTTTTAATAGTGTTGGGACTCTTCAGGCTTTTGGTTTGTTCTTGAGTCAATGTTATTAAATTATTTTTCTAGGAATTTGCCCTTTGACTAAGTTTTCATATGTATTTTCATTAAATTATTTATAATATTTTCTATCATTTGTTTAAATCTGTAGGGTTGATGGTGATGTCTTCCTTTTCATTTTTTATATGGGTTATTTGTATTTATTCTTTTTTTTTTTTTCTTGATCAATCTCACTGAAGACTTTTTAAGTCATTCCAAATAAACAAATTTTGGCTTCATTGGTCCTCTCTGTTTTCAATCTATTCTTGATTTCATTAATATCTCTGCCTATCTTTATGACTTCCTTTCTTCTGCCTTTTTCTGAGTCCAAAAAACCAAAAAACCTCATGTCTCTGCAATCCTACTACTCTCAGTAATTTGTTTCCTTCCCCATTTAGGAATCATTTAGGTTTGCCTGAATCATTTATTCTGGAACTTGAGTTTGTGTGTTGGTGCTCATTTGCGCGGGTAAAATGTAGTACCATTCTCCCCCACAGCACTTTATTCCTGTGGGTTAACTGGCTCCACCTTTGTTACAGGTGATAGAGACAGACCCCGAGCCCACCCACTCTGTAGTAGAAGAGAACTATCGAGAACTGCGTCTTCAGATCAGTGCCAATGTGAATTTCGCTTCGTATGCATGCCACACAAGCAACGTGCACTTTAAAGAAACGCTGGTTTACCAGACCCGAGTGTTCAAGTGAGTCTTTGAGAGCCCCCACCCTCACAGGGGCGCTCTTCCATTCCATCATCTGCCCGTTCCTTCACCACACATTTCTTCAGCATCTCTGACAGCGCATACGAGGCAACAGAGCCGCTTAGCACTCACCAGAGCAACTCTGCAGGTGCAGTGAAACCTTCAGACCCACAAAGCTGTGGAAGTTCCCACTTGAAGTCAAGATATGGGCCAGGAAACACAGTCTGCCAGTAGGGGCAGCATCCTGCCATCAAGTCCCCGGTGGGGACCATCCTGGCAGCAGCAGTCCACACCACCAACCAGGAATGGCTCTTTTCTTCCCAACCCCAGGTCACATTTCGGACAATATCCACACTGATGGCAATAAGTCCGTCTCAGCTTAGAAGCCCCACAACCTAGAGAAGGCAACACTCCTCATAACCATTCCATAGGTGCAGCTTCTAGGATCCCTGTGGGGGACATCCCCAGTTACAAGAGTCACTATACTAAGAAAACCCCAAAGCTATATCTTCCCTCCAGGGAATCATAATTCCCTCCAGACCAGATGCAATTTACCAATCAGGGGTCATTTTTACTATAAACAGGGTTGCCTAATAATACAACTGGTATTTCTCCTTTATCGTGTTTCCAGGGAAACAGAGCTAGAAATTTCACTTGTAGCCAAAATTGTCCTCAGAAGGAAAAAGAGTTATGTGAACTCATGCACAGGAATACAGGATGTCGTGGGCCCCCATCTTAAGGAGCTCATGGTGGGTGAGGGGAGGATGGGTGAAAATAGGTGAATTGATAGTTGTGGTGTGGTGTGGTATGTGTACTGGAGAGTACCTAAAACAGCCCAAGATGTGGGGACAATCAGGAAGCAGAGAGCTCATCAGGGAAGGCACCCCAGACGAAGCAGTGCCCCGCTGAATTGCGGAAGATGAACAGGAGGTAGCCAGATGAAGAAGTGAGTGAGGAAGGAAAGGGCCTTCCAGACAGAGAGAGCAGCACATATAAAGACAGACTATTCTTTAAGAATTACAAGCACAAAAATGTAAACCACTGATATGTTTCAACTTTGTAAGAATTAGTAATTAACTTGTACCCTTCATTTTGCATTGGTTACACTTTACATGTTCTCCCCAATTTTTATAGAAGCAAAAGAGATAAGGCAGGAGGCAGGACCTTCTGTTGATACCAATTTCTCCTAAAGTAGGGGTTGGCAAACTTGGCCCATGGATCAAATCCAGCCAGCTGCTTCTCATTGTAAACAAAGTTTCTTCTGGCCAGGGCCATGCCCATCCATTTATGTGTTGTCTGTGGCTGCTTTTGCACTGCAACAGCAAAGTGAGTAGTTGCTACAAAGACCTATGGTACACAAAGCAAAATAAATAAATAAATAAGTGCTACCTTGACCTTTGTTTTTAAAAAAAGGTCCAAGCACTTGACTTTGGGCATACCTGCATGGTCTACCTGGATTGGATAATGGAAACCTAATCCTTACACCCTACTCTTACACCTAGTGCACCCCACCGCAAACTCTCAACTCCTACCACTTCCCTAAAACTAGGATAGCACTTGTGTTTTTTTCTCTAGGACAATCATTTTCTTGTGTCAAAGCTTCATCCTTCTGCTGTGATTGTGATGAAGTTTTAATGTGATTCCAGAAAAAAGATTCTGTCTCTTTATCTTGTCTTAGATGCAGGGAAACTTGAGGCAAGAAAGGGCTCCGCTAATTCAGAATTTGAGACAAGTCTCAGCCAGTGAAGGAATCTCAGGCAGGGGTAAAGAAGCCTCTGACCACAGGGACATTGTTCCCAGTGGGAGATGCTTCAGGAAGGGAGAGACTATGAAATTTGCACCTAAAGGAGGTACTGTCATGGGAAACACATTTTGATTCCTCTCTCATGGAAATGTTTCAGGATTACAGCAATGCTTGTGGAGAGCTCATTGCGTAGGGTACTTACTGGTGGTGTTCCAGATGATTTTCAGTACTAAACATTTGGATAGTTTTATTTTTAATAGCTATGTATATATTTTATATGTTTTAGAAGAAAATATAACTAGCATAGCAAATGCATAATGTTGGATAAAATGCTTAAAACTTGCCTCTTGAAAAAATGTTTAAGAAACACAGTGATGACTTAGAGAAAGAAGTTAAGTAACAGTATAGATGATGGGCAGACCGAAAAAAAATGCTGACAGCACATTTCTCAAATCCATTCTCTGATCTATCTGAAGGTTTGAACTGGTTAATTCAGGAAGCGTGCAGCTGGAATTCAACTGGGTCTCAGAAGAGACTACAAAGGCTGTCAGTTTTGCAATGCCAGATAACCAAGGTAAACACAATGACAGGCAAAACCCAGGGTTTGAACCGAGTGCCCAGTTAATAGGAGAGCCGAGTTCATGGAGCAGTGAGCACTGCCCCCCCAGTAGCCAAGGAGAAGCAGAGAAAATGTCTCATGGTGTCTGCAGAACCAAAGGGTCTGAGAAGCTCAAGAGCTGACCTCTGTCCTCCTGGAGCCTGAACCCTGGCCATCCACCAGGCCACCACCCTGACCACAGAGCTCTGGGAATCTTGTTTTTTAGGCCATACCCTCTTGGAAGATTACAGACCCTTGCTGAAGCTATGAAATATTTCCCCAAGAAAATGCACACCCATACCCAATATGATACGTATAAAGTCCTTGGAAAAGGGCTCAACACTTGGTGGACAGATACTTGTTACTGTTGTTGCAGTTTTGGAGATTCACGGACCTTTTGAATGGGCCCCCAGGTTGTGAACCCCTTTTTTTAAAACAATGATTCTCCAAAAATTAGGTTCATATCCCCTTATTCTTGAGGCAGAATACCTAGAGACATCTCTTTGACCCACCCCCTTGAGCCAAAAGGAAACAGCTTGAAAAACTTGTAGAATTAATAGAAGTATTTTCAGGAGTCTCCTATGAGAGATGTAAGCCAATTCCTTGCCCCCAGTGCCCAAGATTAAGCATACCTGCTAGAAGAGGTGAGCCCACAGACCCCACAGAGGGTCCCTCTGGACCTGTGAGTGTGTTGCCTTCCACCTGCTCTCCCACTGCAAATGCAGAACATCACTGGCTGTCTCTGTTTTCCCCCAGGTTCCTCTCAAAAAGACCAGCTTAGCCAGGGCACGCTGCACACGGTCAGCACCCTGGACAGCGCCAACGACCACTGGAACGACGTTTCCCTGCCACCCTTCTCTGTGGAGCCCTCCTCAGGCACTGTGCCTGCAGGCAAGACTCAGAAGCTCAAAGTGAAATTCTCCCCGCTGGAGGCTGGAGACTTCGAGGGCCATCTTTTCTGCCAGTAAGGAGAAGTGCTCCCAGAACAAAGTTTGGCATCTCCTGTCCTCTCTTTTGTCCCACCACTACCACTATTCTTTCCAGCCTTGGGCCCCTCCACAGCACCTAAATGGTCACATTTCCTTTTTGGAAGATTCAAAGGGGCCAGGGCTTGGAATATACAGAGAATTGGGCCTTTTGTTTCGCTCACCAACACTCTCTAGACTCTTCCTCCTGCCCCCTTCCTCCTGCCCAGCCACATACAGGATTCCACTGAGCAACAGAATGGCTGACAGACAGATGGGTTCCAGTCCTTGGGCACACACGAACTTAGGAAAACTTTCTTGTATGTTTTCTGAGACTTGGTTTCCTTATGTAGAAAGCAAACAGCAATACCCACCTTGTACTATCACCATGAACCTTAAATGAGCCAATTCAAGTGAAGACTTAGCAGAGAACCTGACACACAATTATCCCATACACATCCCTGCTGGTGGAGGCGTGGACCTGACACGTCGGTGAGGAATAGAAGGGCCCACACCCAGTTCCAGAAAAGCCAATCTAGTAACTTATAGCACTGAAAGCTCCTGATATGCTAACCACTCCCAGGAAAGCTCCATGCAGAACACCCACCTACAGAGGACTGTATGAACCCCAGCATGGGGTAGACAGACCTACATGGGCCATGAGAGCCTTGTGGAGTCCCACAGTCCACCACAGGGACCCTCCCCCACATCTGCCTGAACTTGGTGCTGGGGCTAAGTCTGACCACATCCACCTCACCTTCTCCAAGGCACTCAGGATACTCTTTTAGGATTTTTCTGTCCCATGTTCATATCCCAGTAGGTGCCTATGAGAGGACCCAGAGGGTAAGACTCTCTGCTCAGTTTACAACAGGGAGATTTTGTCACCACTGCTGGAGGGATAACCCGAGGCTATACTTAGATACAGAAAAGGAGGCAGAATTCAACCCCTCCTCCTCAGCGCATTCCTGAGTCCATCCACTCAACAGTTAATGAGTCAGCACCTACCATGTATCACGCACTGTTCAGGGACTGAGATTGTGTCGTTGATCAGGACAGCCTCTGCTTTCTTGGAGCTCACATTCTGGTGGACATAATAATTCATTTCCAACTCTGAAAGCAATAACTGATTTAAAAATAAGTAAGAATAACTTTATCCTCTCAGGATTCCTAACTTGCCGCCCGGGGAGCAGGGTCCAGTCCTAACAACGAAAGGGCGGAGCTGCTTGCCCTTCTGCCATTTTGACCTGAAACACTCCGACTACATCAGCGGTCATCGGCGCAACCCAGACCTCCGAGGGCCTGGGGGTGGGGCTCTGGACCCCAACACCCGGGTGATTGAGTTCACCAGTGTGGGCATAGGAGGGAAGAGTCTCCGGTGAGTTGCCTAGGTTTGCATCAGTTGAGTTCCCATCACTCTGTCCTTCTAAAGAATGGGGAGGAAGAATTCAGGGAAGTCAGTGAGACTAAATCCTAAAAGTGAGCTTGAACTACTGGGGTTAGACTTCAGAGAACTGCTCTAGTAAGGAAGCTGGATTTGGTCTCCTTAGTATCAACACTGGGAAAAATTTGGAAGACATAAACAGAATCCCTGACCACCCCCTTACCAACAGAGGATCAGTGGGACAGAAGCACCCTGGGCATCATTATTACTCCAAAGTCCAGTTCGCCAGCCGTAGTCTGGAGCCCCAGTTGAGATGCAGTTTTCATTTCTATGTTAATGAAGTGCCAGATAAGTTCTACTTCCCAGATAGGGAGGGCTGTGCTAGAGAAGATCGTAAGAAAGTGTGTCTTATTCCTCAACCCCCCCGTGTCTCTCTCTGTGATCAATTCTTCCTCCTCGGCCAGGACTTTTACAATCCTGAACCCCACTAACACCACCTACACCTTCTGCTGGATCTCCGAAGAAACTGAAAGTCTCCAGAACCCTCCAGCCTTCACATGCCTTACAGAGAAGGGCCTCATCCACCCGGAAAAGAAAGCTGAGGTGTGTATGTGAATGAAGACCGCCTGATGAAAGACTTTACACTCTCTCTCTCTCTCTCTCTCTCTCTCTCTCTGTCTCTCTGGATAGCAAGTGTGCGGTAGACCATAGGTAGAGTGAGGGGCACAGCCTGAGGGTGCATGAATCAATAAGGATTTCTTGAGTGGCATAGACAGGAGGCTGTCCTCATGAACAAGACATACCTGCACTCCCTTGGTTGGCCATGGAGAGATGGAGAGTTCTAGCATTTGCAGTTTTAAAAACTGAAACTATTAAAGCAGGGAAGAGGAGCTGGGCACTAATGGCTGGGGATTCTAGGACCCAGAGAGAAACAGGAAGACTTGTTTTTTTCCCCAAGGGACTGACAGTGGTAAAAGTATACAGGTATGTTTTTACTTGGTCAGAAAAGTGAGTCCTGTCCCACAGCTCAGTCCTCATGTTTACGCAGCGGTGTGGGGACTGGAGTGTGGGGTCAGACCTAGGGAAGCATGAATTCATTGGCCAAAACAGAATGATAGACCCCATATCCTATAAATTCCACAGAGAATCTCAGGCAGAGATAGATCCAGGAAATAGAAATGATGAATTCAAATGCCTTAAGGCAGGTCCCACGAATGAATGGAGCAGGCCCAGGGGACAATGACAAGGAATGCTGAGCCCACCCCTGGCTGGCTGCTGTGCTTCTCTGTCAGTTGACCATATACAAACAAGTGACCCAGGGCTGCCAATTTTCCTGAACTTTTTGGGAAAAGCTAAAATTCCATATTTCTCTCAGATTCTCTCTGTTTTTACATGCCAAACAAAGACATGGTGTGAAATATGGCAGTCCAGCCACCAGAGACTGTGGGGAGGAGGGTAGACCCCCTCAGAAGGACCTGTGGGCAGGGTCCAAGCAGACATTGATGTTGCTGAAACAGCTGTACTTACATGCCTTCACAGAGACAGCAGAAAGGGAGGGGTGACCTGATAATGTCAGCCATCGTAACCCCAGCACCAGGAAGCCTCCAAGGGCATGTGGAACAAGCAAACAGAAACACCTTTTACCCCTCTGTTCCCAACTGTCTTCTTAGATTACCTTCCAGTTCACACCTTCCCATCTGGACATCACAGAAGCCTTCTGGACTTTCTTAATCCCTGAACACAACATCACCGTCCCTTTCCTACTGGTGGGCAAAGCCACCGATCCTCTCATCAATCTGGACAAGTCACACCTCAACTTCAGTTGTCTCCTCATTGGTAAGCCTGCCCTGTTGGTTTATGTGTGAGTTGGTGGGACCTGTGAGGGCTGACCCAGCAATGACTTCCAGGAGCAGACTTGGGTGGCAAACTTGTCCTGGTGCCCGTCAGAGGTTCTCTATCACTGTTCACAAAGCCAAGAAATATTTATCTCTCCATCTAACTTCCACCAGGTATCTTCTAAATCCACACACTAATAACCTATGAGAATTCAGGAGCCTTGCTGCAGATTCTGCTTGTTAGGTTCCTTGAAGGCCTGGACTGACTGTGTCCATTTCCAGAGCCCTGTGTCATCCCTGTCTTCCTTGCACTTGCCTCCGGAGGACGTACTGTACTTATTCGTCTCTCAGTCTGCGCCCCAGTGATCAGATTTCTCTGACATCTTTTCATGTATTTATTCAGCTCAATAAGTATTACTGAGCCCTTGTATGACCCAGGCACGGTTCTGTGAGCTGAGAATGCCGTGGGTAAAGCCAAAGTCCCCACCCTCCCAGTGGTTATATTCTAGTAATAGAAAGCAGACCAGCAAGGGAGGCCTGGGGAGCTCAGTCAGTTAAGCACCTGCCTTCTGCTCAGGTCATGATCTCAGGTCCTGGGATCAAGTCCCACATTGGACTTCTTGCTCAGTGAGGAGCCTGCTTCTCCCTCTGCCTGCCTCTCCCCCTACTTGTATGCTCTTTCTCACTCTCTTTCTCTCTCTCTCTCTCTCTCTCTCCCTGGTTCTCTCTGACAAATAAATAAATAAAATCTTTAAAAAAAAAAAAAAGAAAAGAAAGCAGACTACTAAAAAAGAAAAACATACAGCATGTCAGATGTTAATAACTATTCCAGAGAAGAGTAAAGCAGGGTAGGTAGAATAAAGATGCCACTAGGCAGTGGGAAAGTGACATTTGATCAGAGACCTGAAGGAAATAAAGGAAGTGATCACCAGGTCCCTTATCACATGGATGCAGGGTGTGTGTGTGTGTGTGTGTGTGTGTGTGTGTGTGTGTCTAAAATACAACTAAAGGAGAGGATTTTTAGTAACTCATTAGATTTTTATATTTAGAAAAATAATATACTTCATAATAAGACAATAAGTCTATTATATAAGGAAAATTTATTTTATCTCCACCTATCCTTTCCATCAAAAGAAGCCCATGTTAACAGTCTGTTATGTACTATTTCCATACATTTCTTATACTGATACATATAAGTATGTGGGAGGAGACTGTGATGTTCCAGAGGGTTTTGAACAAATAAATGGCCAGTACATCATAAGAATAATAACAGTACTCTTGACTATAGGGAACAAATGGATGGTTACCAGAGGGGAGGGGTAGAGGTGAAGAAACAGGTGATGGGGACTAAGGAGTGCTCTTGTCATGATGCGCACCGGGTGGGGTATGGGAGTGGTGAATCACTATATGACACACCTGAGCCTAATAGAATACTGTTAACTAACTGGAATTTAAATTAAATTAAATTAATAGAGGGGCTCCTGGGTGGCTCAGTGGGTTAAAGCCTCTGCCTTCGGCTCAGGTCATGATCTCAGGGCCCTGGGATGGAGCCCTGCATTGGGCTCTCTGCTCAACAGGAAGCCTGCTCCCCACCCCACCCCCGCCTGCCTCTCTGCCTACTTGTGATCTCTGTCTGTCAAATAAATAAATGAAATCTTAAAAAAAAAAGATTTATTAAATAAATAGAAACAGCAACAGCAAGACGAACAGAATTTAATCTGGGAATGCAAGGGTAGTGCATTTCAATATAATGATTATATCAACAGATTAAAGAACAACCAGGTGATCATATGAATATACACTAAAAAGTCATTGCAGAAATTCTTAAGAAAAATTCTAATTGTAAGATAGGAAGGAATAGAGGGGAAAACTTAAATAGAGAAGACTATCCAGGGGCACCTGGGTGGCTCAGTCAGTTAAGCATCTGACTCTTGATTTCAACTTAGATCTCAGGGTCATGAGATGGAGCCTCGCATGGGGCTTTGGGTTGAGAGTGGAGCCTGCTTGGGATTCTCTCTCCCTCTGCCCCTCCCCCCAACCCTGCTCACACATACACTCATGCTCACTCTCCCTCCCTCTCTCCCTCTTCCTCAAAAAAAAAAAAAAAAAAGACTAACCAAAATCAAGAGGCAGATATTATACTGTAATTAAACACTGAAACCACTTCAGTGAAAAATCAGGAATTAGGCAAGGATGCTCATTATCATCATTATTATTGAATACTTTCTTTGTGATTTTAGTTAGCAGATACAATAAAACAAGAAAATTCAAGAATTGGCATAAACATTAAGGAAAAAGAGACAAAACTATCTCATTTGCTGTTGCTGGTGACTTCTTACATAGAAAACATCCAGAGGCTCTAGAGAAAAGCAAAACAAACCACTAGAATCAACAAAAAAATTTAGTAAGCGGCTAGATGCAAGACAATTATGTAAAAATCAAGTTTTCTCTTTCTTTTAGCAATAGGCACCCAGAAACAGAAAAAAAAATCCATTCGATATTGACAAAACCTATATAATATCTAAGGATAAATGTAACAAGAAAAGCACAGGACTTATATGAAGAAAACTATAAAATCTTATTAAAAGGCCCTCAAACAAGATGTGAACGTTTACCAGTTCTCTCAAGATTAAATACAAACTTAATCAAGTTCCAATTAGAATTCCAACTGGTGTTGCCAGATAAAATACAGGATGCATAGTCACATTTGAATTTCAGATAACAGTGAGTAATTTTTTAGTATCAGTATGCCAATACAAGTATGTCATGCAGTATTTGGGACATACTTTTACTAAAAAAATATTTCCTAAATCTGGCAGCCTTAATCCCAAAAGAATTGGGGGCAGAGGGAGAATTAGATAAAATGGTTCTAAAGTGTATGTTAAAAAACAAATGCTCTACAATAATCAAGGAAAGTAAGAAGAAGCAAAATAGTTACAGAAGACATATTCAGGCCCTGTCAGGACTCTCACAACATACCTGAGCTCTGATTCGAAAGAGTATAATGCAGAGACTATCTACAGAGACATGGCCTGCCAGGGAGGGTGAAGCCCTCATTACCAAAAGCAGGAAGGCATTGGTTCCAAAGGAACAAAGAGAGAAAATGATGTCATCAGAATCACCTCGGGACAGCTGCGACCAAGGCAGAGGGGCCACCCAGCAGGAGCAGGAAAGTGATGGAATAAAGTTCTAGAAGGAGAGAGGTGAATCTCGCCAGGGGAAGCAAGTCCCTTGTGGAGCAGAAGGAAGGGAGGTAGTCAAAGACTGAAGAGCTTGGGAGAAGAGAGAAAAGAAGTTGAAAAGTTTTTTCTGTGAAGGCTTTTCCTCTTGTTTGAGGAGCAGTATCTGCTGAATGCTTCAGGAGCAGGCGTGAGGCCTTCATTCAGGGCTGCTGTTTCTCCCTTAGGCAGAGAAGCCAGGGAGACCGTGCACATCATCAACAAGGAGGAGCAGGGGTTCTATTTTGCCTTCCAGGACAACTCCCGGTATTCCGAAGGTTTCAGCAACAGCCTGGTCATATGTCCCATGGAAGGTTGGATCCCACCACTGTCCAGGTAAAGAAAAAGTCCCCCACAACCACACACCCCCATTATAGCAAGGGTTCTAGACCTGCTAGCCAGGAGAATGCATTTCCCCCAGAGTGCTCTGTATCACATCTCTTCCGACTCTAAAATTTATATGAACAATCCCATCCCTGTCCTCCTTCTTTTCCATTGTTCATTTTCCTGATAAATTGTAGGACACTGAGAATTTTAAGACCTTCTTCTCAATATTTTTCTCTCATGTTTATATTCTTTTCCTTTCTTTCTGTTCTATCTGTGAAATCATAAAGCAGTGTCCCGCCATGAATGGCAAATCTTCAAAACTCATCGTAATTTGGAATGACAGTTCCTTTTCCTCATAGAGCGTGTGCTAACCCATCAGGCTCACATTCTTTAGCAGGTTATAACGGGTTGGCCTTGGCAACTAATCTGCTCTCTTCTTCCCCAACCAGGTTCCCGGTTGATATTTTCTTCACACCAAAGCAGGAGGGAGATGTGAACTTTAATTTGATCTGCAATGTGAAAAAGAAAGCTCACCCTCTGACTTTAAATGTCAAGGCTGAGGGGTACACTATGAATGCAGAGGTCAAGTGCAAGGACAGGACTGGCTTGATCACTCTCCTGACTCCCAAAGAGACTAACATTATCAACTTCTATGAGGTAAGAGTGTGAGAGAACCTTGATTCATTCTCTCTCTCCTCTGCCTCTCTCTCTTTCTCTGTTTCCATACTGGCTGGGAAAGGCAATACAAGGGAATGTTAGCTGTATCTCTCTGTTTCAAGTGCCAGGGAGACCAGAAGAACAGCAACATGCCAGAAGCATCTCCACCCTCAGAATGCATATAGTTTTGATGTGAAAACTTATTTTATCTTTCAGGGGGTGGAGAGATGGTAGGGAAGGGAGGAATACTTGATTTCAACATACAGGAAGGATGTTTGTCCACCAAGGGCTGTCTAAAAATTAAATTGCCACCTGACACTTCAGGTATGAGGCCCCCCATCATTTAGTAGCTCTTGGTGGAATATCTGACTACATGAAGCCCATGATACTCAGCTCACTAACATCATCTCTCATCCCTATCTCCCAAAGGATATTTTTCCCCAACATTTTACATATCCTAACCCCAGAGAAGGGAACCATGATTTGCATTCCGTGAACATACTACTCTGTTCTCTGTCTCTCAGGTAGAGTTGAACGAATGTGTTCAGTGTGAACTCAGCTTTATCAACACTGGAAAATTCAACTTCAGCTTCCAGGCGGAACTATCTGGGCCCAAATCCCTATTGCAATACTTGGAATTTTCCCCCATCGATGGCAGTGTGGATGTGGGGCAGACTGCACATGCCTCTGTGTCTTTCCAGCCATTTAAGAAGTGTGTCTTGAAAGGCCTGGAACTCAGAATCAAGGTGAGACCATTTAACATTGTCTGACCCTGAAAGCACTCCCAGCACTCTCTCTTGAGAGATTAATTCTCCTGTATGTTCCTTGTCTTCTCCACCCTTCCAGAAGCTCCTGGAGAGTGGTCGTGTTGGAAACAGTCTCACAATTTCTAGTATAAAGGGTTCATCCACAGTTGAGGTGCCCAGTGGATAAGTGTTCATTGCAAAGCAGTGAACCATCCATGCACTGGAATCCTATGCAGCTATTAAAATGAATAAGGGAGATGGGTGGGAGGTGCAGAGGAAGTAAGAGAGACAAAATATGTATAACATTTTCCAAGATACGTCATTGAATGAATAACCAAGGAATCATGATGCCCGCAGGAGTGGCAGAGAAGGACCGCCAGAGAGCTGCTCTCCCATAGTGATGAGAACACTGGCAAAAACTAGCAACAGCATTTTTTTCAGAACTCTTGAAGTTAACCAAAGGCTAGCAAGAATCTTAGGATCATTTATTCAAGAAAAATGGCTGAATTGTGTGTATATGCCTCATTTTCTTTATTCACCTGTCGAACATTCGGGTTGTCTGCACACCTTGACTACCGTGACTAGTGCTACACTGAACGTGAGAGTGTTAACACCTCTTCAAGGTCCTGACTTCAATTCTTCTGGGTACCAAAGCCAAACAAAGACACCACAAGAAATAAAAGCTATGGGCCAATATCTCTAATGAATACAGGTAGAACAGTCCTCAACACAATACCAGTAAATCAAATCCAACAATACACTGAAAAGATCACACACTACAACCAAGTGGGACATACCTCTCAGATGCCAGGATGGTTCAATATACAAAGACCAATTAATGTGATATCGGACATTAACAGAATAAAGGATAAAAATCACATGATCATCTCAATGGAAGTGGCAAAAAGCATTTGACAAAATTCATGATAAAAACTCTCGACAAACTAGGATTAGAAAGAAAGTACCCCCAACATAATAAAGGTCAGATATGAAAAGCTCACAGCTAACCTCATGCTCATCAGTGAAAAGCTAAAAGCTTTTCCTTTAAGATCAGGACCAAGGCAAGGATGCCCACTCTCACCACTTCTGGAAGGCCTAGGCAGAGCCATTAGATAAGAAGAGAAAATGTATCCAAATTGGAAAGGAAGAGGTAAAATTGTCCCTGTGTGCAGACAACGTGATCTTATATATAGAAAACCCAAAATATTCCATTAAAAAAATCTGTGAATAGAATTGGGGCTCCTGGGTGGCTCAGTTGGTTAAGCCTCTGCCTTCAGCTCAGGTCATGATCCTGGGGTCCTGGATCAAGCCCCACATAAGGCTCCCTGCTCTTTGGGCAGTCTGCTTCTCCCTCTCTCTCTGCCTGCTGCACGCCACCCTCCCCACATGCTCTCTCTATAAAATGAATATATAAAATTTTTAAATTAAAAAAATCTATTAGAATTAATAAAATAATTCAGTACAGTTGCAGAACACAAAGTCAACAAACAAAAATCAGTTGCTTTCCTATACACTAACGAGAAATTATCTGAAAAGAAATTAGGAAAATAATCTCATTTACAATATCACAGAAAAGGATTCAATTCTCCTGAATAAACTAAGGTGATGAAAGACTTATATACTGAAAACTACAAGCACTGATAAAAGAAATTAAAGACACAGACAAATGGAAAGACATCCTGTGTTCATGAGTGGAAAGCCTTAATATTGTTAAAATTTCCATGCTACCCAAAGCCATCTATGGATTCAGTGTTATCCCTATCAAAATTCCAATGGCACAAATACAGGAAAACAATTCTGCGATTCACATGAAGTCACAAAAGACCACAAATAGCCAATCAATCCTGAGAAAGAAGAACAAGGCTAGAGGCATCCTTCATCCTGATTTCAAAATATATTATAAAGCTACCATCATCAAAATCGCAGAGTACTAGCATGGAGACAGACACATAGACCAATGGAACAGAATAGAGAGCCCCAGAAATAAATGCACACATATACTGCCAACCAATCTTTGACAAAGTTGCCAAGTACCCACAAAGGAGAGCCTCTTTGGCAAATGGTGCTGGGAGAATTGGAGATCCATATGCAAAAGAATGAAGCTGAGCCTTTACACCATACCAGGAAGTCATCTGCAAATGGATTAAAGACTTCAACATAAGTCCTTAAACCATAAAGCTTCTAGAAGGCAACAGCAGGGGAGAGTTTCATGAACTTGGTTTGGCAGTGACTTCATGGATATGACGCTAAATGCACAGGCAACAAAAAATAAAATAAAATAAAAAGCAAGACTATCTCAAACTCAAAAGCCTCTGCATAGCAAAAGCTAGAATTGACAGAGTGAAGAGATGAAGAGACATGGTCTTTATTCATATCCTTAGAGAAAAGGTGACTGACAGGGAACCAGGGGGTATGACAATTGGAACCCAAGGTCAGTTGCTGGCCAGTTCATAATTTAGAGGGACATGAAGTCATAGTACAGTCTAAAAAAAAATTTTTTTTTCATTAGAAAAAAGTAAAATTCCTAGTTTGGAACTCAAGGGCAACGTTGCAGCCATCTTACCTGGGAAGAGGCAGGCCCCCTGCTGACCCCACCTCAGAAGGAGCCCATCCCTTTGGAGAAACATCTATTTTTTTTAAGATTTTATTTATTTATTTGTCAGAGACAGAGGGAGAGAGAACAAGTGAGCACAGGCAGACAGAGTGGCAGGCAGAGGCAGAGGGAGAAGCAGGCTCCCTGCGGAGCAAGGAGCCCGATGTGGGACTTGGTCCCAGGACTCTGGGATCATGACCTGAGCCGAAGGCAGCCGCTTAACCAACTGAGCCACCCAGGCATCCCTGGAGAAACATCTTTTTCAGAACTTCCATGTTTTCCTGAAGAAAGAAACATCATACACACACATCATAGTACCTTCCTGCTCTAACTGGCAGAAAAGTTGAAGGTGGTCAATTTTAACCCTTTCTAGGCAATCAGTCACAAAATATAAAGACTTTAAAAGCCTTAAACTGTTTTTCAGTTTATAAAGTTGTTTATGAAAACTTGTGCCAATGACTGTTATAATGCTTCTTCTAATGATATTTAGGATAAATAGCAGATATTTTGTTTTAAATAAATTTTCAGCTTCCAAATTTCATATGCTAAAGTTTCTGAAGAGCAAATTAAGTTCATGTCCCAATAGGCACCTGTGTCATCTTATCGAGAACCCAGGGATAACGCATACTGTTTCTGTCTTCCACTCTTTCGCCCTTGACATAGGGTGCTTTGACGTCATCCTTGTCCTTTCCTGGTCGCAGGATGGCCATTTCCCCCTGCAGCCCTAGGTCTGCATTCAAAGTGCAAATAAGAGGGAAGAGCCTGAAGGCAAAACAAACAAAAACCAACAACCAAGCAACCCAGCTCTCTCAGCAAGACCACCTCTGTATTCAAAATAGGACACCCTCTTGTCCTTTTCTGTTTATATCCTGATGACCAGAACTATGTCTGAGGACCACCCTTAGCGTCAAGGAAGGACAGGAACTCAAGTATTTTCCCCCAGGCGCATTGGCAGCTAAGCAGAGTCCTGCTAATAGGGCACCCCTGGGAAGCAGATGGGGGGCAGTAACCAGCAGTGTCCGCCACACTCCTGCCTTCCGGCTGAATCCTCGCTGCCAGAGCCAATGCGGGGTCTGACTGCGACTGTCTCACTTTGCTTTCCTCAAGTAAACAGACTTCTAACCTGTGAATCAGATTCTCTGCCCATGGAGTCCTAGCACCTGAATTTTTTGGGGGGGTTGGGGGGAATCACCAACTGCTTTCCTCCTTCACCTGGGGACTCAAGGAGCCCTTTGCTCACACTTGTAATCCCGCTCTGCCTGCCATTGCCTCCCCGCAGATCAGCCACGGCCCGACATTTCTGTGCAGCCTCTCAGGCTGTGCTGTGAGCCCCGCTGTTCATTTCTCCTTCACCAGCTACAACTTTGGGACCTGCTTCATCTACCAAGCTGGGATGCCCCCATACAAACAAATCCTGGTTGTTACCAACAAGGAAGAAACGTCTATGAGGTAAGCAGACTTCCTGGAGCTTCTAGATGAGTCTGTAGCTCCTCGTGGGTCGTATAGGTGAAGTGCTGTCGAAACAGAAAAGGATTATGGGAAAGAGTCAAACACAGCTGGGCATGAATCCCGAGTCTCCTTTCCCCACCTCTAATACTTGGGTAGCCATGAGCTGCTCTGCTGAAAATCTTGAAATGAGGGGGCAATGCCTGATGAGAGGTTCAGCGGCTTCCATTTATTTTCCCCACATAATAGATATGGAAACCAAGGTTTGAAGAGTTAAAAAGTGAATTTCTCAGGCCATTACTTCATAGTGAATAACAGATTTATACCGAGCTTAAGTCTCTGCACCATTCCAGTGTGGAATGTTCCAGTACAGGTTTCTGGGCCTTATTCCAGACCTATCGAAAAAGGACTTCCAGAGACTAGCCCAGAGACCTGTGTTTCCTCAAGGCTTTCTAGGTTACTACTATGCATAGAACTTTCCTGGACGCGGGAACTCTTACATGTCTGTGCTTCCAGTATGGCAGCCTACGACTCCATGCGGCTGCAGAGCACATAAATTGTGCCTGGTGCAACTGAGGGACCGAATTTTTAGTTTGTTAAATTTTAATGCATTTGAATTTCAATTTGAACAGCCATATGGGTCCAGTGGCTGCCGTGTTGGGTAGATAGCACGGGCCTAAGTTTGAAGCCCAGCTCTTCCCTAGCTGTGCAGCCTTGGGCACATGTTCTCACCTCTCCTCGCCTGAGATGGTGGACAATAATAGAGCCTCCCATATGGGGCTCTCAGGAGGATTAAATTAGCCCCCAGAGAGAGCCCTAAGAGCAGTGCCTGGAACATAGGAGGTGCTCAGTTATGGTTATCTGCTGCTGCTGCTGCTGGGATGCTGATGGTTATCAACCTGAAGGGGACGTTACAAGAGTGTCATGTGATTGGAAATGCTCATTAAAACTCTTATCTACCTGCACTCTTTCCTGCGTGATTCAGTTCAACCGGAAAGGCATTCAGTTCCGTTTATTGGCCTAGCAGGACTCCTTCTCTAAATACCTGGAAGACAGACAAGGAAGTACTGAAATGGGGAGGTCTCGTGCCTTCCTACCCACAAGTGGATGTAGAGTGGACATGGTCTTCGAAGACGCCATGTAATTGGGCAACTAGTGATAATGAGAACAGATCGCCTTTGTGGAGTCTTTCCTCCGTGCCCTGCTTAGTGACTCAGTCACTCTATTCCATTTAATGCCCCCAACAGCCTTACGAGGTAGCTGTCACTACCCCAGCTTCACAGATAAGGCAATAGAGGCTCATAGAGGCTCAAAGGGCAAGTAACTTTTCTCAGGTCTCATGGCTGGTTAGTGCTTAGAGCCCAGATCCAAACTCCTGTGTATCTGATTCAGAACACACACCTCTCCTCTGTGCTTTGCCCCCCAGTTACTTAGGAAGCACTTCTCCTCCTCCTCCTCCACCTCTTTCTCCTTTTTTTTCCGTAGAGAGAGAGAGAGCACTCTCGCAGGGTTGGGGTGGGGGGAGAGGGCAGAAGGAGAGGAGAGAGACTCTTAAGCGGGCTCCATGCCCAGCATAGAACCTGATGCAGGGCTCGATCTCAAGACCCTGAGATCATGATCTGAGCTGAAGTTAAGAGGCAGACACTTGACCTACTTAGCCACCCAGGCACCCCAGGAAGTATTTCCTTCCTTTACATGGAACAAAGGGCCATGGCACGTTTGAGTTTGAGGCCCAGTTCTGCCAGGATCTCAGGGTGTGGTTTGGGGTAAGGAAATGGATTATACCAGGGAGTCGTGGCCTGGACCACTGCTAAGGTCCCTTCCAATGCTTACCTCCTCTGACTTCAGGGCAGAGGGCAGGAAATCCATCAGTACCCAGCTCAGAGAGAGAAGGGGACGGATTCGGTCTTTCTGGGGGACTTAAACATGTGTTCTGACCTCCAGGAGCACAGGCTGGTCCTGGAGATCCTCTTCCTTTGTAGAGAAAATGGAAATATGCGAACCCTCTAACTTCTACACCTTCCTCCTGATTTTCTGCAGCTTAGACTGTCTGTATACCAATACCACATACCTTGAGGTGAACTTCCGCGTCGATGTGATAAAGCCAGGAAAGACACTGGAGATTCCAATCACCTTTTATCCTCGAGAAAGTATCCAATACCGAGAACTCATCCCCTTTGAAATCAATGGGCTCTCACAGCAAATAATTGAAATCAAAGGGAAAGGAACCGAAATGAAGGTAAGAGACCTTGATGAGATCCTTAGGCTTGGCACCCTCCTTTTTGCCCTCCTAGCCACCTGTGCCCCCCTGAGCCCACTCTTCCTCCCCTCTCCTCCTGTCTGGCCCACAAACTCCTCTGTCAGAGGCCAGCCAGTCCCACTGAAGGGTGAACTGTCAAATCTGACTCTTCCTCAGACCAAACTTCAGTGAATCATAGGCTATAAGGAATCACGGGCACCAGAGAAACATTCTTTTTCTTGGACAAGTTTGAGACTATCAGATGCATAATCCCAAGCACGCCCTTCTCCTCTTACGTCAGGGTGTGTTTTGTTTCAGGTTTAATAAGCTAGATTTGTTTTGGATAGCCATTTATTTTGGCTGTGTGTGCACATGTGCGTTTCAACTGTGGAACATCTTTCTCTAATGCCACATTGAGTAATGATCTCTGCCAGACACAGATCCCAGGATTATGCTCGACTGAGGGCATGGCTTCTAAGTAGGCGCTCCTAATGAAAGTCCTGTGCTAATCCCTTTCTCCCCAGTGTCTGGTAAACCTTTAAGGTGTCTGTTTGGTGAGTATATTTGCATTTTACTAGGATGTTCTGGAAGATGGAAGTCTTTCCCAGATGCTCAGAAATGCACAGGACATTTCTGCCACAGACAGAGAAGATGGGGCAGGGTTGGGAGGGAGGTGTCCCTGGCAGCCTTCCAATCAAACTAGAGGAACCTCAGGACATGGCCTCCTAGTGTGTCTGCACCAAAGCTGGACAGGGCGGGGGGGGGGGGGGGTGGGTCTCTTCTGATCTCACCGCTCATTCAGTCACTCACTCACTCTGTACCCACTGTGTGTAGGTCCTTCGGGAAAAATCCTGAGGGGACCTCCAGGAGCACAGGCTGCTGCTAGGGACTCTCAGCTTTGGAGACCGAATGGAAACGGCTGGATATCAAGAAAGCTGAGGAGCAGGGGGTGTGCACTTTAGGGACTGAGCAAATGACAGTGACCCACGCAGGGGCTGCTGCAGAGTCCCGCGGGCCAGGCGCAGCCTGACCTTGATCCATCCCGGCCAACACCGGGCTCAGGGCCTTGTGAGGACTTGGAAGCATGTCCACTGCGGCATCTCTGCAGCCGCCATTGTAGTCTCAATGCTCAGCTCCTGTCACCTTCCAGCCCGTCTCCAGAGAGACGCAAGCCAGAGCATTCCCAAAACATGCGTCTGAGGGGGTCACTCCATGTTGTCCTGGCTTCCCGCTTCTCCCGGCACGAACTACAGCACGAAAGGCTGACTACCTGCCAGCCTGTCTTCTCGGGGCAGATCTCGTTCCCGGCCACAGGCCTTGACTGAGCCACTCCTCCGACTCAGGGCCTTGCCACAGAGGGTGCCCCTGCCCCCAGGGTGACCTCCAACCTCACACCCACCCCGACTCAAACTGACTAGATCCTGCCCTTCCTTTAGCTCCCCGGTGCAGTGTAGACATGCCCTCTCAGGGACGCCTCCCCAGAACCCCCAGCCAGTTCAGCCTCTGTAGTGTGCTCTCAAGGTACCCTGAGCGTTTCCTCCACAGCCCTTCACCCTGTTGGAATTATGTAGCTCTGTAAGGAGCCACTTAGGGGTTCCTTTATGCCCATGAATGTCCACTCCCCATATGAAGACGGCGGGACACCCCGGGAGATGAAGCACCCTCGCCTCGCCAGAACAGACGGGTCACGCCGGTGACTCTTCTCCGTAACCGATGAAACCCTCCGTCCCTGCTCTCTTTCCTGTTCCGCAGATTTCAGTGCTAGATCCAGCCAACAGGATTGTGAAGTTAGGAGCTGTCCTGCCGGGACAGGTAGTGAAGAAAACGGTTTCCATCATGAATAACAGCCACACCCAGCTCACATTCAGCCTGTCGGTCCTGTTCTCAGTTCCAGAACTCCAGGAACCCAAGGTTGGTGCTCAGGGCTCCTGGTGGGCCCCTCACGCGTCCCAATGGTACGGATGACTGTGCTCGCAACGCTGACCACCCCCACTTCTCGTGCACCTGCAGTGTGCCCGGCCGTTCCAAGAGCTCCCCGCGTGCTACCTCGGAGTGTCCTCCCAAAAGCAGTGTGGGGCCGGTGCTTTCTTTATTCTCACTTTACACAGAAGGACACAAAGGCTTAGAGAGTCTGCACACTTCGAAAGGGCAGCAGGTGAAAGAGAAAGGGACACGATTCAGTAGATCTGGATTCTCATGAATGTATCCTTTTTTTTTCTAAAGATTTTATTTATTTATTTGACAGAGAGAGATCACAAGTAGACAGAGAGGCAGGCAGAGAGAGAGAGGAGGAAGCAGGCTCCCCACCAAGGAGAGAGCCCGATGTGGGGCTCGATCCCAGGACTCTGGGACCATGACCTGAGCCGAAGGCAGACGCTTTAACCCTCTGAGCCACCCAGGCGCCCCATGAACGTATCTATTCTATAAAAGTCACAAAGAAAACCATTTTCCCCATAATCTCACACCCGGAAACAATCACTTGCCAATGACCGCCTTCTTGCCGTATGTCCACCCGGTGGAGAGACAGCGAAATCGAGCTCTGGTGTCTCTTCTCACAAGGGTTCTAGTCCCGTCACGAGGCTCCCATTCTCATGACCTCATCTAAACCTAATTATCCCCTAGAGGCTGAACACCACTCACATATGAATTTAGGGGGTCACCATTCAGGCCGTAGCAAGGTCATATGACATAGACAGGTCTGGTGGAGTTTCCAGTCTTCAGGGGTCACTGACCCAGAAATAGCACCCAAAAAGCCTAGAAACTGCAGAGGCCAGATGTGAGTTGGGAAAGGGCAGCTCAGAGGACAGCTGGGGGTGTTGGGAGGCCTCACGGTGGAGGGAGGCCTGCACCGAGGCTAGGGTGAGAGGCGAATGCAGGCAGACAGGTTGGGGAGAGGTGTGCTCGCAGGCAAAGCTCCGTGTGCGCGGGAGACTCTGCTTGTGGACGTCCAGGTGGGAGGCGATGCAGCAGGAGCACCACGAACCGTCTGCGGGTGGCCAGGAAAATGGGCTGGGGAGCTAACCAGAGCAAGAGAGCCGGTGGGCATCTCACCCCATGGCCATGCTGCCATCCAGAGACAGGATCAACTTGTTGCTTCCATTTCCTCATTCATCTCAGGCGACGTCCACAGTGCCACTGGCCGGGGCCCCTGACCTTTGGGCCAAGCCACTTTTGTCTCTTTCGGGGATGAGTAACCTGTACTGGCCCAGTAGCCTTGGGCTTGGCCTCCAGCCTCACAGTGTTTGCAGAAATCGCAAAGATCGCGGTCCCGGTGCAGTTTCTAGCCCATCTCACCGCAGCCACCACAGTCCACCGCTCTGCACTCCCGGGGAGCACAAGCGTCAAAGGAGCCCCGGCTTCCTTAGAGCTGACTTTCATTCATTTCTGCCAGGACAGAGCGGGAAGGGGAGACGTTACGAATTTAAACAGCAGTGCCCAGACTCTAGAACGCGTGGGTCAGGGCACTTTCGACGATGCGAGTTCCAGGCTCTCCCAAAATTCAGTCGGCCTGGGGAAGGACCTGGGAATCTGCATCTGAAACAGCACACCGGGGAGTGTGGTGCAGGGAGCACAGGGAGCCCTCCCTGGAAAGACATCAGAGCGTTGAGCATTTTCCATTTCCCCTTACCGAACTCTTTCCTCCACCGGAGAGGAGGGGTCATGTGCTGCAAGGGGTTGGAGAGAGAATTAACATTTGCGGAATGCCAATTACCTGCAGATGATCTGAATCTTCACACAGAGTAAGTCACAGAAAGCTTAAGTAACTTGCCAGAGATGACCCAGCCAGTGGGAGGGAGCAGAATGGGCTCTGACCTCTGGGCTGTTGCAGCCCTAACAGCAAGACCCAGAAACGGATGCCTCCAACGCCCCCTGCCCTCAGCAGCTGAGTCTCACTGTGCTTCTGTCCAGGTCCTCACCCTGATACCCTTCCACAACATCACTCTGAAGCACAAAGAGGTCTGTAAGCTGGAAGTCATCTTTGCCCCAAGGAAGCGCATCCCTCCCTTCTCTGAGGAGGTGTTAATAGAGTGTGTGGGGCTCCTGCGTCCCCTCTTCCTACTGAGCGGCTGCTGCCAGGCCCTGGAGATCTCCCTGGACCAGGAGCATCTCCCCTTCGGGCCAGTCGTGTATCAGACACAAGCCACGCGTCGCATCCTCATGTTGAACACGGGTGACGTGGGTGCAAGGTAGGAGAGCGGTGTGCCCACCCCGAGGCCAGCACAGCCCTGGGACACTGGCTGTGCCCTCAGTCTGGACAGGACATCTGTGTTACAAGTCTGGCCACTTGTTACTTCTTTCCCCTCCATTTCACATCCCCTCCCTTTGCTCAAGATGTGACAATGGTGGTCCCCCTTGGGTGACTGCTGCTGCCAGGAAGACGAAAATTAATGTCATCGAGAACATTTGCTTGGTGCCTGTTCTATGCCCTTTACATGGCTCCTCTTGGCTAATCCCAAGCAGTTCCATCGCTGATGCATTTTACAGATGAAACAACTGAGATTACTTTACCAAAATCATGCATTTAGCAAGGACTCACCCTGTGCAGGTGCAGTGCTGAACATTCTAGCAGATAAGCTCCCATTAATTATCCCAGGCCGCTGTAAAGTCCTCTGCTATCCCCATTCCACAGATGAAGGTGAGGCTTAAGGAGGTTAGGTGATTGACCTGAGGTCACTTAGGCAAGAAATGAGAAATATGGGATTGGAACCCGAGTATATCTATGACCATTGTCCTCTCCAGCCTCTTCCCCCAGCTAGCAGGCGCCCACCCCAGTCACTGCTCAGGCTTGCCACCATACCCATGCAGGCAGGCACTGCATACCTGCAGGGGGCGCCCTTGCCCAGACTTCAGTGAGAACAGCACCCTGAGGGGGTGGTGGGGTGGCGCCCCCCCACCCCCCCCCCTCCAGTGCTGGAAGCACAGCTCTGCCCTGCCCACCCTCTGTCTCCTGTCTGGCCCCCAGAGGGATGACTACACAGGGCCCTCAGGTCCCAGCACCACCAAGAGCAGGTGTAGCGCTCACAGGAGGGCATCGTCTCTGCCCTGCTGGATCTGACCTGCGAGACAGTGCAGGCAGGGAGTGCTGATAGCCACGGTCTCGGGGAGGCTTCAGTCCTAGCCCAATCCCTTCCTAGCCGTGTGATCTTGGGCACACACGTGTTAGTGCGTTCATGCACATGTTCCCCCACGAGACACTTGTGGACTATAAGATAATATGCGGCCCCTTCCCACCCTGCTCGGTCCGAGAGGCCGCTGAGCCGTCTTACCCAGGACCGACCCGGCTCTCGTTCCCACCTGCCCCTGCCATGCCCAGTGATGGTCCTCCTCACAGGTCCCAGGGTGTATTCAATGGGGGTAAACCTCCCAGCTAAAAAGCCCAGGCAACATCTCTTGATCTCAGCAGCATTGAAGACACCCCCAGGATACTAGTAAACTGCCTTTCTTGTCTCCTTTTGTCTTGGAAAAGGTTTAAATGGGATGTCAAAAAATTTGAGCCTCATTTCTCCATCAGCCCAGAAGAAGGCTATATCACGGCGGGCATGGAGGTTTCTTTTGAAGTGACCTATCATCCCACTGAAGTGGGCAAGGAGAGTCTCTACAAAAACTTGCCCTGCTTCATTCAGGGAGGCAATCCCCTGAGCCTGACCCTCTCTGGAGTCTGCGTGGGACCACCTGCAGTAAAAGAGGTCAGTAAATGCTGCTCACAGATGGGCCAGCAGCCGGAGGGGTCTCGGCAAGCTCTGCAATTAGAAACAAGTGACTCGTTCAAACAGTCCTCGGTGCCAACACCAGACATTCAGACCTGCTCCCCGACCCCTGCCACAGGGCTTTTGCATATTCTGTTCCCACTGCTGCAATATTCATTTTCCCTTTTCATTTAGTTCATTCCTATTCACTCTTCAGCTCTCAGCTCAAGCATCATGTTGTCAGGGAAGCTTGCATAGCTGTCTCTGGCTAGATCGACTTCTTCCAAGCTCTGTAAGGAAAGGGTACGCACCTTTCTCTCCTTCTCTCTCATGAAAAAAAAGGGGGGGGGGGGAGAATGGGGCTTAGGTTAACCCTCTGCCAGCCATGTCCACAGAAACCGGAGAGGGGACTCTGTTTCACTTACGGTAAAAACCACTTATGCTAAAAATAACACCCAGTCTTCATCTCTGTAATCCCATTATTTCAAGAGTGTTATGTAAATGGAATCATACAGGGGTGCCTGGATGGCTCAGTTGGTTAAGCATCTGCTTTCAGCTCAGATCATGATCCCAGGGTTCTGGGATCAAGTCCCACATCAGGCTCCCTGCTCAGCGGGAAGCCTGCTTCTCCCTCTCCCACTCCCCCTGCTTGTGTTCCCTCTCTCGCTGGGTCTCTCTCTTTCAAACAAATACATAAAATCTTTAAAAATAAATAAATAAATAAATGGAATCATACGGTATGCTATGAACATGTCTCTACAAGTCTTGGCAAGAACATATGCTTTCATTTTCTTGGGTAAATATCTAGGAGTCTGGGTCATAGAGCAGGCATATATTTACTTTTTTAAGAACCTACCGAACTGTTTCCCCAAGTGGTTGTGTCATTTTACATTTCTACCACCAATGGCTGACATTTCTACTTATGTCACATCTTGCCAACACTTGGTATAGTCGGTTGTTCCAACTTTAGTCATTCTAACAAATATTGGTGGTGTCTCCTTCTGTTTCTTAATTTGTAGTTCCCTGATGACGAATGATGTCGAGCATCTTTGTGGGCATTTATTTGCCTCCATATATCATCTCTGTTGAAGCATCTGTTCAAATTTTCCATCTCTTTAACTGGGTTGTTGGTTTTCTTCTCCTTGAGTTTTGAGAGTTCTTCATAGATGCAGGACACAAGTTTTACAATTAGATCTTCAATCTGTTTAGAGTTAATTTTTGTATGTAGTGCAAGATATAGATCAAAATTCTTCTCATTTTATATTTTGGGATATGGACATGGTTGTTCCAGCAGCCTTTGTTGAAAAGCGCACCCTTTCTCCGCTTGAAATACCTTTGCACTTTTTTCAGAAACCATTTGACACACAGGGGCAGGTCTATTGCTGAATTCTGTTCCTGTCTCCTAATCTATTTGACTCTCCTTACCACCACTGACACGGTGTCCCCATTGCTACATTCAGCGGTTAGTTCTCAACTGTTGACCTGTTGATAGCATTTGAAACCTTGAACAAGTCCCTTGAAGGAGGATCCTTCCAACACTTCCTCACATGGCTCCTAGGCTACCACCCTTTCCTGGGTTTCTTCCTACCTTATTAGGTGCTCCCTCTCATCTCCTCTTCTGATTTTTCTTAATGTGGGCATGTGCCAGCCAGGAATTCGTTCTTAAATGTTTCTAAAACCAATTAACTTCTTGACAATCTCATCCAGCTTCTTGGTCTTAAAAAAACAAAACAAAGCAAAGCAAAACACTGCTGTACCCTCAACTCCCAAATATGTATCTCCAGCCTAAACCTTTCTTCGAACTCCCCATTTGTAAGTTGCACTGCCTGCCTGAGGTGCCTGCTTTCTCCCAGGTGGTGAACTTCACCTGCCAGGTGCGCTCCAAGCACACGCAGACCATCATGCTTTCAAACCGTACCAACCAGACCTGGAACCTGCACCCCATCTTTGAGGGTGAGCACTGGGAGGGGCCTGAGTTCATCACCCTGGAGCCCCATCAGCAAAACAAGCCCTATGAGATCACCTACAGACCCCGCACCATGAACTTGGAGAACCGCAAACATCAGGTAGACGGAGGCTTCCCCCACCCTCGTGGGTTTCCCTGTGTGTTTGGAGGGGGAAGAGTGGTGCAAAAGAGGTAAGGGGGTGCCTGGGTGGCTCAGTGGGTTGAGCCTCTGCCTTCGGCTCAGGTCATGATCTCAGAGTCCTGGGTTCAAGGCCCACATCAGGCTCTCTGTTCTGTGGGGAGCCTGCTTCCCCCTCTCTCTCTGCCTACTTGTGATCTCTCTCTCTCTGTCAAATAAATAAATAAAATCTTAAAAAAAAAAGAGGTAAGGAGACAGAGTTTGGAGGCTCAGGAATGTTCAAATAAAAGGGGACATCTCGAACAATGTTGGAGCAATAGGGAATCATGCAGATTATTGAGTCCAAAGCCTCCCTCGGTGTCCCCATGTTTTCATGTGTAGGGGATTCTCTTAGAATGAGGGACACAGTTCTGGACAGAGTCCTGGACTAAGTAAGCATCAAGCAATTAATATTTAGCTTAACTGCACAAATACCATCATCATGGCTGTCATAAAAATAAAAAAGGAAAGAAGCTGCAATCATCCACCCTAAAAAAAGGAGGACTGTTCTCTTCTATCTTCACTATCAGCCCTCACTCAGATACAGCCATAGCTGCCATCAGCGCACCCAATGTTGCCTTCTGCTCATTTTCACTTTACATTAGATCATGAACATTTTTCTGTTTCACTAGTCTTTGTGATCATCATGTTTAATGATTGCCTAATATTTCTTTGGACGAGAGTTCTATAATTTATTTGACATTCCCCAGTTGTTGAGTATCAAAGTTATTACCAAATTTTCATCAATATTATAAATGGGGTGTGTGTGTGTGTGTGTGTGTGTGTGTGTGTGTGTGTTTGTGGCTTTTTCCTCTGAAGGGCTTTTTAAGTTCCCTGGGATAAGGTTGCCGGCTAGCTCAACTGGTAGAGCCTGAGACTCTCAAGTTCCTTGGGGTGGGGTTCCTGGTTCAAATACATATGAACATGGTTATGACTCTTGAAACATACTACCAAGCTGCTTTCTAAGAGTTATGCTTACGTGAGGGCCTCCATTAACCCTGAGTCACTACTATGCCTGAGCAGTAGCTAATAAGAGATCTTCTGTGCCTTTCTGACCATGCTTCTCCTCCTCAGGGCACCCTCTTCTTCCCCCTCCCCGATGGGACTGGCTGGCTATATGTGCTACATGGGGTTGCCGAGCTCCCCAAAGCCGTGGCCAACATCTTCCGTGAGGTACCATGTAAGACGCCCTACGTTGAACTCCTGCCAATCAACAACTGGCTTAACAAGCCCCAGAGGTGAGGGAGTGGGGCGAGGGGTCAGAGTGGAGGAGATGGAGGGAGGATGTCCACTGTTAGCCTGGCCTTTCCACTGGTCAGCGCCTCCAGAAGACATTGAGTGGCTGAAAGATTCAGAGATGCATTTCCCTAATGTGGCCAGGCACTTCCTGACCTCTAAGCTTCCAGACACCCAGGGCTATCCGTGCATAACCAATTACCTAAGTCTCCTAGACCAGGTCTTGGCATGAAATAAGTGCTCAGTAAATGTTAGCTGTTATTATTATCAAAACAAGAATCGTAGTGGTTATTATCGAGTGCTCTACCATATCACCTAAGTCACTGGCCAGAGAAGGACATCCCTTGGATCTTTAGTTGCAGTGGGAGTAGAGTAGAATACAAGGGCTAGAGAAGCTTGAGGACCAGCAGCCTGGTCCCCTTCTTTGACAGAGAAGGAGCCAAAGGCTGGGGAAAGAGGCTTCCTTGCTGAAGGCTGCCAGGTAGCATAGTGGATGGAGGCCCAGACCTAAGTGTGAATCCTGGTTCTACCAATAACGAGTCATGTTATCTGAGCATGTTTCCTCTTGGCCTCTATCTCCCCATTAGTCAGATGGAGGTGATGACATCATATGTACCTCCCCGTGTCACTAGGAACACATGTGGAGCACTGATTCAGCACCTGGCATGTAACAGGTGTCAATAAGTTGTTGTTATGGGTGTTGTTAGAGACAAAGTGAAGACCAGAACCCTGGACCCATGTGCTTGTCACAAAGTCAAGAGTAGAAATAACACCTTTCCTTCATTCCTTTGGGCAGACCGTCTCATTTTCTCTATCCTCTCTTCATGTGCTCCTATGTCCCCCACCTCCAGATTCCGGGTCATTGTGGAAATGATAAAACCAGAGAAGCCAGACCTAAGCGTCACCTTAAAAGGCCTTGATTACATTGATGTTCTGTCTGGCTCTAAGAAAGACTACAAGCTGAACTTCTTTTCCCACAAGGAGGGACTATACAGTGCAAAGGTATCTACACGTTAAAGGCATTTCCCTGGAGCCCTGGGGGTTTGCCCCTGAGGCTGATGACCCTGATGTTAGGGAGTGAAGATGTCCTCCCACTGCCAGCCTGTCCTTAGCCTATTGGGCTAACCATTTAGTGACCTGGCCAAGGCTTTCAGGATTCCCAGCCTCTTTATGATGGAGCCAGACTGCAGGGCCCTCCGTCCATCATGTGGACCCACATCATGTGGACCCACATCATGCAAGGCAGGAGAATCATGAAAATCCTTGAGCAGTAAATAAATCTGGGCCAGCAAACACCAGACCACAATAATAAGAAAAGATCCCTGTTTCTGAGTTCTGATAATGACTAGCACCATACTGAACACTCAGTACACACATCTAGTAATGTCAGAGCCAGGATTCATTCAACTCAGAGCCACCACGGGGTCTTTCATGCATCAGTCGTTTCTCCTAATTCATTCATTAGTGCAACAAGTACCTATGAGCATGTCTGCCACATACTATACTGAGTGTTGGCAACACAGCAAAAATAGGCAGAGCCTCTGTCTGCAGGGAATGCACAGTCCCGTAAAGGAGAAGGGCATTAATGGTACTGTGAATGTTTAATCACAAAATGAGATACGTGCTTTGAAGGAAAGGAGCAAATATAGAACAGTAGCTCACGGGAGAGGTTAGGGCTAAAGATAATATATGAAAATTACTCATTTATAGATAATATGTAGAAATTACTCATTTATACTATGGCTTCTAGTACATTTATGGATAGTACTAGAAGCCATGACTAAGGATGGAAAAAGCGAAGGAAAGATTTTAGAGTGAAAAAAGAAAAAAACCTAAGAATGCATCTCCTCCCTCCAGAAGAGATACTGGGAAAACCCACACAGTAGGATGTCATCCTTTCCTACAAACACTGAGGTGGGCTGCTCCTCTCAGATCACATTCACAGGCTAACAGAGTACCTTAAAACCAAGGTCCCATGAAACATCTGAAGAAAAAAAAAAACCACTATAAATAGAAATACCAGCTCAAAAAAGAGGAATCCCTAAAATAAAAGATGTATTAAAGCAAACAAGATTTTTAGTGAATATTATTAATATCCTCAAGGAGATAAAGGAAGATAATCCTACCCATACTAGAAGAACAGGTTATTGTGAACGATAATCAATTAGAGATCCGGAAAATTGAAAAACAGTATGTTTTAATAGAAAACCAAAGAGAAAGGCCGAATAGTGTAATGAACTCTGAGGAAGAGAGAACTAGTAAGTCAGAAGATAGAGCTGAGTAATAGCACAGACTTTAGCACAAAGACATGGTGAGAGTGGTAGGAAGTAAGAAGTGCTGGGGAAGGGCGGCGAGGTTGGATCCCTCAGGCATTGCTGGCAGGAGTGTAAATGGTGCAGCTGCTGCAGAAGACAGTCTGGCATTTCTTAAATGGTTAAACAAAGAGTTACCGTGTGACTCAGCAATTTCACTCGTGAGTGTATACCCAGGATAAATGAAAACATATGCCCCCACAAAAACCTGTATGTAAATGTTCATGGCACATTATTCATAAGAGCCCCAAAAAACCCACCAAGAAACAAACCAAATGTCCATCAATCCAAATGGATAAATACAATGGAATATTATTTGGCAATGAAAAGAAGTGGAAATGAAGTGCCAATACATGCAACACAAGAGAGAACGTTGAAAACATTGTGCTAGCTGAACAGAGCCAGTCACAAATGGCCACATATTGTATGATTTCATTTATATGAAATGTCCAGAATAGGCAGATCTATAGAAAGAGAAAGCAAATTAGTGGTGTCTATGGCAAGAGTGGATGAGTTAGGAGGAAATGGCGAGTGATTGGTTACGGACCCTGAGTTTCTTTTCAGGGTGATGAAAATGGTCCAGAATTGATTGTGGTGATACTTGCATCACTTTTTGACTATACTAAAAACCCCTAAATTGTACACTTTAAATTGGTGAATTATATGGTATGTGAGTCACATCTCAGTAAAGCTGTTTCAAAAAAAAAGAATGAAAGGAAATGTGAGACATAAAATATAAATCAAAGAGTTCTGATATCCACCTAATAAGAAATTCAACACCCAAAAATCAAATAATCCAGTTAAAAAATAGGCAGAAGACAAAAAGAAAAGACTTCTTTTCCAAAGAAGACATCCAGATGGCTTACAGACACATGAAAAGATGCTCAACGTCACTCATCATCAGGGAAATATAAATAAAATCATGATGAGCTACTACCTCACAACTGTCAGAATGGCTAAAATTAACAACACAGGAAAAAATGGGTGTTGGCAAGGATGTGGAGAACGGAACCCTCTTGCACTATTGGCAGTAACATCAGATTTCTCATGGTAACACTGAATACAAGAAATGGGGAGGGGCACCTGGATGGCTCAGTAAGTGTGACTCTTGATTTTGGCTCAAGTCATGATCTCAGGGTCATGAGCTTGAGTCCTGTATTGGGCTCCACACTGGACATGGAGCCTGTGAGCCTGCTTAAGATTTTCTCTCTCCCTCTCCCTCTGCCCCACCCCCATCTCATGTGCATCTGTGCATGCTCACTCTCGTTATTCCAAAAAAGAAAAGGGGGGGACAATGGAGTAAGCTATTCATATAACTTAGAGTGATGTTCAATCTAGAACTTTTTCCAAACAAAACTATTATGAGGACAAAATAAAGACATTTTTAAAGCTGCAATGACTCAAAGTAACCCACTCATATTCATATATATATATATATATATATATATATATATAATCCTTGTTTGAAATAAGTACTATAAAATTAAAAGTTTTTAATTAGCAAAATTTTAAAAATAAGTAAGTGAATTCAAGAGGAAAACATAAGGATACAATGAACAAAGAATCAAAATTCAATTGATGGGTAATTTCAAATAATTGTTGAAAAGAAATCTGAAATAAACATTTCATATGGCCCCAATATAGGAAATAGCCAGGGGAAGAATAAAATAAGACAATGAAAAATATTTTCTCATTCATTGGGAAACAAATAGGGAAATGAAAGATGTTCTTTCATTCATTGGAAGGGTAGGGAAAGAGTAAAGACAGTCATAAACTATAGATGTAAACAGAAAGATATAAGTAAATTTATGTTTTAAAGCATTAAGTGAAAATGATGGTGAACCCAGATCACAGAGTCTCTTTACAATAATATATATTAAAATTAACAAAAGTTCTTTAAAAATCAAAAGCACTTCTTCTGACTATAATGTAGTAACTACTCTTCCCACCATAAATGATCATAAAACTGGACAAAATATCTGAGGCAAGTCTTCTCAGGCATTGACAACAGGCAGCACAATACTGCAATCCATCAAAGAGAAGAAAAGCTAATGAGATGAATCTCCATAATTGTCCTGGCTCACTGCCAAGGGACAATTTCCTGACTGCAGTGCAGGGAGCTGGAGTCTAAGCAAGCACAGCTGCCCCCATTGAACTGAAAATGCAGAAATCAGAGTTTGGTGCGGTTGAAATAGCTGTTCTCTACAGGGTGGGAGAGGAGTGGAGGGAGCAATGCATGGAGTGGCAGGGTCTGGGGGTGGGGAGAGGAGGGAGACCGAAGTCTGTGTGGAAGCCCCCCTCAAAGTCTTTGGCTGAGAGTTGTCCTGCACATGCACAAGATGAGACTATATGGGATTCATCAGAGAACAGCTTCCAAAAGAGTTGATAAAGGAACAAAGATGCATTAATCGGTGCTGGGGAACTTTGGAGGTTTAGCTCAGCCAGAGTGAAGAGGTTGCATGAACATCTCACCAACATCCTAAGAATCCAGTTGAAATATCAGAGAGGCCAAAAGAAGGACCGTACCCTTGGGATAAATCCTTTTAGACCCTTAAAAATCCTAAAACTAAGCACCTACAAGATCAGGGAGGACAAAATTTGGAGATTGAATCCCACCAAGTTGGAAGGTCTTGAGAAACACCTTGAGCTTTCCATACATCTGCTCTAACAAAAGCTACACAACTTTAAGGTGATAGGTCAATAAGTCAATGACTGAACTGCCTCCTAGAATAAAATCAACACTCTTACAAGGAAGATAACAGAATCCAGAATCTCTACAATGATGACCAGCAACATCCAGTGCACCAGCAGAAATGACTAGACTTGTGATGAAGCAGGGAAATGTGACTCATAGTCAAGAAAAATGCAGTCAATGAAAATGAACTCCAAGATGGGTGAGATACTGGATTTAGCAAACAAAGACCTCAGAGCTATTATAAACATGTTTAGAACTAAAAGAAAATATTTTAAATAATTAAATATGGACAGGTAAGGAATCTCAGCAGAGAAATGGAAACTATAAAAAAAGAACCAAATGGATATTCTAGAATTGAAAACTACAATAAACCAAAAAGAAAGTTCCACTGGATGTGCTTAATAGCAGATTGAATGAAAAAGATAAAAGATTTGCCATTTGCAACAATGTGGATGAAACTAGAGGGTATTATGCTTAGCGAAGTAAGTCAGTTGGAGAAAGACAACTATCATATGATCTCCCTGATATGAGGAAGTGGAGATGCAATGTGGGGGGGGAGGGTAGGAAAAGAATAAATGAAACAAGATGGGATCGGGAGGGAGACAAACCATAAAAGACTCTTAATCTCGCAGAACAAACTGAGCAATGCTGGGGGGAGGGGGGTCAGGAGAGGGTAGTGGGGTTATGGACATTGGGGGGTTGTATGCTGTGGTGGGTGCTGTGAAGTGTGTAAACCTGGTGATTCACAACCTGTACCCCTGGGGCTAAAAATACATTATATGCTTATTTAAAAATTTAAAAATTAAAAGAAAAGATAAAAGATTGAATAAAAGGAACCAGCACCTTGGGAACCTGTGAGAAAATATATAATTTTCTAATACATGAGTAAGGAGAAGAGAGTGAGATAAGGGCAGGACCATGAGAGATTGTGGACTCTAAGAAACAAACTGAGGGTTTTGGAGGGGAGGGGATGGGTGAGCCCAGTGATGGGTGTTAAGGAGAGCAGGGATTGCATGGAGCACTGGGTGTTATACGCAAACAATGAATCATGGAATGCACTACATCAAACACTAATGATGTATTGTATCGTGACTACCATACCACACACAAAAAAGAAAGAAAACTACTTGAAAAAAATTTGTGAAACTTCCCTGCTATGATTTTAAAAATAGATATATTTACAGATCCAAGAAACTTGGCAAACCACAAGCAGGGAAAATATAAAGAAAACCATGCTATATGAGAAAACCATGTCTGTGCACATCATAGTAAAACTGCTGAGAACCAAAGATAAAGAGAAAAGCATAAAACAACCAGATATTTAAAAATCTGTTACAGGGGTGCCTGGGTGGCTCCATGGGTTAAAGCCTCTGCCTTTGGCTCCGGTCATGATCCCATGGTTCTGGGATTGAGCCCCGCATCGGGGCTTAGCAGGGAGCCTGCTTCCTCCTCTCTCTGCCTGCCTCCCTGCCTACTTGTGATCTCTGTCTCTCAAATTAATAAACAATCTTTTTTAAAAAATATGTTACATATGGGAGACAATAACAAAAATGACCACTGACTTCTTCTTCAGATATAATGGAAGCCATCTGCAAAATGCTGAATGCTATCAACCAAAAATTCTCCATTCACTGAAAATATCCTTTAAAATGGGGATCTTTTCAGATAAAAGGACACGAGGGAATTCATTGCCAGCAGACTTCCACCACTGGACAGCACACTAATAAGGACTCTTCAGTCTGAGGGAAAATGATACCAATAGAAATCTGGATCTACTGGCACGAGAAGCTTGTGTCTGTCACAGGGGTGAGGGGACAATGTTCTGCTGTCGCAAGGATGGGCTCTGGCGTCACGTCAACCTTGTTCAGATCCTGGATCTGACACTTCTCTCCGCGTGGGACCTTGGCAGGATACTTAACCTTACCGAACTTGAGTTTCCTCGGGAAAAAAACAACTGTGACAAAACAAAACAAAAACAAAAGAAAGGAGGGAAACAGCAAGGGGAGTAATAATGCTGCCTACAAGTTGTGTACATTAAACAAGTACTTCTAGTGCCTGGCACACAGGAATCGTTCACTAAATGTTAGATGCTGTCATTACCGCTATGGGTATTTCTGTGGGTTCCAGCAGCAACTGGCAGAGGAGTGAAGCCCTCTTGAGGTCTTGCTTGTTTTCCGGGGCCAGCTAGTGGTCCCCCCAGGACACCTTCACCTTCAGCACTAGACAGTGCTGCTCTGGCCTCTTCTGAGCAAAGCCGGGCTGTTCCATCAGCTCTCACCTGGGAGGAGCCAGAGCAGAACCCTGCAGGAGAAAGGCTGGCTGGTGGGGGTGCAGACCATGTAGGAGTGCGGGTGTCAGCCCAGGACCTGCTTCATGTCCCCAGGCCACGCTAGCAGGGAGAAAGAGCTCCTTGAGGCAGCAGGAGCCCCTCCACTAACCACCCCCCTGCCCTGATTCCTCCCCCTCTCCCAGGTGATCTTCCGAAATGAAATGACCAGTGAGTTCTTACACTACCTGGTGAGTTTCAGGGTCATCCCTTCAGGCGTCATCAAAACCATCGAGATGACGAGCCCTGTCCGGCAGAGCACGTCAGCCTCCATCAAGGTGGAAAACCCCCTGCCCTATTTGGTGACCTTCTCCACGGAATGCAGGGTGCCTGACATCAGCCTGCCCTCCCAGTTTGTGGTGCCTGCCAACTCCGAGGTACGGTGCCTGCCAGCATCCAGGGCCCCCCTGATACCTGTGACGGGTGCCCTGCCTCTGAGGGGTTGCATCCTTGAGGTTGGGCCCGCCCTGACAGTGGTTGGGAAGGCAGAGGACGGTCCCTCAGTCTCACTCCTGACCTCTCTTTCCCCCTTCTGCCCAAGACCTCACATAAACACGGGCATATGAGCTCTTTGGTTCACACGTGTAAACGGGATTTACTAGCTACGAAGACCCGCCTCTGTCATATGCTTCTCTGTTTTGTTCAAATTGCAACTATTTTCGGTTTTTGCTAATTACAAAGGTAACATAGAGTATGTGTCGTGAAAGGGAAAGCAAGGGACATCACGTTATGGAGTGACCAGCATGTGCACTGTTCATACGCCCGCTTGCTCATGCGCAGACCCCTGCAGGAGGGAGGCACAGAAAGCCTGCGCCCGGCTGGGAACACACGGCCTGGAATTCTGAGCGCGTGTGGCAAGGAACTTCCTTTTGACTCTTTTAAATCTATGGCTCCAAACTCTAACTGTACAGATTCCTTCAAAATTCCTTCTATTTCTCCAACTGGAGCTTCGTCCCTGGGCCCACTCCATTCTTCCTTCCCCTACAGAACCCAAAATCTGTTTTGTTCTTTAGAGAGTCGCCATGCCCTTCATTTTGTCTTTATATTTTTCATCATGAATTATACAAACCTATGCAGGAATGTATAACGCACATATATACTTAATATATATGTGTAACATATACATATATATAAAATACACTAAAACATGTTTACTTAACTACAAAAGAAATATCTGTAGAACCAATACCCAGTCCATGATGTAAAAAATTGCCACCACCCAGAAACCTCTATCTCCACTCACAGTACTGTCCCTCGCTCCGAAAACTTACCACTGACCTCATTTTATAATAATTTCTTGCTTTTAAGGCGTATGGCTTAGATTTTCTGTTTTTGAACTTTATACAAAAGAAATCATACTATAAACACTCTTTAACATTTTATGTCTTTTGCTGTTAAGTCTTATGTCGTGACGGCCATCACGTTGATGCACACAGCTGAGGTTCTTTCATTCCCATCGCTGTAGAATATTCCATCACATGACCATATCACAATTTAGATAGCCATTCTACTGCGGCCAGACACGTGTGTTGGTTTTAGCACTTGGCTATCATTAAAAATGCTGCCGGGGACCTCACCACACAAGTGCCTTCCTGATGTACACAGCGTGTGTCTGTCCACAGTGTGCGCCTAGCAGGAGAATCACAGGGTGGTAGGGAGTGCAGGCTTGTAACTGCCAATCAGGAGATAACCTCCAGTCAGTAATGAGATTTGACCAACTTTTGGCACTGTCACATTTTTAAAGGCTTACCAATCTGATAAAACTTGGGATAAACTAATAGCGCCTCATGACCTTAATTTACCTTTTTACAAGCGGATTGACCTCAGTTGGGTAACAGCCTGTGTGGGAGATCTGCCTGCTTGCTCATGAGTGAGAATGGACCAGTTTTCCTTTCTTGTCCTCTTGTCCAATTTGAGCATCCATTCTGCGAGTGACAGAAGATAGTGATAGCGATTTCCCTGCTGTCTTGATTCCGTGCAAGAATTCATGAGAGATTGAAGTTATGTGTTCTTCGAACTCACGGATGAAGCCACTGAGCCCTGGTGACTTCTTTTGGGGAAGAATGTCTGCTCCTGACTTGGTTCCTCTCCTGAGTTATTCAACTATTTAAATTTTCTGGTCCTTCCTGAATCAGTAACAAGAGCATGCTATTTGATCCGTATATTCAAAATATTGACACAACATTGTTAATATCCTCTTTCCACCTCTTCTACATGATGTTCTTTTCTCATTTCTAATCTCGGTTATTGTGCCTTCTATTTCTTGATCTGTTTTGTTAGAGGTTCCTTGGTCTTTTTTTTTTTAAGATTTTATTTATTTGTCAGAGAGAGAGCAAGAGTGAGAGAGTGAGCGAGCACAAGCAGGGGGAGCAGCAGGCAGAGCGAGAAGCAGGCTTCCTGCTGAGAAGGGACCCCCCCCGATGCGGGACTCGATCCTGGGACCCTGGGATCATGACCTGAGCCGAAGGCAGACGCTTAACCGACTGAGCCACCCAGGCGCCCTGAGGTTCCTCAGTCTTATATCTAATATTCAAAAGGCATCTTTTGGCTTTATTAGTACTCATTATCTGTATTGTGTGTTTGTTTTTTAAGTTGCTTGATTTCTGCTTTTAATCATTTCCTTCTTTCTGCTTCTTGTGTTACTGGTGCTTTATCTAATTTCCAAGCTCGATGCTTGGTGCATTTACTTCTAGTCCTCTTTATTTTCTCATACACACGTTTAGGCCACAAGCCCCCTCCTAAGTGCTGCTGTAGCTGCAGTGTACAAATTTTTATATGCAAAAGTTTTTATCATTAAGTCCAAAAATGTTCTAACTTTCATGATTATGAATACTTCTTTTTTGACTCATGGGTCATTAGAAGTGTTTCTTCATTTCCAAATGTGGGGATTTTTCTACATGTTGTTTTTCAAATTATTTTGTGGTCAGGGAATATCTTCCACATTGTTTCAGTCCTCTAGAATTTGTTTAGACTTGCCTTATGGCTAAATAGATTATCTTTTTTTTTTAAAAAAAAACAAAACCTCCATATATTTTTTAGAAGTATGTGTTTGCCATTTTGATGTTAATTCTCTGATATTTTGGTCTACTTGTTTGGTCACTCTTAAGAGAGTATGTTAAAGTCACCACTGTGATGGGGATTTGTCCATTTGTCCTTGTAGTCCTTTTTTGTTGTTGTTGTCCTTGTAGTTCTGCCATGTTTTTGCTCTATATAATTTGAAGCTACATTACTAAATTAAAACCGTACCAACCTTCTGATAATGTTATATTAAGACTTGATCATCTCTTATATTCCTGTTCTTCCAGCATAACTTGGCCATTCTTGGCCCTTTGCTTTTCCATATAACTCAGCTTGGGGCGCCTGGGTGGCTCAGTGTGTTAAGCCTCTGCCTTTGACTCAGGTCATGATCCCAGGTCTGGGGTCAAGCCCCGCATCTGGCTCTCTGCTCAGCAGGGAGTCTGCTTCCCCGCCCCCTCTCTGCCTGTCTCTCTGCCTACTTGTGATCTCTGTCTGTCAAATAAATAAATAGAATCTTTTTAAAAAATCAGCTTGTCAAATTCCTCCAAAAACATTAAATAACCTGTTAGGATTTTTATTGCATTATTTTTAGAATGTTAGCTACCTCTAATGATCTACCTCTAATGGTCCATAACGTTACCCTAAAAATTAGCAACTTAAAACTGCAAGTGCTTATTACTACACCATTTCTGAGGCTCAGGAATCCAACAGCAGCAGCTTAGCTGGGTGGTTTGGGTTGAGGATCCTTCATAAGTTTGGAGCTAATTGTCACCTAAAAGGCTTGACTGGGGCTGGGTAACCTGCTTCTAGAATCACTCATGTGGTTGTTGGAAAGGCCTCCATTCCTTACTGGCTGTTGGCTCAAGGCTTCAGTTCCTCACCATGTACACTTCTCCTCAGAGCTGCTTTCAACATGACAGCTTGCTTCCCCCAGAGCGAGGGACCTAAGAGAAGCTGAGAGAGCAAAGGAGAAGAGCATCCCCAAGACAGAAGCCACTTCTCCTCTTAATCTCAGAAGGCACTTTGTATATGCCATCTCTCTGCCATGTACTGGGGGTCACACGGACCAGCCCTGGTCCAACATGGGAGAGGATGACTCAAGAGTGTGAGTGGCAAGAGGTAGGGCTCACTGGGCACAATCCCAGAGGATATCTGTCACAAAGTATTCCAGTCTTTATGCTCTCAAGACTTCCAATCCATGAGCACATCTCTATTTATTTAAGTCCTCTTATTTAATTTCTCTCAATTAATTTTTTTTTTAGTTTTCTATGTACAAGCCTTATTCATCTTTCATTAGATTTATTTCGAGGCTTTATTTATCTTGATACTGTTGTAAAACCTTTTTAAAATTTTGTTTTCTATTGTTTCAAGTATGTAACAATATCCATGATTTTTGTGTATTGACTTTGCCTTTATTTTTTGGCTTTTTACGTTTTTGTTTTAATTCCAATTAGTTAACACACAGCATTATATTAGTTCCAGGTGTCCGATATAGGGATTCCACACGTCCATACGTGACCTGGTGCTCGTCACCAGAGTGCTCTCCTTCATCCCCACCACCTCTTTCTCCCATCACCCTATCCACCTCCCCTCTCGTAACCTTCAGTTTGTTCTCTATAATTAAGAATCTCTTTCTTGATTTGTCTCTCTCTTTTTTCCTTTCCTCATTTGTTTTGTTTCTTAAATTCCACCTATGCATGAAATCATATGGCATTTGTCTTTCTTTGAGGTATTTTGCTTATCGTTATACTCTCTAGATCCATCCATGTCATTGGAAATGGTAAGATTCCATTCTTTTTGATACCTGAGTAATATTCCATTGGTGGTTATATATACCACCTCTTCTTTATCTATCCATCAATCAGTGGACACTTGGGCAGCTTCGATATCTTGGCTATTGTAAATCCTTCTGCAATAAACATCAGGGTGAACATATCCCTTTGAATTAGTGTTTTTGTATTCTTTGGGTAAATACCCGGTAGTGCAATTGCTGGATCTCAGAGTAGGTCTATTTTTAACTTTTTGTATACTGGCTTTGTAACCAATCACCTTAAATAATTCACTTATCAATAATAATCATTTCAATTACAGATTTTTAAGTTTTCTACATGTACAATCCTGTCATCTGTATGTAAATACAATTTTGTTTCTTCCATTATAAACTTCTTCCTTTAATTTCCTTTTCATGCCTTATAGGGCTATCCAGAGCGTGCAGAACAATGTTGACTAGAAAGGCAATAAACAGCATCTTTGCCTTTCCCAATCTTGAAAGGCAATCTTTCAAAGTTTCACCATTTATTGTGCTTATTTTGGATTTCTTATAGATACCCTTTGTCAAATTAAGGATGTTCCCCCCTTCCTAATTTTCTAAGAACTTTTTTAAGAACTCCATAAATGGATGTAGAGTTTTATCAAATGCCTTTACTGTATTGAGATGGTTGACTCTTCTCTTTGTTCTCTTTTTAATCTGTCAGTGTGGCACCTGACAGGTTTTTCTAATGTTAAACCAATTTTTCATTCATGGAATAAACCCGTCTTTGTCACAGAACATTATCTTCTTTATATATTGCTGGATTCAGTTAGGTAACGTTTTTATTGGGCACTTTGTATACGCCCCCCCGAGGGGGACGGGGAATGGCATCCACTTTTCTTTTCTCCTATTAGCCTTGTCGGGTTTTGGTGTCAAAATCCTGCTATCTGAATTGGGTTCCCTCTTTTTCTCTTCTTTGGGTGAATTTGTGGAATGCTTAGATTGTCTAATAGAACTTACAAGTAAATCTTTATAATCCTGGAATTTTGTTAAGGGCAATCTCTTTTACTATTGCTTAAATCTCTTTAATGGTGACAAAAATACCTATAGGTTTTCTTTATCTACCTGAGTCTGGATTTGTAAGTTACATCTTTCATGCATTTGTCCATTCTCATCTAATTTTTTAAATTGTGCTAAAATCATCTGAATTTGTATCCTATATTCTTTTCCGTTCAACAGCTACAACAAGTTTAATGATACCCTCTTTTTATTCTATTTGTCAATGAGAAGAACTAGTTCTTTTTTTAAAAAGAAACAATACCACCTCAGAATAAATACAAGATATTAACTACACAAAAGTATATGGAAGAGAAAATCAAAGTCCCCAAACCCCATTTCCTTCAGTCTAAGATAACTACTGGTAACAATCTGATACACATCCTTGCTGTCTCTTTTCTATACCTGCATAGACATATTCTTCTCCACAAAAATAGGCACGTGCTTTATATACATTTATGGAACGTCCTTCCTTTTACTTACAGTATCAACACCACCACCTTTCATGGCAATGTTTATAGCTCTGCCTCTTGCTTTCTGATGACTACATACTGTTCCATCAATGTGGATAAACTATGACTCATTCAGCCAAGTTCTTACTGCTAACTCATTTGAGTTGTTTCCCTTATTTTGTTATATAAGCCATACTCTTTGGTCCTGGTTTTGTTTTGCCATGGGTGATAGTAGAAGGAGGAAGAGAAAATCTTGCCCAAAAGAAGGTAGAACCCAGGAAGCTGTCCTGAGATTGGCTAAGAGCAAAGAAGGTGCTGCTGACCTTCAGCTCTCCTGCTGGCAACACTCACTGCCATTACCATACGTGTGTGCTCTCAAGAGATGATCTAATACCTGTTAGATGCAAAGAAATTCCAGGTATATAAATACTCCTAGGGTATTTCTAGGGAAAGCTAGAAAGGATACAGAGGAGAAAAAGGGCTATTTGGACAGAGATTCCCTGGGCTCGAGATCAGTGTGAGCATTTGCTGTGAAGCACCATTTCTCCCACCAACCTACTCTGAGGTCCCTGGGTGGGAAGGTATGCGTTGGACTTGGCCTTACAGGAGCCTCTGTCTTCTCTTGCAGGGCACATTCACATTTGAATTCCAGCCCCTCAGAGCTGGAGAAACCTTTGGGAGACTAACACTGCACAACAGTGATTTGGGCTACTACCTGTATGAGCTCAGCCTGAAGGCCACCCCAGCACTGCCTGAAAAGCCCATCCACTTCCAGGCCATTCTTGGCAGTGGTCAGAGCATCTTTGCCAAGTTCATCAATTACACCCGGCAGAAGACCGAATACTACTGCAGGGTGAGCAGCCACTGTCCCACCCTCTGCCCTCCCCTGGCCAGAAGTCTGAGCTTAAAAATAATAGGAGGAGGATACAGGGGGTGCAGAGGAAGTCAGCAGGTTCATCTAGCCTGGAAACTCCCAGCTAGAAACAAACACTATCAGGCCTGGGTTCTTCCTTACAGACTCTACCTTAACAAGCTAGGGTGGGGTGGGGTGTGGGAGTTGTGCTTCCCACAGCATGACAGTGGTCACGAGAAGAGACAGTAGTGCTTAGTGGTCATGAGTATAGGCTGTGAAATCGAACAGCCTTGGATTTGAACCCTGGCTTCACCACTAACTCCTCAAATACTTTACTAAAGTTCTCTAAACTCTTCTAGAAATGGTACTAATACCCCAACCTCCCAGGATTGCTCTGAGGCTTTTAAAAGATGCGTATAAAACTGTCTCCGTAGAGCCTGGCTCATAGTAAACGCTTATATATGTTACCTATTACGTAAGTTGGAATCCAGTTTTAACTACTGAAACAGAAACCCAAAGTAACAACAAAGTAAAAGTTATTCTTCTCTGAGATAACAGTGTGAACATGAGCAGTTTAGGCTGGAATGGCAGTTCCATGACATCAGGCATCCAGACTTTGGTCCTGATGCTCTTCCCTGTTGAGAGTTGTTTGGTCCACAGGGACCAAGACGGCTTACCATGATGTCTGCATTCCAGCCAGTCCCAGGGGGATGGCAGGGAGCTATATATATCCCTTCCACTCACATCCCCTTGAACAAAACAGCATAAGACCATACCTGGCAACAAGGGGAGCTAGGAGGCACACCTTGTGCCCTGGGTTCCATGGCTACGGTCAGGAGGCATGGGCTCTTGGTCCATCATACCAGTCAGGAGAAGCTAGGTTATGCTGTAGTAATAAACAGCCCCAATATCTCAGTGGCTTAAAACCACAAAGGTTTGTCCCTCATTTGTGTTATCTATCCAGTGAGGGTCAGCGGGGGCTCTGCCCATCACAGCCATTTGGGGATCCAGGCTGAAGGACCACTGCCAGCTCAGATGTCACCAGTCATAGTACCAGAGGACTGAAAAGATCCTAAGGGGACCTGAGCACTGGCATTCGAGTACCCTGGAGTGGAAGTGACCCCTTTCACTTCTGCTCAAAACTAACTGACAAGAACATCCATGAGGATCCAGAGTGTTCCACCTGTCATGGGTGTGAGAGAAAAGAAGAACAAGATGGGGGCGGGGAGTAGCCCCAGAAGAGGCCACACTGCCGTAACCCAGCTTGGTGTCTCTGGGCAAGTCACTTAACCTCTCTTAGCCTTGGTTTCCTTGTAGTAAAATAGGTATAATAACTAGTATTACCTATTCTTCAAGGGACTTATAAGGGCACAACTTTTTTTTTTAAGGTTTTATTTATTTATTTGACAGAGAGAGAGACCACAAGTAGGCAGAGAGGCAGACAGAGAGAGGGAAGCAGGCCTCCTGCTGAGCAGAGAGCCCAATTCGGGGCTTGATCCCAGGACCCTGAGATCATGACCTGAGCCGAAGGCAGAGGCTTTAACCCACTGAGCCACCCAGGCACCCAAGGGCACAACTTTTAATGACCTACCCAGCCTCGCACAAACATAGGTTACTTGATGTCTGAGAGCAGGTGGGCAGGGAGCAGGGGGTGGGCCCAAGCCGCCCGTGTGTCCTTTGGGCTCCTGTGCGAACCAAGCTCATTTCTTCCTCTTTCAGACTGACTGTCAAGACTTCCACACGGAAAAGATCATTATCGCAGCCCCAGGGGCTCAAGGAGGCACCGAAGTCAGTGTGGAAGTCTATTTTGAGCCCAGCCACCTGGGCGAGACCAAGGGCATCCTGACGCTGTCATCGATTATAGGCGGGGAGTATATCATCCCCCTCTTCGGAGTGGCTCTGCTCCCGAAGCCCCAGGGTCCCTTCCTGATCCGAGCCGGGTACAACATAGTCATCCCCTTCAAGAACATTTTCTATCATACGGTCACCTTCTCCTTCATCGTGGAGAACCCAGCCTTCTCTGTTCGTGCCGTAGACTCCGTGCGGCCCAAGAAGATCAACAATATCACCGTCTCCTTTGAAGGAAACCCATCGGGCAGCAAAACACCCATCACCAGCAAGCTGATTGTGTCTTGTCCTCCCAGTGAAGGCAATGAAGCAGGGGTTAAATGGGTTTATTACCTGAAGGGGATCACCCCTTAGTGGTAACTGAGGTCAGCTGCATCAGTGGAAAGTCATCTCCCCAGCCTTCAAATGTATGTATTATTCAACCCTGGCAAAGAATAGAGAATTCTACAGCTACTGTTTAATCTCCTCCTTCAAATATAAGGGCACTTATTTCCATATTATATGCTCCCCAAATATATACCTGAAATATATACAGACACATTTCATATTACACAGGGTAACTACAAAAAGGGGGGCGAAGCTATATTGTACTTTTTAAGGGCAAGTCCCTGAATTTGGTTTCTAGTCATATCCTCAACACTCAAGGAATAATCTCCATTTTTAACAAGATGACACAGATGTCACACGCATGACCTCTTATCAGATAGCACTTAGCGCATGACATTAGACCCCCACAGTGCCTTTTGAAAATCCTTAATAGCTTCAAAAGCCCTTACACATGACTCTATTTTGATAGGATATTTTATTCTGCTTTCACATAAAAGCCAAATAAGACACTATTTTCAAAATGACAACAGATGACACCTGCCCATTATTGTAGGGCCGGGGGCCAGGGAAGCTCCCTCCATCTCGGAATCCCATATCTGTTCCCCACAGAAAGTTCTTGCTGAAGGCCAGGTCCTGGAGAAATGCAGAGCCCACAGTCCCCCACTCCCAAGCCCAGCCCTGTGCCTAGCCGTCCGCCTGTAACAAGTAGTCAACGATTCCCTGCCCGCCTGCACGTCTGAATTGGCCAATTCTGCTCCAGACTTCCAGCCCATGTTCTGATTTAATTGGTCTGGGGAGCAATGAGGGCTCCCCATTCCAAAGAAACTTTGGAAGTTTCTCTTCCAAACTTGTAGAGTGGCATAGAGAACCTGTGCTATAGATCTTACGCCCACCTGGCCATTAATGCTGCAATGGAGTCAGGAATCTACTTCCAAGGGAGGACCGCACCGCAGTCTGCTAATGGTTAAACTGAAGCCATCTTGTATGTGCCGGGTGAGGTCTAAGACAGCGCCTTTCCTAAGAAGGATAGCCCTGGGGAAGCTCCACCTCCAAGTGGATGTGGGACATCTGCCTTAGCCCAACCTCTGGCCCTGGGTCCTGGAACATGTATTAGTAGGACCACTTAAAATAATAATAATAATAATAGGACCACTTACCTGTTGGCACCACCTGATGAAATAAAGATGATTGCGGACTGGCCCTGGAGTGGATTTGCTTCTGCACTCACGCCTGAGGGACCCCTGCCTCCACCTCACCCCCTCCGCATCCCCTATAGCCTACCCGCATAGACAGGGAGAAAGCACAAAAGGAAATAGCCAGTGCTCCGAACCAGCGGTTCTGTCCCGGCCCGGCAGTGACAGCATCCCCTAGGAATGTATCAAAAATGTGCATTCTCAGGGCACACCCAGACCTGCAGAGTCAGAAACTCCAGGGGTGTGGCCCAGCAACCTGTGTTTTAAGAAGCCCTTATTGCTTTTGGTGGTGTGGTGTTTTTTATTTTGTTTTGTTTTTAATGGAGGGAGATTCTTCCAACCCTTCTGTACCTCCCTGCCAACCCTCAGCCCAGTAGACCCTGCGCTCAGCTAAAGTATTTGCAGAGCTACACGCAATAGCTGATCTGCAGAACTACCAAAGATGCTGCTAACGGGATGAAGATAAACACTAGATGACAGATTTTCCAGATGCTTAAATGAGCAAAGATCGCACTGCGCAGCCATCTGAGAGGATGTGGAGATCAACGAGCGAGTGTTACTACTAGCAAACAAACGCCCAGAGTCTGATGAAACCAAGGCTTTTCGAATTGTGTTACCTACAGAAATCACCCAGAGGGCTTGCTAACCTACGGGCTGTTGGGCCCCATCCCCACAGGGTCTGATTTAGTAGCTTTAGTGGGCTTGAGAATTTGCGTTTCTGCCAGGTTCCCCATGAGGCCAAGGGTCCCGGTCCGAGGAGCGCCCTGCCCAGCACAGCTGGGCAGCCGGAGCCACCTTGCTCCAACACCACCTGGGAACGTGCTAGGGATTCAGCCTCTCAGGCTGCCCCAGACCTCCTGGATCAGCATGTGCATTTTAAGGCATCTCTAGGGGATGATGCGTACTCCACAGCCAAGAGCGGCTGCCTTAAAGGCAACTAGGGAAGTTGACCCTTTGCAGAAGCCACAGCCCTGGTGCTTTCCGTGAGAACCCTAGACACTGCCTGCTACAGACAATGGCTACTTCCCAGTGTCACCACCAGCCAAGTGGTGCCAGCTGGCCAGGGCAATTCCCATACCTCAGCCCTCCTCCAGCTCCCCAAACCACTCAGTCCAGAGCCCACAGCCTCCTGGCCTGGAGTGAGGAGGCAGGCCATCTCCCTGGGACCAAAGCTCCGCTCACACCCTGCCCTAGCAGGAACACCTCTCCAGGAAGACTTGAGATGTGATACATCTCTTCCCTGGAGATCCTGCTCATACCTTCTCTGCCTCAGAAAGACAGTAACAGAACTACTTCATTTTGGCAAACCTGGAATGGCAAAGGACCTCAAGAGAGTGCTGGGGGAGAAGCTTAGTGAAAATGAACATTCTGACACAAGCTAATGGAAATTACCTTGAAAGAGATCCATTCTCAGCAAAGCAGACCTGCTAGCCTAGAAGTGTCTGAGTGTGGCCAGCCTGGCCAGAGCTGGCCACCAGGGTTAGAGGAGTGAGCACATGAGAAAGCAAGGGTGGCCTTGGGCTTTCTTCTCATTGCCACAGCCGGTCCAGGAATACATAAATAACCTTAATTAGTTGGCATTTTCCAAGGTATGGGAGAAAAAAAAGCACCTTCCCCCACCCCCAGGAATTTCTAAACTAAAGGTAGGACAAAGCAATGGTTTGAGCTTTGAATAAAAAAACTGGTTTCTTAGCAACCTACTCCACAATGTGATTTCAGGAGAAAAGAGTTCCTTCTGGTCAAAACATTACTGTTTCAATTATTAAAAACTGTATCTCGCTATGACCCTCGGGAAACTCAGTTCACCTTTAAGAAAAAGCCAAACCAAACAGCAAAAAAAACAGATGAAATATTATATTAGAAACAGGTCCAGTGGACATGAATACACACTGGAGAAATAGATCCACATCATTCCCATTGATTTCATTTTTTTTTCGTTGTTTTGCATCAACCATCATCAAAAATCCTACACATAAACTTTGTGAAGATATTTGGAAATGTCCTTATCAGTGCCACCTGGTGTCAAGGTAAGAGGAAGAAACTGTGAAGCAAAACATTTTTTCTGGAGACAAATCTAAATTTGGAGTGGTTTCAGATTGGAGGTCCACCCCCTCCATTCATTGGATTGTGCTGGCAAAGTTTTTCAAAGCTTTACCGACTGGTAAAGGAAAGCACTTTTTTCACAGATTTTTCTAGACAGAATTCCTCCATGACTTACTGAATTTTGGGTTAGCTTTTTGTACTTGTTTCTATGGCTGCATAACAGATTCCCACAAACCCAGCAGCTTAAAACAACACAAGTTTCTTATCTCACAGTGTCCATGGGTCAGAAGTCCAGAATGGACTCAACTGGGTTCTTGGCTCAGAGTCTCACAGGCTGAAATCAAGATGCCAGCCAGCCGCATCTTCATCTGAAAGCTCAACGAAGAAAAGATCCACTTCTGAGTTCTCTTGGTGTGTTGACAAAATGCATTTCCTTGCAGCCACATAATTGAAATCCCCATTTTCTTGGCGACGGACAACCCTCAGGAGACCACTTTTGGCAACTAGCGGCCATTCTAAGGTCTTCAACATGTGGCCCATCATGGTTGATTCACTTTTGTTACTGTTTACTCTTCAAGGTCAGCAGGAGAATCTCTCTCCTGCTTCAAATGCCTCCTGGCTACTTTTCAGGCCTCATCTGATTAGGTTGGACCCACCCAGGATAATCTCCCTTCTTATTAACTAAAGTCAACTGATTAGGGACTTTAATTACATCTACAAATTCCCTTCTGCTATATAATGTGACAGTTCACCATATTTACAAGTCTTGTTCACACTCAAGGGGAGGGGATTATACAGGGTATGTACCCAAAGGGGTGGGAATGTTGAGGGCCATACTGGAATTCTGCCTACCACACCCCCTCACTGGTGTCCCATAGATTCTGATCTATTATGGATTGAGGATAAGAGTCTATTTTCAACTTCGTTCTCAGATTCACACGCATACTTTCCACTCAGAAAAAGTACTGTCGTGTATGATGCTCATATTTAATACTCTCTGGGCTCCACTGTGGTCTAGCCCCTGTCCTAAGATCCCTGTCCACTATGGAAGCTTACAATAAGGCACTCTGTCTGATGGCTCTCCTCATTAGCCACAATACATCCATACAGTGCTTTTAAAGATTTTGCCACATAAAAACAAAACAAAACCAAAAAACCAACCCTTTAAGGTATCCAAGCACAATAAACGCACTCTCCTGAGTCCCAAATGGTGGGGTGACAGCCACTGTTGGTACCTGGGATTTTTAGGTAGTAGACAGGTAGTACTGTTTTTAATTGAGAATTTATTTTAATGTTTTAAAAACATACCTAACTATGCACAGCCACGTTTTTATGACATAAGACTAAAGTAAGAATTTAAGATTTTCGAAAGTAAGTTGGTTTGAGAAAAATGTTTTTTTATAGTACAAGTGGCTAGAATATGGCGAAACTAACGACGGAATTACTCCAATTGGGCAAACACTGCCACATGCGAAACTGGTCACTAAATAGTAAATGTACTACTGGGTTCACTGAGTATTTAGCAAGCTGTGCTACGTAAGTCAGGCTCCACGAACCCCTTCGTGCTCCTAAACGTACACAGAAGCCCACCACGCGCCTTGCCAACCACATGCAGACACTTGAGTGCCCGGACCACGCGCCCCGCACGCACCACCTGGAACCACGCGCGGGCGTGAGGGGAGGAGACGGACCCTTGTGGGCGTGGACAACCCACCCGCAGCCTGCGTGCGGGGGCGTGGCTGGCGAGGGGACGGTCCTCGAAGCGGAAGGCGGAAGCGGCTGCAGAGTCACATGATCCATGTAACATGGCCGCTGCCCCTTGAGCACTGCCGGTGCCGGGCGGGAGCGGGTAGCGTGAGCCGTTAGGCGGCCTGGAACAGGTGTGCGGGGGCGGGGTCCAGGCCCGGGGTTCCAAGACAGCGCGAGGCGGCGGAGCGAGACAGGCAGGCCCAAGGCGGCGTGGTCCATGAGCCGGCGCCGGAGGCAGCGCGGAGCCGCAGACTCCCCCGGCCCCGGCGCCGCCCGGGCAGCCGCGGGCTGAGGAGTCTCGGGGCTCCGGGGAGCGCCCGGAGCTGCCACCATGAACCCCGAGAAAGACTTCGCGCCGCTCACGCCCAACATCGTGCGCGCCCTCAATGACAAGCTCTACGAAAAGCGGAAGGTGGCAGCGCTGGAGATCGAGAAGTAAGCCGCCGGCACCCGGGTTTGGGCGTGGGGAGCAGAGCCAGGACCCCGCCCTGGCTGTGCAGGGCTCCTGCTCCTCGCTGGGGGACTCTTCACGCCTTTCCAGCCAGCTTTAGGCCCTTAGCGCAGTGCAGGAAATTAGGAGTCCTAGCTTTGCTTTTGACGGGCTGTATGACTTGGGCCAAGTTCTCTAACCGCCTGGTGCCCCCAGAGGGTTGCCGTGCGGTTAAAGCGACAAAGCATATGTGTAGTGCTGTAGCACTGTGCCTGACACACGGCTCGTCTTGCGTGTGGACTCCATCAAAACCTGCAAATCAGAGAGGGGTCTCTGTGATGGTGGAGGTGAGAAGCATGAGCATATGCTAATGATGTTGACCTGCCTCATTTCTTACCCAGCTTCTGAGAAGTGAAAGGGACTGTTGGGTGACCAAGTGGAGAAATCAGGTCCGAAATCTCAAGACTCAGAGGACTGTTCATTATATCCCTGCCCTATCACCCTTCCCTGCAGGTGGAAGGAGTAATTTGACCTTTCTTACTTCTACAGTCTTACTACACGTATGTGTAACCATGACCTGACATTTTCCTTTATTCCCCAATGTACAAAACAAGGTGTTACACTAGGAATGTTTCCTTAAGATTTTCTGCTATTCGTTTACATTTGTATTCCTCCCCCCTCAAATCTTTGTGATAAAGTCAGGTGGGTGGATGATTTCAGAAGAGCAGAGAGAATCAAGCTGTGAAACTTGACAGAATGCCAGACTGGGAGTCAGAACACATAGATGGTAGTCCTGCCAGTAGGCTAGCCACTGACCCTCTGTGGTTTTTTACACAGAAGTTACTAAAGATAAAATCAAAATTTCAAATCCAGTTACCCATATTTCAAATGTTCGGTAGCCACGTGTGGCTGTGGCTACCATAATGGGCAGCAGAGGTCTTAGAACCTTTCTGTTGCTGCAGAATGTTGGACAGCTCCAATCTAATCCATGGTATGATACTCATTCTTTGACCTTGGGCGGATTGCTTCACTCGGGGTTTCTTAACTTCAGCACCACTAACATTTTGGGGACAGATGAGTCTTGGTTGTGGTGGGCTATCCTGTGCACTGTAGGATTTTTAGCAGCATCCTTCATCTCTACCCAGTAGATACCAATAGCTCTCTGTCAGTTCTAACGACCAAAAATGTCTCCAGTGTCTCCAAGTGTCTCCTGGGAGTGCAGATATCACCCCAGGTGAGAACCACTGCCTTAACTGCTCTGGGTTTTCCTTTCCTCCTCACCTAAGCGGTTTGGATTGTGTTAAGAGGACCCTCTCATTCAGCACTAACATTCCGTATGTCCCAAACCACCTAGCTGCTTCTCTCATGAAGCACCGCTTTCTGGTCTGCTCTGTTTCCGTACTTCCGCTTGTTTATGCCCTGGCTCTTACTAATGCTAGTGAGTCTTAAAGATAAGGATCACTGTACTGAGTAGGAGACGCAGAGCTGATGTATCGACGTGGCTCCACGTCCATGGGATTTATTGGCTTTGAAGCTACACTGACACCCGATTTTGGTGATCACCCAGTCTGTTCTCAGGAATGTCTGATTTTCCTCAGAGCTTGAATTATCTGTTGAGTCCTTGACTGAGGTATTCATCTGAGCATTACTGTTGCCTCAAGCATAGCGCATTAAGTGCTCTTACTCTGCGGGCTCTGCCGTTAGGGTTTTGTCTTTAAGGGGGTTCTTTTTGTATTCGACATTGCCCTTGATTTGTGGAATTCAGAGAAACCTAGGGACTTAACTAGACTATGGACTCCTTAAGCGCAGAGACCCTGTTTTATTTATCTTCAGCACTTGACACAGCATTTGATGGTTGGTGTCTTGATGAGTAAATGACAGTACATTTTTGGTGGGGAAGTAACATTGCATTCTAAGGACTTTGCTACCCAAGAGTGTGGCCCACAGACCGGCAGGGTCAGGATCACCTGGGAGCTTGTTAGAGATTCTCCAGCCTCGTCCCAGTCCTCTGGATCAGAATCTGCATTTTGATGAGACCTGTAGGTGATTTGTGTATGTACATTAAAGTCTGAGAAGCACTGGTGTAGAGGGCCCTGATCTGTTTCTAGCCTTCTTTTGCCGTACTTGGAATGTGGAGTGCCCGTTAGGTATTTTCCCCAATATATGTATCACAAATTGCTTAGGGATAGATGGTGGCTTATCTCTGCTTCACCAAAGAGCTCTCTGGCATCTCTGCTGAGGAGGACACTAATCCTGTTGGATCAGGACTACAGCCTAGTGACCTCATTTAACCGTAATTTCTTCCTACAATTGTAGACCCTGTCTCCAAATACAGTCACAGTGGGGTTTAGAGCTTCAACATGCACGTTGTTGGGACACAATTCAATCCATAACCCTAATCGTTTAAAAAAAAAAACAAAAACGATCTTGCGTGAAGCGCTCTCTGCCTGATTTGGGAAAGGAGGGTAAGGAAGCCTCCCTTCATTTGGTCATTGCACACCCCTCATCTCTTTATTTTGCGTGGCTTCAGTATACGATCTAGGTGATGGCATTTCACAGACGAAGAGACAGAAGATCTTGGAGGTTAAGTACTCTTCCCAAGGTCTCACAACTAGAACCTGGATTAAAAACCCAGGTTCATCTGTCTCAAAAAGCTTCCCCACTGCAGTGAATGGGTTTCCCTACCAAGAAGAGCACATGTATTGAATAAAGGAAGTTTCATACTTGAGCATTTCCATGGTTGTTTTAACTGCCATTTTTGGTTTTCCAGAAACATCTGTTCAGTTGGACAGAGCCAGTGCTGCATATGTTTTTCCAATGAAGGATTAAAATTCATAGTAAAAGGAGGGCGTTTTTTTTTCTTGATGACGGGACTCTCAGACACTAAAAATGCAGAGATGTGAATGTGTAGCTCAATAGAACCTTGAACTCCAGAATCTCAAGAGCAGGCTGGGTTAATGACCGAAGATCTGATTGCTAAATGTGTGAGCCTGATGTGCGCGGTCCTGGAGAGCTTTTCCCTCCACAGCCTCCCACCAACATGCCCACACAGTTTGCTAAAGAATAAGGCTCTTGCGCTAGGATTTTAGAATGTCTGTTTCAGGTTTGGTGGGTTCTCAGTTTCAGGGGATATAGTCATGGATCAGTCCTGATGAAAAGGTTGGTAAGACCCTGGCCAGGCTGTGCTCTCTAGGAGAGTGTAGTGTGGGGGGAGAAATGCCAAAAGGCACTTGGAGAACTGCAGGGGATGCTCGCTGAGGGGGCGGTGTCCCACTCTCTGGCTCAGAGTGGCCCTCCACTGCAGTCTCAGAGAGATGGTGGCCTTCATGGTAACCAGGGATGGGCTCAGTACTGAGTCTCTAGTGTTCCTGAACTTTGAGTTTCAAAAGCCAGCAAATGTAGGGGCCTAAGCCTTGCCCCTGAGAACACGAAAGCCCGAGGGGGGGGTGGGTCATGGGATAATGCGTCCTTTGCCTCCCGGAGAGGAGGCAGGGATCCTTGGCACTGGGTGATCAGATAAAGGTTAACTGTTGAGTTTGACCTGGCTCTGGAGCCTGCTGCAAGGAGACACTGTTTATTATCACCAGTGGCTTAAGGCAGGCATGGGTTACTGGATGGAATCAGCAGTAGATTGCTCAGTCCATGGGTTACAGACCCATAGCTAGGGGCTGTGTCCTGCTTATAAACCGGTTTGAGTAGGTCTGAACTGCAAGGTATTTTAATTGATAAATTTCACAGTGAAGCTTAGGTTTCCGGCTTCTATTAAGAAATGGGAAGTGTGTCTCTGTGGAGCTCACCATCCCACATAGCAGATAAGGGGGACCTAGTGGCCTCCCTTCTGGCCAGAACATGGTATCCCCAGTTTGCTTCTTGTAATGGCACGTTCACCACAACCTTTCCTTCCTTATATCTCCTGCTTGGTGCCTATCAGCATGTGAGTCTGTGACCTCTGGTTTCATTCCTCTGTGCCTCAGTTTTCTCATCTTAAACACAAACGCACCTTGAAAACATTAGGCTAAATGAAAGGAGCCGGTCACAAAGGGCCATGAGTTTCATTTATATGAAAATTTCACTTCTGTGAATTATCTAGAATAGGCAAATTCAGAGAGAGAAAGTAGATTAGTGGTTGCCTAGGGCTTAGGGGAGGGGATTTGGGGAATATGGGGAGTGACTGCTAATGGGCACACACAAAAAAACCACTGAACCACACGCACTAAAAGAGTGAATTTATGGTATGTGAATTACAGCAATTTAAAAAAACTAAGGGTTGTGTTTTATTGCAGTGAGGGAAGCACTCATTAAGTGGTCACAGTTATTGTCACCTGAGATTCAAACAGCTGCTGTCTCGAACTCGTTTCTCCTTTATGGTCTTGCCGCTGATTCCAGCCAGTGGAAGCTTGTTGTATTTTGTCCGTTAACTCTGGAGCCTTTTCAGAAGGTCTTTGGTCCTTGCTCAGAGGCAAACATTACACTTTCTGTGTTCACTTAGTGGAGAGTAGTGAGCAAGTGGAAACCAAATCACTTAAATACTCAGCCGAGGAGATGGACATGTTTACCGAGATTGTCTCTAGGAAGTTGCTGCCCAGATATGTCATCGGAACACAGCCCGTGATTACAGAGAAGCGCAAGAGATACGTGAACTCGGCAAGATGAGAAAAGGCAGCAGCCCAAGTCCACACTGAGAGCTTCACAACACGAGAATAAACACAACTCTGGATTCCTCTTCCTCTCCTTTTTTGGGGCCAGGAGCATGGCAGGTTCTCAGTCCACGTTTAGGGAGTGAACGTGATCTTGTGTGGTGTGTGCGAGACCACAGTCTGTCTCTCGGATTCTGACTTCACACTAACACTGCTCTGGGGGCATGTGCAACACAGAGCACATTCCATGCCTTCTCTTATTCTCTCGAAACAGTGTAAGGTCGTTGAAATGAGTGGCCCCACCTTATAGCCAAGGACGTCTCCTCTGAAGACACAGGAACATAAGTGCAGTGACCAGTGACCTGGCTGGGACATTTGGACATCACCAGATGAAAAGGGTTTAGGATTCGATGACATGAGAAATGTCAAGTGATGGCAGCTGGTAGGATGAGCAGCAGCTGGGATGTTTGAGGACGGAGGATGTGCAGCGTAGCAGGAACAACTTTAGACCTTGGAGTCAGGAAAACCTAGGTTAATTTCTGCACCTGTTGTCTATAAGTTGCGTGACCTTGTTGTTTTTTTTTTTTTTAAGATTTTATTTATTTATTTGACAGAGATCACAAGCAGGCAGAGAGGCAGACAGAGAGAGAGAGGAGGAAGCAGGCTCCCTGCTGAGCAGAGAGCCTGATGTGGGGCTCGATCCCAGGACCCTGGGAACATGACCTGAGCTGAAGGCAGAGGCTTTAACCCACTGAGCCACCCAGGCACCCCGTGACCTTGTGAGTTTCTTAACATCTCTGAGTCTCAGTTCCTTCCATCAGTGGGTGTTGTAGTACTTAACCCAAGTGTTTGTTTTAAAGTTTAGGTAACGTGGGTAAGACATCCAGCATTTATCACCTCGCAGCTAGGAAGTGCTCAGCAAGGGGTTACTTACTTCCTGCCTTCCCAGTAGGAGTCCGGCTGGAGAGCGTTTCAGAGCATCCCCAGGGCTCCCTGTGTGTGGTGGAGGGATGCTTCAGGGATGTCTGAGCACTGAACAGGATGGGGCAGTGGTGGAGAACGCTGCATTTTGCTTAGGGCCTCTGTTCTCCACGAGGAGAGTTCGCCCTGTCACTGAGTGCATTCGCTGTGCAGCTTTGGTTTCAGAAGACGGGCGAGAGGACCTGGTATACAGCTGCAGGGGCTCGGGTTTTGACGGGGCTCATGGGTTGAGATCCTCTGTGAGCCTGGGCAAGGGGACTCAGTTTCCCTGAGGCCGTCTCACCTCTGCAGGATGAGACAGTATTCAGAGCAGAAGGAGGTGGTTCCACGAAGAAACAGAAGTCCTCAGTGTAGAGTGTCCCTGGGAAGGCGTCCACCACCTGTCTCTTACGGGCCACGATTGTCGCCGCTGTGTTGCACAGGCCAGGGGGGTCCAGCATGGGGCTGTGGTTGTGTTGCTGAGACGTTGGCCCTGGGTTTCCTTCTGATGAAATTTCCAAATGTGTCCTCCCCTGTCAGGGGTTTCTTCTGTCGAGGAGGGGAGCATCGGTGTGGCACCACACACTGTTGGGGGCTGCGTCATGAGCTTGGAGTTGCCACTTTGGGTTTGTGTCTTGTGGGGATGGCTGTTCCTGCCGGCTGGCGACACCTCTGACCGCGAGAGTGGAGGCTCCGGGCAGCCTCTAAGGACACCTCCTCAGCCCCTCTTCCCCAGCACACAGGACAGTAGAGCCTGTGACCTTTACGTCCAGGAGGGTCCCAGGGATTTGTGATCGTGCGAGTTTCTGGGCCAGATACTCACTTCAAAACTAGTGCGGCTTCAGATCCCCGCCTGTGGCTCGCGGCCGTGGATGAAAGAGGAAACAATGCGGTCTTTTGAAGAGAGGTTCGGCCTGCAGCCGGCACTGCCTGGAGTTTCAACTTCACTTAACTCTGCCTCCCTTTGTAGTGCGTTTTTCTCTCCTCACGCTCCTGCGAAGTGGAAAGGCGAGTCTTGTCGCAGGGCCTGTTTTGGAGCACCTCTTTGGACAGAGGGCTCAGAGCGCGCCTCCGCCCCTCGGCAGCAGGCCTCCGGAGCGCGCCGTGGCTTCTGCATCTGTCCCCAGCCACAGCTCAGGTGACCTGAGCCCTTCGCGCTGTGCCTTGGGGAGCCAGTAACGGTGCCCTTTGCTCCTCCTAAGTTGAAACCTAACCCTCGGGCTGAGAACCCACAGATACGATGTGGTTAAGCCAGCGGGGTAGGTTTCGAAGAGTTAGGCCGCCCCATGTCGCCTGTACGGCAGCATGGGGCTCTGGCCATGTTTGCCCCACAGCTCGCTGCCGGCCCCTCGGCCCCGTCCCCAGGCCGCGCCGGCTGTCCCGCACGTCCTGTGCACACAGCACAAGACCCCGAGAGGGGTGGCATGAGAGACGCAGGGGCTCCGGTCTGTCCTCAGGGACTTCAGTCAAGGGACTGTGGAGACAGAAATACACACCTGAGAGTGACAGTGGCCTTGGCCAGTGTGTTGCTGGGAAGAGAAGGAGAGGGTCACTGACTCCTTCTGAATTCAGAGGAGGAGGGACCCCTTCCTGGGATGTTCCGGAGAAGCAGGGGGGATGGGTTCATAGGCTTCGAAGGCTGGGTGGGATGTGGAGCAGGACCTTTCCCGGGGAGTGGGGGGAGGGAGCCCTAGGGCCAGAGGGAGCAGGGCCCAGGTTTACAGGGCGAAGGCGGCTCTGTCTGGAGTGGACGGTTACGCAGGGCAGTAAGACGAGCCAGGTCAGCCCGGTGCTCTTGTGGTTGCCCCAAGGGCCAGGCAAAGAGTGTGGCCGTGACTTATGAGACAGCTTTTCCCACTGGAACCCCAGGGCCTGGCCCACCGAGCCAGCCCCAGTGTTCTCCAGGCTGCTGGCGTTGGCGAGCGCGTTCTGATGGCTTCCCCTTTCGGGGGAACCATTTTCTTGTCTTCTTCAACACATCCCCAAGTGTGCGGGGTTCTGGGGCCAACAGACTTAAACGAGTCACTATTTTTGTGGTGGCCTGAGGTGCCCTGTGTTGAGCCCTGGAAGGATTCGGGTGGGGAGGCCGATGGTGTTGGCGTCGAGTAAGTGAGAAGTGCTCCTGGGGGGGGGGGGTTGCTAAATACAAACCAGCCTCCTGCTTGCCCATCCCCTGCCGTCAGGAGACCCTGGTGCTCGTGCCGGCTGTCGCCCCAGCATTAGAGCCCCATTCCTCGCACCCGCACCATGCAGTCTCTGTAGGCCTTCGGACTTCTCGGAGCTCCCCGACACCATTCGGACCCTCACCACCCTCCGCTGCAGATCGCTCTTACCTTCCATGGCTCCCCACTGCCACCAGACATAAATGCCCGCTCCTTTGCCATGCACAAGCCTGGGAGCAGCTTCACCGGCCCTGTCACGCATTCTTCTCCACCTGTGTCCTTCACTCTGCCAAACAGGATGCCTCCCTCCTTCCTCTGAGCCAGTGTTCACACTGTTCCTCTGTCTGGGCTTCCTGGTCCCGGACAGTTCCAGAACGAACACCGCTCATCCTTCAGAGCCTCTCTCATGACCCTTGCGAAGCCGTGCCCGATCCCTCCCCACCAGATGGCAGGCCTGCTCCCTCTTGCCGGCCCTTCTCGCCTCTCAAGCTTCTCACCGGATCGTTCTGTCTCTGCTTTGCACGCAAGTCCTGTGTGCCGTCTAGTTTCCTCTCCAACCTTACCCCAGCAGAGAGCCCCTCATGGCAGGGAATGCATCTGTATGCTGGCTCCAAGAGAGGGAAGAGTGCCCTTGCCAGGTGCTTGGGGACTTTTGTGGCCTGAAGCAGGCAGACAGGCGAGGCCACGGTTCTGGGGTGGCACATGCTGCTGGCACAGCTGGCTCTCTGGCGGGTGCCCTGCTGAAGCCTCATGGGTGTGCTCAGGCCCACTCTGGGTGCTGCTCGAACTTGTCCTGAGCAAAAGCACGACCTGGCTTCCTCAGGAGGGCTCTCGGCACCCAGAGCCCCTGGGCAGGCTTGCTGGGCAGGAGCAGAAGGCACAGCTGCTCAGTGGCTTTGGTGACCCCCAAATCCTGGCCTCCTCGAGAATAGGGAGGCATGGGTTCTAGATGTTTGTGGAGTCCAAGACACTGAGTATTTTTCATCAAAGATATTTAAAACTCAGCTAGAAACAAGTCCTTCTCAGTTCTCAGACTGTAGTCGCATATTCTTTAGGCAGTGTGACCTCTCAAATCCAGGATTCTCGGATTCAAAAAAAAAATTCTGCTGTTTGCATTGGCCGGGAATCGAACCCGGGCCTCCCGCGTGGCAGGCGAGAATTCTACCACTGAACCACCAATGCTCCAGCTGTGAGCAGCTGTGTGAGCACCTCCCTTCAACCCCCGTCCTGAGCCTCCTTATAGCTCTGCTGATTCATAGGCTGTAAGGCCAGGCTCTGATGCTGCCACATCAGCACAGCTGCGGGAACAGAGAGCTTCGGCTCCAGAGCTGAAGAAAGGAGGCAGACGGTGTGTGTGTCAGAAAGAGAGGCAGAGAGAAGTTGCTTTGCCTTCAGACATCAGGACAGAAACCAGAGCTGGGGTCTCTCTTCAGTAGCCAAAAGCACATGGAGATTTCAAATGACTTTGTGCTCCTCGCATGTGTGGATCCCCGTTCCATGCCCACCGTGTGCCGAGCTGCTTTGCAGTTCTCAGGTTTCACCCCAGCTTCCCACCAGAGACTGGCCAGGCGGAGTCCCTCACAGGTGGAGGGCGTGAAGGCCTTGGTCCCCACAGCCAGTGGTGCCTCCTCGGAGAGCCCAGCTGCTCTTCCTCGGCTCACTGAGCAGGGAGATGAGGTCAAATTCCCCGCGCCCTGGGCTGCGGTAGGCCAGTTCACAGCGCCCTGGGCTGTGGTAGGCCAGCTGGGTTGAGGAGATTGGCTCCTCCGGCAGGATCTCTGTGTGAGGGGAAGCCTGCCAGGAAAAGGCAAAAAGAGCAGTTCTGCATTGGCCGGGAATCGAACCCGGGCCTCCCGCGTGGCAGGCGAGAATTCTACCACTGAACCACCAATGCTCCAGCTGTTCTGTGGCAGGTCTGCCTGGCTTTTCTCAAGGGGCTGTGCCTGTGGGTACTCGGGAGCTTCAGCAGATCACTGTGCCTCACCTGGCTAGTTTGTCCAGTTTGGGAAGCCAGACCGGTTTACAGAGAACCATCCTTGCTGGGCCTTATTAGGCTGCTTTGGGAAGAGGGGGAAGGAGGGGCTTGGCGTGTGGAATTTCACCCTGTAAAGTTTAAAAAAAAAAAAAGAGGCACCTCGCAGGCCATTCGTACACCACCTTCCTGAAGTACCCATCCCTGCTCCCACATCCACGAGCTCAGGAGCCGGGCCTGTTTGGTTCACAGCTGTGTTCACAGTGCTTGGCCCAATATAACTTGCTGTATTAAATCTTCATCAAACCGTGTCAACCCCTCATTGAGCAGCCGTTTTGTGGGAGTGGTCATTGCCTCCTAAGGCGACACGTTTACTTTTGGACAGTTCTCATTACTGGCAGCTTCGTGACACTGAGCTGGAACCACATGGACGAATTGGTGCCTTTTGGACTTAACTGTCCATAAAATCCACTGGGCCAACTGGAGACCCCCATTCATGTGGCAGGCAAGCAGGGGGCCCACCACGATGGACACAGAGCAGGTAGCCAGTGAGTCCAGGCAGCTGCTTTGAAAAGTCCATATTCTGTAGACGGCCCCTTGGCTGCCCCACTGGTAGCAGTCTCCCTCACACCTGGACGATGGGATGGGCTCCATCCATCTCACAGCTCCCTAAGACACTCTTTCCCATGCTCTTCAAAAACTAGGAAGCTTCCTCATTGCCACGCTGTGAGATTCATTCTCCCTAATCTGAGACGGCCGGGGTGGCCACAGCACCCCCCTCCCCATCCTGGTAGGTCTCCCGCTGCTGCTCTGTTCTCTGGGGCCCCAGACAAGCTTGACTAGAGCTGCCTCCTGGCCTTGGCTCTTATGTTTCCTCCCGCCCAGAATGCCCCTGTTTCCTTCTCTCTCCCTGCCTCCTTCAAGGTCTGGCTGAAAGCGCACTTCTGGGAAGGTGTCCCTGACACCCAGGCCTTAACTCCGCATCTGTTATCTGGGGAGCTGGTGATCAGTTCTCAGAGACTGGTCTGTGATGGAACAAGGCCGCCCTCTGCTCCGGGCAGGGCCTGCCGTGGGATCATCCCCCAGCGTGACCACAGGAGCTCCCTTCCACGACAGGGCCCTCCCTCAGACCTCCTTTCTCCCTCAGCGTTACTTCCCAGGTGGACACCTTGGAGGCCCAGCTGCCTTCCTGGCCTCCCGTGTTCCACGGGTTCCTGATGCTCTTGTCTTCGAAGTACAGCAGCCCCTCCTGCTCTTTCCCACTGCCTCAGGCATGTTTCAGGCCTCCTTCCTGACCCTGAGGTTTTTCGGTCTCCTGTCAAACCCACCCCCACAGCCTAGCCTCCCCAGGCCGCCACCGGGAATAACCTGATTAAAACATAGATCTGAGCATGTCATCTTGTTGCTGGAAAACTGTCACTGGATTGTCTTCCTTGAACTGTCTGGCCACTCCTTCCACAGGCCAAACTCCTGTCCTTCTCTAAATATACCATATTTTTCAGGGCTCTTTGTGTTTGGCCAGTCTCTGTCCTGTACCTTGCCCTTTACTTGAAAAGTGCCTGCGGGTGTTTTCCAGATCTGGCTTGTGATGGAACGGGGCCTCCCTCCGCTCTCCTCTCCGGGCAGGGCCTGCCGTGGGATCATCCCCCAGGGTGACCACAGGGCACCTCCTGTTCAGCCCAAGAAGATGAGCGCGTGGCATTTTTCTGGCTTCCGTGGTATCAGTCGCACCACATTGCACCATTTACTTGTTTGTGTGTGGATCTTGCCCCCTGGACCGGAACCTGATGCAGCGCCATCCGTGGACGTGATGGCACAGACGCAAAGAACCTCTCTCGGGTGCGGGATTGGGGGGCGGAGCCAGTGTCGAATAAGAGTGGTCGACTGGCTGCTCACGTTGCCGTTTTTGGACCCACGCAGACATTCCCTTGCATTCTCTCAGACCCCCAGAGGTGAGGTAGGTCTGCCCTTCCCTGTCTGTTGTACCCAAAGGGAGACTGCGACCCAGAATAGGGAAACGGCCTGTGACCCCACCAGTACCTTCCAGTCGGTAGCGGAACCGGGAAAGGCCCGCCCTGAGGTACAGGACTTCCGATTCCTCTTTCTAAACAGGTCATCTCCCTGCCCCATCCCCGGCCCTGGAGCCAGCAGCCGGGGAGGGGGGGGCCTGACCCCACTGCCCTGCATCCCCTCTCTCCTCTCTCTCCAGGCTGGTCCGGGAGTTCGTGGCCCAGAACAACACCGTGCAAATCAAGCATGTGATCCAGACCCTATCTCAGGAGTTTGCCCTGTCTCAGCACCCCCACAGCAGGAAGGGGGGCCTCATCGGCCTGGCCGCCTGCTCCATCGCACTGGGCAAGGTGGGCCTTTCTCCTGAAGGGGCAGACACAGCAGCAGTGGCCCTCGCTTTCACCGCCCGGCCCCAGCGGTCTGCCGCAGACGTCCGCTTTACGGCCATCCTCGCCACCCCTGAGACCCGCTGGGCGGCCGGGCTCCGCGGCGGTGTGGCCTCTGGCCCGGGAGGCTGACTTGCCCAAGGCCAGGCCTCACGCGACGGCCTGAGCCGCTCCACGGGAGCCGGGATGACCGCCGGGGTGGGGCGGGGGGCTGTGGGCCCATGGCCTGGCCCACCTTGAGCCGTGCCTCCTTCTGCCCCCACCCCCGCAGGACTCGGGGCTGTACCTGAAGGAGCTCATCGAGCCCGTGCTCACCTGCTTCAACGACGCCGACAGCCGGCTGCGCTACTACGCGTGCGAGGCGCTGTACAACATCGTCAAGGTGGCCCGCGGCGCCGTGCTGCCCCACTTCAACGTGCTCTTCGACGGGCTCAGCAAGGTGACTGCCCCCGCCGCCCGGGGCCCACGGGACCCCTGGGGCCCCTCCCCACAGAGGCAGGCGAGCGGATGAATGCAGGCCTGCGGGCGCCTGCCGTCTGTGCAGTCTCATCATTGTCTCTGATGGCCTTGGGGGGACGTTTGATTTTTTTTTCCACTTCTCTAGTAACTGATTTTTATCACAGTTGATGAAAGTGTCAGTCCCCCAGAGTGCAGCGGAAACACAGGCAGTTTGAGGAGTCCCAGCCCCCCTTACAGAAGGCGAAGACGGTGAATCCCTAGTACAGACTGTATTTCCCCCAAGAGGGCAGCACCCACTGTAAGCGCTAGAAAAAGCTCTGCTTACAAAGGCCGAGGAGCCCCTGACACAGTGTCCTCCGGGCGCACCTCCGGGCAGAGCGGCCTCAAAGCTTTGCAGCCCGGCCGACCACCCCAGTCATCCCCAGGCCACCACCTCGGTCCCCACCTCCCAGAGCGGAGCAAGGACCCAGCGTGTTAGGATGGGAAACCCCTGAGGAAGGTCGGTGGGAACCCAGTACCTGGCCTGGTGGCAGCCAGTGCCAGAGGTCCCCCACGCGGAACCAGAAGTCTGCGCATGTCCGTTTCTCAGCCACGTGCCATGTTGCCTGTCCCTACCTCCTCGCCGTCCTTCGGTTGAGTCCCTGAAGAAGGTGCCTGCCAGGGACTTGGCTCTCTGGGTTTTTAGTAGATTCCTGGTCCTGTATATTGACTGTAACCATCTCTTTGTTTTTGAACCTCTCATAGTTGGCTGCAGACCCAGACCCCAATGTGAAGAGTGGATCTGAGCTCCTAGACCGTCTTTTAAAGGTAGTACTTGGTTCCTACTTTTATTTTGGAATCTGTCTCTTCCATCTGTCTAAACAGCTTATAAATTTTGTCTTTGGGGTCGCTCTTCCTATTTTTTCGGGGCACCTGGGTGGCTCAGTGGGTTAAGCCGCTGCCTTCGGCTCGGGTCATGATCTCAGGGTCCTGGGATCGAGTCCCGCGTCGGGCTCTCTGCTCAGCGGGGAGCCTGCTTCCCTCTTTCTCTCTCTCTCTCTCTCTGCCTGCCTCACTATCTACTTGTGATCTCTCTCTGTCAAATAAATAAATGAAATCTTGAAAAAAAAATTTTTTTTTCATTTATATACAACAGAAGTACCTCTGGTGTACAGTTCTTGTTTATTTCATTGACTTGTGTATTTCTTTGAGAGAGAACACAACTTGGGGTGGGGGGGGGGAGAGGGAGAAGTGGATTCAGTCCCAGGACGCCAGGATTATGACCTGAGCCAAAAGCAGCCGTTTAATGAGCTGAGCCATCCAGATGCCCTCAGTGTACAGGTCTGTGACAGGTGTAGACTTGTGTCACCAGCACAATCAGAATACAGAAACATTCTGTCACCCCAAATATCCCCTCCTGCTAGCCACACCCAGGACAAAGAAGAGTGCCCATGCCCTCCCATTCCCACCCCGCTCCCAGTGACAGGGGCTGCCGATGGTCAGCTGACCAGAGCGTGTAATCAGATGTGGGGTTTTACTGTGTGATTATCCTCTTGACTCTGATTCCTGCTTTTACCCCAGTGTTTTTGCTCTTCCCTTGGCCTGTGCGAGGGCGGTTGCTCTGGGACCGCTCTGGGTTGCTCCTCCGTAGCCGGAGCTCTGTCATTTTTGTCTGCAGCCCCCTAACCCCTGGAGCTGGACCCTGGGCCCATAATTCAGTCAGGTCAGGCTGCCCTTGGCCTCTGGCTCGTAGCAGCTCACGTGCCTTTGATCCACAGGACATTGTGACGGAAAGCAACAAGTTCGACCTGGTGGGCTTCATCCCTTTGTTGAGGGAGAGGATTTACTCCAACAACCAGTACGCCCGGCAGTTCATCATCTCCTGGGTAAGGGCCAGCCCCGTGACAGTTTTTCTAGCCATAGGGAGCCTCTGGTTCAGTAGGATCTGCCCTCTGGCACACCCTGGGCAGTTCCTGTGGTTGAGAGTAGCCTCACTGTTAAACCTCTAATGGCCAGTTACGTAAGGTAATCCAGACACACTTATTCCAGTCTGCCCCAAAGCCCGTCATGTTTGCCCCCGTGATGCAGTCCTTTCCTTGTCCCGGGAAACACCCCCATGTCTCTTTAAAGCTGGGGTGCCATTGTCAGCAGCCATACCTCTTCAAGCCTTGTCTGTCCTTTCCCTTCTCCCTTGGAGCCAAGTCACCATTCTCCCGCATGTTTAACAAAAGCCCTGTCTGGGGGGGTGGCGGGGGGTGCTGTAGGGCCATGAAATGCACCGTCAGCAGGGCCGCCTTCTCCCTGCCCAGTCCCAGAACACTGGTGAGGAGCAGACGAGGGACTCCAGGCTGGTGTAACTTTCCCTCCCGATTTCTTTCCCTGGGTCAGATCCTGGTTCTGGAGTCTGTGCCAGACATCAACCTGCTGGATTATTTGCCGGAGATCCTGGATGGGCTCTTCCAGATCCTGGGCGACAACGGCAAAGAGATTCGGAAAATGTGAGTGGAGGGAGGGGGCGGGCAGCTGCTCAGTGTGCACACGCCCCCCACACCCAGCAGAGGGGTGGCCACGGGGGAATAAGTTCAGTCCCTTCGTCCTGGCTCACGTGCTTCCTGCCTCGCGGGAAGCTGAGAGCTCGTCTACCCCCGGCAGCTGCGAAGTGTGGTCCCCTCTCAGAGGGCCCCCCCAGAGCAGAAGCGGGCACCAGGAGAGGGTCCTCCAGCGCTGGGTGGTGTGTGCTAGTTTCCTTCTCCTGCTCTCGTCGGTAGGTGTGAGGTGGTCCTTGGAGAATTCCTGAAAGAAATTAAGAAGAACCCCCCCAGTGTTAAGTTTGCAGAGATGGCCAACATCTTGGTGATCCACTGCCAGACCGCAGGTGGGTTTGAAGGCCCCGTGGCCCCCGCCACCTCCTTGGAAGCAGCAAGAGCCCCGGTAGGAGTATGAACCTGCCCCCAACTGGACGGGGGCAGTGCGGTGGTGGGGCCCTGGGGGAGGGAGATCAGGTCCTCCGTCACTGCGGAGGCCTTGTGTTTGGTCTGACCTTGGAGTAAGAACTGGAGACCGTCTTGCTGGGAAGCTTGGCATTTCACTGTGAATTGAAACGCTTGCAGGTTGGGACTGTATCCATGAGCTTCTGCTGAGTATCAATCCCCCGCAGAACTGACTGCCTCACGAGGCGGCTACTTAGTGTTGGTCAGGAATCTCTAGGTCAGCCGGATAGCTCCGTGCACCTGGGCCAGGCTTAGCCGCACTTGGTTATACAGCCACAGTCCACTGAGGGGTCCTCTGAGGCCGGATGGTCTGGGATGGCCTCACTCATGTCTGCCAGTTAGCTGGCTGTCACCTGGGAAGCAGGGACCATTGGTCCATGTGTCTCATCGTCCAGCATGCTAGCCCAGATGCATTCACATGGCATCAGTGAGGTCCTAAGACCTGCGGTAGAGGGGAGTAAGGCCTCCGGAGGCCTGGGCTTGAATCCGCCACACCTTCGCTTCTGACACCTCTGCTGGCCGCAGGAGGAAGGCCAGCCCAGACTCAAGCGATGGGGAAGTGAAGTCACCCCTTGATGAGCGCAGCTGTGGAGCCCCTTTCTGGGTGCAGAGGGTGGCGAATCCTGGCCACTCTTACGTCTGCGGCAACATCGTCGTGCCCTCCCACCTGGCACCTGTGTGGATCTTTGGAAGGCAGGAGAGTATCCGTGAGGCTAGAAGCAGTGCGGGCCCTCGGGTCTCCTCCAGTCCCTTCCTCAGGCTCTGCTCAGTGGGAGGGAGCGCTCCGGCTGCTCATGCCGACCCTCCTGGAACCACCAATTCCTCTTCCAGATGACCTGATCCAGCTGACGGCCATGTGCTGGATGCGGGAGTTCATCCAGCTGGCCGGCCGGGTGATGCTGCCCTACTCTTCCGGGATCCTGACGGCTGTCTTGCCCTGCCTAGCCTACGATGACCGCAAGAAAAGTATCCTTTGCTCCGAAGGAAGCTGTGACATTGCGGGACCCTGGTGTGGGAGGATGGGAGTTCCCTTATGATCCGTAGTACCTCCAGATAGCCCCTGGCACCTAGGAAGCCAGCGGCAGAGCAGGACACGGACAGGGGGCGCCGGGGCAGCACCAGGGACATGGCGCTAGCAATGTTGTCCCCAAGCCTGTCGTCCCCAAGCCTGTCCTGCTTGCTTACAGATCTGGAGCAGCTCTTCCAGGTCCCACAGTTCCAAGCCCATGAGCTCACACTGCCCTGGGGAGTCCTGTTGGAAGGAAGCCCACCAGGAAAGGTCCTACGAGAAGACAAGAGCATTTCACAGGGACTCGGGGCAGACTGTCCACCAATCCACCCCCCTGGGGGGGACCGAGTCCTTGACCAATGCCAGTGACATCAGGTTTAGGGAACATCCCTGGGGTGCGGCTACTCCTTACATCAGTGGATTCAGGCATCAAGGAGGTGGCCAACGTGTGCAACCAAAGCCTGATGAAGCTGGTCACCCCCGAGGATGACGAGCCTGACGAGCTGAAGCCAGTGCTGCAGAGACAGGCAGAGCCTAACCCCGATGATTCCCTGGCCAAGCAGGAAGGGACACCCAGTGGTGAGTGGGCTCTGCCTCCTGCCCCTGCCCTCCCAGGGTGACTTGATGTGGGCCTTCCTGAACCAGCCCTGGGGACTTCCCAGGTGTCAGTTCATTTAATTCTGGTGACTACCCAGTGAGGTAGCAGTTGCTGTTCTCCCCATTCTGCAGACGGGCACAGAGAACACGACCAGGATCTGCGTTAAGCCTTTCTAAAACTTTTTTCTGTGTCTGGTGCAGGAAATGGTTGTTTCCAATGTGGGAAGCTTTAGGGCCTGGCAGAGTGGTCCAGGCTGCAGGGGTCATGTGGATCTTGGCCATAAATGTCCAGCTGCCCAGAAGCCGGCTGTCTTGACTGTGCCGGCCACTCCGGGAAGGAGGCTAAGAACGCTGCAGATGCAGCCTCTTCAGCCCTGGGGGATTGCGCTGCCCAAGTCGGGGTCTTTGCAAATGAAATGGCTCTGCCATCCTTTCAGACTCTTTTGACATTATTGTCTTATTTCTCCAAAACATGAGGAAAACCACTCTTATGTCAATTAGAGTCTGGAGTTTGATTCTCTAAATCTTATCTCAAACTCTGGCTTTTTTTTATTAAGGGGCTTCTGTCCTCCGTGAGAGGGCACTGATGAGCTGATGTTCTCCTTTGCGGAGTCAGCCAGAGAGTACGCTGATGCGGGGCTGACTCACATTTTTTAAGGCTGACAGACTCAGGTCTGGAACCTTACTTCCAGGAGCCAAAAGAATTTCTAATGCATTTTCTCCCGTCGCCATTCTCCGACTTCTCCTGAACATCTGAGCAGTATGTCAGGCACCTGAGCCCCATGGGCCTCCTGGCCTGGCCTTGGCTGGCCGGAGCAACAGCATTCCATACGCCGGACCAGCTCTAGTGTCCGGTTACAGCTGTGCATCGCTTTGGTGAGCCAGAGCAGCAAAACAGCTGGAGAGACAGCGGCCCGCAGGTGGAGCATTGGTGGTTCAGTGGTAGAATTCTCCCCTGCCACGCGGGAGGCCCGGGTTCGATTCCTGGCCAATGCAGTAGCTGTAACCTTTTGGGCAGCTCCTTGAAAAAGAAAATTTGGAGAGATAAAGCTCCTCTCAAGGCAGGAGCTTTCTTACCAGGAGAAACTAGAATCTCAGGAATAGACCTGCTTACTGTACTTTGATGTATGAGTATTTTATTATCTTTTCATTTTTAGATTTTCATTTTAGAAAAATTGAAACTGCCCCCTCCAAGAGGGAATTAGTGTAATCTTGGCATTTTTTTTTCTATTACGTACATAAAATAACATGTATGTTTTCCATATACATGTGTGTGTACATATACACATATATGTAATGAGATTATACGGTTTACATAATCCCATATCCTGCTTTTTTTGTTTGTGGGATGGCTTCTTCTGGTTTTTGTTTTGTTTTGCTTTGTTTTGTTTTTTGCTGGAGAAATTGCGACACGGAGAAGTTGTATTTTACAGTGACTTTAAAAGTTAATGCCTCTTAACCCGTTGAGTCAGAAAGCAGGATAATGGTCGCCAAACTGGAGGGAAAGAGGGAATTGGATACCCGGATATCCTGGATATCTTCGGGGGATGACGGAAATGTTCTAGAATTAGACAGCGGTGAGCTTACAGAACTTCGTGGTTTTGCAAGCAACCATCCAGTTGTATGCTTGAATAAATGGTGAGTTTTGTGTTACATGAAATATGTCTTATTTTTTAAAGAAACTTGCCTCATCCCCCAAAACGGAACCAGGCAGCCCCAACCCCACCTTTTCTGCTTATGTGGCAACACGTCAGGCCCTGTGGGAGGGAAGCACTGTCTTCTGCAGGTCGTGGCCGCTGCTAAAAACCCCAGCCGGAGCACTGGGGTTCCACAGGAGTACCCTCGCCTGCCAGAAACCAGGGTGCCGCTGCCAGCCAACGTAGCTTCTTTCACTTTTTTCGATCGTTTTCCTAAGCACTCTTGCAACAGCTCCCTGCTTAGGAGGCTCTCACGCCAGACCGGGATACAGTCAGGCAGCTTGGCTCTGGCTTTTACTGCCTCATAAACAGCATTTCAGCAGATGCAAAGCTCAGTTTCTAGTAGTTGCTAGAGATGATGACAGCTAATCTGGGGCTCCACATCCACGCAGACCTGCTCAGCTTGTAACCACCACTGTGCCAAAGGGCTGGGAGAAGGCCCCAGCAAGCCAGGAGACGGCGATGATTCAGCTGGTTGAGTCAACAGGTTCATCCCAGCGTCTGGCCCTTTTTCTCATTACTGTTTTGCTCCACTGCTCCAGCCCTGGTCACCTGGCCAGAGGCAGGAATTCCTGCCTCCTCTCCCTCATCATTGGGGAGCGCTGGGCTGCTGGGGGGAGATAAGATCCATGACGAGGCTTATCAGCCAGGCCTTCTGTGCGTGAGCGTACACGTGCATGCGTGCCCTTTGCCCTCACCTCTGGCCACAGGGCCTCTGCTGTGCCACACTGTCCCCAGCCCCTCTCCACTTGCTCTGGCTTCCCCTTGGCCCTGCCACTTCAGGGGTCCATAATGCAATGCCCTTGCTCCAAGTTCTTGTAGCTCTTGATGTAATCTGTGTTCCCTCTTCCCCTCCATGATGCTGCCTGAGTGTCTCAAGAGTCCTGGTCTAGATTCTGGGGTCAGAGTGGCCTGCTGCTGAGTCCTGGCTTTGTTAACCTCCTTTCTGTTGCCGTTGGACAAGCCACTGAGCCTTTTTAAGTCTCCGATTCCTTATTTGGGTAACAATAATAATACCCAAGTGTGATGGTGAGTTTTAAGTGAGATTTTTGCTTATATTAGCCCCGGGGTACAGGTCTGTGAATTGCCAGGTTTACACACTTCACAGCACTCACCATAGCACATACCCTCCCCAATGTCCATAACCTACCACCCTCTCCCTACCCCCCTCCCCCCGGCAACCCTCAGTTTGTTTTGTGAGATTAAGAGTCTCTTATGGTTTGTCTCCTTCCTGATCCCATCTTGTTTCATTTATTCTTTTCTTACCCGCCAAACCCCCCACGTTGCATCTCCACTTCCTCATATCATGGAGATCATATGACAGTTGTCTTTCTCCAGATGACTTATTTCGCTAAGCATAACACCCTCTAGTTCCATCCATGTCGTCGCAAATGGCAAGATTTCATTTCTTTTGATAGCTGCATAGTATTCCATTGTGTATATATACCACATCTTCTTTATCCATTCATCTGTTGATGGACATCTAGGTTCGTTCTGCTTTTAAAGCTTTTAGCATGTGGCAAAGGCCAGACACTCTCAGCAACAGGTGCTTTCATGTCAAATTGTAATACATGCATAGCACATACCTACCCCCTCAGCAAGGCTCTCAGCGCAGGGCTTTTAGGTCCTTGTTGTTTATCACCAGCCTTTCCCAGATGGGCCTCTGGTAGGTCCTAAATGAGGGACCGTAGAGGGTCAGGGATAGAAGTTCATGTGGCAGGTGAGGGGCAGAACTGTGGGTAGGGTCTCTAGGAGAGGGCTGCCAGCCACTGTTGGTGGGCATGTAATGGACTCCATCCGTTTGCAAGACTTTGACGGGCCTGGACCTCTCAGCAGCGTCTGTGGGCCCTGTAGATGCAGGTGGGCTGGACCTGGGTCCTGCCTGCAAGGAGCTCAGGGCCAGAACCACAGCTGCTCACCCACTCAATCACGTGTGGCCCTCCATGTGGTCGCACAGGACTGGGGGCTCCGCGCCAGGTCCGTGTCGGGCATCTGAACTGAATCTGTTCCTTCTCCTTGGCTCCCACTCAGCCCCCGCCCCACCCAGCATTTGACTCTGATTGTAAAGGAAAGACACGTGCCCTGTGGAGATTGGCGGGGAGGAAGCGTTCCCAGTGAGAGAGGCGCAGAGCAAGCCAGTGAAGTACGGTGTCTGGTCGATCTGTTTGGCAGCCTGTGTCGGAAGCCGTAACGTTTCAGAATATGTGCTTAGGAAATCAATAGAGACGTAGGTGAGGTTTTTCATTTTGTGACGCTCCCGGTGAAGCAGGTGTTAGCTCTCGTACTGTCCTGACGAGCCCGTGCGGTCGGCACTGGTTAGCCCGTCATACAGGTGAGGGACTGGCGGCGAAGTCAGGTGAGCCGCCCGGGGTCACACAGCTGCTGCCTACGGGAGTCCGGGCTCAGACTTGGGCCCAAGGGCTCTGAGACCGGGCCGCTCGCGCTGCTCACACCCTGACTCCCTGAGGAGGGAATAATCCAAAACAGGAAGCCACAGATGTACAGCTTGGCGGGGAGTGGGAGCACTGCAGAGTAAGACAGTCTACCATTTTTACTCAACTTGGCAAAACTGTGAAAGATTACTGAGACCCCTGTGGGAGGCTTGCTGGGGATCGACTGCTCCTGTGTTCCTGAAGTGCAGTTGTCACCGGTAGAACCTTCCTAAAGAACAACTTACCAACGTGGTTTAAAACCTAAAATGCCTGACCCTTTCCCCAGCAGCACCCCCCGACATGGGATCCCAGAGAAGTGCGCTCACACAGGAGGAGGACACGTGGAGGAGGGGAAGAGTGAAAGTTAGGAAACCATCGAAATTAATTTGATGCCTGTTTCTGGCACCGGGTCATTTCATCTACAAATGTGCGTGTTTCTAGAAATCAAGAGGGAAGAGGCCACCGGGGGCGTGGAGCCCTGGCTGCCAGTCCAGGCTGGCCCACCCAGGCTTCCCTGCAAGTCCTCCTCCCCTTTGGGCCCAGACATGTTCCATCAGCCCCAGCCCACACCTATCCTCACCAAACTGTGCCCCATCCCCTAAAGGGCCTCTGGGACTAGAGGAGACAGGCAGCAGCTCGGAGCCTTTCTGTTCAGCATGGAAATCAAGGCCCTCTTTACCTGGGGACTGGGGGGGTGGTCTGTGGTCCACAGGAATAGCACTGCTTTAAGACATAGTACAAGGTAGGACCAAAAAAAAAGGCAGAATATATCCTATGATTCCATTTGCGTTACAGAACAAAAGGAAGGAGAGCCAAAGATGGGGAGGGATACTTGCCTAACCAAAAGTTGTTACCTGCACATAGAATGAAGTAAGATTGAAGGTTAGGGAGAGATGGGCCGTGCTTATAATTTTTAGCATGAGAATGTTTTAGTTGTGTAATTTAAAACTTCTAAGAGGTCAAGGCTAGTACCATTTGAACAACAATACATAAATAATGATAGTTTTATTTTGTAACCCACAGAATAAAAAAAAAAAATATATATATATATATATAATGATATAGATGTTTGGGAAGGAGCAGTTTTTCCAGATAGAGGAATTCCAGTTAATAAATGTAGAAGGACAGAGAAAAACAGAAGATCACCACTAGGGAAACTCTACAGTCATTATTATTACAGACCCCACCAATGGATGCAAAATCTGCAGGGGAAGGTTTGAGGAAAAAACTGGATATTTGTCTAGTCTCAGGTCTTCCCCAAGATATTTACTTATTACAAAAAGGAGACTAGTAACTCAGGAAAGAAACCCAACAGATGCTACCACAATCGGATGATTAGGTTAGCACCACTGATAACAACACAGACATCACATCTCGCCGCCCCCCAACGTGAAGGCGATCACTGTGGGGTGCTCTTCCAGAAACGTAACTTCAGCCTAATCATGAGAAAACACGCGACCAGCCCAAGTGGCAACACATTCTGCAGAGTAACTGGCCAGGACTTCCGTGTTACCGAGTTCATGAAAGATAAGGAAAACCTGCTGAACGGTCCCCATTGGGAGGGGATGAAGCCAGGACAACTAAATGCAGTGAGTGCTCCTGGATTCTGTCCTGGAGCAAAGGGCATGAGTGGAAAAACCGGTGACATTCCAGTTTTGTTCACAGTCCCGTGTCAGTGCGTTTTCTCTGGTTTGGTGACATAAGATGTTGACACTAAGAGCAGCGAGGTGAAGGGCAAACAGAGGTCTGTGCTATTTTTGCAACTTTTCAAAAATCTAAAGTTATTTCCAAATAAAAAGAGTTTTGTTTTGCTCTTTTTAATTTAAGAAAATGGGTTTCACAGCATCTTACCCCTAGCTCTTGGCAACTTCTAGTCTATGTTCTGTCTTTATAGATCTGCCCGTTCTGGACATTTCACACAAATGGAATCCCTACAATCTGTGTGCTTTTGCGACGAGGTTCTTTGCCTTGGCATGTTTTCAGTGTTGATCCACATTGGAGCACGTATCAGAGCTTCACGCCTTGTTATTGCTGAATAATAGTCCATTGTACGGTTCTAGCACATTTTATTGATCCATTCATCAGCTGGTCGGCAGTTGGATTGCTCTGAACGTGGTGTGCGGTTCCGGTGTGGCCAGAAGCGCCCTTTGCTCTGGGGTACCCGTCTCGGAGTGGAACTGCCGGGTCATAGGGTAACTGCCTGAGCCCTCCAGAAATTGCCAGGCAGTTTGCCAGAGCATCCGCATTGTTCTGCGTTCCCACCCACGGTGTCCAAGGGTTTTCATTTCTCCACAGCCTCACGCGGCTTACTGTCTTTGTTTTGGCCCCCGTGGTGGGTGTGAAGTGGTCCCTCCCGGAAGCTCTGGTTTACATTGCCCCAGAGGCTGATAATGTGGACCCTTCCAGTGGTTTGTGACAACTGCTGCCCTCCAGCCAGCAGTCCCTTCTGAGACTTCCCAGATGTGTGAGCACGGGTGTCCTCCTTTTGATATCGCGGCGCCTAAAAACTTCCAAGCATGGGTGCTGTCCAGCAGACTTTGGGGAAGGAGTGGCATTGTGTCCTCGGGGCTCCCGAGCTAAGTCCTTTTCAAGAGCCAGAGTCAAGGTGTGGGGAGCTAGAGAGTCTGTGTCCTTAGAGCGGGGATCGTGTTCCCTCCAAAGACTCCAGCAGCGCTCAGGCATGACCCCTTGTTCCTCTCACTGTCCCCAGGAGGCCCCGATGGCTCTTGTGACTCCAGCTTCAGTGGTGGCGGCAGCAGCGTCTTCACACCGGCCAGGTAAGTGGCTTGTGCCAGCCGGAGGTGTTGATAGAACGCAAGTGGCCTAGATCTTTCCTGGGTACCAGAGACCGCAGGGAAGACCCGGGGCAAACTCTCCATCGGAGGGAATCTGCAGGATGCTGAGCGAACCCACTCCTGCAGCTCTGACCGACCGGTGGCCATGGGGAGAGATTAGAAGCCGCTGGGAGTCAGCAAGTACGAGCTGTAAAAAAAAGTACCACCAGTGCGTGGTGGCCATGGGAGACACATACAGATGCCTTTGCCCAGTGCTTTTGCTTGTCCGGAGAACGTGGGGCTGTTAGGACTGACAAGGTGAAGGCCCATCCAGAGGCCAAGGGCGCAGAGACTGGGCAGCCTAGGGCCTCTCCCGGGCACCAGGTCGGCTGTCGTTGCGCAGCCTTCCACGTGGGGGCGGTGCAGGCCCAGCAGCAGGAGCATCCCCTTCCCCGAGGTTCCCCACATCCTGTGTGCAGGGGCTGGCCTTCCCCCCCAGAGGGAGTTCTGGCCATTCTGTCCCTGTCCTGAGTCCCCTGGACTTGCCCCATGTCAGTTTTTCTGTGGGGCTGGCAGCGGATGGCGCTCTCCTGCCGTGGGTGGATCCTTCTGAACTCAACACTGCACCCGGGCCCTGGGGGACAGCTCGCTCCGGAGGAGATCTGCACTCAACCCCCAGAGGCTCTCTTCTCCCCAGACTTTCAGGATCTTTCCTCCCTTTTGTGTCATTTCTTCGTTTGTTATCATCTCTCAGGACCCTGTGGGGGTGTTCACAGTGTGTGAGTACAGACTGTGGATGTGGATCGCCCCAAGACCTCTCCTAAGCGCCCGAGCGAGGCAGTAGACGTGTTCCTCCCGTTAGTTGTCTCATGTTCCAGAGCACCTGCCTGCGTCCAGCCCCGTAGGTTCCAAGATGGGACCCTGACTGTGGTCCCCAACCTTGAGATTCTCTAGTGGGGAGACAGAAACAGGACAGTGGTTTCTGTGGGGAGGCTTAGTTTTGGGGACGAGCCATGGTGCCTGAGCCTCAGCTCTCCAGCTTCATGGCTGACAAGGCTGATCACGCGCAAGTGCTTCCTCGGCCCGCCCTGCCAAATGCTTGTCACATCATTGGGTCTTGCTGATGTTTAAATCCCACGGGGTCATTAGGAGTAGTATTTCCTGCATTTCTGGGCTCAGGAGGGCCAGGCGATCTGGGGGCTGCTGTGTAGAGCAGGGGTTGACGAGAGGTCAGGCGAGTGCAAACCAGCTAGGGGGCCCACAGCGGCCACCCTCCAGGACGAGAAGAGGCTCAGCCCTAAGAGGCAGTAGAACATGGAGAAAGTTGGAGAGGTTTTTTCCTCCGTTTGGAAGGATGAATTGACAGGATTTGCAAATTCACATGGTGGAGCGAGAGGAGAGACACGAGGGGAAGAATAGCCTCTAGATTTGGAGCTTGAGCCAACTCAGGATATCCTGCACTTCCCAGGCTGGGCTGGGAGGAGGAACAGGTGTGTGAGTGGGCCAGTCAAGGCCTCTGTGCCCGTGGCCCTGAGCACCCCCGGGGGCAGTTAAGGAGGCGGGTTTAGATCGCGGATTCTGGACCTGGGGGAGAGATGTGGATGGAGGTGCGGGGAGCTGGCACCCTGCAGAGGGGTCAGCTTCTGTTGTCAAGGCCATGGGAGCCTGCCTGAGAAGTGGCAGGGCCGTGTGCAGACCTGGGACTTGGGAGGTCCTCTGACAGCCCCAGGGACGGTCCGTGCAGGAGGGGCAACAGTGGGAGCACAGGAGCCCGTCGCAGACTTGTCACTGTTGTCTAGGCCACAGGGAATTGTCCTGCTCTACGAGGGTGGCAGTGTGAGGTGAAGGGAGGCCTAGGAGGAGGCAAAGATTGGATATCACGGACCGACCGTGCAGGTGGGCACAACTCTCTGCCGTCTCACTTAAGAGGCAGGGGCGCCATTTGCCAGGGCAGCTCTGGATGCCGAGGCTTGGAACTGCCTCATTGGAAGCAGGCTTCGGTTTATACCTGTCACTGCGGAGCCTGTGCCAGATCTACCCTTTTGAAATTAAAAACCCAAGAGCAAATCATCTCATGCTTTCCGTCTCCCACAAATGGCCATTTCCTCGTGGCACCTGCTGGTCTGCATCAGAGTCATGAAACCTGAGCCAAGGTGCCGGACCCCCTACTCCTTGGAGACAGCAGCGGAGGACAGTAGGGTGGGTGCATGCTTCCTCCAGTAGGTGCTGCCAGAGGGGGACTGCGCTTGGGCAAGGAGGCGCCTTCTGGAATCACCAGGACGCACAACCTGCCCTGTGACCGTCCAGCCCCATTGCCTGCCTGCCCGCAGCTCCCACGAATCCTCTGCGTAGTGGAGTGTAGCCACCTGGACACACGTCCTGACTCGGTGGCCTTGCTCCCTGCCTCAGTTTCCTCATCTGTAAACTGGGTGCAGTGATAGTACCTACCTCCTGGGGCGTTGGTGCGCCTGTGAATTGAATATATAAAGAGAATGGAATGGTGCCCAGCCGGCGGAAAGCACTTTACATGTTTTTGCAACAGTTACTATAATGAGAACCTCATCATTATACCCATTTTACAAATGAAACAGGCCCAGAGAGTTTAACTTCTTGCCCAGAGTCACTCAGCTACTTCCTGGCCAAACTGGAATTCTCAAGCTTGGCCGGTCTGCCTTCCAAGCCCACCTTTATTGGTCACACTGGGAGAGTTAGAGAAGCTTTGCATGTCAGCCTCCCTCACTCAGCTGCTGCAGGAGCCCGGGACACATTGTCATGCACACTGGCAACCGTTCGGATGCCCTGGGCCTCGCCAAGGACCGTGGTGTCCTCCGTGACATACGGTATAGGTCTCCTGGTATAGCTGGCTGCAGAAAGGCAGGCAGAAAGATCTGGAATTCAGGGCTTCCCAACTTTTAGCATCTGCTCACTGAAAAGGTGTAAAAACACTTTATGGAAAACCAGTGTTGAGTTCAGAAACAATGATTTTTTTATTATTAGTTAACTTTCTTCTAGTTTGATTAGCGATGTACCACATGAGTACCATACAAAGGTACTAACAGAGTTAGACGTTACAGACGTGAAGCGCCACCTCCCAGAGAGAACCACTAGAATTTGTCGTTATGTATTGGTCGGACCAGAAGCATTAATTTATGGGTCGGTATTGTAACAGCCACAGTAGTGCAATGCGCTTGGAAAACATAGTGCATATATGTGTAAGACGTGAGTTATGAGATGCCTTATGAGAAAATGCACAGTGGAAATGGAGTTTTGCAGACACCTTGAAATAACTCCGAAGCCCCCAGGAGTGACTAGTCTAGACTTTTTGGAACCGACACAGAAATATGCTTTAAACCAGGAGAGAGCTCCCTTCTGCTCTCTGGGTAAGGCAGGCCGGGGCGGAGGCCACCCCATCTCCGACCCCAGGCCAGCAGCAGCTCAGCAGCCGAGCCCACCATGCAGCCTGCCCTCCGGAAGAAGAGCCTGAGTTCTCGCAGGGTTCGGCTTCCCGCAGAGCATATGGGGGGGCCCAGCACACAGCAGCCGGCCCCACCCAGCCGAGCAGCTGAGAGCCGCCTCCTCAGCAGCTAGTGGGATCCTTCCCGGGCACGAAGACCAGTTCCCTGGTGCCCTGGGGTGAGCCTGCATCCCATGAGCCTCCCCTCCAGCCAGCCAAGGGAAGTGAGACCCGGACAGAGTCCAGCTAAGGGAACAGGTTTTCAGGGCATGGCTGCGTGGCCCTGAGCAGGTCCTGTACTGTCTCATCCGTGCATGGAAGGATCCAGTTACATGAACCACGAGGTCCCTTTCAGCTGTGCTCTTCTTTCCTCGCCCGCGATCTGAAGGTGCCCGTGTCTGGGGAGCTTGGCTGTGGGGGATGCCGGAGAATGTCAGGGCACAGGATGCTGCCACTCCGCGCACACCGGCTCCATGAAATCCCTCGTTGTTTGGCGTTGACACAGGGCCGCCTGAGGGGGATGCCACCGAGGGCTGACCCTTGCTTTGTCCCTCAGTAGAGACACTGAGCTGGCCGGAAGTGAAGCCAGGGACCCCCGTAAAGCAAGGAGCCCAGCTGCCCCAGGGACCATCTAGCATCTTGGAGCCCTCCTTGGGCCACTAGCGTCCCCCCAATACAGATCAGACCACGCTTTCCCAGTTTTCTCTGTCGCCCCACACGGAGACTTTGTCTACCGTACTGATAGGAAAATACATTGAAAAGCATATGTGATGACCTCTTTCCGCCTCCGGTACGTGGGGCTGCCAGGTGTGACTGGCCAGGGCGCCGCCGGCCCACAGAGGGGCTGCCATCCTGCGGCCTCCGCCAGGGGCCAGTGGGAAATGGACTCTCCTGAGCCTGGCCCATTAGGAGGCGGTGGAGTGTGGTGAGCGAGGCCACTCTAGACTCTGACTGCTCACATTCAAACTGCTGGTGCTACCGCTTCCTGACTGGGTACCCTCTGGGCCTGACTGCAGGGTGGAGGTTGGGGAGCTGGGCTTGGCGCTGCCTTCCTCCTCGCGAGGAGCCGAGGACAGTCGTTGCTGCCCAGTACAGCTCTGACTCCCCCGGGGGAGTGAAAACAAGGCCTGGCTCCCACGGACGCCATTTCGGCTAAGAAAGTAGTGGTGGCCTGCAAGGCACAGGGTCCTCCTGGCACCCTGGACCCCGTGTGGCAGCACTTGAGGGAAAGGGACTCACTGTGGACCGGGGGCTCACCAGGTGAGGAAGGAAGAGGCCGGGACGGGGTGGCTTCCGCTCCTTCCTCACAGCCTCCCGAGCTCCTCCTTTGTTAAGGCCTTGGGCTGCAGGTATGCTTCTGGAACTTCTCCAGCTTCTCAAGGAGAAGAGCTGTAATATGCCAGAAGAAGCCAGGTAGGAGGCCAGCAGGGTGGGGAAAAGAAGGACTTAGAGATGAGATAGTAAGTCCTGGTCATTGGCAGGAGCGGAGGGAGTGTCTAGGAAGTTGTCAGAGAAGAATGCCCTGGAAGCCATAGGGAGCTTATTAGCCGGACACTGTGCGCTGTGTCATCTGTGGTGGTAGCCACTGTCAGGGGGCTGCTGGGCACGTGCCACGTGGCTGGTCTGAACAGAGGTGTGCTGTCGGGGTGAGACGTGTGCTGGATTTCAAAGACTTAAGACACAGAAAAGGACATGAAATATCCTATGAAGACTTGTATGTTGATTTATATGTTGATCCCATGTTCAAATGCTACCATTTGGGTATGTTAGATTCGTCAATAATATATCGTTAGAATTGTACCTGTTTCTTGTTACTTGTTAGTACAAAACTTGAAAATGTGAAATTCCATCTGTGGCTCTCATTCTGTTTCTGTCAGACAGCGTAAGAGAGGAATTGGTGGAGAGATTGGCTGGGAGCTTGTGTTTGCCATCCTGAACTTGTCTGTCTGTGCCTTAGTTTCCCCATCTGTCTTAGGCTTCCAAAGAATCTAGATGTGTGGCTATTCTCAGAAGCCCCCAGAACTTCCGGCCACACTACTCCTGGGGAAATCTCAGGGGCAGCCCAGCCAGAGGCTCGGCACACCCAGCCCCTCCGGCTACCAGAGGACAGGAGTCCCCACTGTCACCCCTGGAATGAGCACCACAGGGAGTCATCGGACCATACTAAATAGCAGCCGCTGAGCAGTTCCAGAGCTGAGAGCGGGGCCCTTTAGGGATTCACATCAAATGAGCTTCAGAGAGGCTGCGGGCGAATTAGGGAAGCGCAGCCATCGAGTTCCTGCTGCAAATGAATAATTGAGCAGCCTAGACATGCCACGCGAGACCGTTTTGTACCGACAGGCAGCGGACCTGCCTGGCCGCGGTCCTCAGGAAAGGCAGCCCTGGGTTGCAGCTGTCATGACACCTCTGGGCAAAATACAGTATGACTTGTCGCAGAAAGAGAGCCCCTCCCTAATATCCAGGAGGTTCTCTGCCCATGCTGTCCCGTCCCCAAGAACTGCAGCCTCTGCCTGGGAACCGCGCTTGGGGCCGAGGGCTGTGTCCGTCACCATGCCAGCGGCACTCAGCCTTCTCAGGGCTGCTCGGCAGGACTTCTCTCTCCCTGGAGACCAGCGAGGCTTCGGGCCTGGGAGCCTGCGTCCCACCAGAGCAAAGCACAGTCGGAACAAGCTCTGTTTCTCAGAGGCAGAGGCTGTGTTGCCCCTTCCCCGGCTCAGGTACAGCTTCACAGGCAACTCTCAAGGCTTCTCAACTGAGCCAGGCCCCATGCCAAATGGCCTGGGGTATGGCGAGATCTCAAGCCGCGACCCCGTCCTTACTCGAGAATGTTCTTCGTTTGCCTGGTGAAAAGCCTGTTGGCTCCTCAGGCTGCTTGCAAGGCTCTCCCCGGGACTGGCCAAAGGTGGCGGGTTGGTTTTGTCATCAGAGGGTCTGGACTCCATGCCCTGAGGCCTGATGGGGCCCAGCTCAGTGACATCAGATAGGTTTTGTCCTGTCCAGGCCAGGCTCTTGCTGGGGAGGCAGGCGTGCACGCAGCAGACTGGCCCTCTTACCTTGCGTCTGGTTGTCACGGCTCCGGCCTTGGAAAGGATGGTGGAAGGCCGAGGGGGTGAAGCCAGCCCTCCGGGAGCCATGCCGGGAGGGTACCACCTGCCCGCCCCGGACCACCGTGCCCAGGAGAGGGACGTGGAGTGCAGTTCTCAGTGCTGTGGCCTTGGCGGACCAGCTCCGGTGGCTTCAACCTGGCTCTCCTCCCTAATCTTGCCCACAGCACTGAGAGGGCCCCAGTTACCCTCCACCTCGATGGCATCGTGCAGGTCCTCAACTGCCACCTCAGCGACATGGCCATTGGGATGATGACCAGGATCGCCGTCCTGAAGTGGCTATACCACCTGTATATCAAGACTCCCCGGAAGGTGAGTCCCGGGGCCCGTGAGCCCCAGACGCCCTTCCAGGCTGGGGCCTGCTTCGGGGCCCACCTTGGTTTTCAGGGCCTGTCTTGTGCTTGGTGAGCTTCTGATCAGTGCAATTCTAGAAAGCCCCAGGCAGGCAGAGGAGTGACAGCTGCTGGAGGGGCCCCGGGAGGATGTGGGGGTGGTCTGTGCGGTGTAGCGAGACCCACTAAATCCAGTGGTGGAGCAGGGGAGCTGACGGGTGGTCGCCTTCTCTGCTCTGCAGATGTTCCGGCATACCGACAGCCTCTTCCCCATCCTGCTACAGACGCTATCGGATGAATCCGACGAGGTAGGTCCCCTGTGCCCCCTGCCGTCTGTGCTCGGCTGCCCGGCCTCCCCTTTTGAGTGGCTGATGGGACCTGGTAGATGAGAGGTGCTCGTTCTGTTATTGTTTCTTAAATCGGCATCCCCAGAATTGCTCTCTTCCTATCTGGTAAAGTGTGTTGCTTCCAGGGAAAGCTGTGTTTAATGCTCTTGGCTTTGGGAACAAGGACTTCCTCCACCAGCCCTTCTCAAGAGCACCGGCTCAGTGCATGGGCAGAACACCAGCCTCGGGGGGGATGTGGTGAGGGGCAGCTCAGCTGTGGGCTGGGCTCCCGAAGGCAAGGTCTGGCCCCACTTAGCTGCCTGGCCATGAGTTAAATCGCTTCACAACTCTGCCCGTCCAGTTCCTTCTCTGCGCAGTGGGGCAGTCACAGCACATGGCTGTGAGGGTGACCTGACCCTCGGAAAATGCTGAGTGCCGGGCCACACAGTGTGAACCCGTCCGGAGCTCTGGCTCTGTTCATTTCACCCAGACCTCTTTCTGCCTTCTGGTTTGAAATTGTCCCTTTAAGCTTTGCTCTGCTGGGGTCATCAAGAGCAGAAGGGGGAGGCTAGGCCAGAGAGGGGGAAGGAGAGCTGGGCCCTGCGACCTTCAGCCGTCTAGGGGAAGCCCCACCTGTCCCCGCCCATTCTCGGCGGCATTCCATTCTGTGCAGTTAGGCTAAGGCAGTTCTTTTTCAGGACTCCCCAGCCTCCCGGCCAAGGGGCAGGATTTGCCTGTGGGAGTTGCCATCAGCCAGGATAGCATCCCTTCTCTCCACCCATGCCAGCTCCTGGCTGCCTGTCAGATGCCGGACGAGTGGGCCTTGACTGCTCCCTCTCCTTCCCCCTTCTGGGCTGTGGGCAGCTGTGGGCTCCAGGCAGAGCTGTGTGTGCCCCATGAGGTGGTGGGCATGGGAATCTGCACTGCCCATTGGGAACGTGGGAGGGGACAAGATCTTGGGGGGGAGGGGACACCGCTCACAGCTTTTTGTGCATGAGGCGCCTGAGGCTGGTACCAGGCTGTGTGGGGCCCAGGGTAGTTTTCCTGCGGCCTGAATTTGTTTTCTTGGACCTGAGCTGAAAAGAGATGCACATAGGCAAGTGTCTGCCTCTCTGTCCTCTGAGGTACTCCACATTTCCAGAAAAATCCGAAACAGATGGTCTGGGCATCTGCCCTTGACCCCACCTGGCTGTCCCTCTCACGTGTACGCGTGCACGCATGCACACACACACACACACACTCTCTCTCTCTCACTCATGGTCTCTCTCTACCTTCCCCTCAGCACCCCACTGCAGTGTGGGGCCCAGGAGGACACAGCCCGGTTCTGGCTGAGTTAGGGGTGTGACTCACTGCACAGTCACAACCCTCATTTCAGTACAGAGAGGAAGAGCAGAACTTTGCTGATTGGTTCCTTCCCTAGGACTTCACTGGAAGCAGCTGAGTTTTCAATCCTTTAAATTGAGTTGTTTAATCCCATCCAGCTCTCTCTGCTCGTGACGGGTTTCTGTGTGCGTGTGCATTTACGGAGCGGGAGGAGATGCAGTCCATTAAACAGCTCTGTTCGGGTTGCGGCTGTGGAAACTCGATTTGCTGAAGTGCCAAATGTTCTCGGAGCTTCGGGCATATCTTGTGGGCTCCTGCTGGGAAAGGATTGCTGCAGCTCTTGGGGACAGTCGCAGGGCTGAAGGGGGGCTGTTGCCGTAACAGGAGCAGAGAGTCCCTGCTTCCCCATCTCTCCAGGGAGGGAGATGGGGACCAGCATAACTGGTGGTGAGTCCTGATTCTGCTAGTGCTTCACCAGCTCCCATTCCTAACTGTCCACTACCCATCTCTTTGGCAACCTTGAGGGCATACTGTGTTCTTGGCAATGGAAATACAGCCATGAACAACACAAAGTCCCCCTTCTCCTGGAGCTTCCTTCCCGGGGTATCTAGAAATCACTCTTTGGTGGGTTTTCCCAGTATTTCCAAACACAGCCCTGATTTCAAATCAGAGCTCCCTGAGGTTTAAGACCCTGAAAGCCCATTCAGTCGAATCAGACCACAGCCAGACTGGTGGGGACAGGCCCCTTCCTATGGATGGCCTCACGGAGACTCCTTCACTGATGGAATTTAGCTACAGTGTTACATCTAGCCGAGGGGCCTCAAAGCTCAGGTTACCCCCTGTTTGGGTGATCCTTATCCACAGCTCGCATGAAGTCCTTCCTGTGCCAGGAACTGCGCTTGATCCGGGGTACCTGGGGAAGCCTCGACAATCCCGCAGGGAAGGAGTTACCATTTTCATCTCACAGTTCAGAAAACTCAGAGTGAGGGAGGTGAAGCGCCTCACAACAGCTCGGAGCTGTGAGGCCAGACTCAAAACCAGATCTGTGTGACTCCAAAGCCCATGCTCTCGTTCGCTCAACCGTCGCGCCTGCGTTCCCCCAAGTGTTGGTCCCAGCCGCCCACATCAGTGCCACGGGGAGGTGGGGAGCTTGTGTTTGGTAAGTCAGCAGCCCCATCTCTGGCTGCCTTCTCCTGTTCCTCAAGTTCTTCAGAACAATTCTCCAGGAAGTGTGGAGAGAGCTGGGAGTGTCCTACAGAAGCTTCCGCTCCCAGACCCTTTGTCTGTTTTATCGATCTGGAGAAGCTCTTTGAATATACAGAGAGGACCGGGGACGTTCCGTTGCAAATATTTTTCTCTCCCAGTTTGATTGTGATCAACTCACATGCTTCTCACCCTTGGTGAGAGTTGCTGGCCTCAGGGAACAGAGTGTGCCCAGGTGTTCCTGATACACGAGCTGGGCGCAGGGAGGGGCAGAGCCTCAGAGACCCGCCATGTTCCACGGCCCCATTGGCACGTGACCTTGCTGGGGTGTCTTGCCTGTCATTGTCACTCAGTTCTTCTCCAGTGATGCTTGGTAGTCCACACCCTTCTGGCCCCCTCAGTTGATTCTGCTTTTCCGCATTCAGGATAAGTGGCTGTTTCTTCAATATCGCCTGATCCTTGCACACTTCTTATGAAAATCCCTTTTGTCAGAAAGAATTTGCAGGTGTCCAATTAAAATTCTTGGCACCAGACAAGAAATCCTCCCATTAGCTGGAGATGCAGTTACATGTTTTCAAGTGAAAAACGCAACCCTGATTTCCACAGCACGGAATGTAGGTGCTCAGAGCTTCCTGCCGGACCCTGGTAGGGAGGTGGGCCTACTTCTTCCCCTGCCCGCAAGATGCCAGCTGCCGGCTACCTCCAAGCCTGCAGCTGCCTGCTCGAGCTCTGCCCGTGAGCCCCAGGATGGCTTCTCTCAATGTCCCTGAAGGTGTGGCCAGTCCCGAAGAGGCGTTGGGACCACCCTGAGTCCTCACCCCCAAGCACCGCTGCCTCCCAGCCTGCATCCAGAATCCTCGGGGTGTAAAGCTGGGCGTCCACTGGTCTCCATCTGTCCAAACCCATAGAACATACAGTGCCAGGAGCGAGCCCTGAAGTAAACTGTGGAACTCTCCCACCCAGGCGCAGGGCTTATCCCTGTTTCTGTAAGTCATTTTGTAAAGCTTTCAGGCCTTTTTTGTAGGTCTTACTCATCATGAAGCTTATTTTCAGTATTTTAAATTTTGTCGTGATGTTGAGTGGCATCCCTTTTCAGTAACATTTTCTCCCCAGGTGACAGTGCACCTTGATGGTTTAAGAACACAGGTTTTGGGGTCGGCAGTCCAAGAGTCTGGTCCTGGCTCATCACTCGGAAGTTGGTTCACCTTGATCTTGAGCCATTGAGCTGGTCTCCCTGAGCCCCACTTTGCTTATCCAAAAACCGAGAATAATGGGAGAGGCACCCTCCTAGGTCTGGCCTCCCAGGTGAGCATTAAATGAGGTCATGGGTATAGAGTACATGACACGTGTGAACACGTGGCAAATTCTAGCTCCTCTGATGCTGGTACTCGTTTCCGTCCAAACGGCAAGGATACACATGGAAATCAGGAAGATAGGCTCTGCTCCCCACATGCTTCCTGTCCCAGCTTCAGCTGCAAAAGCCAGAACAGAAGCCGGTCTCTGTCCTCTGTTTCCCTGCCTGTCTTAGGACCGCACAGACCCCGTGTGGATGGCCGGTGGGCAGGCTTCTTTGGGGGCTCATTGTCCATCTCCAGCCATAGGACCACCAAGGGGAAGGCAGTGAGCAGTAGGACCAGCACCCCTCTCTGTATCTTCCCCCTTCCCCACCCCCCTCCGCCAGCAGCCCCAGCCCAAGTCAGCGGGCTATGTTGGGCATCGCCGGTGGAAGGGTGGTGCTGGCTGCCCTGGCTCTGGGGGAGAGAGGAGGGAGGGCATCACCGGCAGAGGGCCGGCCTCAGCGGCTTCCGAGCTGCTTGCCCAGAAGCAAGCCTCAGGGTCCATGGAGATCCAGAGGGCACACACTCCCCTGAGGCCTCCAGAGCCAGCCCGCGCAGAGTCCTCTCACCTCTCGGAGCCAAGGTGTCCTTAATACTTCAGAGCAGAGTTTCTCATCCCAGGAGAAATGCCCCCTTCCAGTCCCCTAGGCTCCAAGGATCAGTGAGGAGAGATTGCTGAGGGGAGTTGATGGCTCATGATGTACAAGCGGAAAAAAAGAATGAGCCTTTTGTCAATGAGGAAGCCTGCACGGTAGGACGGTGAGGGCTGCCCGGGCAGCAGGGGCTGGTTCCAGGGCTGGAGCCCATGTGCCGCGTACGGGGTGTGGCTGGCCCACGCAGGCAGTGTGGCAGGCTGGCTGTAGGCAGTGATCGGGGGCATCTCTTCAAGCACCCCGCGAGAGCGGTGACATACCCTGGTCCAGGGTGACCGGGGCCTTCACTGTCCTCGACCCCACAGCACAGCAGAGGAGCGTGCAGACCCGTGGAGCAGGAAGCCCAGGGGTGGCTCTCACTTTCGCCATGTCCTGGAGGAAAGGGGGGACACAGCTGACTTTGGGGGAGACAGGAGAGAATTTCATGTTTTCATGGTCTGGGTCCTAGGAGAAATGGAGAGGTTTTCCAGTCTCTCAAAGGAAGGTGCTCACCGGGCTTGCCTTTCCTGGGGACTCTTATCACTCTGGTCTCGTGGGTCCGCCACTTCAAAGGGATTTAGTTAGTGGGGACAAGGCCTTTGCCAAGGGGATCTCCCCCCAGAGGGAGGCCCCAGACTGAGACTATCCCACTGGATTCCTTTTCTTACTCAGGATCCAGGGTGGTCGGGGCTGGGCTCTCCTGTCCCCAGGGGCGGTGCGGGGGCAGGTGCAGCTAGTGGGGTGGCCGGTCGCTCAGCGTCTGCCCCAGCAGTGGGGTTTCCACGCCATTACAGCCTCTTCCGTTGAGGGCAGCTCAGAGAGCTGATGGCCCACCCAGCACCCCCACCGCTGGCTGCCCTTGGAATCCACAGTGGGTGCTGTGCTCAGACCCCGCATCCGTGGAAGCGGCTGGGAGCCGGAGACGGCGGAAGGCGAGGTTGATGGGGCGGGTGCCCTACTCAGAGCACGTTGTTTCTATTGTGACCACTCGGCCTGGCGCTCTTGGGCTGCTTTTCATTATCCCCAGTTTGACTTAAAAGGACATCCAAGTGTGAGGAGGGTAACTTGCTCAAGCTCATTTCGCCAGGAGCCAGAAGTTGGGTCTGTCTGTTCTAGAACATCTAAAAGCACACAATAGCTGACCTCAGTGCAGAGCAGGGGTCCAGGCAGGGTAGAGTCGCAGCGTCATTCAGGCTGTCGCCCTCTCCCCTCTTCGGTTCTGAGCACCGAACCTTGACCTGCCCTGTTGGGCTGCTCGCCCTCCCAGGGCCCGTGCCAAAAGAGTGGTGCTGGTTGCTGGGCCAGCGAGGGACGGTGTGGGAAGTGGCCTGAAGAGGACCGAGAGGGCAGGCCTCTGCCCTGCACTGCCCCGCTGTCCGTGGGACCCGGCACGTCCCCGGCACCTCCTTGCCTCCATCCAGCGCACTTGGCCTGCTCTGCGTTCGTCCCGTCCAGCTCTGACTCTGTGTGGTCCTGACCCCACTCCCTGGAATACTAATGGGGCGAGCTCGGAGTGGACCGTCTCCCAGAAGAATGGGGTTTGCTCCTCCTCCTGAGATCCCTGCCTCAGTTTTCCTTTCAGTCCATTTTCATCGCCTCCACTCTCCAAAACAAACAAAAACAACTCCTCCTCTCCCGTCCTCAGTCCCCAGGACTCCTTTACAGTCAGGTCATGCCTGCAGGGCAGATACCAGCCAGAAAACCAAGGGGCCACACGTTGGGGGCCAAGAACCTGGTTCCTCTTGCCGAGAGTTCCCCCAGCCTAGGGAGGTAAGCTGGGTCCCGGCAGGGACAGCGCAAGCAAGAAGAAGGCCCTCGCCTGCCATAGCCTCCGGGAGCCACCCCCCACCCCCACCCCCTGCCCCAGGGCTGCGTTCATCCACACGGCTCTTCCTGTGGGCTCTCCTTGTGGCTGATGCCGCCGCTTCCTTTGGGGGGTTCTGAGAGAGAGAGAGGAGGGAGGAACGTGCAGGGAGAAGGGCAGCAGAGAAAACTCAGGGTTGTGCTCACAGTCCCCAGGGAAAGCCAGCCCGGACCCACAGCCCCACGGAGGCATCAGCAGTCACCGCTAGGGATCCTGGAAGGATTTGGTCTAATGAAAGGAGTTCTGGCAGCAGATCATTGCTGGAGAGGAGAGAGGACCACCTTGGTGATGGTTCTAGAATTGTGCCTGGTGAGATGGCCACAAGTGAAGGGGGACCCAGGTAACCGCAGCCGGCCTAGTAGCACTCTGCTCTGGGGAAGGCAGGTCTGTGTGCCCACAGAGTCTGTAGTGTTTCTGTCTAGGTGGACTCCTTGCCCTGATGTGCAGGTGAGAAGCCAAAGCTGCCTGGTGGCCCCGGGCTCCCGAGGAAGGCAGGGGTGGGGCTCAGAAGGGGAGAATAAGGCCCTCCCTGATAGAGGGCCCAGCAGCACAGGAGGGATTCCACAAAGGAAAGCCAGTTGGGGACTGCCTCCCCCTGGGACAGGGCTGGTGGCTCTTGGGAGGCCAGGCTACAGGGCTGAGTGACCTGGAGGGGTGAGCACACTCCCTGGCCCTGGGCCTGACTGCCTGCCCCATCCTACCCCCTCCCCACCGCCCCTCTCCCCTTGAACTCAGGAAGCGATTGATAATCTTACCTAGAAAGGCCAAGGTCCACTAACCCAGACGTCAGCCCCACAGTGGAGCCATCCACACAGGAGCCGCTGTCAGAATCCTCTGGAGCTTTTTAAAACCCAGCTGCTTCGGCCTTGACCCAGACCTCCTTAATTGTTCTCTGAGGTCGGGCCTCGTCGCCTGGGTTCTGGTATTTTCCATTCACTTGCTGCCTGCCAGACCCTGCGCCAGACAGCCTCGAGCGTGCATTACCTTAGCACATCTCCACAGCAACCCTTCCCGGGTGGCCTCTGCTGTGTCCCCCACTTCACCGAAGCAGAAACCGAGGCTCAAAGGAGGGAGGTAACTTGGTCAAGACCTCAGCTCAGATGCCCCTGGAAGCCTAGTCTCACACCGCCCCTTCTCCTGCACATCACACAGGACCCCGTCTGTGTGTCCCAGCGTCCTAGGCCCTCACCCTCCCAGAGCCCTTGTCACACTTTGGGGAGACAGAGGCTGTGTCCACTATGTGCTCAAAAACCATAGGAGGGGCCGTGGCTGGTGAGCCGACCCTTCCCCCGCCTCTGTTGGGCCCCAGCCCTGCCAGAGCACACCTGTCTCCTTGGGGCCGGGTGCTCCTCACCAGCACGTACACTGGCGTCAAGCGGGGGCCTGGTGGAGGGCAGGGGACGGGGAGCCCGGCGCTGCTCTCCCAGTTGCCATGGACGGGTGCCCGGAGACAGCTGGGCCCTCGGCTCATTACCTGGTAACCGAGTGCTCGCGGTGTGCACGCTGTTCCCATGCTGCCTGGAGCACAGCAGGACCTTCCCCCGCCTCTGGCTCGCTCTCGGTAACACTGAGTGTTACCTGAGTAACACTGAGTGATGCACTCCCACCCCCACCCCCGGCCGGGGGCCTGGCGGGATGCAAGTGAGCGAAGGCTGGCATCACCAGGAGGGACATCGGGATCGAGGGTGCACAGTGGGGGGACTTGGGAACAGGCCTCCAAGTCGTCTTACCAGGGCTGGCCTTTCTCTTCTCCTCTACCCTCGGAGCGATGGAGGTTAGAACGGTTTAAGCAGCCAGAGCCCACACTGTGTTGTCACTGTTCAGGAGACGTAACTATGAGCACCAAATGCTGGCCTTTCACACATATGGCACAGAACTGGGCACTCAGGGAAGGATTTCAAGGTTTATTAAAAATGAAGGGAAGGAAGGAAAAAGAGAAAAGAGAAGAAGAAAAGAAAGTCTCGAACCCTATTTGCGTGTGTTCAAAGTCAGGCCAAAAAACAAGATACAGTCCTTTTTTTAAGTTGTTTTTGCCTTACTGAGATCGAAGAGGTTTTTAATCAGAGTGGTTTTCTCAATGGGAAATAAAACAGATCTGAGCCTAAGCAATCGTCTCCCGCCCCCAAATCTGAATTTCTGGCAGCGCTTTCCTTGCTTTTGCTGAAGGCAGGGCTGAGGGACCCGCCCCTCCCCCCCAGGAGATGCTGGGCTTGGCCCACTCTGACCCTGTTCTGGCCAAAAGCTTTTCTGGGAATCCCACCCCTTTCCTGGGCCTGGCTGGGCCCGATTGCTGCCTTCTGCAGCTCGGGTTTACTCCGTGTCTGGGACGGGACCCTCCAGCCCTGGTGCTGGCTGCTGCTGCTGGGTGCCTTCCTCCAGAGCTCCATTGGGGGACTGCTCTGGGGCCCGTGGGAGATCCCATGGCCTTCCTCAGTACCCCCAAGGGGATACTTCCTAGGGCCAGTTCCTTGGCGGACTCCACAAGCCACAGGAGCCATTCTGTATGTGGTCAGAGACTCGAGGCCTGACCCGCGGGGCTGTACCCCTTGTGAAGGAAACGATCAGGCCTGTGTGTGGCAGGAAGCAGAGGGCCCCAAGGCTTCGTGGATAGCCGGCCTCGGTGCCTCCACGCTTCCTTTCAGCTCCACTTCCCAAGAACAAGAAGCAGCCTGACCTGACCCAGATCTCAGGCGCAACCCTGTGGCCCCATGGCTGTGGGCAGAGGCATCACGTAGCCTTGGCAGTGGCCCCCACCGGCCAGACCCTAGCCCCCAGGGCCTTTGGCCCGAATTCACCTTTCCTGCCAGCACCTAGCTGTGTCCCTTGGAAAGACACTTGCCCCTTCCTCCTGACTAGGACTGGAGAGGGCCCAGTGTGAGGATTTCCTTCCCTCCTCGCAGGCTGGAAGGCTGAGCCAGTTGACATCTGGGGCCTAATCAGCTGACCAGGGGCCAAGCCAAACTTGTGACAAAAGTTTCTCAGAGATAAGTGGGTAGAGTGAAGTGGAGGCCTCTCCAGCCATCCCCTTGGCAGAAGCTCTCAGACCCATCCGCGTCTTCCATTTCCTGCGGGGCGCTGCCGGTCAGCAAGGGCTCAGTCAGCATCTGCGCGGTGCTTCACCCTGGGACGTCGGAGTCAGGAGCCTCAGTAGGAGGCCAGGACGGACCCCCTGCCCAGGGAGTCGGCCTCGTTCAGCGCTGGGTCTCCAGCAAAAGCACAGCCGGGAACAGCCAGGGAGAGTGAAAGAAGGGGGGCCTCCCACAGCAGGGGGTTTTCCAGGGCTGCTCTGTGGACAAGGTGCTGGGACAGGGAGGGCCTGGTCGGACTAATAAAAGGAAGGCAGCGCCACCCTGGAGATCCTGCCTGTGGCCTGCTGGGGTACAGTGCAGTGCCTGCCTGCAGGCGCCCCGTCCGGATGGCCACTTCCCTCCCACGCCGAAATATGCCCTTGGCCGGTGTCAAGTCTCCCAGAAGCAAGGGCTTGCTCAGGAATCCTTAGGCCTCCTTGACCTTGCTCCCCAAGCCACAGCGGGTAGGCCGGCCCCCCCTCACCGCCCCCCCACAGCGGTCTTCCTCTCAGAGTTGCTTTGTCAGATGTTTTCCGCTCCCAGTTGTCACCGACCCTTTCACTCCACCGGTGGCCAGCTCACGGCTCACCCCACTCCGGGACCCGGACCCGGGACCAGCCGATGTGCCTTCCCTACCACCGCTTACCCCCACCCCAGCCTGTTGCCATGGCAACTGCAGGCACTCCTGCCCCTGCAGAATATTGCTTTCTTGTAACCTTCTTCCTCCTCCCTCTCCCCCCACCCTCTTTCTCTCACACAAAAAGAAAGCACAAGTGTTTTATATTCATTTTGCAGAAAGCTGTGTAGCGCATACTAATTGGCGCGGCTTCCTCCTGCTTTCTTTGAGCCTTGCCTCGTTCTCAGAGCCAGGACTGCAGGCCAGCGTAGGCTTGGGCCCAGCCAGCCTGCTCCTTGGAAGGGGACGAACTCCATTTCCAGCGGCCGAGCTGCGGGCCTTTCATCCAGGCCTTGAGCTGGTGCCTTCCGAGCAAGGCTGCTGAGATCCCCGTGTCCTTGTCCCAGACCTTCTTGTTCACTGACCAGAACCCTTGGTTTTGGTTTTTGGAGCACCAAAACCCTGGCCTGGCACAGAGATTCAAAGCCAGGTTCAGCCGGAGGGCAGAGCGAGGCTCCCCCTTGGTCCCTGTTGCTTGGTCCTAGCATCCACTCCCACCTTAGCACTGCCTCCCTGGACCTCTCTGCGCTCCCTGGGCCGAGGCAGAGTCCTGGCCTAGGCCTGTGTCAGGATTATGGCTCAGTAGCCTCAAGTTCAGCCCCTAGGGCTCAGTGGGATTTGCTGTGAGCTAGGAGAGCGCCAGTATCTGGATTGGATGGGCATAGGAGCCCTGGGATGGTCCCCACAGATGCCCCACTCTCTTTTCAAGCTGTTTCTTGCCCTCCATTTTGGCAGCCCCTTCCTCTCTTTGCGTCTTGGAGGCTGAAGGAGATGGTGGTGCTCTTCTTGGACTCCCATTGAAAAGAACCAGGAGAGTGCTATGTGCGTGTGTGTGTGTGTGTGTGTGCGTGCACATGTACGTGTGTGTGCACGCGTACTCTCATGTGTCAGGGACACATGGTATTGTCCCAGGCAGGGCTAGCTCTCAGATTTTTGCCAGTCCCTAAGGACCAGAGATAAATCTTTGGATACGTAAGCACTAGAGGAGTGGCTGGGATGATTGAAGGAACCTGTAGACAACATCTCCAGCTTTAATTGTGCAATTGAAGTATAATTTACATTCATTTGCCATTTGGTGTTAAACTTCCCAAAATAAGAGAATTCAAAATGTAAAATACACAGTTTTGCTGGCTGCTGCTCTCCAGTGGGGCTGGAGGAGGTGGTACAAAGATGTCCATGCAGATTTTCTCTTTGGTAGAGAAATGAAGTCTGGAGCCCGGCACATATGCGTTGGTGTTCCTGCCCAGTCCCTGAGCCAGGACCACTGACCAGGCTCAGCTGCGGTACCAAAAATCTCATAACAGAAGGGGAACTTGGAGTGTCTCCTATAATGATGACAACCTTCTGAGGGCGAAGCTCTGTTGGCACATGTGAGGAAACAGACTCCCTGTCACCTGCAAAACCAAGTTCACACCTCTTTGTCTGGGTCATAGCTCTTGGTGGACCTGCCCCTGCCTCTAACTTTTGCCTGATTTCTGGCTGTGCCCCCTGTTAAATAACCAAAGTTCAACTGAGCAAATATAAAGATCACAGTGGCCTTATTCTCCAATTCGTGAAACAGGCAGTAGCATCCCCCCTAGTAATAGAGAGAAGCTGTAGGAAAAGAGAGGTTTTTAAAGGCAGAAAGGGACAGAGAGAGAAAATTATTTGCAAAGAATGCATTGTTTCAGACAAGGTCACCTTTCTAAGAGGACCGGAAGGGGTCTGCTAGGAGGATTATCTCACTAGTGCTGACCAGGTAATTCCACGTTGACTGGCCAAACGTTGAAACTGCAATTACAATAGATATTAAGTCTTGGTGTGTTGTGGGATTTAGCCCAAATGACTCCGTTTAGGGCCTGCTGTCTGCTGTGTAACACCTACCCCAACCCCATGCCCCACTCCAGAGCTGGATCAAAGCTCTGGTTCCTGGATCGTGCCACGTGACTTGGACTCCGTGTCCATGAAAGGTGGATACTAGTTAAGAGAATGCTTTGCGTGCCTCCCTCTGCGCCTGGTTCCCTGGCAGACCACTCTCCCAGTACTTCTGCGGCCTCTTGCTCCCCACAGGCCAGTTTGCACATGCACAGCATTGTAAATGTTTGTTGACCGCCTGTCTCCCTCCCTAGGGTCACTGTCTTGAGAGGCAGGACCATCCAGTTGCACTTCGTCTCTCCAGCCAGCACAGTCTTTGGCCCACAATGGGTGCTCCATGGATCTAGGGGAGGGGTTCAAGGGGTGAAGTTAACTGACTGCAAGTCAGGACACTGACCACAAAGCCCAGTGTAGCTCATCGGGCTCTGGTTTCGGGGCTGGAGTTGTGTTTGAAGCAGGCTCCCTGATCCCTTGAGCAGGTCACTCTCTGCAACAGGAGACTGAGAGCAAATGAGGGCATTTAATTCTAGCTGGAGAGGAGAGCTTCCTTCTCTGGTCTCCTGGTCCCTTGCAGCCTGGCCCCGGGCTGCTCTGAGGGTGGGCCAGGCCTGTCAGGTGCCAGTGGTTCTTCGCAAGCATCTTTTCTCGTAGGGGAATAAGTACCCACCAGAAGCCTGGTGTGGGCCCCTATGGCCCTCGTGGGGTCGAGATGTAGCCGAGTGCTAGCCTGGCCCCAGCTGCCCTGCGCTTTCCTCACCGGCCACATCTGACCGCCAGGATTTGCCGCCAAGGGGATGTGTGCCCCGGCCCGGCCATACAGCCGGCCCGGGGAGGAGTAGCCTGCGGCTCGGGGCCACAGCGGGGCTGGCCGATGCCGGGAGGTGCAGGCACACAGGGCTCCTCCCTGAGTGCCCTCAGCCTTCCCGGGGGTCAGAACCAGGGGCAGGATCGTGGGGAGTCAGCGAGGCCCCACCACCCTGGGCCATGGGCACAGCAAGAACAAACTACTCCACACGTACCTCTGGACCGGGACTTAGGGCGCCGATTTGGGATTTTGACTTGATTCTCTTCTGTTTTTAGATACAGTTCGTCAACCATAAAATTCACCCTTTTAAAGTATATAATTTAGGGGCGCCTGGCTGGCTCAGTTGGTGGAGCAGGCAGCTCTTGATCTTGGGGTCGTGAGTTTGAGCCCCATGTTGGGTGCAAGGATAACTTAAAAAAAACCTTTTTAAAAAGTAAAATATGCACCTTAGTGGGTTTTAGTATTTTGACAAGGTTGTGCAGACATCACTATCTAATCCCGGAACTTTTTTCCCATCCCAGAGAGAAACCCTGTACCAACCAGCAGTCGCTTCCCATGTCTCCCTCCCCCAGCCCCCGGCAGCCACAGGCTCTGTTCTGTCTCTGTAGATTTGCCTGGTCTGAACATTTCACGTAAATGGAATCATTGTACAGTATGTGGCCTTTTGCATCTGGCTTCTCTTACTTAGTAAATGTTTTCAAGGTTCATCTGTTTTATAGCATGTATCAGAACTTCATTCCTTTTCTTGCCAAATAAGGGGTCCTGGCGTGGATATGCCCTGTTCTACTTACCCATTTATCGGTTGATATACATTTGGGTTTGTGCTGTTGTGATACACAGTGAACAGTACATATTTGGGCTTCATTCCTCGTTCGGGCACACACAGGTCCAAAAACCCTTGGAATTTCCTGAGTGTTGAAAATAATATAGGTGACTTTTGTTAGGTTAGTGAGGCAACATGGATGCCCAAAAGGATGGGGGGCTGGTTGCCAGGAGAACCAACCACACGATGAGAGCATTGAACTTCCAACCCAAGTTCAAGGAGGAGAGAGGGGCTGGAGGTTGAACCAGCTGACAACAGCCAGTGGATTTCATCAGCTCTACCTATGTGATGAAGCCTCCGGAAAAACCCATAGGATGGGGTTTGGAGAGCTTCTGGTTTGGTAACCATCCGGAGATTTGGGGAAAGTGATGCCCCAGGGAGCATGAAGCTCTGGGCTCCTTTGCACAAACTGTCCCCTGTGCCTCTCTTTTATCTGGCCGTTCCTGAGTTAGATCTTTTTATATGAAACCAGTGATCTAGTCAGTAAAGCATTTCTCTGAGTACTGCAAGCCGCTCTAGCAAAGGACTCAAACCCGAGGAGTGGGTCATGGGAACCTCTGCTCTACCGCCAGTAGTCAGAAGCACAAGCGACAGCCTGGCCTTGTGATTGGCACCTAAAGTCCGGGGGAGGGGAGGGAAGGTCAGTCTCATAGGACTGAGCCCTACCCTGCGGGGTCTGCCGCTCCCTCCAGGCAGCTGGTCAGAACTGATTGAATTGTAGGATCCCGCACCCCAGCTGGTATCAGAAAAAAAACGCATCAGAATCAGTGTCAGGACCTTAGGGTTGTTTCTGTTTTCTGTCCGTGATGAACACTGATGCTGCGAACACGTCTGTGTGAGTCCCGGTTGGACACGTTTTCCGGCCTCTTGGGTAAACACTGGGGGCGGAAGTGTGGTAACTCTGTTTAACTTTCTGAGATAAGCCGTGAGTTAGTTACTCTCCCCTCACCTCCCTGCCCTTCGGACCATGACTTGCTTGGACGGTGGAGCATCTTGAGTGTGTAGCCCGTGCTCAGGCCAGTGTCTCGTGGAGTGTGGCGCTGTGGCCCGCCTGGCTGTCTTTTCCCCCAGCCCACCCCCCTCCCTCTGTGTCCACTTCCGCCGCCGTGGAAGTAGAGAGCTTCCTGGAGAGCAGATGGCCAGGGCCTCGCGGCTCCTGAGCCTCGCCCTACCAGGCCCCCAGCTCTTGGCCTGGGCACAGGGGCGCACTCGTTGCTGCCATCTGTCTAGGCCGCTTAGCCGCCACGATCTTCAGCCAGCACGGATCCGTCCCCTGCAGGCCCAGTGGTCAGAATGTTCCAAAATTACACATACCTGTGCATGAGAGGCCAGGCGAGCGTGGGTCTCCCCGCTGGGCCATGCGCAGAGGCATGTTGGATTCCCCTGCGGCCCCGGCACCCAGCACAGTGGCTGGCACTCCAGGGCGGGGGTGCGGGGCACTCAGGTGGTGCTGAGAGCCAGGGAGCAACGACAGAAAGGACACAGTTAGACGTGGGAGGTGATGTGTGAGTGAGCGCTGCGTCCAGCCTGAAGGAGGCTGGAACATGGCAGGATGGGGAGCAAAACCCTCGTGGGCTTGTGGGACAACTGAGCGCTAGGCACGCTGTGCTGCCGGGAGCAGGCCTCGGGCCAGGGCTGACGGAGAGGATACCAGAAGTGACGAGCAGGGCCAGGCAGGAGGATGCATTGGCAGGTCACTTGCATTGAGACAGGAACCACTCTGAAGCTTTGAGGAGAGGATAGTAGCTTTGTCCTTTTTTTTTTTTTTCTTTTTTTAGATGAAATTTGCCCTTTTAAAATACATAGTTCAGGACCCCCGGGTGGCTCAGTTGGTTAAGCGTGTGCCTTCAGCTCAGGTTATGATCCCCGGGTCCTGGGATCAAGTTCCACGTCGGGCTCCTTGCTCAGCAGGGAGCCTGCTTCTCCCTCACCCAGCCGCCCACTCCTGCGCACGCTCTTTCTCTCTCTCTTAAATAATTTTTTTTTAAATCTTTTAAAAAATATATACAGTTCAGTGGTTTTTAGCGTGTTTACAAGGTTGTGTGACCATCACTACTATCTAACTCCAGAGCATTTCCACTATCCCACAAAAAGCCCTACAGAAGCCTTATCTTGACTGTTGTCACCATATTCCAGCCAGCTGGTCTGTCATGGTACACACGACCCACCTCCCCCCACCCCACAGTGGCCCCAGCCACCGGTGCTCTGTGTCACTGCCACGGGTCCAGGACCAAAGCCCGTGGTTGCCATGGCAATTCATCTGTCCCTAGTCACCTGTCCGTGCCCAGCAGGCACCCGCCGAGCACCATGGACAGTTCTGGGGGCACATGTGTGCTATGCAAGGCACATTCCTCTTGCGAGCAGAGAGGAATGGGCGGAGGGAAGGGGCAGGCAGCCCTCCCCGCAGTGTGCTCAGCGCCCTGCTGGCTGTGGATGCGCGTGAAGAGCAAGAGGAGATGAGTGCTGTGCGGGGCAGGCAGCCTCTAAGGCATGGGGGCTTTGGGTTCTGAAGCAGCCTTGGGGAACCTTGCGACACACAGCACCGACTGGAGCTCATGCTCAGCTGTTCTCTGTGCTCACCTCTGTGTCTTCCCTGGAAGAACACGGCAGGCGGGGGTCAGGCCTATGTATGACCATCAAGGAGGCAGCTGAGAATTGAATGATATGTCTGGGAGTTAGGGAGTCCCCCATCTTGGAGCCCAGAGTCCTGTTCTGAATGTAGAGAGTAGCCTGGATCACCTCTGGAGGAGAATCTGCTCTGTGACTGGATAGTGGGCTGAGCTGTGGCCAACACACCAGCTGTGTGGCCTAGTGAGCACTGTCAGTCCCTCGCAGGGTTAACCTTGGGTCATGGCCAACCCAAGAGCCCTGGGATACACACCACATGGGCTTCGCACCGGTGCCTGAGTCCCACATCTTCCGGGCACCTCTCAGATCCCTGCTTAGGGGACTAGAGAGGAGTGGTCATGGGAGAGCTTACTCCCATGCTTCCGACTCCAGCTGCTTTCCTCCACTTGCTCCCATCTTCTGCCTGTGTTTTCTTCAATCCTTATCTTTTGCAGAACTTTCTGAGCACTATTAACAGCCATAGTCTTGCCGGCTCTCAGCAGCCTGTCACCCTCTGCAGACCCCTCTCCACTCCCTGGAGGCAGCTCTGTCTCCAACCACAGCTCTCCAGAGGCCCTTGTCCTTCATCCTTTGTTTTTCTCCCCCAGGTTATCCTGAAGGATCTAGAGGTGCTGGCAGAAATTGCTTCCTCCCCTGCAGGCCAGACGGATGACCCAGGCCCCCTGGATGGTCCTGACCTCCAGGTCAGCCACTCAGAGCTTCAGGTGCCCACCCCTGGCAGAGCCAACCTGCTGAACACTCCCGGTAAGTAATCCCCTTCTGGCTATAGCCGGGGGCCCTGGGAATGCTGGTGCTCAGTCTTATCCTAGACCGGGCGCTCTGGGCTGTCGCTCTTGAGCCCCGGAGCTCCACTAGGGTGTGAGCAGTCAGAATTTTCCTCTGCTTTCTGAGAGGCAGGCAGACCTTGCCCTCCTGCTGCCTCCCCACCCCCGGAAGAGGCCCTCACATCCCCTTTTTCTCATCTTTGTGCTCCGTTCATACTTTTGAACCATCAGCTAAATATAAAACCATCTGAATCAGCTGGTTGTCTCTTTCGCTGGGGCAGCGTCTCCCCAGTCAGGAATCAAGGGGCTTTGGAGCCTTGGGTCTCACAGGTAGAAGTCTAGGCAGCCATTTCCTTCCCCATCAGGGAGCTAAAAATAGCAAACAACATGGCAGGCAGCCCAGGCAAGAGAGGAGATGATTCAAACAGGATGTTTCTGGACAGTCCTTGGACATGAAGATGGCCATGGTGTTCCTGGGGCTCACCCCTCGGGATCCTTCCAAGTGGCAGGAGGCTCTCCTCCCTAGGCCAGTGCAACTCCCAACTCCTCCCTCCCAGGCGGACGTCAGTTCCCTCTGGGGACATGATCCTGGGAAATGCCAAGGATGCAAGTTGACAGGAAAGTCCCAACAAATCTTGGGTGTTTGCCTGGGGTATGTCTTTGTCTCTTGAGTGGTTCTTGACATCCAGTTACAAGGTCCTAGATGGCTCCTCCTTTGATGCCGAAGCCAAAAGTCAAAAAGGTTGAGGACCTTGCAGCGGCAGCTTCCGTCCTGCAGACTGTGCCCCCGGAGGCGCTCTGGTACCCTGTTCTGAGAACACCTGCTCAGCAGAGCCGCTGGGGCCCTGCTGGCCTGGCCACACCCCAGGGCTGCCAGGCCAAGTCACAGAAGGCTGGTGCACCAAAGACATCTCCCTGGTGAATGTGAAGTCAGGGGCTCCCCCACCTTCTGCAGTGGGGTGTCACGTAGGACCTCAGGCTTCAGGCCAGTGCTGCTTCCCGTGCTCTGCCTGCAACTGGTCCCAAGTATCCAGCTGTTTCTGCCTGAAGCCAGGAAAGGGGCTCTGGTGGCAGCGCAGTTTCCTTCTGTTTCCCCCGGATGCAGCGGCTTCCTTGCCCAGGAGCCCAGTTTCCTCCAGGCAGGCGGAGGCCATGCTTGGGAGGCTCCCACATCCTGACCCTGGGACCCTCGGGGAGGTCCCCACCCTCTGTTCCACAGCCCAGGAGTCCATTCTCCATCCTGTGTCCCACGTCAGCGCTCGGCACCCCTAAGTCCCTGGGACAGATGGCAAGAATGCCAGAGGTTGAGTGTGGGCACCAAGGCGTGGCATGGGGGTGGGGTCTCTGTGAGAGGGGAGAGGAGCAGCCGCAAGGGGCTGAGGGTGAGAAGGGACTACAAGAGGGGCAGAGCGAGGAGAAGGCATCCTGTGGGTCGGAGCCAGCCCTCAGATCTCCCTCCACAGGAAGCAGTTGTCCGGAAGGAATCTTCTCTCCTCCTCAGGGTGAGGGAGGCCAAACCTGAGGCAATGCAGCCTCGGGCAGGGAAAGGACATCCCATCTCAGTCTCCGGGACTCCCAGATCTGTCCCTCCACTTCTAAGGTGTTTTCCTCTTTCTCTGGGCTCCAAGAAGTTGATGACTTCTTAAAGTGCTTACTCATTAGCGGAGGGATGTGCTGGCAAATGGCCTAGGGCCCAGGTCTGCTGGAGTGGGTGGGCCATGTGCCCCCCCCCCCCGGAGGCCCAGACCTGGGAGCTTCGGGAGCCGCTGGGGAGCAGGAGCTGAGGGGAGTCTCAGACAACTAGGTGCTCGGAACCCTGGCTCCTGGCCCTGCCGAGGTGGGTGGGCTGCTGACGGGGCTGAGGTGGTAAAGATTTGCCCCAGCTCACCAGGGCTGTTGGACTGGCTCACATCAGCCAGGGACTCACCCTGAATTCATAGAAAAACAACCAAGTGTGCCAGATGGAAGAAATTCCATCCTGGAAAGAACACTAAGGAAGTGCCTACAGTTAATATCACTTCTTGCCTCGAGGATCTGCGCACTGTGGGCCACCACGTGCGCTCAGCCTGAGACTCACATGTTCCCTGCAGAGAGTGTGGGAACCACACGTGCGTGCCTGTCCACTGCTGGCACCAGATTTTTTAAGTGGGTCCATGATTTCAAAAGGTCAGGTTCAAGCCAGTAAAGAGAAGAACACAGGAAACCAGAGCTGGGCCCCATCCCCTTTCCTGCTTCAGCCGCCCTGGGGAAGGCACTGGCCAGGCACCAAGGACGTGGGGGGTGGCTGTTTGGGTCAGAAAGCACGCAGGAAGTGTACAGCCACTCATCTGTGTACTGCTCCTTCTCCCAGGGCTTCTCAGGCATGCAAGAGGGTCATTCTTTCTGTTTCCATCCGGGCATGCACGTGGACAGAGGCTACAAGGCCAGCCCCTCTTCCTGTTTGGATTTGGCTTTCCTCTGGCTCTCTGGGGCATGGCTCTGAGAACTTACAGAGTGCTGTGCTATGTCCTTTTAGGATAGAGAGCCCCCACCCCCGCAGTAAAGGGTCTTTCCGGAAAGCCAGGGAGGCAGGGAGTGGAGCAAAGATGAAATAAATCCATGCGTTTGCAAGGAGCTCAATGGCCCAGCCTGCTCCCTGGGTCTGTGAACTCAAATGGTGCAGGTTTACTGCCAGGGCTGGGGCAGCATGACCCCCTGGGAAGCTGCCTCCGGGGCTTAAAGGCATCTTGGCTACAGTCCCTGGGGCCTGCAGAGTTGCCTACAGGGGGCGTTCCTCCCACCGGGTCTTATTCAGACATCGCTCCCTCCAGTGCAGAGCGTGCGAGCAGAGCTGATGGTCTTGCTTCTCTTACCACCACTTGGTTGCTGACCTTCACAGAGCCCCAGGCCGGGAAGAGGCTCACCTCAGGGGCATTCAGGAGGGGGCTACCTGGGTGGGCGACCCTGAAGGAAGCCCGAGTCCTGCTGTCTCCTAATTGCGATTTGGTGAAATGAAACTGAAACAACCTCTTGGGGCTCCTCTGGGTGGGCAGCTTTTGTTCATTCTCTGCCCGTCTCCACTCAGGGATGCCGGCTGAGGCCCCCTACGCTCTGAGGAGAGGGGGTGATGAGCCCCCTTCAAGCCAAAGGCTCAGCAGAAGGAGGAGACTTCCAGGATCAGTCCCTTATTTGAGACATGCTGGGCCCTCCTGGGCCCTGGATGTTCCTACTGCAGGACAGGGAGTGGCCTTGGCCAGGCGCCACAGCAGTGTGGCTGTCTGAGGTCAGAGGTCAGCCCAGGACTGATGTTTGCCCCCAAAACCCAGTCTTCCCTTTCCTTTCCTTCCAGCCAAGCAGGCACGTTCTTAATGGGATAACTGCTTACATCGGTGAGCCCTGTGGGGTTCTCTGGTCCAAGGTGGAGTTTGACCCCGGCTCTAAAAATGGGCGGAGATGAAATGTTCTGATTCCATTTCATTCCTCATCATCCTGGCTGGTGTGGCCAAATTCACAAACAAGTTCTAGAAGAAACCCAAGAAGCCATCCCTGGGCATTGTTCCCAGTGGTAACAGTGACTGTAATACACTTGTTAGGACCAGACGCTTGTCCAGTGTGTCACCTCACGGAAATTCGCTGTGGGTTAGCCCCTCGACTCCTCACGACAACTGTGAGAGAGGGCACTGTTGTCATTCTTAGCTGGGAGGGGAGGGTTGTAGTAGGTGTTGGTGCTAAGCCAGGAGCCCAGCCTGAGAGTCTCCTGTCTTCACCCCAGCACTTAGAGGAGAAAAGCATTTGGCCAGCACTGGAAATTCTACTACCCAAGGAGGGGTGCAGAGCAGTGGTGGCCAGGCCAGCAGTCCAGACTTCTCCTGTGGGGCGGTGGGCCACGGCCCCAGCCTGGCCTATCTCTGGAGGGTAGCCCTCCTCTGCACAGTGACTTCAGGGGCCCCTTCTGGCCTCAGCGGCCTCAGCAACCCGTGCCTTCTGCCTCCACTTCCTCCAGCCGCACCAGACGAGTTCCCAGCCCCAAAAGCCTTCTCTGTTGTTCTTGGAGCCTTAAAAGGCCTCCTTTCTACATACTTTTCCAGATGGCCTGGGTGCCAGGGTCAGAAGGCTCTAAGTTGTACTCATCTCTGAATGCCCATAGTTAGGTGCCCAGGAGGCGTTAGTACCTTTCAGAGTCATTATCATGCTGGAAGGAGGGGATGCCAGACCCGGCCGCCCCGTCACCAGCGCCATATCGAACATTCCCCTAGCATCACTGCGCAGGTCTGCGCTTTTCGCTTTTGCAGCCTAGCCCTCTGCATCCCAGACTCGGTCTCAGAGATGCTCCTCAGGGCCCCTCCTCCTGTGTCACTCCAGCGCCGCCCTGGCCCCCACCTCCGGCAGCAGTCTTTCCTGGCGCCGCCCCTCTCTACTGCCCTGTCAGCTGGAAATTCCTTCAGGGCCCTGCCGTGGCCCATTAGCTTATCTCTTCCTCTGAAGCAGGCAGCTGGAAAGCCCCCCGGATGTGGGTGACTGCCCAGGGCCGAGGGCTCCCCGCCTCAGCTGAGCCGGCTCACAGTAAAGAAGGTAACTGCCCCTTGGATCGAGTCCCAAGGGTGCCGTTGCCACAACGTCTTCGCCACCCTTTTATCCATGTGGCCTTGAGGCCTGGGCCCTCCGATTCAGCAGGCTCCACGCCTCCCCAGACCCTGCTGCTTGGAGTCCAAGGCCTCCTTTTCTTCCAGCCCCTTGATCCCGTAAAGGAAGCTGCCCCTTCCCCACCTGCGTCCCTGGGTTCCGTGCCAGCCTCCCAGTCATGCAGCCCCCACCTCGGAGAGTCCCCGTGCCAGGCACTGTGCTAGGCTCCTTACCCCCGTGGGGTTCCCAGACAGGAACTGGCCCCAGAGAGGGCGTCACTTCCTCAAGCCTGCCCTGCCAGTCGGCCACAGGGCCTGGATCTGCCCCGGCCCCCCGGCCTTTCCTCCACACGCTCTGGACGGCGGGGTCCAGATGCCCCCCGCCACGGGGAGGGAGACGGGCAAGAGGGCGGGGAGCCAGCAGGGACCCCCCCGACTCTGGTCTGGGCCACGAAGGCTTTTGCATCTGGTTTTGTTGAACTGTAAGTCGTTTTGCCTATTGAGGCCAGAGCTATTTTTATCCTGACATGTGAAGCTCCTTCGCGTCATAGCCACAAAACTCAATCTAAAGCATCCCAGGGAAGGCTGTTTGTGAGGCGCTGTGCGGATCCTCATGTCGCCACATCAGGTTTCACTTAGCACCATCTGCACGGCTGGCTCCCTGGCCGCCCACCCCACCAGCCTGGGTTTGTACTCCCAGCGCTGCCGACAGCATCTGTCTGCCCCTCGGCCAGCCAGCAGTCACGGGCACTTCCTGCCAGAGCCCGCCTGTCCAGACTTCTCCATCGAGACGTGCCGGGGGGCGGGGGGTGGGGTGGGTGGGGGGCGGCATTCAGCTCAGGGGCCGGTCCTCGGCAGGGTCGGGGAATGGAGACCCCGCGCTCCCGGGCCCCCTGAAGAGTGTGCCTCTCCGGAGACCCGAGGCCCGCTTGTCCCCAATCACCCCCGCTTGCTGGGCCCCAGCCGGAAGAGCTGGCTCCCCGTCTTTAGCGGGCCCGCAAGGCTGTCGGCAGCCGTGCCACCGAGCGAAAGCCTCCCGGCCCTGGCGGCCCCGCAGCTCCCGGGGGCACAGTGTTGGGGCGCCCGCCGGGAGCTGGGTGCTGGGCTCCTGTCCAGGCTCTGCCTCTTCCTAAAGGACCAGCGGCACCTGGCCCAGGGCCCCACCCTGTGGGAGAGCCCAGCAGAGGTGGCTTTTGTGGGAGAAAAGAGGCTGGTTGCCCACCCGGCTGTGGAGGCTGAGAAGAGCGAGCGCGGGGAGGAGCGGGGAGAGGTGGCCCGTGAGGCGCTGTGCCCTCCATGGGGAGGAGCGGGCTGCAGCTGGGCAGACAGGAGTTCAGCCCGGAGAGGCCCGTCATTCCTCGGAGTAACACTTCCCGGCATGAGTCTGCCATCTCTCCGCCCCACCACCTCCTCCCTCGCCTGCAGCCCTGATTCTCGCAGGTTCTGTCTGAAGCCAGCTGGGCCTGAGGGGCTGGTTCCTCAGAGAAGTGGCTGACGGGCCAGTGGGAATTGGAGGCTCGGAGAGACCAGGGAGGCCCTCACCATGGGGAGCCCCAAGGGGACCCTGTCCTCAACCAACCCACCCAGGAAGGGTTTCTTGCCCTTGCCCAGACCTGCGTCTCGACAGTCGGGCCAGGATTGTAGGGAGCTTTCCAGGCTCCTCCTCGAGAGAGAGCCCGTTCTGGCGGCTGGGACAGCCTGAGGGACGAAGGTCCCTGCCCAGCAGCTGCAGGCCCCGGCAGCTCCCTGACACTCCCATCAGTCGGGTCTGGCTCTCAGGCCAGCGCCCGGCCACCACTCAGCTTGCACCCAGCCTCCCCTCTCCGTAGTCTTTACAGGGGAGCGCCGGGAGGGCTGAGCTGTGGAAGCTTCCCAGCAGCCACCGGCTGTGAGAACGTGAGTCATCCGCCGGGGCTTCTCCCAGATGTCTCTCTGCTCCTCTCCCTCCTGCTGGGGGGCCACGGCTCCAGGGGCTGCCATGCCGACCTGGACATTGAGCCTTACTCGTGTGGCCCGGAGGGGGCTATGACTAAAACCAGGATGTGTTCAGAGCAGCCCCAAGCCTTCTCTCCTACCATCTCAGGCCAGCTGCCAGCCGAGAGGCGGGCAGCTCTCCCTCCCCAAATGTGGGGCCGGCGCTGGGGAGAGCCACAGGTGATCCCATCTTCTCACAGCCTGCCTGCCTCCCAGCAGAGCCCTGGGAAACTGTCCCGGATCTGAAGTCTCCGCTCAAGAGACTTTCCAGACTGTCCCGCAGCCCTCAGTCGTCTGTTCCAAGAGGGAGAGACGGGCACAGTCTGCCCCTTGCAGTGGCCCGGGTTCTGGCGTGTTTGCTAATAGCAGCAGCCCCCGTTCACTGAGCACGGATGTGCGGCAGGCCCCGGGCCCGGTGCATCACATGTTTAGTCTCATTTAAAGGGTCTCTTACTGGGTGTGCCTGGCTGGCTCAGTCTCTTGCTCTCATGAGTTCAAACCCCACCTCGGGCATAAAGATTACTTAATTTAGAAAAAAAAAAAAATTCTTTGAATGGAAGGAAAGGGTTTCTTATTGGCCCCACCTTACAAATGAAGAAACTGAGGGTTGGGGGAGAGACTTGCCCAGAGTTGAACAGCTAGTAAGAGGCAGACATCCGATCTGAACCAGGTCTCATGGACTCCAAAGCCTTGCTCTAGAACACCACGCTCGATGTTTTTGCCTGCCTGAGATACCAGCTCCTTGGAAATGGAGACCGTAGCCCCATGTAGTGGAAGATTTCTTTATGGTCACTCCCTGTTTGGGTCCCTTTGTCCTTTGGAATATGTTGGAACCTAAATGGTCCCTGAGCCTGGAAATGATGTAGGTTGGGGTTGCACATACAGAAGCAAAAAGGGGACAGGGACACAGGAGCCCTCACAGATGAGCACGGAGAAGGTTCCAGTTCACACACGCAGCGGGCGTTGGGGGTGTGCAGCCGGGCCACCACGGGGGCAGTGCGGGGCCAGGGGGAGGGGCTCTGGCAGCTGCATCTGCGGCCACCGCTTCAGAGATCGGCCCCAGCTGGGCCCGGGGTGATTCGATCTGTAAGAATGTGACACTTGATTCTGCAAACAGTCCCTCTGGGCCAGGGAGCAGAGACTGTTTGCCATTCCGGAGTCACTCAGGACCTCCCAGGCCAGGCTGTGCTGGGCAGGGACCCAGAATAACGAACTGCAAACATCAAGAAGTTCAGTGAGGTCTGCCCTCGTACTGGGCTTCTTACTCAAGGCTTGCCCCTTGCACACGGTTCACAGGGGCTGTCCAGGAGGCTCTCCGGAGAAAGGACAATAGTTTGAAGGTATGGCTCCTAGTAAGGAATTCTCACAGAGTAATTCACAGCTGGGAAAAACAAAACAGAAAGGCACCCCTTCCCGTTCCCAGCCACACCATGCAAGGACATCAGGAAGTCTGAATTGAGCAAAAAGACGGCTCCTGAAAGGAGGGTTTTAGTGCTTCTTCTGGCCACTGGCATCTTGTGAAGTCAGCCCATGGGGCCTCTGTAGGCCTTGCTTCTGGTCCTGTGGATGGTTCCATACATTCATGTTGTGTGGAGGGGGGAGCTGATGCTTCTGGGACCCAAGAGACCCTCACAGCTAAGCTTGGTTCCCTGTTGTACACAGGTATGTGGCCATCCTCTCCCTGGTCTGGGCAGGAAGTCAGGACTTCAGGGCCAGAGAGAGGCCAGCCTGGCGCGTGATGGCCCACGTGTCTCTGCTGGCCACCGTGCTTGCCCTGCTGTCCTCCCTGAGTTCCCAGAGGGCTGCAGCCAGGTGCTTCCTCCGCAGCTTCTCCAGTGCCGCTGTCTCTGTGTCCTCCGTCTTGGCAGGGCCTTCGTTCCAGTCTTCTGCCTCTTGTTTAGGAACATACCGCCCACTAACCTGCTAACCCCAAACTGCCCCAACACCAGCACCCAAGGGATGGGCAACACGGCGGAGCTGTTGAAACCAGCTGCGTGGACTCCGAGGCCACCACTCATCAGCTCTGTGACTTTGGATTGTCCTCAGCCTAATTCACAGCTTCTCCACCTGTAGAATGAGAAGAGTAGTAGCCCGTATTTTCGAGGATTATTTTGAGGTTTAATTAGATGCTATGTGTGAAGGCTTTAGACATGCATAGCACATATTAAGTCCCTGGTAAATGGTAGCTCTTGGTTACCTATTAAGATACCATGTTGGGGTGGGCACCTGGGTGGCTCAGTGGGTGAAGCCTCTGCCTTTGGCTCAGCTCATGATCTCAGGGTCCTGGGATCAAGGCCCGAATCAGGCTCTCTGCTCAGCGGGGAGCCTGCTTCTCCCTTTCTCTCTGCCTGCTCTCTGCCTACTTGTGATTTTTCCCTTTATCAAATAGATAGATGAAATCTTTAAAAAAAAAAAAAAAAAGATAACCATATTGGGGAGATACTAGTCAAAGGCTACAAGCTTCCAGTTAGAGTTTAATAAGTTCTGGTCATATAACATACAAAACAGTGCTGATAGTTAATATTACTATAGTATACTTGAAAGTTGTTGAGACAGTTGATGGTAAATGTACACAAAAAAGTAATTATGTGCATTGAGGAAGGTGTTGGCTGACTCCAGAGCGCTGTGGTGTCTGTTTTTTGCAGTGTGTCCAGGTATGAAATGCACACATTGTACACCTTGAACGTATATAATGGTATAGGAAATGCTATCTCAATAAAGCTAGAAAAAATACAATGTGAAAAAGCATCGGGGCAGCTGGCTGGCTTAGTTGGAAGAGCATGTGACTCCTGGTCTCAGGGTCACGAGTTTGAGCCCCACATTGTGGATAGAGATTACTTAAATAAATAAATAAACTCCAAAAAAACTTCTTGGAAAAAAAATAAAGCACCTATAAAGTGAAAAGAAAGAAGATATCATGTTATACTAAGACAATTAGGTATCCATCCACATGCAAAAAAATTTGGACATCTTCCCCACACCATATACAAAAATTAAAATAGATGAGAGACCTAAGTATAAGAGCTGTATTTTTTTAAAAGACAATTCTTAGGAGGCACATCAGTAAATGTATAGGACCTTGGGATAGGTAATACTTTCTAGATATGGCACCGAAAGCACAAGCGACCAAAAAAAAAAAAAAAAAGATAAATTGGACTTTATCAGAATTTTAAATCCTGTGCTTCAAAGGACACCATGGAGGAAATTAGAAGGAAAAAAAAAGAGAGAATGGAAGAATATATCTGCAAATCATACATTTGGTAAGAGACGTGTATCTAGAACTCTTACAACTCTGCAATAAAAAGACAAATAACCCAATTTTAAAATGGGTAAAGGACTTGTATGGACATTTCTCCAAAGATCTGCAAGAACCAGTAAGCCCATAAAAAGATGCTCAGTGTCATTAGTCATCAGGAAAATGGAAATCAAACCCGCAATGAGATACTTGCCATCCACGAGGATGGCTCTAATCAAAAGACAGGTAATAACAAGTGTTGACAAGAATGGACGCTCACACTCCGCTGGTGGGGATGTAAAATGATCTAGCCCTTGTGGAAAACGGTCTGGCAGTTCCTTAAAAGTTACATATAGAGTAACCACATGATTAAGAAATTCCACTCCTGGGTATACAACCAAAAGAAATGAAAACATGTTTACACAAAAATTTACGCATGAATATTCAGAGCAGCATTGTCCTTTTTTTTTTTTTTAATTAAGTAAGCTCTACGCCCAATGAGGGGCTCAAACTCATGACCCCGAGATCAAGAGTCACATGCTCTACCGACCAAGGCACCCAGGCGCCCCACGCCATTATTCTTAATAGCCAAAAAGTGGGAACAACCAAATATTCAGCAACTGATGAATGGATAAAATATGGTATATCCCTACAATGAAGTATTATCCAACCACAAAAATGAATACGAAGTAGATACATACCACAAAGTGGATGAACCTTGAAAACACTCCGAGTCAAAGAAGCTGCCTACTGACTGATTCCGTTAGTACAAAATTTCCCGAAGAGGCAAATCCAGAGACAGAAAGTAGATTAATGAATGCCAGGAGCTAGAGGAGGGGAGGATGGGGAGTGGCAGCTAATGGGTACGAGGTTTCTTTTTGGGTGATGTTTTGGAATTAGTGGCGATCGATGCACGATTTTATGACTATACTGTCGTAAAATACACTGAATTGTACACTGTGAAAGGGTGAACTTCATGATACGTGAATTGTATCTCAAGCTGTCATGTGTGCGTTTTGTGTCCTGTTAGTGCCTTGGGCAGAGGGAGTGAGGATTCCTACAATCCCTAACACCTTCCCAACAGTGCTGTTGAGGTCAGCATGGGTGGCAAAGAAAAAACAAAGATCGCATGGGGTGTATGAATGTGCTACATGGGGATCAGCCAGGCGTTCTGTCAGCCCTGCTCTCATCCCCTGCATGACTGATACCTTGCGGAGGGGACTGGACCTGGCCCTCGGTGTATTTTTAGCTGGGATGCTTATCAGGGGGCAACTCCGAATGTGCTTCTGGTTCTCAAGCCAACTCTGGATTTAGGAAGTCTTTTTCTTTTTTTTTTTTTAAGATTTTATTTACTTATCTGACAGACAGAGATCACAAATAGGCAGAGAGTCAGGCAGAGAGAGGGGGGAAAGCAGGCTCCCTGCTAAGAGAGAGCCCGACACGAGGCTCGATGCCAGGACTCTGAGATCATGACCTGAGCCAAAGGTAGAGGCTTAACCCACTGAGCCACCCAGGCGCCCCAAAGAGTGTGCGTTTTGTTGACTGTCGAGGTTGTTTGCCTGTTTTACCCCTTTCTTCTCTTTGATTTCTCACCTGTCCTTAACCAGCCAAAACGAAGCCCAAATGTACTTTATTTATTGGGATGATAGGTCCAGGTGTGTTCTATAAAAATTTCCCAGCACGTGGCAGCGGGTCTCCCAGATAGGAGGTGTTTGCTAAGTCACTGGGGGCTGGCTGGAGAGGGGGACCCGTGAGTGGGTGTTTGTACAGTAAGCAGTTGTATTTGCTCACACGTACTTGTATAGTCCTTGCTTTTCTGCCGTCGATCTGAGGCCCTGGATTGAGGGTTTTCCCTCACCTTGCTTTGCACACAGCTGCACCCCCCCACCCACCCACACACACCACCTTTCTGGCATTTGCGATGGCGTATGTTCCGTGGGGGTCCCACCATGCTGCGGGCCATGCAGTAAATCTTGGCTCTGTCCCTTTCTCTGCAGGTACCAAAGGCTTAGAATGTTCTCCTTCCACCCCCACCATGAACTCCTACTTTTATAAGTTCATGATCAACCTTCTCAAGAGGTTCAGCAGTGAACGCAAGCTCCTGGAGGCCAGAGGCGCTTTCATCATCAGGTCAGACTCGGCGCTCTTTCTCCTCACAGCCACGCTTTCTCACTGCGCGCCGCGCCAGGCTGCCAGCAGACGTTTTCTCTTCCGCTTCTCTCCCCTCCTTTTCCTTTGCATTTACTCTTTTTTTTTTTTTTTTTTTAAAGATTATTTATTTATTTGACAGAGAGAGATCACAAGTAGATAGAGAGGCAGGCAGAGAGAGAGAGAGAGGGAAGCAGGCTCCCCGCCGAGCAGAGAGTCCGATGCGGGACTCGATCCCAGGACCCCGAGATCATGACCTGAGCCGAAGGCAGCGGCTTAACCCACTGAGCCACCCAGGCGCCCCTGCATTTACTCTTAAAGAAGCAAAGGTGCCCCCAGCTTCACATCGGGCCTGCTGGTGCTGCCAACACGGGCCAGGTGCATGTCGCCATTTCTTGAACGAACGAATTACTTTTCCACTTGTCAAGACACTGTTTTCCCTGGAGGTTAAAGGTCCTGTTGGTGTGTCCTTGTTGGAGTCTTTGGGGAAGAAAGTAGGTGAGCTGGATGGAACACGAAATGGGGCTCAGGTGCCCAGCTGCCCACACGGGGTTTGGCCAGGGCTGGTGGCAGCAGTCGCTCCAGCGGAGCTGGGATCTCGAGTTGTGTGAGCCTGGCCTTGGCCAGTCCCAGAGCCCTGGCTGATCTCAGCCTCTAGAACTCCTGCCACCAACAGCATGGCCAGCTCTGGCCCTTTGCCGCCACCTCAGCTCCAGGTAGCCAGGGTCACAGAAGAGTGTGACCTTAAAGTCATCAAAATCTAGATGGGGCAAAGATTTCTCCAGCCTCCCCCACAAAGCCAGGGAGAGGAGTTTTCTGGAATAGTCTGAGTAGCTTTCGGTGCTCTACAGCAGTAGCTTCCTGTCAGTCACCTAGGGCTCTCACCCTGATGCGTGAAATAAGCACCTCTGAGGGGACAGGGTTCTAGAGCTGTCCAGGGTGCTCGGGGAGCTGACTAGACAGTGGTGCATGTAGTCAGGAAGGCTCCTGAGGCTCTCTGCGGAGTCTAGGGATTGAAGGGGGATTGCTGGCAGAGGGTCCAACCTGTACGGAGTCTTCAAGTCTGCAAAGAACATGAAGCGTTCATTCTGCTGTGATCCACAGGGCAAGCGGGAGAGGGGCCCAGCCTTGCTGGCCACACCGAGGTTGGAGGCCTTCCCCGAGGCCAGGGGGAGCCACTGAAGGAGCTTGGTTTGGGGGACAGTGTGACCAGATTTGTGTTTTTAAAAATTTCTGTGCTGCTGACGAGAAGGGGTAGGTGGAGAGAGCAAGGCGGACATGTGGGAGACCAGTTGGGAGGCTGTTGTCCAAGTGGGAGATGGTGGCTGCTTGGGAGGGGGATGGGAAGAAGCGGCACCATTCTGTAATTTGTAAGATGTATCATTGATTAGTGACTGATTACATGAGGGCCTGAGGGGACAGGCTGTTGGGAGTGACACCAGGGCTCTGGCTGGTGGTGGCAGTCCCTGCGATGGAAGCTCTGGAGGGAGGAGGGTCCTGTGTTTGAGCTGGAATTGCTTTGGTAACATCAAAGGAGAGATGATGAAGCAGGTTGCTCCCTGTGACTCTGAGAAGAGGGACCTGTGCCCAAGATAGAAAAGTGGAAATGGATAGCATAGTCCTTCATCATTCTCTCACTCACTCATTCATTCAGCAGATGGTATTACTGAGTACTGACTCTGCCAAGTACTGCTCTAGATGGTTCCATCCTCACGGAGCTTTCATTCTTTGAGAATAAGAACAGTCAGTGGTAAGAGGGGCAGAGGAGGTAGGGAAGGGGCCTGAGGCCAAGCCTCAGGGAGCTCCAGTGTGTAGTGGTCAGGGGGAAAAAGAGAAGCCAGGAAAAGAGGCTGAGAAGAAGGCCCTGAGAGGTGGGAAGAAGCAAAAGGGGGTGGCAGGAGGCAGCGAGGGAAGGTGAGGCCCACAAGCTTCTGCCGGGAGCCATGCCAGGAGCCTGCCGGCCATGATGTGAGCCGAGGGAGGGAAATGGAGGGAGCAGGCCCTTCCCTCTTCATCCAGAGCTGCCTGCCAGGGCCCTCACTTGAGGACTGGGGGTGGAGTTGAGGGCGTGGGGTCAGAGGACCGAGCTGCAGGAGGGGACAGGCCCGCCTGGCCAGAAGGACAAATAGGACCACAAAGTTTCTGCCCATCGGCGGGAGGGGCTTCTGATAGTCCAGACCACCAAAAGGTGTCCCCGTGGTGGTGGGAGGCTGTCATGGAGAGCAGGGTTTCACAGGCTCGGTGCTGTTGGCATTGGGGCTGAATGGTCCCTGGTGGTCGGGCCCGTCCTGTGTACTGTGGGATATGGAGCGGCACCCGCCCTCCCAGCTGGAACATCAGGAATGTTCCCAGACAGGGCCACAAGCCCCTGGGAGCAGAATCCTCCCAGGTGAGAGCCCCACAGTTACACAGGGACGGAAGCGGATTCTTACCCCGCTCAGCCAGAAGGGGAGGACTTCCCGTTTTGCTTCACATCAAGTCGGACAGTCCGTGGGATTGAAGTGGAGATTAGAAGTGGTTCAGGAGACCCCCCCACTGGGAGAGCGACAGTCTGTCCCCACATGAGTGACAGTGTGTTTTACGTGGTTTTCTATACTGCAGACATGTCCGTGCACTTGATGAGCTCCCCCTTGCCTGGAAGCCTTTCAGGCACCAGTGGAGAGAGAGGCCTTTGAAGAAGGCCATTTGTAACTAGTTCCCCTCCAGAGAACCTGACTGTATTGGGTTTTTCCATCCTCCAGCAGCCTCCCTTGTCCCATCAGGGGCTCGGAGAGAGTGAGCTCAGAGCAGTTAGCAGAATGCCAGGCTGCACCAAGCAGAAGTGTGCGCAGCAAGGGTTCGCGTCGGTGTCCTCCCCACCCGCTCAGGGACCCTGGGCTCCCTGAAGCTGGGGGCCCAGCGGCCACTGCATATTCCCATTTACAGCCTCAGGGTGGTGAGGCTTTACTTGCTTTGTCTAGTGTCTTCCTAGCCTCCTGGGCTGACGGGCATCCTCATTTTGTAGAGGGAAATGAGAGGAAGCCCCGTGCCTGCCAGGCTTGGCGGGAGCTGAGCTGCAGACCCTCGCGCTCTGCTAATCACCGCTTCATCGCCTCTGTGAGAGAGTGCAGCGGCCGGGCGCCTTGCGAGGCTCGGCGCGGCCTGTGACCCCGGGCCCTGGCGTAGGAACCTCGGGGCTGGGCCCCTCCCACTTGTCCCTCCTGGTCCGTGGCATCATTTGTCCAGCCTGCCATTGCCCCCCAAGAAGCAGCACCAGCACCTGCTTCCCCTGAGCAGCGCGGGCCCTGTGGGCCCACCGCCGCTGACCAGCCTGGGTCACAGTCCCCGCCAGCCAGTCTAGGCTCTCGGGGGGGGGGGGGGGGGGGCACAAAGCACAGCGTCAGGCGTGGAAGAGGCCTTGAAGACACGGCTCTCCGCCTTCCTGTGATCAGACGGGAGAGTGAGTCCCTTCAGCCGAGTTTGCTAGGGAGCGGCCGTCAGGAGCGTCAGCCTGCCGGTCTGCTTCTCATTTCATTTCCTCCTTTTTTGCTGACAGCTTTAAAGAAAAGCATAGTAGTGGTCCGTGCAGACTGCCGAGATGAAGCCACAGGCCTGATAAGAAACAGAGAGTGATTTAACCCTCTCCTTCAGGTGTTAAGCCAGTGAAAAGCCGTCATTTCTACAGTATGTGTTTAGCTCGGGGAGCAGGAGGGCTCGCCGTCTAGAGGACAAGAGCAGCCAGAGTTGCTGAAGACAAACATCTGGTGGGCGTCTTGGCGTTGAGGAAGATGCTTGATTTCCCTCAGGACCCTGGAGTGTTTCCTCTCCCCCACACAGCTTTCCCAGGCTGCACCTCCGTTGGGGGTGGGAGTGGGGCCCCCAAGCTCCCCCCAGGCTTCTGGGCGGGTCAGACCTCCTCTGTGTCCATATGGCCTTGTTATCTTATGGACATAACAGTTTAGCTGCGTAGTGAACTCGGGGAGGCCCGTGGCTCCAAAGCCTCATCTCGGCTAGACTCGCTGAGATGCACTGTGGGCCCAGGCCCTCCTCTCAGCTTCAGGAGTCAAAGCTGAGCCCACAGGTGGGGAAGGGGACGTGGGGGAGGGGTGCCAGACGTGGGCAGCCCAGAGCCCTCCCCATGCCTCTCCCCCTTCCCTGGACCCCACTGGAATGGGGCCCATAGGCCTCCCACAGGTGCTCGGGATCCGGATTAAGATTGCAACTCCTGGAGTCCAGGAGACTTGGGTTCAAATCCCGGTTCTTCCAGTTTTTGGTCACGTGATCTGTTTCTGTAGTGGTGCCAGCTTTGTCGTTTTGCAGAGAGGGCTGCATAAGACGGTGCCCGCCGTCATTCCCAGCACAGGTTGGTGAAGGGGAGCTCTTGTTCCGCCTCGTGACACGGCCTCAGCCTCCAAGGGTGGTCTGTGAAGACGGGAAACCAGACTCCAGAGAGGGCGAAGTAATTAAGGCTTCTGTGCCGAGAGCTGGCCCTGGCGCGCCAGGCCTGCGGCCCCAGCACCTCAGACACCCACCAGCGGCCCGGCCCCAGCCCCGTTAAAACAACTCTGCCCCGAGTAGGTGTTGGTGTACATTTCCCTCCTCCGGTCTCTTCCCACCCTCCATGCCAATGCGGCAGAACAAGCGCGGGGCTGTTTTCCCATGAACCGGGCCACTTATACTCAGTAGAAAGGGAGAGGAGGGAGAAAACGCAGCTTCTTTGATAAACTGATAGGAACTGCAGCGTGATCCGACAGCTGTGATCCTTACAAGGCCTGCTTCTGTGCTGGGAAGGGAGCGAGTCTTGGGACACCCCACTCCGCCCGCCAAGATGGCCCTCTGGCCAGCCGTCCTTTGGCTTAACCAACTGTGCTTCCCCCACCCCTTCCTCCCTGCTGCCTTGCAGGGAGGACTTGCCAGAGAATGCTTTCTTTTCAATGAGTGCCTGCTGGGACCTCAAAGGCTCCAACCCCAGCCAGCCCCACCGATGGTGGATGAGGTCCTGAGCACCCTTCCCGGGGACACAGGTGCCCCTAAGATGAGAGCATTTGAAGAGCCTGGGTCAGGGGCCCAAGTGGGAGAGCAGGAGGCAGTCCTGCATCTTCTTCCAGGAGACCTGCACCCAGAGAAGCCCTGAGATAAAGCTTCTCGTTCATTCTGGTCCTCCTCTCACCTCTGATAGACACAGGCATGGCAGCCTCTCCAGGTCAGCAAATGCTCACAGTCCCTGTGATGTACTCCTGCTGGTCCTGCCCCGCTCCGCACCCACCCCCCCCCCCCAGGTTTGCATAAGAGCCCTGTGCTTGATGGGGAGTAAGGGAGATTGATTAGCCGCTGAGGTGAGTGGTAGGGCCGGAGGCCTACGAAGCCACTGGAAACTGGACTTGTTTTTAATTGCATCTCGGGCAGGGCCTCGAGAAGCAGCTGTCTTTCTTGCTGTAACTGAGGAATTTCACTTTGCTCTCCTTGTATGGTCACCTGTGAGATAGGCTGTCATCCGGGGCCACATCACCACTGTGGCCAGGGCAGCCCACACCGGCTGACCCTCCCCACCCCGCTCCCCTTCTCTCTCTCTGTCCTCCCAGACCTTCCCAGCCCCCAGAGCTCATTGACATTGGTTACCCCCCTTAGTTTTCAGAGGCGCCACTTGCGTGCTAGGGGGCCTTAGCCAGGCGCCCCCACCCAAAGCCCATGGTGCTGATGCTAATGCAGGATGAATCCAAGTAACGTGGCAAGACCCGGATCCCTGGTTCAAACGGCGTTTTAGGATAGCACACCTTGCCTCTGGCCCCCAGCCCGCAGGAGAGAGCTTCTAAGAGGCCCTCCTCGCTTTCTTTCACTCTCCCCTTTAATGGGGTGCGTTCATTTGCTCCAAATAGAAATAAATTGCCTTGACGAACATGTGCCAGCCAGAGTCTCTCTGCTTGAAGGGACCCAGAATGCAGGTGGGGTTTGAGCTTTTATTCGTCTGAAGCCATACGGGTGGGGTCCCCCACTGAGGGGAAGGAGACGGGACCTGAACCGGGTTGGAGGAGTTCTTCCAAGGAGTTTCTTACTTTCCTTTCGAAGCTTCTCTCCTTGCTGACTTGAAGTAAGTCTGCCTGACTCCTGTGTGCATCTTCTGGAAGTTTCCACAGTCATTCTTTCCCCAGAGACCAGGGGCCTGGGGTGCTTTTGTTGAGATGCAGGTTGGAAAGGGAGTGTGTGGCAGAAGCTGTTTTGCACAGCCTGCTCTTGGCTTTGATCTAACTGGAAGCACTGAGAGTACGTGACTGGCGGGGAGGCACGATCTGACACGCCAGACAAGACTGAGAGAAGAGTCCGCCCTCGAAGGTGAAATACGAAGATGTCCTTGGGGAGGGCAAAATTCAGGCAGCCCAGAGAGCCCGGCCTGGTGTGTTTCCACTGTCTCCTAACCCATGGAAAGGTGCCACCTCCCAGCACCTCACAGAACCATCTGTGACCCCGGAGGGCTGGCGACCTGGAAGCAGGCCAGTGGCTTTGCTCTGCCTCCTCCAGGCAGTCTCCAGGGTCCCACTGTCACTCACACACACACACACACACACACACACGGGCACTCCCTGTAAGAAGGGCGTATTTTCTTCTGGAAAACGGGAACCACATGTGGTGGGCCCTGTCAGGCAAGGCTGGGATTAATTAGGTCCTACGGCGGGGGGACAGAGAGGAAGTGCTGGCCAGAGGGAGCCCTGCACGGTGTGTGCTGAAGTCTGAGGAGCTTCAGAGGAAAGCATCTCCATGTTTCAAGGGTTCTGGTGGATCCCTGTGACAGGGGACTGGAAGAAGGCCAAGGGTCCGCTCCCTTTAGCAGAGCTTGTGGGAGGTTAGAGGTCACAGATGCACTCGGTGGGAGGCCACGTGACCCAAGCAGCCCTCCTCCCACAGGGCCAGCCATTCACGTTGCAGCGAGAACTCCTGTGGACGGGGTGAGCGTCAGGAGAGACTGGCGGGAAAGGTGTCTCGGTGCCCCCGCACGGCATGCTTCAGACCCCCAGTGCGCGGGTGCTGGCACCTGCTCTGTCCTTCCCAGCCTCAGCTTAAAAGCACTTTCTGGTAGTCGCCACACCTACAAAGCCATCAGCTCCCCAGCCCATGGCTCAGGCAGCCTGCAGGGCTGGGGGTGACTGTCAAGAGCTGTTGCCAGTGGCTGAGAACTTGATAATGAATTTCCTTCTGAAGTTTGAGAGCTTTTCCGGATGGAATCGGCAGTACTGTCTGGATCTGTTTATACTTTACCTAAGGATGCCAGGAAGCCAACAAAGTTTTGACCTTGGTAAGTCAGACAGCTTAGTTAATTAGCACGGAGCTGACGGCTATCATAAGGTAGCATCTTAACAAAGCAGTGGCAGGAATTGGCCGCTAGGAGTCGTTTCCATCCTCCTGCCTCCTTGGGGTAGGACTGCATCTGAGCCAGGACAGACAAAAGGGCGTCCTTGCTTCTAAAGGTGCTTCTGAACTCCTTCTGGAACAGCAGTTCCAGAGTGAATCCCATTCACCCATCGTAGAATGTTTCTTAGGAAGCTCTTTCTTTTATCCTGGTATCCTTTCAGCTTGGGTTTTTGGGGCCTCTGTGTGGGTTCTGTGTGGGTTCTCCCCTTTCCTTTAGCAGGTAGCCATGAAAACACACACATGCACACACACACACCCTGCCGCCCCCCCCACACACACACATACACCCTGTCCCCCGTCTTCCAAAAAATATAGAGAAGGTCTCTATCGTGTGCAGTTTGTGAAAGCCCGCCCAGAACAGCTGCTCCTTCCACAGAGGAGGGTTCCTGTCTCAGCCTGCATGGTGGTTCTGTCTCCAAGGAGTCTCACCTGGGAGAAACTTGGCACTGAATTGAGCCTCCGAAGACGAGCACAGGCCCACGAGGAGTACATATGGCCCTCGGGGAAGGGTGCTCTGTGACCCAGGCTGTGATGGCCCACCGAAGCGGCCCTTGGGGTCCAAAGTGGAGAATGGCACTTCCTTTAAAAGTCGGCAGCTTCAACTCCCAGGAGCCCCCCGCCGTCCTGGGTCCTGCTCCACGCTCCATAGAGCTGCTGGGTAGCAGGTCAGAGACCCCAGAGCGGGGTGTCCTGGTTTCTTCCAGACTGGGGGGTGGAGGCCATTTGGGAAAAACTGCGGTTTCCCGTCTGGACTCTGCTTTTCCTCAGCCCTCACGGGAAGGAAGCCGTGCTCCCTCATGGTATTTCCCTTCCACCCAGGGTGTGTTCGGGAAATCCCCACCAAGACCCATCCTGATGTGGCCACCGATGCCTCTGCCAGGGCTCTCATCCCGCTAGCCACCGCCTCCCATGCAGAAGTGAAATGCTGAGTAAATCTGCATGTCCTTTCCTGCCTGCCTTCTGGGCCGCGGCCTCCAGCCTGCTGCCCGTCCGTTATCCTGGCCTACTTCCGGTCTATATTTAGATGACATAATCTCATTGGAACTGCTTGGTACTTGGACTGGGAGTGTCTTTCTGGGTCTAAATCTCTGTTTCTACTTGCTCAAGTGATCTGCCTCACCCCCCCCCCCCCACCCCGACCTTCTCCCAGATGATACGTTCTACCTTCCGGGTCACTGCAGTCAGTTGCACCGTCCACGTTAACCTCTCTCGCTAAAGCTGGGCTGGGGTGGATTTCAGGTGCACTCCAGAGTCTTCCCTCATTTCTCCCCTGTCCCCTGCCGGGCGTCCCATGCCGTCTGTTCTGAGCCTTGCCTCTCCCCTTGGAGGCTGCTATCCCGTGAGCTTAGTGTTCCGTCTTTCTCCATTTCCTGGGCCATACACCCAGTTCCAGCCCTCACGCAGGACGGGTTTCCTGACATGGAGACACCTGAGCCTCCTTGTCGTGCTCCCCCAGAGAGCTGCTGCCTTCGTCTGTAACGGTGCATCTGTTTCCAGTTCATCCTCAGCCTTGTCGTCAGTGAGCTTGTCCTCGGAGGGCCCCTGTGCCCCAGACTGCCACCTGAGTATCCAGCCCCTCCCCATGAAGGAAAAACAGCCCTTGTATGGCTTCAAAGGAGCATGTATCTCGGAAACTGCTCCGTCCCCAGGAGTTCTGACTGGTTTTCTGCTCTTTCTGCTTGTTCTGCCATCTCTGGCAAAACCCCCTTCCCTTCTTAAACGGTTCAGTGCCCAGATCTGTCTTCTTCCCTCTCCCGATCAGGGCAGTGCGGCAGCCTTACCTCCCTCCGAGCCTTGATGCCTGTGATGACTTTTTCGATGTAAATTTTCATTGAAAAACAACATACTGTCTCAACGTGCACAAATCATAGGTGTACTACCACTCAGTTATTTTCACGAATTGTCTACACCCGTGTAACCAGCACTCAGATCAAGAAGTGCAGCATTTCTGGCACCCAGAGGTCCCTTTCATGTCTCCTCCTAGTTAGGACCCCTTTCTTCCTCCCCAGAGTAGCTACTGTCCTGACTTCTAACACTACAGTTTGTCTTACCTGGTTTTGAACTTGATATAAACTGAATCCCGCAGTTCGTACTTTGACAAAGTGGCTTCTTTTTGATGCATTTTGTGTCTGTGAGAGTCGCCCCTGTTAGATGTGTAGTAATTAGGGGCGCCTGGGCGGCTCTGTGGGTTAAAGCCTCCGCCTTCAGCTCAGGTCATGATTTCGGGGTCTGGGATCAAGCCCCGAATCAGGCTCTCTGCTCAGTGGGGAGCCTGCTTTCTCCTCTCTTTCTCTCTCTCTCTCTCTTTCTCTGCCTGCCTCCCTGCCTACTTGTGATCTCTGTCAACTTAAAAAAAAAAATCTTTAAAAAAAACAGATGTGCAGTAGTTCGCGCTTCGGGAGCGTGTTCAGGGTCTGAAGATACCGGGATTCGCGTACCCGTTCTGCTCCTGTCGGGGCCTTGGCTTACTTTCAGTCTGGCGCTGTTAACGTGAACATACGGGCTCGTTCCTCTTAGACACATGTCTAAGAGTGGCTGGCTCAGCCCTACATGGTTTAGCTTTGGGAGCTATTTCCGGGGTGGCTGCGTCGGTGTCCATTCCCATAGCCTGTCCGGGTGCTCCACGGCTCTCCCATCCTCACGAGCGGCTGGTATCATCAGTCTTGGCTTCTAGCCCTTCGGGTTGGTGTATGGCAATACCCCTTGGGGTTCTAATGTGTGTTTCCCTGAAGACTAATGGAGAACTTCTCATCACTTACTGGACTTTTGGATATCCTCTTCTGCGATGAGCCTTTTCAAGTTACTTCCCCATTGGGTGTTGGTGCTTATTTGTTAAAGTTCCGTATATATTCTTTATGTATTCTGGATTCAAGTCTTTCTCGGATGTACACACTACAGTCCTCTTCCCCTACTCTGCGGCATGCCTTATCATTCTCTTAATAGTGTCTCTTAGTAAGTAGAAGTTACTGATCGTTAATGTCGTGCAGGTGGTCAGTTTTTCTTCACAGTTAGCGTTTATGTTTTGCGATGCTTTTTCAGGGGATTAGGAGCTCCTGAAAACGAACCATAAAGCTGCCTGTTTCTGGGTGACGTTTGTCCAGCATTCTCACCGAGCTGGAATATTACTTCACCTCCTGCCCAAGGTATTATTTCTTAGCTCTAGCCAGGGTCTTGGAGGCCACCTAGTCCGGCCTGCTGGTGCTTGTCAAAGCAAAGATCCCGAGTCACCCTCCATCCTCCCAGCCAGCTGAACCCCAGCGGCTTCTGATGCGGCCAGGCCGGCGGTGGTCTGCAGCCTGGGATCAGGAACCACACACCTAGCCATATTGGTGGGTGCTCTGAGTGGCAGGAGGCAGGAACCCAGGTCACAGGTACCACAGTGAGCAAGGGGTTTGACGAGCCTGTGTGACCAGACAGAGGCGGAGAGCAGCAAGTTACAGGAACTCGGCGTTTCCCTGCAGTGCGGTATTTCTTCTCAGCCCTTGTTTGGGGTCAGCCTTGTTGTCTTGGTCTCTTCAAGGGTTGGGGACATGGCCACCACGTCCCCGCAGGCTGTGCTCAGTGGCTCACGCTGGGTCATGCGCCAATCCCATGGGCCAGTGGCGGCCCAACCAGAACCCGCGTGGAGTGGGGAGCAGCAGGTCTCCAGAGGAAAGGGGCCGCTCTGCCCACGAGAAAGGGAAGGATTTGCCGACCGGCAGCAGCCCCGGGGGCCCGCCGGGCTGTGTGCTTCCCTGAGTGGTTGTCTCACGTGGAAAGTGAAGATGCGGGTCATTACTCTCGCCTGCGAATGCTCGGGAGGGTGTAATGACGTAACAAGAAATATTCCGAAGCGTGTCCGGCACCCGGTAGCTGTGACAGCGGTTGTGATGAGTGGCATCTGCTGTCTCTCTGGCAGTCTGGAGCTTGGAACCCGGGGCCTGGGTGGGTCGCTGGCCGCTGCCCCCGGCCGCCCCCTGCCCGGCTGCTCGCTCGCTCTGACACAGCGGCTCCCTCCCTGGTCTGGGGCTGGCCCGCACGGTCTCTTGTCTTCTGAGGAAGGGTGAGGGAGAAGCCACTGATCAAACCAACACCTGACCCCAGGTGCCCTCTCTTCCTCTGCCCCTAACCTCGACCCTGCCCTGTTCAGGGCGGCCCGTTCAGGGCTCCTGACTGCGCGGGACGGAAAACCAGCTCTCGCTGTGTGTCGAGAGACAGGGCGGGAGTGTGCGGTCAGGGACAAGGATTGGCTCGTGTCCTCAGGACTTGGTCTCACCTTCTCACCTCTGTAGCTGGCTCTTCCTCCTCCATCAGCTGCGGTGCTGGGCTTGGGGCTCACGGACCTGTCGCCGTGGCCAGGGAAGCGCCGTGCCCTGGTGGTCGGGGACCAGATCGTGGGCCCGCCCGCAGGTGCAGGGGAAGAGCAGTCGTCCATGGGAACCAGCACCCCAGACCGCGGGTGGGAGAGGCAGCCCCAGCTGGTGTCCACGCTGTGGTTGAGGTCCGTATGCGGCCTGAAGGGGGACGTGAAGCGGGGCCCATGGTGGGGCGGCAGCAGGAGCCAAATCCCCCCTCCATCCAGGAAGGGGGGAGGGGTAGGGCTGTGTAGTGCCTGGTGACCCTTGACCCTCCCAGAGACCACCCTGAGGGCAGGCAGGGGAGCCTCCAGCTGACCCTTCTCTGTGGCTTCTTTCCTTTTGAACACTGCGCCCCGCCAGAGGCTGTAGGCCATGGCCTGTGTGACTGGCTGTGGACTTGGAGGTTAGACACGGGATTGAAGAGAGACCAGGAGAGTCTGCGTCTGGATTTTAGGCTTAGTTTGGAGTGGTCAGAAGAGACCTTACAGGTCAACTGAATCTTTCACACAGGAGGAGCGGAGGGTCTGATTTTTCCAGACTGTTTGCATGTGCTGCCTTCATGCCGCAGCCTGGGCTAGGCAGACCCAAGCCCAAACGGCACAACAGGCAGAGACTCAGATGGGCCTGGGGTGCTGTCAGAGGGACAAGCTCAGGCTAGCCCCACTGGGACTAAGGGTCAGACATTCACTCTCCACAAGGTCCTTTCCATGACTTGCTGGAGCTGGTGCGGTCTGCCAGGCCCCACGCCAGCCCTGCGCATACACTAGACGGAGAACCCGTCCCTCCCTTCACCGAGGGAGCAGCTTAGTGACATAGGCAGACAGGTGACAAGTGACCGAGAAATGTGTGTCCTTGCCGTTGTGATCGAGCTCTGGAGGAAACTGCAGAGGGGAAGGGTGGTATGCGGGGGACAGGGGGGTCCTCAGGTTTGGGCTTTGTAAAGGGAGGGTACCCCACAGCTTCAGGGGAGCCAGGAAGCTGTGACCTGGATCCGATATTTTCTTAGAGCATAAAAGTGTGCCCTAGTTTTCCCTCTCCTCGGGCTCAGCTGAAGCTATGCCAAGAATTGGCTTTTAAAGGCTGCCTGAAATGCAGTCTGCAGCCAAAAATCTATAGAGCCAGTGCATTTGTGACCTTGTTGAAAATGCTTACTGAGGAAAATCAAGGGGGTAGGATTTGGGGATTTTTTTTTTTTTTTTCTTTTTAAAATTTAAAAAACAAGTCAATTTGGCCCTCCTCTCCCCATCCCTTTCCCTCTTGGCACATTCCCGCCCCAGAATGCCTGAGTCCTCCAAGCCCCACTGAGCTCATCTCTTCCATTTGTCCACTCCTTCCCGATTCCCCAGTCCGGCTCCATCCCCACCCCCCGTGCTTCAGGAATGAAAAATACCAAGTGGGTTAAAATAAGGAGCCTGGGTATAGCCCTGGAAATTAGGCCACAGCTGTCAGGCCAGGCGAGAGTCCTGTCTCTGAGAATGGAAATGCCTGGAGCAAGCACCGGCCCCTCCCCTGCAAGGACTGATAAGAGGTTCTGCCCCCTCGCTCCCCCCACCTCCCCAGGAGGCAGCCAGGAAATGCCATTTGCCATTGAGCGGACCTATCTCAGTGCCCACTGGCGAGGACATCATGGTGGGCAGAGCTGGTCCCTGCCCTCCCAGGGACAGTCACAAACACCAGCAGCGATGGTGGTCTGGGGGAGCCAGTGGGGTGGGGGTAATGCCCAGTCCCGGTGGAGGGGTCCGGGAGAGCTTCAGGAAAGAGAAGCTGTCTAACTGAGCCGCGAAAGAGAAGTAGGGACTGGGTGAGGGTGGGGAGGAGAAGTTTCTGATGGAGCCAGCAGTCTGCTCAGAAGCCATGGGGCCCATGCCCTGGCACCCCAGGGAGCTGGGAGTGCCCCCCCTGGGACCTCTGGCTGTCTCATGAGCAGCCCTGGGGCACCCGGTGGACCACTGAAGGGCCTGAGTAGGTTCAGAAAGCTCTCTCCACCTGCCGTGAGCATGCATAAGACCCTGAGAAGAGAAACCCCTGGTAGGTGGCCACCCCTAGAGTCTGCAGGATGGCACCGAGCTCCTGAAGAGACCCCCCCCCCCATCTCCCCCAGCCAAGGAAGGACTGCAAGTCTGTGTGAGGCCACGCTGAGGTGGCTGGGCACCCCACCTGCCCTGCCATGCTTCCAGAACATCCAGGGAACAGAAGGGAAGTGGGGCCCAGGGCTCACAGGGTGCAGGGGGAGACTCAAGTATATGCTACCTTGTGATCTTACTATGGTCTCTTCCCCGCCATTAGCTTCCCAAAGCACCAAAGACTAGTTAAGGAGTGGTTCAAGAAGCTTATTTGACAAGGGATTGGGCTGTTACCTCTTCCCAGAAGATTCAGTGATGCTGGGAGCAGCAGTTTGAGCAGATAATCTGGACTAAATTTAAAACCTTCCTCAGCACCCCAGATGTCCCTGCCCCAACTTGTTTGACTGCTTAGGGACCCTGTCTTCAGCCAGTTCAGGTGCCTGGGACTTCAGCCGGCTGGCTTTGTCCAGTCATTTCTCCCTAGAAGAGTCAGCTTTTTTCTCCCTCCTCCGTGAGCTGAGCCCCTCCTTTGAGCCCCTTTCCCAAAGGAGCCCCCCCTGCCCACCTATGTCAGTGGCCTCTGGCCCAGACACAGTTGGCCAGTTTTCCTAGAGTGACCTCACTTCCTTCCTGCCCTTGAAGCCTGAGCAGCCGCCCCCGGTCCCATCCCTTCTGCTTCTCCCAGCCTCCCAGTAGCGTGGTAATTGCTTTCTTAGATCTTCAGCTGTGCCCCCTGTCTGGGAGTATTTCCCGGTCCCCTGACCCTCCACAGGAAGACCTGTGATCTTACTGCCGTGGGGACCCTGAGGGTTGGGGGCCACGCAGACCCGGCTGCTCTGTCAGCTGCCCGCCCCTGCAGTCCCTCTGCTCTCTCGCAGGCCAGGAGTGTCTGAAATAGCAGCAATGCCGCCGCTTTCTGCCCCCGGCCCCCCACTGCTGCCCAAGGTCACACTCTCCCCAGGATGGGGCTCTGGGACTCGTGTGACCAAGCAGCTGCCTGGTGATATCTGCCCCCAGCTCGGCTCCCGGAATGAGTTATCTGTCATCATGATTCTCGGAAGGTCACAGATTTCATTGCATTTCTGTGGTGTTGGGAGAAAATGTCAAGCTTCTCCACATGTTCAGTCTTCCCAAGCCAGCAGGATGGCGGGGCAGGAGGGTGGGGACAGGGAAGCCCGGAGAGAGGAAGGCCAGGATGGACAGACCCCAACAGGCTTGAGGCCCAAGGGGCATGAGGACAGGGGGCGGGGGCCACAGCGCAGTCTTGCCCACAGCTGTGCCACTTCTCAGGGGCCGGGAGCCCTGGCATGACCTCCAGGGAGGACGTCTCCCTGAGGTTGCATCATCTGAGTCCTCCTGCTCTGTCTGCACCCTGCCCCCAACAATCTCCCAGTCCACGCGCTCCCTCAGCCTTCACTCCGCTCTGCCCTACCACTCTGAAGGGGCATCTGGAAAGACAGCCTGTATTAGACCCTCTGTATTTCTACTAGAAGAAGGTGACTGCGTGGGGCCCTAGTGACGCTAGCAACAACAGCCCAGGGGGTGGCCTTGCCCTGCGCAGCTGTGGCCACACATGGACATGCACTCACGCTGTGCACTGCTCGCACCCACAACCCCGGGCTCCCCGACCAGCGGCGTGGGGCAGCTCTCCTGCTCTGACTGAAGGCAGGGGCTTCATCTCCATTGAGACTTTCTCCTCGTGATTCTATTTCCGGAGAAAGCCTCCCATGTAGTAGGCACTCCTGCCTCCGAGTGGAGCCAGGCCTTCTCTCCTGCTCGTATTATGCTAATCACTCCTTGCAAACAGGCAGACTTTGTAGGAGGTTTGCCTGGTTTTAGATGAAGCCTACGCCTTTGAAGCAAAGAGCCACGGTAGCTAAAAATACCATCTCCCTGCTGTTGATCCTCTCATTTGTAAAATGCATGTTTCCATTGTTAAATCTGCAAATGTGCAGCAGCCCCCGCCAGAGAGACAGAGCCTCTCTGCCGTCTGGGCCGGAGCGGGAGCCCGGACACCCTCCGAGGAGGCGCCCCCTTCCCGGCACCCTGCTCCCCGCGCCTCCCCTGAGAATGTCTCTGACGGAGTCCAGATGATCCCAGAAGAACTTCCTTCTTAGCTCGTGTCGAAAAAAATGTGAACCACGTAAGATAGAAACGCATACAGTGCAGAAGACGTAGCATAAAATGTAAGCCCTGCCACCACCACCTCCTGCCCAGGAGTAGCCTCTGTTTTGGTGCCGTATATTTCCTTCCAAAACTCAGTCTTGCGCTCGTGAGTGCACAGCGTGGCTGAATGTGGTTTTGGCGGTGGCTGTGCATTTCCAGCAGCAGATCCGGGACTGCCCTGCCTTGTTTGCGCACAGGGTTTGGCTCCAAGCAGAGTGGCTTGGGGTCATCCTCCCTCTTCGAGGCCACCACCTCACCGTGTTCCACTCCACCGCCTGTCCTCTCTGGGCGTGGTGACCCCGTCTCTGCTCTGTGGCAGTGGCCGGGCAGGACGGCCGCTCCCCAGCAGGGCCCTCGCCTGGCGCAGCTCTGCTGCGGAGAACCCGGTCTATAACTGAGACCTGGGACTCTGGATGGCTGCAGACACTTTCCCGAGAGCCACTTCAACGCACACCTCCTGCCTGGGGCCCTTTCTCACTCTATTCATTTAATCCAGTGTGCATTTCCTGGGCTGGAAAGGAACGGTTCAGATGAAAAGCCCATTTCATGCATCTTAAAACTCCCTGAAAATGACTGATCACAAGAGGAATTTTAACAGCCTCCTGGCAGGGGGTAGAGGAGGGTACAAATAGGAGAAACCCCCTTCATTCAGCCACAAAGGACCGAGAGAGTCCATTTCTTGCTGTCTTTGTCCTGTCGCTTCTGCTGTGGCCCTTCCTTCCTCCCAGCCCTTTCCCTCTGATCTTCTTACCATTTTCCGACAGACTCAGCAGCGAGGTCACTGTGATATTTGCTCTGTGACCGGCAGTGCGGTGTTCCTGTTTCGCTTCCCATTCTCCTGCCGATGCTTCTCTTTGTGCCCTGTAAGCAGGTTCTTGTGAAGAGCTACAGATGGCAGTCTCAGTTTTTAAGTGTCCTAAGACCCACAAGAGTAAAGATTCGAAGGCCAGCAAGGCAGGGGCAGCATGTGCCCAGCGCCGCGGAGCCGGGCTTCCGGCGCGGGTCTGGCCTGAGTGTTGCCGTCCCTTTCCTTCCCTTTGAACAGAGCGAGTCGGGGCTGCCCACGGCCGGCTTGGGACCCCTCGGGTGGAGATGGGCAGGGAAATAGCGAGACACTGGGTGGAAACCTAGGAAGACCAGGCCCGGACTCTGGGGAGGTGAGGGGACGTCATGAGGACCCCCAACCCGGGGCCTTCCCCAAAGCTCCATGGCTGCGCATCCTTTGGGACTGCTAGTGAGAGCTCCCCATCCCTCCCGAGAGCGGCATTGCTGGGCTGGTGGCAGTAGCTCTGGGGAGGCTGTTGGGGGCAGTGGCTCACAGCCCCGACTGTGAAGGCCGTTAAGAATACAGATCGCCACTTTCTGGAGGGGGCCTCAGCGTGGTCTTGGCGTCCCATACAGTCTTCAGCCAACTCCGGCATACAGCCAGGTTCAGGGGTGTCTTGGGAAGGCACTGTTCCTGGCTTGGAGGGCCTTTCTGGTTCTGAACAGTAATTGCCTGACTTTGGGGGGGGCTAGGACACTGGTGGGACAAGGGGTGGTGGCTCCCCGCTTAGATGTGGGGGGGCTGCCAGGATGGAGAACCGAGGTGCCACCAGCAAGCAGAATGGCAGCCCCTGGTTGGAGCCCTGCAGGGCACATTAAATCCCTTGGAGAAAAGTCACCACGGGACCGAGAGATACAGGAGCATCGCTGTGCAGACCCAGAACCCACGACTATGAGGGCAGCTGGCCCTCTTGGATGAAGGGTTTGGGGGGGGAGGCATTCTGGCTCCAGTGCGGGGACAACGTGAGCAGCAGGCTGCTGGGTTCGGGTGGGCGGCAGGGCTGTGAGGTGAGAGGGGCAGAGCTGTGGGGAGTCCTCGGTGTCTGGGCTCAGCGCCGAGCATGGCGGAAGGGAGATGCTCACCGTCTGGAAAAGTTTGTGGTCGTAAAAGCAGCAGTGGGGAGGAATCCCTTGGCCTGGAACAAAGGACCAATTTGGGAATCATGGGATGAAGTGGTAGAAAATCTGCACAGAGCAAGTCTGTAACAGGAAGCCATTTGGGACAAGAGGTGTCCCCAGGCCATTCCCACGGATGATGGAGCTGGGCCGGCTCCTCTGGCTCCCGGCACTTGTCCTACTTGCTTGCCTTTGTTCTCAGAATGTCACCTCATCACCTCTGTAGTTTGCAGCGGAAATGGCAGAGATGGCTCAGGGGAAGGGGGACTTTCCCTTACCCATCCTAAGGCAGACTCTATGTCTCTGTCTACTTCACTCCAAGCCATGGGGCGAAGCAGTGCCCCTGCACCTGACATTTGTGTCGCAAGGCACCGGGGCTCTCTGTCAGTGGGAGAGAAGGGCTGCGCCAGGGAGGAGAGGACTGTCCTGCAGGTGCCACGCCACGTGGGATGGTCTGGCAGAATGGGACAGGGACTCTGCTCCTCCGTGGGCCTGGCAGTGTGGCCTAGGATGGCAGTGTGGCCTAGGACCGGTGCTTGGCTTCACTTTGGTCCTCCATCCCGTGAGCACAGGATCCCTGAGGACATCCATGCACCTGGCTGGAAGTTGGCCGGGGCGTGGATGGGCCGGCACGTCTGGGGCCTGATAACAGTTTGCCAGGCTCTGTGTGTGTGTGTGTGTGTGTGTGTGTGTGTGTGTGTGTGTGTGTGTGTGTTGGCATTAGTGTGCGGCCACTTCGTGGCAGGGAGGCTAAGCACATCCTTGGGAGGAAATCCTGCTTGGAAGGGTGGGAACTCAGAGGGCTTCAAAGGGAGAGAAAGTCTCTGTCGGTGATTCTCTAACAGTTAGCCCAGGGGGGCTCCCAGACACAGAGGCTCTGAGTTGCTGTTTGCCTGACTGTGTGGGCCCGAGTTCAGAGCCCAAGTTCAGAGCCCTCACAGTCATTGTATTGAAATCCCTCCTCCCCACCTGAGGCCTCAGGCAGCAACTGACCTGCCACCTGTGCTCAGGAGCTGGGGCTCCCAGCAGAGGTGTCTGGGCAGCTGCTGATGGGGTCACCTGCACAGAGTCGTCCCCCCTACCCCCACCCCAACCAGATCTGAGTTTGGGTTCTGACCGTAGCATGGCTGTGGGTGCGGTGCCCGGACTCTGCCTCCCACTCGACCACCAGGAGAAAAAGCCATGAGAACTCAGCATCAGCACAGGGGGTCAGCACTGTCCTGGCCAGGTGTGGCCAGTATGGTCATTGCCTGCCACCCACAGACCCAGGGGGAGGGTCAGGTAGAGGGACCGGGTTTGTAGGTAGATAAACTTCCCTAGAGTCACAGGGAGGTTCCAGAGAAACTCGGGCAGGCTTCGGTCCATCAGTGGGCCCAGTGATATCTACAGCCAAGGTATCCCCAAACCATCTTCGGAGCCCCTGTGCCACCTGGGCCGTGAAACCCACGGGCTGGGTGTGTGGCCAGGCAGCGGCTCAGAGCGTCGGGGCTGGGATGGGCCACCAGACAGGGCCTTGGCTAGGCTCTTACTTGGGCTTCATTCTCATTCTCTGCTAAGAGTTGTGGGGGGTTGCCGAAATCACACCTGTCCCCATGTTCAAGGGGTTCAAGGTCCATGACATGCCCAAGGTGGAGAAAGCACTCACAGATGTGCCACGTGTGTCGTTACTGGGCAGAAACCTCCGTGACAGGGACCCGGCTGTTCTCAAGGACATACTGTGTGTCAGTGGTTCTTGGAACTGATCGTCCTGGGGACAACAGGATTTCCTTTAGCGAGCCTTCCCTTTGTTTTCCTTTGTTCTGAGTGTTCAAAACATGAAATGCTCGGGAGCCGGGAGCCGTGGGCTTCTTGACCGAGGGTGCAAGGCCTGGAAGGATGGCCTCCTGCTCATACCACCTCCCCTGCCTCCCAGTAGCACCTTTTCCTCCAGCACCAACACGACTCAGCCCGGCCCCCAGAGTCTTCCCTGCAGGACTTGTGTCCTAGGCGCCTCCAGCACGGGGATCCCGCCCCTGCTATCTGACCTATATTCCGGGGTGTCTCCGCCATGTGGGATAGAAGGTGGAACCTCTTTCTGGGGCACAAACCTGGACCTTGTCTGTAAGTCAGAGACGTCTTCTGGCATAATCTGAAAGCGTCTCAGCGGAACCAGACCCTTCACAAACCACCTCCCCCATGCAGTGTTCAAGCCGTCCTGAGTCCCATGCGGTCCCTTCCATAAGCCAAGTTCCGTAGCTGAAGGAATCCGAGCCGCCGTGCTCCTCCTGGCCATTCATCCTCTATTCCATAAGCTTCCGTCCCTGGACCGGGCCTAGTGGGGTTCCAGATGCATTCTGCACTGGGAAGCATAGGTTGAGAAAGGAGACACACCACGAGCTCCACAAGGTCAAGCTCAGGAGGGTGGGGACCACACAGAGCTTGAGGGAGGAGATTGTGGGACTAGCAGGGGTGGGGCAGGAGAGGGGTCAAAGGCCCTCCCAGGGGTCCTGTTTGGGGACAGCTTGATCAAAGGCCTGAAGGGGGCTGGAGAAGTCCCTGCGGATGGACAGTGGGAAACAGGCTTGGCCAGATTGGTAAGAGCTCAAGGAATATGGGGCTGGGGCTGTCAGGGATCTGGTGCAGGAGACAGCTTCTGTCCTGGGGAGCAGGCGGGACCCCTCACACGGTAGGGAGGCCCATCTGGCCACCCTGGCCATGTACAAGGCAGAGGGTCCACTTTCCCGGCTCTGCGCCGCTCCCTTCTCGGTCCCTGGAGACAGCCCCGAACCCAGAGACAGGTTGGCTCACCCCAACCAGCTGAGACCATTTGGTTTTCTTGGCCACTCCCATCCAGATCCGGCCTTCGCTGGAGGGGTCTGCCTGAGCCCCGCCGGGATGGCTGTGGCCCCGGGGAGCTGGCCGGGCTCATCTGTAAAGTGGAACAGAGAACTGAGTAGATAAAAGACCCTTTCTTCCTCTCCCCCATCATGCTGCGGCCCTCCCGCCATCCCTTTCCACCAGCTCCCAGCAAGACCCAGAAAAACAAGTCCTCGTGCCTCCTCCCACCCTCTCCCCCCCACCCCAGCGAGACTTTTAAACGTATCAGCGGCATCGACTGCATTAAGCACACTGAATTTTTAAGGCGACTGCATTAAGCACACTGAATTTTTAAGGCGTGAGTTGGCAGGGTTACCGTGGTTGCCTCTGCCCTGAGGGGCACACTGCTGAGGACTGATTGAAAGAAATAGAACAGATTTACAGTTTTCATACTTGGGAAGCAGGGAGCTGGAAGGGAAGAGGAGTGTGGGGCGGGGCGGGACAGGGAGAAGTGGGGGCAGTGAGGCTCTGGGGCTTTCTGAACTACAGATGGGAGGCCGCTCCTGCCTCCCGGTTCAAAGGTTCTAATGTTACCCTGACCTGAAAGCTGCTTTCCCTTTAAATGCCTAAAGGATCCCAGCTGTCCCCCGGGGGCAGAGCCAAGGCCAAGGCTAGAGGGCCCTTTCCAGTGGGAATGGTGGCGGTAAGGTGGCGGTAACTCTGGGTCCTGTGTTTTCTGCACCTGACATAAGGCTGCCATTGGGAGTCTTAGTTGTGAGATCCAGGCGTCTGCCAGGATAGCCCATGTCCCCTTGGCCTCAGACACTGATGTGGACCCCAGCCAGGGGCCAAAATAGGGAAGTGAGGGCCTGTACCTCAGTACGTGGTGTTGGCCTGGTCAGTTCACAGGCACTGGGGATGGAGATGAAGGAAGGAAGCCCAGCTAGAGGGAGAGGGGAGGGCTCTGAGCAGAAATGACTTGGCCCTGCTGCCAAGGACACCTGCACCAGAGGTGCCTGAAACTTGTCCCTCAGCCCGATGGGTCTGGCCCTGGGGCTGCCTCGCAGAGGGCCAGGGGGTCTACCCCGCCGGAGCTTTGCTCCAAGGCAGCATCCAGTTCTAGCCTCAGCAAGGGAGCTACATCTGGACCTGCACACCCAGTGACCCTCCAGACCCCAGCCCAACAGTGTTCTCCACCCCAGAGCTGATCCTCCCTTCCCCAGGCCACCCGCTGGAGAGCTGAGCCGCAAGTCAGGTTCAGCATGGCCTGGTGAGGCTGGAGGCCTGGACCCGTCTGGGCAGGATCCAGGGTGCCAGGGGGCCCTGAGGCCACAGTGCGGAAGTGGAGGTGTGGGGCAGGGCAGCATGGGTAGGCAGGTTAGGAGCCGCAAGCAGACCTTCCTGTGTGTCTGTGGGAAGCTGGTTACTGGGCCCCGCCCAGCAGGAGGTGCCGGATGGACTCGACCATGGGGCCACCTCGCGTGTGACGCTAATGGCTCAGTTCCTCTGGGTCTGGACAGCCCTGGAGGCCTCGTCCCCTTGATCGCATGGAAGATGGGGGGGTGGGGGGGGGGGCTGTTCCCAGGGCACTTGGCCCCGAGGGGCAAGAGCACTGAAGCAGGAAGGGAGCGTGACTAGCAGCTGGGAGAGGCTGGGGGCGGGAGGTGGGTTCCCTGGCTTCTCTGTCAACAGTGACATCGCCTTCTGCGCACGTGTTAGCCCAAGGCTCTCCGTACCGGGCCAGCTGTTCATGGCCTGTGCTGATGGCTTTCCCGTCAACTTGGGACAGTCAAGAAAGGGAAAGGCCTCCATCTCCCCTTAAACTTCTCTTGAATCCATCGGGGGCCCTTCGCACACCCCTGCCTAGTAGCCTTGGGCCGAGCAGCTAGCAGGGCCAGCTGTGTCCCCAGCACCTGAGAGCCAACGCCATTGGGCCACCAGGTGAGGGAAGCGCTCCTGGGCCCTCCAGGCTGAGCTCACTCCAGGCACCCCTTCCGAGGATCAGACACACCATCTGCTTCTGCCTTTCATCTCTCTTTAAAAAGCCAGGCTTGGGGCACCTGTATGACTCATTGGGTTAAAGCCTCTGCCTTCCGCTCAGGTCATGATCCCAGGGTCCTGGGATGGAGCCCCGCATTGGGCTCTCTGCTCCACAGGGAGCCTGCTTCACCCTCTCTCTTTCTGCCTGCCTCTCTGCCTACTTGTGATCTCTGCCTGTCAAATAAATAAATAAAATCTTTTAAAAATAAAAGTAAAAAGCCAGGCTTGTGGAAGGAGAGAGGGTAGGGGAGTGGAGGGCGGCAGCCAGTGTAGACTAGCTCACTGCACTTCCCGGGCCAGCCCTCAGCTCTGGGCTCTGCGTCAGAACAGTCGAGGCGGGGTTGTGGGGGCATTAGCATGCCCTTACTTGGGGATGGGAGCCGGAGGAGAGCCCCAGGAGAGAACCAGCATAAGCATCTTGCAAATGGCCCAGGGGCCTGGGAAGCATCAGCTGACCGTGAAGGAGGTGTGGAGGGGCTGCAGTTTCTGACCTTGGCAGCTTTGCTGGTCTCGTTTCCAGAGGGCACAGGGAAGTGGGGTCATGGGAAGAAGTGTGACATCTTCCCCAAAGCCCCATGACGTGGTTCAGACTCCCCCAGCACAGCATGGCGGGGAGCCGGAGGCCTTCCTCCCGAGAAAGGTACGTGTCCATGCTGAGGACTCGACCCTCCTGGGCCCACACCCCGGTGTGGGGTCCCTGCTCCTGCAGACCAGCCTGGCCCAGGGAAGGAGCCTCCTCTCCAGCTGCCCCCTCCCCTGGGCCAGCCTTGCCCTTCCCCAGGCCCTGGCGTTCATCCGCCCTGAAAGGAACTGCTCACCCTCTTTTTACCACCAAACGGGCTTCCTCAGTGCTGACCCCTGTCCTTCATGCCCTGCCAGGCCCTGGGGGTAGGGGGCAGGGCTGGCCCATTATAGAGAGGCATCTGGAGGCAGAAGCAGCCCCCACTCACACCCGAAGAGGTGACGGCCTCTTCTTTCCTGTTCTGCACGTGGCCCTCAAGGGGGAAGGGGGTGCAAAGCCGCTGGGCAGGTCTTACCCTCCAAATCAAGGCTTGGCCTGGCCTGAGTTGGTGACCTGTCCTGGTCCCTAGAGGAAAAGCAGCATGTGGCCCCTTTCCCACTGCCAGGACAGGGTGAAGGACAGTAACGGGCCCCCTGTTGGCCTCGTAGGGGTCAGCCTGTGCCAGGCCTGTCTCCCCTGCAGCGGGCAGCTGCTGCTGATTCACGGCGGGGTTCTCCCGTCCGGCCTGGGCCACAGGACCTCAGGGTGAGACTGGCCCATCTCGAGCCACCTGCAAGGCTGCTCGATGCCCTCCTCCTCCTCCCTGCTCTGGCCCACAGGTGGCCTGAAGCAGGGGCTGTGGGTGGCTGCCACACGGGCTCAGGAGCACACCTTCCGCTCTGGGCCACCACTGAGGCCACTGGCCGTTCAGGGCCGGAGTCTGGTGAACGAGGATGCTTAGCCAGTGTTAGTGGTTGAAGAGACAGTGACACAAAACTCATGCCCCCTGGCAGGTGTGGTGTGGCCATTTCCAGGCGGCCCCTCTCCAGAGTGCCTTCCCCTGGCCCTGCTGTAGACCTTGGCCTTTTGAAGTTACCCCCAAAGAAGGCACCTCTGTGGAGAGGCAGTGTCCTCTCAATCCATTAGAGAAACTGGGGGTCCCTGTCTAGGGTCAAGCCCCGGGCAGGTTGATCCCCTGAGAGGGACCAAAGAGAACTGTTCCTTCCCTGGCATGAACCCAGACCCAGAAGCAGGGCACCAGCTGCACAGGCAAAGAGCAGGGGACTGGAGGAGGGGGAGGCAAAGCCCATCCACAGGGCTCTGGCCTGAGGTGAGAGGCTGCATCCCAGAGCCCCCCTCAGGCCACATGCGAGTGGACCCCCGTCCTCCAGCCCTGAGTGGGCTGCGGGCTGTGCCCTCCCAGACTTCCTGGAGGTTTCCTCCTGCCCGACCTCTCTGCCTTGTCCCCAGGTGTTCTCCAAGCTGCAGTCTCATGATGAATAGTACTTTAATATGAGTGTTAACAAATAGGGGCAAATGTTTCAAGCTTGCCAGCCATGTTCATGACCGCTGCCATGCCTGAAAGCCGGGCAGGCCGCCCAAGCAGGGCTCAGCAGAAGTGAGGACACCGCGGCCCCGCGAGGCTGCCACCTGCCCGGCTCCCGCTGGGCGCCGACGGGCCCCAGGGAGGCGGAGTAGGAGCAGGAACCGGGTTCTGGAAGGGGACTCTTCTGGGTCTGGATCCTCCCCCGCTCCCCTGGTCAGCGGTGTGCCTGGCAGCGTAGTGTGAGGACTTGGCTCAGCGCCCTGGGAGGACCCTGGGGCTGGGCCTCTGGAGACTCGGAGGCCCCCCCGGGCAGGCCATTTCACGGGCTTGGGGTTGAAGTGAAGAGTGGGTCCCTCCGTCCCCACCGCCCACCTTCCTACTCAAGGAAGAGGAATCGGCATCCTGGGCAAGTACTCAGAGCCCTCCAGGCTACGGCCCGGTTGACCTACCCAAATTACCCTTCTCCCTCCGCCCGAGATGCCTATCATCCAGTGAGCCCACAGAGACCTGGGCTGCTCTGCTTCCCGTCAGCCCTGGCCCATCCCGCGAGGACGTGCTTGGCGTGTGGTAAGAGCTCCCAGTGAGCCGCTAATACTTCATTGTTCCTGCCTTCTGGAGGCTTCGTGACCCAGCAGGCTGGGAATTGTTTTCCTTCTTCCCAAACCTCGGGTGACCTTGGGATGGGATGGAAGAGGCTGCATGAGAGGAGATGGGGTGTAGCCCCTGCCTCCGAGGGTGGCCCAGCCACAGGGGTGAGGGGGCAAAACAGCCCCTGCAGGCTCTGCCCAGCGGCCTCCTGGGGCCGGGAGACCGCCCTGCTGAAGGAAACATCCAGAGCATGGTGGGGCTTGAGGCTCACTGGAGGCTGTGCCCCCGCCGCCACTCCTCTCTGAGTGTTAACAAATATGGGCAAATGTTTCATGCCCCTTCCTGGCTTCTCCCTCTTCCCTTCTCCTGCTGGTTTAACTAGGGGAGCTTCAGGGCGGCTCCTCAGGGTGCGTCATTGCTGTGTCCTGCCAGCGCGCGTTCAGGGGTCTCCTGAGCCAAGCCCCGGGCAGGGCAGCCGGGCCCTGAGTGATGAGGGGGGAAACATAACATCTGGGAAGCCACTCTCTGCAGAGTGAAGGAGGTGAGTGAAGGAGGAACCCTAAGAGCTGAGTGGGAGAGAAATGACCAGAAGATGTAAGATCCTAGAGGTGTGGTGAGGAGTTGGGATTTGTTCCAATCCCATGGGAAACTGCTGGAGGGTGGCATGCTCTGACTGGCACTTTTCAGGGCTTTCCCCAGTGGGCAGTCCTCTGGGAGGGTGGATTGTAGGGAGGAGAGAAGCAGTAGGGAGACCAGTGAGGAGACACCTTGGAATTGACCAGAAGAGGTGGCCAACACTTGCCAGGCTGGCGGGTGCACTGGACAGAGAAGCCAGGGGTTCAAGAGCGACTCCTTCCTTGGGCAGAGCAGCAGGGACACTGCTTCCTGAGATAGGAAGGCAGGGAGCCGGAGCGTGGTGCGTGGCCCTGCCAAATTTGAAATGCCTGTTGGGCAGCCATTTGGGATGGCCTTGAAAACATGGACCAGGCGTGACCACCGAGAGATGCAGACGAGAGAGAGAGATGGAGAGCACACGTGCGCTGGGCCACCACAACACGAGAGGAGAAGCAGTCACTGAAGGAGGGAAAGGCCAGGATGATGTGCTCTCACTGGTGATGAGAGAAGAGCGTTTCTAGAAAATGCTGGAAATTTCTAGAAGGTCCGTGACCTTCTGTAGCACCATCAGTGTTCCGGGTTCTGAGGGATGCCAGGAGGCCTTGGCACCCGCCTGTCCTCCCCACCACCATCCCCTTTGCTTACCCCTCCACGCTTCTCCAGCTGTCCTCATGTGAGTGCCCCAGCCCCGCCCTCTGGCTGCTACAGGTCCCCATGCCCCGTGGTCCCCGGAGAGTGCTGCCTTGGCAGAGCCTCAGCTGTTGGCCTCTGTCATGGAGACGGCAGCAGCTGCAGGCGACGGGCATTTGTGACCATTTGTCAGAATTCTCCCCTTCCTCCCTGGCCTGCCCTTCTGGAACATTTCTATCCCACGGCCCTGGAGACAGAGCTCATCTAGGGGTGGGAGGCCCAGGAGGGGACGGAAAGTACTGTCTGTGCTCTGCAGGAGAGCCAAGCTTCTTCCTGTGAGCTGGCTGTCACCCCCACCTGTGGTACCACTGGGGTGCCCAAGTAGGGTCCCGTTAACCATGTACTGTGCAGCTCTCTTCTGGGTGACCCCCATCTTGCATGGGGTATTACCCCCAAGTAGGAGGTGAAGAAATTGTGGCACGGAGACACTGGGGTCACACAGCTGGTTGGAAGTGCCAAGCTCTGGGGGCACACAGGTGAGAGGGGTGCCACCCAGGCAATGGCAAAGCCCCTCCCTCGCCACTATCCAGCCCCAGCCCCCACCCCAACAGCCTTGTTTCTACTTCTCTGGTGCTTTCTTCCCCAAGGCTGCTAGTTCCAGTTGGGCCTGGGCTGAAGACGGCCTGCCCACTGTTTGCACTTCGTGGTTTGGCCTCTCTATTACCAAATGCTCTGGGATTTTTCTGGAGCCGGGGGTGGGGAGGAATCTGCTGTCTGGCCCCAAGGCATGGCTGGTATTCAGAGGGAAGCAGGAAACCAGAGCCTGATAAATGCAGAGCTTAGTGCGAGTTCAGTGACCTGGGATGGCTGTGTGTCCAGCATCTTGGCTGCAAATGTGGCTCATGTTGTCCGGTTCATGTAGACCTTGAAGCAGGCCCCAGACCTTTGCACCCACAGGCCCATGTCTGGGTCTGTGTACCTGCCAGGAGCAGAGGCGAGGAGTAAGGCGGACATGCGTGCACCCTGGACGGGACACAGGGCAGGTTAGGGAGAGGATGCGGAGCGCAGTCAGTAGCTCAGTGGCCATGCTCCCGACAGGAAGGCCCACTCGTCCCTTCGAGGCCCGGCCTCCATGGGCGCCACGGCAAAGAAAGGAGCTCAGCAGGCTTCCTCCGAGCCTGTCCTTGAGACCTGCCTCTTACTTGGCCCAGGAACCCTGGAAAATCTGCTTTTCTCCATTCTCTGGATTGCCTGTTTTCATTTTTATAGAATGGAGACTCCTTTCCACAAAACATAACCCTAACCCTACAGGACTTCCAAGAGGAGAGATGGGAAGGACAAGTGGCCCTAACTCATCCTGTGACCTCAGTCAAGTTATTTGCCTCCGTGCACCCGAGTTTCCCTTATGTGAACCGCGGAGATAAAACTCGGGGTTGTCATTGGACCCGTCCATCCCACAAGCACGCACTGAGCCCTGCAGCCCACAGACACCATGCACTCTGGGTGGGGGTCGGGGGGTCACGCCTGTGAACAACACAGATAGGTTCCTGACCCCGGGGGGGCCCGCAGAGGACAGCACATCGATGACCAGTGTGTGGGTTACTTGTCGCATAAAGGTCATCTGTATCCAATAAAGTAAAGGCAGGAAAGGGTAGGGAGTACCTCGGCACGTGGGGGCATTGCTGTGACATGTGGGAGGTCTGGAAGATAATGTGGGGCTTCTGCAGCGACAGTGGTAGGCAGAGGCCTACGGTTCCTCTTAGAATTCCATCTTGGGGTCAGGGGCAGGGGACGGAGGTCAGTCCAGCCTGTGGGGCTCCAGAGTTGCTGGGTCAGAGTGAGCAGGGCTGGGAGGCATGGAGCCAGGCCCCCCGTGAGCCGCACCCCACCCTCCCTCACGGGCCTGAGAGCTGGGGTCCCAGGCCAAACCCAGGAAAGAGCGGGTTTCGTCAGGATGCTACAAGACCTGGGAGAGGCTCCCTCGGTTAAGCCCAGAGGTTTCTGTAACCTCTCTTTGGCCTGTTTTCCAGGCAGCTCTGCCTCCTGCTGAATGCAGAGAACATCTTTCACTCAATGGCAGACATCCTGCTCCGAGAGGAGGACCTCAAGTTTGCCTCGACCATGGTCCATACCCTCAACACCATCCTGCTCACCTCCACGGAGCTCTTCCAGCTGAGAAACCAGCTCAAGGACCTGAAGACTCTGGTACTCCGCGTCCACGGGCTCGGGTCCCGGGTTTGGTCCCGCGCGCACGCAGGCGCACAGGCGCACTAAGCCACCCTCGCCCCGGGGGACTCATAGTGGGGGGGGAGGGGGAGACGGGACAAAATCTGAGATCTCCGGGTCCAGTGTGAACTATGGACTTCCCTGGCTTGCTGCTCAGTGCCAATCATGGCAGTAAGTCAGAGGCTGTCTCCTTGGAGCCACCTGCTGCAGAGATTTCTGCCCACGGAAGGCTCTGGACTCTGCTCCAGGGTCCGCGTGCCCTCCCCGAGCTGCCAAAGACTTTGCATTTTCCCCTTGTTGACACCCCACCCCCTACCCCGCACATCAAGCAGACTGGCTTCTGGGACCCAGTGGCTCACGCCTCCTGGGCCGTGCTGCCCTGTGTGAGTCAGGCTTCTGGGTTAAATAGTTGCCAGACATCAGGGATCGTTGCTGTCCCTACCCTCCTCCTCAGCCGTGGTCCTTCCCTCAAACAGGGGAACAGATCTGTCTCAAAAGGCCCCCTGTCCTAAGCCAGGGTGTCACGGTGCTGCCTGGCCCAGGCTTTGGATAAGGGCCCAGTGGGGCTGATCAGTGAGAGTGAGGTGGGGGGCTGCTCACTGTGCTGCCAGCCTGCCCTGGGGTCAGTGTCCGGTCAAGGGCTTCGCGTGGCCCACGGGCAGGAGGCTGAGCTTCGGAAGGCCTCCGGAAGTGGCTGCCACTCCGGCTGTGCTCGTGGCTCCAGCGGTTTCGTTCCCCGCTGTGGGCCGTGGTCTCCACCCCACCTCCTCCCCCGGCTCAGACCCCGTCTCTGCTCCCTCTCAGGGAGTCTCAAGGATGTCCACGCCTGCTTTAGGGCATCTCAGGCCAGGAGACTCAGAATGACCAGGCCACACCTCTGCCTTCTTTCTGTGGTTCTTTCCACACACTTGCAGAGGACTGACTTAAGAATTTTCCTCGGGGCAGGGGCTCCCTGCGTGTGGGCTCAGCTCCTGGGCTGGTTCCTGAGGACCAGGCGGGCTGGAGAGGAGGGAGGAGATGTGGCATCTAAGCATGAGATGGGGTGCTGCCGGGGAGACCCCCAAGGCCTGAGGAAGCCTTCTCCCAGCCCCACAGGCTCCGGGACCACAGAGTTCCGGGGAGGACAGTTACCGTTCTTTGCCGAGGGCAGGAACGCCAGCGCAGAGGACAGGCTCACGCCCGACCAGGCCCTCACAGCAGCACCACGTGGCTCTGTGGGACTGGAGTAATGACAGGGTCTGAGGAGGAGCTGTCAGCGTTTCCTTTGTGACGGCTTGTTGCCCAGCTGGGCTGCCAAACACAGCCCTGGGTGCTGAGCTGGCTCCCCGGCACTGCGCAAGAGCCCCCGGATCTCAGGCCCCGGGTGGGAAGGAGTCGGGGCTGCGTCGGCCGCTCACACCGCTTCCCCCTCAGGAGAGCCAGAACCTATTCTGCTGCCTCTACCGCTCCTGGTGCCACAACCCCGTCACAACCGTGTCCCTGTGCTTCCTCACCCAGAACTACCGGCACGCCTACGACCTCATCCAGAAGTTGTATCCTTCCCGTTCATCCGCCCAGGTGGCAGGCCCAACAGCCACGCTCCTGCCCCATCACCCCCCTCCCTGCCTCCAGGCCTCGTGACCCCAGGACCTTGGAGGACACCGAGACGGGTGTATTTGAGAGCAAGCTGGGGGCAGCAGACCGGGTCATCTGGGTCTCGTGGCAGGAGCTGCCCTGGCAGAACCTTGTAAGCCAGGGATCAAGGCTGAGGGGTGCTGACGGGGCCACCTAGGTGCGGGCGCCCCTAGGTGGGGGCAGGGAGAGGCCCCGGGAATGGGGAAGGTGGGTGGACTGCAGTGGGGGGACCTGGGTGAGGCCTGCACGCTTGAGTTCTGGTGTCTGCACCATTGCTGGTGAACTCAAGGACCTTTGGGGGCCACAGAGCCAGAGGGAGCCCAGGTTGGCTGGGACAGCGGGGAGAAGCAGGCCGGGGGAGAGGCCTCAGCCAAGAGAAGACCCGCAGCTCGCCTTGGGGCCTGGAAAGGCATCCATGGGCAGATTGGTCACAGTTCTTAGAAGGCTGAAGCACACCAGCTTCCTCTGTGAATGCCTGGCGCATGACCCTGGATTAAAAAGCTGCTTAGGACACAAAATGGGCCTCCTTTCCTGATGGGACTGGGAACTGGGGGTTAGGAGAGAAGGGCCCTGAGGGTTGAGTGGAGGGAGGGAACCCTCCACTGAGGGTTGGTGTGGCCTCGCCTCACTCCCTGAGGGCCTGCTCTCTGTCCACACCCTAGATTTGCTTTTCTCAGTCATTGGCGTGGCCCAGAGACTGTAGGCCACATGCTTGCGCTTGCGGCAGCCCTGACCTTGGTCCTGCCGACAGGCGTCCACCCAGGCAGGAACCGGGACCTTCCCTGCTCAGCCTCCCCCCCGCCCGCCCCCTCCCCCCAGTCTGCAGGGCTGAGATAAGAGCCTTTCAGAGCCGGGAGGGCACAGAGAGCCCCCATGCAGACCGGAGTGCCCACGCCGGGGGACCCCTGGGCCCTTTTTCACTGAGACGGATGGAGAGGCAAAGAGGCAGGTGGACTGGTGGACCTTTGTGCTTCAGCAGAGCAGGTTCTGCTTCTGAAGCCAGGGCCCGGGTGGGAGGAACACACGTTCCCAGCCCCTGAGTCCCTGCTCTCAGGCGGCCTGCACCCCCATGGAGGCCCCTCCCAGAGACCGGCCATCCCGGCCCAGTAGTCAGACTTTCCTTGACCCCCACGCAGCGGAGACCTGGAGGTCACAGTGGATTTCCTCACAGAGGTGGACAAGCTGGTGCAGCTGATCGAGTGCCCCATCTTCACATGTAAGAGCCCCGCGGGGAGGGGGCGGGGGGGCTCCCCCCACCAGCGGAGGGCGGGGGGGGGGGTTCCTCCAGTGCCGGAACAAAAGACCGGGGATGACAGGGCTGGGGCGTCCAGTCCAGCAAGACCGGGACGGGTGGCATCAGGACGAGCGCCTGAAGGTGGGTCTCGGGGACGCAGGCCATCTGAACGTGAATGACATCCCCGCTGGGGGACCCGGAGCGGCCCGTCCGGAGCTGTTTCCGTGCCCCCTGCAAAGGCACTGCCCTATGCCCCCTCAGACACTGCGGGGCTCCCCGGGCCCACCTGCAGGGGCTTCTCTGTGCCTGGGAGCCACGTCCTCCCCTCTCTGCAAAGCAGAGCTGGTGTTCGCGGGGAGCAGCTGGGCAGGAGCTGCCAGATGATCACATTCAGGCTGAATGTGCAGAAGGGGCCGCTGGCCGCCGGCTGGGGCGCACAGCCCTTGGCATCTCAGCGCACCTGGCACTTGCTCCCCAGAGAGGGCAGCCCCTGGAATAAAAATCCCGCGCTTGCAGTAAGGTCAGGAAGCAAGGAGGCAGCCCTGCCGGTGGCCTCCCTCCTGTCCTGCTGGTTGCCCCAGACTCCTGCTCCCCGGCAGCGCCTCAGACCCATCTGAGCTTCTCCACGAAGCCGGCACCACGGGGCTAGAGGCCCAAGACAAAGACCCTGTTCCCAGCGGCGTGCAGCCAAGCCTATCCCACGTGGTCCCCTGGCCTCACATCTCACTTCTCCAAGGGCTTTCTGGGGCAGCCAGGCACACACACTCTCCCGAGGTCAGGTCCAGCCTGATCCTGGAGAAGCCGCGAGCGCCCTCTCACCAGGTCCAGAGCTTTGTAGGGGTGACCGCACCAGATACACCCTGCTCCTGCTCAGCTCCGCATCCCGCTCCCGGCTTGCCTGGCCCCTCCTGGGGACTGGCTTGGTCCCTCCTGGGGACTGGCTTGGCCCCCCCTGGGGACTGGCTTGGCCCCACAGCCCCAGCTTCCCCAAGGCCCGGGGTGGGGACTGGACTGAAACAGGCTCATGCCCCTGCTACTCAGGTCTCCACGGGCGGCTCCTCCCTGCAGCAAGAAGAGGGTTGGGGTGCGGGGGCTGGGGCAGCTGGGCTTGGCTGCTCTGGCTCCAGCATCAGCCCAGACCCCCGCACGGCTGCTGGGGTGCCATGGCCTCTCCGGGTGCTGGCGGCACATTCCCCACCGGCGATGCCTGGGACTGGGCCTTCGAGACACAAGAAGGCAGGAGCCCGTGATTCTCCCGGAGGGGCTCAGAGGAAGGCAGCGTGGGGCTGCTGACTTGGGACAGGAGCTGGGCAGGAGCGGGGCGCCGCTCCCATCTAGCTGGGTCCTGACAGGGCTGGTGCCTGAGGTGGCTTTCCAGAAGCACCTACCGGACACTCCGGAACTTGGTGTGTGTTTCGCCACACGCACCAGCGTTCTTCCATCCTGCCCTCCCTTAAAGCTGCCCTAATCCGGGCTTTCTCTCCTGCTCACCCTATTTATAGCTCTCTTGTGTTGGCACGTGCAGAGCGGACCGGGGAATCTGTTACACTCCAGGCCCCGAGCCCCCTATTACCAGGCTGCAGTGAGGGTAGGGGCTCAGGGCCGAGGCCCCACGGCAGCACAGGGGTCATCAGGCCGAGGGCTCGCCCAGCACAGATGGGCAGGAAGAAAGAGGGGGGACGCCCCAAGGACAGGCGAGATGACCCTGGAGGAGGGGGCGGACACATCTGGCTGTGGGGGAGCCGCCGCCTCCCTCTAAAGCACCGCCCTCTGGCTGGCCGGCTCCCAGGCAGGCCTGGGGCGGTGGCTGAGCCCTGACCTCTCCCCTCTGCCCCGCCACAGATCTGCGCCTGCAGCTCCTAGACGTGAAGAGCCACCCGCACCTGATCAAGGCCCTGTACGGCCTGCTCATGCTGCTGCCGCAGAGCAGCGCCTTCCAGCTGCTGTCCCGCCGGCTGCAGTGCGTGCCCAACCCTGAGCTGCTCCAGACCGAGTGAGTGCGGCTGGGGACCGCTGCCCCCCACCCCGCCCCCAGGGGAGGCCGGCCAGAGGGGTCAGGCCCAGAGGGGTCTCCCTCACCTCGGAACTACAGCCCCCAGGCACCATGGAGACCCGCCACCCCACTGTCACCGGCCCTCGGGCCTCTCGGGGCCCCAGGCGGAGGGGCTCTAGGATGGTTGACAAGGTGGCACAGGCTAACGATACCTTCTCCACGTGGTCAGGGTTGAGTTAGTCAAAAACTAAGAGAGCATGCCAGAGTCACCCAGACGGATGCCCCTGGAGGGAAGCCGCTTGCAGGACGTGGTGGAGGGAGTTCAGTTCACATCCTAGGCCAGAGATAAGCGCCCAGTCCCATGCAGGCAGGCCTGAGAGCCCGGCCTTGAGTGGCCCTCTCCTCGGTCTACGGCAGAGGCTCCAGCCTGGGCCTCAGAGAGACCCCAGCCTCCCTGCGACCTTCCGAAGCCTATCCTGGATGGGATGGGAGACGGGCTGCAGGGGAAGAGCAGGTCCTGGGCACACCGCCACCACAAGTCCCAGCATGGCCACCTCCAGGCAGGAGGGCTGTGGCCCCGGGGGCGGGGGGCTGTCCAGCCCGGCTCCCACCCCAAGCCCACGGCTGGCCCGGCCCCCAGAGCCTGCGGGGCTGTGTCTATATTTGGTAACCCTTGCAGGCTCTGCCTCATCCACAGGCATCTGGCATCCGAGATGGAAAATTTCACTTGTCAGGTCGCCATGGAAACCAGCAGAGCCACTGAGGAGATTTACGCTGAATGGAGCGCACACAGCTTGCATCAGATGCCCTGTGTGTCGAGAGTTCCCTCCCAGGCTGTTGGAGCCACTTGGCAGGCCTGGCACCTCGCTCTCGTGAAGGGCCTCGGGCTTCGGCCCCTGGGACTGATGCGGGCAGCCTTGGAATGGGCAGCCTGACACTCAGGGCCCCGGACCCAAGCCCCTGTGCCCTCTGTGGTACTGGCTTTAGGCTCCCACCACCCCTCCCGTCAGGCTTGACCTCTCCAGAGGCTGGTTGCAGACCACCTGACAGGCTGGCTACCTAGGCCGGTTGGAGGGGCTTGAGCCCCCCGCAGATATGCCCCTACCCCCCACCCCGGCCAAGGCCCAGCTCCTGCCTACCCCACCCACTTTCCCAGACAGCGGTGCTCCAGGAGGCAGAGCTGGGCACAGTCCTGGCTGCTCCTAGTGATGCCTGAGTGATCCCCGGGGAGCAGGGAGTAGCGTCCCTGGCCTGGCCTCTGCACCAGCCTTTCTACTGTCCAGTGAGTGTTAGGGTCACCTGGCAGGCACGTAGGAGGAAAGGTGCAGCTGGCGAGGAGGGGAGAAGGAGGCAGGAAGGGCTGCTTCCTGTGACCTTTGGTTCTGGTCCCCACCCCCAACCAGCCCGCCTTCCAGACCCTGCAATGCTGAGGGCCATATGCCTATCAGAGCTCTGCCCACGACATCTTGTGGGGGGTGGGGATGTAAAGCTCACGGTAGTAGGAGCCCTCACGGCATGCTCCAGGCCCAGGTACAAGTTTGCAGAGGGAGGAGAGCTGGGGAAAAAGGATTCTCCCTAAGCCTCCCATAGTCGGAGTCAAGGGAGTCTTGGGCCAAGGGTTTGAGACCTCTGGGTTCTCACGTCAGTGGGCAGGTCACAGGCCTGGACTAGGATCTAAGTTTTTTTTTTGTTTGTTTGTGCGTTTTGTTTTTTTGTTTTTTTTTCTTTTAGTTTAACAGAGACAGAGATCACAAGTAGGCAGAGAGGCAGGCAGAGAGAGAGGGGGAAGCAGGCTCCCCGCTGAGCAGAGAGCCCGATATAGGGGTTCAGTTCCAGGACCCTGAGATCATGACCTGAGCCGAAGGCAGAGGCTTAACCCACTGAGCCACCCAGGCACCCCCTGGACTAGGATCTGATCCAGGCTCTGCTAAAGATTTGCTGTGTGACCTCAGATCCTCTCTTGGTTCTCGGTTTCTTCCTTAGTAAATGAGCATTTGTGTTAAACGGATGCTTGAGGCTCGGCCCAGCCTTCAAGGCCCCAGGTGCCCAGCCTTTCCTCGCAGGGACCCTGGAAGAGTTGGCACAGATACGCGCAAGGAGACATTGGGCGGGGAGGGGGCCCCAGGAACAGCTGGGGGAGGGGTCAGATTGCAGGGTGGGCACAGAGGGACAGCTCACACCCAGGAAAGGGAGACAGGGACAGTCTCAGCCCTGGGAGGGGCAGGCAGCTGGAAGACAGCTTTGGGTTGCCTGACAGGCCTGCAAGCCAGGAACAGCTGGCGGGGGGGGGGGGGTTCTGTACCCCTCCCCCATCCCTCATTCTGTGTGCTCAAGGCACCAGCAGGGCTCGGAGACCCTGGCCACGCTCAGGCTTCCAGGCCACTCCCCAGAAACCATCTCAGTGATGCAGGAGGGAACCTCTGAAGCAAAAAAGCTGGTCACAGGTGCATGGGTGGGGGTGGCAGGAGAGGGCCAGCTTTGGCTCTGGAATCCCATCTCCGCTGCTGGTGGGGTGTCCCCCAGCCACTGACTGCCCGCGGGGTGTTGTCAACAGAGCAGGAAGGGCTTGCGCAGCAGCCGTGCCCACTGTGACAGGCAGGGAGAGGAGCCCTGGCCCACGTGCTCAGAGGAGACCTACCCTACCCCCACGGGACACGCTTCTCCCCACTCCCCCCCCCACAGAAGACCTCAGGCCAGGAGGGGTCCAGGGAGGGAGGCCGAGTCACCGAGGGCCCAGGGAGCACAAGGTGTGGCCCATTCCTCCCCACCCCCACACGCTGCCCCAGCCACCTCTGGGCAGATCCCCTGGGTTGGCTGCCACTGCTGGCGTCTCCACGGAAACCCCTAATCTCAGTCCTGCCTCTAGACCTGACGCCTGGGCTTGGCATACACACCCACGGACGCCCAGGCACGTACTGCAGTGTCCCGTCTGGGCGCGTGTTCCCAGGCCCACAGGTGTCCCGCATCTCTGCCTGCGGGGCTGGGGCAGCGCCTGGCCACTCCCTAGCGAGAGCTCTAAGCCGCAGGGTGTCCCTCGGCTTCCCCAGAAGCCCAGGTTACTCTCTCAGGGCGGTGACACCGGGACCGCAGAGCTACTGTGACAGGGAGCCCCCTTCCCCGTTCCCAGGGGAGCTGAATACAGGAGCTGGAGTTCAGAATGCTGCCCGCAGTCTGCCCCCACCAGAGCCACCCGGCTCCTGCTGGCCTTTGTTGAACCGATGTTGCCTGAGGCCCAGGAAAACGGGGACCACGCCACTGTCTAGGGTGCCTTCAGCAGGAGGGGAACATCCTGAGTAGGTAGGGGGTCACCTCCAAGCTCCAGCCCCATCCTGACCACGGGAAGGGTTCCCACCGCCCCTGGTCCTGCCTCAGCAGCCAGGTGAGTGGTCGGAGAGGCCTGTCAGGGGCCAAGCTTATTGGGGAGGGTTTCCTTTGGGTGAATTGCCATCGTTTTCCCCCCAAGTGGACTGAGCCGCAGATATACAGGCGGCCTTGAGCTGCTGGGCCCCGGCTGGCCTCACCTCAGAGGACCAGGGTTGTAGCCACAGTGGCCGCCCATCAAGCTGGGGCTGAGCACCAGGCTAAGCTCTTCGGTGTCGAATCTGAGGGAACCCTCACACCTACCCCATGGAGTGGCTTCTGTGGCCGTCCCCCTCTTGGAGCCACGGGTCCAAGGTCCAGTGGCTAGGAAGTGGTCATATTCCAGTCGGATCCCAGCTTATCTAGCTTGCGTGCTCAGCTGTTGTGCCTCAGTGTTGGGGTCTGTCTGTGAACTCAGGGGGCCAAGGATTCTCATGAACAGCCCACAGGCTTCATGAGACCCCCCACCCCTTACTAGGGCCACCAGGCCTCAGGGGCTAGAAGCAAATATTTTTCCAGCCCACACAGATCTGTTTCCTAAGCCAGGGAGGCTCAGTTGAGAGAAGCAGACTTCCAGGAGACTCTCTGAAGGGGTGCTTATACACAGGGCAGGGTCCCACGGGATCTAGTCCCTGGGGCAAGCTGAACAGGGCTATTACCCTGCACGACCCCAGGGAGCATCAGGCACATTGTAGCTGCGTTCTGCACGATCTGTGCAACCGTACAGAGCAGGGCGAGGGGGTAGTAACGACAGGAGTTGTAGGAACCGTCAGCATGCCCGGTGGTGAAACCAGCTCTTCTCCCTCAGGGACAGAAAATGACCACAGGTCTTTAGACCTCAACACTCAAAAATCGATGTCCTGCCAAAGCTGAAGGCCCAGTAGAGTCTCTTCAGGAGTAGACAATCCCTGTTGTCTGCAGGCCTAGTCCTGCCCCAGAGAAAGGGCCAGGCTGCCTCCTCCCCCTTCTCCCTGGACCCTGTTCCAGGCCCCAGCTGGCTTCCTGGCTGGCTGCTAGCCCTGGCTTTCGCCCCAAAGGGAGCCAGTCGTAAACAGGAAATGCTTCCCGATGCGGTGCCTGCTCTGGGCCCCATCACCAGCCCACAGACTGAAGACCATATCCAAGCAGCCCTGTTGACCGGTCCCAGCACTTGAGGGGGAGGGGATGTTCACGGGGCTCCCCTGCTTTGGGGCTGACCGTTGGGCAAGGGATCCCGGGCCTGAGGCAGACCTCCTCCCCAAAGTTGAGCTCCGTGAGCCTGTGGCCCTGCCCTGACCCCGGCCCTCCTATGCCTGGTGCCACCAGGCCCCCAGCTCCCTCCCGGCCTTGCCGAGACTGATGCTGGGCCCTTCTTCTTCCCCAGAGCCAGTCTACAAGCAGCCCCCAAGGCGCAAAAAGCGGATTCCCCCAGCATCGACTATGCAGAGCTGCTGCAGCACTTTGAGAAGGTCCAGAAGAAGCATCTGGAAGTTCGGCACCAGCGGAGTGGGCGTGGGGATCACCTGGACCGGAGGGTTGTCCTCTGACGGTCCTGGCATGGAGAAGGGCCCAAGGAGTGGCCCCATGGAGCATTCAGGGTCTTCGGGTCCCCTCCCTGAGGAGCTCAAACACCTGCCTCAAAGGCGGGGCCGGGCCTGGCCACCAGTGCGGGGTAGGGGTACAGAGGCTGGCCGCTCAAGCTCCTCACACAGCCCAGCCCTCAGGGCCCCCCCATTGCTGGCAGCTGCGCCCTGGTGCTCAGGCAGCCGGCTTCCCACCGGGGTGCGGCCGAAGCCTCAGCCACCACCGTTCTCTGGGACCAGTCTCTTTCTAACATCCTCTCGTAAAAGAGCTTGACCTCTCCAGCCCGCCAGAGCTCTGGCCTCGCGCTGTGTGCGCACACTGGAGTATGCATACCTGTCTGCAGACAGGGACCAGCCCGGAAGTCCGTATCAATGACACAGCCCCTGCCTCAATAAAGAAGTGACGGGAAACTCTCAGCCGCACGTGCTTGCTCCTTCCCACTGGCACCGGCTCTCTGCCTGCCTGATGCCCACAGCTGCTCCAGGACCATGTTGCCCCAAGGAGCGCTGGCTGCACCTGGAGGCTGGTCACCTGACAGTTCCCTGATGGGTGTGTTCTGGGTCCCACTCACACCACTGGGACCCACCCCTTCCTAGAGACCACCAAGCACTGGCCTGGCCTGAAACCCTGACCCCTACCTTCCCAGACACCTGACTTTTCCACCCAGATTCCCCTGGGGAATGCGGCGACGTCCCCCTTGAACAGGGGAACCAAACCTTGAGTTTCTGAATGAAAGGGCATGCCCTGCAGGCTGCACTTCACTGGAAATGGAAGGGCAGGGATTGAGTAAGCATCTCAGGTGCCCACCTTGATTTGGCTAAATAAGCCGCATTAGCACAGGCGTGGGCCTGAGTCCACCAGACTCCAGCTCTGGGCAACCTCTGAGTGGCCTAATGAGCACCCAGGTGGTTCTCATGAAGGCGCCCGGGGTGGGGGAGAATGAGTTTGTGCCTCTCGGGGAGGGTGGGTTTCCCGGCCTGGAGTCTCCAGGACCAAGGGCTGTACGCGCCCGTCGTCCACGTGAACACAGCCTGCGTCCCCACACACGTGCGCCCAGGCGTCGGGGACTGGGGCCGGCAGCCCACCTCTGCCCCGCTGGTCTGACACAAGCCCCCCCGCTGCCGAGTAAGCAGGTTGCCCCGACCCGGTCACGACACCCCAAAAGCTCATCCTACCCCTTCCCTTACCCCCCAGTGCGAGTGGCTTCGGTCCCGCTTGGAAAAGCAGCCAAAGAGCTTTTGGAGGACCGTGCGGACTCATCATTGCCGGGGATGGAACGTCCCAAGGCGGGCAAAACCCCACGCCCCCCACCCGCTGTGTGTCGTGTATTGCGCCCGCGGGACGCCCCCAGAGGAGTCCAGCCCACCGCCCGATCCCTAAAAGCGACCGAAGACCCCGACCCGAGACCACAGGCTGGAATAGGGGTGCCGAGCCCCTTCCCGGGGGGTTGGGCAGACACCCAACTCCCGGGCTCCACCCGCCAGGCAGCCCCGCGGGCCCCGCCCCAGCGCCGCCCCCGGCCCGCTGCGGCGCCCGAGCCCGCCGGCCCCGCTCGCCCGGCCAGTCCGGCTGCTCCCGGGCTCGGATTTCAAAGCCGGGCTCCGGCGCTGAATGGGCCTGCGCCCGGCCGGCCTTTCCCACAGCCCCCGCCCCCCACCCCCGCCGCGGTCCTCCCTCCGCCGCGCCCACGTGACGCCCGAGCCGCCGCGGCTCGGATTACCGCCGGCGCTCCAGTCCCCGCGCCGAGGCCGCGCCGCCAGCTGCCCGCGCCGCGCCCCCCGCGCCGCCCGCCCGCCCCGCCGCGCCATGGCCCGCGCCGCCCCGCCGCGGCCCGCTAGCCCCGAGCGCCGCGCGGCCGGCCGCTGAGCGCCGCCCGGAGGCGGAGGCCCGGCCCGGCCTCGGAGCGAGCGCCCGCCGCGCCCGGCTCCCTCGGCTGCTGGCGCCCCGCGCCCCTGCCCGCGCCCGCTGCTGCCGCCGCCGCTGCCCGGCCGGAGCATGGAGACGGCGGAGAAGGAGTGCGGCGCCCTGGGCGGGCTCTTCCAGGCCATCGTCAACGACATGAAGGTAACGGGGTGCGGCGGGGCCGGGTGCCCGGCGGGCGCGCGGGTGCGGGTCCCCCTGGGGACGAGTGGCGGCGGGCATTCGGGCCCCGCTGTGTGCGCGCGTCGCTATGTGTGTGTCCTTGTCTGAACGCGTCCGGCCTGCGTCGGCTGTGTGCCTGGGTCTCGGCGTCCCCGTCTGAGGGGTGTTGGTGTTCGTGTGTCGGGATGTCCAGGAGGTGCCCGGGGTCGCCGGGCCGTAGCGCCCCCGTAGGGTCCCCACCGGAGGCTGCTCACACGCGGGCTCCCTGTACCCCCAGCCCCCAAATCATGAATGAGGTTTGACTCGGGTTTTGACTCTACGGTCCTAATGTGATGGGTCCCGGGTCTCGCCGGCCTCCGCCCCCTACCGCTACGGTGCACCCTCCGCCGCCCCAATTCCGCACCACCACCCCCCGCCCCCCGATGGCCCTGGAACCCAGACAATGCTGTCACCGCCAAAGCAGGGGAAAATAATAAGGCAGAGAACCGTTAACTCCTTCACCGCCGGCCTCGGCCTCTGTGCTCCACCCTGCGACTCTTACACCCCCCACCCCAACACACCCCTGCCCAGGTCCCCTGAAACAGACCCTAGGAAGCTGCAGGACTCCAAGGTCTCCAGGCTGACTGTCCCTGCATCCCAAGGCCTCTGTCCTCACCTTGGAAGGAGGAAGGGAGAGGATCTGGGTTTCTGGAGGATCCCCAAGGGAGAACCTACTACCACCCCAGGCCTTCACCAACCCCCAACCCTGCACCACCACCCCCCCATGACTGGCCAAGGCTGGACAGGAGCAGGCCACCGACTCTTGGCCCACCACTGGCTCACTAGGTGGGGAAACTGAGGCCTGGGACTGGCTCAAGGTCATTAAGGAGACTGTCTGACTCTGTCCCTGACCTCACTCCTCTCTGTTGATCTGGGGAGCAAGGGAGATCCTCTCCCCAGAGAGGCCAGGGTTTGGCAGGGCTGCCCCAGGCTGACTAGGCAGAGAGGAGTTGCAGCCCCAGCGACAGGATGGGGGCCGGGAACAACGCTCCTGCCTTTCTCCTCTGAAGCAGGATTGTGGGGCAGGGGAAAGAACCGGGCTCTGCACGTGAACTCCAGAGAGCCCCCCTCCCCCCGTCACACGCTCCCAAGTGTACAGCAGAATCCCACGGTGACATGACAGGCCCAGGAAGAGACACCACACAGTGTCTAGTGCAGCTAAGCCCCACAGTGCCCAGGCAGGCCCTTTCAGAGGCTCCCAGTGCTACCCAGGGAACAGCCCTAGGGGCAGCTGCTGGATCCCTGCCCCTGCAAGAGGCCTGAGGCCATCGCCACCTAGAACTACAGGGTGAGCAGCATACAGATGTCCCCCAACCCCACAGAGCGTGCTCCCCTGAGACCTCCATCCCTTGCAACTCTACCTCTGGGCCATCCTACCAGCCCTCAGAAGTCCTGGCCCCTCTCTGTCCTCAGCAGACCCTCCTGTCCTGGGGACATCACAGCCCTGGCCCTGGGATCCCTTCCTAGGACCAGACAGCCCAGACCGCCTTCCCCCCGCTACTTCCAGGGCTGGCAGAGAATGGGACCTTCCCGCCCCCTCCTCCCGCCGACAGCCTCTCCGCTAACACTGCAGAGAACAGCAGCTTCTCTCTTCAGAAAAGAGGGACAAAACTGTCCCTCTCTCCCCAGGCAATTTGCAAGGAACTTTGAGATCAGACAGAAGGAAAAGGGAGATATAGCAAGAGATTCAGGCCGGGTTTTCTGACATGTGGCAGTTTCACCTGGGGTGATGCCAAGTACCTAGGACATATGCATGTGTTCAGGCCAGGGACAGAGCAGGGGACTGGGCCACCTGGAGGTTGATCACCTGGTTTTGGGGGGCAGCTTCTGGCTGTTTCCCTCACTGGTCTGAGCCCCAGAAGCAGCGGGGGCTTGCATAGAGGAAGGGGGCTGAGCTGGGGAGACTGAGCTTGCCCCATGAGGCCTGTCCACAGCTCCCCTGGAAGCTCCCCTGGAAGCCCTGGCTCTGGCCTGGGGTTGGCAGCAGAGGTGGAGGGAAGCCGCCCCAAGCTACACCTGGAGGAGGACAGAGGCCCCGAGCTGCACCTGGAGGCCGGAGACACTGAGCGGCACCTGGAGGGAGGCCGGAGGCTCTAGCTGCACCTAGAGGCTGGAGGGCTGGGAAGAGGCTTCTGAGTCAGGGTTGGGGTGGGGTGCTCAGGAGCTTTCTCTGCCTCTGTGCCTCACTTAGCTCAGATGCCCACTGGGTGGTTGCCAGGCCGCCCACTGAAGTTAAGAGAGGGGCAGAGGCTTGCCCAAGATGGCAGGACAGGGCGAAGTGCCTTCAACAGAGTGTGGGGGGCTTCCACTTGGCACTGAGCCATCCAGAAAATGGGCCCATCAACTTTGCCTGTCCTCCCATAGGCCCTACCCTGTGGGAGGGGCCTCTGCAGACAGGCCCGCAGACAGGCAGGGATCCTGTGTCCCCTGTTTTCAGCCAGCACTGACGGAGCCCTGTACTGGGCAAGGTGCTGAGTGCTTCTCCTACAGCGCCTCCTGGAGTCTCTACCCAGACCCACAGATGTAGGTGCAGTTCCCAGTCCAATTTGACAGGTGAGGAAACTGAGGCCTAGAGTGGAGCCCTGGACTACCAACCCCTCCCTCCCAGGTCAGAGACCGAGTCTCCAAGGGCCAGGAGTCCCAGCCACCTCCACGGCAGTCTCGTGCCATCCACCTGAGCACCTCTAGTGACGAGCACTGGGGACAGAGCGGGTGTTTCTCCCGTCCCTGCAGTTCCCGTCCCCTCCTCCCCTCGCAGCTCCCAGATGCTCGTCGCTCTGTACCCTGGAAGTGGGTGTAGTGACCGGTCAGACATGGGATCAGAGCTTGCCCCTGCCACCGGCTTGAGCCCGTCAGTTAATCCCTCTGAGCCTCAGTTTCCTGACGTGTAGAATGCGGGTGACGGTCGTGTTTATCTCGCGGGGCTGTGCTGAGGACCCGACGCGCTCCCACGGCTTCACACAGCGCCTGGCTGCGGCGAGCGCTCGGACAGCAGCAGTCACCGCCGCGAGTGGTGACCCAGAGTCTCTGAGCCTGACGACCTGGGCATGGCCAGGGTGAGGGCGTGGGCCCAGACGAACCCTGAAAACCCTCCCTTGGGACCCTGGCTGCCCCAGCCGCCCCCCCCCCCACCAGCTCCACATCTCCGGGGTCCTTTATGAATCACCTACCAGTGGGGGGCAGAGACCAAGGTGCGCCTGTCCCTCTGCTGAGGGCCCCTCAGGCCTCCCCCACACCGTGTCTTGCCCCCTCCCCACTGGGAAAGCTGACGGGGTGAAAGTCTAGGAAGAAGTGAGCCTGGCTGGCTGGAGGCTGGGGAGATGACTGGTCTGTCCCCAGCTTCTCCTAATCCCTTGTGCTCCAAACCTGCCCAGAGTCTGCCAAGGGGCTGAGAAGGTGTCCTGGGGGTCGGGACACCTGCCCCTGGACTCCTGCCTCCTCAGCACTGGCCCTTCTCCCTGGGGGTCTTAGCAAGGCTTTGGGGCTGGGATGTTGAGGTGATGTGAGCGCTCCACCTTTCAGAAGACTTTTGGGGGTGCCAAGGTGAGGTTCAGCTCCTTGGGATTGCCAGGGACAACCTACCAGGCTCCTTGACCCTGAACTTTACACACATGGAGACAGCCCACCCACAGCCTCCCCTGGCCTGCGCCAGCCTGTGTGAACTTCTCAAATATTTGCTTTCTCTGGCCACTGGCTGGGCTGGGAGGAGAGGGAGTGTTTCTAAGGCTGTCAGAAGCTGTCCTGTCTCCTGTCCACCCCTGCAGGCTCAGCTGGAGAGGTCTTCTCGAATCTACCCTTGGGTTCCAGTCTGGCAGAGCCTCCTTCTGAAGCCTTGAGGCCTGGGGTCTCTGCCTTCCCCGTTTCCCCAGCACCGAGCGCCCCAGCCTACATGGAAGGGAGACGCCCTCTGGGGCCGGGGCTTTACTGGCCTTGGGCTCCCCTTCAAGCATCCAGGCCACCACGGGGCCCTCAGGCCAGGGCTGAGGCTTCTCCGGGACCCAGCCACCATGGGAGGGCGCATTAACCAGAAAAGCCCCTTGATCAGACTGGACAACTTGGTCGCCAAGAGCCCAGCCTCCCCACTGGGAAACCCCCTCCCAATTCAGAGCTTTGGGCCAGACTGGGATAAAGGCCACACTGTGTCCCCAGGAGGGGAGGGGAACTGGGGGTGGAGAAAGGTGGCTCTGTTGGCCGCACAAGGCCCCATTCAGCCTGGGGCCTGGCTGTCCTGGGCAGGCTGGCTGGCCTTGGAGCAGTCACAGCCTCCCTGGGCCTGGGAGCCACCGCTGCCGGCCTGGGATAGATGGGTGTCCGGGCCAGTAGCAGCTTCCGGGGCCTGGGATGGGGGGACCCTCCCAGAGGCCCCAGTTTGAGACCGGCATCCCTGAGCCCTGCTGGTGCACACTGGCCCTCTGCACCCACCTTGCTGTGTGGACTATCCCGCCTGTGTCCACAGGGACATGGTTCCCCTCATGCAGTTCAGCCCAGAGTCCCTGCCAGAACCCAGGGGAGCCCCGAGAGACAGAACCTGCCATTTATTGTTTCCGTCTCCCCTGATAGAGGATGTAGGCCGAAACGGTGGCCACTGTAGACCATAGGCCAGGCTTCCTGTCAGGGAGGGAGTGATGAGCAAAGGCCGTCGTTCCCACGTCCAGGCCTTCCTTCTGCCCCATGGCTCTGTCCTCGGTCCTCCATTGTCCCAGAAGGCCCAGGAGCCTCCGTCTCCATGGGGGCAGGGCCACTGTCTCAGAAACTGCCCAGAAATCCTGACGGAGGCAGGTAGGGAGCCCAGACCAGGTGGAGCCTTGCAAGCCTCCTCAGTCTCATGACCTCTCCATCTCCTCTGCAGAGCTCCTACCCCATCTGGGAGGACTTCAACTCCAAGGCCACGAAGCTGCATTCCCAGCTGAGGTGAGGCTGCTGAGGGTGCCCCCACTGGGGAGGGGACGGGCAGAGGAGAGGACACCTCACCCACAGACTGTCCCACTGTCCATCTCCCCAGGACCACTGTGCTGGCTGCTGTGGCCTTCTTGGATGCCTTCCAGAAAGTGGCGGACATGGCCACCAACACCCGAGGTGGGGAGGGGGCGTGGCTGGAGGTTGGGTATGCCCCAGGTTGGGCTTGGAGGCTGGGAAGGCTGATCGAAATGTGAACCAGGGAGAGGACCCTAGGCCCAGAGTTGGGACCCTGAATTCTGCTCCCTAATAGAATAGGCTGGTTGTGGAGAGAGTGAGCCTCTTACCACTAATGGCATGCAAGCAGGAGTGGGCGAACGGTGATAGGGATGTTACTGCGGAGGTTCCTCGATCAGTTCGATCCCTCTGCCACAGTGGTTCAGCCTTCTGTACACTGCGTCTGACCATGGCTGCTTCTCAACCCCCTCTAATCCGTCCGTCTGAGAACACGCAGGGGCAGCCAAGCCCCTGTTGGCCTTGGGGTCTCCTCTGCCTTCTAGTTCAAGTAGCAAGGACCCGGGTCCCCTGAGAACCAAGGTAGCGGGCGCTTGCTCGCACTCTCACGCCTGCCTCTAGGCATCTGGAGGGGGTTCCCGCCAGGGCTGGAGGGGATTTGGGCAGGCCCTTTGGATGGTCTCTCGAGCTGGCCTGACCACCAGACCACCCGCAGCTGCAGCGGGCGGGCACGGCTGGGATGGGCAGGGCCTTGGTCCCGCACGGAGGGCAAATACTGAGAACCGACCAAATCCCGCCCCCGCCCCCAGCTCCCGCTCCGGCTCTTGGATCGCGGGATCCCAGTGCGGGATCGCGCAATGCTGGGGGCGGGGCACCAGCTGCGAGCTCGGTCTTCCTGGGCCGGCGCTCCCCCTCGTGGCCGAGGCTGGGACTGCAGATGCCCCAGCGGGCACTTTACCAAGCTGCGCGCTTGCCTCGCCAGGGGCCACCCGGGACATTGGCTCGGCGCTCACGCGCATGTGCATGCGCCACCGCAGCATCGAGACCAAGCTGCGGCAGTTCACCAAGTGAGTGGGCGCCACGGGCGGGCGGGCAGGGGGGCGCAGGGAGACCCTGCTGGTGGCCCTGACCCTCCCGCGCCTCCCACAGCGCGCTGCTGGAGAGCCTCATCAACCCGCTGCAGGAGCGCATCGAGGACTGGAAGAAGTCTGCCAACCAGCTGGACAAGGACCACGCAAAAGGTAGGCCCTGGGCTGGGGCCAGGGCTCCCTGCCCCCATTGTGCAGAGCGTACTCCCCCCGCCCCATCATAGCACTCCTCTCTCACCCCATGTGCAGAGTACAAACGAGCCCGGCACGAGATCAAGAAAAAGTCTTCAGACACGCTGAAGCTGCAGAAGAAAGCGCGCAAAGGTAGAGCCCACCGCGGCCCATGGACCCGTAGCCCCACGGGGCCCCTCTCGGTACCCCCCACACCCTATGGGGTGCCCCAGGGAGTCATCCTGACTGGAGGGACCCTATCCTGGACAAGACCCTCCAACCTGCTGGGTGGGACAGAGGGAGCCTCCCTGCACCCCAGACCTGGCCCAGGCCCTCCCCTCTCAGGGAGGCAGCAGGAGGCCCCACAGGCGCAGGCACCCACACCCCTGCCCCAGGAGTGGCTCTTTCCATCCGGCTGTCTTTCACACATTCTTTCTTTCTCTGTCTCTCCTCCTCTCCTCCTCCCACATCCTTCCTGTAGAGCTACTTGGTAAGTCAAATGTCCGTCCCTCCAGCTGCTCCTCCCGTCCTTGTCCCATTTGTCTGTCTCCCCCAGCTCAGGGCCATTGGAAGGAGCCTCTCCAGGCCAAGGAGGAGCGAGGAAGGCGGTCGGTCCAGCGAGGGAGGGGCCCGGGGCACAGTCCCCCGGGGGTCCCTGGCCAGGGATGAGTCCCAGGCCACTGCTGGGTCAGTCTGCCAGGCCAAGAGGGGTTGGAGTGGGCAGGGTGGGAGGCACAGGCCCTGGCTACCCCCTCCCACCAGGCCTGCCCCATTACCTGTTGCCTTCTCACTTCCTGTCTCACCATCTCTCCATCATCCTCTTGCCTCTCTCTCTCTCTCTCGCTGCTGCTTTGTGTCGCTGTTGCTGTCCTTGTACACCACTCCCTGAGCTGAGAAAACCCCCTTCCCTTCCCCAGAGGCCCAGCCCCTAGTTCTCCCGGCCCCACACCCCTCAGTGGGCTGGCCTACAGCGGAGCCCTCCGGCTCTACTTTGTCCTCCGCCCACCCTCTTCCTGTGCCCGGTGAGGTGAGGGGGTGCTGGCCCACAGGCGGTGAGGGTACCCCCAGGACTGGAAGTCTCAGCTGTGGAGGTCTCTGCTGGACTCACCTGGGCACACCTGCTCCCCGGGTGGCTCCCGGTGGGCTCCGCCCACTCCAGGTCCCCGGGTGGCTTTGCAGCTTTGGTGTCTTTCGTGTGTGTGTGTGTGTGTGTGTGTGTCTGTCTGTCCTCTCTGCCTGCTCTGGGACCAGCCCCGGCACAAGCCCCGGAGTCCTGGCTGCCCTCCCCAGTCCCCGGACCCCTGTGGCAGTGCCCAGCCCCACCGCCAGGGACGCACCACGGGGCCTGAGGCACACACGCGGCGAGCCGGGCGGCGTCCCCAGCGCGGCCTCTCCTCCCCGCCCCTCCAGGGAAAGGAGACCTGCAGCCGCAGCTGGACAGTGCCCTGCAGGACGTCAACGACATGTACCTGCTGCTGGAGGAGACAGAGAAGCAGGCAGTGCGCCGGGCCCTGATCGAGGAGCGCGGGCGCTTCTGCACCTTTATCACGTTCCTGCAGCCTGTAGTGGTGGGTCCCTCGGAATCTGCGCGTGTTCTCAGCATCCCTGCCGTCGGGCTAGTTGAAGGGTCTCCAGGAACCTGAGAAAATCCCAAGAATCAGGATTTGGGAGCCGCTGCTGGGAGTCCTTCTGGGTGACTCAGAGGCCCCAGCAGCTGGCACCAGGCTCAGGGTTGATCCTGCGACCTCTGAGAAAGGCCGCGGCTCAGTCATCCCTGCTGTGCGCCTTCAGAGCCGCGTGCTCACCACCCAAAGGCAGGTCTCGTAGCTCGTGATGCGCTAATTCAGGCTGGACAGATGGTCACAGTGGCCCCAGGGTGTCCGGTTCCAGCCTCTGTCAGGCGTGAGCAGCACTGGTTGAGAGAGGAGAAGCCAGGGGAGCCCCGTCCCTCCAGGGTGGGGGGCATGGGCAGGGCCGGTGGGTCTGACCCGCGGCTTCCGCAGAACGGCGAGCTGACCATGCTGGGAGAGATCACCCACCTGCAGGGCATCATCGACGACCTGGTGGTGCTGACGGCCGAACCCCACAAGCTGCCCCCCGCCAGCGAGCAGGTGCGGCCAGGCCTGGGGCTGGGGACAGGGGTGGGGATGGCCCGCCCTTGGTTGGGGACGGTAGAGGAAAAAAGAGGACAGAGGACCAGACACGTCCTAACACGCGCTGTGGGACATCCAGGAGTCCCTGCCCCAGGGAGGGATGGTGTGCCCAGGACCCAGTGGGAGCCTCAGTCTGAGAGCAGAAGCGGGAAGGTCCCATGGCACTGGGCCCCGTGTCTGCCCCCAGGCTCCCCCTGAACAAGCCAGACCTGGTGACGCTTTCCTGCCCTCTGTAGCCAAAACCTGTCCCCTCCCCGGGTCCCAGGCACAAAGACACACCTGCCCACACCTGCCACCTGCTCAGCTCACCGCTGTGCTCCCACTGCACAAGGGGCAGTCCTCCCCGACAGGCCCGTGAAGTTGCTGTCACCCGGCACCTACCGTGTGCCCGGCACTCTGCCAAGCACTTTCTACACCATCCCATTGACACCCCCCCCCCCATGGCCCTTCAGGACAGGAGCCACGGGCTGCTCACGGGGCCACTGAGGTTCCAGGAACTTGCCCAAGGGGCACAGCAGAGCCAAGATTTGAACCCCACGGTGTCCCTCGTGGTCACTCTCTGGGCTGCTCTGCCAGGACAGTGAGTCACCAGGGACACTTGGTTCTCCAGTGGCTACCCCCAAGGAGGGGGCAGCATCCCTGAGAAGGGGGGGTGGGCAGAGTCTCCCTCGATGTTCCTCTTCCCCCTCCTCTGAAAGCCCTGCTTTCAGACTCTCCTGGAGGGTCTCTTGCCGAGGCTTGCCTCTCAATAGGGAAGAGAGTGGGGGGCCTCTGGCCCTACCAGATCTCTCTGGAGGCCCCCAGAACACAATAAGCGTCTTTGCAGAGGAAGGCTGCCTCCGGTGACCCCGTCCCTGTCCCTGTCCAGGTGATCAAAGACCTGAAGGGCTCGGACTATAGCTGGTCCTACCAGACGCCCCCATCGTCGCCCAGCGGCTCCGGCTCACGGAAGTCCAGCATGTGCAGGTCAGTGCAGGGTGGATGGGTGGGGGGGCGCGAGGCCAGGAGGCGGGGGCCCCCAAGGAGAGGATGGGGGAGCGCCCAGCAAAGCTGCATCAAGAGCTGCTTCCGGGCCCCAGAATTCACACAAGTGCATCACAGAGGAGTTTGCGTGCAAGCACGGAGGACAGACATATCTGTGTGTCGAGGCTGCTGCCCGCGCGCGCATGTGGTAGCAGGAAGCAGGGCGGTGGGGGCAGGAGCAGCTTCGTTTACGGAGCAGTCACTGTGCGCCAGGGGCCATGCTAAGTGCCTTATGTGTTTTCTTCACTGAATCCTAACACCACCGTATCAGGTATGGTGGTATCTCCATTTCACTGAAGGGGAAACTGAGGCATGGGTCATGGTACTGCACGACCGTCGGTCGGGGTGGAGAGATAGTAAGAATCTAAAATCAGGGAGGGGCACAGATGCTTCTGGAAAGGTGTGCTGAGGCCCCAAAGTAAGGGACATTCCAACCTGGCTGCTTCCTGAGCTCTGGTTCCTGGCCACTGCCTCTGGCCCCCAAAGTCTCGTTTGATCGTGGTGCAGGCTTAGGATCAGGGACACCTCCAGGGCTGGCACTAGGACAGCATTTGGAGGAGACATTTTAGATTCGAGGTTCCTTAGGGGGGAGGGCAGTGAGCACAGAGTGAGTTACTGGTGGGAGCGGCCCCTCTCTCCCAGGCTCCCCTTCCCCAGAACCACCTCTGGGCACCTGGGCACGGGAGGTAGGCCGGGCATGGCCATCAGCAGCTCCTGTGGAGGGAGGGGGCCCAGGTCTGTTGGACCTCAGGTAGGTGTCTATCCCGGCAGGAAGGGTTGATGGCAGAGGACACCTGTGACCCAGGGTGGGGGCTGAGTAACTTCAGCATCTCGTTCAGAAAGAAGGCCACCTTCATTGGCCAAGAGTGAAGGGTTGCACAGAGGGTGTGAGCTACGGAGGGCAGGACACAGTCAGGGGGGTGGAGGGGATGAGGACAATGGTGGGTCCAGGACTCACACAGACGGTCACCGCAGCCTAGATACCCAGTTAGGATTTCATGGCAAAGATCAGACTGAGGAGACAGTCCAGAAACAGACTTGTGTTGGGTTCCAGCCCAAGTGGGCCAGGGGTTGATGCTTTGTGACGCAGTTGTTAATGGCAAAGTAGGAAGCAGAGTGACTGTGTGGCCCTAGGGATGCCCTGGAACCCTGGGGTTCTCCGGGGGCAGGTGCTGGGCCAGCTCTTGGGTGTGGTCCCCTGCCCACCCCTACCCCCCACCGTCCCACAACCCAACTCTTCTGTGGCACCCAGGTCTCACGACTTGTAGTCTGACATTGTCTTTTCCTTCCTTTGCCCCTCACCTCTTTCCTCCACCCTCGTCTGTCACCCTCTCCTCCACACGCACCCTTGTGTCTCCCTGTCTGGCTGCTGTCCCCCTTCCTGACTCCCCCAGTGCCCCCAGCAGCAGTAGCGGTGCCAAGGGTGGCGGAGCCCCGTGGCCTGGGGGTGCCCAATCATACTCACCCAGTTCCACCTGTCGCTACCGCAGCCTGGCCCAGCCAGCCACCGCGGCCGCCCGCCTCTCCAGCGTCTCGTCCCACGACTCTGGCTTCGTCTCCCAGGACGCCACCTACTCCAAGCCCCCCTCACCCATGCCTTCCGACATCACCAGCCAGGTGAGGAGTGTCTGCAGGGCCTGCAGCTGTTGACATAGGCCTGGAGGTCCCCAGGATCCCCTCACCGGGGACCAGCCTGGCTACGGAGAGGTGGAGAAGGTTAGAGCCACCTGCATGGGCCACAGAGGCATCAGCCGGGGGCTTTCGTGGCCCCACTTCCTCACTGTTTCCTGATTCCCTATCTCCTGCCTTCTTCCAGCCATGGGAGCCCCGAGGGGGCTGCTTAGCAGCTCTGATCCCTTGTGACCCTCCCCCTGCATAGGCTTACTGTGATGGGGTGGCTGGCCCCAGAAGTCATCCCCTGGAACCCCACAAATCTCCCCAGAAGCAGGCTTAGATCCTGCAGCCTCAGTGAGATGGACAAACAGAGGGACCACAGTAGAAGACAAAAGAACGTCAGGCCACCTGCCCAGAGGGCTATCCTCGGGGTGTCAGGAGTGACTGCATTTGGATCCAGTCTGCTATTCCTCCCCATCTAGGCTAGTGCCTCCATTTGGGCTCAGTATTTTAAGTTTTGGGTTTTTTGCTCAAGGGTATCCCCATTACACTTTCAATCTCTCTCCCTGTGCTGGCTCATTCCCATCAGTAACACAAACAAGCTCTAGCATCATGCATCTTAAAAGCTCTCCCTTCCCCCGATGTTATCCTCCAACCACCTAGTATCCTTCACAGCAGAACTTCTTGAAAGAGTTGTCTGCCCTAACCATCTCTACCTCATTTCCCATTCACTTCTGTCTGCTTCACCTATGTCTAACTGAAAAATTTTAGATTTGTTAATTTCTCCCATATAGTTCTATGCGTGTTTGCTGTATATATTTTGAGACTCTTATTATTATTAAGTGCATACACATTTAAAATGTCAACTTTTCGTGGTGACTTGAATCTTCTAACGTGATGTAGTTGATCCTTTGTTCCTTATAATGCCTTTCATCTTAGTCTCTTTTGTTGGATGTTACTACAGCTATCTCAGCTGTATTCTGTTCAAGATTTATATTATTTTTCCCATCTCTTGGCTTTTAAACTCACTGTATCTTTATGTTTCAGTTGAGCCTCCTAAAACAGCAGATGCTTAGGTTTTCTTTTATACAGGTTGACAATCTCTATCTTTTCATCGGTATTTTTAGTCCATTTATGTTTATTGTGATGACTGACATATTTGGACTCCTGTCTTTTTTCTTTTTATTCATTCTGCCTTTTTTTTTTTTGCCTCATTTGTCTCTCCCCTTGCCATTTGTTTTTCTTTTTCCCATTTGTTCCCCTTTTTCCCATTTGTTCCCCTTGCTAGATTCTGTTATACTGTGTTTCTTTTCTTTTACAGGGTACCTTGAAATTTTACCATCCATCCTTACAAAGGGTCTCTCTTCCTGAATAATTCAAGGATCTTAATCATTATTTTAACTTGGTCACCCACTTCTTCCCAACTTACAAGCTATTATATGTTACTCTCTATTTTTTTATAACACTTACAAATGACCTTTTTTTCTGAACTTCACTGTCATTTCACACAGACAATATTTGTCTAGATTTCTCCATGTGTTTACACATTTCTTCATTATTTCTTCTTGCACCTCAAGTCTTCTTTCCAAAGTATAGCACTTCCTTTAGAAGTTCCTTTTTTTTTTTTTAAGGTTTTATTTATTTATTTGACAGAGATCACAAGTAGGCAGAGAGGCAGGCAGAGAGAGGTAGAAGCAGGATTCCTGCTGAGCAGAGCGCCTGATGCAGGGCTTGATCCCAGGACCCTGGGATCATGACCTGAGCAGAAGGCAGAGGCTTTAACCCACTGAGCCACCCAGGCTCCCCCCTTTAGAAATTCTTTTAGAATAGATCTGTAGTAGTAAATTCTTGGGTTTTGTTTATCTGTAAACATGTGTCATTTTGTCGTCTTTCTTGAAAGTTTTGCCAGGGACACGATTCTGAGGTAGTAGTTATTCTCTCCACACTTGGGTACTTTTCCAATGTGTGTTTTGGCTTCTGTTGTCGATTGAGAGGTCTGCCATCTGTCAGACTGTTGTTCCTTTGTGAGTGAGCTTACTTTGCTCCCTGGTCACTTTGAAGATCTTTGCCCTTCAGTTTGTGTCTAGTTGCAAATTCGTTTTTACGTAGCCTCATTTGATGTTTGTATATCTCCCTCTTTGTATTCTTGTCTTTCATATGTTCTGGAAGTTTTCAGCCATTATTTATGTATTCCTCCTTTATTCTTGCTATTGGCTCCCTCTGAGATTCCAATTCAGTGTGTTGCGAAACCTCCTTATTTATTCTGCTCTGTATCCTTCTCTTAATTCTCACACTTTCCCTCTCCTCCCTTCTCTAGATGATGTTCTGGATCATTTATTCAGGGCTGTCTTCCAGTTTCCTTTTTCTCCATGTCACAGGAACTTAACCTCTCCATTGAGGCTTTTTTCCAACTTGGTATTTTGAAATAATTTCAGACTTGTAGGAAAGTGGTCAAAAGAGTACAGACTTCTCACCTCCCCCTCCCAAGCCTCCCCTGATGTTAACCCCTCATGTAGCCTCAATACTATTGACACACCTAAGGTCTTTTCTCAAATGTTGCTCGTTTCTCTGGTCCAGGAGGGCAGGATCCGGCCCAAGACCCTGTGTCGCAGTTAGTTGTCGGATCTCTTGTGGCTCCTCAAATCTGTGGTGGTTTCTCAGTCCTTCTTTCCTAACTTTGATACTTTTGATACCAGTCAGCTGTTTTGTGGAACATCTGTCGGTTTGGGTGTGTCTGGTGTCTTCTCATAATTAGACTGAGGTCCCACATTTCTGGCAAGACTCCTGTAACAGTGGGGGGTGGCTGCTCCTTGTCCGCACCAACCCTTGGTGTTTTTACATCTTTTTCATTTTAACTATTCTGGGGGGAACATCTGGTAGTGCCCTGCATTTGTAACGTGCGTGTCACTGATGAGGAATGAGGTTGAGCACCTTCTCGGGCCACTTGGCTGTCCTCTTTTCTGAAGGACCTGTTCACGTTTTTGCCCATTTTTCTACTAGGTTTTTTTTTTAAGATTAAATTTATTAATTTGACAGAGATTGCAAGTGGGCATAGAGGCAGGCATGGGGGTGGGGGGAGAAGCAGGCCCCCCGCTAAGCAGAGAGTCCGACGCTGGGCTCAATCCCAGGACCCTGGGATCATGACCTGAGCTGAAGGCAGAGGCTTAACTCATTGAGCCACCCAGGCGCCCCGGTTTTGTTTTTGTTTTTGTTTTTTTTCTTATTAATTCCTAAGACTTCTTATATATTAGGGATACAACTCCTTCATCTGAGATCTCTAATTCTGTGGGTTCCCTTTTTACTCTCTTAATGGAGTCTTTAATGAGCTAAAATTCTTTTTTTTTTTTTAATTATTTTTCTTTATTTGACAGAGAGGGATCACAAGTAGGCAGAGGGGCAGACAGACAGAGAGAGGGGAAAGCAGGCTTCCCGCTGAGCAGAGAGCCCGATGCGGGGCTCGATCCTAGGACCCTGAGATCTTGACCTGAGCCGAAGGCAGAGGCTTAACGCACTGAGCCACCCAGGCGCCCCTAATGACCTAAAATTCTCAATTTTAACGGATGTCCATTTTGTTCCACTTATTCATTTTTTACATTGTGCTTTTTGCGTTCTGAGCCACGTTTGTGCACTCCAAAGTCACAAAGATGTTTGCCTAGAAAAGTCTTTCTCTTTTACCCACATCTGCTGCTCATCAGGAATTGTGTACGTGTGCACGCACGTGTGTAAGGTGAGGTAGGGGTCATTTTTCCACGCAGATGTCTCATTGGCAAGTTGGTGAAGAGGCTGTGTCTTACCCCACGGCACTACACTGTCATCTTTGCCAGAAATCAGGTGTCATCTATGTACCTGTAGCCGTTTGGGGAGTCTGTATTCTGTCTGTTGGTTGATTTGTGTTCTCATACCAAGACCATACCGCCTTAATTATGGTCACTTTATACAAAACTTCGATCCGCGCTAGCAGGAATCTTCCAGCTCTGTTATTCTTAAGTATGCCCTTGTCTATTTTTGGCCCTTCGCAATTCCTCGTATCCCTTAATGTCCGCTGGTCAGTTCCCATCAAAAAAACAGTAAGAGGGGCGCCTGGGTGGCTCAGTGGGTTGAAGCCGCTGCCTTCAGCTCTGGTCATGATCTCAGGGTCCTGGGATCAAGCCCCGCATCGGGCTCTCTGCTCAGCAGGGAGCCTGCTTCCCTTCCTCTCTCTCTCTCAGCCTGCCTCTCTGCCCACTTGTGATCTCTGTCTGTCAAATAAATAAAATCTTTAAAAAAAAACAAAAAACAGTAACAGCAGCTTCTGGGGTTTTGACTGGGGATTGCTCACGTCTCTCCATTTATTTTGGCTTTTGCTTCTCTCGGTGATGTTTCGTAGTTTGCACGTAAAGGTATTCCACATCTATCACTGGATTTTTTTTTTTCGGGATATTTGATGTTTATTGATGATATTTATTCATTTTAAAGATTACTTACTGATTTACTTACTTACTTGAGTGAGTGAGTGGGAAGGGGACAGAAGGAGAGGGACAAGCAGACTCCACGCTGAGCGCAGAGCCTGATCTTAGGCTGGACCCCATGACCCTGAGTCCATGACCTGAGCCGAAATCAAGTCAGATGTTCAGCCGACTGAGCCACCCAGGCGCCCCTGTTGATACTTTTTTTTTTTTTTTAAGATTTTATTTATTTATTCGACAGAGATCACAAGTGGGCAGAGAAGTAGGCAGAGAGAGAGGAAGAGGAGCAGGCTCCCCGCTGAGCGGAGAGCCCGATGCGGGGCTCGATCCCAGGACCCTGGGATCATGACATGAGCTGAAGGCAGAGGCCTTAACCCACTCAGCCACCCCGGCGCCCCTGTTGATACTATTTTAAATTATATTAGCTCCTTAGGGGTTTTTTTAGTTTGTTGGCTGCTGATATTTAAAATTTTGGTTTTTTTCTTTGGCATATTGATCTTACATTGAATAATTTTATTAGAATCACTTGTCATTTCTGGTAACTGTAGACTCGTGAGAATTCTACATATACAACCATCATGTCTTTGATGAGTAATGACTGCTTTTTTCTTCCTTGCCAATCCTTTTGCTTTCTGCTACTTCTTGCCTCACTGCCCTGCTAGGATTTCCAGTACTGAGCAAAAATGGTGATCGTGGGCATCCTTCTCTTTCCCACCCTCCAAGGGAAATATATTGGTATTTGTCTAGACACTCTTTATTATCAGATTAAGGAAGCTTTTTCTATCCCCAGTTTAAGTATTTGTTCATGAATTAACATTGAATTTTTCCACTGAGTGTTCCTAATGCTTTTTCCGTTGGTTTTTGTTTGCTTTCACAATTATATTCGTAAATCCACATTTGTTTCTTGTTTCATCTGAAGCCTCACCTGTGGTGCTTTATTTCCTTTTATTTTGGTGATCTTGGTTCATCAGAAACCGTAAAAAAAATCGGGGGGTCTAAATTAAGGAGAATTTGAAGAATTTGACAGGGCAGGTGTGGTACAAATAATGGACCCTTTGCATGCCTCTTGCTGGACCCTTCATTCGGGCCATCGCAGGGCTTGCCCCTCACCTTGGCCCTTCCCCAGTCTCCCAGTCACTGTATTGCTCTCAGCGTGTGCCTCAGGGAGCCCTTATGGTCCTTCGTCCGCCCTGGCTGCTGCTTTGGTCTTCACTCTTGTGTCTTCTTTTGAGTTGGGGGCTTCCCAGGCCACCTGATCCCTGCACCTGCCCAGAGCAGGAGTCTCCCCTGCACACGTGGCGTGGACTCCCAGCCCCCACCATTCTGTGACCTAGTTCTTGAAGTCCCCAGGGAGGCCTCTGTGCCCTCATCTGATAGGCCCCTGGCAGCGTTAGCGCCGCTGCCTGTCCCTCTTCCATGGGGCAGCTCCTTCTGAGTTCTGTAACATCGTCTGCTGCTGGTTTTCTTCCCACTTCTCTGGCAGCTCCTTGCTCATCCCCTTGGCTGGACCCTCCTCTTCCCAGTCACTGACCGTGGGCCTGCCTGGGTCCTTGTACCTTCTCTCTAACGGCCCCTGCTGCCGAGGTGACCTTACTCTGTCTCATGGCTGTGGATTGGTGGCTGCTACCCTTGTCTTCTCTCTCAACCCCAGACCTGTACACGCGGTTGCCTGCATCGCGTCTGTGTGTGGACAGCAGACAGGCAGCTCCGCTCTGCACGTGCAGGATGGAACTCCGGACTCCTTGCTTCCCGCAGGCATGTTCTTCTGACACGACAGGACGCCATCAACTCCTCCACCCTCCCTCGTGTCTCTCTTTCCCTGGCCCGCCACATCCAGGCCGTGGGCAGCGAGTCCTGTTGTGAATTCGCACTACCTCTGGCTCTTGGGCTGGGCCGCGGAGTCGGCCGGTGCCCACCATGTGCACTTAGGGTGCTGAGATCTGCCGCAGACGCTCGCAGGGGTGGCGGGGTGGGGCACCGAGCCGGAGCGCCCCGCTGCATGCCGGCGCTGTGACCAGGTCTGTTCTCTCCTCTCCTCCTGGCCTCCCCGCCCCGTCCGCCCGCCTGCTCGCCTCTGCATGGCAGAAGTCCTCCAGCTCTGCGTCCTCAGAGGCCTCGGAAACCTGCCAGTCCGTTAGCGAGTGCAGCTCCCCCACCTCGGTCAGTGCTCCCCACCTGCAGTGGGACGCAGGGAGGGTCCAGGGTCAACCAGCGGGGGGTGCACCCGGTGCCTGCTCCCCACAGGAAAAGCCGCCTGGGCACACCTGCAGCCACTCCCAACACACATCTTTCCCTCCTGGGACATGCTGTCCTACCCCTGGGCCTGGAGGGACTGAGGGGTCATGGTACCCTCCATGCTCTGTCCTTGGCCATGTTCATGGGCCTGACACCCATATGGGCCTGAAATCCCTGAACCTCAACAATAGTGAGGGGACCCATCACTGCGGATGACAGGGCCAAGGGCCCCCTGACCCATCTGCCACCCCCTGCAGGACTGGGCCAAGGCGGGCCCCCACGAGCAGCCCTCGGGCACCAGCCTGCAGCGGAGAAAGGACCGAGCGGAGCACCCCCGAGACACAGAACCAGGCCTGGCCGGCGGGGGTGCCCTGGGCCCCAGCGGCGAGGAGGCACCACGACCCCGCATGTCCCCTGCCACCATCGCAGCCAAGGTAGGCGCCCGCTCTCGGGCAGCCCAGCCAGGGCCCCACCTTCACTCCCAGGTCTGCTCCTGAAGGCCCAGTAATTGGTGTTGGGGCCAGCCCTGGCTTCTTGGCGGGAGCCACCTAGAATCCAGGTTGAGGGGGGCAGCTGGGAGCCGGGCTTCAGCCTGCAGTCTTCCCACCCCCAGCACGGCGAGGAGGTGTCCCCCGCCGCCAGTGACCTGGCCATGGTGCTGACCCGCGGCCTGAGCCTAGAGCATCAGAAGAGCAGTCGGGACTCGCTGCAGTACTCCAGCGGCTACAGCACACAGACCACCACGCCCTCGTGCTCCGAGGACACCATCCCCTCCCAAGGTAGGCCCTGGGGCCGGGGCCGGGGCGGATCAGCCGTCCTTCCGAGCCCCGGCCCACCGCATCCCGTGTCAGCAGGCTCCGACTACGACTGCTACTCCGTGAACGGGGACGCAGATGGCGAGGGCCCCGCCGAGTTCGACAAGTCATCCACTATCCCCCGCAACAGCAACATCGCCCAGAACTACCGCCGCCTGATCCAGACCAAGCGGCCGGCCTCCACCGCGGGGCTGCCCAGCGCCTCGGGCGCGCCCCCCGGCGTAGCCACCATCCGCCGCACGCCGTCCACCAAGCCCGCCGTGCGCCGCGCGCTCTCCAGCGCGGGCCCCATCCCCATCCGGCCGCCCATCGTCCCCGTGAAGACGCCCACCGTGCCCGACTCCCCCGGCTACGTGGGACCCACGCGGGCGGGCAGCGAGGAATGTGTCTTCTACAGCGACGAGGCCGCCTCGCCCCTGGCCGCGGACCTGGCCAAGGCCTCCCCAAAGCGGCTGAGCCTGCCCAACACGGCGTGGGCCAGCCCGGCCCCCGAGGCGGCCGGCTACGCCGGGCTGGCGGCGGATGACGACGACGAGCAGCAGCAGCTGGCCGCCAACCGCCACAGCCTGGTGGAGAAGCTCGGGGAGCTGGTGGCCGGCGCCCACGCCCTGGGCGAGGGCCAGTTCCCCTTCCCCACGGCCCTGGCCACCGCCGCTGCCGCCGCCCCTGCCGAGGAGACGCCCAGCCCACCCCCTGCCGCCCCCGGCGACCCCCCGGCCGAAGACATGCTGGTGGCCATCCGCCGCGGGGTGCGGCTCCGCAGGACCGTCACCAACGACAGGTCGGCGCCCCGCATCTTGTGATGGCGCCGCCCTCCCGCCCTCCGGCCCCGCTGACGCAGGTGGCCGGACCGGTGACCCACAGCCGCCCAGAGCAGAAGGCACAGCGAGGAGACAGCAGAGCCAGGCAAGCCTTTGGTTTTCTGTTTTTTAAGTCACGTGTGATGGAAAGACGCTCGTCTTGGATTTCAGCATTTACACGGGAAGTGACTTCTTTAACCAAGCCCGCCAGCTGGGAGCCTGCAGGCCTTGAACTGGATCTGGAGCCTGTTTTATCTGTTTCCTGCCTGTTCTGCCCCTCCTCTTCCTCTTCCTCAGGCCCTGCCTCTCCCCCCGCCCCGACCCGCTGGGAGCACCCTGCCCGGGGTCCTCTCCTGGGGACCAGGCCCTTCTCCCTCCTTTCCCTTTCTCTCCCTTCCCCGAGTTCTCTCTGTCAGGGAGGCAGGCTCTCTGCAGAGGGGCCCTGCGCCCCGTCGGCTGAGGTGTGAGCTTTGACTGAAAAGCTACACGGGATGGCGGGGAGCAGGTTGAGGTTGGGAGGCGTAGCCTCCTGTGGAGGGAAGAGGGCACAGGCCCAGGGCCCTGCATTGAGTCTTGGGGACGTGTTTGGAGAAGGCCATGGCGCCTAAGGTGGCTTCAGGTCCTAGCGCGCCGTCGCTGGGGCAGTGTGACTGCGGAAGAGGGGCAGGCCACGGGGTCCTCTGGCCGGCCCCCCGGGAGCTGCTTTCGGATGTGTGGCCCTCACATGGGCACGTTGAGAATTTAACTCTGGTGGCACTTTGGTCACGGTTTCGGCCACCTTTGGGCATAGGGGCTGGAGCTGGGTAGAGGGTGTGGGGGTTATTTTATGAATATAATAGCGAAAGAGCTGACTAGACAGGACTGTGGGGGGGGACAGGGTGGACCGTACAGGGTGTCCAAGAGTGCCTGAGGGACAGGGGTCCTCACAGTGGCCCGGTGGGCCCATGGCAGGAGGAGGAGGGACAAATTGCTTCCTCAAAGCCAAGGGGCAGCTGTTTTTCCCTCCAGTTTCTGGAGCAAAGCCAAAATAAGGTTGGAGAAGGCCGGGTGTTGGGGGTTGGCCAGCACATCGGCTTGGATGGGGCTGGGGTGCAGCCCAGGGAACTTGGCTTTGACTCTCTGTCGCCAGAGGAGATGCCAACCCGGTGCAGTCCCCCCGGAGTCCGGTCCTGTGCTGGCGCTGGGTGCGGGGTGGGGGTGCCCTCCCCTCCACGTGCTGAGTCCCGCCAACTCGAAGCAGGTAGAAGCAGGTGCATCTAGGGCGAGTGGAGGGCTTCCTGTTGTCCCGCCGGCCAGCAGTGAGGGTGGCCGGGCTCGGGGGGCAGCAGAACCACAGGGCAGGGGGCCTCCTGGGGTCGGGAGAGCAGGGATTGGGTCTGAGTCTCAGCACCGGGCTAGAGCTACTGGTAGTTCTTGTGCAGGGAACCGGAGTCCAAGCAAGGTGGCCAGGCAGGTCTGGGGCACCAAGGTGGCCCCTGGGTGTCTGGAGCCCTCCCCCCTCCAGGCTCCCAAGGGCAGAGGGAGGATGGATGGTATCTGTAAGTTGCTAGGTCTGAGAACAGCCTTGCTGACTGCTCAGGCCAACCTGAGAGCCCAGGTTAGGGCATCTTGAGAGAGGGCCCAGGTGAGGGAGGGCCTGAAGAGGACAGGAGAGCAGATGGCCCGTGGGGGAAGGCGGCGGGGCGGGGGCAGGCGGGCAGACACACTGCCCCTTCCCCGCAGCGCTGTGCTGGCATCTCCCTGGGTGGGCTGAGGGAGTGAGATGCAGGGTGTATGGTATGAGCAGGGCAAGGAGCAGTGGGGTAAGGGGGTGACTTGGGAGGCCCAAGGAGGGGGGTGACTTGGGAGGCCCAAGGAGGGCAGTGGGCATGGCAGAGCCTCCCCCCCCCCGCCAGGCTCAGGCCCCCTCCCCCCCAAGCCACCCCCGGGCTGTACATAACTCCTCCATCCCCTTGACCGCCGTCTCCCAGCTAGTGACCACCTCTTAGGCCCACCCCCTCGGGATCCGAGCCAACCAGCCCCCATCACAAACTTTGGTTTGGGGAACTTCTTTACGTTCGTTTCTTTTCTTTCTTTTTTTCTTTTTTTCCCCCCCCCATTTTGTACAGAGAAATATTCTTTTCAAAAGCGTCTTTTGACTGAAGTAACTTTTCTGGTGCTGTTGTTAACTTGTTCCTTTTTTTAATTTATTTCCCCACCCAGGTCTCTGCTCCTGGTTCCTACTCACCCTTTCTTCCCTTCCCACCACACCACCCCCCCCCCCATCCCATCTGACCCATTTTGTTTCTTTTCTTTCTGTCCGTTTTTGGATAAATTATCCTCTCCTTCCTGCCCCCTCCACCCCACCCCCCCTTGATTTAAATAGTCACTGCTACAAGTAACAAATGCACTGTGAAGATTCCAGTATTAATAAAGTTGTACTGTAATTAACACCCCTGCGTCCGCCTGGCTTCCTCCCTGGCTGCTCACCGGCCCCCTGCAGCAGCCATGCAGCCCCGGCCCCAGATCGGGCCTGGGGCAGGGGCACCCGGGCTCCACGTGCAGGGGGGCAGGAGCAGCCGGGTCTGGCGCCAGGACCTATGCTTTCGAACCCAGCCAGATGGAGCCAGGGAGGGCGATCAGGGGGCACAGAGGAGGACCAGCCTAACACCCTCTGCCCCACGGTCTCCGTCTCACTGAGGCCCCGGCAGCTCGGGCAGGTGTGGAAGGAACTCGGGCCCTCAAAGACCACTTCCAGGCCTCCAGGCTAAGGCTTCATCCATTCCAAATCCAAATCTCGACACCCGGGCCCCAGGGTCTGACCAGCCCACCTGCCTCCTGAGTCCTGGAACTCGGAGGCCGCAGAGGGGCTCTCAGGCCTCTGGGGTTCACTTTTGCAGATGCAAACCAAACCAAACCGAAACAAAACAAGCAAGTGTTTAATAGAAAATATAAGGAACTGGAAGAGCATCCACTGTGGCAAGACGGGGTGCGTGGCCCGGCCCCCACCCTCCCCGTGCTCGCCCGCCTGCCCGGCACAGTCCTCGCCTCTGCAGGCCACAGGAGACACTCGGCAGCCCAGGTGGTGCAGGAAGAGGAGAGACCTCTGTCCCCCTCCAGGTACCCCCAGACCCCCGCTGCTCCAGGTGAGACCAGGTGAGGTACAGAATGCGGGGAGCTGAGCCCTTCTCAGGCACAGAATCCCCTCAAAGGAAAAACACTCTCCTGGGGGCTCCTCTCTCAAGACGGGTAGGGGGCTCCTCACCACGGCCCAGAGAAGTCTCAGGTTCAGCCAAACTGTGGAACACCTCCAGCTTCCCCATGTAAGTCACCACGCGGGCCTCTCGGGGCAAGAGGTCTCTGCCTGTGCCCTCAGCAGCTTCACTGAGCCGGGGGTCCGGTCTCGGATCCTGGGGAGCGAGGGAGGGAGGTAGGGGGCCGCTGGGACAGAGGGTAGGGCTGGGCAGCCGCACACTGCAACGAGGGATCCGGGCTGTGGGGCTGAGGACTCGGCACCTCACAATCCTGCCAGTTTAAGACCGAACTTTGTTTACCTGCAGGAGACGGGGGGGAACAAAAATGACTGCAGGAGTGGTCAACAGCCCTCTCGGTCCCCAGCCCACGCCACATTGGCTCATCCCCGTACCCGGGGCTCCTCTTGGCTTGCAGAAGTGCCTTAGAGCCCCGGGAAATGGAGGGCAAGCGCAGGAGGGCCCTGGCTCTGCTCAGTGACCCGAGCTCAGAAACCTGGGGTCCAGCCCCCAGCACCAGCCCCTTGTTCCTTACAGCACGAACAGTACAGCAGTTCCATGACCCGGAAGCAGTTGTCCAGGAGGGCTTTGGGTCGCACCAGCTTCAGGCTTAGCCTCGGGGCACTCAGGAGTGACACTGTCGCATCCACCTTAGGGCCGACCTCCACATCCTGGAAGGGAGGAGGCCCTCAGGACCGTGGGTACCACCGCCCCAACCCAGGGAAGAGGCAGGGCCACATCCCAGGAGAACCCTGGAAACTGCCCTGCTTGGAGCTGCTCCAACCCCGGAGGAAGGGGGCTGTGACCAGAAGGCCTATGGGTAACTTCTCTACTGCTTCCTGCGGGCGCCAAGGTACCTCGACACCCTTCACCCAAGCCCAACACAGAGGCTCCTCTTTTTCCATCTTTGGAAAAATGACTGCAGGAAGCAGTCCAGGATGGGGGAAAGTAGGGGACATCCCTGCTGTTCCAGCCCAGGCCCAGCCACCAGCACATAAGGAAGGGGTCCTGGGCCCAGGACACTGTCCTCCAGGCTTCAAAGATCTGCACTGCCTGCAGGGAACGAGACAAGGGACCCTCATGAGGACACCTGGGTGCCAGGCATACTGGCCAGGCCAGTCTCCGGCTCCAAGCTCAGTGTGCTTCTGTCCACCATATGCAACGATAGGGAACACGGTGGGGAGCAGGCAGGCACACCCAGGGGACGGAACAGGGGGCCAGAGCTGGTGCAGGAGACATGGCCTAGAACGGAGATGCGGGGCCTGAGCCTGGGAAAGAACGTCCTCAAGGTAGTGTCCTGGGTTGAATTGCCCGTCCCCCTAATCCCCCCCTCCAAAAAAACTATGTCCAGCCCTGGGACCTGTGAACATGACCCTATTTGGGAAGAGGACATTTGCAGATAGAAGTAAGGCTCTCCTGCTGAGATCTGTTTGAATGTAGGGTAGGTCCTAAATCCAGTGCCTGGCGGCCTTGCAAGAGGGGGCACTCGAGGGAAAGGCCACGTGAGGGACATGTGGCCACAAGCCAACAGCAGAAGCAGGGAAGAGGCAGGAAGGGTCCCTCCTCCCCAGAACCTTGAGAGCGAGCACGGCCTTGCCACCCTGAGTGCAGGGTTTCCGGCCCCAGGCCTGTGGCAGGAGAATTGCTGTACTATTCCACCAGTTAGCGGCCCTGTGTCACAGAAACTCGAAAAAGCCAGTCTACAAAGGCTTTGAAAGAGCAGTGAGGAGGGTGCCTGGGTGGCTCAGTGGGTTAAAGCCTCTGCCTTCAGCTCAGGTGATGATCCCAGGGTCCTGGGATTGAGTCCTGCCTGCATCGGGCTCTCTGCTCAGCAGGGAGCCTGCTTCCTCCTCTCTCTCTGCCTGCCTTTCTGCCTACTTGTGATCTGTCAAATAAGCAAATAAATCTTTTAAAAAAAGAAAGGGCAGTGAATGTGGCAGGAGAGAGAAGGCGCCCATCCCCATGGCCCCGTCCCTGGCGGGGAGAGCCCACTGCCCACCGGAGGCTGGGCATATTCGGAGTGGGGCACAGACTGTTAACCCCGTGAGAATGAAGACGGACTTAAAGCCAGTTAAATGTGAACAACCCAGGGGGCCCACCGCCAACCTCCTCCACGGCTCCCAAGAGCTCAGAGTCGGGGCTCTCTCGAGGAAAACCAAGGATGCAAAACTGTCTCTTCAGGTCAGCTCCGACTCATGCTGCCCACGGGCACAGGAGAACCACCAAGGAGACCACTGGGCCTCCGAGCCTCCGCCCAAAGCAGAGCCTCCCCAGAACTCCCAGCAGCCGTGAGCTCCTAAATTCTGGGGCCGCCCGCAGCTCCCAGCTCTGGCTGGTCAGCAGGTGGGGCTCCCCGGGCAGGCTCCTACTTGGCGACTGGGGCAAAATGGGGGTGTGGGGAGGGGTCCGCAACACACCCATGGCCTGCAGGGGCTCACACTGATTCTGTGACCTTGGGCTGCCGGCTGGCTTTATAGAGGCCTCGTATCAACCCTGCCAGGCAAGCCACGATCAGGAACCTTCTTATGACATCAAGCCCATAGTTTACTTTGCGCTGTACGAGCTATGGACTTTAATAAACGTAGGATGTCCTGTGACCACCTTTACAAGTAAGCACTTCCTTACCCTAAAACCCGTGTTCATTCCTCTAACTCTTCAAGCTTCCTCTCCTCTCCCGGAAGAGGAGCCTCCACAAACAAAGCCAGAGGGATCGATGACTTGGCCAAGATCCCAGGTCAAGAGAGACACAGCCTCTCCTGCCCCCAGCCAAGGCCACCCACCGGGCACTGGCCCTGTCTTCCTCTCTCATTTCTCCCACGCCCTTTAGGACACGCTGAAACTTTACACGTGTTCACACCTCAACGGTCCCTGGCCGCCACCCATGCGCTCACGCGCGTCCCGGGCCCCACAGCTGGGCGCAGCTCACCGCGAGGCTCTGCTGCACGTCCAGCAGCAGCGTGCGGACCTCCTCCAGGTACTTCCAGGACGGGTGGCCCTCGAGCAGCACCTCCTGCACCGACTCCGTAGCGCTGAGGCTCACCCAGACCCACAGGTACCGCAGCTCCCGCTGGCTGACCCGCGCCCTCTGCTGCGGGGACAGGAGAGATCGCTGAGGCCGGCAGACATGTGCCTCCGGGCCCGCCCCGCCACTGCTCTGACCACCCCCCACCCCACACGGCCCCACAAAGGGAGCAGAGCACGGGCAGCCATGGTAAACAAGGAGCAGCCTCGGGGCCTCAGCCAAGGGCAGGCTTGGTCCCAGAGCTGGGAAAGGCCCCTGGCAGCAGGACCTGCCAAGACCAATGTGCTTCTCAGGCTGGGTCCGTGGGGTATCCCATGAGGCAGGGGTCTCCCAGCCCAGGAGGGGTTCTCACCAGCCTGGTGATGTTGGCCATTCTGAGCACCCCCTCATAAGGCACGCTGACCCTGTAGTTGATGGGGAAGTAGTGTTTCTGGGGAAGTACAAGAACAAACCATGAGGTCAGAGTCAGAAATGGCTCAGACAGGCTCCCCCCGCTCCCAGACAATCTGCTGGAGGAGGAGAGGGCCAAGGACCAGCCCACTGATGGCAGCGGTGGCCTTCGAGAGAGAAGATGCCCTCGGTTCTCCACTGGGGTAACGGCCGCTCTCCTTCCTCTGGGACACAGGGGAGGCGGAGACAAAGTGTGGAGTTCCTATGATGGCAGAAATTTTAGGCCAAGAAGTGGTTGGAGGACCTGGTATTCCCAAGAGTACCATATTTTTGGGAGGTGAGGAAAACTAGCTCAAGTAAGATGATCTAAACTTCTTATGGTGCCGGCTGCAGAGCTTTGCCGGATGCTGAAAACCGCTGAGCTGTACACTTAAACGGGTGAATCGTGTGATATGTGAATGACATCTAGTAAAGCTGTCAAGGCGAAAAGAAAAAAGAGAGACTTCGAGAGCCACAGTGCCAGGTCCTTATCTATCTGCCCTGCCAGTAAGCGCCTGGGACTCCCGCAAGGCTTCCTGGAATCCACTCGTGACTCACAGGGTAAGTGGCATGGGTGGAAAGGATCAAAGGTCAGATCAAGCAGCGGGGGTGAAGGGCCAGGGGGGACACCTGGGAGGGGACAGTCAGTGTGGACCAGGCACACTGGTGCGTGCCGTGGAGAAAGAGGCCATGGGCTCAGGGCTGACACAGACCCATGGCGGGGCCCGCAAGGTCCCACACCCTGGGAGCCCAGGGGGCTTCGGCAGGTGCCTACACAGTTACCATGTACTGAAGACGGTTTCTGTACTGTAGCTTGTCCCGCAGAAAGCCGGTAACCGCGCACTCCTCGGTCTGTGTCAAGGGCCACATCTCCAAACCTTCGTTCCCCAAGGCCATGCCAAGGAGGATCCCGAGATCTGTGGACCAAACCCAACAGCAACACATGAGCACCCTGTGCCGCTCCCCGGCCCCCCGGGTGTGGCCTCCCTTCTCCCGGCCATGGGAGGAGTAGGGGTGCAGAGCCCGGAGGATGCCTGAGCCTGGACCCTGGAGGGGAGGGCATCCTCCGGGCAAGGCCAGGTGAGCACGAGCAGTCCAGCTGGTGCACCCCCGCCCCCAGCAGGCAGAGAGTGTCCCCAGCAGTCACACCCTGAGGCTGGTGTCAAGTCTCCTCATGGGGCAGGCACAACCTCCTTTCTAGGGTAGCCTTGGCCCCCAGCCCCTTGAGGGCTGGAGTGTCCTCAAAGCCTGGGTCTGCATTTCCACCTGGGGATTCAGGAGACACGGATGCTCGTTCCAACTCTGCAAATGACTCTAAGGTGACTAGAGCCATTTCCCTCCCTGCTGTAGCTGATCTTGGCATCCCTCTAAGACGCATGAATCACTGTGGCCCTTCCAGTGTGCTCATCCTGGGGAAGCCTGCGACTCTCGGGCCGGCCAGCCAACGGTCTGCCTTCGAACATTACCAGCTTTCACCACTGGGGGGGGGGGTCACTGTGACTTCAAAAACAGCTTTTGTGATTTCCTGGACCCGAACACACTTACAAAAAATATCAGAGAGCTTACAACAAATATGAAAATGCTTCAGACTCATCAGAGCAGAAAGAAAACACAGATGGGCAGGAGACGTATCCCAAAAAAAAGAAAAACTCCCCAATAAAGGTAAAGAAATACATATTAAAACAATCAGATGCCATGTTTCACTTATCAAAAAGGAAAGTAGGGTTTTTTTACATTTCATTTTCATAACACTTGATGCTGGCAAAGTCGTGAGGCAGGCGCTTTTATCCTGGAAAGCATTTTGGCCATTTTTTTAAATTGGTGGATGTAATAATGTCCACACCCGTTGACCTATTAAGCCTAAAAATTTTTCACATCCGTTGACCTGCTGGAGTGCCTGGACTGTGCAGCGCGTTAAGCATCTGACTCTCGGTTTCAGCTCAGGCCCTGATCTCAGGGTTATGAGATCGAGCCCCGCATTGGGCTCCGTACTCATCAGGGAGTCTACCTGGGACTCTTTCTCCCTCCGCCCCCCCCTCAAGTAAATACTCTTTAAAAATTTTTTTTGTAAATGTTCACATCCTTTGACCCATTGAATTCATTTCTAGGGATAAGCCTGAAGGAAAACAAGAAAAAGGACCATCGCCAAAAGTCTCGTGGACAAAGAGTCCCACTGCGGTTTTCTCTCCCTAAGAATGACAATCTGTCAATGGCCCATATGTTCATTACCAAACGTCACCAATCAAAACCACCTTGTCAGAGAAGGTTTATGCTTCCTCCCTCCCTGGCCTGGGCCCGCTCCTGGCCACCTCTCCACCTTCTCAGTGCTGCCACCTGGGAATGGCTCTGGCTGGACCCTCCCAGGAGCGCCCCACATGGCCCCAAGCCCGTGGTGGGGCCAGCATCAGCCCTTCCTCGCACAGCAGTCCGCCAGCCGTACTTTTCAAGGTTGCAAATTTGCAACCCATCTTGCATTTCCTCTCTCTTGCACTGGATTTTGGACAAAAGACCAGATAAACACAGACCGAACCAGCATTTTCTGCTGCTTCCTATCTTGCCTCTAAATCATGAAGCCCCTCAGCTTGGCACCACGGCAAACTGAGATCATTCCTGGTTTGCAGTTTTTTCTCACACTTTGCCTCTGCCCTGGGTATCCTCTCACATAGCAGACCTCTCTCAAGGTCTCACCGAGACTCCTTCCCCCAAGCCCCAGTCAGGCTCTCCCCTGCCTGAACCAGCCCCCATAGTCTCGGTCTCTAGCACCATCTGTCCACCTCACTCATTGTCCTGACCAGACAAACCGGCCCCCCAGTATGTGAGTCCATAATGCAGTTAGCCACACCATAGTCTTGTTTTACTGAGCACTATGGGGGTTCATCTTGAACAAGGGATCAGGAGCATGCATCCCAATTTTCTGGAAAGCTGGTTAAGGCCCAGAGAGTCTGAGTCAGGAAGTCTGAGGCAGGCCCAGAGAATTTGTATTTCTAGCAAGTTCCAAGCTGCTGCTATTGATCTGGGGACTACACTTGGAGAACCACCGACCTCCAGAGACAGTCGCAAACTCGTGTCCCAGGGGCCACAACTCAGTTCACAGAGACTTCACGTAAAAATCTGAATTTGCATCTTGTCTTTAAAATCGGTGTCTCTGTCCACACTTGGCCTTCCTTCCCGTGGGCCAGTCATCCTGAAGTCCCACCCTTGCTGCCCTCACCCCTGTCCTGACAGCAGTGGGCTCCTAGCACGAACAAGTCAGAAAAAGCCACCCTGGCATGCATGGGCTGAGCCAGAAACCTTGTCCATGGGTCATCTGCCTTCCGCCAGACCCAGCCTTCCTTTAGGTCTGCAGACTGACCACCACCTCCGAATTTCAGCCCCTTTTCTGCTGCCTCCACCCCAAGAAACGGGGAAGAAACCAGTGACTCCCCGGGGTCAGCATGGCTGTAGCCTCACAGCAGCTCTGAACCCCAGAGAGTCCCACCACCAGCGCACCCCTGACCCAGGAAGGGGGCCGCTCTTGGTCCCCCACCCTCCAGAAGGAAGACACCCCCAAGACAGAAGAGGAGGCTGAAGAAAAAGCAAGTGAGGAAGGAACTCCCTTCTCAGATCCTGGCTGGGAAGGGGAGGGGCGGCACCTCTCCTGGGGACAGACCCTTGTGGAAGGACAAAGGGGGCTTGTCCGTCACCCGCGGGACCGAATCTGAACCTGTGCAGAGGGTTTAACAGCATCCCCCCAAAATCCTTGTTCACCCAGGGCTTCAGATGTGACCTTATTAGGAAACGGGGTCTTTGGGGATAACATGAAGGCCCGACTTAAATCCAATGACCAGATGTCCTCATAAGAAGTGGAGAGGACAGACATGGGGAAAGTGTCAGGAGGAGACAGACACAGACCAGTGCGATGGCACCCCAAACCACGGACTGCCAGCCACCACCGGAAGCAGGAAGAGGCAGAAAGGAGTCTCCCCTAGAGCTTCAGAGGAGGCGTGGTCCTGTCCCCGCCTTAATTTTAGACTTCCGGCCTCCAGACCTGGGACAGAAGAAATTTCTGCTCTGCTCAGTCACCGAGTTTGTGGCAATTTGTTACAACAGCCCATCCTTCTCCAGCTCCCAGCCCCTCTACAGGCCCCCGACCTGCAGCCCTCCCCGCCTCCTACCCCACAGCCCATCCCCACCCCAGCGGGCAGTCGGCCTCCACCATGCCTTCCGCTCCCACGGCCATCTCCGGAACAGACCCTCATCACTTCCTGCCCACCAGGTCACAGCACGGCCGGCAAGTAGCACAGACTGATCTTCCGAAAGCAGAGTAACTCCCAGTCACAACCCCACTCCCGGATCTTGAACCTTCCAGGGCTCCCCGATGTCTCATGAACTGGCCTTTATGGCCTCCACCATCTGAGCCCAAACCGGCTTTCCAGCCTGGCCTTTCATGGTCCCAAGGCTGAACCGTTACTCACGCTGTTCCCTCTCCCTGAGACACTGTCCTCACCTTCCTACATCCACCTGTGTGAACACTGTCCGCTCAAGTGTCTCCTCACCACACCGCTCTTCTTGCTCCTCGTGACCTGGAAGCTTCCAGAACACTGGGTCTGGGTCCTTCTGCCTGTTCTGCGTGTCCCGACCCTTTGCAGTATCCCTCCACAAGGGCCAGCCTAGACCCCTTGCAGGATCAAACCCCAGACCTCATCCACAAGGCACATAGCTCCAAGCGCCTACCTCCGCGCCAGGCATCGGGGAGAGGGGCACGAGCTAGCCCAGTCCTTGTTGCCATGGCAGTCACTCTCCAGTGGGCGTGTGGGAGGCACCAGAAAAATGTGTTGAATTTGAGTCAGTTCAATTGAATCTTGGAGTCTGAAGGGATCTTGGTCTGGCCTCCCACCAGCAGGCTTGAGAGGCTTCTAGACACGTTCTGTCCTCATTTCAACTTATTTTTCTTTTTACCAACAACACTGTTCTCTTTCTGCCTCTTAATTTTGTTCTGTCACGGAGGGAGGCGCAGAGGGAACAGGCCGCCTCCTCCAGCACCTGGCGGCTCTTCTCCCACGGGTCTTGGGAGACACTTCCACAAGCTCCCGCCCCCGGCTGGCCACACCCGGGAGACCAGAAGTCCTCTCTGCCCCCTCTGCGCCCCCTACCCCGTGCACCCCAGCACCAGACGGCCCGAGAAGGTGCTGCTGCCCCTTGCCCCCCGTGCCTGCCCCATCCCCTTGACCACCCACTGACCATGCCCACCCAGCCTAGGACCTGTAGCCACACTGCGGGTCTGAGCTCCGGCGGGCTACAGCCAGGGCAGAGCGCGGCCCCGGGAGTCCCCAGGCTGTTAAGCTGGGAAGCATCTCAACTTCTCACCAGCAGGAATGGTCCGGTTGCCTTGGTTACAGCAGAGCCCGGCTCTGGGCCAATGCCTCCCGGGGCAGTCTCCACGGACACCCCCCACCACCCCGGTACTCACAGTGCAGCCCGGCGATTCCCCAGGACATGATGGCGCGCCGTGTCCCCCAGAGAGCAGAGGCAGTGTCCCCGGCCGTGTGTGTCTCTCCACAAAGGCCCAGATGGGGCCTACATGGCCTCGGGTCAGCGAAGGTGCCCCAAGGCTGGGGAAGGGTTGGCCACAGAGGAGCTGCCCGGCAGGGGGCGGCAGGTGCTCCCGGGGCAGTGCCCGCCCTTATCTGCCTGGCCGAGCGGAGGGCAGCTGGGGGCCGGAGGCTGTGAGTCCCATGGCAGCTGGTGGGACCTGGCCTGAGACTCTGGCCTCGGGGTCTTCCGTCTCAAGCCGGAGGAGAGAGTCCCCAGCAGGCCCCTCGGAATCCGGGGCTGGGTTGTGCTTTCTCCGATTTCTCCGTCTGCAGCTGCTCAATGTGAAATCTGGCTCTGGAGGGAGAAAGGAGGAGAGAAACCGATTATGTAAGAGCAGCGCTGCCACTCAGACATCAGCCACGGGCACCGGGAGTCTGTGTGCGCGCAGCACCCCCAGCCCGGCCGGGGACCCCGGGGAGACTCCGGAGGCCGGCGACCCGCCTGCGCGTGAGAAGGGACTTCAGAATGTCCCAAGGGCAGTGCTGGCCCAGGAGTGAGTTACAAGGACACCAGCTGCCAGACATGGGCCTGAACAAAAGCAGGACCAAGCAGTGAATGGCTGCATGGGTTCAATCCCGGGCACTTCCTGAAGGAGGTGAGGTTGCAAGCAGGTGAAGTACCCGAAGGACTCGGGCTGCCAGGAGGTGAAAACCGCAGCTCCCTGGGCAGTCTCCTCGCGCACGAATCTCCCAGAAAGGCCTTCGGTCCTGAATGCCACCATACATCCCAGACCCCCATGCCCTGACAGAGAAGCCAAGAAAGGAAGAAATGGGGTCACAGCCGCATCCCTCCAGGATGGAGCACATGTGGGAAAGCTGAGGGAGACACCGAGTGGCGTTGCCTGATGACTCGGGGGCTAGAGACTTTGGAGTGGCATGGAGGAAAGTAGGCCCTTTCCCCGCAAATGGGGCCAGACCAGTGGCCTGACAGTCGTCTGCCTCAGAGAGTGGCCTTCCCCACACCTGAGAGGGCACCCCTGTCCCCCCCCCCGCCTCTCTCACGGGGGAGGGGGAGGAGCTGGAGAACATGCCTCTCCCACGTCACCCCGGGCTACCCCCCAGGTGACAGCAGGCATGAGGAAGCTCACACAGGGGACAGGTGTGTAAGAAAGTATATGCTGGAATGTTCTGCGCAGTTCAGTCGTGAATGCGACATTTTTAAAAAACTATAATCACGTTACTATTATTGCACATTCCCAAATCAAGAATTCCTGATATCATCTAATACAGAACCCATGTTCAATTTTCTCTGATTGTTTTACAAAATATCTGTCTCTTGGAGCACCTGGGTGGCTCAGTGGGTTAAGCCTCTGCCTTCGGCTCAGGCCATGATCTCAGGGTCTTGGGATTGAGCCCTGCATCGGGCTCCCTGCTCATTGGGGAGCCTGCTTCCCCCTCTCCCTCTGCCTGCCTCTCTGCTTACTTGTGATCTCTGTCTGTTAAATAAACAAATAAAATCTTTAAAAATAAAGAAATAAAATAAATAAATAAAAATAAAAATATGTCTCTTTTTTTTAAGTTGCTTTGAATTGAGAGTCTAACAAGGTCCATTGATTGATGTGTCTCTACATCTTTTTTCTTTTTTTTTTTTAAATATTAAGATATACTTTACAGGCCATAAAATTTGCCATTTCCAAGTGTATAATTCCATGGGATTCTTTTAGTAGATTCACAAGGTTGTACAACAATCACCCACAATCTACTTTCAGAACACTTTTTTAAGATTTTATTTATTTATTTGACAGAGATCACAAGTAGGCAGAGAGGCAGGCAGAGAGAGGGGAAGCAGGCTCCCCGCCGAGCAGAGAGCCCAATGCAGGGCTCGATCCCAGGACCCTGAGATCATGACCTGAGCTGAAAGCAGAGGCTTAACCCACTGAGCCACCAGGGGGCCCCTCAGAACATTTCATCACCCCCAAAATAAACTGTATTCATTTGCAGTCTCTGTTTATTTCTTCCCCCCATCCAGTCCCTGGCAAGCAACCTACAAATTTGCTTTCTGTCTCTATGGATTTGCTTCTTCTGGACGTTTCTTATCAATGGAGTCACACAGTGTGTGGTCCTTTAGGACTTGCTTCTTTCACTTAGTGTAATGTTTTCAGGGTTCATTCATCTTGTGCTGTGTGACAAACTCAACGTGTCCCCCTAAATTCCTAGGTTGTGGCCCTCACCCCCAGTGTGGTGGGAGATGGGACTTTGGGTAGGTAATTAGGGTTAGATGAGGCCACAAGGGGGGGGACCTCATAATGGGATTCGTGACTTTATAAGAAGAGCCACTAGACAGAGAGCTTCCTCGCTGGCTCTGCACGCCCCCTCCACCCCACCGAGGGAAAAGGTCATGTGAGCACACAACGAGGTGATCACCTGCAGCCCACGGGGAAAGTCCACACCAGAAACAAGCCATGCTGGTCCCCGAGCTCGGACCTCCAGCCTCCAGAACTGTGAGCGAGTGCACTTCTGTTCTTTAAGTACCCAATCCATGGCATTTTATTACTGCAGCCCAAACAGGCGAGGACATGGCATCTTTCAGTCTTCATTCTTTTTTTTCTAATTTTTAAGAAAATTTTTAAAGATTTCAATTTTAAGCAATCTCTATACCCAACATGGGTATAGAACTCACGACCCTGAGATCAAGAGTCACATGCTCCGCCAAATGAGCCACCCAGGTACCCCCGCCTTTTTTGGCTTTTAAAATAAAGTTAAACAGGAAAACAAAAATCCGCAAGCCGCTTCCCTGTCCATCCCCTTCCCCTCTCCCACGCCCGCACTTGGCGCCGGCCCCCTTTCCCTCACTCACTCACACAGACCCAGGCGATCCAACGGAAAACGCCACAGTGCTCCAAGTACACAGAGATGAGGAGAGAGCAGGTGAGCTGTGTCCACATTCCAGGTCACACTGGGCACATCCACACTCTCTGGGTTCTGGAAGGCTTCCTCTCATTACCCAAAGTGAAAAAGTAAGTTCCCAGGACCAGATGCTTGTCCTCCTCATCCGCGTCCAGTCCGGTGTCAAAGTGAGTCTACTTCCCGGGATGAGGGAGGAGAGCAAAAACTTTGCTGACTTCCTCGAACGTTCTCTCCTCCTCCTCCTCCACTTTAGCCCTGGCTCCCCCTGGGCCGTCTGGATGCTGCTTCAAGGCTCATTGCGGAGAAGTTTTCTTGATCTCGTCCTCAGAGCCGTTCACATCCACTCCCAGAACCTTGTAGAAGCTTTCCTTCAGCTCCGGCTGTGCAGTGGTTTAGGAGCTGTGCAGTTTCTTATGTTTTCTCCGTCTGATACGCTTTTCCGCAGTCCTGTCCTGCTTTTGAAATTGTTCTGTATCCATGGAACACTGAGCTTTTCCCAAGGAGGCTTTTAATTAAGTGGCCCCAAGCCTCGCTACATTTGTACAAACTTCCGTTGCACCATCCAGTCTCCTGAGCTTGGAATGATCTATACCCCAGTTACAGCAGGGTTCGGCATCTGTTTTTATATAGCTGGGGGTCTGTCCCTGGGGCTTCTCTATATAGCTCATAGGCCAGTTTGTCATTTCCTCCTTTAAATGCTTTATTCCCACCTTCTTTCTCTGCTTTAAGGGCTTTGGCATTTCTGCAAGCAAGGCGGGCACTTTTGTGGTCAGGAGTCACCCTGGAAGCCCGTATAAAAAACTGAACTACTTTCTCAATGCGGTCTTCCTAATAATGGCAGAGACCTCCTACACACAGAGCATAGCCCTTAGTGGAATGTCACCGGCCGCAGACTGTCCTTCTAGATAATGACCCAGCATGGCTAAATATTGTGCTTTGGTAATTTTGAAGCAACGGCAGATGGAGCAAACTCTAGGGCACCATCCATGCTGAAAACCACTTGCCAAAAATCCTGCTTCTCAGAATCTGTTTCTTCTTTTCTCATGCTCATATATATTATTGTGCCTGAACACTTTTGTGAGCCAGTTCTAGAGCTCTCTGGAAATGGTGACATGCCACCATGGCATTCCCTAGAGGTCGGGGGCATTGGCCTTCCCATAGACGTCCGCAGGCAAAACTATCATTCAACCTCACTGCTATGCGTCTCCAAAAGCTTCCTGGAACATTCTGAGCATCATCAAAATGACCACTCAGTTCTCACATAGCTAGCATTTTTAGGATGCATATCTAGGTCTTATTTATTTTTTTTTAAGATTTTATTTATTTATTTAACAGAGATCACAAGTAGGCAGAGAGAGAGGAAGGGAAGCAGGCTCCCTGCTAAGCAGAGAGCCTGATGTGGGGCTCGATCCCAGGACCCTGGGGTCATGACCTGAGCCGGAGGCAGAGGCTTGAACCCACTGAGCCACCCAGGCGCCCCCATATGTAGGTTTTAGTACAATAATTATAAGCTTCACTCTCATCTTTATTGGCATGGTTTGCATTTCCTTTTTTCCTTGGAAGACTTTGCTTCCCTCTTCACCGTGGAGCAGCTCCGGCTCTGTCACCGCCGTGACCACATGGTGCTGGAGGCAACCACCATCCTGCCCCGGAGACGACCACTCCACTCTTTTCTACTGTCGAATAATATTCCATTGTGTGGATACACCACATTTTCTCTAACCATTCATCAATTGATGGACATTTGGTTTGTTTTCACTGGGGGGCTATTATGAATTAATACCCAATGGAAAAAAGACAGTCTTTTCAAAAAATGGTGCTGGGAAAATTGGACAGCCACATGGAGAGAAAGGATACTGGACCATTCTCTTACACCACACACAAAGATAAACTCTCAATGGATGAAAGATCTCAGTGTGAGACAGGAATCCATCAAAATCCTAGAGGAGAACCTAGGCAATAACCTCTTCGACATTGGCCACAGCGACTTCTTTCAAAACATGTCTCCAAGGCGAACCATAAGAGACTATGGACTCTGAAAAACAACCTGAGGATTTTGAAGGGTCAGGGGTGGGAGGTTGGGGGAATAGGTGGTGGGTAATGGGGAGGGCACGTTTTGCATGGAGCACTGGGTGTTGTGCAAAAAGAATGAATACTGTTACGCTGAAAAAATAAATAAAATGGGGAAAAAAAAGAAATAAATTAAAAAAAAAAAAAAAACATGTCTCCAAAGGCGAGGGAAACAAAAGCAAAAGTGAACTATTGGGACTTCATCAAGATAAAAAGCTTCTGCACAGCAAAAGAAACAGGCAACAAAACAAGAAGGCAACCCCCGGAATGGGAGAAGATATTTGCAAATGACACCACAGATAAAGGGCTGGTATCCAAGATCTATAAAGAACTTCTCAAACTCAACACCCAAAAAACAAATAATCAAGTCAAAAAATGGCCAGGAGACATGCACAGACAATTCTCCAAAGAAGACATACCAACGACTAACAAGATACATGAAAAAATGTTCAATGTTATTAGCCATCAGGGAAATTCAAATCAAAACCACATTGATACACCACCTTACACCAGTGAGAATGGCCAAAGTTGACAAGGGAAGAAACAACAGATGTTGGAAAGGTTGTGGAGAAAGGGGAACCCTCTTACACTGTTGGTGGGGATGCAAGTTGGTACAGCCACTTTGGAAAACAATATGGAGTTTCCTCGAAAAGTTGAAAAGAGAGGTGCCCTACAACCCACCAATTGCACCACTGGGCATTTACCCCAAAGATACAAATGTAGTGATCCAAAGGGGCACCTGCACTCCAATGTTCATGGTAGCAACGTCCACAATAGCCCAACCATGGAAAGAGCCCAGATATCCATTGACAGATGAATGGATAAAGAACATGTGGTCTTACTCAGCCCATAAGAAAAAAAAAAAGAAATCTTGCCATTTGCAACAATATGGATGGAACTAGAGGGTATTATGCTAAGCAAAGTAAGTCAATCAGAGAAAGACAATTATCATATGATCTCACGGATAAGCAGAATTTAAGAAACCAACACAGAGGATCATAGGGGAAGAGAAGAAAAAAATGAAACAAGATGAAATGAGAGAGGGAGACAAATCATTAGACTCTTAACCTTAGGAAACAAACTGAGGGTTGCTGGAGGGGAGGGGGGTGGAGGGAAGGGGTGACTGGGACACGGGGAAGGATACGTGCTATGGTGAGCGCTGGGTATTGTGTAAAACTGATGAGTCACAGACCTGTACCCTTGAAACAAATAACACATTATATGTTCATAATAATTTTAAAAATTTTTTAAAGATAAGATTAAGTATTTTCTCCCATTTTGTAGGGTGTCTTTTCACTTTGTTGATAGTGTCCCAGGATACACAACAGTTTTTAAGTCTGGATAAAGTCCAATTTATCTTTTTTTTTTTCTTTTTGTTTTTGTTTGTGCTTTTGGTGTCCTATCTAAGAAACTGGGGCCTAATCCAAGATCACAATGATTTATAAGTATTTTAAGAGTTTTATAGCTTTAGCTTTTCTATTTAACTCTGTGATGCATTTTTGCATATGGTGTGAGGTAAGAGCCCAACTTCATTTTTGTGGGGCTATCCAACTGTCCTAGCACCATTTTTTGCAAAGACCATGTTCCCTCTATTGGATGGTACTGGGACCCTCACCAGAACTCAGCTGACCATAGAGGCATAGACAGATAGGGATTTACTTCTGGACTCTCAATCCTGTTCCACTGATCTGTATGTTTATGTCTATGCCAGTACCACACTATCTTAATTTTCCCTTTTTTGTTATTGTTGAAGAAACTGGGTCATTCTGGATTTGGTTGACTGCATCCTTGGAATGCCATTCAACATACTTATCGATGCATTTCTTAATAGATCAAAAACCTTCATTAAGTTTGGGTATAGTTTTCAGAGGAGGTACTGCCTTACAGCAGGAGGCACCAAATGTCTTCTCACCCTCCTTTAGTGAGCTAATGTCAAGTTCTTTCGCCATGATTCATCTATTATAAAGTTCTCCATCAGCCTTTCATTTTATCTTTCATCAAACACTGAGGATTCTAGCCCACATCCAGTATTCCATTAGTCGATCCAGGTGGTGAATTTGTTTCTATTTTTCCTTCTACATTTATTACTGTGATCCTCCTAGAATGGAGAACTTTCCCTCCTCCTCTGTTTTCTTACCGCAAAGTTTTTTCTGTATAGAAAAACCAGGGTAATAGTTTGATTCTTTCCCTTGGCTTATGTACCAGTTTTCAGAATGGGTTCTTCCCTAGAATCCTCCAAAGGTAACTAGTGATGACTCTTCGGTATCATTTTGAATTCATTAATCTTCTAACTTCTATACTTCAATCCATTAAAGTTGCTTTCAAGGCAGGTTGACTGAGGTAAAGTTGTATACACTGAAGTTCATCTTCTTTAAGTGTACAGTTTGATGAGTTTTAATAAACACACACAAACACGTTATTCTAAGATCTGGAACATTTCTATCACCCCCAAAACTTCTCCTGTATCCCTTTGTAGCCAATCCCTTTCCCCGCTCTATACCTCTGATGAACATTTACCTAATTGTTATTCCTGATAGGGTCCCCCCCCCAAAATATTATATAAACAGAATTATAAAGTATGTTGCCCTTTCTGTTGTGTCTTCTTTCACTTACCAAATGTGTTGGGGATACTCAACAGAGTGTATCAGTGGTCTGTTCCTTTTATACTGAGTAGCATTCCATTATATCACGATTTGTTGATCCATGTATCAGTTGACAAGCATTTGCATTGCTCCCAGGGTTTCCCAAGTATGAATAAAGCCACAGGCATTTGCATACAAATGGTCTTTCACTGGAAATATTTTATTTTTCTTGGGGAAATATCTAGGGGTGAGTCACTGGGCCATGTGATAGCTGGAGATGTAACAATAAGAAATTGCGAAGTTGTTTGTTATTCTTCTTGGTGCTCAAATTATTTCATCATGAGGACAGTGGGAGCTCCTTCCAGTAGGGTCCTGTCCTACTAACATGGCTCCGGTAGTCTTCAACAGCTTCCTTGCTTTCAAGCATGAATGGAGTTTCAAGGCTCATCTTGGACATTTTCTGCCTCGGATTAGAAATGAGCTACTTTTCCGCAGAGCTCTGTTTGTGGGGATACTCAGAAATCAGAGCCTGAGCTCTAGGGGTGCTTAATGGTTGTCAGTGTCCATAGCTCTTCAGGCGGACGGACCTTTTTTTTTTTTTTTTTTGAAAGAAAGACACAGCGAGCCCACATCCAAGTGGAGGGGAGGGGCAGAGGGAAAGAAAGAATCTTAAACAGGTTCCATGCTCAGCATGGAGCCCAGTGCGGGGCTTGATCTCACGACCCTGATCTCATGCCCTGAGCTGAAATCAGGAGTCAGACGCTTGCCCAACGGAGACACACAGGTGCCCCAGAAATTACTATTTTTAAGTAGAAAAATAATCTGTAGATAAATCATTAGAATTATAAGGTTTCTTTTAACTTCCTTGGATTATGTGCATCTCTCTGCCTTGTACTGAGAATGTTTTTTCTTATTGACACTTAAGATAATTATTTGTTTTCTCCTTCTGTCTGGACAGTAGTTTCAAAATGGTAACACTGATATCACTTAACAAGAGAAAAGTCCATGCAGTTTAAGATTTCTTCGTGGTTCTATGTTCAGTTATCTCCTCACTAGACATGTACAGTCCAAAAACCATACATTTCCATCTGCTTGTTATTTTTAGGGATTTTTAAAAATTTTAATTACATAAAACACCTAATTCCAAAGTAAAAACTAAAGAAAGTATGTTCAGAAAGTTCTAGCTTCCAGTCCCTATCTTTGGCCCCTATCATTTCCCTCTCCCTGAAGATAAACATTTCATATATTTTGATTTATCACTGAATTGTTTATATTTCAAGACAGAAGCAGGGGCACCTGGGTGGCTCATTTGGTTAGGCATCTGACTCTTGTTGCTATTTTTTTTTTTTAAGATTTTATTTATTTATATGGCAGACAGAGATCACAAGCAGGCAGAGAGGCAGGCAGAGAGAGAGGAGGAAGCAGGCTCCCCTCTGAGCAGAGAGCCAGATGCGGGGCTTGATCCCAGGGTCCTGGGATCGTGACCTGGGCTGAAGGCAGAGGCTTTAACCCACTGAGCCATCCAGGCGCCCCCAAGGCATCTGACTCTTGATTTCAGCTCAGGTGTTGATCTCAGCGTGCCAGGTTCTAGCCCCGGTCAGGCTCCAAACTCAGCCGGAGTTTGCTTGGGGGTCTCTCTCTCCCTCTCCCTTTGCCTCTCCCCACAATCATGCTCTAAAATAAATAAATAAAATCTTGTTTAAAAAGCATATTTTTCATAGCTTGTGTCTTTTTTCCTATAAAAGGTAGCGTATTATTTTTTAAAGCATATTGCTTTTTACTTTTTTAAAAGATTTGAGAGACAGCATGAGCTGGGGGAGGAGCAGAGGGAGAAGCAGACTCCCCACTGAGCAGGGAGCCCAATGTGGGGCTTAATCCCAGGACCCCCGAGATCATGACCTGAGCCAAAGGCAGACGCTTAACCGACTGAGCCATCCGGGCACCCTTAAAAACTTTTTATTTTAAAATAAAACACAGATGGGCCACCTGGCTGGCTCAGTCAGTAGAGCATAGGACTCCTGATCTCGGGGTTGCGAGTCTGAGCCCCATGTTGGATGTAGAGAATACTTAAAAATAATAATACAAAATAAAATATTTAAAATAGAACACAGGGATAACATCCAACAAATGTACTGTTTAATGAATTACCGTAAGACAATCATGCCTTGGAACTATCACCAAATCAAGAAATAGAAAAGTTGGCCAGGCACCCCAGAAGCCCCTCCATGAGACCTATCCCAGCCACAGCACCCCCGTAAGAGCAACCACCGTCCTAGGACAGCATTCACCGTGATGGTTTCTTTATGGCTTTACCCAGCACACTATCAACTGTGCCTCCCTCAACACTATAGCTTTCAAGCTTCATCTTTTTCTTAAATTTCATGTATCCTTTAAGTCTCTTTTCATCTACGGAATTTCCCTTCCATCCCATCCCTCCCTTACAATTCATCTGTGGATGAACCCAGGATATTTGCTCAGTAGAGTGCCTCTGGTCCAGACTTCATCGATGGCACATTCATGGTACAATTCAATATGTTCCTTTGTCCTCTGTTTCTGCACATTGGCAGCTGGATCAGACTCAAGCTCAAACCCTTTGTTACCAGTGTAAGTGCAACTGGGTTATTTCAACAGGAGGTACGTGACATCTGATAATTATTCTTTTCTGATGTTGACGGCCATTGATTCTTCATGCCTAGACCCGTTATTTCATTGACAGTTGCTAAGTGTGATATTCTCACTTACTTCGGTATCTGATCGAGGCTTTTCCCACAAGGCAAGCGGAGGCAGGAGCAGATCAGCAGTTTGGCCAAGATGCCTGATACAAATGAAATATTGTGCTTTCCTCCCACAGCTGACCTCTCTATGAAATCAGAAGGGCTCAGGGCCTGGGATCTGTTTTCGAGTGCCTGTTTCCCAGACTAGACTGGACGGGATCCAGATAGGCCCTGCCTTTACACTTGTCATCCAAAGTCACCTGGCAGGTTTTATCAAGTGAGCCCCACTCCTGGGCCCACAGACCAAATGCTTGCAGCAAGCAGGATGCTCCTGGCAGGTGCGGCATGTAATGATTAGGAGCAGCTGGGAGGCTTGGCACCCAGGCCAGATCCCTTGGGCACCTTCCAAGTTGGCGTATTGTCTTAAGTGAAACAGAACATGAACACCTGCCCAGTTCAACAGATGACAGAAGCGCTGAGACAGGAAGACATGGTCCTCAACTCTCCTTGGGGTCAGGTGCCTAGCCCAACACCCTTTGGGCTGTATTTACATATATTGAGACATATTTCTCTATAGTCACTCGCCTTTTTACTCATATTAACTTGTAAAGAAAACAGGATAACACTTTCGTTAAGAGAGAAACAGTTGTCACTTGCCAAAATGAAAAGGTCACATCAAGAAAAGCAAAAACAAATGTAATTAAATTCTAGTGAGAAAGCTTTGCCTGCTGAAGGCTCTGAGCTATAGATCTGCTCTCTTTTTTTTTTTTTTTTTTGGAAAAGGGAGACAAGCAAAGGTTAGAGAACTGTAAGGAACAAACTGTGGGTTGCTGGAAAGGAGGGGGTTGGGGGAGGGGGTAAGTGGGGGATGGTCATTAAGGAGGGCATGTGATGTAATGACCACTGGGTGTTCCATGCAACTGATGAATCATGAACTTCTACGCATGAAACTAATAATACACCATATGGTAACTAACTTGAATTTTTAAAAAATCATTAAAAAAATAAGAAAAGGAAATATTTTAGCACAGAAGGAGTCTTTTCCCCAGAGCCGTAGTTCTCAACCAGGAGCTGGATTCTGTCCCCCAGGTGACACTGGGCAATGTCGACAGATATTTTTGGTTGTCCCAACCGGGGCTGGGGGTGCTGCGGCAACGGTCTCGTGCAAGCAGGCCAGAGATGCTGTCCACACCCTCCAGTGCACAGGGCAGCCCCTCACAACAAAGAATTTTCTGGCCCCAAATGTCAATAGTGCTGAGGCTGGGAAACCCTTCCTAGATAAGTCAGGAGGGTTGAAAAAGAACAGCAAAGTTACTTCCTCCCTCTGGGACCCAATGCGATTTAACGAGGGAGCCAGGGACCTGTAACACCATCTAACGTGAACTAGGCTGCAACCCCTCACTTAGAGGAAGCTGGAGACGCAGGAAAGCAGGGGAAGCACCAGCCGCGGGTGCTAAAAGGAGGCTCTTAGCCGAAGGCTCACCGCGAAGGTGAGCTCGCAGCAGCAGTACTGGGCGCCATGCTCCTGCACTACGCATCCACTCCGTGTGGCTGCCATGCTGGGAACTAGTAACCGGTGATTCCTGTAAGAGGCTCACAGGGCGGTGGGGCAGGCAGGAGGGAAAGACACAGGTACAAAAGAACATCATGAAAATAATTTGTGCAGCCAAAGGGAAGATGAGGAACCACCCACCGGGGGACCCCAGGTCAGGGAGGCAGGAAAGGTTTCCGAAGGAAGAATTGATTCCAATTCTTAACCCTCACAAGCAGCTCCCTCTGGGTAGAAGCAGGGCTAATTCAAAGCAATTCAAAAACTAATTTTGAATTAATGAATTCAAAGCTAATTCAAAAGCAAGGCGTGCCTTCCAGGGGAGCGCAAGGACCCACACTTTTTTTTTTAATAGGGAACAGAATAGCTTTGGGATGTATAGGCTTTTTTTTTTTAAGATTTTATTTATTTATTTGACAGAGAGAGATCACAAGTAGGCAGAGAGGCAGGCCGGGGTGAGGGGGTGGGGGGGAAGCAGGCTCCCTGCTGAGCAGAGAGCCCAATGCGGGGCTCGATCCCAGGACCCTGAGATCATGACCTGAGCCGAAGGCAGAGGCTTAAACCACTGAGCCACCCAGGCACCCCGGATCCACACATTTTTAAGACAAATTTGTAGTATGGATCAAGATCCATAAATGTGCTCTCCAATAATTTTTTTTAAGATTTTATTTATTTATTTGACAGAGAGCTTTACCCCACACCGTGCATAAAAAGAACCTGAAATGGACCATGGGCTTAATAGTAAGACCTAACACTATAAAAATTCTAAGCAAAAACCCAGGAGAAAATCTTTGTGGCTTTGAGGTGGTCAGAATGTTCTTTAATATGAAACCAGAAGCAGAAACCATGAAAAAGAATGGTGGTGAGGAAGGATCAACAGGACCCAGTTGGAATTATGTTATCAGAGCGTTCATTTCTGTGGCTATTTATAGCAGGTGATGTGGTTCTCCTATTAAAATAAACGTGGCTAGGTCTTTCAAACGTGAATGACTCTAAGGAAAAAAACGTGCAGGGAAGATACAGACTATGAGGCTAGAAACGGAGTTCAAACCCTGGCTCCACCTTGCAGTAGGAGAGGTGAGGATTCGCTTCCTGCCTCAGGCTCCTCATCTGTAAAATGGGCTTGATATGAACTTCCAGCATCAGTGGGTTACATGAGGATTTACCAAGTTTCTATATATGGAAAACTCAGAACACGAGCTGGTGTAGCGTTCCAAGGACTCAGTATTTTTCATTGTTATCATTCACTATTATAAATAGCAGTAGAAATGAGTTTTGGAAAACGTATGCCTCCTCATTTATTTTTGAATGATTTCCTTTATTGCTGTTGCCTTTGCATCCTCAATAGAGATCTGTGAGGAAAAGACTTACTTGATTGTGAAAGAAGAAAGAAGCCCAGTGTGGAAGTAGTCACATGGGACCCCTGTACACTCTAAACAGCCCGGACGTTGAGAAAGCCGCTGCTGTCCCCTTCCAGGACCCTGACCTCTGACCCCCAACCATTAACCTCCAACCTCTGACCTCTGGCAAGCAAGGAGACTCAAGAGTAGAAGAACAGAGTGTGGAGGCTCCACACTAGTGCTATTCTTGGAAGACAGGGATAGTGAACAAAGGGATCCCAGCAGACCTTAGGGCCTGAAAACATCTTTGGAGCAATAGCATAAAAAAGAAAACAAACCAGGGGCACCTGGGTGGTTCAGTGGGTTAAGCCTCTCCCTCCGGCTCAGGTCATGATTCCAGGACCCTGGGATCCAGCCCCGCATCAGGCTCTCTGCTCAGCAGGGAGCCTGCTTCCTCCTCTCTCTCTCTCTCTGACTGTCTCTCTGCCTACCTGTGATCTCTCTCTGTCAAATAAATAAATAAAATCTTTAAAAAAAAAAAAAAGTAAAAGAAAATAAAAGAAAAAGAAAACAAACCAAAGCAAAAAGCGGTGAGGTGGGAGTCGGTAGCCGGAGGGTCTTCAGCCTGGCAGCACCGTGGAGGGACACCTCCGCAGAGGGCTACCCTCTCTGGGTGTCAAAGGAAACAACCAGCACCAAGGAAGCAGCAGACACAGAGCAGCGGAACTCTCCCATGTCACCCTTGGAAGCGTCCGCCAGTACAATCACTGTGAAGACTGGCAATTCTAATGAAGTTAAACATACACCTGCCCCATGGTGTAGCAATTCCATTCCTCATACTCAACCTGGAGAAATCAAAGCCCGTGTCCACCAGAAAATGAACGAGAAAATGCGTTGCCACTACATCCCATTTTGAATCATCCAGGGCTCCAAAAGCTGAAAACCATCCGAAAGTCCATCCATGCAAGAATGGATGCAAAAACTGTGATCTGATCACACAACGCAACACCACGCAGCAAGAAAAAGGAAAAACCTACTGCTCCGTGCAAAAACACGGCCAAATCTTAAAAACACTGTGAGCCAAGAAGGCCAAACGCCAAAAAGCGCAGGCTACAGAATTCCATTTACAGGTGAATGCAAGGATAGGCCAGAAAATTGGTCAACGGTGATAGAAATCCGAACGCGGGTGGTGTGGGGTGGCTGGCGGTGGTAGGAATTCCCGGGAAAGGGGCATGATGGTGACGCTCCAGCTCCTGACTGGGGTGGTGGTCGTCTGGGAAGACACAATGGTCAAAAAGCATCCATGTTGAATAGCGTCCCCTGCAAAATTCACTGTCCACCTGGAAACTCAGAACACGACCTTACTTGGAAATAGGTCCAAGGAACTGTGCAGATGTAATAAGTTAGAGTAAGGTCGCACGAGACTGGGGTCGATCTTAATCCAACGACTCATGTTCTCTTTTTTTTTTTTTTTTCTTTTAGATTTTATTTATTTATTTGACAGAGAGAGAGGTCACAAGTAGGCAGAGAGGCAAGCAGAGAGAGTGAGAGGGAAGCAGGCTCCCTGCCGAGCAGAGAGCCCGATACGGGACTCGATCCCAGGACCCTGAGATCATGACCTGAGCCGAAGGCAGTGGCCCAAACCACTGAGCCACCCAGGCGCCCCGACTCATGTTCTTTTAAGAAGAGTGGCAGAGTACCACGTGGGGATGAAGACAGAGATGGAAACGGCGCGTCCACAAGCCAAGGAACGCCAGGAACTGCAAGCAACCCCCGGAAGCCAAGAGGAGGCTGTGGGAGATCCTCTCGGGGGACTTCGAAGAGATCGGGGCCCTGCTGACACCTGGATTTTGGATTTCTAGTCTCCAGACCTGTGAGGGAACACCCTTCTGTTCCTTTAACCCCCAGGTTTGTGGTACTTTGCTTGTAACCCTGAGAAACTAATACACCACCAAACTAATACACCACCTACATATAAGGCCTGTGCATTTTAAGTAAATTATACTCCAATTTAAAACATTTTAGGGGCGCCTGGGTGGATCAGTAGGTTAAGCGTCTGCCTCCGGCTCAGGTCATGATCCCAGGGTCCTGGGATCCAGCCCCGATTCCGGCTCCTGGCTCAGCAGGGAGCCTGCTTCTCCCTCTCCCTCTGCCTCTCCCATTGCTCGTGCTCACTCTCTCTCAGTCTCAAATGAATAAATAAAATCTTTAAAAAAATGAAAAATAAAACATTTTCAGTAGTTCGTTGGAAACAGCAAGCTAGTGCTGCCGGCTCCCCACACTCGAAGGAGAGCCAGCCCAGTGACGTTCGCCGGGAGAACCCAGACACTGTCCAGCTGGACCCCTCTCCCTTTACACTCATCCACCATTCGAAGCTGTCCCCTCTGTCCACAGCAAAAATGTCCCCTACACCCGCTCAAAAACTGATACCACAGGTGTGTATGGGCAGCAGTATCCAAAACAGTCACCTTGCAGCCGCCACGTTCAAAAGCCAACCAGCCCACTCTCGAGGGAGCTCTAAGCCTTGGAATTAAAGAATACAGAAAAACCTGGTCAAAGGCCAAGAGCGTTGGGCCCCCTCCTTTTCCTTAGCTCACAAATATATTATCTGAAATGTCGACCTTAAGGAATCTTTCATTCCCCTGCCTTCTGCAGCCCAGACACTGACAAAAGATTTTCCTTCCTTCATAGTTTGCTTGATCTTAGAAGCCTTGAGAACTTGCTGACCTTGAGAACTTGCTGATCACTTGTCTAAGCGCACCCTGCAGATATCAGCCGGAGGGCTGAGGTCAGCGAAGGTCAGGAAGGTCACTGAATGCAGGGACCACGTGGTCCCATCCCCACTGGATTCTTTAATCCCCACTCACGCTCCCTAACATTTATTGCAAGGAGTTCGCCATATACTAAACTTACTGACTCCTCAGAACGAGGCTAGACAGGGGAACTGTTCTCATCCTCTCTTTGCAGTAAGGAAACCGAGGACCAGAGGTGCAAAGTAACTTGTCTGAGATCACACAAGTAGTAAACCCAAGAGCAAGGACTTAACCCCAGACAAACTGGCCGAGCAGTTACTGTCTTAATCACTGGGCGGCACTGCCAAGTGGATGCCTCTTCTACGGACTGGGCACGGCATCCCTCCAGTGACCAAGAACCCAGAGGTTTTTCTTTGTTACAGACCCAGACTCTTAACTTTTTCCCTCTTCCTGAGAAAAGTTAGGACAGTGAGTCCCAAGTTTATAATATCCCAGTGGCTCTAAAAGTCTTTTGCAACGTCCTCTCAAGTATTAGGTAAACGAAACTGAGTCTAATAAAAATTGTTTAGCTACATTTGGCGGGGGGGGGTTGACATGCTTTGTTTTGAAATTAATCAAAACAATAATGGAACTAAACTGAAAAAGACTAAGATCAGAATCATGCAGTTTTCCATAAATTGATGGAAAACCCCAGTTTCTTTTCTTTTTTGAAATAAGCTCTATGCCCAGTGTGGGGCTTGAACTCATGGCCGCCACATCAAGAGCTGCCTGCTTTACCAGCTGGGCCAGCCAGGTGTCCCAACCCTGGTTTCTATTGCCAGGAAAGAGTCTCAAGCTGGAATGCCGGGAAGAGAAACAAACTAATGGTTCCTTACTTCAGAAAGGGCCACTTCAGCCCACATGCACTGACTCTAATATTTATAGACCCTCTCCAGCGGCGTTCACGGTGCCAACTGGCTCTGTCAACAAAGCTTCCCCAGCAGGGCGGCACCGCATAGTAAAAGACCACAGGGAATTTATTTAAAGAAGGCAAGGACAGTTCAATATTAGGAAACTTCTGAATACAACATAATAATAGATCCTAGGAGATCCATAAATGTAATAAACATCTGACAAAATTCAACACCATTTTCTGGTAAAAAAAAAAAATCCTCATTAAAGTAGGATGTGAAGGATAATTTCTTAACATGATAAAACATATAAAACTTGGATAAAAGCCAGCATTTTGATTGACTGGAAGACCCTAGAAGCATTCCCACTAAAGTCAAGGCACATGTACAGGTACCAACTAATTGTTATACAGAAGGTATTAGTCAATGCAATTAAATAACCACAAGAAATTAGAGATGTAAGAATTGGATAGGAAGTAAAATCATTTCCACTTATATATAGTATGCATTCCATCCAAGAGAACCGAGAAACTACTACAAACAATAGACAGAAAAGGCTCCACAAAAAAAGATAAATGTCTAGGAATAAACTTACCAAAAAGTATGCAAGCATTTTACTAAAAAACTATGAACAATACTGAAGGACACAGAAAAAAGATTTTTATGGAAAGACATACCATGTTCTTGGATAGAAAGATTCGACATCATGTTACATATGTCCATTCTATGAAGTTAATGTGCAGATTTAAAGCAACCTCAATACATTCCACCAAAGAGGATATTTAAATAGCCAACACCTATATTTTTAAAGGTGCTCAAACTCATTGATAATTAGAGAAGTGAAAAGTAAAACCAAAATTAATTACCACAACACACATCAGAATGAATCAAACTTAAAAGACCAACAAAACCAGGCTTTACAAGCATGTAGAAAAACTGGAATCCTCAGACACCACTGGAAGGGGGGTAAATTGTTACACATCTATTTGAAAGACAGTCTGGCAGTATTTTCTGAAGTGGAATATATGCATATCCCATGGCCCAGACATTCCTCTTATAAGTAAATATCCAACAGAAATATGTATATATAGACACCAAAAACTGTTCATAGCAGCCTTATTCATGACAGCCAAAAGCTGGGAACAGGGGCAGTTGGGTGGTTCAGCTGGTTAAGTGGCTGACTCTCAGTTTTGGCTCAGGGCATGATCTCAGGGTCCTGGGATGGAGCCCGGCATTGGGCTCTGTGCTCTGTGCTCAACACGGAGTCTGCCTGAGCTTCTCTCTCTCCCTCTGCGCTTACCCCCACTCACACACATGCATGATCTCTCTCTCTCAAATAGATAAATAAATAAATAAATAAATAAATAAATAAACAAACAAACCTGGAAACAATTTAAATGTCCATCAACTAGAGAACAGATAATTCTCACAGAATTATATACAAATATTAGAAAATATAAAATATTACAATATATGCTATAATTATAATTCTATAATTATAATATAATATAAATATTATAATATATTATAATAAAATATCATAAAATATAAAATATGATAATGTTGAGCAAAGAAGCCATCTACAAAAGAGTACCTATACACAAGGTTTTGGGTTTTTTTTTTTTAAGCAACACAACCAATCTATTACGAAATAAAAGAAGATGATGATTACCTTTCAGAAGAGACTGGCATCTAGGGGGGCTTCTGCACACTGCTTATGCTCTAGTCCAGATCTGGGGAACAGTTTACTGTGTGTTTGCTTTGTGAGAACCCATTATGTTGTATACTTATAATTCATTCACTTTTTTGTATGTGCGTTATACTTCAGTTTTTACTAAAGCAATTCCAATAAAAACACCAACATGCGTGTATAATTAGATATAAGATTTTAAACTTCAAATAGAAAAGTTAATATGCAAAAATAGCCCAAAAGAGAGCTAAGAGTAAGTGGAGCAGCCCTTCCATATACTAAAATATATGTTTAAATATTATAAACCTTAGCAAGCATAACCGTGGGAACATGAATGCACATGAATTAAGAGAAACCAATGGAAAAGACTAGCAAATTCTGGAAGAGACTCACATACCACAAGGAAAGAGCTAATGAAAAAGTAGCTTCTCATTTTACCAGGGAGAAGATAGGCAGTGGGGCGGGGGGTGACTTGGATTTATACTTCACACCATGCATCAGGATAAATTCCAAATGGATCAATATCTGAATGTCGTAAGTCAACATTCAGAAACATAAAAAAACTGATAAATTCGACTGCATAAAGTTAAAAAATGCATGCATACAAAACAAATAAACCATCCACAAGATAAAAGAAAGGCTAAAACTGGACACGACTTGTAGCAAAGCAAAAGGCTAATCTCCCTAATAGATAATCACCTAGAAATGAAGAAGGAAGAGGCAACGATCCAATTTTAAAAATAAGTGAAGACGGAACAAAGGAAAAAAGAGAAAGAAAGCCGACTCTTAACTATAGAGAACTGGTGGGTACCAGAGGGGAGATGGGGGGGGATGGAGGGAACAGGTGAAGGGGATTAGCACTGAGTAATGTACAGAACTGCTGAATCACATTATTGTACACCTGAGACTAAAATAACACTGCATGGTAACTGTATTGGAATTAAATTTTTTAAAAACAAATGAAAAATACTTTCATTATTGTAATCATTTCACAGTATGTGTAAGTCAAACTGCTATGCTATATGCCTTAAATTTATACAATGATGTATGTCGACTGCTCAATAAAACAAAAAATAGTTTAATTTTAAACCCCAAAAAAGAAAAGATTATGAGTAAGTCAGCTATAGAAAAAGAAATTAAAATGGTCCTTAGACGTATCATGAGTTTAAAACTTCTCTTAACAGGTGCCTGGGTGGCTCAGTCGGTTGAGCCTCTGACTCCAGCTCAGGTCATGACCTCAGGGTCCTGGGACTGAGACCCGAGTCAGGCTCTACACTCAGCAGGGAGTCTGCTTCTCTCTGCCCCGATCCCCTCCTCATTCCTTCTCTCTCAAATTAATAAATAAATACAATCTTTAAAAAATCTTTTCATAACAAATTTAAATTAAGACTCTGTTGAGTCATTTTCTCACCTATCAGATTGGTAAAAATCCAGTGATGTAACAATTTCTTGCGTTGGCAAAGATGTGGGAAAACAGTAACTTCTCATCCGAAGCTCGTGGAGGCCTATTAGTAAGCAGATACCTAGAATCCCGTTTCTGGGAGTCTATCCCGCATATATAATAGGCACCTGCAAAGTACCCCACGCACGAGCAGTGTCTTTGACAGCAGACACCATACAACCCGAGAGTTCACCGCACCACAGAACAGCATGACACATTCCACGAAACAAGCAAGGCACAGAAGTGTGTATTCGATCTTGTGAACTGTGCTCGGCAGAGGGGGCAATGCATTTTGTTTATTTTATACACACACACACACACACACACACACGTATATGTGTATGTAGGTTTCTAAATGCAAACAAGCACATACAAGTTTATATATATATAAATATACTGTATATATAAAAATATATATACTTGTATTTGCATGAAAAATCTCTGTATTAGAATAATTCACACTGAAGTATGAATGACTGGCAGCTCAGAACTTCCCAGAAATAGCGTATCCTTTAAAGAAGATGCCTGTTAATAAACAAATAAATACATCTGTAATTTGATGGATTTTTTTTGTCAGGGTGATAAAGGGAATTGGAAAGATGCTCATCCACCAAGTCTGGAGATTTGGGGAGTCAGGAGGGCAACCATGTACCAGAAGATTCCTTAGTTTCCCCAAGGATCAGCCTTAATTAGATTAGACCCAATAAACTCAAAACTCAAAAAGTTGCCTGGGTGAGGAGGGTACTGGGTGGTTATAGAACAGGTTATGGGGACTGGGTGGTTATGGAAAAGAAAAACTTTCACTACAATCCTTTTTAACAAGATGTTTAAACTGTAGGAATGTATTATCTAATCAGAACAGTGAATGGTACAAGAGAAGAGGGTCTTGATCAGGAACCCCCCCAAGACCCACCCCAGCACCTGTCCCAAGAGCCTCTGTCATTTACAATCAGGTAATGTTAAATATTTACGAGGAGTTTTATCACCCTGTAAGAGCTGGCAGACTTTACCAGAAACATAAATATTGCAAAACACAATGTGATAGGAAGATTGTGAGCAACTCGTTTCACCTACCTTAAACTTTAAGTTGCCTCTTTAAGACAGCAAAGAAGGCAAAAACACCACAAAATCGCTGTGAAGTGCTGGCAGGTGAGCCTTTCCGGAAAGCAGCTCCAACAAGCTCTGCACACCACAGCCAAGCCTCAGCCCTTCTCAAAGGTCAATGTGCTTCAGACGCACCGGGAGGCGCCGTGAAAACACAGGCTCCCTGTCCCCACCCTCAGAGACGAGACTCATTAGGTCTGGGGCCCACGGACTTGTATGTCTAATGAGCCTCTACTCCAGGGTGATCGTTTAAGGGCACATTTGAGTCATCTGGTCCACAGCAAGGCACCACAACCTGGAATGTGTGAATAAATCACGGGGGAAGCTTATTAAAATACAGATTTGGATTCAGAGAGGTCTGGAGCCGGGCCTGCAACTCTGCATTTCTAAACAAGCTCCCAGGTGTTGCAGGGGGGATACTGGTCTGCAGACCGCACAGAGTACCGAGGTTCCTGAAAGAGCCAACTCCATTCATTTTACAGAGAGAAAACTGTGCTTGGGACAAGGTAAAGAATTTACCCCAGGTTCCCTGGACAGACAGAGCAGAGACCAGCTGAGGCCCAGCCCACGATGGCCAACACTGCTCAGGGGTGCCTCCCTGAGCCATCCCCAGACCTACCCCACAAAGCAGCATGAACCAACAGTGATGCCTCTAGAAGACAGCGTAGAATTTTTTTTTTTTTAAGATTTTATTTATTTGACAGGCAGAGATCCCAAGTAGGCAGAGAAGCAGGCAGAGAGAGGAGGAAGCAGGCTCCCTGCTGAGCAGAGAGCCGGATGCGGGGCTCGATCCCAGGACCCTGGGATCAAGACCTGAGCCGAAGGCAGAGGCTTTAACCCACTGAGCCACCCATGTGCCCCAAGAAAGAAAGAAATCTTCAAACAAAATTATTAAAGCATAGAAAGTCCTCCACTGGGGCGCCTGGGTGGCTCAGCCGGTTAAAGCCTCTGCCTTCAGCTCAGGTCACGATCCCAGGGTCCCGGGATCAAGCCCCGCAAGGGGCTCTCTGCTCAGCAGCGAGCCTGGTTCCCCCTCTCTCTCTGCCTGGCTCTCTGCCTACCTGTAATCTCTGTCAAATAAAAAAATAAAATCTTTAAAAAGAAAAAAGAAAGTCCTCTACTCTTCTGAGAAATAAGCCACATACCAGAGAGCTTGTTTAGCCCCAATCACCAGTCTGTTCTTTTTTTAAACGCACTTCTGGCAAAATTTCTTCAGCTTTAGCACCTTCCCCTCCCGTGACTCACACCTCTGTCAGGCCCTGCTGTGGGAACCCTGGGGAGACACTCAGCACTTCTCAACATGACTGGTCTGATTCTGGGGGAGGCAGGGGGCAGATCCCTGCAAAAGCTGAGGAATCTATATATGGCTCCCGAATGACCTCAAAACCTGTAGACTTGTGCTGTTTGCCTTTTGCCAACTCACTTCAACATCCTGAAGAAAAGTCCATCACATTACAGATTTACTGGGACTAACAAGCATCTTCTTTTCAGGACCACAGTCTCTGAGCTGCCCGTCTCTCTCGCTTCGCAGGCAATTATGCTGAAACCGAGGGAAACCGGTAGAATTCAGGACACAAACGCCTGGGACTATTGGAGGCAGAGGGAGCCTTCCCTGAGGTGGAGCTTGATCCGGGAGCCCAGCTGCTGCTTGGCCTCTGCTCCACCAGCACCAGTAAGCCCCACCCCACCCCACCCCAGTGCCTCGGAGCTCTGAATGGTTTGTGGGAGGGCTCTGCTGCCAACTGGCTGTGTGGCTGAGTAAATCACAGTTTGAGACACTTTCAGAGCTGCAAGGAACGGGTCCCCTGGTCCTCTGATCCCAGAACCCCAATTTCTAAACCAAAAAAATGCATGGCCCCTAATGGCCTGCCTGGGGTTGGCTTCCCCAGAAGCAGAGCCTGTGACAGGGGTTCAATGTCACATGAGGTGCTGAGGGCGTGCTGTCGGGACAAGCCTGAGAGATAATGGGAGCAGGATAGGGAAGGGCCGTTCTGGTAGGCTCGGAAGCATTTTTATTTATTATTTATTTATTTAAATAGGGGTGTTTTTTTTTGTTGTTTTTTAAAGATTTTTCATTTATTTATTTGACAGACAGAGATCACAAGTAGGCAGAAAGGCAGGCAGTGGGGTGGGGAAGCAGGCTCCCTGCTGAGCACGGAGCCCAATGCAGGGCTCTATCCCAGGACCCTGAGATCATGACCTGAGCCGAGGGCAGAGGCTTTAACCCACTGAGCCACCCAAGAGCCCCTCTGAAGCATTTTTAAATGACACTGCAGAGTCCTCCCAACTGAGGCAAGGAGGCTGGGCCCTGACTCAGTCAGGGGTTCCCCTGGGTGGGGAGAGGTATAAACTCCCAAGTATCTCTGGCAAGGTGGCTTGGAGGAGGACATCGGTCTGCCGTCGTCCCAGCCCTTCCCACCCCACGGCTGCTGGAAATGCATGCAACAGTGGGTGAAGGGGATCTGGTGGACCGTCTGAGAGCGCCTCGGATGTGTGTCTGAACAAGAGGCCCCAAAAATCACAAAAGAGAGAAGGTAAGAGAACACAAGCTCCCCACCCCCCCTTCCAAAAGAATGTTGGAATCTGCACCTAGAATAAATCCTAACCGCTCTCCTGACTTCCCGGCAGGCAACAAGGTGGCCCCTCCCCCAGCCCCGCCCACTGACGTCAGCCATACCTCAGACTGGCTCCTCCCTAAGGACTTTGCCTGTTCCCTCTGCGTAAATGTTCCAGGCCAGATTTTTTGCCCAGCGGCTCCTTCTTGTCAACTCAAATACCACCTGCACAGAAAGGCCGCCTCTGACCATCCCAGGTCATTCCCTGTCCCACACCCCCGTGGCACTTCAGGGTAGCAGTGGCCACTCTGACATTATCTTAACTCTGCATTATCTGTCTCTCCTTGGAGAGGAGCCTTGCTCTGGTCTCACCACTGCGTCCCCAGAGCACACAGCTTTGTACACAGGAGACCGGAACATCTGAGGAATAACCTCGGAAGGAATGAATTGGACATTTGGCAGGATGCCGAAATGCCAACAGAGAAGTCGGTCAGCTAAACACTCCGCACCCCAAGGAGGAGGAAAACCAGGCAGGTTGGGGAAGGAGAGACGCTACCACAACTTTCCTTGTCTCCCTGATTCCTCTCTCCTCCCCCAGCTCCCTCTCCCAGTGCCTACCCCTCAATTTGGAGCCAGAGTTATCATCAACCTTGGGGAGATCCTTCCCCTTTCAGACCTCTCGAAATGACCACGGGTTCCAGTTCTAGCTCTAGCTCTGATCCCCCCTTTCCCCATGGATACCCAAGTGAGGCACAAGGATTGTGCCAGACATGGAGGCACATGGCTCAAACACACACCACCGAAAAGGTAAGCCAGCACAGGGTAATTTCCTGTCTCCTTGCAAGGCCCCATTCCCTCTCCTGGCCCCCTCTGTGGCTCAAGCTTTAGGACAGTCTCCACTACAGCTGCAAGGACTCTGGTCACCTCTGAGGTTAGGCAGCATTTTCAATATGCCAGGCCCTGCACCAGCTGCCTGATAGACACTTGCTCGTTCACCTGCATGACCCTGAGTTATCGTGGCTACCCCACATCTCGCAGCAGCATGATCTCCGTTTTACAAATGAGGAGACTAAAACAGAGAGATTCAGCCACTGGCCAAAGGACACACAGCTAGTGACTGGGAGCATCCGGATTCAAATCCCAGCCTTGGATGCTTGAGTCTCATTTAAGCGGTTTGTCACCATGGGCTTACTGAATACAGCAACCCAAAAAAGACAGATCATGACCTTCATTTCACAGGGGAGGTAACTGCCCACAAGCCCTGGACCTGGTGGGCCACGGCCCCATGCACCAGGGGACGCACTCACGAGGTGCGCAGACTGGCCAAAATCCACGGCCGCTACCACCATCTTGGTTTGGTCCCAGATATAGAACTGGATTTCTATTTACTAACACCGAAGCTGGAAACAACCTACACACACCAGCAGGTGAACAGATTAAAAAAATATAATAGACCAATACAACAGAAAGAATGGACAATCGCTACACATGACATGGTGAAGCTCAAAACTGTCATGCTGAGTGAAAGGAACCAGGCATCCCCCAGAGAAAGATTACTGCTGTATAATTCCATTTATTTAAAACTCTAGAAAACCCAAACTAATCTATAGGGACAAAAAGCAAACTAGTGGCTGTGTGGGGAGGGTGGGTGGGAAGAGAGGAATTTCAAGGGTGAAAAGAAACTCTTGCCCATGATTGATATGGTCATTAACTGGGTTCTGGCATCAATATTCAAAATTAGCAAATTGTGCACTTTCGTGTAGTCTACCACACCTTAATTTTACCTCAATATGCAATTCTTTTTTTTTTTTAAAGATGTAATTATTTATTTATTTGACAGACAGAGATCACAAGTGAGCAGAGAGGCAGGCAGAGAGAGAGGAGGAAGGAGGCTCCCTGCTGAGCAGAGAGCCTGATGCGGGGGCTTGATCCCAGGACCCTGAGATCATGACTGGAGCCGAAGGCAGAGGCTTTAACCCACTGAGCCATCCACGGGCCCCTCAATATGCAATTCTTTAAACACTGCGTATAAATCAAGGTCCCTGCAACAGGCAAATTCATAGAGACCGAAAGTAGAATGGTGACTGCCAGGGGCTGGGGAGAGCTGGGAAGGGAGAGTTACTGTTTAATGGGTGTCGAGTTTCTGTTGGAGATGATGAAAAAGTTCTGGAAATAGATAGTGGTGATGGTTATACAACACTGTGAATGTACTTAATGTTACTGAGTTGTGTACTTTTTAAAAATGCTTACATTGGTCATTTTTATGTTGTGTATATTTTCCCACAATTTAAAAAATGTAAGGGAAAAAAAAACCTCAAAAATATGGCATAAATAGACACTTGTATTTGAGGGGGAAGATGAGGGCTCTCTGCTCTTCTCAACGGAAAAGAGGTGTCTGTCCTCAAGGAGGTTTCGAACAGCCCTTCTCCCATAGGACAGACAGCCTTCCCCTCTCATAGAGCAAGACCCTCAAGAAGCTTTGCTCCACGGACTCAGGATTGCCAGGGGACGGTCAGGCCCCCACCTCTGCAGCAAGCACCCCTCCACGAGGTCTGACTGGCCGCGATCCCTTGGACTTGCCACTCCCCGAGCGGAATGCCCTTCCCTCCTCACATGCCAGCCCTCCCACTTTCTCCCTTCTCCGTGCCGCACCTCCACCCAGATTCTCACACGCCACCCTTGACCCACAAAAGGCTGCCAGGCTTCTGCTTGTTCCAGATGTCCCCCTCTCCAAAGGGGTTGCCCCTCGGTGCCCCCAGACCCCCGGGGCCCCTTGTCCTTTGGCCCTCGTCACGGTGTCCTGGGCATCTGATTTCTCATCTCTGAGCTGGGAGCTCCTTCAGGTCGGGGACTTTGTCTAATTTCCTCTGTCTCCAACTTTCAGATTCCAGTTTGGAGCCTGCCCAGCCCATCAACTGTCAGGATGTGGGCTGAACCAGTCCCTTCTTTACCAATGCAGGAATGTCCCTAGTGGAGAATATGTGGGGAAACGGCATTCTTGGTGAACAGAGCAGCTTTGTTTCTGAGTTTTGGCTCATGGAGGTCGAACTCTGGGGACTTGGGCAGACCCGTGCCCAGTGCCGGGAAACCTAGACTTGGCTTCTCCTTACGGACTCCCCTTCCTGACTTGGGACCCAGAGAGGAAATCATTTCCTTTCTCTAGACCTCACTTTCCTTATCTGAAAACAGAGCTCGGAGAACTCCAGTGATGGAGGGAACATGGGAGTGTTTGCAGGGGTCCCTGCCCGGACAGCAGCTTGGTCACTCAAGGCCCATTTTCCTGCAGAGCTTTGGCCTCAGACTCGTTGAGTTTGGTTCAAGTCTTGCTCTTCCTAGGGTGCCGGTGGGGGTGTCCCTGCCCTTCACAGGCCCTTGTGCACAGGTGGCCCGTTCTGACTCATGGTCGGATTGGTTTTTGTTTCACCTTCCACAAGCAATGTGGATCTGTGCTTGGAACAACAGTGTGCCTGAGATGAAACGGTCATTCACTGTAGCCTCCCATCTCTCTCCCCTGCTGCAACACAAGCCCCTCTGAATTCCTAGCTACGCCTATCATAAGACATAGGGTGGGTGTGCGGCAAAGGGCGGGGCTATCTTTCCAGCTAACATGCATCTCTGTCACAGCTAAGGAAGGAGACACGCAGCCCCTGTTCCTGAGTCACTTCCCTGAAAGGGAAGGTCTGGGGCCCGGAGAGTCACCAACCTCCTCACTACATCCCTTCCTCCTTACTCACATGGACCCGGTCTGATTCAGGACTGGCTTGGTTCCACCAGGAGCCCCACTCATGTCCCTACTTCCTTCTGTAAGAACATGAAGCTTTTTATTTATTTATTTTTTTAAGATTGGGATCATGACCTGAGCTGAAGGCAGAGGCTTTAACCCACTGAGCCACCCAGGCGCCCCAACATGAAACTTTTTAAACAGGTCATGGCGTCTCCACAAGGCTAAATTCTGGCTTACACACAGCACTGTAACAGAGCCTGTCCCGCGTGCCCAGAGCTTTGCACACAAAGATGAAAAGCTTCGGGGCGCCTGGGTGGCTCAGTGGGTTAAGGCCTCTGCCTTCGGCTCAGGTCATGATCCCAGGGTCCTGGGATCGAGCCCCACATCAGGCTCTCTGCTCCGCAGGGAGCCTGCTTCCTCCTCTCTCTGCCTGCCTCTCTGCCTACTTGTGATCTCTATCTGTCAACTAAATAAAATTTAAAAAAAAAAAAAAAAAAGATGAAAAGCTTCGAGCCCCAGTCTGGAGCAGCGAGCCCCTGGCCACGGAGCAGGCTGGTAAGGGGGAGAAAGTAAGCACCTCAGCAAACAGGACAGAAAGGACAGGAGACTAGGAAGGGGGTGGCAGCCTTCCTGGAGCAGGAGCCTGAAGGGGGCCTTCCCACCCTTCTAACAAATGAGGACAAACAGCTCCGTGTACCTCATGAGTGGACCCAATCTAGGCAAGAAGGGTTGTTCCAGAACTTTGAGAAATATTTGTTACCTGCGTCAGGGGCCCAGCAGCTGGCAGTCAGGCCCATCTATCCTCACCAGAGAGGTACAGGGGGTGAGCAACCTTGGGTTCTAGGAGCCCCCTAGCTTCCTTCCTCCTCACCCAATCCCCCAGACTTTCCCACAGTGGGCCTCAAAGCCAAGCACGAGTTGAAGGAGCGCCAACTGAAATCCTCTTCCCTCTTTTCTCTGTCCCAGTTCTACTTCTGGATCTCATATGCTTCCTTCCAGAGACATCTCATAGGTATACTTTTTTTTTTTTTAAGATTGTATTTATTTATTTGACAGAGAGAAGTGAGCACAAGCAGGGGGAGCAGCAGAGGGAGAGGGAGAAGCAGACTCCTGCTGAGCAGGGAGCCCTATGCGGGGCTCAACCCCAGGACCCTGGGATCATGACCTGAGCTGAAGGCAGACGCTTAACTGACGGAGCCACCCAGGGGCCCCTCAAATGGACAATCTCTACAACCTCCACTTCCTCCTCCCATTCCAGAGTGTCCGACATAAGCAAGCATCTCTCTCTCTCCCTCTTCCTTTTTAATCCAACCATAGTACACCACAGCGCTTAAAGTGTATTGAAGAGTGGCCCCCAAAGTTCCCAACCACCCGGAACCTCAGAATGTGACCTCATTTGGAAATGGGGTCTTTATAAATGTAATCACTAGGATGAGGTCATGCTGGATGACGGGGGGCCCTAAATCCAAGGGTGAACGTCCTTCTAAGAGGAAAGAGACACGCACACAGAGGAAGGCCATATGAAGACAGAGACAGAACCACAGCGACACAAATACAAGTAAAAAAATGCCGAAGACTTGGGGAACCACCAGAACCTAGGAGGAGGCCAGGAAGGACCCCCGTTCCCAAGCATTCAGAGGGAGCACGGCCCTTGACCTCACACTTCCCGTCTCCCATCTGGGAGAGGAAGCATGTCTGTTGTTTTAAGCCAAAAAAAAAAAAAAAAAGAAAGTGCCAACACCTGTCCTTCCACAACTTTCTCCTTGCTCACACTAAACCCTGTGGACAAACACAGAGGACGTTTGCTCACTTGTATTAATACAATCAAATAACCAGATCCACCGAATTTGTCCCCCGCTTCGCAGTAGGCAAATCTGCAAGTCAGTATCATAGTTGTGTTCTCCTATAGACACAAACACACCCATTCAGAGATCACCCTCCGTAAATGGGATTGGAGCAGACATGCTGAACGCCAAATGTTGGAGATCTTCTCAGTGCAGTCTTGAGACCTCTTTTTCTCCTCCTTTCCCTTCTCTTCTCCCCCTTTCTTCTCCTGCAGCCTTACCCAAGCAACCCTGCTGGGCAGTCTTCCCTCTCTCCCTCATGCTCACGGATCTGGTTTGTTTTTTTTTAAAGATTTTATTCATTTATTTGACAGACAGAGATCACAAGTAGGCAGAGAAACAGGCAGAGGAAGAGGAGGGAAGCAGGGTCCCTGCTGAGCAGAGAGCCCGATGCGGGGCTCGATCCCAGGACCCTGAGATCATGACCTGAGCTGAAGGCAGAGGCTTTAACCCACTGAGCCACCCAGGTGTCCCTCACAGATCTGTTTGGAAATACACACCTATCCGCAGGTGTGGGGCTGTGGGGTCAAGTGTTTCTTTCTGTGGGGCTGCTTTGGAAAAATGGGAGATTAGCACCCATCTCCATTCCTTAATTTTTCTCACTCCATGATAAAGCCCCTCAGGGAAATCCTTCTAAATCGTTTAATGGCTCTGGAATATTTCCTGGCCGCAGGACTTTATTTCCAGCTGTTGTGGCGGTGGTGGGTTTTGTTTTGGTTTTGGCTTTTTTGGACATTATGAGTGATCCCACAGTAAACATCTGGGGACATTTATCCTCTTTCTTTTTCATTCTTGCTGCTTCACTCCCTGCTGGTTTCCTCGTGTGTTTTGCAATTTGTGCTTTTCTCTCAAATTCAACAAGGATCCTACAGGCAGCCTGAGCAGGCTGGGTTGAAGACATAGCCCTCCGAAGAGGTAATGCTTTTGTTTCTGCCAGGTGTCCCAAAAAGACACCAGTCAGAATTAGCTTTTTTTGTTTTCCTTGCAAAATACACACATTAAGTTTACCATCGGAACCATTTTTAAGCATATCGTTCTGTAGTGTTAAGGACTTTCATACGGTTGTGCAACCAATCTCCAGGACTCTTCATCTTGTAAAACAGAAACTCTAGGTCTTTTAAACAACTCCCCATCTCCCCCTTCCCTCATCCTCTGGCAACCACCACTCACTCTACTTTCTGTCTCTATGGACTTTCCAGCCGGGAATAGCTTTTATGTTCATTTCCTGGCCTAGACACTCTAGGATCACATGAGTTGCCTAAATTGAATCCCAGATTCAAAAGAAGGCAGGAATGTAGTCGTACATTTCTCAGAAGAGGCCTTCCCCAACCAGGCCAGGTTAGAAGAGCTTCCTTCTCCTCTGCCTTTGAAGGTGAGTATATTTTTTTCTGGCCGAACTTGCACTGGAAGTTTAAGCCCTGGAGGGTCCCAGCTGTTTGTGGGAGTCACAGTTCTACTCTCTGCTTCAGGTAGGTTCAAAACACTGTTCTTGTCCCTGTGGCTATTCAAACCCAAGTCCCTGCATTGTCCAGACGAGCAAAGGGCCGCCAAAGCAGCCTCACTCCCTCCCCAAAAAAAGGCTCTCAACGTCTTTTATGTCTCTTGCTCAAGGGCTATCCTATTTCCATGCAGCTCAGCTATGCCAAAAAAGTGTGTTGACTGTTTTCCATCCTGTTTCTGGATGTTTTATAGTTTTCCCTACTAACTATCAAATCTTCCATCTTGCTGGAAAGCAATCTCCCTTACATTCCTTTTTCTTTGTATAGGTTATTTTAGCCTTAACTTTGCATGGCTCCTGCCTTATTTCTCCAGTGGAGCTAGAGGTCTGGATTTCACCAGGCATAGTCCCCTCTGGACATACAGGACATGCCCCATGAAAACCAGAAGTATGAGGGGAAAAGAGCCAGAACTCTCTGTAAGGGATGGGGGGTGGACCCACAGATGGTGCTGCCCCTGCTTCAAGGATGTTTGGGGCCCATAAAACTTTGTTTATACCATTGGCAAGGGTCCACAGGATGGACTGGGACTACCTTCAATGGAATAAAGGGCTAGCGGGACAGGAATAGTGGCTAATGTTAATCACTTTGTCCCTTAATTCCTACACACACACACACACACACACACACACACACACACACACCACCAGAGTTAGGAATTCTCACCCTCATATTAAAGATGAGAAAACCAAACTGATGGTTGGGAGAAAAGGTAGGGGGAATGGGGGAAACTGGTGAAGGGGATTAAGAGTACATTTTCCTAATGAGCACTGAGTAAGTATAGAATTCCTGAATCACCATATTGTACACCTGAAATTGACAGAACACTGTATGTTAACTCGGCGGGATTAAAAACAAAAAAGGGGCGCCTGGGTGGCTCAGTGGGTTAAAGCCTCTGCCTTCGGCTCAGGTCATGATCCCAGGGTCCTGGGATCGAGCCCCACACAGGGCTCTCTGCTCAGCGGGGAGCCTGCTTCCTCCTCTCTTTCTGCCTCCTTCTCTGTCTACTTGTGATGTCCATCTGTCAAATAAATAAATAATATCTTTTAAAAACAAAAACAAAAAAAGATTTCACATGTGGAAAAAAAGGGACAAGCTTTCATATGTAAATTCCCTTTACTATATTAAAATCCCCACCTATTAACCAAAAAAACAAAAAAACACTCAGATGAGGAAAACAAAGCCCAGAAATTTTGACAACGTGCCCAAGGTCACATGGTAGCAAGTGGGAGAACAAGTATCAAATCTAAGTATGTTTGGCCCAAAGCCCTTGCTGATAACTGCGTGAGAGGGCGGCCTGCAAGCAAAAGGAAAAGACCACGTGCCCCCACTCAGCAACTTTCTGCAGCCAGAGGAGCCTGCCTGTGCCGCCAAGAGAGGCCTGACTCAGGGGACAGAGCCCACGAGGGTGTGGAGCTGAAGGGTTGACCTGAGCACCCTGCCACTCACAGTCACAACCCCCAGGCTGCATGCATGGCCTCAGCTGGTCACGGCAGGACACTCCGGCCGGAACTCCGGCCCCTGGGCCTAGAGAGGAGCTATTCCTCTTCACCACGGATGGGCTGGCTCTCTGGGCTTCCTCAGAGGTTAGACAGTCTGTGGCCCTTGCCCTTTGGTCTCCCCTCACCCCTCCCTGTCTGGGCTTACACTGGGCTAGGAGCTCAGTTTTGTCTTCCCAGCTGGGCAACCGGCTGGTCAGGGGCACCCATGAATCCAAGGCCATCAGAAGGCCCCTCACAGGTGAGGGAAGACAGCCTCTCGACCCCCTGTCACCACCCCACAAGGGCTGGGGATGTTGAGATCCCAGTTAACAAGGAATCAGCCTCTGAACCAGCATAGACACTGCTGGGACAGGAGAATGGAAGAGAGTAAGAGCTGAATCATATCAGAGTGATTCAGGAAACTTCTGGAGTCAATAGGTGCCCCAATAGGGCCCTTCCCCTTCCTTCTCTGCACACCCCCTCTTCTCCCGGGGTTCCCTCATGTCTCCCAGAATTCCCCACTTCTCCCAGCATCCCTCATGTCTCCCAGAATCCCCCACTTCTCCCAGAATCCCCCACTTCTCCCAGCATCCCCTCATCTCCCAGATCCTTCCCACATCACCTCTCACTTCTCCCAAATACATTCTCCCAGGTCCAATCCAAAAACAGCTATCAACAGATTCTCATGTCAATCTGTAACAGCATTCCCATCGAGTAATGTTCTTTTCAAGTCTAATGCACAACAGATTGTAAAATGCACCAATATTTTATACCCCACTAAGAAACAGGGAGGGGGAGCTGAGCTGTCAAATTATGATATGCCATTGATCCTGATTTCAGAGATGTTAAAATGTGGGGAGTGGGGGAAAGGTGGTTTTTACAATCTGTGGAATATGGTAACACTAAGAGCCTTGTTGTGCCTTTGTTGTCTTGCCGGAGGGTTACAGGATATTTCCATGTGAAACTCACCGTGAATGGCTAGTATGCAGGAACTGTATGCCCAGAGCCATCCTAGACTCTGGGAGTCTCTCCTTTTGGAAATCACAGTCTAGTAGGTGATCTTGGAGGCAGGCCCAAAGCACATCTACAAAAGAGTTAAAGGCCAGCTTCTATAGTGTCAACAATAAATACAGTAAGTGTTTGGAGAAGGGACGGACTAGAGTTGGCCCGCTGGTAGAGGAGACTTCATGCAAAGAAAAGGGGTAGACAAATTAAGCTACAAGATGAAGGACAGAGAATGGGGATAAGAAAAGACTAAGAAGGGAGAAGTGGAGATAAAGTGAACAAGGCATGGAGAGGAGGCCCGTGGCAGATACTCTGGATGGCAAAGAGAAGGTTGTTTATCTGGAGCAAAGAAGCTGCATCGGGGTGTCATGGAATCTATATCGAATAGGCAAAGTCAAGGCCAGACTACAGATCATCTTCAGAGCCAGGCAGTTCTTGATGGGACATGCAGCTGGGAGCCAGTGCAGATTCTTGAGCTGGGGAGTGACCTGATGAGCCCATTAACTTAGGGACCACTGATTCGCAAGTTGAATTGGAGGCAAAAGCTGGAGTGATGAAGAAAGACAGCCTCTAGGGCGTGTCTAATGGAGCTCATGTGCCCAGAGGGGCTGAGGGGCAGTTCTCCCTGGCACTTTGAGCCATGCCTAGATGGGAAGGAGTCCCAAGCCCTTTTAAGAACTGTCCCTTCAGGGCACTGGCCACCAGGCATTTGCCTGGTCTATTCCAGGGGTGCAGCTGTATAAGGAACCATCTTCGACTCAGTAAAACTGGTGCCATTCAGAAGCAGAGGCCGCAGGACACAGTGCTCACATTTGTGCAGAATGTAATTATCATGTTAAGTGAGTCCTTTCTGCCTCCAGGAATTGGAGATAAGAGGTACACATGTCTTTGATAAGAGGTATGTAAGTCTGATGCGTGTTCATTGATAAAATACTGCAATCTTTCTGAATGGGCCCTACCCGACCATTTGTAGTAAGAACCATAAAATCAGATGAACCCCATGAAAGAGTAACTCCTCTTTACAGGGTGGGCCCTGAGAATATCAAGTCAGAAATGGCCCAGAGCAAGGCCACTGGGAGAGGGGAGAGCCAGAGAGCTACCCCAGGGCCAAACAGAAGGGAAGGGTCTGAGCTGCTTAAGTGAGGCACCTACAAGCCTATGAAGCTGGGGAGCAGGGCCGCCGCTCTGAGTGCCCCCTCCTGGGTGCTGGGACCCGACAGCGGCAATGTAGTGTTACAGCAAAGATTTTGCTTCAGGGCCCATTTCCTCATCTGTAGAATGGGAATGAAGTGTCCGCCAATGGCCATCTTGGTCAGTGAGGAGCTATTATTACTCCAGGTGTGACAGACAGACAATAGCCAGACGTAAACATTCTTAGCAGGGCCGGGGGACAGGTAGAGGGCAGCATGCAGGGGGCTGTAGGGCATCCACTGGCCCCAGGGTCTGAGGCAGAGGTGGGAAATGGGAGGCCAGAGAGCCTAGTGCCAGGTCTAGGAAAGTTACCTCCAACCTGGCAGGGAGACCCAGTGGGGAAGCCAACTTGGTCCAGACTTGCCACTCTGATACTCAGCCCTCAGCAGCCCACGGCTTCTCCGCAGCTCTCCATCACAGCCTGTCCTGAACACGCGGCCCCTTCCATGCCTCTGGGGAGACCCTGGCCATTCCCCTGACAATGTTGATCTCAGTATGGATAAATTTATCAGTACGGATACATCCCTTTTCTCCTAGGGTCAGCCAAACAAGGGTAGGCTGGTCCCCAGAAGAATGTGTCTAAGCAGCTAGAGAGAAAACAAAATTAAGGAATTAAAACACAGCCATCTAGTAACAGGATTTCTAAATCCTTATTCTGACAGGAATCTGGCCCGACTGGGCTGCAGCCTCCTCTACCCGTCTCCTCCCTTCCTCCTCATTGGTACCTATTTGCCTTGGCAAGAAGCCCTCCCTTCCAGAACCTGCTTCCTCTGGCCTAGAGCAGCATCAGCCCTGCGCCTAGCTCTTGGCAGGACCAGCCTCTCTGCTTAAGCTCTTGGACAATTCAGTTGGCCCCTGAGAGCCCACCTTTGGCCCTCAGCCCTCCCACAGGGATAATAATACCTGCCGGGCAGAGTCCCTGTGGGGACCGGAGAGATAGTTGGTGGCACCAACTACAGTGACTGCGGCTACAGGGGGGCAGGACCCCCTCTCGTCCTCCGTCCCATCTCCTGCGCTTGACCCACAGCGAAGGCTCCTGGATGTTTGTTGAATTCATAATAAACATTAACAGGAGCTCGAGTATATACATACCATCTCTAGAAGGATCCACAAGAACCTAGCATCAGTGAATGTCTTTGGATAATTGAAAATAGAGACCCAAGGAATAGGATACAGAAAGGAAACTACTTTTCACTGTAAATCAATCTGTATCCTTTTTTTTTTTTCTGTGCACATGTATTACCTGTTTGAAATTAAAACCACAATACCATTTATGTTAGGACCAAAACAATGAAACACTTTGGTATAAATCTATCAAAATACGTAGAAGATCTATATAAGGAAATCTTAAAACTCTGATGGAAATCAAGGAACACCTAAACAAATGACTAGAGATTCCATGTCAGGGACAGAAAGACACAGTAATTTTTAAGATGTTTGCCATCTCAATCAAAATGCCATCTCAGTCAAATGTCATCTCGATCAAATCCCACAGGGCTATTTTTGTGGATATCTACACACTGATTCTAACGTTCATGTAGAGAGGCAGAAGTCCCAATACTGAGGAACAAGCCTGGAGGGCTAATGCTACCTGATTTCAAGACTTAGCACAGAGGTGTGCTAATCAAGACAGTGAGGTATCCGCAGAGGAAGAGACAAATAGATCAATGGAACCGAATACAAGCCCAGAAACAGACTACCTCTGAAAGCGAACATTCATAAGCTAGAACTTAATCTAAGGAAACCTAAAAGGTATAAAATAAAATGCATTCATCCCATGTTTTGTGCTTTGCAAGCCCAGAATTTAAGATCCTGAACCAACCTCGGTTTCCCTCTCTGGGGTCAAGACTCAAGCTTTATGGAGCTGGGTTAACGGCTAAGTTGTCACGCAGTATGACAGTCAAAAAGTACGTTGCCTGTGTGATTTCCAGGGAAAAGGAGAGGAGTGGCCTTGTGGCCAGGAGGGGATCCAGGGCAGAGAGGAACCCTTGGCAGAGGTGTCACTCAAGGAAGGTTTCCCAACTGTGGATACACACTGGAAAGTACCTGGCCCCAGCCCAGCCTCCACCGGGCCAGCTAGTCAGCCGGCCTCTGTGAATCACAGTTTCACTGGGGCCTGGGACAGCTCCTCCAAGAAGGCAGGCAGGAGGGCTACAAAGACCACAGTCGAGTGTGGTGGAGGTGGGAGGGCACCTGGAGGGCAAGACCAGGCCAAAAGGACCACCATCCTGTCCTGGTGTGTCCCTTCTCCTGTAAGATGTTGGAAAGCCCCTGATCGCCTTTTTCTTCCTTAAAATAACACACCCAAGACCCATCCCAGGGTGGCAGTGGGGAGAAAGCGTCAATGTAGTTATTCTACCAAGCAGTAGGTGGAATGAATATTGCTCTCAGACCAGCAACAGACACCGAGTCTCAAAGGCAGCCGCGGAGAGGAAAAAATCTGGTTTTCTAAACACATGGTTTAACTTCTCCAATCCTCACTCTCCTCATCCTGACTAGGGGAATAACACACTCTTTTATCTCCCAGCTTCTGTATGAATTAGCAACTTGCCTGGCCCTGAGAAGTCCCTAATTGAGAGCTCCATGTGCCTTTATAAGGTATGAATGCCACCCCAGAAAACTGAGTAATTCTAGATAAACCACCATCCCAGCCAGGGCTTACTCTGTAATCCTGCTCAGCCCTGAGGACAAAGGAAGGCACCACATCGCCACCATGAGAGATAGAACTTATTGCCTTGCAGGTACCAGACTGGGAACTTGGGACCATCTGAATCATGTGGACAAGGTCTTGGCACCCAGAGAGCGAGGTTGGGGGAAAAAAAAAAAAAAAAAAAACACTGTCGCAAAAAAGCAAAATGTACTCAGCTACGGGAAAGACTTTAAGCCCTGAAAGAGAGTTTTTAAGGAGGGTCCCATTTAGCGGAAGAAGGGGGGCACTAAGCAACAGACAGCCTGGCTCCCAATCAAAGCCAATGTTGTCTGCAGTTTTATCCTTGGACCCTGGGGACACAAGCAGGCTGGGCCTGGCTCCACAAAGCCACCAGCCAGAGGGAGGGGGACAGCACCGGTTACCTGGCAAGCAGAGGTGGTAGCAGCTGAATCCACACCTGCCAGAGGGTCAAGAGCCTGGGAACTGTCAGCTACTACCAGGCACAGGAAGCAGCCAACTTTTTGGCAGGTGGATTTTGGAGATTTTCACTCAATATAAAGGGCTAGAGCCAGATGTCTAGGTTGAAGTCACAGTTCTCCATCTACTTGGCAGTCTTGAACCAGTGACTTAAACCTTGGGCCTCAGTTCCCAGCTGTAAAATGGGGCTCCAGGAGCACCCGCTGCACCGCGTTGTAATAAGGATTCGAGACCAAGCATGTTCTGCACTGAACAGAGTGCTCGCCTGAAGCAAACGGCAGCAGCTGTTATTACTGTCAGTTAGGGCAGGTCTAGGAAGCAAGCCTTCCCACCTGCCTGCCCCGTCCCTCCCTCTGACTTGGGTCCTACCTTCACATAGGCCTGTTATGTGTAACTTTCTGGACTGGATCACATCAGAGAGGCACAGAGCCTTGGTGGGCCCCCGCCACGCCCACCGCCCCGTGCAGGAGTCTCCTCCACAGCTGGCCGAGTCTCTCCTTCCGTGGCTCCAGGAGTGGGCGGTGCTCCACATGTGGAGGGCTCTGATCACAAGTCCTCTAGGTGGAGCTGCAAACTGGCTTACCGTGGGAGTGATTTTTCCGCCAGGGACTTTCCAGTGTCTGGAATCCACCCATCCCACAAACACTAGGATCACCCTGAGCAGTATCCTAGGAAGTCCTCCAGAAAGTCCCCCTGAACCCCACACTGAGCACCTCATGCAGAATGGCACTCCCCAAGAGGACACACACACACACACACACACACACACACACACACACACCCCGACACCTAGATCCAAGAGGCACAAAGTCCAGGGTGTCCCCAGACCTGACACCACCAATAGTTCACATGCTCTGCCTCACGAGATCCCTGTGAGGCATGTTCTGTTTTCTCCCCCAGTTTAAAAAATTGTGGTAAAATACACAGAACATAAAACCTGCACCACTTCTAAGTGTCCAGTGCGGTGGTATTAAGCACATTCCTAACAGCCATCACTAACCTCCAACTCCAGAACTCTCCTCATCTTGCAAAACTGAAACTCTATACCCATGAAATAATAACCTCTCCAGTTCCTAGCAACCACCACTCTATTTTCTGTTTCCATAATCGGGACGACGCGAAGCCCCTCATATAAGTGGAATCATACAGGATCGTCTTTGTCTGGCTTATTTCACTGGACATACCATCCGCCAAGTTCATCCATGTCGGAGCCTGTATCAGAATTTCCTTCCATTTTAAGGTTGAGTAATATTCCATTGCATGTGTTTACTACCTTTAACTTATCCATTCATCTGTGGATGGACACTTGAGTCGCTTCTACCTTTTGGCTACTGTAAACAAGGCTGCTTTATTATAAACACAGGTGTACTATCTTTTCAAGACCCTGCTTTCAATTATTTGGGGTATGTACGCAGGAGTGGTATTGCTGGATCATATGATAGTTTGATTTTTAATTTTTTGAGGCACTGCCAGACTGTTTTTCCTGGCATCTGTACCATCTAACAACCCCACCGAGAGCACACAAGGGTTCCAATTTTTCTGCACCCCTGCCCACACTTGTAATGTTTTGTTTTTGTTTTTTAATAGGAGCAATCCTAAAACATATGCAACCTATAGGGAGAGCCTAGTTTTTATCCCTGCTTCACAGCAGAGGAAAGCAGGACTGGAGAGGCACTGTGAGCTGCTCAAGGTCCCACAGGCAGCACATTTCAGAGCTGGGATTCCAGCTCAGGGCTGTCTGCAACTGCCTGGTACTCTCGACAGCCCCTATCCCCATGAATGCTTGCTGTCCAACTTGTCAGTGACCTCCCTGGGGTCTCCAGTGTCCTCAGAGCTCCTTTCAGGGCCTGGCGAGGGAGGAAGACCTCCCCACCCCCAAAACTCCAGCCCCCTGGATCTCCCAGACCCAGGCAATCCCGAAATCGGCATCCAACAAAGGCGTGACCCTGCACACAACCCACAGAGTCTTTGGCCTGGAGGCCTCATCAGGGGGCCTCCTTCTTGGCTGGTCTGCCTAACAACAGAGAGGGATTCAAGCCGGCTCCGCAGCATCTAGAAGGAAGTGCAGGAGGGGAGGAGCTGGAGGGGCTGGAGGGGCGCCCACGCAGCTCTAGGATTGTGGATTCCGGTTTCTTTGCGGGGGAGGCCCGGACCAGAGAGGCTGGAGGGAGGGGTAGGGCTGCTGAGAAGGGCCAGGCAGGCATGCAGACGCAGAGCCCCGTGCGTCCCTGGCCCTGCCGCGTCCCGCCTGCACGAACCGTGGACAAGCTAGGATTCCCTACCTCTCAGTTTCTTCATCTGCAAAATCGGGAAGACAGTCAAAGCTTGCCGGGAGCTGCGGGTACTGAACAATCACTGGATCACACCAGGCCAAAGACTGGGCCCGACCGCGGGCACCACTGCTGCTTTCCCCGCTCTTGCGTCTCCCGACTTCACCCCACAGCGCTCTGCTCTCCACCAGTGGGCGATGGCAGAGCCTTAGATTAAGGGTCCACCCTGCCAGGTGACTCCTTTTAGGAGTAACACATTTGAATGTGTTAGTGCTGGTCGGCGTCTTAGAAAAAAACAAATAAATAGGGCACACCTGGCTGGCTCAGTCCACGGGGCATGCAACTCTTGATCTCACAGGGTTGTACGTTTAAGCTCCAAGTTGGGGGTAGAGATGATTTAAATAAATAAATAAAACTTAAAAAAAAAAACCAACAATAAAACCTCCAGACAAACAAAGACATGGTCGCAAAGATGTTTGCTACTGCATTATTTGTAACAATGATAATTTGGTACGCCCTGAATTTCATCCAAGGGGACTAGCTGAGCTAGCATCTTACCATGAAATAGGATAGTGTATGATTACTATAAAGGAAATTGGAGCTCTGTATTTATTGGCATTTCCATGGCAATAAATGTTGAGTGGGGAGAAAACACAGGTTATGACGTAGGTCATGTACAGACGATCCCACAGAACATAGATCTGCCTGTGTGTGTGTACAGACTACAGGTGCTCCAATGGCTTCCTGATCAACTCAATAGCATCACCTAAGAGCGTGTTAAAAATATAGAATCTTGGGGGGGGGGGGCGCCTGGGTGGCTCAGTGTAAAGCCTCTGCCTTTGGCTCAGGTCATGATCCCAGAGTCCTGGGATCAAGCTCCGAGTCGGGCTCTCTGCTTAGCAGGGAGCCTACTTCCTCCTCTTTCTCTCTCTGCCTGCCTCTCTGCCTACTTGTGATCTCTGTCAAATAAATAAATAAAATCTTTAAAAAATTATATATATATATGTATGTATATATATATATATATATATATATATATATATAATCTTGGGCTCCATGCTGGGCGTGGAGCTTACAAAAAAAAAAAAAAACTATGCAACTTGTGCCTACCGCAGGCCTCTGGAATCAGAATTTAACAAAACGCTCAGGTGATTCCTGTGTAGTTTACAGTTTGAGAAGCGATGAAGTAAGGCATTGTCTGGAGAGTTGCCCAGTAAAGTATCATTAGGGGGGTTACCTTTGGGGGAGTGGGAGTGTGGGATTAGGATTTTTTCTTCTTCTGCTTTTCTGAATTGGTAGTATTTTTTCGAATAAGCACATGTCATAAAAACAATAAAGCCTTTAAAATGCTTGTAAAGACATAAGATCCCGGCTCCCAGGTGGCTCTGTTGGTTAAGTGTCCGACTCTTGGTTTTGGCTCAGGTCATGATCTCACAGTGGTGGGATCGAGCCCAGCATCGGGCTTTGCACTCAGTGCATAGTCTGCTTCAGATTCTCTCCCTCTTCCTCCTGCTCACTCTCTCTCTAATAAATAAATAAAATCTTAAAAAAAATAAATAAGGGACCCCTGTGTGGCTCAGTCGGTTGGGCCACTGCCTTCGGCTCAGGTCGTGATCCCGGAGCCCTGGAATCGAGTCCCGCATCAGGCTCCTTGCTTGTCAGGGAGCCTGCTTCTCTCCCCACCTCTGCCTGTCGCTCTCCCAGCTTACGCATGTGCGTGCTCTCTCTCTGACAAATAAATAAATGAAATCCTTAAAAATTTTTCAAAATTAAAAAAATAAGATCCCAAAATACAAAACTCACATAGGAGAAAACCAAGTAAAAAAACTTCGTTAACACTGGACTTAGCAATTATTTCTTAGCTAGAGCACCAAAGCAAGGACAACAAAAGCAAAAATAGATAAATGGGACTACATCGAAATTGAAAAAACTTCTGTGCATCAAAGGACACAATCAACAGAGTGAAAGGGCAACCTATGGAAGAAAATATCCACAAATGTAAGGGTTAATATCCAGGATATATAAAAACTCCTACAATTCAACAACAAAAAGTCCGATAACCTGACTGGGGAGAAAAATACACAAAGGAATTATATATACAAATGGATATGTAAATGGCCGACAGGTATACAAAAAGATGAGCAGCGTCACCGTCACTAGGGAAATGCAAATCAAACCACAATGAACTACCATCCCACATCCATTAAGATGGTCATTATCAAAAAGGCAGACAATAACAAGTGTTGGTAAGGATGTGGAAAAACTGGAAGTTCTCCAGGCGTGGTCACTGGCCCCTCCTGGCTGGAATGCACAGACAGAACTCTCCAGGCAGCCCCTGGGAAACTCTGGAGGCAGGTTCCCAGGCTAAATGTAGCTCAGATCCCAGCTGACGTCATCTCCTACTCGTGGGACAGGACCCTCTCATGTTAAGTGTGTAAGAGGGAGTCTACAATTCCCCTGGGGTTGCTACAGGCCTGGAGGCCACCGTTCTCAGACCTCCGTGGAGTCCCCCAGCATTAAAGGGCCAGATTGCCCATTTCAGACAAAATGTCTTTATCAAGACCGAGTCAGGTACTGCCACCAGACAGTACTGCCTTGGGGAGGGGGACTGGAGAGGAGGAGAACTTCAGCTTCCAAAGACATTTTGCAGACCCCCAGAAGAAAGAGCTATAGGAAGCCTACCTGCCCTGAACTCTCAACTGAGGCAGAAGAGGGGACCCACCCACTCTGGTGGTGAGCTGGGATCAGAACCCCAGAACGCAGCACCCCAACTTCCAGGCCAGGCTCTCTCCCACACTGAGCCTATCCTGTGCATTTATTTAATTGGGGTACCATTAAAGCCCCTGAGATGGGGTGGAAGGCTGGGTGCATTTCCAACACCATCCCCCAAAGCCGCCAGAACAGGCATCCCCAATCCCACTTAAATCTCCACGTCCTTAAGATAAAGTACATATTCTCACTAGACTTATCAGCGTCCTTCAAAATTTGGTCCCCGCTGACTCCTCTCACCTCATACCCCACTCTTCCGGCCTTGCAGCCTCCTGAACTCCCCACCTTCCCCAAACTCTGCTCCCGCTTCTGCTTAATGTTCTTCCTTTGTAAGCAGGGAGCTGTCCCGGAGCCGCCAGGCTGCTCAGTCACCGTCTCCTCTGCGCCTGTGAGATGGGCTGTGTGCCTATATCGAGAGCATGTAATCTGTCTTCTGCATCTTGCCTGTTTCCAGCGCCATGGCCAGCCAGCCCAGTAAATGATTATTGACCAAGAAAACAAAAGCATGTGAGTTTTCGGCCTGTCTTTTATGGCTAATTCTGGTATCTTCCTAAAGGCTCTGGAGCATGGCTTGACCTTCCACAGTAATGGGCCCCCATGTGTCAAATGCTTTACCCATGTTATTGTATGTAATTCTATGGCATAGGCATTAACTTCCATTTTATTGAGGAAGAAATCAATGCTTAGAAAAGTCTAACGAGGGGCGCCTGGGTGGCTCAGTGGATTAAGCCGCTGCCTTCGGCTCAGGTCGTGATCTCAGGGTCCTGGGATCGAGCCCCGCATCGGGCTCCCTGCTCCGCGGGGAGCCTGCTCCCTCCTCTCTCTCTGCCTGCCTCTCTGCCTACTTGTGATCTCTCTCTCTCTGTCAAATAAATAAATAAAATCTTAAAAAAAAAAAAAAGTCTAACGGGGGGCACCTGGGTGGCTCAGTGGGTTAAGTCTGCCTTTGGCTCAGGTCATGATCTCAGGGTCTTGGGATCGAGTCCCGCATCAGGCTCTCTGCTCAGCAGGGAGCCTGCTTCCTCCTCTCTCTCCACCTGCCTCTCTGCCTACTTGTGATCTCTGTCTGTCAAATAAATAAATAAAATCTTAAAAAAAAAAAAAGAGAGAAGTCTAATGACTGACCCCCCCACAGCCAGGATTGGAACCCGGCCTGACCAGCCTGTGCTTATTCCACTGCACCTCATAGATGGCCTCCCAGTAACTTGCTAGAGGGGGATAACAGGTGTGCCTGCGGAATTCTCCACTCTGTCTAGGGAGCCCTTAAACTGCACTTTGACCCAGGAGGCTGAGAGATGGAAGGGTGACATCTTGATCAGATGGCAGAAGTCAAGAGTCTGGGGAACCTTCAGAAATAGAGGGGCTGGCAGCTGACCTGCTGTCCTCCCCATACGCAGCGCTCCAGCCGTAGTACAGATAGGGGCCTAAGTAAAAAAAGAAATCCTCTCTCAGGGGAGAAGCCTTTCACTCCAGTTATAAAGGGGCTGGAAAAGAAGAGTCAAGGAGTCAAAAAGATGCCCTTGGGATGACCTTCTCAATTCCGCCCAACTGGTGAAATGACCCAGAGAGAGCCGCAGGCTTGAAGAGCCTGCCAGGGGTGCCTTAAGTCCCAGACTTTGTGCCAAGCGCTTTACAAATCTTCTATCAGTTATTAAATTTTTTTTTTTAGAAGGGATCATTTCCCTTTTTTTTTTTTTGACAGAGAGAAATCACAACTAGACAGAGAGACAGGCAGAGAGAGGAGGAAGCAGGCTCCCCGCGGAGCAGAGAGCCTGATGTGGGGCTCGATCCCAGGACCCTGAGATCATGACCTGAGCTGAAGGCAGAGGACTAACCCACTGAGCCACCCAGGCGCCCCAGTTATTAAATTTTTATCATCTCTATTCAGCAGATGAACTGAGGTACAATTACTAAGTGAGAGTTCAAGGCCAAGAGGTTATGCATACAAACCCAGGTTTGCCTGCCTTCAGAGGTCATTGTCTTAACCACCACGCAAACTGCCTCCTTCCTGAAAAATCCTCAGAGAAAACAAGTTCCTTATCCACCCCCTCATACCATCATGGTTCTGAAAATTAGGAATTAGTCACATAATTGAGTGAGTTCACCCCATGTGTATCATGAACCATAAAAATGTTCTTGCCCTATGCCCCAAGTGTTCATTCATTCTAGATGGAAAATAAACTCCAAGGAGAGGGGGAAGAGTGTTTAAAAACTTTGAAAAAGTTATTTTCAGTGTTGTCTATAAAAGCCAGATTACTAACTGCAAAACACCTGGAAGCAACCCAGCTTCCCAACTGAGGGGCAAAGGCTGTGTGCTGGGATGGACTTGTTAATGTGGTGGACAGCACATAAACCTTGAGTATGCATGACCTATAGTAGTTGGGTTGTGTGCATTTAAAAGAAATGTCAAGTGTAAAAGTAGAACTCGTTTTAATTTCAGAATACCACCTATGCCATTTTCTTTCCCCCCTTTTTAAAGAACTCTAAGTCGATTAATTTTTGATAAGGTAATTCAAGCATGTGATAACTCATTCACACAGAGTACTTAAAGATCTAAAGACCTAAAGCACTATGCAGTGAACCCACAACAATCGTTTAAAAATGTGGGTTTGATGATTTACAAAACCCAGAAGAGAACACGGGAAAGTAACTTGCTTTATGGTTATTTGGATCTGCCTTTTTCCCTGCAAGCCTGAAGAAACACGTAGAGAATTCACATTTCTGAGACATAGTGCAGAGCTGCTTGGTGGGAGTGGGGGGGCTGTCTTTTTCAATCTTGTTCAAATCCCTCTTGCTGTGATCTGCAAAAGTAGCAGCTAAGTTGAGGTGAAGTCAGGAAAAGGAAATCATATTTTTAAAAAAAATGCCTTCTTACCTGTTCACCCAGGAGGATATGGTTTTCTAGGGCTTTGCTGAGGATTTCAATGGACTCCAGGACTGGAGCAGGTGCCCAGGAGCTGGGGGCAGTGGGTGCTAGGTGGGAGGCTGCGGCTTCCCTTAGCCTGCAATCCAGTCTTCCTGACTGATGAGAAGGGCGGGGGGGAAAGCAGGCCACTGCAGCTCGCGATTCAGAAACTGAAGCCAGCAAGGGCGGGGCAGGGCCACGTGTCCCTAGCCTGCCTTGGGAGTGCGGGTAGGAGGGGGCCACAAACCCGGACGATCAGCCAGGAACTGTTTCCTGGCTCAGAGTCCCTGGCAAATTAATGGCAACAGTCCCCAGAATCAGATTTTGGCTCCCAGGCAGGTTGGGCCATTTTAAGGGGATACCCTAGCTCCTCTCCAGAACACATTTACTCTGGCAAAAAAATTCTTACAAAACTTTATTAACTGGATGATGTGGAAATGACTGCAGTGCATATGTACACAGAGGGACAGATGGAGAAAAGGCCTTTGATAAATATCACCACTGCTAAGGACCAATCCATTACCCAGTGTACGGAGAGAGACATGAGCCCAGAGAGATGAAGCCCGGGACTTGCTGACATGACTTCTGGTGTAACTCGTGATAGGACACATAGCACAGGGAGTTCCTGAGGACACAGAAATGAGGCCCTTTGCTCAGCCTCACCTCTGAGAATAAGGGTACTTTCACTTTGCCTGGGTCAGATCAAATGCTGAGAATGGTTCTGCCCAGCAGAGTTCCGTGGGCACCACGGGAGGCTCCCCCCCACCCACCTAGTTTTCACAGCAAGCTCCATGTATCTGGAGATCTTAGGGGTGCGCCAACCTCCCAAAGGATCCTTTAGCGCTTCCTCCAGAGGATGTTACCAACAGGGATCAGGGGACATGGGAAGGGCTGTGTTCAAAGCATTGAACTTTTCAAGACAGTAATTTCCAGCTCCCATTTCTCTGAATGGGAGCACAAAATTTTTATTAAAGGACCCCTTAATAACATCTAGAATTCCAGAGTACCTAGTTTGAAAAATGCTAGCCTAGATGTTAACATGTTCGATTCTGAATGCCAACATCTGGCACAAATAGTTGTTTAAGAAATGATTTCTCGGGGTGCCTGGGTGGCTCAGTTGTTAAGCATCTCCCTTCAGCTCAGGTCATGATCCCAGGGTCCTGGGATCGAGCCCCGCATCGGGCTCCCTGCTCAGTGGGGCACCTGCTTCTCCCTCTTCTACTCCCCCCACTTGTATTCCCTCTCTCACTGTGTCTCTATCAAACAAATAAAAATCTTAAAAAAAAAAAAAAAAAGATTTCTCAGTTGGGTTGACAAAATTGGATTCCTGGTTTGGCCCTGAACTTCCAACAGGACAAGGCCCTCACTGGAATGTACTTGGCTAATTCTCCCCCATCCCCAAGGCTGTGCCTACGCCAGCCACACCCTCCCACTCTACAAGGCCTTGGCAGACTGTCACGGGGCCTGGAGGGAGGGTAGCAGAGTAGAAGTGAAGGGGGCACAGCCCTAGGAGCTCATGGGAGCCTCGCAGAAGCCCGAAAACTCCACTGTGCCCTCTTTGGGGCCCCTCGCTTGGAATGTCCCTTCCTTTCGAAGCCTTGCACATAGGACTGCAGTTCAAGATGAGATGGCTCTAGACATCCCTGGGTTCCAGACCCAAGTTCAGTGGCCATGCCTCCTCATCCCCTGGAGGCTTAGAAACAGCACTTTGCTGTTATCATGACCCCTGAAGGTTGGTTTCCACTTTATAGACAGGAAACTGAGACCATGTTTAGAGACTGGTGAACCCAGGTCGTCGGACTCTGTGTTCAAGGCTCTTTCTATGGCCTTCACTCCAACTTGGCATTTGAGACAGGATTTTGACTGTTTTCCGTGGTAAAGTGGCCTTTCTCCAGCCGCAGCATCAGTTCAGTAAAGGCAAGAGACTCCCCAGACTGCTTTGTTAACAACACTAGGCTCTAATAACCCACAGTAAATGTAGATACTTCTCATGACCATCATGTCACTAGCCTATACACATCTATTCAATGGCCCCAAATTATTAAATGTGTGAAAACCCTAAATGAACTAATGCAAAGCATCTCACATTCCCTGAGATTTTGTTTGCTGTCAGAGAAGGCAAGTTCTGCTGGGCAAGCCTGTGAATGAAAATGTGAAGGCTCTAGAAGACAGAGGTGAGATACTGAGATGGGTTTGCCTTTGGGCTTACAAAAAAACCCACTGAGGGGGTGCCTGGGTGGCTCAGTGGGTTAAAGCCTCTGCCTTCAGCTCGGGTCATGATCCCAGGGTCCTGGGATAGAGCCCCACATCAGGATCTCTGCTCAGCGGGGAGCCTGCTTCCCCGTCTCTCTCTGGCTGCCTCTGTGCCTACTTGTGATCTGTCAAATAAATAAATAAAATCTTAAAAAAAAAAAAAAAAAACCCACTGGGTATTGGCTTCTAGATTTGGGGGGTGAGGGTGGGGGTGGGTGGTGCTGACAGGCCTGGAGCTACCTCCAGTTGAGTCTCCCAGCTTTTTGCCCCCAAACTGGAATTTACAACCTTGGTCTATTTATTTATTTGGCTTCATTTTGAATAATAAACACTGTTCCCTCGTTCCCTACTCAACCCAATGATTTCTAAGTCTGATGACCACCAGACTGTGAACTATACACATGCCCAGACACCAGGAGAGATTAAGAGTAATCTGGGGACAAAATGCAGCAATCTGTTCTGACAAACAGATGATCCTAAAGTCCAGTTAAGAGTTAAAAACCACTGGGGACGCCTGGGTGGTTCAGTGGGTTAAAGCCTCTGCCTTCGGCTCAGGTCATGATCTCAGGGTCCTGGGATCAAGCCCCACACTGGGCTCTCTGCTCAGTGGGGAGCCTGCTCCCCACCCCCCACCTACCTCTCTCCCTACTTGTGATCTCTGTCAAATAAATAAATAAATAAAATCTTTAAAAAAAAAAAGTTAAAAACCACTGCACGCTGCAATAGGTTTCTTTCTCTTTCTGGACTGAAAACCTTTGGGTACCCACCATCCACCTTTTTCAGATTCAGGATCTTCTGACTTTTCCCACAAGTCACAAGGCTGTGTCTGTTTTAACTGAGGAGACAAAGAGACGTGGCTCTTCAGAAACTTGCCGCCAGGCTCCTAGCAAACTCACAGAACTGCTAGGTTATAAAAACTGTCCTTCAACTTTGGGTGCAGAGCAGACCTGCAAGGAGATGGCATGTAGTAGGTGCTTAGTAAGTACTGGTGGAATAAATGAATCTGTCAGCATCCTCTAGTGGGTTGGTCATGTCTTCTAAGGTTGGTTTTCAAGCTTCTATAGGCATAGTTGGCTAGGCCGGTGCAGACTGATGGAGGGGACTCTTCTGACCGCTGTGTAGTGTGTATCTGCTGATTTCAGTTTGCTCAACTTCACACGAGCCCCACACACTGGGCTAACAGATCCCCAAATGTAGTAGCCACTGACCACAGTTGTTTAATGACTCCCTACCACGTACCCAAGATTAGGCCCTATGGCCCCTACACTTATTTTTGTGGACAAGGTTTGATTTCAGCAGCAGAGATGGTTCTTCTGAGGTCTTGATACAGCCCTTGAATGTGTTTTAAAGGTACAATAAACAAAATACCCACATACAGCATACCATATGCACGTGAGCAAGTAGATGACTCAGGCAAATACATGTCATTTCTTTTTTGAACAGAAACAGAATTCAGGAATTTTTAAAAAAAAATCGGAAGCCGGGTTGATCTCATCTGAAGAATGTTCCCAACGTTTCTGGCTTCCCACTAATGAGAAACTCAACAGAGACTGCATCACAGGAGCAGCACACATTCTGAAGACAAGTGCTCTTCTCCCCATGACAGGAGTGAACTCCAAGTGCCTTTCCCAGCCACAGCAGTCTTGCTAGCAATACATTAAAAAAAAAAAAAAAACAAGAAAAGCAACATTCCATCCATAGTCCAACTTGGCCCCCAACCCCACGCCAGGAATGCTATTCTTGGCAAGAGATCTTCCAGAGGAAACAGCATCTGCAGAACCTCTAACTGTGAGGTCAGGGAAAGATGAGGCAGCTGAAAACTCTTCAGTTCTTTCTTAGACCCAAGTTACAGGGATCTAACAGAGCAGCAGGGTGGGAGCAATCCTAGTAACTCAGGGCAAATGCCTCAGTCTTGACATTTTTCCTTTCTGAGTTCCATGGAAGACTCCGACGTGTTCTGTAAGCCTACAGAGTTCCCCATTACCTGGCTGCTCAGTTAAACCAAAGGAGTTCATTAATCCCCCTAACACCTACATAGATGGGATCTGTAACTTAGTCTCATCCTATCATCAAGTTTTATTAACCACATTTTATAGCTTCTGGGACAAGCTATGAACTAGACAAAATTCCTGAGCTCAACATATTCAAGCCTAATTCCCTGTGCCTGTGCTCCAGAAATTCTACTTGCAGATCACAAGCAAATTTATGGGCAAACAGATGAAGGAAGCTCAATGGCGACAATTCCTGGGTATGACACCTTAAGCACAGGCAACAAAATCAAAAATAAACAAGTGGGACTACATCAAATGAAAAAGCTTCTGCACAAAAAGAAAAATCAACAAAGTGAGACGACAGCCAACAGAATGGGAAAAATTATTTGCAAACTAAGTATCTAGATAAGGGGTTAACATCCAAAATATATAAAGAACTCATACAAGTCAATAGCAAATAATCCCATAAAAAATGGGCAAAGGGGAACACTGATTCAAAAAGACACATGCACTCTTATATTTATTGCAGCATTATTTACAGTAACCAAGATACAGAAGTTGTCTAAACGTCCATCAATGAAGATGTGTATATATATTATGGAATATTACTCAGCCATAAACAAGAATGAAATCTTGCCCTAGGCAATGACACAGATAGAGCGAGAGAGTATAATGCTAAGTGAAATAAGTCAGTCAGAGAAATACAAATACAGTATGCTTTCATTCATATGTTGAATTTAAGAAACAAACGAACAAAAAAAAAAAAAAAAAGACTCTTAAAAACAAAGAACTAACTGGTGGTTGCCAGAGGGGAGAGATTGTGAGGAGTGGTGAAACAGAGAATCAAGAGTACACTTATCCTTTTTTTTTCCTTTAAGATTTTATTTATTTGAGAGAAAGAGAGAGAGTACATGCTCTCAGGCATAGGGGAAGGAAGAGGGACAGAATCTCAAACATGTGGGGCTTGATCTCACAACCTAGGATCATGACCTGAGCCAAAACCAAGAGTCGGACGCTTAATTGACTGAGCCACCCAGGCGCGCCTAGAGTAAATTATCTTGATGAGCACTGAGTAATGTGTAGAATTTCTGACTCATTATGTTGCACATCTGACACTATTAACACTGTTAATTATATTTCTATTTTCAAAAAAATGGGCAAAGGAACAGACATTTCTCCAATGTAGATACACAAAAATAAACTCAAAATGGATGAAAGACCTAAATGTGAGACCAGAAACCATAAAAACCCTGAGGTAACAGGCAGTAATGTCTGACATTGGCCATGCCAACATTTGCCTAGACAGGTCTCCTGAGGAAAGAGAAATAAAAGCAAAAATAAACTACTGGGACTACATCAAAATAAAAAGCTTTTGCACAACAAATGAAACAATCTACATAACTAAAAGGCAACCTACTGAATGGGAGAAGACACTTGGCAAATGACATTTGATAAATGATCAGTATCCAAAATATAAAGAACTGATACAACTCAACACCCAAAAAACAAATAATCCCATTAAAGAATGGGCAGAAGACATGAACAGACCTTTCTCCAAAGATGGCCAACAGACACATGAAAAGATGCTCAGTATCATTCATCATCAGGAAAATGCAAATCAAAACCACAATAAGGTTATCACCTCACATCTGTCAGAATGGCTAAAATCAAAAGCAAGAAACAAGTGCTAACAAGTGTTGGTGAGGATGTGGAGAAAAAGGAACCCTCATGCAGCGCTGGCGAGGATGCAAACTGGTGCAGCCACGCTGGAAACAGTATGATGGTTCCCCAAAAAGTTAAAAATAGAATTACCCTACTATCCAGTAATTGCACTACCGGGTTTTCACCCCCAAAATACAAAAGCACTAATCAAAGGGATACATGCACCCCTATGTTTATAGCAGCATTATTTACAATCACCAAATTATGGAAGCAACCCAAGCGTCCATCAATAGATGAGTAGATAAAGAAGTGGTATGTAAACACACACACACACACACACACACACACACACAGCCATAAAGAAAGAATTGCAGTCTTGCCATTTGCAACAACATTGATGCGGCTATAAAGTATAATGCTAAGTGAAATTAAGTCAGTGAGAGAGAAATACCGTATTATCTCACTCATATGTGGAACTTAAGAAACAAATGAGGAAAGGGGAAAAAAGAGACAAACCAAGAAACAGACTCTTAACTATAGAAAACAAATGGATGGTTATCACAAGGGAGAGGAGTGGAGGGATGGGGAAATAGCTATGGGGATTAAAAGTGCACTTATCATGATGAGCACTAAGTAACATAGAATTGTGGAATTACTGTATTATTGTACACCTGAAACATTAAACACACTGTGCACTGAAACACAACAGAACACTGTATGTTAACCAGACTGGAAAATAACATAATAACAGAAGTCATGACACACATATGTGCAATGGAATATTACTCAGTCATTAAAAAAGAAGACTACAAGGAAATCTTGCCCTTTGTAACACAGGTGGACTTAAACTTAGGGTATTACGCTAAGTGAATTAATTCAAACAGAATCATGTATGATCTCACTCTCTGTGGAATCTAAAAAAACACCTAACTCCCAAAAGGATATGAGATCTGTAGTTGGGAATGGAGGTGGCAGCGGTGTTGGAGCAAGGTGGTCAAAAGGTATCAACTTCCAGTCCTAATTATTAGACATATAATGTACAACATGACTATAATTAACACTGCTATGTAATATATGTGAAAGTTGTTAAGAGAGTAGATCCTAAGTGCTCATCCCAAGGAGAAAAAAAGTATTTTTGCTCCTTCTTTTTACTCTATCTCTGAGATGATGAATGTAATCATTTTACATGATATATTCATCAGCCAAACCATGATGCTGTACACTTTAAATGTATACAGTGATATACGTCCATTATACTTCAAAGCTGGGGGGATAAAAAAGATAAAAAATCTTTCCAGCTCTTAGAAACCTGGTAGAGAAATCAAGTCCAGAAGGCTTCTAAGTTACAGAGCTGAAATGTTAACCTTTATATCCCTCAACACTCTACCTTATCTAGCACCCATTTGGGTAAGTCAATAGAGAATGTGATAAAGTCAACAGACACATCAAAAGTAAAGCAGTATAAGGGGAAAAGAAAACATCCTAACAGTGTGTACTGGGTGGGGAGGGAAGGAGACTCCTCTACGGTTCTTCCCGGACTCTTAAAGGAAAATGGAAGACTTCACTGTCTTCCTAAGTCCCATATATGTAAAGAGCTTAGGTTTCGCTCAAAGAGCACCCATTATGTGCTGAGCTCGGTGCCGGGTATTCCGGACATATTCATTTTACTCTCACACCAACCCTGTTTATCTCGTTAGGGTGATGCAACCCGCCTTACCAATGTCATAGATCTATTCAGAGAGGCAAAGACTTGACTGAATTCAGGCCTGTGAGTTCATGTCTAGACTTATTTACAAGTTCCCGTTTTAGACTTAGCATTTCACAATCTTTAGGGGAAAGTGCCCAGGAATCTATATTGAGTGACTTAAGGGATGATTTTCATGATTAGAGAAATATGAGAGAAAAAAATTAATAAAACATACTAACAAAATTTGTACTGCCCAAAGGCATAGGGTCACTTTGACTTTTTTGATAATGTTGGGACTCTTAGGAACCAAGATGCTGTCTCAAGTAAGGTTGAGCAACATAGTAAGGGACTTGCATGCAGCTTATCTGACATCTCTCCCTTTAAGATGGGGGAACCAAGGCTCACAAATTTTAAATGGCTTGCCCAAATTCACTCAGCTGTTATCTGGCCAAGCCGGATCAGAAAGGTTGCCTGATTCTAGCTCTACCGTAAACACATTTTGATTGTTTCACACACAAAAGCCTTTTCTCCCTACTAGGCTATTAAGTTCAACTGAGCAAAGCCTGCAAATTTCTTACTGTGCTTATTATTAGTACAATGATCAGAATATTATTAGCTCATCATTTGCTGTCATCTACCACCTTTTGCAATAAGCACCCACATGTCTGTGACAATCCCACTGAGTTTGTGATCATTTTCCCCGGGCTTTGGGTTATAGAAGAATGGGAAAGGAGGGAATCTTATATGAAACCTTTGCCTGGCCTACCTGTAGCTCTCCAGTGGGGCAATACTCATTCCACACATTCCCAGCTGTGGCAAAAGATCTAAAATTAAGATTCAATATTATATGCTGTAAAATTAAAAAGGCTTCAAACTGCCTAAGTGCAAGTTCCCCTCCCAACTCTGCTCTTACAGATAAGGTTCCCAGCCTAAACCTAAACCCTCTTTATCAAAGGACTATACCATTACTGATCATTTCTGGGCAGCAGAAACCAATCTATAGATTTATAGTCTATGGATTTATTCCAACAAGCCAATCATAGTCACATCTTCCCACGGGAAGGAGGCACCCCACCTTCTTGATATTACAAAGCCTGCCTCCCTCCCAAAGCCCCTAGCTGTTTACTGAGTTAAGTGCAACCCTGACGTGGCGTTGCATGGCATACAGTGCTCTTTTCCCCTTGGCTGTGATTTTGTAACTGATGAAGTGCTGTGTCATCCCCCCACCTCCTGTGTATAGACAATTCCTAATTCTATACAGAGATCAAGTTTTCCTTTCTTACATAAACCCCCTATGACTACAGGAAGCAGTACTTCAGGAGAAAATTGGGCACAAGGGGCCACTGCTCAAGCATCTATGCGCAGTTTCCCAGACTACTACATGTCAACATCAGACAATCTGACAGACTGAATGGAATGGATGTAGGTAGGGCTCACAGGAAAAATGAGTCCTGGAATTAGGCCATAAAAATGTAATTCTAAAGTGTCACCTGCTATGTGAATCAGTGAGATAATGAAAGTGTTAACTAGCGATTCAATTCCTGGCAAAATCTGGACCTCTCCTCACTGCTCTAAAACCTAGTCATGATTAGCAATATGTAGCATGAGGAACCCTCTCGGCAGTGGACTGTGGGCTGTTCAGGGCCAAAGGTTGTGTCTAACCACCACCACTCCTGATTCTAACACAGTGCTAGCCAGAGAATCTGCTCATGGAAGTGGCTGAGCCTACGCACATGAAGAATGTTTTACTCTGTGGAAGACCAAGAACAGCAGTGAGCTCAGGTCTTTCCAGGTTCAATAAACCTGGGGAACTGCCTGGAAGATTAAGGCTGCCTTTTCAGGTGTGGACATTTACAGGTGACAGGCTACCAGTGCTGCCTCCTCATACTCCAAAGGCCCTCCTGAGTTTGCCTAAGACGTCCAATGCTGACAGGAGTCCCCACCCCGCAACCCGCCCCCCCCAACGGTTACCCATGAGCCTTTAAATAAGGACCACATATACTGATTTTGTTCCCAAGAGCAGGTTAGTATCTGAGTTCTTCTGTACTTACTGATCCTTCCCAGGAGTCATATGTCAAACAATCATTTCAGGAGCTGTAGAAGTAAACGGAGCATCTGTTAAGAGACCACCCACCTAGAATGCATGCCAAATCCTTCACTCTAAGACCTCAAAGTAGAAAGAAGCTAAAACAGGGGAAAAGAAATCAGCCACCATTCCTCAATATCCAGTGGGAAGAAGCATGGCTGACCACATGGTTATTACTGAGCCCAAGTTTCATCTGTATTGCAAAAAGAACTACAAGAAGCCAAAAAAACCCACCATGGAACTGGGATTGTGAGGCGACAAGGTGCCAGAAGTACAAGCAGGTAGCTGGAAGGAAGGAGCATACTCCATTCTTCATGCTCTAACTTGGGCTCAAATTCCCCACCTAAATTCTCACCCCCAGAAAAGACACATGGACACAAGTCACCTTAAAAACTAGATCTGTATTTCTGGTTAGATTTCAGAGTGGCAGAACTCAGGAGTTATACTATATTCAACCTGGTCCCCACCTCAGCTTGCCTCCCTCCCTCCCTCCCACAAAGATAACATTGTACAAAACTATATTTACAAGAAAACCAGTTAAAAACTAAGGGTGTATACAAAAGTAGACAAAGAGACCCAGAAATATCAATGTAGGGAAAGGTTTGGGGGAGAGGGAACATCTTATTACACACCAGAAACTGGGAGCAATGTATTAGGTACTAGGCAAAAGAAGCATAGCAAATTTCAGTGCCAATTTTAGGGGGAACCAGTCACTCCAGGGAAAGAGTGGATAGGCGAGACCTACTAGCTTTAATATTACAAAGTCTTATCCAGCCACCCTTCTTCTACCATATGGGTTCAGAGCCACGTGGTGGGGAAACAGAACAGTCTCTGACACAAGTCCCACAGGAAAAGCAAGGGCTCAGAAGGCATAGCGGGTCCGGATGTCCTCAAGCTTCTTGGACACCTCAGGTGGGGTTCGGTCCAGTTCTTCAGAGACGTTCTTCTGTTTGTTGGGCTCCATGGAGTTGAACTGCTCACAGAGATCTCCATCTATCACATTCTAAGACACAGAAAAATGAGGAAGAAATATGTCAGATGCTTAAAGAAAGTGGCATGCTAAAGCAGCAGCAAAGAAAGCTTTTATTCTCTCTCAGGTATCTGAACCATTTCAGAGGCAGGGACACTACTCTAAGTTCATCCTTAGTATCCTGTGTTCAGCGTAGCAAAACTGGGTGAAGCCTCTTCTCTGGCTGTGGTCTGCCCTGGGGGAAGAGGTCCTTGAAAACCACTAGCCATTCTTCTCCGCCATTACTGACTCCATCAATCCACTCCTTTCATGTTCCTTCAATCAGGACTACTCTGATTTTCAAGGGAGGGAGGTCCAGAGAAAAGACAAGTTACATGGGGCAAGGATCCCCCATTTCAACTCAGATTTCCAACGAAGACCTACCTTAACAGGGAAGTAATATGAACGAAAACTGAGGTGGTCTCGCCCACAGAGAGGAGGATGCTCAGACCGTAGATGCATTTCTACATGTTGGAAGAAGTCATGGTCCTGGTGGAAGATACAAAGAAATCTATCTCTAAAGAACAAAGTGATTTCAACTAGCCTACAGTTTCCAGAAGCACAACAGACAAGCCACTGATCTTTTTTTTTTTAACCATCCAAACAGATGTTAACTATCAAACTGCTCCTGTGACAACCCCAGGTTTTCCTGCTATAAGATACCTAAAACCTGAAAGAAACCCCACCTATATTTGCAGAACACAAGAGAACACCATATGTAAAGACAAATTTGTAAAGTCAGATTCATTCCTGATCCCTGCTTCCTTAGCTGGAATGACAAAACCCAATTTAGCCAATCCTAGAGCTGAGTCGAGGAGGCAGCGAGTACATGGTCTACCTCACTATAGTAATCATCATTCCTAGTCTGGGGTTTGGTTCTGGGGCTTAGGCCATTAACTCTATACCCATACCAGAATGAAACCAAACCCTGGGGTGCCTGGGTGTCTCAGTTGCTTAAGCAACAGACTCTTGCTTTGACTCAGGTCATGACCTCACGGTCCTGGGATCAAGCCCCAGGTTGGGCTCCATACTCAGTGGAGAGTCTGTCTGAGGATTCTCTTTTCCTCTCCCTCTGTCCCTTTCCCTGCTTGTGCGCTCGTGCTCTCTCTCTCCCTAAAATATCTTTAAAAAAGAACTAAACCAAACCCTGGTACAGTATAAAAACAAATGGCTTGGAGGAAGAGGGAAATCAGGATTCCTATTTTCTCAGGCACTTCTATCACCTTATATTTCCATAACCTGCCCAGCTGCAGGTGGGGACAGAAGATTTGCCCTCTTAGGCTGATTCAGCACCAAGAAACAACCTTGTGAAGGCAAAGGTCAGAAGAATATGAGAGATTTCACCTCATGGGATGTGAATGGGACAAGGATGCCAATTCCCCCTGACAAGGTGGTGTAGACAAGCGATTCAGAGCCTCCAGGGATCAGTGTGGTCTTCTGTAATGACAGCACGGTCTCGCCCACATGGTAGTTCATGATCACCTCTGCCTGGAAGTTGAAAACAGACAAGTAACTGTGCCCTTGCCCTCCGAACCTGTTCTAGATTCCCAAGAGCAAGCAGTGCCTCCAAAGAGCAGATTTCACCTTCTTTTAAATCCAAACATTACTAACATATAAAAATGCTTTAGAATGTTCTTAACATTTACTTGAGATTAATGTCACAATGCTGAAGTTAAATCATTTCTGATAATTATAATAGAAAAATATTTTGTTAAATTACCAAAGCTTGCAATAAAAAAAACCACAGATAATTATTAAAAAGCAGCAATCATTAGACTAACTCTCTAAAACAGACCTATTTTAAAAGTCCAGACATGCTCTACTACAGAAGTATATACCTAGAGGAGAAAAGTAAAGAGCCCAGAACAACCCCTCAGAGAAGAGCCAGTTAATATCAGGAATGTGTGCAATGATTTTTTCCAAGGAACACACTATGCTCTAGTCACTGCTAAAATGTCTTAGAAAAATTATACTTTGCAGTGATAAAAATGGACTCGGTCACTGTACATCAAGCCCAGCATCTACCCATCACAGGCTATGAAAGGACGCCCACGAGCAGGAGAGAACTCGGCATAGTCAGGTGCACTGCAGAGAGCTGATTACGAAATGTTCCCTCAGTATGGGTCATGGGGAATGTAGCCTGCAGGCTGATACCTCTCCTTCGGGGTCGCTTCTGCAATCTTACCTTCTGAGAGGCCCCGTTGAGCAAGCCCCGGTCCCAAAGGGCTTTGTTTCCTGTGGGATCCTCATCCACTTCGTCATTGGTGTTAGGTGGGAGCCTCACCTATAAGGAAGTGACAGAGTCATGGGGCTGGGTCCTACACCGACTCACCTGGATCACCAAGCAACATGTTTGCCCCAGATCCTTGAAAGCAAGCCTGGGACCACCACCTTCGGCAGAGGCCTAAGCCTGTCTCCTGCAACCTGATGTCTGAGTGACAAACTCTGGAGATTCAACCCGTGAGCAAGAACAAAACAAAGGCTATAAAACATATACAAGAGAAGTCAAATTGGGCTTAAAAAGAGAAAACCAAAATTCTCGCACAGATAAAAATAATTCTTACTCATTAGCTCAAGCAAAACCTATCATCACTATTAAATCATATTCCATAAGGAAGAGGGAGATGGACCTGTACAGGTGATGGGAGGGATGGGGACAGGGGATTCTAAAAGATTGGTAAGAATGGGGAGCTTAGGGGCGCCTGGGTGGCTCAGTGGGTTAAAGCCTCTGCCTTCGGCTCAGGTCATGATCTCAGAGTCCTGGGATCGAGCCCCGCATTGGGCTCTCTGCTCCACAGGGAGCCTGCTTCCTCCTCTCTCTCTGCCTGCCTCTCGGCCTAGTTGTGATTTCTCTCTGTCAAATAAATAAAATATTAAAAAAAAAAAAGAATGGGGAGCTTGACTGGCTCAGTAATAGAGTATGCAACTCTTAATTTCAGGGTTAAGTTCAAGCCCCATGTTGGGTGTACAGAATATTAATAATAATAATTTTAAAATCTTTAAATATAAAAATAAATGACTGGTAAGAGGGCTTAAAGAGGGTGCCTGGGTGGCTCAGTCAGTTAAGCGTCTGCCTTCAGCTCAGGTCATGAACTCAGGGTCCTGGATCAAGTCCTGGATCGGACTCCCTGCTCACGGGGAGTATGCTTCTCCCTCCCGCTCTGCCTTGCTGGTCTCCCTGCCTGTGCTCTGTCAAATAAATAAAATCTTAAAAAAAAAAAAAGAAAAAAGAAAAAAGAAAGATGGCTTAAAGAACACAAAATTTCCTTTTTAGAGCTGGCTTTAGGATTAAATCTTATACCCATTTTCAATTTCCATATTAGAGATCATAGTCCTATGTCCTTGACTTTACCACTGAAAAGAGCTGGTTTTCCTACACATCACTGTAACCGACATAAACATCAACTCACCACACAAATGTTGCCAAATTTGTCTGCCCCAGCCACAGTGTCATAGTCCAGGAGGCTAGCTGTAGTGACCCATCGTGGGTAAGTATCATCGGCGAAAATGATAAGTTGGTTCTCATTACGCTTGTATCGAACCCAGATGAAACTTTCTTGGACATCAGACACAATTACCCTGTGTCCAATAGTCTGGATCCCAGAGATGTAATTGGCAATATGCTGGGAAAAACAAAGACATCAATGGGTATAACCTTGAGATTCAGAACCCAGAGAAAGTTCAGCTTCTCCTGACTGAAGCGTATATTTATATATGACCTACAGAATGGCAGTCAACAATAAATTCCTAAACAATGGAAAAAGATTAAAAAAAAAAAAAAAGATGGAAAAAGAGCTAACTGGTTTTAATACAGTGGAAATGTATGCTCAGTTCTCACAGTTAAATACTCTGTATTTAACAGAAATATGGTTCTTAGTGTGTCCACAGGACAGAAATATAGTGTGAAGTGTGAAGAAGTCAAGAAACTGACCTAACTTTTGTCCTTCTCAAGTCACAAAGGCCTAATTCTAAAGCTGGAATTGAGGATCTACAAGGTCCTAAAAAGACATATGATTTTAAGTTACTGTCCACTATCACACCAATGTTTCCTCCTTCCTCACTAGTTAGTTCTGATGCCCTGTACAAGCTATTTACCTTGTTCTCACACTTTCGGAGTAACTTCTTCTTCCCCAGGTCATAAACTCGCAGAAGCTTCCCCACACCAATCAACACCCTGCCCTGGAATGGGGCGATGGCAGCAGGGACCTCTTCCACTGGAGTCTGTGAGAAGAAAAGCAGGCAATGCAGCTATCAGAACACCAGCCACATGCTAACCGTACCCTCTTGACCCGAAATGTCTACAAGACAGTGTGTGATCACCTTTGGCTCGTTAGAGAAATAAACCACACACACAAGTCTCTATGAACAGGTCGCAGAGTGCACTGCACGTCACTCAGCAAATGGATCAGTGCCACAAGCCAAAGGAAGCCCCGAGGCCTGATAAATGTGGTCTCAGAGCCTGTGCTAATTCAACTGGTGCCACAAACAATGAAGCCTCAATGCAGAAGTGATTCCTGGTTGTGGAGGATGGGAAAGAAGTGCTAGTGCCAAGTGACATCTCAGTTGTAAGGGAGATACAACGAGTTCAGCACAAAGAAAGAACATGAGTAACTACTTCCTAGAGGACATTCCCCTGGGGAAGGGCTAGAGGAGCTACATGCATGTGCTATCCATGTGGAAGAATGGGATATTTTTCCTCTTAATTTAAAAATTGTGATAAGATACACATAAAATTTATCATTTTGAGCATTTTTTAGTATACAATTCAGTGGCATCAAACATGTTCCGAGTGTTGTGCAACCATCACCACCATCCACCCCCAGAACCTTTTCATTTTTCCAAAGGGAAAGTGTACCCATTAAATGTTAATTCTCCAGAGGTCACAAATTGCTGCCTGCTTAGTAAAACCAGTACACAAGGGGCCAATTCTGTGTGCATCTATGTCACCACTGTGGCTGGTTAGTATACAGGCTTCCTGTGAGACTCCCAGGCAGTGGAGCTTCACTGGAGCATAAAAGCCCCAGCATTTTCTGTGTGCCGCCAAAAGATGGAACATAATCAATGAGCTGGCTTCCAAAATGGTCACCAGAAGACCTGACCTACAACTTAAGCAAAAGTGGGAGGGACCAGTAGGACCTAAGATCCAGGAGAACTAATGGCTGGTTCTTACCTTGTGCAAAAACTCCAGTTTTTCCCCATTGTTCACGAGCTTGTAGGTATAGACGAAACCCCCGGCTACAGATCTGGGATTGAGAATCAGGTCTTTGGCCACGCCCACCAACACATACCAATCATCACCAGTGTTGGAAAACCTGCATACAGCCACACTGTAAACAGAGAAACAGGAGTCAGGCATTAACTATGGCCCAGAGAATTCCTGCCCTCAAAACCCTAGATGTCCGGAGCTCCTTACCTAAAAGCGGCCTCATTCTGTTCTAACTGGACAAGATCCAGCGTGTTCCCTTGAATAGGATTCATCACTCGGATCACAGAGGCCCACTGCCCATTGCCAGCTTTAGGAGCTCCAAAAATGGACTCAGGAAGGTTTTCATTGAGGAATGCTGCCGCCATCTCTGCAGCAAGCTCCCGCTCATCCTCCCCTGCTGCTTCTACCATTTCCTAAATTAAAAAACAAAATCACAAACACAAAAACAGAAGAGTTGGTATATTCAGAGGTAGGTGATGGGTGAGAAGTGGATAAGTAGCACAACAGTTCATATCCTGAGTAGCAAAGTCTGTAGGCCAAAACCAGATTTTTTCCCAAAATGAAGATTAAAGGGAAAGGTGTACAGACAAGGGGAAGAGAGAAAACCACTAAAGGGGAAACCAGGTACTTCATTTTTTAATGTCCAAAAAACCTAACATTGATTGTGGCAAATACTTGGCAAGTGGTCTCAGATACATAAAACAAAAACACCACTTTTCTACCTAACCTCCCTGATTTCCCTTGCTATGACTCCTTGTCTCATCTCTTCTAGTCGAGACATAGTTTTGCATGATGGGGCTATTTGGGGTTTTTTTTTTTTTTGCTGGGAAATGATTTCTAGAAAGAACTAGTGTTGTGGAGTATTAAACACTGTCTCCTTTGGGCCCAAATCCAGGAAACACATACACAGGCTTTTTGGGAAACTCATGGATTGATGAACTCTGTTCCAGAAGGAAAGCTGAAAACTCGATAAACCCAAGGTTCGTGTAGTAGTCCCAAGTCCCAAGAAAACTTCTAAAACCAAGGATAGGGGCAAAGGGCTCTGCTTAAAGGCCCTGAAAAGAACCTGGGTCTCTTTTAATGTATAATATACTATAGATGTATATATAGATACATATATAAAATGTGTAATATGATCAGCAATTACACAAGTTTAAACTTATCAACAAAATTTCACAGGAATGCCTTTTAACTAAACCCTAAGGTCAGTCCCATTACCTCTGCCATTTGCTGCTTCCTCTGAGCTTTTGTTGCCTCAGTGTAGGCATTGTGGTCCGTCTCAATGATGATAAGGTTGTTACTCTCAGGGTGAATGACAAATTTCCTGGGTGTGTACTGCAGTGGAAAGGCCACTTGATTGAAGACAGCACCTAGCTTCTCCAATGCTAAAATCCTATGGGGGAAAAGGCAGGGAATCAACAGATCACTCACTCAGGATTTAGAAACTCCTATCAAAATGGTCTGTGACTGGTCACACAAACGCATCGATCCCTAAAAGCTCTAACGTTGGGCATATTCCTCTCTTTGGAGAGAAACACTGAATCAGGTATTTTACAAACATCTGAATGATGAAATTAAGTGTTTAAGCATCAAAAGTTGTCATCTGCAAGAAAAAAAAATAAGTTTCACATAAAGAAAACCAAAACCCAAGCCACTGATCCTTCAGTTTTGATTCTTCTGGTCCAACCCACATAATGATCTGTCTTATAAAGGCACCCTACCACAACAAGCAGATTCAAAGTAGAGAGAAAACCTGCTCTAGGGAGACACCCAACACAGAAGGCAGCACAGATATTCCCATGTTGTCTTCCTAAGAAAATATGAGGCTAGTCAGCATCTAAGTAGAACTTAGACCACTGGTGATACCCAACAGGACTTCAGGCAGTTTTCAAATGGACTTTAATAATTAATAAGCCTTTGTGTGCCAAAGAACATCAAGAAAGTGAAAAGACAATCTACAGAATGGGATAAAATATGCGCAAATCTTATCTGATAAGGGCATTACAACTAGACTATACAAAGAACTCTTAGAATTCAGTAACAAAAAAAAAACCAATTATCCAGTTAAAAGTAAGCAAGGGATCTCAACAGTACTCCAAAGAAAAATAGCAAGAAAGCACATGCTTATCATTAAGCATCAAGAAACTGTCCATCTAAACCACCATAAGATTCCACTTCACACTTACTAGAATGGCTGGAATCAAGAAGTCAAATAAATGCATGTGGGTGAGGATGTGAAGAAACTGAAACTCATACCTTACTTGTGGAAAACAAAAACAGTGCAGCCCCTTTGGAAAGCAATCTGGCAACTCCTCAGAAAGTTAAATACAGAGTTACCACAGAATCCACCATTCCACTCTTTCAGATATATGTCAAAGAAAAATGAAAATATATGCCCCCCAAAAAACGTGCACAAGAATATCCACAGCAGCATTATTCATACGTGGAAGTAACTAGTTTTGACAGTAATTACTCTAAACACTGGTATTACCAAGAGTTCTGCTGTTAACTATTTCACACAGTGGCCTTCCCTGAAAGATTCTGTTCTGGGGAGGAAACGCTCTTCTGCTACAAAAGTGGAAAAATCTGTGGCTGTGCCCACATTTATAGGAATTCAAAAGAGAAGAAGCACCCATAAATAATGTGAATGTCCATGAATGAGGCTAGGTCTTGACTGGCAGAGATGTAGGTGGGAAGCATGCCAGGGTACAGAGTAAAAAAACCATGAGAGAAGAGACAGCAATTCTGTTGGAACAGAAGGTACATAAAGGCGTGAGGGTTAGAGAGAAAGAATAACGACTGGAAAGATCCTGAAAGGTGCTGCACAGAAATCTGGGAGTTCACCTGGTAAGTTACCCACATAACAAGAGGGTATAGTTCCTCTTGATAGGGCTCCTCTTACAAACAGTTACAACCAGGGCAAGAACACAGGTGGTGTTAAAAGATTAAAGAAGAAAAAACAAAACCCGAAACTTGAGAAAGTCAAACTGAATACAGCTTATTTTTCAAACTGAATAGCCATCTTGCAACAGAACAGTGCTCACTCTAACATCATTGTGTAAACAATAGTTATTCAACTTGCAAAAGGCCTAAACAATTTATACTGAGGTTAAAATTAGAAGATGTAACACTGCAAATGACAGGACCAAATGAGAAAAAGTTATCAGTGAACCAACGCCTGCCAGCTCTAAAACTAATCCAATAGTACTACCCTGGAAAAACAGATGGTTTAATCTCAAGGAAACTGAACCATACTGCTGAGTGTATTAGAACTTGGCCCTGAAAATCGAAACAGAAGCTACAACTCCAAAAATCAAAACTTGGCTACCAGGTACTTAAAATCCTGAGACAAACGAAGTTTCAGTTGCAACACTCTAGTGCCATGGTGAAGAGCTGGCTCTCTGCCATCGCTTCGTAACTTCTTCCAGCACTCTGGCAAAACCATAATCCCAGCCACTGGCAGAAGGGATTCCCACTGGGCTTGAACCATGGGACTCTCACCTCAGAGTATTGGTGGAGATGGCCACAATACCCTCAGGACACTGTTCAGAGGCAAAGCCAGACGCAAACTCCAGGGTCTCATAAGACAAGGGGGTGAGATGGAAACGAGACTGGTAGGAATAACTCAACCACGATCGGCTTGACATGGCCAACACCTGAGGAAAGAAAAACATTCCAACATGCTTGGGAAAAAGACAAACATGGAAAGCTAACCAAACACCCTATCCACAAATTTTAGTCTACAGAATATCCCAAGGAATTTTTGAAACCTAAGACTACCTTAAGAAAAAAGAGCACCAGAAGTGCCTAGGTGGCTCAGTTGGTTAAGTGTCCGACTCTTGATTTTGGCTCAGGTCATGATTGAAGAGCCCTGAGATCCAGCCCCAGGTCAGGTTCCACCACTGAGTGAGGAGCCTGCTTGAGATTCTCTCTCCCTCCCCATGTGTCCCTCCCTCCTCGTGCGCACGCTCCCTCTCCTCTCTAAAAAAAGAGAGGAGGAGGACTGGAGAAGAGGACTGCCTTAGTATTTGCTAAAAGCACGGGCCACAAGCTGTATGACCTAATCACTCAATCTCTCTAAGCCTCTCTAAGGCTCAATTTCCACATCAGTAAAATGCGAACACTGTAACAAGGGAGGATAGTTTCAAGAATTAAATGCAGTAACAAATAAAGAACTAGCATAACACTTGGCAACAAAAACATTCTTAGTTACAAAGGACACGATGTTTTCCAACCTCTTTCACGTTACATAGTAAACCCTGGTATTGATATAAGGTTGCTCATGGGTAGTTGTACTCTAGATAAGAGGTTTCTAGCTACCTCTCAGTCAGCTCCATTTGCCCACCCTAGAGCTGAACAGACTGATAACCTATTCCACCCATAACCAAAACATAGCTCAGTGCCATGGAAAACTCTGCATGAAGGGACCCAAGACTTCCCATAGAAAAGCTAATTAAGAGAAAGCTAGTATCAAACTAACTATGTAAGGGTGAATTACTGAAAGAAAAGCTGATGCCACTAATGTCCAAAAATGCAGCCTGCCCCCTTTCATTACTTACTGCTTCCTGGCCTTGCATCCGGACACGAAAGAGTTTCACAGGACGGGACCCCAGGTACCTAGTGCGTGTGTCAGACAGATCCCCAGTCACAGGGTCCAAGACAGTTCTCAGCAGCACACCATTCTAACAAAAAGGAAAAGAGTGGGTGAAGCCTACCGTAATGGAAGCTCCTTATATATTCTGGCTACTGCATAGAATATATAAGTTCAGAACAGGTGAAAGGAAATGACAGGGTTTAAAGAATATTCCAATAACCATATAACAACTCATTCACTCTCTCACTAAATCACTCACTCAAGTAGTTACTGAGCATTTACTAAGTAAAAAGCACTTATTTTTCACTACATATCTGTTAAAATTCTTTCTACCACGTATGTTAAACTCTTCTTTATAATTTTAAATCTTAGGACATATGCATAGTTAAGGGGTGCCTGGGTGGCTCAGTCAGTTGAACATCCGTAAGACTTAGTTTTGGCTCAGGTCATGATGTCGTGGGTCATGGATAGAGCTCTGCATCAAGCTTCATGCTCAGTGGGGAGCCTGCTTAAAGAGTCTTTCCTTCTGCCCATCCCCCAACTCATGCATGCACTCTCTCTAAAATAAGTAACCCTTAAAAACAAAACAAAACAAAAAAACATGTATAGTTAAAATAAACAAGGCCTGCTGTGGTTTCTAAATGCCATTTCTCCTAAAAAGATTAAGACTCTTGGGATGCCTGGGTGGCTCAGTCAGTTAAGCATGTGCTCAGGTCATGATCCCAGGGTCCTGGGATCAAGTCCCGCATCCGGCTCCCTGCTCAGCAGAGAGCCTGCTTCTCCCCCTGCTTGCACTCACTCGCTCTTTCTCTGACAAACATAAAATAAAAATAAAAATCTTTAGAAAAAAAAAGAAAAAAAAAGATTAAGACTCTTAAGAGAAACAGCTAACTCAGGTCTGGGGAAAGACTATTTCAGGTGAATACAGGGGCACTCTGTTGTACCAGAAGGAAGCACCCAAAGATAACAGGGTCATGTTAAAAGGACAAAGGAACTAACTTCAAAAGGGAACTCCCACCCATCTAAAATGAGGCAATTTAGCATCCAAAAACTGAAAGACCATAATAGTTTGAAGCACAGATACAAAAAAATCGTCAAGTTCATAGGTTATTAAAAAAAAATTTTTTTTATCAGTCCCCACTTGAGATTGCTGTGGCACCAACTCCTTACTGTGAAAACAGATGAACAAAGGGGAAAAAAACAAAGTATTTATCCTTTCCCTATATGAACTATCTTTTGGGGTAAGAAAATTTTGTCTTTTGAGAAAAGTTCCAGGTAATGAAATGAAGAGTGCAATAGAAAATCATCATTTCTCAATCCCTAATGACATAATGGATCTAGGCAATGGGCCTAGTAGCAATGCTACTGGGTAAAAGGCTGACAGGGAGCAGATAATTTAAAATAGATACAGACATTCTAACGCCACTAAAATAGCATAACCAGACATTACATGCCTCCTGATGTGATGTAATAGAAAGTAAAGGGCACCACTTATAAAACATTGTCTCCCACAAAATATTAAATCTGAATCTAATCAATCTCTCCACCTGTGCTATCCAATTCTATAATCAAACCACATGTGGCTAGCCAGAATCGTGATGTGCCATTAAGTATAACAACATATGAGATTTCAAAGACTTTGTTCAAAAAGAGAGAAAATAAAGTATCTTAATTTTTACACCAATTACAAATTGAAATGACATTTGAAGAATTCTGGGTTAAAGAAAACATTAAAATTAATTTCATCTGTTCCCTTTTTGTGGCTACTGGTATATTTAATTGGCACATGTGGCTTGCTCTGTATTTTAAATGGACAGCATGGTCTAGATCCACCACTACTTAATAGGAAATACAGATGATAGACAAACATTAAACACACAAGGAAAGACTGCCAAATTCAGAAGGTGGAAATTTTTCAAGACAAATGATCTGGTTTCTTAAAAAAAAAATAGGGAGGGGGTAAAAATTATTAAAAGACACATAAAGGGATAGGTCACGCAAGACGCAAACTGCAAATGACTTTCTGCAGATCCTAAGTACAACCAAAGGTAAAACATTTTTGGAAAAACAAACAAAACAAATCAAGAAAAGCCAGAACAGGAGCAAGATATCAGATATCAAAGAACTGCTGTGTTGGGCATGGTAATAAAATTGTGGCCTAAAAAGAAAACAACACGTACATCTGTTATAGCTACATTCTCAAGTATTTATAGATGAAATGACAAATCATCTTAGATTTGCTATATCATACTCCAGAAGAAAGAAATAAGGGGGAATAGATGAAACAACAATAGTATAATGTTGGTAACTAATAAGACTGGTGATGGATACAATGAGGATTGTTACATTTGACTAACTCCTGTGCAGTTTGAAAAATTTCTAAATTAGGAAATAAAATTAAAAAGCATAAAGTATCAGAGCTAGATTATTTACCCAGGGGGTTGAGCAAATAATCATTAAGGAAAATGGAAAGTATATGGTCAAAAAATACTGACTGACACTGTGATACCCTTAGGTTCCTGCTTTTCATGCGAAAAAGAGCCCCACTGCTTTGACAGTAGGGAATGTCCAGGGATCCGTTACTAAAGGAGCCCATTATACATCAAGAGGTTTTAGTTTCCAAAAGCTGCATACTCTAAGAACTGCAAAGGACTCTTGAAACCCCTCTAGTTCTGGGGCACCTGGGTGGCTAAGTGGGTTAAGCCTCTGCCTTTGGCTCAGGTCATGATCTCAGGATCCTGGGATGGAGCCCAGGGTCTCTTTGCTCAGCAGGAAGCCTGCTTCCCCCTCCCTCTGCCTACTTGTGATTTCTCTGTCAAATAAATAAAATCTTAAAAAAAAAAAAAAGAAGAAGAAACCCCTCTAGTTGTGACCCAGAGTAGTGATGACAACACATTTGTATCAAAGACTATGAAAACTTTGTCCTAGACCTGACTTGTTCTAATTAGAGCTTACAGAAACGGAACACAGAGCAGCACCGTTCACTTTTCATAAGATAGTAAACTGTAAAAGGCACAGTAAATGCCCGTATTGAACAGGTACTGCACAAAAGCTAAAGAAGGCCTGAAACCAACAATGTGAGCCTTAGATCTCTTACCTGTAACCCAATATTCAGGTATAGGAAGCCAATAGAGCCCCTCTCACCCAGCTCATCTTGCTTCTCAGTGCCACCCATTTCCACAATACACAAGGACTCAGGCTGAGCTGGGAGAGCCTGCATGCTCAGAGGCTGCAAACAGTCCTAAGGAGGAAAGAAAAAAAGAGTAAAACATGGGAAATGACCAATTTTGGAAAAATCTACCCAGAGAAATCTAACTGGAGGAATGGAGAAACAACTTTCTTGTGGACAGGGGCATCCTATATAGTAAGTTCTAAATGGGTTACTACTAGTTAAACCAAATCTTAGAATAAGCTCTGGAGCTCTGAAAAGAACCATGCTTTCCTTTCCGTAAAAGTGGGTAATCCGAAGTAAATAAGCAAAGTATACCTATTCCTGAAAGTTAACCAAAGCCCAGGGCCAGTCCCAAATCCTTTATAGCAAACAATCTTCAGTTGTTTTTTAACAAGGCTTAAGGCAAGAAAGCATTTAGTAGTCCGAGATGAGGATCTTTAAAATACTGAGGTGTGTTAGAAGCAGCCAGTGCTGACTGCAGGGACTAGCCCAGCTGATCCCAGAGAAGCCCACCAGGAGTGGGCCAGAAGCTCAGGTCCCAGTGGGAAGATCCTTGAAGTCAAGGGTAACACTCACCGACGGATCCAGAGAGATGATTCTAACAGTATTGTCCACCAGCCCCACAGCCAGGAAGCGAGACCGCTGCTCTCCAGGAGGCACATTGGCCAGACTCATGCACACTACATCTGCCGACATCTCCTTCCGCTCTGTGTACTCATTCAGCTGTCCTGACTACAGAAGTGAGAAAGAGAAAGGTGACAAACCACTCCGACTTGCCCCTAAACCCTGGGCCTGGGAAAGGAAGGAGGACTGTTAAATTCCTTTTCACTTTTTCTCACTTCTCTTACGATCATCAATGACCAAGAATTTCTCTACTTAAGGTACCAAGACTAAATACTTTAGGCTAACAGAAAGCAAAATTACTGACAAGACAATCAAAAGACAACCTAATGTCTTTGTCTTTGAAAAATTCAACATGCTGCAAATTTTTTAAAGCAAACCTAGTTCTCAGAAAATAGAAATACATAAAATTATCTGTTCAAGAGAATACTCTGGGTGAAAGAGATTTCAAATATTGAACTTAAAGACAAAGAAATCTCAACCAGAGGTACAGTTAAAATCTCAGGTTGGCCACATCCAGAAACTAAGAGCATGTAAGTATACCCAACATCCTTCCATACAGAAAAGCAAAAGAATATTTCTGAAATGGCTTCAGATTATAAAAATTAAAACTTACGGCCAATACTTGGTGGAAAAGGAGAGTGTAAAGGGCAAGAGAAGCAAATATTTCACTGCTAAGATGAGATTTCATAATTCTAGTTAGAATTAAGATATGAACTTACCCTTCCCCTCACCCCCACCCCCAACCCCACCAGGCCAGAGTGGCTTATGTATACTTTCCCTCTTGAATTTTCCTGTGAATATCATCTAGATACTGGACTCCAACTCTCATCTTTACCTCTGGACCCTAACACCAAGTCCCACAATGAATGATAAAATAACATACAGGATCCATCTCAAAATAGACCAGCTCTCCTCCTGTCAGGGCAATCACCACCTGTCGCTGGTTCACTGCACATTTTACAATCGTTTTCTTTCCAGGGGTCTTCCATTCATTGACTCGCTTGTCTGCTCGGATGTGCCGAATACCATCAGGATACACCTAAGTCAATGACCAGAAGGAAACTGGACTTTAGCAATGTGACTCACTGCTCAGCAAGACCCACATACCTAACAGATGGGTCACTCTTGTCAGAATTGGAGCCATTGCATTTGAGTTGCCATTGGGTCAATGACAAAAAGGAGTTACTAGGCCCTGTATAGGTCAACTTAAAACAAGTTCATGTTTGCAATGTCCACTTCAAAAGAGTTTTTCAAAGGTCATTAATGTCAGCACAGCAGCCTACACCACAATAAAAGGACAAAGTAAGGCGTGTAAAGTACTCTCTCTCTGGGAATCCTCACCTGCACCAAGGCATCATCTCCTAACAACGAGCAGGACAAGGTTGGGGTGGTGCCCAGGAACCCAGAGTCAGTCACTTCTTCCACAGTCTCTCCGATGGACAACACCAGTGTGGCATTCACGAAAGACACAATGATGTAGGCATCAAACTCATCTGCAAGAGGGAAGAGAAGAGGAGATGGTTAGCTAAGAACTCATTAGTTACAAAGCTAATTGAGACATACTAAGTTTTCTCTTCAGAAACCTTCCAAGGCACTTCTTCTATGTGTAGCCATCACACACACACACACACACTCATGTGGCAAACAGCACAGGATGATCCAAAAGATAACTGAAGGTCATAGCAGCCTACAGATATACTCTGCTTCCTTAAACGCCTAAATACATTGAGTAGATATACCCACCCCAATGGCTCTGAAAGCTAATTTTCCTTGAGGCATTTGCTGGAAAAACACAAGATGACAAAGCAGGGTAACCAGGCAGGAAGAAATTTTGAAGACTATAATATTTACATATACTGAAGTGAGAGCTTGTTTATTTGTGCCAGATGCAAATCACAATTCACTCTTAAACATAACCCTTAAAACCAAGAAAGGTCTCCAGCCTCTTCTAAATGCAGTTTATGTGGGATCATAAGACCTACTGAATAAAACAGATTACTCAATGAGACTATCATTCTCAGGTTCACAATGAGAATCCCAGGATGTCCCAATAGGAAGGAGATAAGAGGATTACCAGGAAGTGGGGGTGGGGTGGGGTCTGTTTATATTGTCAGTCCTTGACCTCTCTACTCTTATTATTTAAAAATGCAACTATTCAGTGGTGACAAGCAATTCTATTAGGATTTGCCTTTCTTTTAACAAAACATAGTTATGGATAAACAAACACTAGTGAGTTTCTCAAAGTAAGAGGATCTGAATACAGGCAATCCCAGAAGTTTCTCATACAGACCCCATAGTTAAAGGCCACCTATTTCCCATATATTCCATCCTACACATAAAAACAGCTTCTATGCGTCTCCCACATCCAGCACCATGTTTAGCATTATGCTTGATAAATGCTGAAGAACAGCATTACTTTTCATGAAGGACAGAGATTTCCCTATTTTACATCTGAATTTTCTTTATCAATTCCCCTTTCTGTCCCCCTTCCCTCATAAGAAATCAGGTGAACAAGGGACAGAACTACAAGTAGACAAGGTACTAAATTAAATTTTGTTTTGTTTTATTTTTTTGGAGAAGGTACTAAATTAAAGTGGCTACCTCACTCGTAGTAGAAGGAGCTATAGGGCGCTGTGTGCCTGAGCCCTTGTCCAAAGCTTAGTACCATAGAGCTGATCCGCTCCACTCCCATCAAGGACAGTTTGGATTCTGATTGCTCCAAAGGTGGTTCAGCTGAACCAAGACTATTCTACTAGTTCAGCAGAATCAGTGTTCTTCACAGAAAAAGAGGCCAACTGAAGACATATCACTAGTATAGCCTAGACTAGTACTCTGCCCTATGAGCAGAACATACTCAACTTGACAGACTATAACCAGCATTTTTAAACAGAAATACATAGAAGTAAATATAATTTATGAAATTGCTTTACACATGAAATTAATAACCCAGTAAGGGTGAGTATTACTTTCCAAACTCATACTTAATACATGCGTATACTGACTGGGAGGCTGAAAGGCAAGTATCAAAGATCTTTCCCAATGGGTATAATCCAATGGCTATATCAGGAATCCAGAATAAGGGTTCAAGTTCCAAATCATAAACACTGGAGAAATAGATAGCTAGTTTTAGATTATCTTTGTTACAACCGTTAAGATGTATCAAATGCTTTGGGGACACTTTATTAAATGGCTTCATAAGACAATACTGTTTACCACCATGTGAGTAAGGACATGGTTATCCCTGAAATGGATGACTTAATAGTTTATAACAAAACCAAAATGAATCTCCACACAATACCAAACTTGGAAGCTTTACTCCAGCTGCTTTTGAACTGGAAATTTGTAGTGTGTAAAAATAACAGAAATTGCTTAATTTTAACTATTATTATGTCCTTTTCCACACTCTCATTACTGAAACCCAATATCCTAAAAGCTGTCCCAGAGCAAATTAAAGCCAAACAACAAACTCTTAAATGGTCAGGATTTCTGGTATTTTCCTTCAGACAAGGGGAAAGGGAGAAAATTCCAGCAGAGACCATGGAAATTTTAACTAAAATGCCAGAGAATGAGGAGAGGAAGGAAGGTGGGCTGCCTGGGTCTTTACCCTCCCTTTGACCCAAGGCCCCAGACTGCTCAGATATAAAGAGCTCAGTGGACTTAAATAGCATCTTACATTCCCTGAGCAATTCAACAACCACTAGAGCTACTTTTACATCACAGATTCCCTCATAACATCCATTACTCTGTGAAGACTAACCACACTCTAACTTTCCTCTCCATTCTACAGCCAGGAGGACCTATAGCGGGCCAGTTGCTCATGTCCTAGGGAAGTTATAGGTTAAGAGTTGGAATTCAGGGGGCGCCTGGGTGGCTCAGTGGGTTAAGCCGCTGCCTTCAGCTCAGGTCATGATCTCAGGGTCCTGGGATCGAGTCCCACATTGGGCTCTCTGCTCAGCAGGGAGCCTGCTTCTCCCTCTCTCTCTGCCTGCCTCTCTTGTGATTTCTGTCAAATAAATAAATAAAATCTTAAAAAAAAAAAAAAAAAAGAGTTGGAATTCAGAACATAACCAAGCTAAATGACCATAAATAAATGCCTTGCCTTTTTCCAGAAGCTACAACTTTCATATAAAAGAACATTAGTTCAGGGGCACCTGGGTGGCTCAGTCAGGTAAGTCTCTGCTTTGGCTCAGGTCTCCCAGGGTTCTGGGATCAAGCCCCATGTCAGGTTGCCTGCTCAGCTGTGTTCTATCTTGTGCTCTTGCTCTATCTCTATCTCTCTAATAAATACAAACTTTAAAAATAAAAATCTTACCTATACACGTGTGTGTGTGTGTGTGTGTGTGTGTGTGTGTGTATGTGTATATAAAGGACATTAATTCCTACCTCAGTGAAGAATCTACCAGGGTATGAGAATGCATCTTTCTCACTTAAATAAATAAAACTTCTGAGCACTGCTAAAGCAGCCCACAGGGGAGGGAATACTTTATTCTTCTTTCTTCTGCCTTAGTATCTGAAGCTCAACATACAGCTCACTCTAAAAGGCAAAGTGAGTGACCATACAATGACTTGAGCTTCCAATATCCCATTCTCACTTTATACTTGGGACTACTTGGTGCCTGCCTTGCCTCAGCAGTCCTGATTATACTCCCCCAAAAGGCAGCTTTCTCTAGGACTTGAGTCAGTACAGCTGGAACAGATAAAACTCCAAAGGAGTGTAGGGAGTTAAGGTTTTCCTAGCTATACTTTCTTTCAGCTTAGTGAAAGACAAATTAGTCATATTTTCCACTAAGGGAAAAAATAAAGAAGGCTGATTCTTGCCTCAGACCATGTAATAGACAGGCAGATGGGCGTGCATCTCTATAATGCACAACAGCCAACTGCAAATTACCCTCTGAGAGATGCCATCCGGGCAGTCTTATTACTTTGTGCAGATCCCTCTCCCTGGGCAACTATAAGACCCCATGGTAGACCCTAGCAGTACGTACACACCTGTGGTGATCAGCACCTTCACCAGCCACCTGTGGAAGAGAAAAAAAGGCTTGGTATTGGTAGTGTGCATCACCACGTACCAGCCAAGGTTAGTAGTTGCCTGGAAGACTACAGCATGTGTGGACATGTGGGCTATTCACTCAACAGTTAACTTGGGAGTATCTGGAAAGAGAATGAACAGAGAGAACCTGACCTTTTTTTGTGGGTGATCACCCAAATTACAAGTTTCTAAAAAGTAAAATTTATCAGGATGTAAGTCTTTTCCTAGATTTTGGTATTTAGAGAAGAAAAAATTTCCACTACAAGTTCCACATGCAACATACTGCTGATCACTGACTCATTAAGCACTATCAAAAAAGTCTTTTCTGATTCTCCAACGTAACCCCATTCCCTGTCCTCTAACACACCCTAGCAACATGCCTGTGCCTTTCTTTACAGCAGAACACACAGCAGTTTTGTATACTTGTCTTCTTTTTTAGATGGCAAGTGCCCTGAGAGGAAGGATCCTATCTTAATCACTCTGAGTGCAAGGTGGAAACCCAGAAAGACTGCAGGATAATAGAACTTAACCTAAAAAACCAGCAAGAACCACAGACACCCACTACAGGGTTAGTCAAATGAACACTGAATTGGAAGTTCAGAGACTGTGCTTTCGGTTTCCATTACTTCAATATGCTATCTCGGAAAAGTCAACCTGTGTGATTTTTTGGCCTTCATCATAAAAATGAGGGGTAACCTTCTTATAAATCTAAACCTATGTTAAAGTTTAAGAAGTAGAAAATGAAACACAAAGACAGGAAGGGTATGCAATACTAGGATTATATCTCAAGGGCTCAAAAAATTCAAAGTGTAGACAATGTTTGCATCGAGCTATAATATCAACCAGCCACAAAGCTAAAGGTGAACATCAATACTGACCAGTTTCTCTATGAAGACATTAAACAAAACGAGGAAATCCTTCAAAATCAATCATCTAAAAATTATCTTCTCAGCAAAAATGAACCTACTAATTTCCTGTTTGCTGCTTCTTTTTTCTTTCTACTCATCTCAGACTTGGCTCAAATGTCCACATGAAAACAAAATCCACCACAACGTGCATTCTACTAATATGAAAAGGTTTCCCTCCTACACATTTCCCAGCTCCCATAAAATCAAACATTAGAACATCAAAATATCAGGAAGATTTCCAGCTGTTTTCTTGAAAATGCTTTGTATCCTGGCCAGGGTGCTCTTACTCAGCAGGCCCACATTCCTAAGGAAAACAAGAGGAAGATGAAGTCTAGGAATAGAAATGACCTACACCCCCAAAGAATCCAAGGGAAAATGAGAGTTAAGTTTCAGTTCTCAAATTCAATTAACCCAAGATTTTCATGCTGGCTGTTGCCCTATTATGCATTTTCACATAAATTTCAAAATTTTAGGATGAAATGGCCCATTTTTTATCCAGGAGCATGGACTCCTGTTGCCTCCATCCCCTCTTTTTCACCCACTCTAATTCCATTCAATCAATCTCAATCTGAACTTTTCTAAAGCACAACTACGCCCACTAAGCAGGACTAATAAGCCTCATCAAATCTCTTAATACCCAGAACAACACCTTCAACTTCACCGTGGTTTCAGCACAACAGAAGAAAAACACTGAAGAAAAATGAAGAAGTGAAAACTTTCTCTCACACCACACCTCTTACACAGATGGAACGAGTACCGTCAAGATGAATACAGTACCCTTACTTGTGCGTACAAAAGGGTGAAGGCATCCTGATTCAGAGTCTGAGAAACATGATTTCAAGCCAGAAAATGTTTCTAGTATATTGCTAAAAAAAGCAATATAGAAATATTATGAATGCAGACACCTAAGCCTTCTATCGTCAATGTCACCCAGACCCCACTTTCTGACTATTGGGAATGGGCTGCTTACCTTCAATGTGCCGACGCACTGTCCAGACAGCATTGGGGTTACCGGGTAACTCAGAGACAGCCATTTCTGATACCTGACAGGATAGGAGACAAACCACAGATCCAGTGAGCACAGAACTTAGCTCCTTGCTTAAAATACACTAGATAATAGGATTCTGAAAAGGCAGTGTTTACACTGCATGTTGGATTAAAAGAGTGGAACCAGGGCACCTGGGTGGCTCAGTCGGTAGAGCATGTGACTCCTGATCTTGGGATTGTAAGTTCAAGCCCCATGTTGGGTTGTAGAAATTACTTATTTTTTTTTTTTAAGATTTTTAAAATTTATTTGACAGAGAGAGAGATCACAAGTAGGCAGAGAGGTAGGCAAAGGGGGAGGGGAGGAAGCAGGACCCCACTGAGCAGAGAGCCCAATGTGGGGCTCAATCCCAGGACCCTGGGAACATGACCTGAGCCGAAGGCAGAGGCTTAACCCATTGAGCCACCCAGACGCCCAGGATTACTTAAAAATAGGGGGGAAAAAACCTTTTTTTACAAAGAGAATGGAATCATTTTATTAAAAAAAGAAAAAAAAAAAAGCTGAGAACCAAAAAGGGCTGGAAATATAGGCAATCCCCCTAACAAACTTAGCAAAAAGTGATGGAATATTTAGGATAGCTGTTGCATCAAAAACTATGCAATTTCTTTCAGTATGACATGCCTGTATCTTCCGCAAGAGAACACATAGAATCAAACAGGCCATGATCCAAGTTAGCATCCCATTTCTTCCCTAGCTCCCTTAAGGCCAAATCCCATCTCTCTTCAAGGACCAATTCAAATGCTACATCCTTTAGGAAAAAACCTTCCCTTATCCTCTTGTGAGGCAGTCCACTCTCCCTCCTATAAGCTCTCAAAGAAATCACCGCCTCCTAGGGCATTTATCTAAAAAGTGATTTCAGGAATTGTTCTATCCTTCCTACTAGATTTTATGCTCCTTAAGGTTAGAGTCAAGAATCCTCTGAATATCCTATAGGCTCTCAAACATGAGAGGAAATGAAATATTTGAGATGAACTAACAATAACCTAGAAGGGAAAACTAAGTGTAGGTTACACATGAACTCACGATACAATCCCTGTATTTTTTCTGTAAATACAAAAACCATTCCAAAATAAAAATGTTACTATTTTTAAATGACCCAGAAATGATTTACTTAATATATTGTACCATGTAACCACATCTTATAGAGAGAACTCACGTATACCCATTAAAGGCAGTAACCTTTTTTTTTTTTTAACTCAACTAATAAAATAATAGGAATACCTTATCATGGAACAGGAGAACTGAGTAAAACTTCATCACCAATAAAACCTAAGTGTTAGGAGCGCTATACTCTGTACCAAATGCAACATGTGACAGTGACCCCGCTCAAAAGAGACCATAATCTAGCTTAACAACAAGGTTCAACAAATAAATATGGAGCAACAAGTAATGTTTAACAATTTCAAAATATTTTTCTGTGTAACAGAGATCTTTTGTAGACCTGGAAAAAAGTGGAGGGGGTGGAAGACTCGAAAACAACAATTCTTAATTGGATCCTTTATCTCTTACACTGTACACAGAATTTTCTGTTAATGCACAAATGCACTTCTGGTGGAGAATTTCGCTTTTGTCAAATGCTGGATGGTATCTGATGAGTAATCAAAAACTGTTAGTATATACTGGATTTAAGTCATTAAAAATTTACTAGCCTGATGAGTATTTTGACAGAGCCAAAAAATTTTCAAATACCCTGAAACAGCAATATTAATAGCTAGCATAAATTAAACAGATACTCTATGCCAGACTTTGAGCTAAGTGCTTCTCACGCATTCTCTCACTTAATTCACACAACAATCTTTTTTTTTTTTTTTTTTTTTTATTTATTTGACAGAGAGAGAGATCATAAGTAGGCAGAGAGGCAGGCAGAGAGAGTGAGAGGGAAGCAGGCTCCCTGCCGAGCAAAGAGCCCAATGTGGGACTCGATCCCAGGACCCTGAGATCATGACCTGAGCCGAAGGCAGCAGCTTAAACCACTGAGCCACCCAGGCGCCCCTCACACAACAATCTTTAAAACAGATACTATTATTAAGCTCATTTTACAGAAGAGATGAAACAAAAGCTTAGTAATAGCTACTAAGTGGTAGAGCCAGAATTCAAAACCAAGGTCAGTCATCTTGTCTGTATTCCAATAAAAATTTACAAACACAGGCAGTGGGTCACTGAGAGCTTATAGCGTGCCAACCCCCAGCTCTAAAGCACATTGCCATAAGAAGCTTTATTTTGCTCTTAACAGAATCAACCCTAGGGAACTTGCTAAAAAAAAGGATCAACTCTAGAACCAAGAGGATGTGGGATTTGAGTGTCCATGTCACTTAAAAAGATCCAGCAATAAAGAATTAAATAAATTCTGATCTATCCACTACAGTGGAATATTACAGAAACATTAGGGGCGCCTGGGTGGCTCAGTGGGTTAATGCCTCTGCCTTCGGCTCAGGTCATGATCCCAGGGTCGTGGAATTGAGCCCCGCATTGAGCTCTCTGCTCAGCGGGGAGCCTGCTTCCCCCTCTCTCTGCCTGTCAAATAAATAAATAAAATCTTAAAAAAAATTTAAAAAGAATACAACATAAAAAAATAAACTTAATAAAATAAAATATACAGTATTAATATAGTTACAAACACATAAATACCTAAAAACTTTGAATACAGACCAAGATTAGAAGAAAACAGAATAAAACGCTCCATGCAGATTTCCTCCATGTTTTAGCTGGTGAACGTGGAGCCAGTAGGGGTTATTTCACCCCCTTTCAACCCCATTTGCCAATTTTTAAAAATGTGTCTCTTGTATTAACATGATAACGATTAGGAAATTTAAACTTTGTTACAGAAAAAGAGTAGAAAGAAAAACATTTTTTCTTTCACAGAAACATTAATCACTTATCTCATCAGAATAAAGCCATAAGCCGCTTTTTCAATGCTTCTCTCCAAACCCTGCAGATAATCTAAATAAAAATGCCCAGCTTACCTCAAGTCCATGCCTTAGGACTCTCAGAGATGATCGGGGTCCCCTACCACAGGCCACATAGAGCTGTGGTGTGTCTTCATTGGCCAGATCAGCTATCTGAACAGAGAAAAAGGCAAAAAAAAAAAGCCTACTTGTACCAAGTTTTCAAAACTAAACCTGATTTTCTCGGGGGACAAAGTACTTGTTAGTTTACTAAGATTATATATTGGCTACAAGCCATGGTAGCATTATGGGGAAAACCCTCGTGTTCCAAAAAGCAAATCAGTTTGAAGCAACAAACTTTACTAACAAAAAAAGGCTTGTATCAGTTTTTCAGTTAGCAAATTATTTTTGTACAGCGAGTAAAATGACTGTTATACAGCCTTGAACTGAAATTTAGTATTTCCTTTCAACTAAAAATATAAACTACAGTATTATTACAGTATCAGTGACTGTCACCAATAAAAATGACTATTCATATAACATTAAAATTTATATACCTCCAATTATTCCTCTCATCACTACTTCAAAATTACATTCAATAGATCTGCTAGACTACACATTATCAAAGTTGCCTTATCAACAGATACTCCTACAATGTAACTAACTAACCACTGGGTAACTACACCTGACCAAGCACCAAATGGGGAAGACATGTGTTATGTTGGTATCCCAGACATCTAGCTGCTTTCCAGTACATTTCTTGGTCAATAATGAGTCCAACCATTTGTACTATAGTTTTGTCAAACAGGTCAGTTCAAGTGAAAATTCTTAACTGTAAGATAATACAGCTTACGGTAACACGGACAAATGTGTGTTGAGTGCATACAGCCTTCACAATGATCTCTTGTTTAAAAAAAAATTAACTCACCTATTTCAAATGCACCATCTTGTTATTTAAAGCCTTGATAAAGAAGCACATCAATTACTTTTTCATAACTGAAAAAATACCTTGTTATCTTGGTTTATGTTTATTACTACATGCATTTAAAAATATTATTCAGACATAACATCTTAAAAAAAAAAACCAAAAGGAGCGCCTGGGTGGTTCAGGCTGACTCCTGATTTTTGCTCAGGTCATGATCTCAGGGTTATAAGACTGAGCCCCACATCAGGCTCCAAACTGTGCAGAGTCAGCTTGAAAGTCTCTCTCTCCCTTTGCCCCCTCCCCTGCTCACATGTGCATGCACACATGCACGTGCTTTCTCTCTAAATAAATAAAAATTTTAGAAATAAATAAATATGAAAATATTATTCAGAGAAGAAATCCAGTTGCCTCACCAGGCTAGTAAAGACACCATGGCACAGGGGCACCTGGGTGGCTCAGTGGGTTAAAGCCTCTGCCTTCAGGTCAGGTCATGATCCCAGGGTCCTGGGATCGAGCCCCGCATCGGGCTCTCTGCTCAGCAGGGAGCCTGCTTCCTCCCTTCTCTCTCTCTCCCTGCCTCTCTGCCTACTTGTGATCTGTCAAATAAATAAGTAAAATCTTAAAAAAAAAAAAAAAAAGACACCATGGTACAAAAAATACTCAGCCCCGCTACAGATACCTGAAATTTCTGTTAATTTTATCCTTTATCTACAAACCTCTCTCCATTAAAAGTGTGATCAACTAGACAGGGGCTGATGCCTAATGGTCACTCAAACCCCAGCAATCCAGGATACAAACGCATGGCAAAATTCCTGCTACAGCTGAGTGTCACCAGCAGGGCACAGTCCCCATCCTGGCTACCTTGGGTTCCTCCCTGAGAATGTATTTTAAAAAGCTGTTCCTGGGGCACCTGGGTGGCTCAGTGGGTTAGGCCTCTGCCTTCGGCTCAGGTCATGATCCCAGAGTCCTGGGATCAAGCCCCACATTAGGCTTTCTGCTCAGTGGGGAGCCTGCTTCCCTTCTTCTCTCTCTGGCTGCCTCTCTGCCTACCTGTGATCTCTGTCTGTCAAATAAATAGATAAAATCTTTAAAAAAAAAAACAAACAAACAAAAAAAAAGCTGTTCCTGACTGATCCCAATGTCTCTGGAGAATTGTAAGAAACGGTGTGTTAAAATAAGGTAGAGGTGCTCCTTGACTATAAATATTCATAACTATTAAGCGCTAAAAGATCAATTTCAGAACACTATAAAGTACACGAGCCAATTTATATTAAAAAGAAAGAGGTGAGGCACCTGGCTGGCTCAGTGGGTTAAGGGTCAGACTCGGTTTCAGAACATGGTCTCAAGATCTTGAGATCAAGCTCTGCATCAGAGAGCTCTGTGCTGGGCCTGGAGCCTGCAAGAGATTCTCTCTCTCCCTCTCCCCTCACCCAACCCCCTGCACACTCTCTAAAAAATAATAAAAAGAAAAAAAAGAAACATATAACACACACAAACACACACGTCCACTGACAGATCCAACAAAAATGCCTGTAAGCAAACACAAGAAGTTGTTAATAGCAGGATCCTCAGTGGATAGAAAGTTGAAAATAAGATTGGGAGTAGGAATTTTACCATTTACCTTCTGTATGGTGTAGAATTTTTATATTGCACACAAGTTATAGAGTTAAAAAAAAAATCTAAGGATTGATGGAGTGGTTTTTAGTTCTCCACTTTTCACCTTTAACTGCTTCACCTTTACACTCTGGTGATTTCTACAGATACGCTGATGAACCTCATTCTTAGGCTACATCTAAATTTAACTGCAGTTAAAACTTTCCACTCATTCAGATACAAAAACATTTGCCTGCTACTGCTCATTGTGAAAGTGACTGGAAAGACCCACACCTGGCAAAACAAAATGGGAGATAGGCTGTCCAATTCATCAACCAGCACAAGGTTTTTGAGTGGTCTTGGTTGGAAGAAGAATGTGTCTCCTTCTTCCAGAGGCATGGCAGATGAAAACTCAGGTTCTTCATCATCATCTCCGAGATGTGCAATTTGATATAAGTAACTGGGGAGAAGCACAGAAAAATTTAATTAAGCACCTTCTGCCTAAAGATTATGTTTACCATAAACACAATGCTCAGAAAGCACTTTCCAAAGATCTAATCAAAATTCTAACATGCAGTATTGAGTCAGCGTCTATACTTCCAAATCTGTTTATCTGAGTGCGGTCTTCTTTCTTAGAACAGAATGGGATGAAAAAATTAAGACTACTGAATTCAGGGGTCATGTGACTGGCTCAATCGATAGAAGATGCAACTCGTGACCTCAGAGTTTTGAGTTCAAGCCCCATGTTAGGCACAGATCACTTTAAAAAAAAAAAAAGACTACTGATTTCAGATTGGTACAGTAAAGAACCTTAGCACCACAGTGTTTAAAAGCACCTGGCTTCCACTAGAGTACCTAGGTTTGAATCCCAGCTCTGCCCCTTAACGACCTACATATTATTAATCTGTATGTGCATCACTTGTATCAATTTATAAAAATAAATAGTACCTTCCCATAGAATACAGTGAGTATGTAGAACTGAGTATGCATGGAACCTAGTGAGACCAGTGTTTGTCAAATAAAATGAAATAAACAAAATCCAAAAAAAAAAAAAAAAATCCCAATTACACTTTAGGGAATTGGGTCACAGAGAAATTTGTGAAATTTGTAAATCTGTGACAGAAATTTGATCAGACACTAAAGTCCCTAAAATAAAATGACATAAATGAAATCCAAATAAAATCTACAACCATTTCCTATTTTAACCAAACCCAGGCCAAGTCTAACAGAAAATAAGAACTGGTGGTCACTTTGCAGTAACATGCAAATATCACAGTATCATTCCCCCAAACACTCCCCATACAGACATTACAATTACAGTATCATTCCCCGAAACAAAACATAAACATATCAAAGGTAATAAGCAACACAATCATTCTGTCCTTCTCCTGTCTGTAATCTGGCTAATAATACTTAGTGAAATGATTTACCAAAGAAAGAAAAAAAAAAAGAGGTAAAGGAACTTTAAGAGTAGATAATCTAGGACAATATACCATCATCAGCTGAGTATGCACTTAGCTTTTGGAAAGCTCAATTTAAAAAAGAAACACCAAATCACTGGTCACGTTAACCCTTTAAGTAATAGACCAGGACCTTTAATATACAGCACTTTAAACAACTGTAAGTTTAGCTTTTTAGAAGCAGAATAAAATGACTAAATCAACATCTGAAATACATAGCTATTCAAGAAATATTTACAAATAAACCTCAACATTTAACACTTTTGGTAAACACATCAGATTCTATGCTAAATTACAAAAAAAGGAAACAGATTACCCTTCAACAATGTATAAAAGCACTGAAAATGTAAGATACACATATAATAAGTTAATAGGTATAAATTCCTCACTCAGACAAGAGGTGTACACACAGATGATAAAGTCCACCTGACAAAAAATACCTTCAGTATCTACTAACTGCCAGATAACCAAAAGGATGCTAGGCTCACTACCTCCCATCAGAGGGAAGGTTGGTTAAATCTTTTAAGTTTCTGTGACTACGGTGTTGTGGTTCAGAGCAGAACTTTGGAACCAGATGGTCTGGGACTTAGGTGTCTGATCAAATTTCTTCCACAAATTCTCTGTGACCCAATTCCCTAAAGTGTAAATGAGGTAAGGGCACTGTCTCACTGAGAATGTTATGCATTGATATTATGTTATTTGCAGCGCTTAGAACAGTGCTTGGAACACAGTAAATACTAAATGCTAAATGTCTGATAAATAGGCTGCTTTATGATTGAGTTAACACCCACAGTACATGTTCCTGAGGACCCAAATCAGCACTTTTTTTTTGTTTTTTATTTTATTTTATTTTATTTTATTTTATTTTATTTTATTTATGTGACAGAGAGACAGAGAGCGATCACAAGTAGGCAGAGAGAGGAGGAAGCAGGCTTCATGCTGAGCAGAGAGCCCGATGTGGGCCTGGATCCCAGGACCCTGAGATCACGACCCGAGCCAAAGGCAGAGGCTTAACCCACTGAGCCACCCAGGCACCCCCTGTTTGTTTTTTTAAAGATTTTATTTATTTATTTGACAGAGAGAGAGAGATCACAAATAGGCAGAGAGTCAGGCAGAAATTGAGGGGGAAGCAGGCTCTCCGCTCAGCAGAGAGCCCGATGCGGGGCTTGATCCCAGGACCCTGAGATCATGACCCGAGCCGAAGGCAGTGGCTTAATCCACTGAGCCACCCAGGTGCCCCTAAATCAGCACGTTTTAAGTGCTCCAGACTTCAGCTTCAGTTCACCAACAATGGATAATTTTTCACAAGCTCAAACCCATCCCAGCCTGATAAATACCTGCCTGTATACTTGAGTCTTTCTACTCTCTGCCCCAAGAGATAAATTTCAAACCAGAAAGTTTTGGGAAATGAGTAAAAGAGCAAATAATAAAATCACCCATAATCCTAGCAGTATCCCAGAATACTCACATTAACATTTCACTGGATCCACTTCCAGTATTTTTATTTTCTAGTTTTTGTATGTAATTTTATTTTAAAGAACTGCATCATTCTATAAAAAGTTACTTTTTAAATAAGCAGTGTATCTTAAAATATTTTTTGTATCAGTATGTTTCACTTAAAATTTCTATTTATTATGGAAATTTTTAAACACATACATAAGAGAGAATAGTATAATTAATGAACCCATATGTGCCCACTGCTCAGCTTCAACAATGGTCAAACCATGACCAGTCTTATTTTATTTCCCATTTCTCCAAAATAATATTAATTTCTTGATATTTTCAAATAGTATTCAAATTTTACCACTGTCTGATTTTATCACTTCTTAAAGATTTGAGAAAGCCTACACACACACAAGGGAGGGGAACAGAGGGAGTGGGAGAGTGTCTTTTTTTTTTTTAAGGTTTTATTTGAGACAGAGAGAGAACAGCGAGAGGAAGAACAAGCAGGGGAGAGGGAGCCCAATGGAGGACTCAGTTGCAGGACCTGGGATCATGACCTAAGCCAAAGGCAGACATTTAGCCAACTGAGCCACCCAGGTGCCCAGGGAAGACAATCTTAAGCAGACTCCACACTGCGTGTGGAGCCTGGTACAGGGCTCAAACTCACCGCCTTGAGATGATGACCTGAGCTAAAACCAAGTCAGATGCTTAACTGACTATGTCCTGCCTGTCTCAATATTTTTTTTTTTAAGATTTTATTTATTAGACAGACAGAAATTACAAGTAGGCAGAGAGGCAGGCAGAGAGAGAGGAGGAAGCAGGCTCCCTGCTGAGCAGAGAGCCCGATGTGGGGCTCAATCCCAGGATCCTGGGATCATGACCTGAGCCGAAGGCAGAGGTTTTAACCCGCTGAGCCACCCAGGAGCCCCCTGTCTCAATATTTTTATAAAGTTGATTTGTTTAGATCAGGATCTAAACAAACCCATACACTGCATTTAGTATACAGAAAACATTTTTAGTGGCAGCATATCTTATGACCATGCCCAATACTGATGGGATATTTAGTTTGTACTTTTGCATTCACAAATAGCGCTATAGTGAATATCGTGGGTGCATCTTTGTGTGTTAATCAAATATAGCCAGAGCTTAAATTCGTAAGTGCAGGAGGAAATTCTGATAAAGTCAGTAAGGATGAGTAACAGGCATGTCTAAGAAAGGAAAAACAGTTGGATAAAGGCAGAAATGGGACAGAATTCTAGAATCCTAGACACGACTTCATTTTAATCATGAGGAAACAGCATTAGTTAAGTGACTGCAGAGACTTCAGCAAATACTGACAAGACCTAAACTAAAAATAAAAGGCAAGACCAAGTCGGGGCACCTGGGTGGCTCAGTGGGTTAAAGCCTCTGCCTTCGGCTCAGGTCATGATCCCAGAGTCCTGGGATCGAGCCCCACATCAGGCTCTCTGCTCTGCAGGGAGCCTGCTTCCTCCTCTCTCTCTGCCTGCCTCTCTGCCTAGTTGTGATTTCTCTCTGTCAAATAAATAAAAAATATTTAAAAAAAAAAAATGATCTTTAAAAGGCAAGACCAAGTCACTGAGTAATTTGGAGACTTAGATATTGGTCTTAAATTCAAGGCTAGAGTTCAGACTATCCATTTGGTAATAAAACGTCGTCAAAGTGGGGCGCCTGGGTGGCTCAGTGGGTTAAAGCCTCATGATCTCAGGGTCCTGGGATCGAGCCCCACATCGGGCTCTCTGCTCAGCAGGGAGCCTGCTTTCCCTCCTTTCTCTCTGCCTGCCTCTCTGCCTACTTGTGATCTCTGTCAAATAAATAAATAAAACCTTTAAAAAAAAAAAAAGTCATCAAAGATTTTAACACAGGGATAACGGAAAGGATTTCATCAAGGTTGTGTCCTAGCTGCTTAACGAGTTTTACAGGAAAAGAATGAAATGTAGTAAGAAAACTAGGGAAGTAGTTTTAGACTAGCACTATAAAAAAAAGGAATAAAGAAGTAAAAAGAAAAGTTAACACTCAAACGAAAGTGGTTTTTTGTCCACAAAAACTGAGATGTTAAATTCAAGTTGCTAGGACTCACCCATTAGCCATTAACAGAAGTACCGAGGTTGGGAAGGTTAGTGACATGGCCAGGCAGCTGTGGGTACTGATAAGCTTCAACTTTAGATTTGTACAAGTGAAGCCTTGGTAGAACATGAAAGTAGTTTCACAAATATTCAATAAAATGTCCGGCAAGAAGCTCAGGAAAGATCACTTTTGAAGCTACTTTTGCAGCTACCTGAAGATAGTGACTAAAGTCACTGAAGTAGAGTAAATAACCAAGAAAAACAATGTAAAGGGGAAAGGAGGGCAAAACCTTTGAAGAAACTAGAACATTCTTTTGGAAAACTCTATGGCCTGAGAGCCACATCTCCCTCCTGCCAACTTTTAGAGTAACGAGGGTGAACTAGGGTAATAAAAGGATTACTCACTGGTTTCCAAATTCTGATGCTACAAAAAGGAAGCCTGTTTTAAGCACACACATGGCAGCAGCAACGGGCACAGTATCAAAATACTTTAGCCGTATCTCAGTAACCTGCAGGGGGGAAAAAAAAAGATTCTACCATGTAGGCAAGTGAAGCTAGGCCACAGAAGGTAGCCCAGTATTGTAAGACAGCAGAAGCAGAATAACAAATATTGTCCTCAGTATCTAAACCCAGGATTACCAAACGAAAACCCAAGACCAGCCTAATTTGTTTATGTACTTCCTATAGCTGCTTCTGTGCCATAATGGCAGAGTTGTATAGTTGAGACAGAGAGTATATTGCCCATAAAAGCTGCAAATGTTCATTACTGGGCCTTTACAAAAAAATTTGCCAACTCCTGAGCTAAACAGGTATCTAAAAAATTGCTCAGTTGTTCACAGAGCTCCTCCACAGGATGAAAACAGTAACAGATCATGTGTATTACCAGTTTTCAGTAGACATCAAGAGCTTTTTCTTGCTACTCACTAGAAGTGGCATTACTCAGTCCTATACATGAGACTACCAGACAAGGAACCAGAGAAAACCTACATTTCTATACCAGTTGCACATATAAAAAGTTTTAACACCTTAGACAATCACTTTTTAAGATATTATTTGCATTTTATTAACTTGTAAAGTATTAACTGTCCTATCTCAGAGTAGTTCTGAAGAAAAGATGGTTTATAAAACCACTCTGTAAACCTTAAATGTACACGTAAGTACCACTTTTTGAATTAAGATTATTTAAGTATATCAAAACTAGAATACCATAGGACATTTTATCAAACCAGACTAACCTAACAAAAGTGTTTCTTCATGTTTTTTCCCTCTCCATCCACAGTCTGCTTACCATATCTTCATCTGTCTCCAAAGTGATCTTGAAGATATCTCCCTGCTCAGTTTGGGCCAAAAAGAAGAACATCGATTTGGTCTTATGGGTGGCAGAGCAGACAAAAATCATTCCTCTTTCAGGATCATCCAGGTCATTCTAGCAAAGTCAAATATAGAACCAACAACTTAGAAATGAGTACTTCTTATTTAGGGAATCCAGCACCTTACCAATAGGGATCGTACAGGTCACCCACCCAAGGCCTAGAAATAACCCCACAGTCCTTTATAAGTTTTGACCCAGAGAAGCCTGTTGGCCAAAATATAAAATGCGGTAGCCAAAATTCTTGTTTACTATAACTATGTGACAAAGCCTGTGTATAAAAAAACAGCCACAGGGCACCTGGGTGGCTCAGTTGGTTAAGCAACTCCCTTCGGCATAGCTCATGATCTCAGGGTCCTGGGACTGGTTTTCTGCCAGTCAGGCTTTCTGCCCAGCAGGGAGCCTACTTCTCCCTTTCCCTCTGCCTGCCACTCTGCCTGCTTGTGCATGCACTCTCCCTAATAAATAAATAGAATCTTTAAAAAAAAAAAAAAAAAGCCACGATTTTACTCTACATTCTGATCCAATGAGTAAGGAAAAAACTTTCTTCAGACAAAAATGTCAAAGATATGAAATTTAAAGAGCCATCATTTCAGACTATGAAGAAAGTCTTACATGTCCATGATACTACCATCCAAACTATCCTTCATTAGCCTTGTTCCACATCATCTTAACTCCTACAAGGCAACTCTTTGACAAATGTTCCCAACATTTTGTATTTCTCCCACTGAGTTAGTTCTTCGAGGGCAAACACGTTTTATACTTTTTTATAATCCCAAAACCAAGTACAATGCACAGCAGTTAGGTGCTCAGTAAATGTCTGATGAGCCAAACTGAACTTCCCACCCCTTACCAAGAATTTAACTTGACAGATTTTTTCTCAGATTTCCTAAAATTCATGGACTCTTATCTGGATATCATATATTAGATCAACTAAGTAAGACCTATAAGGTTCAACCCCAGAACCTATAAGTTAATATTAAAAAGATATAAAACGAGGGGTGAAAGGAGAGACTGAGGAAGCAGAGATTAAACGGGATTAGCTGAAGCTGGATATACAGTTCATTATATTCTACTTTGCATATCCTTAATAATTTCCACAGTACATTGTTAAGATTAAAATTGATAAAACACCACTTTTAATCACCAATGTAGGAACTGAACTGAGAGGAAATGCATTGTGTGAAAAGATGTTAGGGAAAAGAATATTTACCACCTCAAAATTCACCACCTACTTCCACACCAATTACAAAAAGGAAAAAGTACCTTCACAATTAGGCAGCACAGGCAGATACTACCTTAACAATTTATCATCACCAAGTCAAACCAACATTCTGTACCCCTAATGTGATAGAATTGGAACTATGCCACTCCTTCTGTAATGATTCTATCAAAAAATATTAACATGGATACAATCATATGGAAAAATATGATGGGACAAACTTCAAGAAAATTAGCCCTCACTCAAAAAAAAGTCAATATAAGACCAAAAGCAAACAAAGGTGAGACAAAATATTCTAAAAGGGCAGTAAAAGTAGGTAAAAGGGTACTTTTGAGGACAATGAGAGAAATTGGTATATGAACTGTACATAAGATAACTGTATTACACAAAACAGTATATTTCTTGCACATGATATTGGTAGTGTGGTTACACAGCAGGAAAATTTCTTTTTAGGAGCTACATCTTAGGAGATTCTTAGAATGTCATGATGACTGCAACTTATTTCCAAAAGGTTTGTCTAAAAATGTATACAGATATATCGTAAGAAAACCACCCAAAGGATGCTTGGGTGGCTCAGTCAGTTAAGCGTCTGCCTTCAGCTCAGGTCATGATCCCAGGGTCCTGGGATCAAGTTCCACATTGGGCTTCTTGCTCAGCAGGGATGAGCAGGGAGCCTGCTTCTTCATCTTCCTGCAGCTCCCCTCTGCTTGTGTGCTCTCTGTCTCCCCCAACCACTGACAAATTAAATCTTTGAAAAAAAGGAACAAAACCCAAATGCAGTAAAACATTAAATTGGTGCACCTTTTTTTGTATATAAAAGACAAATAGGAATTCATTTTTCTATTCTTTAAAATTTCCTGTACATTGGAATGGAGGCAAAAAAGACAAAACAGTAGAAAACAATCTATCTCCAATAAATATGTCTGGCTTCTTCAAACTAGAAGCGCAGGAATTTCAAACTGATCATCCACAGAATCTTCTGAAATGGAAACCATGTTTAATTCCTTTTCTCAAAAAATTTGTTTTGCTTTCACTAAAATACCAGCTTCACCGAGACGCCTGGGTGGCTCAGTGGGTTAAGCCTCTGCCTTCGGCTCGTGTCATGATCTCAGGGTCCTGGGATCGAGCCCGGTACTGGGCTCTCTGCTCAGCAGGGAGTTTTGCTTCCCCCCCACCCCACCCCGGCCTGCCTCTCTACTTGTGATCTGTCATCTAAATAAAATCCTTAAAAAAAAAGTTTTATTACAAACAACATTTACAAAGTAAAATCTCACAACAAATAAACTAAGAGGCTATGCTGTAATTACAAAAAATAAATTAACTTCACAAACACAAGTATCTTTTCTTATGGCAAAGATTTTTACCCGTCTCCTGGGAATTGGACAGCGGATATCTGGTTGGTCACCGAAGTTCTTGTAAGTGATATAGTTTTCAGAGCAGATTAATACTCCACTTGGACCATCTGACCCTCCGGGAACTACAAAAAAAAAAAAACAAACAGAACTTAGCAATGATAGAATGTAGTATGAATTATGATTTAGCTTTCAATTCCTTCTCTCCTTCAGCACAACCTGGATGAAGGTGTAAGTGCCCGAGACTAAGAAATACTCAAAGTGTTTCTTTTCCCTGATACTAGCATAAGACAAGGATGGAGTGTAGTTTGGGTAGCCTTAGCCTGTGCAGGTACCTGATGCCGCATCTAAAATTTCTAGCTGAATCAAAACTCAGTTCTCATCTTTAGCCCTATAACCCAACTGTGTATTGGACACTTTTACAAGGATACTCCACAAGCAGCTTAAAAATACACTGTATTGGGGTGCCTGGGAGGCTCAGTGGGTTAAAGCCTCTGCCTTCAGCTCAGGTCATGATCCCAGGGTCCTGGGATCGAGCCCTGCATCGGGCTCTCCGCTCAGTGGGGAGCCTGCTTCCTCCTCTGTCTCTGCCTGACTCTCTGCCTCCTTGTCTGTCAAGTAAGTAAATAAAATCTTAAAAAATAAATAAATAGACTCCATGCTTTAAAAAAAAAAAAATACACTGTATTCATAAACAAACTCAAGTTCCTTCCCAAATCTTTTCAACCTCCTGAGTCCTCCATCTCAGAGAACACCACTATCAGTCAACAGACCAAACCAGAAACTTGGGTGTCCCTCTTCAAGTCTCTGTCCCCTCACAGCTCCACTGAGTCTACCTTCTTAGCAGTGCTCATGCTGCCAATCCCCTGGGTTAGTAAAACAGCTGCCCAATCTGGCTTACATTCTTATCCTCCACTTAATTAGCCAAAATGTAAAGAAGTGATGTTTCCAAAATATTCATCTTTAACAGATTATTCACTGCTTAAAATCCTTCAGTCACATCAACAAAAAATAAGTTAAATAAAACCCTTCAGTAGCTACCTTCCCACCACAGCCCTTTATAGTGCTATTGATCCATGAGCTCCCAAAAGTTCTTTGAACAAACAATGTTCTTTCTTTGCACATGAGCCTTTGTGCATCTTGCTCTCCTTGTCCACAACAGAAACTCCTTCCTCCAACCCCTTCCATACCTAAATAACTAGTCCTCCAGTCTCGGCACAGAGCTCTTCTCCAGAAAGATTTCTCTAACATATTCCTTTCTTTCCCTAGGTTAGAGACCTCTCCTCTAACCTGTCATGGCATTTGACACACTCTCTGGCAATTTTTTTGTTGCGTGGACAAATTCATCACCAGACTCAACCTTGCATAAAAGGAGACACCACACATAATTCTTCACCCAGGAGACTGACTCTGCACATACTGACTGTAGAGGCTCAATAAAAAATCGGTGAACAGGGCGCCTGGGTGGCTCAGTGGGTTGAGCCTCTGCCTTCGGCTCAGGTCATGATCTCAGGGTCCTGGGATGGAGCCCGCATCAGGCTCTCTGCTCAGCAGGGAGTCTGCGCCCCCATCTCTGCCTGCTTCTCTGCCTACTTGTGATCTCTCTGTTAAATACATAAATAAAATCTTTAAAAAAAAAACTGGTAAACAAATGAAGACCTGTCAGCAAAATGTATGGTAACGTTTCAGCAAATAATGAGATGTGTAATCTATTTTCCAAGGTTCTTCTGTTTAATACATGGCCTCTTTAATTAAGACTTAATGCTCACAGACAAGTGCTATCTTATTCTCCAAAATCTTCCCCCAACAGGGCATATTTCACTTTAGACATCAAGTGCAAATGACTTAACACAAAAAGGACTAGATCACTGTCTTCCCCAAGACAGTGGGGAAGAAACTTACAGACCACAAATATACATGTCCCAGTTAGTCTTTTAATATAATAAATTAAACTGATACTGACTTTCTTTTTCAAGGTTTCGTTTTCTATGTAATCTCTCAGCTCAACGTGGGACTGGAACTTAACATCCCCAAGATCAAGAGTCACATGCTCCACTGACTGAGCCCATCAGGCACCCTGGATACTGATTTTCTAATCGTAAACATCTCCAAATGCCTATAAAAATCTTACTTAGCTCTGATGCATTTAAAGCAAACTTCGATTTTCTAAGACCTTAGGTTTTGTATTTATAACCATAACCAACATATATAGATTTTTGTTACTAGCCTTTCCCAATTTTGATACTTAAATTACATTAGGGTCATAAAGTGATACAATAGTTGTTGTTTTTTTTTTTTTTTCCTATCTCTGGAGAAATTTAAGATCCCTAAAAATCCTAGACCTTAAATCTTTTGGGGAATATTTCTGACTACTGCTGCAATTTCTTTAATGGATGCTGGTCTATTCAGATTCTTAATTTCTTATAGGGTCAATTTTGGGAACTGCCTTCAAAAATATTTCTATTTTACCTAAGTTTTTAAATTCATGGACATACATACCATTTTATCTTGTTGATTTACCCATTTCATTTGTCTTTTCAAAGAATTAGGTTTTAGTTTTCTTAATGACACTGAAAGACTGTCTACAGTAAAAATATCGGAACACCCAACAGTAGTCAATATTCCAAGCTGAGTGCTCTCCCCATCCTTTCTTCCCTGCCCCCATTAGAAGATAACAGTCAGCCACTCCATGAACTTCTAACTTCGCCAAAACATAGGCAAGGTACTTAGATTTACCACAAATGGATTATAGTTTCCAAACCCTATTAAGTAAACTCTCCTAGGTTTGCGTACAAAATGGGCCAAGCAAAAAGGTACAGAATAGGGGCGCCTGGGTGGCTCAGTGGTTTAAGCCGCTGCCTTCGGCTCAGGTCATGATCTCGGGGTCCTGGGATCGAGTCCCGCATCGGGCTCTCGGCTTGGCGGGGAGCCTGCTTCCCTCTCACTCTCTCTGCCTGCCTCTCTGCCTATTGTGATCTCTCTCTCTGTCAAATAAATAAATAAAATCTTTAAAAAAAAAAAAAAAAAGGTACAGAATAATTCTGAGAATAAAGTACCTGTAAAGGCATCTGGATGCCTCTGTCAGTTAAGCCTCTGCCTTTAATTCAGGTCATGATCCTAGGGTTCTGGGATCTAGACCCACACTGGGCTCCCTGCTCAGTGGGGAGTCTGCTTCTCCCTATCCCCATCTCTGCTCTTGCTCTCTCCCTCTCTCAAGTGAATAAAAAAAAACTTAAAAAAAAAAAAAATACCTGTAATAAGAAAGTTGCCATGTTCCTCCAAAGGTTCACTGTATTTTCGGACCACATGATTTAAACCAAGGTCTAATTCATAGAAGGTAAGAGTCTGCTGAGTATTAGCTGCTGCTTCCCCTGTTGGATCATTGTCTGCTTCCTATAAAGAAGGACAATGGCACAAACATAGCATTAGGATCCCTCCATCTCATGAATGGGGAAGCAAAGGTCCTCAACAGTTTACCAAAGCTCACACTACTAAATAATGGCAGAGCTGGAACACAAACCTGGGTCTCCTATTTTTGGGATCAAGGTTCCCTCTAATGAAGGCTACACCCTTCCATTCAAGGCAAAGAATAGTATGCCCCACCCTTCACCACCACCCTGAAAAAAAAGTCCCACATACAGTTTCACATCCTTTTTCAGACAGCTCTTCCCCCTAAAATACCATTTTTATAGGGAGATTGTTCGAATCAGAGTAAGGTGCTATTATATAGTTAAAGTTAAGCTGTGAAACACTCCAAAGACTCCCGATAAGACACTGAGAAAACAGAACAGATTTGTTAACAAAGGAACTGTAAGACAAACACAATGAAGAAACAATCAGGAAAGCACTGAGGTGAATCAAAGAAACCATCGTGTGGGGGGAGGGGGAGAAGAAAGAAGGGGGAGAGAGGAAGAGAGCAGGGAGTCAATGAGTCCCCATTACCTCATAATCCATTTCCAGACAAGCAAACATTGGATTTTCAAATCCCACATCTACTCCAACCACATGATATACTAAAGTGTTCGCTTTGTGGGCTTCTAGGGGAGATGAAATGGTAAGCCGGGCTGCAGCATCTCTGTTTAAGATATATACCAATTTCTGTTTTTCAATGGCACCTACAGACAAAACAAATAAAATTTCCAGAAAATGTTAAGTACGAGCTTATAGAACAGCCAGACTCGCAACACAACTGATTCTTTAAAATTATTAATTGCCAACATTAACTCCACAAGTGCATTAACTTAGGATTTTACTATCAGTAAAACAGACAACAGAATTTTACTCCCTTCTTTCCTAATAGGAATCTTAATATCCCACTAACTCTTCAAGAAAACTTTTCAGCGTGCCCTATATTTAATGATACCAGGAAACAAAACGTTAATTCCTAAAATTGCCAGCTTTATTCTCTGAATTAAATCTAATGATTTCGTGACTTGTCAAAAGAGTTGCCTTCTGGAGGCCTGATCAGATACACAGAAATTTCTTCAAGAGGTATATCAGAGAAGAGACATGAATGTGAATCATCACTTCAGGCTGATGAAAGCAACCATATTCACTGCCTAATTATGTACAATCATTTCATTGTAGGCTTTCCGCTACACAGAAATGGGAAAAACATCTAATTCAACCAGAAAGGAAATAAAAAAGGTGTGTTAAAACTATTGCCATTGTTTTAAAAGGAAAAGCAACTTTAAACCATGGCATTAAGCCAAATGTGATCCAAACTTTACCCAGGTAAGGTACTTACAGGCACGCTGCCAAAAGCACAGCACTACTACCCCAAACTGAGAATCTATGAAGTCTCAAAGATATACTTAATAGATCAAGTCACTCACTAATCATAACAGCTCGCCCTTTGGGATCCACAGCTAAGAACTGGCCAGGAACAATGCGGCGGCATCCGCTCTTGCCAAAGGTTTCTTGGTGAATTTTCTCAAACATATTCTTAGATGGCTGGTATTCCAAGATAACAATCCGACCCGAGTCACTGCCAACCACAATGTAGTCTTTGGTGCCACCAGTCAGCCTAAAGGCCATGAGTGACCGGATAACACCAAATACTTCCACAGTTAGTAGAGTGTGTACTTTGCCAGTGTTGGGGTCAGGGCGAAGCAGCTCCAGTATCTTCCCACGGGAAACAACAATTTCCTGCTGTTTGGTTCCTAGATCACCAAAACAATAAAGATCATGAATAATCAGAACTAGTCCAAAAAGTAAACTGGATGGGTCAAAATGCCACTCAAGATAAATATAATTAGGGGAGCCTGGGTGGCTCAGTGGTTTAAGCCTCTGCCTTTGGCTCAGGTCATGATCTCAGAGTCCTGGGATCGAGCCCCACATCGGGCTCTCTGCTCAGTGGCGAGCCTGTTTCTCCCTCTCTCTCTGCCTGCCTCTCTGCCTACTTGTGACCTCTCTCTCTGTCAAATAAAATAAAAAAAATATATATATATATACATATATATTTATATAATTAAGTTGAGGTATTTTTTAAATTCTATTTCATTCCTAGAATTGATGTGACTTAACAAAAGTGGTATCAAAGAAAAACTTTTACAAAATGGTCACACAGGGGCACCTGGGTGGCTCACGACATTAAGCGTCTGCCTTCAGCTCAGGTCACAATCCCAGCAACCTAGGATCCATCCCTACATTGGGCTCCCTGCTCAGCAAGGAGCCTGCTTCTCCCTCTCTAGCTCCCCTGTGCTTGTGTTCCATCTTTCACTCTGTCAAATAAATAAAATCTTAAAAAAAAAAAAAAAGTCACATAGGGATGCCTGGGTAGCTCAGTCACTTAAGCATCTGCCTTTGGCTCAGGTCATGATCCCACGGTCCTAGGATGGAGCCCCAACTCAGGCTTCCTCTCTCTGTCCCTCCTCCTGCTTGTGTCCATGCATGCATGCGCATATTCTCTCTCACAAATAAATAAAATCTTTTTAAAAAATGCTCAACAGGTACTTTTTAAAAACCCTTTTTATTTTTCTAAAATTTGCCATCAATCTGCATAATTGGGAGTTGTCTACAAATCCTTATTAACATACGTTTAGCTTCATAGAATTAAGTATTTCCAAGGCTCTTTTTAGCTCATCTTGAATGCTACTACACTAGAAAATCATATTCTGGGGCGCCTGAGTGGCTCAGTGGATTAAGCCGCTGCCTTTGGCTCAGGTCATGATCTCAGGGTCCTGGGATCTAGTCCCACATCGGGCTCTCTGCTCGGCAGGGAGCCTGCTTCCTCATCTCTCTCTGTCAAATAAATAAATAAAATCTTTAAAAAAAAAAGAAAATCATATTCTTATCTACCTCAAACAACTTTTAAAGCTGCTATCTAATATATACCATTTATTTCTAAATTCTGTCCTAGGTGGCACCTGGGTGGCTAAGTCATTAAGCATCCACCTTCAGCTCAGGTCATGATCCCAGAGTCCTGGGACTGAGCCCCACATCAGGCTCTGTGCTCAGCGGGAAGCCTGTTTCTCCCTCTCCCACTCCCCCTGCCTGTCTTCCCTCTCTCACTGTCTCTCTCTGTATCAAATAAATAAATAAAATCTTTTTTTAAAAAAGCATACTTTAAAATAAGTAAATAGGGTGCCTGGGTGGCTCAGTGGTTAAGCCTCTGCCTTCGGCTCGGGTCATGATCTCAGGGTCCTGGGATCGAGTCCCCCATCGGGCTCTCTGCTCCGCGGGGAGCCTGCTTCCTCCTCTCTCTCTCTCTCTCTCTGCCTGCCTTTCTGCCTACTTGTAATCTCTGTCTGTCAAATAAATAAAATATTAAAAAAAAAATTTAAAAAAAAATAATAAAATAAGTAAATAAATAAACTCAGTCCTGGGAAAATTCACTTGCTTTCATAACCATTAATGACATTTTCAAATGCATTAACAGTCAATTTGTCCCCATCTCTCCCTGCCTGCTACACAATTCCACTTGGATGTGTTGTCATCAACTTTTTTTTTTTAAGATTTTATTTATTTATTTGATAGAGAGAGATCACAAGTACACAGAGAGGCAGGCAGAGAGAAGGAAGCAGGCTCCCTGCCGAGCAGAGAGCCCAATGCGGGACTCGATCCCAGGACCCCGAGATCATGACCTGAGCCGAAGGCAGCAGCTTAACCCACTGAGCCACCCAGGCGCCCCTCAACTTTTTTTTTTTTAAGATTTTTTTATTTATTTACTTGAGAGAGAGAGCGCACGCGCACGCATGAGAAAGTAGAAGGTCAGAGGGAGAAGTCGACTCCCAGTGGAGCCGGGAGCCCGATGCGGGACTCGATCCTGAGACTCCAGGATCATGACCCGCGCTGAAGGTAGTCACTCAACCAACTGAGCCACCCAGGCGCCCCATGTTGTCATCAACTTTTAAATGAATGTTTAAAATAACTAAATTCCCTCTTCCCAAATTCCCTCTCTAGTCCCAACTAACCTGCTATCATATCAATGTTACTGTTATTTTCTCTACCACCTAGGCTGTTCTATCTGTCCCTGCTTTCCTAGTACAGGTCTTCACTATCTAATGCCTAAACATCCTCCTCGCCTATCAGATATCTGACTCCTATAAACCCCAATCCATTCTCATTTGCTCATGGCCACCATTTATCAGGTCACCTTACTTCCCAAAGGCCCTCTCCAGGATCAGGTAAGATCAAGTACTTCAAATGGCTTTGGAGACTATAAAGCGTTACATAAATGTTGCCTATGATTCAGAAAATTTTTTTGTTATTTCAGGGAAAATGTTTGCACTTGATAAAGGAATTTGAAGCATGAAACTAGTTAATGTCAAAAATGTTAAATTCAGGGGCGCCTGGGTGGCTCAGTGGGTTAAAGCCTCTGCCTTCAGCTTAGGTCATGATCCCAGGGTCCTGGGATCGAGCCCCGAATCGCGCTCTCTGCTCAAAAGGGAGCCCTGCTTCCCCTCTGACTGCCTGCCTGAATGCCTACTTGTAATCCCTGTCTGTCAAATAAATAAATAAAATCTTTTTTAAAAAAAGTTAAATTCGCAAAGAAAATTAACTGCATATCTTACCAGAGAAGTTGCCATGAATGGCAAAGCTGATGCCTGTGGCTCGCTGCAAGGTCAAGTTGTATAGGAACATGATGGCAGCAACACTGAGATACTCACAACTCCACAATCAGGCCACAGTTATAACGAGTCAAAACAAGCTAGGAGCACATAAAAGCACAAAAATATCAGCTGGGAGACTTACTTTAACAGATATTTCTGCACAGGAACTTCTGGCTGAAGAGCAGAACCATACAGTAAGGCTTACTGATGAATAACGTTATTTATAATGAGAGAGCATTCTACATGCCATGCACTAGACTGTATACTTTGCCTCTAATCCCTCAAGAAACCTACAAATAACTCGTTATACTAATTATACCTATGAAGAAATTGAGGTTTAGAAATTAAATCACCTGCCTGAGATCATTAGCAAGTGGTAAAATCTTTGGGATCTGTACCATTAAGAAACCGTGTGCCTTACTGTCAAGAAACTAAGTATCTCAGCATGTTCTTGTATTTGCACAGGCTATACACACACATGGTTCAGAATTCTCTAAAAGCACAGCAAAAATCTCCTTTCCATCCATTCCCTAGCTTCCATCCCTTCTCCCTGCGCCAAAGGAACATCACTGCATTCAAACTTCGCAAAATCTTCAGGACAGATACTAGTGTCCCCCCACTTTGCAAAAGATAAAATTGAAAATCAGCGAAGGAAACAGTTGCCCAAGTACCAAAACACGAATTCAAAAGAGGGTCTTGGCACCAAAAACTGTTTCCGTTATTTACGCTTTCAACACACTGAGACTTCCCACCTTACAGTTGGCGTGTCGTTTACGTCCATCTTAACCCCTTCTCTCACCCACCCCCGGGCCTAAAAGCCGGGCAATTTCTTTAAGTCTGACTTTGATCCAGGCTTCGTTCCCACCTTGGAGACGGAAGTGGGACACGACTCCTGAAAGCCGTTTTCCTACTCAAGCAATCCCCTCCACCTCTTTCCCTGGCCTGGACCTTACGGGCCTAGGCTGCTTCAAAACCCGGCCAGAAGCCCGGCCAACCCTCCTACATGACCCCTCTCTGCCTCCCCAGGTCCGGGAAACTTGGGAGCCTTCTTCTTTACCCTGCAGCAGGAAGGATGGCGTAGATATCCGACAGATGCTGAGTTCTTTCAAGGCCTAAGCCACCGCCAGCTTCAACCCACCGGCGTCCGCCATTAGCTCCTAAGGCAGGGACCTTCCGGCGGGCGCGCGGCGTATAAGAAGTCCCCAACCGGAGCCTGAAAAATATATATGTAATTTTTTTTAAATGTTTCTTTCTTCGACTCGACATTGAACATAACTTAAACATACCTTATGCCCGTCACTTTTCCCAGGAGAATAGAAAGCAAATAGACCTTTTAAAGTGTACTTTAAAAAAAAAAAAACTACCCATAAATCCGTCGGGCATTTTCTTGGGCAGCCGCATGACCGGGCGCGCAAACGAGGCGGGGGCCTCGCGGGGCCGGAAGGGCGAAATGGGGACCAAGATGGCGGATCTCGAGTCCCCTCAGAAGCTCTCAGGAGTTCCTCCGCCTGAAGGGATGGGAGGAGGCTGCTGCTCGGAAATCTCTACCGAGCTCATTCGCTCCCTGACCGAGCTGCAGGAGCTAGAGGCTGTATACGAACGGCTCTGCGGCGAGGAGGTGGGGGGATGACCCAGGGGCAGGGGGCTTAGGAGACGTCAGTCTTGGGAATTCCGGGCTGTGGGAAGTTCTCTCCCCGCCTCTGCCGAGGGAAACAAGCACTTATTGAAGAAGGAGGAGTGTAGTTGAGTGTATCTGGGGGGACGTGACATCTCTGTTCACTTGATCTGGGATCCCTAAACTTGTTTTCCCTGTTACTTCGGCGATCTGCTTCGTTCCCTTGATTTCCCTGGCCCTTAATCTAAGTTTTTTCGGCTAGAGCAGTTAGAGTAAACTTGCTTGCTTCTCAAAGTAAGAAAGGCTCCCTTGCATTGAATTAGCAATTTAAAAAATTACGAAACGCTTTCATCGCGTTATCTCCTTTAAGAAGGAAGTCTTTGCAAATAAATCTGAAGCGTTATAAGACTTTTGTAGGGAATGACTTGAGGGGGGTAATTTTAGCGTTCGGTAAGTGCACAGCTTTGTAGAAGCTTGAGGTTTTAAGACAGGCACAACTGTCTAATCTTGGACTAGGAACTTTCATCTTTTGGACCCCTGGATTGTGTCAGGGGCATAGACTATATTCTCTTGAGGATTCCTTGCGCCCTCCGTTTTCCGTGGCAACCTGATGCTGTCAGTATATTTTTAAAATATCATTTGGGTTCCTTGCCACTCAGAAGAAAGTGATCTAAGGTCTGATACAGTTTAGTAGCTGTTCCCTAAACCAAACTTTTAATTAAGTTTGAGTACAAAAGGCAGTTTCAGCGGGAGGGAGGAGGGATTATTGATATCTAAGAATATCTTCAAATATTAAATTGCACCAAGTAAAGCAGTTTATGGTAACATTTTTCAGCAAGATGTGCTTTATAAAATTTAGTATTCTAACAGTCCTAAGCATGCATTCATTAAGTCAGTCAATTTATAAGGTGAAATTAAGCCCATCTTCCAGACAGAACAGTTTTAGTTCTGTATTTGTATTTGATGACCGTCAAGGGGACGTTCCCCTCTGGATCCTACTGAACTTTTTTAATAGAAATATGTAGCTGATATTGATGGCTATTAATAAACAATACTTCACATACTCTGTTAAGCACTTTATGTTTGTTACCTTGTTTGGCTCTCACAACAGTCCTATAGGATATGTATTACGTTTTACAGATGAAGAAACTCAAGCATTTAAGAAGGTTAATGTCTTTTGCAGTAATGCAGTAAATAACTTTGCTGAGAGAATTACGTTTTTATCCCTTCTGGGTACTGACTGTACACTATGAAGAGACTTTATAACTTCCACCTTGAAAATTTCATTTAGCCATTATATTTTAAATGCCTTCCTGCACTAGGTACTATGCTAATTATATTGAATTAAAGTTTACTTCTGGCCTTTATGGTGTTCATCTGCTAGGTGGGATAAAATAGATAAAAGGTAGCAACCAGCATGCCATGTGATACATGTAAAAATGAAGTGTTGTTGGTTGAAGTCCTAGGAGAACTCAGTGAAAGGAAAGATATTCGAAATGGGATTCACCCTTAAACTAAGTGGTTGGGTTAGAGAACTCTTAAGGTTCCTTCTGACCATGCTGATGACAAAATGCTTGTCTGTGTTTCAGAAACTGGTAGAGAGAGAACTGGATGCTCTTTTGGAACAGCAAAACACCATTGAAAGTAAAATGGTCACTCTCCATCGGATGGGGTGAGTCTCGCAGCTCAGCAAGAGCTATTGTCATTCCGACAAGGTCCACTGGATAAATTACTGTTTTTCCTAACTTTCTGTTATAAAATGCCACTTGACTTTGAAATGTAGAGGAGGATTATTTCAGGGTGAAGTGAACACTTAAGGGTATAGTCAAGTGGTTCTCAAAAGTGTCCTTGGAAGTATCAAACTCATTGGGAAACTTGTTGGAAATGGAAATTATGAGGCGCCACCCAAAACCTACTGAATCAGAAACTCTGGGGGTAGAGCCAAGGAATCTGACAAGCTTTTAACAAGCACACCAACTGATCCTGATTATGGTTCAAGGTTAAGAACCACTGTTTTTTACAAACTTTGGGTATTTGCTAGTCATAAAAATTGCTCTTTGATCTCATCACCCTCTTTGATTGTTGGTTGGTGCATTTTATGCTCAGCAGTGGGGAGCATCTATTCTCTGGTTCTTTAGCAATACCTGTTTAGAGGTCTGTTTAGTAGTTATAAAAAGTAAATTTTAAATTTAGTACAGACCTGAGTTTTCAGCAAAATACTCTTTAGGAAAAGCTGTGAGTAGAGTGAACTGAGCTAAAAGTTGTGGGGAAGTACAAAGACAGTAGAAGACATAGTCTCCATTTACAAAAAAATTTTCCATCTCTTATTCCTACCTTCTGCCTCTATGGATGTGTATGTGCTGCCATGTGTCTCCAGTCCCAATCTGCAGTTGATTGAAGGAGATGCAAAGCAGCTAGCTGGAATGATCACCTTTACCTGCAACCTAGCTGAGAATGTATCCAGCAAAGTCCGTCAGCTTGACTTGGCCAAGGTAACCCCGTTGAACTTCTGATGTTTGAGTTAGTGGGGGCAGTAGAGAGGCCACCATATTAGAAATTAGAGTAGCACCATTCAGTAGAAATCTAACAACACCAACAAACCAAATCTAGCAACACATGAAAAAGAATATATTATGACCAAGTGGGATTTATCCCAGGAACGCAGGGTTGCTTTAACATCTGAAAATCAGGGGTGCCTGGGTGGCTCAGTCGACGTGATCTCAGAGTCCTGGGGTCGAGCCCTGCATCAGGCTTCCTGCTCAGCGGGAGGCCTGCTTCTCCCTCTCCCACTCCCCCTGCTTGTGTTCCCTCTCTCACTCTCTCTCTCTCTGTCAGATAAATAAATAAAATCCTTAAAAAAAAACACCTGAAAATCAATTAATATATCCACCACATCAGTAGAATAAGGGATAAAAACACCTGATCATCTCGTAAACTCAGAAAAGGCATAAACTCAAAAAACTTGTAATAAAAGGGAACTTCCTTTTGTAAAGGCCAATTACAAAAAACCCACATCTAACTTCATACTTACCAGTGAAAGACTGGGTGCATTGCCTCTAAGATCAGGAATAAAACGAGGATGCAGCTCTTCTTTTCTTCAACATTGTACTGGAGTTTCTAGACAGACATTTAGGCAAGAAAATGAAATAGAAATTATCCAAATTGGAAAAGAATATAAACCATACATTTAACTTTAGATTTTTCTAGTGGCCATTTTTCTTCATTTTTCTATTTTTCCTTCTTCTTTCTTTTTTCTTTCTTCCTTCCTTCTTTCTTTTTCTTTCTTTCAAGTAGGCTCTGTACCCAGCATGGGTTTTAAATGCATGACCCTGAGATCAAGAGTATCATGCTCTCCTGACTGAGCCAGCCAGGTGTCCCATTAGTAGCCAATATTTTAATTTTTTTTTTCATTATTTTAAAAAGTAAAACAGAGGGTCGCCCGGGTAGCTCAGTTGGTTAGGCGTCTGTCTTCAGCTCAAGTCATAGTCCCAGAGTGTTGGTATTGAGTCCCACATCAGGCTCCCTGCTCAGTGGGGAAACTGCTTCTCTCTCTCCCTCTTGCTCTGTGAAATCAATCAATCTTTTTAAATTCAAAAATAAATAAAATATTTTAAAAATAAAAGGTAAAATAGAAATAGGTGAAAATAATCTTAGTAATATGTTTTATTTAACCCATTATATCCAAAATACCATTTAAATATATGATTAGTATAAAATGGTATTAATGAGATATTTTGCCTTATTTCTATACTAAATCTCTGAAATTCAGTGTGTGTTTTACACATCTTAATTTGGACTAGCCACATTTCAGTGGCCACAGAGTGTTAATGACTACTGTAGTGAAGGGCAGAGGATCTGGGCTCTTGAATAAGTCAGTCCCAGCCTCAGTTTTCCCCTGTGAAATACCATAACTCTTTCCAATCTATTTGTTGAGATTTTGTAAAAATAACTTACCACAAAATGCTAATAGACACACAGCCACCAAGTCACATTGTTAAGGTTTTTTTTAAACATTCTCACTTACTCTAGGGGAACCTGACTGGCTCAGTAGGAAGAGAGCACAACTCTTGATCTTAGGGTTGTGAGTTCTAGCCCCATGTTGGATGTAGAGATTACTTAAATAAACAAAATTTAAAGAAAAAAAATCTTGTCTATTCTCAAAGAAAAATACTTTCCACACGTTTCACTTATCTTATTACGTGGTTTATAATGTTCTCTTCCCAAATGTTAAATACAGCCTGATTCCATTATTAATTTAACAGCATCGGCCAAATACAAATATGGCTTGTCCCTGTTCCTGCTTCCATGAAAATGAATGACCTCGTCACGTAAATAAAATTGCATGATACTGTCGGTGCTATTGATCATCATCAATAACAGTTTTGTGACTGGTCTTGGTTTTGGTTCAGGGCCTCGGGTTAACTGGATTCTCCCCCTGAATCTCCCTACCTTGGGAAGAGATGTTTTGAAAGAATAGGGCATTGTTTCTAAGCACCAAGTCTTTTTGCAGAACCGCCTCTATCAAGCCATCCAGAGAGCTGATGATATCTTGGATCTGAAGTTCTGCATGGATGGAGTTCAGACTGCTTTGAGGAATGAAGATTATGAGCAGGCTGCGGCCCACATTCATCGCTACTTGTGCCTGGACAAGTCAGTCATTGAGCTCAGCCGACAGGGCAAAGAAGGTGACATCCATCCCAAACTGTCGATTTCTACAGTCGTTACCAGTATCTGTAATCTGGTTTAAGCACCTATAAATTCTGGTTTAGTTACAAGCATCTGTAATCTGAACAAGGCAAACTCACCCAAGAAAAGGGTGTCAGGCAATTTCCTTGTCTGGTACTCAACCCTGTAGAGGTTGTAGACTACCCTAAGACAGGGTGTTGTTATTCCCATTTTAGGAAAAAGGAAACTGAATCCAGATCTACTGTTCCTCTGGGCAGTGGGTTTTCACTTGACCATATCGCCTACTTACAAAATTGAATTCTTAGCCTGGCTTTCTAGGCCTTCTGTGATTTCAACCCACCCTGTCTTTCTCACTTTGTTTCATGCTATTCACTCATGCATCCATTCATTGTGCACGTATATAGAATACTGTGTATGCCAGAGTTTATATTACTTGCAATACCCTAGAAATATTTTTTTCATCCTTTTATCTCTATTCCTTTGCTCATTTCATTCCCTTTGCCTGGAATGTATGTACTTGTTTTTCAGGTATCAAAACCCTGCCCGTCTTTAAAAGATAAGATTTCATTTCTGGGAAGACTTTTCTAATTACTTCAACTGCAGTGGGACTTGTGGACACTTTCTTATTACACTTATACACTTAGTTTGTTATAGTTACTTGTGCACAGATCTAATTTTTTTTTCGCTTGATTAGAACTTCTGTGTATATTTTGAACGAATAGTGGTGCACAAAGTGGCATGGGCCTGAGAGAGTACCATTCTTTACATTATTTCCCATTTTCCTCCCTTTGTGCAGGCAGCATGATTGACGCTAACCTGAAATTGCTGCAGGAAGCTGAGCAGCGTCTCAAAGCCATTGTAACAGAGAAGTTTGCCATTGCTACTAAGGAAGGGGATCTGCCCCAGGTGGAGCGCTTCTTCAAGATCTTCCCACTGCTGGGTCTACATGAGGAGGGATTAAGCAAGTTCTCAGAATACCTTTGCAAGCAGGTATGGCCCCTGATTGCTTGGTAGGAGAGTGGTATGATTTTCTGCCTGCAGATTGGGGCACTGTGTGGGTCCAGTTTCTGTGGATATTTTCTCACTTCTGGATTTAACTCCCCTTTCCTGCTCCCACTGTAGCAGGACTGGATGCATACATTCATTCAACACTTATCCAGGTATGGCCTAGACATCTACTGATGTACATTCATTTCCGACAGACCAAGTGAAAACATAGGAAAATTAAAATGCAAATTCTCTGACAAGTTGAATCACCCTTTTTAAGATGTCAGCCAGAAACTGGCTTCTTTTAAGAGCATGCAGAGTTGTTGGCTAGTTGTTTTCAGACTTCATAACCAGGATTGAGTCTCAAAATAAGCCATGTTGAGATGAAGGAGGTGAGGTCGCTTAAGGTTAAATCCTGAAAAAGAAACAGGTTTCAGTTAAAGTCTCAGCCCCTTCCCCTTGACCTTAGATGGAAAGATGCAAATCTCAGCAGACATGTGTGCAGAGGGTTATTGTTTATAACTATATGTCAGAGTACATCCTGCCACCTCCCCCCCAGCAAATTCTCTGTGATAGAACACTGTTCTGCATTAAGAAAAATGAGACAGTTCTGAATATGCTGACCTGTTTCATTTTCTTTTTTTTTTTTTTTTTTTTTCTGTTTCATTTTCTAACATATGGTTAAGTTAAACAACTATATGCAACATTTTTGCTTCAAATGACAGAGGTGGCAATAAAATACATGTTTGTATAAGAATAGGGTACTTTTCAAAGGGTTAATGATGGTTTTCTCTGGAGAAGAGACTTAGGAGACTGAGAGACATAGGTAAAGAAGAACTGCTTTTCACTGAGCACTCCTTTATTCCTTTCGAATATTTCAGTGTGTGTGTTTTAGCCATTCTCAAATATGTATTAAAAACAAAATATAAGGGGCGCCTGGGTGGCTCAGTGCATTAAAGCCTCTGACTTCAGCTCAGGTCATGATCCTGGGGTCCTGGGATCGAGCCCCACATCAGGCTCTCTGCTCAGCAGGGGACCTGCTTCCCCTCCACCCCCGCCTGCCTCTCTGCCTACTTGTAATCTCTGTCAAATAAATAAAATCTTAAAAAATAAAATACATGGGGGATATGTTGGGCTGGCCATTTTTTATCAGTACTTTGCCATCTTGACCTATAAATGGCTTCTACTTTAACCCTTTAAAATAAATAAAATCTTGGGGCACCTGGGTGACTCAGTGGGTTAAGCCTCTGCCTTTGGCTCAGATCATGATCTCAGGGTCCTGGGATTGGATCTCTGCTCGGCAGGGAGCCTGCTTCCCTCTCTCTCTCTGCCTGCCTATCTGCCTACTTGTGATCTCTGTCAAATAAATAAATTAAAAAAAAAAAAGAGTTATAAACTAAATAAAATCTTATAAAATAAATAAATAAATCCCTTTAAAATCCCTTCTGCAGTACCCACATTCCTTGTCCTGCTCAATGAAGCACCATTTTTGTTTGTTTGGGGTTTTTTTTAGGATTTTATTTATTTGACAGAGAGAGACAGCCAGAGAGGAAAACAAGCAAGGGGAGTGGGAGAGGGAAAAGCAGGTTTTCTGCTGAGCAGGGAACCCGATACAGGGCTTGATCCCAGGACCTTGGGACCATGACCCAAGCTGAAGCAGACACCTAACGACTGAGCCACCTGGGCGCCCTCAATGAAGCACCATTAATGATAACTTTGAGTTATCCTTTGAGGTGATTATTGGAAGTGGGGACTCTCTGCTTTGGCTAATGGCAATACATACCTTCAAAGAAAAGGAAAGCATTATTTATATCTTTGAATTAAAGAAGAGTTACCACTATGCTCAAGTTCTTTGTCTTGCCTGAGGCCCAGACAACTCAGAGCCCCCAAGGGATGTTCCTCTGTCCTCTCTAAGCTTTCAAGCATCAAAGCAAACAAGGGAAAAGAAAGTCAAGGGAGGTCTTTTTGGAAAACTGAAACTAGCCTTTGATCTGAGAATTGTTGTGGATTTTCCACTTTTCAGGTGGCCAGTAAATCTGAGGAGAATCTGCTGTTGGTGCTGGGGACAGACATGAATGATCGGAGAGCTGCAGTCATCTTTGCAGATACACTCACTCTTCTTTTTGAAGGTAAATCTCCTTTTCCACTTGAGAGAGACTGGAGACTTCACCACTTAACACCCACACCCTAGGTTTTCTTCTCCCCTTGCTAGCCTGATGCCTTCATTTTACTCCTATAACTTGCTGTGTATTGATTGATACATTGGAGAATTAACCTTTTTTTTTAAGATTTTATTTATTTATTTGACAGAGAGATTACAAGTAGGCAGAGAGGCAGGCAGAGAAAGGGGAAGCAGGCTCACTGCTGAGCAGAGAGCCCGATGCGGGGCTCCATCCCAGGACTCTGAGATCATGACCTGAGCCGAAGGCAGAAGCTTAACCCACTGAGCCACCCAGGCGCCCCTGGAGAATTAACTTTTTAATTCAGTATCTAATTAGCAAAAATTAGTCTCTCAAGTCTTTTAATCCACCCTATTCCTCAAGACCCAAAGGCTAAGAGTAAATTTAACCATAAAGTAAATTATTGGGAAGAGAGTGATGCTGATTTCTAAAGATGCTCCTGGTAAACTATCATACATAAAGTAAATGCCTTCTGATTTACCAAGCACTGTATATATTAAACAGACAAATTTGCTTAGCAATTCCCAGCACTGGCAAGAACCATTTGTATTCATTTGGGCAGATGAAATAGCATTAAAGGGTTGAGTTAGACCCCAGGCCAATCCTGGGTAGAAGAAAGGAGTTTATTTTGTGGAAGGAGTATTTGGAATTCCAGCCCTCTCATTTTCTCCGTTCTAGGTATTGCCCGCATTGTGGAGACCCACCAGCCAATAGTGGAGACATATTATGGACCAGGGAAACTTTATACTCTGATAAAATACCTGCAGGTGGAATGTGACAGACAAGTGGAGAAAGTGGTGGACAAGTTCATCAAGCAGCGGGACTACCACCAGCAGGTGAGCAGGGGAAGCTGCAGGGGGGTTTGGACACAGTGTGAGCCAGTGATACTGAATGCAATAAATTTAAGGTGCGATAGGGAAGAGATGAAAACAGAGGTAGATAGAAAAATACGTGCCAAATGCAAACTGCCTGCACCTTGGCTCTCAGCAATTTACTTTGGATTTGAGGTATTCTGATGATATAGTACAAGACCGAGAAAGAAGTAGAAAGGGCTTCTTGAAAGAAACACAAAACAGAAACATTAGAGCACCTCTCTATCACAGAATGTGCAATAGTACCTTCTAGTGATATAAGGAGAATTCTGTTTTTTAAGGTCCTATTAAGTGTCAAGTCATTTGTCTCAGATTTCTCCTTAGTTCTTTAAGTGCTCACAGTAACACTTGCTTTTTTGTGAACTTTATTTCTCCTTTCCTTTGAGCAGAGGAAGTAAGTAGGATTTAGAAATAGGGGTAGCCGTTCAGCTTTATTTCTAGAACTCTAGGAGAGTACACAGTAGTTCATTCGAACACCATTAACATCACTTCTAAGTGCAATAATAGGGGAGAGCATTAGCATCTAAATCAAAAGTAAATTTTTGGCTCATCATCCTGATAGCCTACTTTTGGCCTGTCTGTTAAGCAAACTAAACTTAAACATTCTTTTATGCCAGAAGTTTGGAGGGACCATCAAGAGGGAGATAGAAGGAGGGTGGAGAAGAACATTCTCATTTCTTTGGTATATTGCAGTTCCGGCATGTCCAGAATAGCTTGATGAGAAATTCTACAGCAGAAAAAATAGAACCAAGGTAATAACCCTCTTTTTCTTAGCCCATAGGAGTTTGAATTGGTAATCATGTATCATTCAGAGACTGCTCTATTACTATGTGATCTGTGTTTTAGAAATACTCTATATGACTCAAGCTTTTTTTTGATCTAATAAAAATATGCTTGTTAAAATTCAAACATTAAAAAAATGTATTCATTCAATCAGTAAACTTTTACTGAGTACACATTTTGGGTCAAACACTGGTCTTTGGAAAAAAAAAAAAAACACTCGTCTTTGGTACTGGGGATGTGGCAGCAAGCAAAGTAAGCAAACCAGACATAATTCTTTCCTTGTGGCATCTGTAGTCTATAAAGTAGATAATAATAATACCTAACATATATATAGTGTTTACTATATGGCACGCATTATTTTATGTACATCTTAACAAATATTTATTTTTTTATGCCTTTTTAAAGATTTTATTTATTTATTTGACAGAGAGACCACAAGCAGACAGAGAGGCAGGCAGAGAGAGAGAGGGAGAAGCAGCCTCCCTGCTGAGCAGAGAGCCCAATGCAGGTCTTTTTTTTTTTTTTTTTTTTTTTAAGATTTTATTTATTTATTTGACAGAGAGAGAGATCACAAGTAGGCAGAGAGGTAGGCAGAGAGGCAGGCAGAGAGAGAGGAGGAAGCAGGCTCCCCGCGGAGCAGAGAGCCCGATGCGGGGCTCGATCCCAGGACCCTGAGATCATGACCTGAGCCAAAGGCAGCGGCTTAATCCACTGAGCCACCCAGGCGCCCCCCAATGCAGGTCTTGATCCCAAGACCCTGAGATCATGACCCAAGCCAAAGGCAGAGGCTTAACCCACTGAGCCACCCAGGCGCCCCTTTAATGCCTTAACAAATATTCAGGCATTTATTCAGGGGTTTTTCAGCCTCTTACTATTGTCATTTTGGCTAGATAATTCTTTGATAGTGTGGACTGTGCTGTGTATTGTAAGATATTTAATAGTAGCATTCTTGGCTTCCACCTACTAGATGCTGGTAGCATGATGTCACCAGACACTGACGGATGTCTTGGGGGCAGAGAGTGGGATGAAAATCGCCTTCAGTTGAGGGTCACTGATTTAATCCAGAAACGTTTTTTTACAGAGGAGGAGACTAAGGCCTGAAAAGGTCAAGTGACTGGCCCAAGGTCATACAGCTAGAAGATCACAGAGCCAGGAATAGAATCCAAGCAGTCCTACTCTAGAGTTCATATTGTTAATCATTATGATATACTACATGTAGGGTGCAGGAGAGCATGTAATAAAGGGATCTAACTTAGCTTAGAGGAAAAGGAAAAAGTCTCAGGAAATGACCTTAGATCTAAGACCTTAAGAGTAACTAGAAATGGGGTGCCTGGGTGGCACAGTCGTTTAAGCCTTTGCCTTCAGCTCAGGTCATGATCCCAGAGTCCTGGGATCAAGCCCCATATCAGGCTCTCTGCTCAGGAGGCAGCCTGCTTCTCCCTCTCCCTCTGCCTCTCTGCTTGTGCTCACTTGTGTGCTCTCTTTGTGTCAAATAAATAAAATCTTTAAAAAAAAAAAAGTGACTAGAAATAAGATGTGAAGAGTTTTCCAGGTAGAGCAGGGAAAACATACTCAAAGTCGCTGTGTATTTGAAAAACTGAAAGAAGAGCAGTGTAGTTGAAGTACAGAGCTGGGGAGAACCTGGTCTGAGGTAAATCCAGATGGTCATTAGAGTCAGACCACTCAGGGTGCTATATCCTAAGTGCAATGGAAATCATGTGATTATGGTATGACCACATCTATGTTTTTTTTTTTTGTTTTTTTTTTTTTTTTTTTTTAAGATTTTATTTATTTGACAGACAGAGATCACAAGTAGGCAGAGAGGCAGGCAGAGAGAGAGAGGAAGAGAAGCGGGTCTCCGGCTGAGCAGAGAGCCCGATGTGGGGCTCGATCCCAGGACCCTGGGACCATGACCTGAGCCGAAAGCAGAGGCTTTAACCCACTGAGCCACCCAGGTGCCCCCACATCTATGTTTTGAAAAGCTCTTGTGGAGTTCAATATGGAAAATGAGCTAATTTGTGCATATAATGTGAGGGAGGGATTCAATTTCATTCTTTTTTAAATTTATTTATTTATTTATTTATTTATTTGACAGATCACAAGTAGGCAGAGAGACAGGCGGGGGGTGGGGGGGAAGCTCTCTGCTGAGCTCAATCCAGGACCCTGAGATCATGACCTGAGCCGAAGGCAGAGGCTTTAACCCACTGAGCCACCCAGGCGCCCCAACTTCATTTTTTCTAATGTGGAGATCAGTCATCATCACAGCACAATTTGTTGAAAAGACTATTCTTACTGAATTGTCTGAGCACTTCTGTTGGAGATCAGTTGACCATAATGTAAGGATTTCTGAACTCTAATCTATATGCCTGTCCTTAATGCCAGTACCACACTGTCTTCACGCTGTAGCATTATAGTAAGTTTTCAAATTGGGAAGTATGAGTCCTTCAACTTTGTTAATTTTTTCAAGATTGTTTTGGCTCTTCATCTGAATGGGTGTGGGTCACAGTTTAATAGTGTATCCGAAAATCCCACCACAGCTAAAAGGTTGGGGAGGTGTGGTTCCTTTCATGTGAAGCATGGGTAATTTTTACTCAAACCACTAGCAAAAATACACCTCCCATTCTCTTATTTAGCCCTGACAGTATTTTAGTGATGAGTGGTTCAGGTGAAACAGGTAAGTGGAGTATGTGGTTGAAGCTGTCTCTGAGTATAATCGGGCCAGCAGAGCCAGGATGACTCTCTGGCAGAGCTGACCCTTCTGGGCCCGGTGGGAGAGGGGGTTTGGGACTGTGTTTGCCCTATAGTTCTTATATCTGGGAATCCAGTGTCCTTCTTCTTACTCCTGCTCCATGTGTCTCAGGGAACTGGACCCTATCCTGACTGAGGTCACCCTCATGAATGCCCGCAGTGAGCTGTACTTACGTTTCCTCAGGAAGAGGATCAGCTCTGATTTTGAGGTGGGGGACTCCATGGCCTCAGAAGAAGTAAAGCAAGGTAAAAGGCGTTTCCCATATTTTCTGGGAGGGCTAGGACAGAGTTGTCACTGATCTCTTAATCACACTACATTGATCTTGTAAGCCACAGATCTCTTAACAAGGAAGTAACTAGCGCTTCTTAGCCTTTGTAGTCTGTGGGCAAACTGACTCCCAAAAAGAAAGACAGACTTACTGAATATTAGAATTAGACTGGCTCTATGAGACCATATAGTCATTTTACAGGTGAGGAAAGCTAATGTCCAGAATAGTTAAATTATTTCCTCTAATCTTTTCTCCACACTATGTTTCGTCGCCAGCTCGACTTAGGGATTAGTATTTAATATAAATGGGTGATATGGGCCACCTGGCTGGTTCAGTTGGTAGAGCATGTGACTCGATGTTGGGATTGTGAGTTTGAGCCCCACATTGGGTATAGAGATTACTTAAAAATAAAATCTTAAAAAATAATAATGAAATAAATAAATAAGATAGGTGATTTGCACACATGATGTGTAGGTACACGGAACAAAAAGATATACTTAGTTCTATAAGGAAACTTTTGGGAGTGATAGGAATATTCTAAAACTAGATTGTGGCTATTATTACAAAACTCTGTAAAGTTACTTTAAAAACAAAAACATTGAAATGTACAAATAGAAGGTGTGAATTTTATAGTATGTAACACTTCAGGGGCTCCTGGGTGGCCCATTTGGTTAAGTATCTGCCTTCGCCTCAGGTCATGATCCAAGAGTCCTGAGATCAAGCTGTGCACACTTGCTCTCTTTCTCTCTCTCTCTCCCAAATAAATAAAATCTCTTTAAAAAATAACACTTTAATACAGTATTGAGCCATAATATTGAGGAAAGAGTATATATTTTAAAGAGTATATGAAAAGAGTATGTAGTATAAAGAAAGCCTTTCACTCCCTCTCTCAGTCTCCCAGTTCCCCCAGTCACAAGTTTTGAAGGGATAAATACATTGGGAAGAAATGTGTGCCACAGTCCAGTTTCATTTACAGATTGATTCTCTGGATTTTTAAGAAGACCATTTAATTCCTAGTGGTTAAGTATATGCAGGATTCCCTGAACTAGAGACTTGAAACTATCACAGCATCTCTGGCATTCTACATGACTTTAATACATGGCAAGGAAATTATTTATATGACCCAGAATGGTATTGCTTTGATTTGATGTTTAAAGGAAGATGTATGCTCATTTGGATTTGATGTGCATTGCTATTCATAAAGACTGTCACTGTTCAGAGCTGTGTGTCCAATACAGTAGCCACCAGCCCCGTGGGACTCTCTAAATTTACATTTAACTAAAATTAAGAATTCAGTTTCTCCAAACTGAGGGTTGCTGGGGGGAGGGGGGGAGGGAGAGAGTGGTTGGGTTATGGACATTGAGGAGGGTATGTGCTGTGGTGAGTGCTGTGAAGTGTGTAAACCTGGCGACTCACAGACCTGTACCCCTAGGGCTAATAATACATTATATGTTAATAAAAATTTAAAAAATAAAAGTAAAAAAATTTATAAAGAATTCAGTTTCTCAATTACATTAGCCACATTTCAAGTGCTAAATAGTGGCTACCATATTAGGCAACAGATATAGAACATGTTTATTACCACAGAAAATTCTGTTGGACCGTACTGGTTTAGAAAATGAAACATAGTGTACCCAATATATTTCAGTCTTTGCCCTGGAAACTTAAGAATTTTAAGGCTTACTAGTTAATTCTAATGGGAAAGAAGTAAAAAGTCCTTTGTGCAAACACTTTTACTGTAAGGGTGCCTGGCCTTCTCAGTCAGCGAGTATGCGATTCTTGATCTCAGGATTGTGAGTTTGAGCCCCATATAGAGTACAGAGATTACTTAAAGATAAAAATCTTTTAAAAATTACCATAATCTGCAATTACTGTGGTTTCCAGTTATCTCTAATAAGGACAAAACATTTAAAAATAACCCAAGTGTCTAAAGATAGAGTTTAGGGGCACCTGGGTGGCTTAGTGGGTTAGGCCTCTATCTTTGGCTCGGGTCATGATCTCGGGGTCCTGGGATCGAGCCCCACATCGGGATCTCTGAACAGCAGGGAGCCTGCTTCTCTCTCTCTCTCTGCCTACTTGTGATCTCTCTCTCTCTGTCAAATAAATAAAATGTTAAAAAAAAAGTTTTAAGAAATGTGGACTGTCTGATAAGATATCACACAGCCTTTAAAAATAAGTAAGTTAAGAAAAAAGAAGCTTTGTAGAAACATTGAAAATATTTATGATATAATCTTTTTTTATTAATTTTGTATTTGAGTATAGTTGACATACAATGTTACATTAGTTTCAGGCATATATAATATAATTTTTTAAAAGTTTTATTGGTTTTAAATAAGAGATAGAGCATGCGCATTGCATGCAAGTGCACGAGCAGGAGGGGCAGAGGAGGAGAGAATCCTCAAGTAGACTCCCCGCTAAGCACAGAGCCCTCTGCAGGTCTCCATCTCATGACCTGACATCATGACCAAAATCAAGTCAGGCGCACAACTTACTGAGCTACTTAGGTGCCCCCCAGGGCATATAGGATATAATTTCTTAAAGCAGAATACAAAATTATGTACAGACTGGGAGCAAAGACTAGAAAGGAACCTGGGAAAATTCAAACAGTTGAACTTTTTCTCTTGAGGAAGAAAAGTGAGTATCCCTTTCCTGGCTGTCCCCTAGAGCACCAGAAGAGCCTGGACAAGCTTCTTAATAACTGCCTGTTGAGCTGTACCATGCAGGAGCTCATTGGCTTCTATATCACCATGGAGGAGTACTTCATGAGGGAGACTGTCAACAAGGTAGGACAGAGGATACAGTCCTTGGAAATGGGGCTTCCTGTGCAAGAAACCAGACTGGAGGAATGGCCGAGGCATGTCACATTTCTTGGCCTGCTTTGAGAATATCCTTGCATGCCACTGAGCAGTACCCCTTTGTATGATTAGAGGGCATTTTTAGAGTTGTCATGCTCTCCAAAGAACTAGCTAGGATGTCTTTCCCAAGAATCACAAAAGAACACCTCAGCTCCTCAGGGAGCCTACTTGTGATCCCCTCCCAGGGAGCCTACCTACCTCCCTAGAAGTATGTGAGTAAAGAACCTCAGGAAGAAGGGCCTCTCCTGATGTCTTATGTCCTGGGTAACAGGTGTCACCAGGGCAAAGGCTGTAAATGCTTAATGTCCTAAAATAGTCATCAGTAGGGAAATGAGCTGTTTTGGCAAGGAGGATCCACACCAGGCTGTGACCAGAGTAAGTCATGTTGAGAGAAACAAGGGCAAGCTCAAAAAGAAGCAGAACCAGAGCCTATTCCAGAACCATCTAGAACAGTGGCATGCAGAAATGGAACCCTCACTGGCTGCTTTGCCTTTTGGTTAGGCTGTGGCTTTGGACACCTATGAGAAAGGCCAGTTGACATCCAGCATGGTGGATGATGTCTTCTACATTGTTAAGAAGTGCATTGGGCGGGCTCTGTCCAGTTCCAGCATTGACTGTCTCTGTGCCATGATCAACCTTGCAACCACGGAGCTGGAGTCTGACTTCAGGTAGGGTTGACTCCCTTTCTACTTTCTAGGAAGGAGAAAGGTCCTAGTTTGATTTAATATTGATTCCTGAGGCCCATGTTGCTTCCTTTTTTTCCCCATATGATTCTAGTTCAGTGCTATATAGGATAAAACTCCTATCCATGGTACAACATCCTTGCGTCCAGGCAGCTGTAGAGCAGCTGTAAGATATCTCACAGGCTGCATCTGTGCTCCCTGAACTGGACTGGAGGGGTTACTGGCCCTGAGGCCTAGGAAAGAGAACAGGCAGCTCAGGTGAAGGCAGTAGGTATAATATAGCAATCATAGTTACCATTGCTACAAACCAAGCACTATACTAATTTCCTGCTCTCATTCAGTCCTGATAGCAACCCTATGATGTAGGAACCATTACCTCTCTTACAGATGAGGAAACTAGGGCTTGGGGAGAGCAGGCACCTCATAAATGGTGGAATATGGAGTGAAGCCCAGAACTGACACCCAAAAGCTGTTCTCTTACCACTTACATGGTACTGCCTTTCACTAAGCTCTGTGCCTCCTCTTGCGTTTGTTGGAGCTCAGTGGCGATAACTGAAATCCTCATAGGAAGCAAAGAACTGGCCAATCACCTCTATATGTTCTGGTCGTATCAAGGCCCTTAAAGGGGCATTGGTCTCTCTCATACCCTGGATGCTCAAGTTCTCCTACAGTGGTCTCAAGGATTGGTTATCCCCCCGAAAAGAGCAACTCATGCCACTGGGTTAGGGTCGTGCACCCTCTCTTCCGCCATCCTGGAAGCCAGATTGAGTGCTGTCAATCCCCATATGCCATTCTGCTCCCCTCCCAGGGATGTTCTGTGTAACAAGCTGCGGATGGGCTTCCCGGCCACCACCCTCCAGGACATCCAGCGCGGGGTGACGAGTGCCGTGAACATCATGCACAGCAGCCTCCAGCAAGGCAAATTTGACACAAAAGGCATTGAGAGCACTGACGAGGCCAAGCTGTCCTTTCTGGTAGGTAGCCCCATAGATTGGAGCTGGTCCATTTATTTCAAGAGGTTAAATTATGACCTCTAAGCCACAGTGTAATTGGCTTTCAACTAGAGACTTTTCATCCATTCCCTCTATAGAAGGAAAACTCCTCCTTTAAGAAAAGCTCCCCTTAGAAGGTTCTGAAACCACTTCTTATTTCAGGGACCTATTTCTGAGCAATCCAGTCCAGGACATCACTGTTCCCTGCCTGGAAGTCTGGGCTCCTCAGCTCTCCCAGGTGCTCATTCCCAAGAGCACTAGGCGGGGCTCCACTGAGTATCAAGCCTGGGTTGCATCTGCCACAGAACCGACTGTAATATCTGTGCCAAGCCTCCAACCCACTTCTCTGAGGGAAGTCCCACAACATGGAGGGGTCCTGATCATTTAGGCCTAACAGGGTGGTTTTCCTAGCACACTTCTTAGGCTTTCAACTTCTCAGAAGGATGACCTTTTTGAAGCTCTTAGCCAGAATGATGGACAACATGAAGCAGTGTCTTACCAGTTGTATGACAGCTGGGAATGGAAAACATGGAAGGATGAAAGGGCTTATACAAGGTTAACAGCCAGTTTGTGGTAAGTCAAAAGAATATAGATGAGTCCTGAGCCTGTGATCAGCCCTTCCTGGCATGTGCTGTATTGGCATGAGTGGTTAACAGTGCTGTCAGAGGTCATTCTGCTCCACCCCCACAATGGCCAGGCTCTTGAGTCTTCTTCGCTTCTGGGGTTCAGAGCCTGAAGGAAACACCCAACAATAGAACTCTCCATCTGTAGCCTACAAAGAGAGTCTCTGGACACCCTGGGGTTAGATGCCAAGTCTGTACATTTTTTTTTCTCCCTGGAAGCAGGGTCCTTGGCTTTTATCAGCTTCTTAAAGGTATCCGTGACCCCTGAAAGAGTTAAGAGCTGTTGTTTATGGAGACAGTAGCAGAAACATACTAATATCCACCCACCTGTGCAAGTTAACCCACAGTGACTCATCCTTAGGCAGATTCAGTATGGAGGCTCCTTAGGCAGCCCCGCTATCTTCCTGTCCCTGAAAATATTTTCCCTGAGCATGGGTTCTAGTGATTTGGGATGTCCTGGTTGTTTCCAAGAAAGAGGATCAGCTCCAAGAAGCTTCTGAAATCCGACACCTTTGGAGAACTTTGCCAAAATGTCTGGCAGCCAGTTTCCTGCGATTACAAACTGACTTAAATTTTTCATTTTGTTTGCATTCATTTCATTTTCTACCGAACTTACTTTTATTCTTTCATTTCTCTGCTCAGAAATGACCACCTAGCTGCTGACCACCTCAGAGCTCTGCCTCTTCACTTGGTGGTTTGTTCACAGCTTCCAGAGACTCACCCATCCTGCCACACTAGTGCTGTTCTCGTCCCCATGACACTGGCTGCCACACAGACAGCTTCATTGTTTGAGGGCCCAAAAGATAAGGCCAACAAGAAAGGTGATGCTAAATGCTTTGTGACAGGTTTCCCGTTCTCCCAACACCATCTACTTAAAATGTCATCACTCCCACTGCGGCACTTACTTCTTCTGTCACCTTGATTCATTTGGCTGTCAAGATGAATTCCCCATCGGTGCTGACATATCAGTCACCACAAGCCACGGATAAACCCAGTGAATCCATGCTTACAAGGACTGTCAGTAAAATGAAACTTTGATATCAATAGCTTTTGAACTCAAATCCATTTTCCCCTTATGATAGATTTTTCTTATGCCCTTAAATGCCTTGGAAACATTTAAGTTGTGGCCTTCATCCTTGAGCTGTCGTGACAGTGCACTTATTCCTCTGCTGGCTTGTGAGGTTGGCAGCCTTGTGTGTGGCATGCTAACGAAAGGCTTTAAGTCTTACCCATCCCCCACGAAAGCAGCCTTGGCACTGTCAGCAGCAAGATCTTTCAGTATCGGCTACAGGACAGTGAGGAGGGAAGCACTCGTGAGGACACAAGGGGGGTCATCCTAATCTCAGTCCTTGGAGTTCTAGGATTATTCTTTTACCCCCAAATCCTGAAACTTCTGACTCATCTCTTGAAAATTGGCTCCTCCCTGCCTCACCCCTGCCTTCATGGTCATGCCCCCAGCACACCAGTTCAGAGAGAGTATGATCCTCTCAAACTCTGTAATTCCACCCCCGCACAGCCTCTAGATTAGTATTCCCAAACCACATCTGTGCGCATCCAGCGTTCACCTGGTAGGTAGTCATCCTCAGCGCCACCCCGTTGTGCACAGGAGAGCCTGGCTTCCAACTTCTAGTCTGGCTTCACTCACCTCTGCAGCTTTACCTCTTGCCATTTCCTGCACATATCTGTGCACTAATTCTGCTGATCCCCAAATACCTTTTGGGGTTTTCTGCCACTCTGCAACTGTGTGTGTTCTCCCTTCTGCAGAACACATTCATTTACTCATTCATTCAACAAATACTTACTGAGATGGTTCTATGTATTAGGCACTGCTCTAGGCTCTGGAACTGCACCGCATGATGCAGCAGCCAGTAGGCAGAGATGGCTATTTAAATTTAAACCAATAAATAACATCTTTTTTTAGAAAGGGGGTAGGGGATGCCTGTGTGGCTCAGTCTGTTAAGCATCTGCCTTCTGCTCAGGTCATGATCTCGGGGTCCTGGGATCAAGTCCTGCATTGGGCTCCTTGCCCAGCAGGAAACCTGCTGCTCCCTCTGCCTACCTCTCCTCCTGCTTGTGCTCTGACAAATAAATAAAATCTTTTTAATAAGTAAATAATAAATTTAAACCAAAAATCCAGTTCCTGAGTTGTACTAGCCATATTTCAAGTGTTCATTAGCCTCATGTACAGATGGTTAGGGGCTACTGTACCAGACAATTAAGATTTAGAAAATTTCTATCATCAAGAAAGTTCTGTTGGGCAGTGTCCTACTAGAGATATAGCTCTAAAGAAAACAGAATAGATCCCTCCCTTTATGGAGCTCTCATTCTACCGGGAAAGGCAAACAAGAAGCAAACAAAGTAATACTGGGTAATCCTAAATACCATTAAGAAAATATCAAAGGGGCCTGACAATGCACTAGAGAAAGGCCGATGCGGGTGGAGAAATGCACTTACCCTCATCTGTCGGAATTACTCCAGCCTTTTGGAGCTGAATTAAGTTCATCTCAGTCACCAGTTCTTCCAAGGAGCTTTCCTCGAATGCCTTAGACCAAAATGTTTCTTTCTTCTAAATGACCATAGCAGTTTGTGCCTTAATCATCACTTTTGTTACACGCTGCTTTTTATGATTCGTATTTCTGCACCAAGCTTATAAGACAATACGGTTATGAAAGAAGGAGCTCTTAGCTAAGAGTAGGGAGACCTGATTTCTATTTCTGGCTGTAGCCCTGTGGCCTGTCACTAACTTTCTGTCCTCTCACCCTGCTTTATTCTGCATTGTGTTTATCGTTATCTGATATTTCTTATCTGACTTGCCTTCTGGAATATGAACTCTATGAGAGGGTAGATTTCAGGAAACTTTTTTTTTTTTTTAAGATTTTATCTATTTGACAGAGAGAACATGAGCAGGGGGAGGGGCCTACGGAGAAGCAGATTCCCCACTGAGCAAGGAGCCACACATGGGGCTCGATCCCAGGACTCTGGGATCATGACTTGAACCAAAGGCAGACGCTTAGTGGCTCAACTGAGCCAGCCAGGTGCCCCAGAAAGCATTTCTTAAATGAATGTCAGCCTTTGCCTCACTGACCTGGGCTTGGAGCTCAGGACTTCTCCCAGACCTATGTGCCTAAACATGGGACAAAAAGACCTGAAACCTTGAGTCACTACCCCTGACATTAGATGGCTTTGCTGCCTTAGTGTCAGGCACAGGAGAAAGAGCAAGCCTGGTTCACCATTCTGCCCAATCTAAGACCTGAGCACCCTTCCAGATGACCTTGCTGTGTGTGTTCCTTAGCACTCCTCTGAGCCTCAGGAGTACAGCTGTCAGCCAGTCTGGCACTGGAGTGGTTCAGACACCAGTGAGCAGGAAGTCACATTCCTCTGTCTTCATCTCCCAGGTCACCCTGAACAATGTGGAAGTGTGCAGTGAGAACATCTCCACCCTGAAGAAGACGCTGGAGGTATGGAGGACATTGTCACCTGCAGCCTCTCTGGGCCTGCCTGTGCAGGGAGGGCTGTGCACTGGTTCTGGTGGGAACTGTGTGTCCCCTGGCGTGGACCTAGTCTTCCTTCAGAGCACCAGAGGGGATTCGCTTGTGAGCAGCCCACCAGCTGGAAGATCAGAATTCAAATTAGCACTTCCAGCACATACTGGGCCTGCGACCTCAGGCAAGTCCCTTAACTCCCTGAGCCTCAACACTCTCATCTACAAAACAATCTCCTTCCTGTCCTCATTTGGGTTTATTGGCATAATTAAAAAGGGGTTGAAAGCACTTTAAAAAATGATAAAGTCCTATAAAAATATTAGGAAAGTAAGATGAAATAGGGTTTACCAAACCTGCTACAAAGCTATTGCTGTTACCATTTTTTTTTAAAAGGAAGGCTCCATAGTGTGGTATAAATTGCTTGGGTTTAGAAATCAGATCCCCCTGGGTTCATAGCTCTGTTTGACCACTGACCAGCTGTGTGGCATGAGGCGGGTTCTCTAACCTCCCAGAGCCTCAGTGTCCTCATCTATAAATAGGGAGAATGATACTTGCCTCACAGAGTTACAAAAATTGAATGTGATAATATAAAATACCTGGTTTGTGAGAGACATGCCGGGAAGTTAATAACTGTACTAACAGTTAATAACTAATAATAGCACAAGATAATTATTTTGCTAAGTATTAGAAAATGAAGGGCCGACTCTCCCCCACTCCAAAAGTCTGCCTCTGGGAGAGGAGGGGAGCCAGGGTCCTGCCATCCCAGCGGACACTGAGTCCGAGGAGTAAACGTTACTGCAGAGACACAGGGCTCAGCACACAGGCTGATGGTGAGTGTTGGCTCAGGGGTGGGCAGACTGAAGGGGCCAGGAGCCAGCACGGGGGGCGAGATCCTTGTAACTGATGGGGTTCCTGAAGGAGGCTGAGAGAGAGCAGCCAGGTGGGAGATTCAGATTAGAATCTCACCCAGGGGCACCTGGGTGGCTCAGTGGGTTAAAGCCTCTGCTTTCGGCTCGGGTCATGATCCTGGGGTCCTGGGTCTCTGCTCAGTGGGGAGCCTGCTTCCCTTCCTCTCTCTCTGTCTGCCTCTCCCTACCTGTGATCTCTGTCTGTCAAATAAATAAATAAAATCTTTAAAAAAAAAAAAAAAGAAACTTACCCCCAAAGGCCTTAAAATGGAATAAAATAAGAGTGAACCAAAAGCATAGTGTTCGTCACACAGTACATTTGCCAAGGTAGCTGTCATCATTGTTGAGTCACAGCACCTTTTAGATTGTATTCCTGACTTTGTTCTTAAGATTTTGTCCTTAGGATATTGAATTTGGAAGGAGTATTTTGGGAAATGTTAGAAATTTAGACCTGAGCCAGCAGAATTAGCAAGTGAAAGAAAAGGGTAGCAAAGAGCTGAGAAAACTGGTCCCATGAATCCCACCCATCTTAGACGTGCATTTCATGCGTGTTCTTCCTGAACCACACCAGCAGCCCTTCGGGATAGGTCAGGTGGCGTGAGGAGGTTACAAGGCCGGGCAAAGACAGTGCGTGTTCAGCTACTGTGGAACTGAGGGCTCCCGCCAGCTGCATCAGGTCCCTTGCAGCTCTTCCGCACTGCTGCCTGCCGTAGCCAGAAGCGCACAGACTTCTAAGGAGCTCCTGGCAAACCAAAACCTGGTGAGTTTCAGGCAGCTCCACTTGTGATGTTCTCCGTACCTAGGCTGTTGTATGGGCATTAGGAACAGGCACTCTGCAGCCAGGATCCCAGCTGGAATCCCAGCTCTACAACTTTACTGGGTGGTGTTAGACCAATTACTAACTCCTCTGTGCCTCAGTTTCCTCATCTATACAAAGAGATAGTAACAGTACCTACTTCTTAAGACAGGTACCTTAATTAATAAAAGTTAAGTATTTTAAATAGGGCCTGGCATACAGTAAGCACTTAAAACTTAACTGTGATCATGATGATCTCCCTTGGGCACCCAGACCAAATTATTTTATTTTGTTATAAAGATTTATTTATTGGGGTGCCTTGGTGTCAACACTCGACTGACTGAGCCACCCAGGTGCCCCAGGACCAAATTATCTAAAAAGCAGAAACTATAACAATAAAGGCTCGCATCACCTGAGTGTCCACTGCTTGCCAGGATCTGTGCTAGGCACTTCATACATCATCTCCTCCAACTCTCCCAACTACCATGGGGATAGGAATTTGTGTTCCCATTTTATAAACAGGGTAATTGAAGCTCAGAAACTTTTTAAATCACTTGACCAAAGTCACTTAACCAGTATGTAGCCAGAATTTGAAGCTAGGAATGGCTGACTCTAAAGGTATGAAAAAACTTCCGGTTTTTATGTTTTTTATTCATACCCCCTGACACCAATACTGTCATCTTACAAAGGGAGAAATGGGAGCCAAGTGGCTAGCCACTGGGATAGAATCCAAGTTTTCTGAAACCTATCAAGGACTCTTGCCTAGGAGTGTAGTGGACTGTAACTGTTCCCAGGGAAAGCTGGAGTCAGAGAAACGGCTGCTTGCACGTGGGCATCCTCTCCACCCTCCCCGCACCCGCACATCCCAGCCATGCTTGGAAGCCTGATAACTGGGTACTCTCCCCTAGAGTGACTGCACCAAGTTGTTCAGCCAGGGCATTGGAGGGGAGCAGGCCCAGGCCAAGTTTGACAGCTGCCTTTCTGACTTGGCTGCCGTGTCCAACAAATTCCGAGACCTCTTGCAGGTAAGCCCCAGGATCAGTTGCTGACTGAATCCTGTGCCTGTGTGTTGCTCTGAGAATATTGTTAATGGTTGATTATGGGATCAATATATATAAGGAACAGGAGAAGTGAGGGAATAGCATGCAAGACACTGAGCTCATGTGAGCTCCTTGAAGATTAGTTTTTCAGCACTTGTCATCCTGACAAGCCATTATTGTGGTCCTTTTGAGTCTCCACTTGGCCTCCAGTGCCAAGAGCCCAGAAAGGTGCTCAGAGGAAGTGCAACCACATGGTTACTCAGACCCGCAGCCTGGCCTTAGGCAAAGGTGCTGCCCACTATCAGGTACTCAGAAGTCTCTTCTTTTGAGCTTGCCAAACCAACCCCATAGCCTGGACCTGAATTGGCACAGATCTGAAAAGGAACAGGTTGTTTCTGACCTCTTCGATTAGCATTTTCTGGTAGACTTCAGACAGGCCCACAGGAAAACCGGAGAACTAGACAAATGCCCTGGCAGTCACAAGAGCAGAGGAAAGGAAGGGCAAGGTGCATGCATCTTCGTGTCTGATGTGTCTCTGCCTTGTCTTTCCGCAGGAAGGGCTGACGGAGTTAAACAGCACAGCCATCAAGCCGCAGGTGCAGCCTTGGATCAACACCTTCTTATCTGTCTCCCACAACATCGAAGAGGTCAGCCTGACCATAGGCAGCCATCAGGCCCAGAATTATTCCTCATTCTCCCAGCTCCCTGGCTGGAGGGCAGTGTAGCTGTCTGAACAGCCCAGCCCTTCCCTGCCTCTTTGGCCCACTTTCCTCACCCTGGCAGACGAGGTTCTTCCCAGGAAACAGGTTGTTCCTGCAGACAGACGGGCTCTGAAAGACACCTGTAGGGGGTTTTCCATGACCTGGCACATCCTCTTTTATTAAGGCTTTTTGCCCTACCTATCACACTTACGAGCTTTTTTCTTAGCCTAATGATGTCATTCCTGCAGAACATGAGATCCAAAAGGAAATAAAATGCCAGGAGCTTTACCATATTGTGTGGCCACTGCTGCAGCCCAGGGCCATTTCTGGATCGGAAGTGTGATATAAAAGCAGCAGCTTGGATGTCCAAGCTGCTTCACCTGGATGAGTCAGAAGCTAGAGGGGAAAGACCTGTCCCTCTGTTTTCTTAGAGGGGTGAAAGTGGGGGGTAGGGGGAATGGTACTTTCTGGAGAAACTCCCAGTGACCCAGCTTGTTTCCTGACAGGAAGAATTCAACGACTATGAGGCCAATGACCCCTGGGTACAACAGTTCATCCTTAACCTGGAGCAACAAATGGCGGAGTTCAAGGTGAGCAGGGGCTGAGAGACCAGGTTATGGAATTACCCACTTCTGTCCAAATCAGCAGCCTTTGGCTTCTCATCACACTCTACTGGGAACCCCGAAAACTCTTCCAGGCCCCAGCCTGTAGACATACTCCCTGATGGTCTTTTGTAACTGTGCCTACTCCCTAACCCCCCAAAGACTCCTGTTGGAGGCAGAGGGGCTTAGGTAGGACTCCCGCTTATGTCTAACCTCTTGTGTGCAGGCCAGCCTGTCTCCAGTCATCTATGACAGCTTGACCGGCCTCATGACCAGCCTTGTTGCAGTCGAGCTGGAGAGAGTGGTGCTGAAATCCACCTTCAACCGGGTAAGGTCCGGGGAGTACAGGTCCCCAGCTCTTGTTTTTCCTCTGAGGAAGACAAGACCTGCCATCCTAGGCCTTGCATCCCCTCAGTCTGCTGCTTGCAGCTCCCTGCACATCCAGCTGCAGTCCTTTCTGGCATCTGAGGCCTTGGAGCTGACTGAGGCACAGGAGGGCCAGGCCTTGAACGCGGACTGAGCTTGCGCTCCCTTGCAGCTGGGTGGTCTGCAGTTTGATAAGGAGCTGAGGTCACTCATCGCCTACCTTACCACAGTGACCACCTGGACCATCCGAGACAAGTTTGCCCGGCTCTCCCAGATGGCCACAATCCTCAATCTGGAGCGGGTATGTGTGGCTCCCTTGACCTGGTGAGGGAAAGGTAACTGGGACTAGAGGCAGAAACAACATTTGGATCCCTGCCTTTTCTCAAAACCAAGTGTCCACCAGCAGTCCAGCCCTACAGAGCACCTTCTTCCTGGGCACTGCCCTGCTCTGCCTCTTCTCGGGGTAGCCTCTCATTGCTGACTTGCTAGTATTCTTCCCCACAGGTCACGGAGATCCTAGATTACTGGGGCGCCAACTCGGGCCCACTGACGTGGCGCCTCACCCCTGCCGAAGTACGCCAGGTGCTGGCTCTGCGCATGGACTTCCGCAGCGAGGACATCAAGAGGCTGCGCCTGTAGCCGTGGCCCATCTGGCCTGTCATTCTTCAGGCCCTGTTCCCTAAGTGGCCACGGCCAAGTAGCTGAGCAAGGCCGTCTGGCTTGGGGAGCTCTGACAGCACAGGCTGTTCCACTGCGGACAGCAGGAAGTAAGGCCCAGCTGACCCTGCTGTCTGCACTCAGGCCTGTCTGCGTGGTGCTTTGCAGGCAGCCTCCCCCCACCAAGAGAGGTGAGTCCCTTGGGCTCCTAATTATGTGGGAAAGCCAAGGCAGGCCAGCTTTCTGCATGGGCGGTCATTCTCTCTTCCTTAGACACTACAGCAAACAGGCTGCCTTCCAGCCAGCCCTAAAGGACTTGGGTATATCTGGGGACCCGGGAATTAGGTTTATTCTGAAAGGCTGTGATGTTTATGATCACCCTGAATAAAGACACTCCTTGGAGAGATGCCAGCGTGCTGTTTCCAGGGAGGGCTGGATGGTACACGGTAAGATAGGTCCACAGTTGCACTGAAGTGTGAAAGCAAAAGCCTAAAGCCTCAGCCTCCTCCTGCACCCCGAGGGGTGCACAGCCACCGTCAGGACCCACATGGAAGCACGCACCTCAGCCTCCTCTAATCCTGGATCCTCATGCCCCTCTTGGGCCCTTAGCACCAGAAGCTGGATCATCTCAGGGGCAGTTCCCCACAGTGCCAATGCAAGTGGGAATTACTCCTGGCAGGGACAAAAAAGAGCTTCATGAAAACAGCCTGGAAGGGCAGAGAAAATTTATTCCAAGAAGGTTGCAATCCTGAGAATCAATTGCCCATAGGCACTGGGACATGTGGCATCGTCCGTAGTGTTAATGGTTAAGGCCTCTATTAGTGGTGACTTGCTGTAAGACTGCATTGGCTCATGGCCACAAACAGGAGTATGGACCCACACCCCTGTTCCGCCTCCTCCATCAAGTCAGACTAGGAATGAGTGTTGAACAGGAAGTCTCTTCTCAGGCAAACGCCTGCCCTCTAAGGAAGGCCACAGGAAATGCCACAGAGAGCCTTTTCAGGGTTGGCCTTACCAAGGGACCCCAGCCATCTGCTAAAGCTGGTCATCCTTTTTCCAGGCTCTCATGGAGAATGAGGAGGCCAAGGCCCAAGGTGGGCCTTTGTAAAGGCCACATGGGACACTGAGCTTAGGACTTTCCTATGTCTAGATGGAGCAGAGGCCAAGCCTAGGCCACAGTCAACCAGAAGGTCACAGTCCTATTCCCAGGCACCATCCATTCCCAAGCTCCAGAAAGGGCTGGGCCCAAGCTCCCGGCGGCTGGCTTCCTTTGGGAGCAGGTTCGCAAAGGGCTGGGTAGAGAGTAGAAGGCTGACACTCCCATGGGGGAAGGAAGGGCAGGGCCATTGTAGCTCCAGGTTTTCTCCTCTCACAGAGAGACAAGCCTTCTGGGAAGGAGCATCAGGTTGAGGTCTCACCCCCCAGTAGCTGCAGGCTCAGGCCCTGAGTGTCCACTTGTACCAGGTGGACGCTGTAGTTCCCGAGGCCCTGGGAGCAAAGGACAGGAGGTATTCAGAAGATAGGAGGCTCTGAGCAGGTCTCAGGCCACAAACTTCATGCTGCTAGGTGTTAGGGGATTTGCAGCTGTAGCCCCTGCTTAGTGGTGGGCCACAGTGAGGGCTCCTGTCCCCCACCAATAACCACACCCCCAACACAGGTACCTCAGTCTTGGCCAGGACAGCCTCCAGAGCCTCCTTTTGCCGCGGCTCCTTGGTCAACAGATAGAGAAAACCCCCACCACCTGCCCCTGCCAGGCTCTGGCCATATACGTGGGGGGCCAGGACATCCATCATACGCCGCACAGCCAGGGGCTCACAACCTGGAGCCATGAGCTTCTTCTGTTCCCAGTATGAGGTCAGGCACTGGCCCAGCAGAGGCAGGTTCCCTGGAGAGGGGACAGAGAGGAGTGGCCTGCCTGAGCCAGGATATTCCTTCAACACCCATTTGTAGACCGAATGAGGTGCCAAGAGGCACTACTTAACCAGTGTCATGGTTAAAAACCTAGGTCCAGTGCTGGCTGGAAACAGGAGTGCTGAAGCCCGCCACACAGGGTTGTTTGAGGACTAAAGGTACATAGAGCGGCTGGCATGGGGCCCAATTCAGTATTCAGTCAACTGTGGCCACACACATGGAACCCTGATCCACTGACTCTGGAACTCAACAATGGGGCTGAGCCTCCTCCCAGTCTGCTGCCTGGCCGGTGGAGCTAGAGGCCTGCCTCGTGATGCAAGAGTTATCCTAAGATAGGGCTCCCACCTAAGTGTGAGACCCCACAGACAGTAGACTTCTGTCTCCAGGGGCCTCATATATGGGGTCTGAGCCAAGCCTGCAAAGGCTCCTGACCTCAGATCCACAGGCGACAAGGAACTCACTCCCAGTGCCGAGACCCAACAAGAAGGACCTCACCTTGGCGGAAGGCTTCAGCACATTCCTCGGTGTGCTGTACCAGGCTGTGGGCATTCTGCACGACGGCAGGCAGCCGGGCATACCAGTTCCTCAGCACATCCTGCAGATGGGGCAGGAGGGAGGCAGTAAGGATATGGGCCCAGCAGAGCTGTCTGTCTCCCTCCCTCCTGGGGCCAGGGCTCACCTGCAGCAGATTCCGTGCCAGCCGGGTCTTGCCAGTGTACACCAGCAGCAGGTGGTCATTGAGCTGCTGGGCAAAGCCCTCAGGCACAGTGATCTCTTCCACCTCCACCTTCAGTGGCAGCTGAGCCCGGGAGCGCCCCACCTTGATGCCAGGCATTAGGCCACCCACTTGGTCCTGCCAGCCACCTCCTGCAAGCCCAGCATCCCTAGTCACTTTTTGAACCTATCTGGCTCAACTTCTGTCTCCCAGCTCCGGCTCCCAGCCCTACCCCCTGGGCGGGACCAGTGTGGGAAGACAGCTTCCCCCAACTCAGGCTGGGCCAGGTTAGCTGTGTAGCTTCTGCCCCCAGACCTGGGAAAAGGACAAGCCCAGCAAGGGGAAAGGGTTTCACTCTGGAGCCAAGCTTGGAACTCACAAGGTCTGAGTTCTGTTGCAGACCTAACTGTAAATGGAATTGGGTAAACCACATCAGAGGGTAAGCCCTAATGGTAAACTTGTCCCCTCCAGGAGAGATGACATAGGACCTTCCCTGCAGCCTCACAGGCCCCTGCACCCTGTCTTTTCTAATAAAGAGTGCTGCTGTTAGAAACCAGCTTTTCAGCATCTCTCATCATTTTCAGCAGCATCACTGAACTTGAAAGAGCTTGTTCACATCTTGCTTTAGCAATGAACGGTATGGATCCCCTCCTCTTGCAGCTATATAAAAGTGACACTATTTGAGAGAATTCTGAGATAGGCCTTTCATATCTGGATTTAAAGCAAGGATTTAAAATACAAAATGGCAATGGCAGGAAGCATCTGGAATTACAACCAAGACATGGCGGTTGGCGTCGGGCCCCCAATGTCAAGAACTCTTTACCAGCACCCCTCTCCTTCAGAGCACTCAGCACAGTGTGTAATTATACATTCGTCTGAGTGGTTATTGATTAAGGTCTGTCTCAGTAGGTGATAGGATTTCTGAGGGCAAGAACCCTGTTTTTGCTCACTTGTTCATTTTATCCCCAAGCCCCAGCACAGAGTGGATACTTAACAAATCGTTGTCAGTTGGCTAAATGAAGGATTTGAAGGGTACACCTCAGAAGGAAAGTGATAAGCCCCCTCCCCCCATCCTGCTAATGACTACCCTTTCTGGGGTGTGAATCATGGCAATGAAGGGAGGAGGCTGGGCTACAAAGTAGCCAGAGAAGATGCCATAGTCAGGCATCCAGCTTCCTTCCCAGGGTCCTGCAGGTGAGGCCCTGCATCCGGAGGTGACCAGAGCGCCACAGGATCTGGAGTCAGACAAACCTTCAGCTGCTCTCCCTTGTGCACGGATTCCAAGGGGCCATGGTAGTGTTGGGGAGGAAGGTGCCAGTAACATTCCATTATGACCACAGCCATGTATGGGGCCCTCTGCGCACCCCCCATATGGTAGTGGGGGCCACATGTGTCCAGAAGACAAGCTTAAAGTTCTGTCCCCTATTCCAAACCCACCTTTGCCCAGCCCCACCCTGAGGGACAGCCCTTGGTGGGGACAGAATCATGGGCACTAGCACTGGGTATAACAGGTACCGAGTAATACACAGGAAAGCTACAGCACCGAATCTGTCACTTAGCAGGTGCTCCTGAAGCATCAGGCCCTTGGAGATTGAAACATTTCAAGTTGAAAACCAACCATAAAGGATCAGGGGAGTAAGAAGGACACCGTAGCCACTTTAAGTAGTACAGTTACATGGCTGTCTGCAAGTCCAGGGAGCCCCTGGAGGGCCTCGGAGAAATGCCCGTGACCTCCCTCCTGCCCCAGGGCAGTCCCATACCTGTGGTGAGCACCTGTTCCAGGTGCAGCACTGCATGGATCAGGGCCTCGGTGCCCACCACCCGGCCCGCGGCCCTCTGCAAGGCAGCCAGGGCTGCGCCTGCCAGGATGCTGCTCGTGCCTGCAGGGGGCCAAGGAAGACACCAGGCATGAAACAGCCCTGCCTGGCCCCGTCCTGCCCCATCCACTCCCTCCACTGGGCAGAGGTCGGGGAGGGGATCAGAGGGGAGGCCGGGGGTTGGGGATGCAACCGGTGGGCAGCAGGGAAACAAGACCCGCTCACCAAGACCAGAGCCATGGGGCAGCTCAGACCAGGCGTGCAGCTCGAAGCCTCCCCCGAAGGTCTGCAGCAGCTGCTCTCTCAACGAAAGCTTGGAGCCGACATGCACAATCCCCGCACAGATGAAGGCTGCCTTCAGCAGAGCCCCTGCGAAGGGACCAGCAAGGAATTTGGTCTCCAAGGGTAGAAGCAGATACCCCAAGCCACCTCCACGACTGCCCAGCCCAGCATGGGGCTCACCAGGGGACAAAAGCCCAGCAGTATTGTAGGCCCCATCTCTAAGCCATAAAAGGCCCCCTGATGACTTCGGGGCTCCTCCACCAGACAGGCTCACCCTCAGGCCAGACCTCTGTGGCCTGCAGGGTCTCCAAGGTTCTGCCCGCCCCCCTCAGCTGGCCGTGAGTGCCATCCCCGCCTGTAGATGTCACAAGTGCCCTGACCTGGGGCATGGGGCTGGCAGTAATCCTGCAGGTCATCCAGGCTCCAGCATACCATCTTCATGGCCATCCTGTCCTGCCGAGACCCCACTGCCAGCCACAGCTCGGGCTCCGGGATGCGGCGTGCCCTGGCCCCGATGGGCCGGCGGCCATCCACTCGCACAGCCAAACCCAGCACTGCCCCACCGAGCTCATAGGCAAGGGGTGGCGTGTCACTCCAGCCACCTTCAGCAATTAGACAAGACCAAGTGGGTCACAAGGGCTGCGAGCCCAGCTCTGGGGTGGCTACCCTCCCCCCCACGCCCCTGGGGCTCACCAGAGAAATCCACACGAGCCGGGCACTCGGCCACCACCCACTGCCCGGGTGCTGGCTGCTCTACCGGCTCCGTGGAGACAAAGTGCTGGGCTGACATCACAGCCTGGCGGAGGAGAATCTGCCCGGCTCCCTCATAGTGGCGGGCAGCTCGCACCAGCAAGGCCGGCCTGCCAAGAGGGCAGGGAGATAGGCTGGCATGCAGCCCCAAGTTGGGAATGGACTGCCTGGGCTTGGGGACCCGACTGCTCTGGGTAACCCCACCTCCCTGTGGGTCTCCACCTCCAAGGATGGCCAAGGACCTCTCCAAAGGTCTTGATGTCATTAGCACCCACCTGGTCAGCCACTTGTCCCGCTCCTGGGCCAGCGCCTGCACACCTCCCGCCAGGTCTCCACACTCCAGGTACGAGAAGGGCCGCATCCACCCAGGGTTGGCAGCTGGCCCGCTCCGTAAGCCTCCTCGACCCTCCGCCATGCAGCCCAGGACATCGGCCACACAGGCCAGAGCCCGGGCTGCCACACCAGGGTCTCCCGCACCAGCTGCAACTGAGAAACCAGGAGTCAGTGTGGTGGGAGAGGGGCCTCCCCAGAAGACTACTTAGCCATCCCCAAACACTCCAGGTCCCTCACACCTCTTTGCTTTTGCCCAAGATGTGTCCTTGCCCATGAACGTTCCCCGCCTTGCTGCATGGGAAAGTTCTTCTCATCAGCCCTACTCCGGATGTGCCTCTTCACCCCTCACCCGGGATGTCCCCAGCGGTTGGGAGCTCAGGCTTCCTGGTCAGACCACCTGGGTTTACTCTCAATCCCAGATGAGGTCTGCCCATGAGACTAAGGCTGAGCCCCTAGCCAGTGTGCCTGGGCCTCCAGATGGAGCCAACCACATCCCAACCTACTGCAAAACACAAAGGGGTTGCCAATGCTCCAAGGACCCAGAGGCTCAGTCCTAGGCCTCAGCCTCTCACCAAACTCCCCATGGACAGGGATGAAACTTCCCACAAAGTTATAAGTACACTCTACTGCATCTCTCCCCTGCTTTAAAGTCTCCTGGCTCCCTAGTACCCTCAGACTGATGACCCAGAGGGCAGGTGACGGTGGGACAGGCCTTCCAGTACACTCACCCTGGTCCAGCGTGGCCAGCAGGGGCCCAGGACAGCCCTCTCGGACAGCGGCCCGGATCAGCGGGCGCAGGCTAAGGTCCTGCCGGGCCTCCAGCACACGCCTCGCCTTACGCAGGGCCTGGCAGAAGAACAGGTCCCGGCGGGAGGCCAGTGTGGCAGCCCGGTCCAGGCACGGCTGCAGCTGCTCCCAGGACAGACGCCAACAGGCCCGCCAGGCCCGTAGGGCCTTGCCCCCATCCTCCTGGGGGTCCAGCATCCACAGCAAGTCCTGGGGCCCCAAGGCCCTCAAGGGGTGGAGCACAGGAAAGAGGCGGGCACTAAGAAGGCAACGCTCTGCAGGGGGAGTGTCTGGATCCCACAGATCCCAGTCCCTGATGTGAGGAAAAGGCACATTAGCGGGGGGGGGGGGGAAGCCAGGGCTCCTGCCTGGTCACCAAGCCCTGACTGTCTGTCAGCCGGGAGCTGGCTCATTCATGGGGACAGGACAAACTCCTCCGGAGGCAGCCCAAGTAGACAATTCAGAGAGGGAGGCCCAGATGCCTTGCCTCCTTTCCTAGACGACTGGACAAAATCCCAAAGCCTGAGCAGAGCCAGGAATTTGGAGCTGCCCAGGAAGATGCTGGGGCAAATCAGGCTGCCCCAAATTACCGCAGGCCCCAGGGATGGTTGGAGGGGTGGGTGCAGCTCTGTGGGGCAGGAGCAAGGGCAGGGATGAGCCCCAGACAGGCAGCCCCCCCAGCTGCCGAGGCCCAGGGAGGCCCGTCGGGGCCACCCACCTTACCGAACACCTGTCTTCTGGAAGAATTCACTCCAGGACATGTTGAGATACGTTCCTGTACCCTGCCTCTGGGGGAAGAGGAGGAGACAGTCAGGGCATCGGGGGCGACAGGAAGGGGTGAGGGACACTAAGGCCAGAAGGGACAGGAAGAGAGACGGACGGGCACACACACAAGCAAGTTCTGAAACACTGCACCAAGCTCCGGAGCCTCAGTGCTCCTGCCCAGGTTCTAGGAACTCAGAGTGGAAACCTGTTTCTAGGCCCATCATCGACCATAACTGGCTCTGCAGTCCAAGGTGGGCCACCACCCTCTCTGAACCCCAGCATCTGGCCTACCCCATGGGCATAAAAATCCCCACCCAGCCCGCCACACAGCAGACAAGGAGGGAGGAGGGAAAGGCCTGCTGACACTACCGGCCGCACCCTCCTCACCCCTAGGAGCTCCCCAAAGCCTTACGGCGGGCCATGAGGGATGTGGGGAGGACACCTACCTCCCAGCTGTCTAGACGGCCAACGAGGGTGAATACACGGCCTGGGGCACCATGCAGCCGCACATGGTGTCCCTGCAGGACGAGATCGTGCAGCTCCACGCCACGCAGGGCCTCGCACTGCGCTGTGTCCAGGCCACTCACAAGGCAGCCAGTGCCGATGTGAACGGGGCCCTGGAAAAGAGAAGGCAGGCATCCCAGCACAGCCCTTGGTACCCACACCAGTCCACTCTGGCCCCGGGCCCCTGGAGCCCTGCCCTCCCTCTGCCCTGCTCCCTGGCCTCACCTGAAGGTGGCAGTGTTGCAAGACACTCCCAGCACCCAGCTGGACGGGGCCCTCCAGCAGGCAGCTGACCACAGAGCTGCCGCCGCCCAGGAGCTCCGGCTCCTGTGAAGCCAGGGAGGAGGTCATGAGAGCCCCAAGCCCAGGACTGCCCAATCCCCTTGAGCATCCAAGGCCCTGGCCAGAATTCCTGCTGCTCTCCCCAAGCCTGATGGCCAGCCAGATCCCTCTACCCTGGCCCCAACCTCAGGCCAGCTCCCCTCACCCCTTGTCCACACTGGCCCCTAGTGGCACACTTCTCCCCCAGACCAAGTCTGCCCTCCGTGACAGAGGTCCCCCATGACGGCTCTCCCGGGAATCCTGTCCAGCCACCCCCACCCCTGCCACCCTGAGGGCCACCTGTGAGCTCTCTCTACCTGCTTCCTCAGCCCATGGCACTGACCCTGGCCTGTCGCCTCAAATGTGCCTGTCTTCCCAAGCAGACCCCACAGAAAGCGTGGAGTGAGTTATCTCCAGTTTCTCAGTCAGGCAGACCTGGCCGCTCGTGGGCTCTGTGGCTTTAAGCGAGATACTTAACCTCTCTGAGCCTCCGGTGCCTCATGGGAACGATGAGAATAATCACGCCTACACTCGTAGGTGGTCTGTTCCAAGCACGGGCTATCCCTTCCCTTTCCTGAAGCCCCCGCCCCACCCATCCACAGGTACCCCGGCAGGCACTTCGGCCACCCCCTGCCCCAGGCAGGCCTTACCTCCACCTGGGAGTGCACTACCCAGGCCCTGGGAGCCCCTGGGAACGTGAGGCTGCACAGGAACGCACTGGCCGAGTTGCTCAGGTAGCTGTAGCTGCCGTCAGGGACGTAAGCTGTAAAGATACAAGGACTGACCCCAACCTCGTGCCTGCTGTGGCAGATGTCAGGCCAGGCCTCCCACCAGAACACACATCATCAGGCCCCGGGAAGGCAGGCAGGCCAATGAGCCCACTGTGCCCCTGGGGAAGTGGGAATCCAGAGAGGCTCAGCACCTGTCCAGGTCATCCAGCTAGGAGCAAAAAGACTGCGACTGGAGCCCGGGAACGAGACAAAGGAGAAGGGAAGAGAGTTATGGGTTCTGGACTGGGAGAGGGTCATTGTCCGGCAGGCACTAGGCCTGTCTGGTCTGGGAGCCTGGGGTCCATTGAGGGGCCCTCACTCCTGTGGTCTCCACGCCCCAGAGAGCCAAGCGGCAGTACTCACCCATAGTGAGGGGCTGATCACGAAGCTCCCTCCACAGCTCAGCCCGGGCAGCCTGCAGATAACCTGCGCCGTCCGAGTCACCTTGCCCCATCTCCGGGGGCTGCCCCGCCAGGAAGTCCTCCCTGTTCACGTTTCGGGCCATGCAGAGCAGGATGTCGAAAAAGAGAGACAGCTGGGGCAGGGGTAGGAAGCACAGCTATTGGGAAGGTTCCTGGGCTGAGCTGAGGAGTCCCATTCCCAGAGACACTGACCCAGAGAGAGAAAAGGACTGGCCCAAGGCCATGCAACGAGGCAGTCAGTGTCAGGGTGTCTATCCAAGGGCTGGGGACCCCAGCCCACACCCCTGGTCACCTGGACAGGCCGGGCTCCAGAGTCCAAGCCCATGTACGTGCAGGCATCCAAGGGTGGGCTCACATGGGTGGCCAGGAGGTGCTCAGCCGTCTCCACAGAGAAGAAGGCGACTCCGGAGACCTGAAGAGGTCAGGGTCAGGTGGGGAGGGGGGTACGCTGGGGCCAGGCTTGGGCCAGAGTTGGGAAGGGTATGGGAAGGCCCATGCAGACGGGCCAGGCAAGGTTGGCTGCCACACCGGGCAGGGTCCTTTGTCTGGGCCACTCCAGCACCCAGGCTCCAGGCTTACTGGGAGTGGCTCCCACTCAGGGACCCCTCGACAGGCACGTTCTGACACCCCCCTCAATTTTCAGGCCTTCCTGAACTAGAGAAAGAAAATGAGAAATAGTTCCCTATCTTCCTCAAGGTCCAGTCCCAAACACTTACCCAACAGTCCTATCCTTGTCTTTCATTCTAAAAGCATCCCCCAAGTCAGATTCTAGACTTCCTCCCAAATGCGTCCCAAAATTACCCACATTCTGGTTCGGGACCAGACCCTGAATTCCAAGGCCACACCTTCCTCAGATTCTAGCTCTACCTGCACCCCTGAACGCTAGTTCTAGACCTTACTCAGCTTCTGGTTCTGGCCTGCCCCAGAATCCTCTGGAAGGAGTGGAGCTCTGCCCTGAGAGGGAAGGCAAACACTCCCTGCTTCATCCCAGAATGCCTCCAAAGCCCCCAGCGTGGGTCTAGCAGCCCTACCAGTGGCACCCGCCCATCCGGCCTGGCACACCGTTGTATCTCTGCCTCGGTGCCTTGGTAGTAAATGTCCAAAACGAAGCCCTGCGAGGGGTGGGGAAGAGAACAGAGTTAGGGCAAACAGCAAGGGAGGACCAGCCGGGAGGGGACCGCAAGGTGTTCTCCAAGCGAAAACCAGGTCCCATGGGGGGGGGGGGGGGGACACGAGCGCCGAAACTCCCACCCCCCGACAGTAGAGGGCAGGCTCTGAAAGTCTTCACCGCCTGAGTGCGAGCGCATCACCCTGCAGGAGCCAACTAAGTGAGCACAGGAGCTGTTTTCAGGGGAACTGCTTCTGGTCCACACCATGCCAGAAAGCCCAGGATGAGCGGCTTCCCTGAGCACAGGGCCAGGAGGCCAACCCAGATGGTTCAGTGGCCCACACCGCTGTCGCAGGGGCACTACCTGGGCGTCAGTGAGGAAAACACCATGGTTCCGGGCATAGGCCATGCTCCCTGGAAGGGCAATCACTCTGGCTCCCCGGAAGTTGTCCCAGCAGATCCCTGTGAGTGAGGCAGTCAGGCAGGTCCCTGGGGTCCCCAACCCAAGACACAGGGACCCCAGCCAGGAGGAGGCAAGAGCTCTGGGCAGGGGCATCCAGACACCTCTCTAGGGAACATGGTCTCTGAAGACAATGGACATTCCTCTGGGAGAATGACAACACCTGCCCTCCCAAAACTCTTCCACAGAGCCCTGCAGAGCCGAAGGGGGGGCGGGTGTCTCCATTCTCTAACCAGAGGGGGAAGGGAAGCCCAGAGACCACGTGAAGAAAGGTGGCTGGCTGTGGCTAGGGTAGGCAGTCCCAAGCCTTCTCAGGCTCACCTGGGTTCGGAGGAACGGACAGCAGCATGTCGGTGCTGCAAATCCACACACCTGGCGGGGAGCCTGGGCCCAGCTGTGGAGGAGAAAGAGCATGGAGCCGGTGGCCTGGCCCAGCTCTCTGCTCCCACACAACCCAGTGGTGGCCTGTCCAGGAGGACTCTGGCTGCTGGGGCCTCCCCCGACCAGTGGTGCCGAGGCCGGTCCTTCCCTCTACTCTGAGGGGGACACCTCTCCACCGGCATGGCCCAGACTAACTTCCTGAAGCTCTAGTTCTGGGCACCCCCAGAGCCGTTCCTCCTGGCGTCTCCTGTCTGCACCAGCACAGACGGCATAGCCGAGGGTGCCGTGGGAGAGCCGTGGCTCTCTCTGGGGTGAGGCCCCATGATCACCGCCAGCCTCACCCGATGGCTCATGATGTCCAGCAAGCAGTCCAGGTTGCAGACCACGGCCTCCACGGGCGCCTCGGGGTTCTCCACAGGAAGGCAGGTGAAGGCCCGGCCACAGTCCTCAAAAGGGAAATCTCGGCCCTAGGGAGGGAGCAGCCACAAGAGAAAGCAATCTCAGGGCAGAGAGCCTGGGGACACCCTATCAGCTGTGCCAGGCAGGAAGCCATTAAGCTAGAAGACTTTTTTTTTTTTTTTTTTAATATTTTTTATTTATTTATGTGACAGACAGAGATCACAAGTAGGCAGAGAAGCAGGCAGAGAGAGAGAGAGAGGAGGAAGCAGGCTCCCTGCGGAGCAGAGAGCCCGATGTGGGGCTCGATCCCAGGACCCTGGGATCATGACCCGAGCCGAAGGCAGAGGCTTTAACCCACTGAGCCACCCAGGCGCCCCAGAAGACTTTTTACAACATACATTTTCTCCGGCCCCTGGCTGGCTTAGTCTGTGGAGCATGCAAGTCTTGATCTCAGGATCGTGAGTTCAAGCCCCACACTGGATACAGAGATTACTTAAAATCTTTTCTTTTTTTTTTTTTTTCTCTTTTTTTTAAGATTTTATTTATTTATTTGACAGACAGAGATCACAAGTAGGCAGAGAGGCAGGCAGAGAGAGAGGAAGGGAAGCAGGCTCCCCGCTGAGCAGAGAGCCCCACGTGGGGCTCGATCCCAGGACCCCGGGACCATGACCTGAGCCGAAGACAGAGGCTTTAACCCACTGAGCCACCCAGGCGCCCCGAGATTACTTAAAATCTTAATGTGAAATGTGTTTCCTCAGTTGTTGTTGTTGTTTTAATTTATTTGAGAGAGAAAGAGCCCAAGGAGAGGCAGGGAGAAGAAGAAGCAGACTCCCCTCTGAGCAGAGAGCCTGAAGTGGGGCTCGATCCCAGGACCCTGGGATCCATGACCTGAGCAGAAGGCAGATGCTTAACTGACTGAGCCACTAGGGCCTCATCAGAGTCTTTTCTTTCTTTCTTTCTTTCTTTTTTTTTTCAGAACTTTAAAATTTTTTTATTTTTATTTATTTATTTTTTAAGATTTTATTATTTATTTGACAGAGATCACAAGTAGGCAGAGAGGCAGGCAGAGAGAGGAAGGGAAGCAGGCTTCCCACTGAGCAGAGAGCCCAATGCGGGGCTCCATCCCAGGACCCTGGGATCATGACCTGAGCTGAAGGCAAAGGCTTTAATCCACTGAGCCACCCAGGCACCCCTCAGAACTTTTTTTAAAAAAAGATTTTATTTATTTATTTGACAGACAGAGATCACAAGTAGGCAGAGAGGCAGGTGGAGGCGGCGGCGGGAGCGGGGGTGGGGGGAACAGGCTCCCCGCTGAGCAGAGAGCCCAATGTGGGGCTCGATCCCAGGACCCCAAGATCATGACCTGAGCCAAAGGCACAGGCTTAACCCACTGAGCCACTCAGGCGCCCCAGAGTCTTTTCATATAACGTTTTCAATTACATGATTATGGTGAAAAATTAGAAAGTGCAGATCTGCAAAAATAAAACAATTCCTCAGGGATAATAGCCATTGTCCTCATTTTGAGTTGTATCCTTTCAGATTTTTAATTTTTTAATGAGATAATGAGCAGGTGGAGACAACAGAACTTAACACACACACACACACACACACACACACACACACACGCACAAACTACAAGTAAAACCAGGGGAAAAGACTGGGAATTACATCAATGTCAATATCCTAGCTGTGGTTACATTACAGATCTCGAAAATATTACCACTGGAAAAATCTGGGCAAAGTTGGCAAAGGCTTCTCTTTGTATTATTTCCTGCACGGGGATCTGTATTCATCTTAATCAAAATTCCAATTAAAAGGGCACTTGAGGGGCACCTGGGTGGCTCAGTGGGTTAAATCTCTGCCTTCGGCTTGGGTCATGATCCCAGGGTCCTGGGATGGAGCCCCGCATCGCATCGGGCTCTCTGTTCAACAGGGAGCCTGCTTCCACCTCTCTCCATCTGCCTGCCTCTCTGCCTACTTGTGATCTCTGTCTGTCAAATAAATAAAATAAAATCTTTAAAATATAAAAAAATAAAAAATAAAATAAAAGGGCACTTGACTGGCTCAGTTGGTAGTGTGCAACTCTTGATCTCGGGGTTGTAAGTTAGAGCACCCCGTCAGGTGAAGAGATTACTTTTTTAAAAATCTAAACAAGGGGCGCCTGGCTAGCTCAGTTGGTTAAGTGACTGACTCTTGATTTTGGCTCAGGTCATGATCTCAGGGTTCTGGGATCAAGCCCTGCATAGGGCTCCCTGCTCTGCGGGGAGCCTGCTTCCCCCTCTCTCTCTGTCTGTCACTTCCCCTGCTTGTGTGCGTGCGCTCTCTCTCTCTGTCAAATTAATAAATAAAATCTTAAAAAAAAAAAAGCTGAGGTCATTCTATATAAACTTATGTGGCTGGCTCTTCCCAATAAACAATGAAAACACATTCCCTGAATGCTCACAGCGATCCAGGCCAGGCCCTGTTTTTAGCATTTACGTGGATCATCTCAGCTCTTCCATGTGAAGTAGAAACTGGTGTCACCCTTTTTTTACACATGAGGAAACTAAGGCCTAGAAAGAAAGGGTCAAGTGACTCATCCAAGGTCACAGACCACTTCAGTCTCTGTCCAGGCCAATGCATAGAGTTGGCTGGACTTCTAAATCATAATAAATCACAACAATGTAAGTGCAGCTTATATTCAGCCTGTTCCCTATTTCTGGACACTTGGATCAATTCTGACTCTGATTCTTCTGGATTTGCCCAAGGAGCACCTTGCATAAACACAAAGATAAAACAACTATCTAGGGGCGCCTGAGTGGCTCAGTGGGTTAAAGCCTCTGCCTTCAGCTCGGGTCATGATCCCAGGGTCCTGGGATCGAGCCCCTCATCGGGCTCTCTGCTCCGCCGGGAGCCTGCTTCCTCCTCTCTCTCTGCCTGCCTCTCTGCCTAGTTGTGATTTCTCGCTGTCAAATAAACAAAAATATTAAAAAACAAAACAAAACAAAAAAAAAAACAACTATCTAACCCAGGGACCAATGGTTCCAGGCTTCAGCATGGCCCCCGGAGAAACATGCGGCCCCCTACTAACCATGTGCAGGATGAGGATCCGGGCCGACTGCAGGACATCAGATGTGACCACCTGTCAAAAGTGCAAGAGCCCCATTGCAGAAGCCTCGGCGGACGGTACCCAAGGATGCTGTCCTCTTGTCCAGGGAAAGACCCCAACACAAATTCACTCAGGTACCAAAGGAAGAAAAGACAAGGTCAGGACCAATGGCCACAGGCAGGCAAGGGGTGGCCCTAGCCCCTTCTGGAGGAGGGAGGCTAGAGGCCCTCCACCTGGGGGAAGCTATATGCAAGAATGCGGGGTTAGCGGGGTTACTCACGGTAAGTCACCTCCATGGCAACCAAACAGTGGTGGCCTCCCCTGACATGGCCACCTCCGTCCCCGTGACCAGCCTCACTCCCTACACCAGGGAGCCATGAGGGCAAGGTGGCTGAGTGAAGGGACTGTGTGTGGGGGGGTGGGGGTGGGGACATGGCCCCAGTGGGAACACTGACCCCTGTGCCCTGCACAAAGTGGGTAGCTCTATCCCAGTTCCGGCAAACAGTTGTCACAGGGGAAAGAGAGGCCAGGAGAGCAAGATGGCGGTTTTCAAGAGAAGCTGGAAAGGCTAATTCTGAGATCCTGGCTCCACTGTTCTAGAACCACTAGAAGGTCTGGCCCTGCCTTCCCCCTGCCCCCCACCTGGTAAGTCTGCCCAATTTATTGGTATGAAAATGGGTACCAGATGCTGAACTGGCCAGATGATGGAGCCCAGAGAGCTGGTGACCTTGGAGACCATCTGTCATGAGACCCCATCCCTGTTCCGACCAGAGTGCATGCGGGAGGAGGGCGCGCCGTGAGCACTCACCGTGAAGCCTGCCCGGGCACTCAGGTGTTCGGCAGCCACCAGCAGGGCATTGAGGGTGGCCCCTCCGCTCCCCACACGCATCTCAGGGTCCTCCACGGCCAGTAACAGCGTCCCAGGCGGGATCTGCTCCCGCTTCTGGCGTACCTCCAGCTCTGGGGTCAGAACGCAAGCTGGGACCAGCTGCCAGTCTCCCCACCCCGGTCCAGACTAGCAAAAGCCAATCTCCTGAGAGTCACTATTTTCTCTTCATTAACTCAGGAGAGCTCATTTTCCACTGAGGTATAATGGACATATAACATTCTGTGCATTTCGTCTGTACAACGTCATGATTCAGTATTTGAAAAAGAAAAATGGAATGTGGCACAAATTTGCATGCCAGCCCTGCAGAGAAGCCACTGCTAACCTGTGTGTGGTTCCAATTTCAACATACGTGCTGCCAAAGCAAACACTTAGTGGCTTTCCATGGAGCCACTCGTTAGATCTTCACCCAACTCTATGAGTAAGTACAACCAGTCCCATTTAATGGACACAAAAAACTGAGTCTCAATGAAAATGACTTGATGGATCTTGAGGTCACATGGCTAGAAAGCAGCAGAATCTGGGCTTTAACCCAGGTCCTCCCAGCTCGTGAGGCTGTGAGGGTGTGATGAGGAATCTACATCAGAGGCAAAGTGGGAGGGAGGGTCCCCTACCTGTCTGGAAGACGTGGACACTCTCCTGGTACTGGCATGTCAGGATGATGACTGTCCAATCGACCCCCTTGGGCTGCTCCATTCTGGCCAAAGTTCAGGGCTCCCTGAGACAGAGACGAAGGTGTGTGTGAACTTTTGAAAAAAAAAATTATCTTACCCTAAAATTGATTCCTGCTGGTACACAGTTCTATTAATTTTAACACACGTATGGGGCCGCCTGGATGGCTGCTCGGTCAGTTAAGTGTTGGACTCTTGATTTCGGCTCAGGTCACAATCTCAGGGTTGTGAGGTCAAGCCCCTGCTTAAGATTCTCTTTCTCCTTCTTGCTCTGCTCTTCTTCCCCCCTCTCTAAAAAAAAACTCAAAAGACAAAAAAAAAATCCTGCATGCCATCCCTTTGGGCACACCCCCCTTCATCCTTCACCCCTGACAACCACACTGTTCTCTGTAGCTATGGTTCGGCTATATCTTTTGAGGTTGGCTTCTTTCACTCAACATAAATGTCTTTTTTTTTTTTAAGATTTTATTTATTTATTTGACAGACAGAGATCACAAGTAGGCAGAGAGGCAGGCAGAGAGAGAGATGGGGAAGCAGGCTCCCTGCTGAGCAGAGAGCCCAATGCGGGGCTCGATCCCAGGACCCTGAGATCATGACCTGAGCCAAATGCAGAGGCTTTAACCCACTAAGCCACCCAGGCGCCCCTCAATATAATGCCTTTGAGATTTATCTGAGTTGACTGTGCATATCAGTAGTTCTCTCTATTCGTCAACTGCACGGACTGGCATCCGTGGTCTCCATCCACCCATTGAAAGACACCTGAGCTGTTTCCAGGTTTGGAGAATCATGGACAGGAGCTGCTACAAACATTCGTGCGCGGACTGAGTGTGAACGTAAGACCTCATCTCTGCCAGTGTACACCCCAGTATGGGATGGCTGGGTTATGGTTGAGTGTATCTGACTTTCTCAATCTGGTCGCGTGTGATGTCCTCAGGAGAGGGAGTAAGGAGAGCAAGGTAGGGTTGACAGTGAGTCCCCATCTGAAAGCAAAGGGTTTTATTCAATCTCACTCATCATTCAGCTATTGGCTGTGAGCTAGGGGGAGGGGAGGGGAGGGGAGGAAGGTTCTAACCTCTCAGGCTCCTGAAGCCAAGGACAATTTCCTGGAGAAGGGAGCAGCTGTGGGAGGGATGCACCAACCTGCTCAAAAGGATAAGGCAGGGTGCCAACAGCACCCACTAAAGGGACCTTAGAGGGGACCTTCCCTTCCAGAAGCTCCAAGCCAGAAGGGGGCTACAAGGCACTTGGCAGCCATCTTCCTCTAGGGCACTCTGAGCAAGTGAGGGGTAAGTGGGCCAAAGCTATGGCTTCGCCCTCTCCTACCCACCTCAACATTCCTCTCCTACCAGATGGGAAATGAATCTGACTCTTGAGTCCCCAAGACCACGTGTAAACAGTCCTCAAAAGTCCCCTGGCATCCACCTCTGGCAGAGGTCTGAGTGCTGTCCCACAAAGCACCCCCCCCACCTCTTCCCTCTGACTTCCAAAGCTGAGCATGGGGAGGGATGATGAGGGGCCCAGAGTGTGTGTCCAGGAGTCAGCCCACTCTCCACTAAGAGCCAACAGCAACAGCATCTCTCACACCAGACTCTGCAGCCATCAAGCCTATGGTTAGGGCTGACAGACACCACCACTTGGCAACACCCACACTCCCACCAGCTTTCAGGGAGAGCCTCCACCACTAAGAGAAATTGCTCTGTTCCCCGCTAAGCCCAGGAGGGAAATCCAGAGGGGAAGTCCGAGCTAGAGATCTTGGCCAGCCACCTGAGGAAAAAGGCATTCCCCAGGATGTCCATCTGGCCTTTCCAGTAAAGGAGCCTCGTGGGACTCCAGCTTGGCCACAAACTTACCGTGTGATCTCCGGCACCCTAACAGCCTCGGGCCTCCTGCAGCAGAGAGTATAACTGACAAGTACCCCCAGCTTGTTCACATGGAAGCCACGCTTCCACCAACTCTTCCCAACCCATCAATGACTCTGTGCAGCAAGGACATGAACACAGACCAATTCCTGCAAATGGGGGTCCTCTGAAAGGCAACCTGGGCTCCTGGAGTTCCCATCAACCCAACAGAACTGTCTCAGAACTGCAAGCATGTCAAATATCCTTCCTATCCTCCTTCCTTCCTTCCTTCCTTCCTTTCCTTCTTCTGGTACTCCTTCACAGGCAGCAGCCTGACAGCTCTCCATGTCTCCTCGAGCTCGCTCCCCTTCTTCCCCCTTCCCCAATAAATCTCTTGCAAGTCTAGTCACATCTTTGTTTCTGCTTCTCCAAGGACCTGAACCAAAATGGGGAGTATAATATCATCCCTCTCTTGGCACCTTCAAAGGAAAAAAAAAATCACTTGTAAGAACCTCTAACTTAAAAAAAAAAAAAAAAAAAGAACCTCTAACTTCATGTCAGGGAAGTACTATCTTTATCCTCAAAGATTAAGAAACTTGAGGCACAGAGAGATTAAGTAATTTGCCCAAGGTTTCACAGCGAGCAAGTAGCACAGCCAAAATGAACCAGACACTTTCTCCAGAGTCCATTCTTTTAACCACTACACTGAACTTACTTTGTGGGAACAAGGAAAGAATGAAAGGTGTAAATATATGGAAAGTGCTCAGAGTGTATTAGCCATTGTGACAAAGTCTAAACAAATACAAGGTGATAATGAAATGAGGTCAATGTTAATGATAACAGCCGCTGGGACTGAGTTAACGGACCCGCAGTTAAGACATTTTGGTTTTTTATCCTCACAACACCCCTGCAGGATAAGTATTATTATCTCCACTTTAAAGAAGCTAATGGATGCTGCAGCCAGGACTGGGACCTGGGTCACTCTAATTCTAATTCAGGGGACAGTGATAATGACATTTGGTCCCAAGCAAAGGTGCTGAAAGGGAGCAAGGAAGAAATGTCCCAAGGAGGGTCCAAGGACGCAGAAAATCTGAGCCTAGCCTTGGTCTCAGCATAATGACTGGGAGACATGGACAGGTGACAGATCATGGCCAGAGGGGAGGAGGGCAGGCCTATCTGCACTACACCCCACTAGAGCCTTAGGTCAGAAGAGCAGTCCCAAGCTGAAAATCAGCCCTGGGAGCTCTGTCCCCATCCCTGCCTCCTCCTGTGTGATTTTGAACAGGTTAGCCCATTTCTGCAAGCCAAAGATACCAACCTCCTAGGACTGATGCCAGTATTAAATAAAATGGAAACAATGGGGGCGCCTGGGTGGCTCAGTGGGTTAAAGCCTCTGCCTTTCGCTCAGGTCATGATCCCAGGGTCCTGGGATCGAGCCCCGCATCGGGCTCTCTGCTTGGCAGGGAGCCTGCTTCCTCCTCTCTCTCTCTCTCTCTCTGCCTGCCTCTCTCCCTATTTGTGATCTCTATCTGTCAAATAAATAGATAAAATCTTTAAAAAAAAAAATGGAAACAATGTGGCATGGGGGTAAAGGGGGTGCTCAATGAGTGGTAGTCCTCTCCCGCAGGGAAAGGAAACAGGAGAGTTTAACTTGACCCTGAAGCCGGTGAGAGTGAACACTAGCTCTGAAATATTCTCCAGGTCAAAGGTGTCCCAAAGATTAAAAAATCAGGGAAGGTCTAGGGATATCAAGCTGGGTGAAGCAGCAGGCTTTACCAGAATACCCAAAGGTATTTTATGATAACACAAAAGGTGGAATGATACTAGTGGCTAAAGTTCAGCGAGTGCTTTTTTGGCAACACCACCGGCATTGCATAATCAGCTCACATGACTCACTCAATAGACCTATGAACTGGATCTTATCACACACAATACAGATAAGGAAACTAGCTGAAAGAGATGAAAAGAGTTTGCTCAGTCATACACAGCGGTACAGGCAGGCCAGGTGTGTGCAACGCCAAGGTTCATGCTCTTCAGCACCCTGTAGGAGTAAGACACCTCTCCTGCGGTGTATCCCATCATACCTGACATTTACAGAAAAATTAGAAAAGAATACAGAGCTCTATTCCAATATTCTGTCCACTTTCAATAACACTTCATCTACCGAGGCCAAGTTTAATGTACTCAGCCAATTTTCCCCTTCCCAAAATTGGATAGCGAAGGGGAGCCAGGGACAGAATAAAATAATAAAACCTCTTCATATATGCTTGTTGGAAGAGTGGTGGGGCAGGGATTTTGCATTTCTGAGCTTGAAAGGTCAAAACAAAACAAAACAAAAACAGGCTCATGAAGGGATGTGTCTTGCTTTCTGGAAAATAAAACGGCAAACTAAAGTTGACTGGGAGTAAAATCACTTTGTAAATTATACAAACGTCCTGTAATCGAGATTTGTGCATAATGATGAGCCCAGATGGGGTAAACTAAGGCAGGAACACAGCCTCAAAGCAGTCAGCAGCGCCGGCATCCAGCGCTCCACCTGCCTCAGGGGTGAAGGGCCTCTGGGGTCCGTATCCCTCCCTGCCCCAGACGTCCCCAAGTGCCCCGCACCGGCCAGGTCCCAGGGCTCCCACTGAAAAGACCCAGACCAACGGGTAGCAGACGTTCCCTACAGCCACGGACGCCCAGGGGCGCTGGCAGAGTTCTCCGACACTCTTTTTTATCGGGAACCTGGAGGCTACTGGCCAAGCTCGGTCCTGCCGGCCGAGAGCGTGGGCCAATAAACAGTGGCTGGAGACCGGGCGCGCTAAGCGGCGACCCCCCACAGACCTACATACCTGCCTCCGCTGGGCTTTCGGCGCCGCGGGCTCTTTAACGCGGGTCGCTTGCCCCTCCCCCTCCCCCTCCCCCCCCCCCCCCCCCCCCCGTCCTCGCGGTGCACCCTAGGAAATGTAGTTTCGCCTGTCCGCCTGTCCTGGCTTGTCCTCCCCAAAAAACTAACTCGGAGCTCTGTATAGCACGGGTGCACAGATTTGGCGAGGGCAGCACTTCCCTAAAGGACAATGTGAGTTCAGATCGAGAAGGGAGGTGAGATGAGACGGGGGCTCCATAGCCCAGCAAAACTACAACTCCCAGAGGAAGAATGCTTCTTAAAGACATAGGCTCGTTTTTCTGGGACTCGAGGTTCCTCGATTGGGGTCTGTTTAGACCCCTAGCCAGGACCTGGGGCAGCTGCTTTTCTCAGAAGAAAATAAAATCCATTGAGGGGGGGAAAAGTAATAACAAGTGTTGCCCGAGTGTAAGCGGCTACTGTTGGACTGGCAGTTGGCTAGTGCTTTCGTGGCTATCATGACATGGGTCCTTCCAGAAGAAACTTTGCAACTCTGCAGTAGGAAGAGAATCTGCGGAGTTTTTGGAAAAGTTGTGAATGGCAGCATTGTTTGTAATAGAGAAAAACTGTTTTTTCTCTATTCTCTAGGGTACATCCATGCCATGGGATACTATGCACAATGAGAAAGAAGTAAGTAGAACTGTGTGTACAATAGGGAAGTGTTCAAGGTAGGGAGAAAAAACGTAGAACCATATGTACAGGAAGACACTCGTGTCAAAAATAATGTATATGGGGCCCCTGGGTGGCTCAGTGGGTTAAAGCCTCTGCCTTCCGCTCAGGTCATGATCCCAAGATCCTGGGATCAAGTCCTGCTTTGGGCTCTCTGCTCAGCAGGGAGCCTGCTTCCCTTCCTCTCCCTCTGCCTGTCTCTCTGCCTACGTGATATCTGTCTTTCAAATAAATAAATAAAATCTTTAAAAAAAATAATATATATGGATACATAGTATTCATAACAGGATGGAGACTGCTGGGGATCGAGATGGGCAAGGAGAACTTGAGTTTGGTAGCTATTGTTTGCATTTCTCTTTCAAGAATGTACTTTCCAAATCTACTGTCCTCAGTAGGGAGCCTGAGAGGCCTTGGCATTGATCTCAAAGGAGATGAGGGAACCTGCTCAAACTCTGTGTAACCTTAGCCAGTCACCTGGCTACTCTGTGTCTCCTTGTCACCATCTGTAAAACAGGTTAATAACAGTATCAAATGCCTGACATTGTTGTGAGGATAAGATAACTTCCTGACTCCATGGTAGGTGCTCAAAAAGAGTCCTATTAATCATTAATAGGATTATTTTCATTGTTCTTCTCATGTTGCCTCACTAAATCAGGGTCTTTGGTTTGTCTGTGATTGTATCCTCAGTCCCCAAAACAGTGCCTAGGACATTGTAGGTGATTAAAATATTATTTGTCAGATGAATGAATAAACAATTCCCTAGTCAGCCCCCACTATCCCACCTCCTCCCCCAAATCTCTCTTCTTCCCTTTGTCTTCTCCCCCTGGGGTTGTTTCACTTGGCCCAGGTCTGACCCCCCACTTCAGTGCCCGCTCTTTGTCTTCTGTGAACCCAGGAAGCCTCCAGGGAAGTGATGAGCTTTCTCCCACTGCTGCTGTTCTCAGCAATGCAGATCCCTGCTCTGCAGTGGAGTGGAAGGCAGGGAAGCCTCTAACTGCAGCTCTGGCAGGGGCTCCAGGAAATCCATATGCCCCAAGGAGCTCAGAGGCAAAGGGGTTCACCCCACTTCCTAGGGCAGGCACACTGAAGGGGGAGCTCCAACAGCACTCTGGAATTCCTTGGTGTGAGTAGCAATGATACTCAGAACATTTTTTTTTAATATTTCATTTATTTATTTGTCAGAGAGAAGGAGAGAGGAGAGAGAGAGCACACAAGCAGGCAGAGAGGCAGGCAGAGGCAGACAGAGAAGCAGGCTCCCTGCTGAGCAAAGAGCCCATGCGGGACTCGATCCCAGGACCCCGGGATCATGACCTGAGCCGAAGGCAGCGGTTTAACCTACTGAGTCACCCAGGCATTCCTACTCAGAACATTTTTAATAAGATGAAGCTCTGAGCACACTCTTTCAGCAATAGACATAACAACACGTACCTCTCCTCTGTACATAGTCCCACTGTCTCAGGTAGAGAGACGCACAAAAATAAAAGTTCTGATACTATAATTTAGGATAGAGTATAGTGGTTAAATACAAGTGTGAGAAATCAGACAAATGCTCCTTAGTTTCCGTTACTTTCTTACTGAGTGAACAAGACACTCAACCTCTCTGAGCCTCATTTTCTTCATCTGTAAGAATACAAGAGTATTTGTCTAATCAGCTTGTTTGGAGGATTATGCACTAATGCACACAAAAGGATTAGCACAGTGCCTGGCCAGAGTAGGCATCCAATTTCCTTATTAAATGCTGCAGGAGTGTGAAGGCCCAGGTCCAGGAGGGCTTCTTGGAGGAGGTGCAGTCTGCAGGGCCCCAGATGAGACACATGCCTGCTGCTGGTAGCTGGAAATACCTCTGGGAGCCAGGGCTACCCACAGGGATATCCTAGGTTGGGCTCCCTAGATGCAGAGCCTGAGACATGGATTCTTGCGCAAAGGATTTATTAGGGTGGTGAGGGAAGCAGGATTAGGGCAGGGTTAGAAGCCAAGCAAAGATGTCTAGCCTCAGTCTGATCCTACAGCGAGCTCTGGGGCATAAAATGCAACAGGAGGTGTATCTCTCTCCGAAGCAAGGGAGCTGGACTTTGTATACCACATCAGTCATTCATGGGCTATGGGCCACTGGGAGGTAGGGAAAGGAGGAGCATAATTTCCCAGGCCCATCTGGATGAAATAGTTCATGTGGGCTGAGGACAATTCTCCGGAGAAGAGTAAAACTGTGAGTAATTAGCTGCCAACACAACAACTGAGAAAAGTGGAGAATCGGTGCACCATTGCTGTACAGGGGTGTAGCCCACAGCATTTACTACAGAAGAGTAGAGAAGACATGGGGACTAGTTGAGGAAAATGGAGAGAGGATGTTAAACTCTTCTGCTGGGACTTCCAAGGAGAAAACAAAACAGCTGGTATGGTTTTTAAAAATTATTTTTTTAGGGGCACTTGGGTGGCTTGGGTCAAGAACTCTGGGTCCTGGGATTGAGCCCTACACTGGGCTCCCTGCTCAGTGGGGAGTCTGCTTCTCCCTCTTCCTCTGCCCCTCCTTCCTGCTCTCTCTCTCTCTCTCTCTCTCTCTCAAATAAATAAATCAATCTTATTTTTTAAAGATTTGTTTATTTATGTATTTGAGAGAGACTGGGAGCACACAGACAGGGAGGGGGAGGGGCAGAGGGAGAAAGAGAATCTCAAGCAGACCCCATGCTGAGCAGGGAGCCCAGTGCCCAGCTCAGCCTCAGGACCCTGAGATCAGGACCTGAGCCAAAAGCAAGAGTCCAACGCTTAACCAACTCAGCCACCCAGGCACCCCGAGTGTTTTAATTTTTTAAATGTCCAACTCTTGATCTCAGCTCAGGTCTCCATCTCTCAGTCTTGAGTTCAAGCCCTGCATTAGGCTCCATGCTGGGTGTGAAGCCTACTTTAAAAAAGAAAGAAAGAAAGAAAAAGGAAAAAAATAAATGAAAATTAAAACAAAGACTTGACAGACTAAAAAACGAGCCCTTTCTGTAGAGCTTTTCAATGTACTTCATCATTTCGTGGACCCTCTTCCCCAAATCCTGACCGTTACCATCCACAAATATCTTGTGTAGTATTTTCGAAAGACAGCTTCTGTAAGATGTTAACAAGGGTTGCTGCAAATGGGGTGTAGAACCACGAAACAAAAGTAGACAGGCTTATTTTCTTCTCACAACTTTAAGAAACCAATATATTAGATAAACAAAGTATAGTATATCGATGCAGTGGAGTGGTATTTGGTCATAAACGAATGAAATACGGACACATGCTATAACATGGGTGAACCTTAGAAACATGATGCTAACTAAAAGACGTCAGACACGAACGACCGTATTTTGTATGATTCCATTTATGTGAAATATTTAGAACAGTGAATCCATAGGGATGGAACATAGTGGTTGCCAGGGGCTTGGGGGAGGGAGCATGAGGCATGGTTGCTTAATGGGTACAGGATTTTCTTTTGGGATCATGAAAATGTTTTGGAACAAGATAAAAGTATTGGTTACAAAGCACTGTGAATGTACTAAATGCACTGAATTGTATACATTATAGAAAGTGGTTCATTTCTGGGTGCCTCCTCCAAAAAAAAATTAAAATTAAAATAACGAAACGGATAATTTTATGTTTTGTGATTTTCACCTCAATTTTAAAAACAGCCATGAAAGCTCAGTTGCTAATGGGGTATCACTGCTCTCAGGCCTTCTCGATGGACAAAGGTAGGGAAAAAATACCTGTATGCATGGATAACTTTACACTCATGTATAAAGCATTTCACACACAGGTTAGAGAATCCTTTTTTTTTTTTTTAAGATTTTATTTATTTATTTATTTGACAGAGATCACAAGTAGGGAGACAGGCAGGCAGAGAGAGAGGAGGAAGCAGGCTCCCTGCTGAGCAGAGAGCCCAATGCGGAACTCAATCCCAGGACCCTGGGATCATGACCTGAGCTGAAGGCAGAGGCTTTAACCCACTGAGTCACCCAGGCGCCACCAGGGAATCCTTTATATAGAAGCAACCTGCACACCTTTGAGAAGGCTGATCCAGTGCATGGAACATTGGTGGGAAATGGTTCCCTGAAATGAGTCCCCTGGGCACTAAGGATGGGCACAAATGGAAGGATGACTTCTATTTTAGTCAGCATCTTTGTTCTGCTGCTCCATATGGCTTTTGAGAAACTACTTCTCTGATCTGTACCTCAATTTATCCACCAGAACAATGGTTTCCATAACTATTACTGAAAGGACATAAAAAAAACTTGGTATTTGGGGGGTGCCTGGCTGGTGCTGTCGGTAGTGTGTGTGACTCTTGGTCTCAGGGTTGTGAGTTTGAGCCCCACATCGGGTGTGGAGATTAAAATAAAATCTTAAAAAAAAACAACAACACCAAAACCTTGATTTTTTTTTTTTTTTAAGATTTTATTTGGCAGACAGAGATCACAAGTAGGCAAGAGAGGCAGGCAGGGAGAGAGGAGGAAGCAGGCTCCCCGCAGAGCAGAGAGCCTGATGCTGGGCTTGATCCCAAGACCCTGAGATCACTACCAGAGTCGAAGGCAGAGGCTTTAACCCACTGAGCCACCCAGGCGCCCCAAAACCTTGATATTTTTAATGGTGTGCCAGAGTGCTTTGCTAGATTTCAATCTCTTAGAAGGTAGGATGCGATTTTTCAATTTCATAGTGCCCTCCATCGTGCTCTGCACATAAGGAATAGGTAATACATATTATATATGAATGACCTTAGACAAGCCACTTAACCTCCTTGAGCTGCCTGCCAATTCAGTTCTGCCAGAGACTAAGAAATAATTTCATTAATTTAATCAATATTTCTTGAAGGTCTGTTTTGACCTACAAAAGCCAGTCCCCTGCTCTCCAATAGTTTCTTATCCACTGAGCTAATGATAACAAAAGACACCATCAGTTGAAAGGTCTTCAATCTATCCATTGACTCTTTAATTTGGATCATGAATATTTATTTATTTATTCATTTGTTTGTTTGTGAGAGAATGAATGGGGGGAAGGGGCAAAGGAAGAGGGAGAGAGAATCTCAAGCAGACTCCATGCTGAGGATGGAGCCCAAACTGAGGCTCGATCCCAGGACCCTAAGATTATGACCTGAGCTGAAACCAAGAGTCGGATGCTTAAGCGACTGAGCCATCCAGGTGCCCCAACATACAGATCTCTTTTAGTCTTTGCTACAAATAGCCATCCCTGTATGCAACTAAGAAGATGTGTAAATAGGATACTTTCTTACAAATTGCTGGGTCAAATGGTGTGTGCATGTATAATTTGAAGATATTACTAAGTTACTCTTAGAGGCTGTACCAGTTTCCAGTCACACTCACAGCATACAGGAATCCTGTTCCCCACACTCTTGCCAAGATAGTTATCAAGCTATTTGGTCTTTGCCAATCTGATAGGTGAAAAATGATATTTCAGTGTGGTTTTAATTTGCATTTATTTATTCAGCATGAAGCTCAGAAAAAAACGGTTGGTGAGGATGTGGAAAAATGGAAACCCTCATCACTGCTGTGGAAATGTAAAACAGTACACCCATTATGGAAAATACTATGATGGTTCCTCCAAAAATTAAAAAACAGAATTGTCATATGATACAGCAATTCCACTGTTGGGTATATACCTAAAAGAACTGAAAGCAAGGGGGTGCTTGGGTGGCTCAGTGGGTTAAGCCTCTGCCTTCAGCTTGGGTCATGATCTCGGGGTCCTGGGATCGAGCCTCACATCGGGCTGTTCTGTGGGGAACCTGCTTTCCCCCCTCTCTCTGCCTGCCTCCCTGCCTACTTGTGATCTCTCTCTCTGTCAAATAAATGAATAAAAATTTTTTAAAAAAGGAACTGAAAGCAGGGACTTAAAGAGAGATTTCTATACCCATATTCATAGCAGCTTTATTTGCAATCGCCAAAAGATGGAAGCAACCCAAGTGTCAAATGATAAATAAATGGATACAATGTGGAACATACACACAATAGAATATTATCGTGCCTGAAAGAGGAAGGAAGTCCTGACACATGCTACAATGTGGATGAACATTGAGGACATTATGCTAAGTGAAACAAACCAGACACAGAAGGACAAATACTGTCCTCATGCTGATATGACTTCATAGTCAAATTTATAGAGATGGAAAGGAGAATGGTGGTTGTCAGGAACTGGGGGGAGGGGAAAATGTGAGGAGTCATTGTTTAATGGGTACAGAACTTTTCAGTTTTGCAAGATGAAACTAGCTCTGCGGATGAGTGGTGGTGAGGGGTGCACAACACTGTGAAATGTACTTAATGCCACTGAACTGTGCACTGAAAAATGGTTAAGGCAGTGGGAGCCTGGTTGGCTCACTTGTTAAGTGTCTGCTTTTAGCTCAGGTCATGATCCCAGGGTCCTGGGATCAAGCCCCGCATCAGGCTCCCTGCTCAGTGGGAAACCTGCTTCTCCCTCTCCCACTCCCCTGCTTGTGCTCCCTTTCTCTCTGTCTCTCTCTCCCTCTGTCAAATTAATAAATAAAAAAATCTTTTTAAAAAATGGTTAAGGTGGTAAAGTTCATGTTATGTGTATTTTACTACAATTTTTTAAAAAACGGAAGCTGTGGGGTGCCTGGGTGGCTCAGTGGGTTGGGGCCTCTGCCCTCGGCTCAGGTCATGATCCCAGGGTCCTGGGATCGAGTCCCACATCCGGCTCTCTGCTCAGCAGGGAGCCTGCTTCCCTTCCTCTCTCTCTCTGCCTGCCTGTCTCCCTACTTGTGATCTCTGTCTGTCAAACAGATAAATAAAATCTTTAAAAAATATAAATAAAAAACAGAAGCTCTGCATCTTTCATATCAGAGCCATTGTGTTTCCTTCTTTTGTGAACTGTCTATATAATTTTTACATTTCCTATTGGGTTCTTGGCCTTCTTACTGATTTACAAAAGCATCTTATATTAGCTCTTCACCATTTTTTTTAAAGATTTTATTTATTTATTTGACAGACAGAGATCACAAGTAGGCAAAGAGGCAGGCAGAGGGAGTGGGAGAAGCAGGCTCCCCGCTAAGCAGAAACCCTGATGTGGGGCTCAATCCCAGGATCCTGAGATCATGACCTGAGCTGAAGGCAGAGGCTTAACCCACTGAGCCAGCCAGGAGTCCCAGCTCTTTACCTTTTAATATAAATTCCAAAAATGTCTCCCATTTTCTATTAACTTGGTTTTTGGTGGTGTTGTTGGTGGTGTTTAGCTAGGTATGAGGTAGAGATGTCACTGAAAAAGATTTAAACCATTTTATTATGGAAAACTTCAAACACATGCAAAAATAGAAAAAATATTATAATGAACCCCAAGTAACCATCATTCTCCCCCATTCCAATAATGTTCATTCAATCCAGTCAACCTTGTTGTATCTATACCTTCATCCAACCCTGAATTATTTTGAAGCAAACCCCAGACATCTTATCATTCCATAAATAGGATTTCAGAATTTCAGTATATATTATTAAATGAGATCTCTTAGACAAAAACCTAACCACAACACCATTAGCACACTTAAAATTAACAGCAATCATTTAATATCCAATGGTCAGTGTTCAAGTCTCCCCCCCTTTTTAAAAATGATTTCATCCATTTATTTGACAGACAGCTCAAGCAGGGGGAGCAGCAGGCAGAGGGAGAAGGAGAAGCAAGCTCCCCACTGAGCAAGGAGCCTGACTCGCTCCATCCCATGCCCTGGGATCACCACCTGAGCCATGACTAACCAATGAAGCCACCCAGGTTCCCCAAATTTCCCCTCTTCTAAAACAACTTTTTTCTGTTGTTTGAATAAAGTCCATACATTGTGATTGGTTGACAGGGCTTTTAAAATTTACAGATTCTCTTCTAGGTCTTTTTTTTTTTTTTTAATTTTAAAGGTATTCATTGAAGAAACTGGTCATTTGTCCTGTAAGGTTTCTCACTGCATTTTCTTGATTGTCCCTTACATGGTTTCAAATAACCTGGTCCTCTGATACCAGCATATTCTGTATATTGGTGTTGTTAGCTTTGGGGTGATTTCTGTCTTCAACACTACTTTCAGAGTGTCTTACTTCCATGGATAAAGTATGGTTGTCTTTGATTTTCATGACACTGAGAACTACTGGTGATTTTTACTTCAATCCACTAATTTAGTCACTGTTGACTTAATTTTTTAGCAAATGGTTCCCCAATTGTCCCTGCGTCATTATAGAGTAATTCACCTTTTTTCCGATTATTTAAGAATGTACCTTTACTACATGCCAATTTCCCTTTAGTATTTAAGCTCATTCTTATGAGTATTTGAGTTTACTTCTAGACTGGCAGGCCTGTCATTGATCGATCATACCCTTTAAGGGTAGACTTTATAACATGTTGACTATCTGAGAAGGCTAACACCCTTTACTACCGTTAGTTTTTTAAACATTTCCTGACTACTCTTGCTTGTTATTTTTCCAAACAATTTTTTAAAAAGATTTTATCTATTTATCTGACAGAGAGAGAGATCACAAGTAGGCAGAGAGGTAGGCAGAGGGAGAGGGAGAAGCAGGCTCCCCACTGAGCAGAAAGCCCAATTTGGGCTTGATCCCAGGACCCTGGGATCGTGACCTGAGCCCAAGGCAGATGAGTGAGTGACTGAGCCACCCTGGCACCCCTATTTATCCAAATAATTTTTAGGGGCGCCTGGGTGGCTCAGTGGGTTAAGCTGCTGCCTTCGGCTCAGGTCATGATCTCAGGGTCCTGGGATCGAGTCCCGCATCGGCCTCTCTGCTCAGCAGGAAGCCTGCTTCCCCCTCTCTCTCTGCCTGCCTCTCTGCCTATTTGTGACCTCTCTCTGTCAAATAAATAAATAAAATCTTAAAAAAAAAATGAAAGGTTTATCCAAATAATTTTTAAAAATCAATTTATCTACTTCTCTCTCCCATCTCCAAAAAATGAACAACAACAAAAAGAACAAACAACCTGCTAGTATTTGTACTGGAATCACAATAATTTATAGATTAACTTCATTTATTTATTTTTTTAAAAGATTTTATTTATTTATTTAGAGATCACAAGCAGGCAGAGAGGCAGAGAGAGAGAGGAGGAAGCAGGCTCCCTGCTGAGCAGAGAGCCCCGATGCGGGGCTTGATCCCAGGACCCTGGGATCATGACCTGAGCGGAAAGCAGAGGCTTTAACCCACTGAGCCACCCAGGCGCCCCAACTTCATTTATTTTTTATAGTCTTCCTACCTAAGATCATAGTATTTCTTCAATCTTTACAGCAGCTCTAAAAAATGAGGTCTTTTGGGGTGCCTGGGTGGCTCAGTGGGTTGAGCCTCTGCCTTCAGCTCAGGTCATAATCTCAAGGTCCTGGGATAGAGCCCCGTTGGCATCAGGCTCTCTGCTCAGCAGGGAGCCTGCTTCCCCCTCTCCCTCTGCCTGCTGTTCTGTCTACTTGGGATCTCTCTCTCTCTGTCAAATAAATAAGTAAAATCTTTTTTGAAAATGAGGTCTTTGATTATTATTATTCCCATTATACAAATGAAAGAATTGTGTAACTTGCTCTGGGTCATGCACAGCAGGGGGTCAGGGGAGCTGCCAGACTGGGTCTACCTTTAAGCCTCTGTCCCCCAAACAGAACCCCAGGGTGTGATGGAGCCAATTCCTCTCACTTTGCACCTTACTATTAGTAGCTGTCTGCCTGCAAAGCCCTGTGCTCTCCTCTGCCATGTTCCAACTCCCAAATGCCCATTCCTCTTCCTCTGTTGCATCGGACAGGTCACTAGCAAAGCTAGGCTTTTCAAAGAATGATTCAAATCCAAACGCTACCCTGAGGCAGTTGGGGAGAACCTTCTGGAGGCAGGAAAACTCAAGGCAGACTTCAGACAGGCAGAATTTGGATTAGCGGAGGGGATGGGAAAACAGAACCAGCAAAGGGAAAGGGGTGAAGCAATGTGGCATCTAAGTGGAAGGTGGTAAGGGTGAGGTTAAGGGTCTCTGTTGGAGCTGAGGTAGAAAGAAGGTCTCTTTGCCCTGTCCCTGAAAAGGGCATCTTAGTTCTCCCTGAACCATCTGCCAGCAGAGATTCGGGAGACGAGTGGAAACTCGAAAAAAATTCATGAACCTTCTGCAGGCAAGGGAATGTCGCCATGGCACGTGACTCAGGCACAGAGGCCAAGCCCCTGTAGGAAGGGCCTGGCAGCTGGTTTTATGGAAAGAGCACGGGGTTGCATGTGGATGACTTAGCTCACTGGCCTGTGATGGAGACACAAATCTAAAAGAAACAGAAAAGCATCCCAGAGTTAACTTTAGTCAAGGTCCAACGCCTCTGGTGGCCACTTGGCTACTTGCCCAAGGACCTGGGAGTGACTCACCCTTTTGGCCCTCAGTGGAAGGGTGGAAGACGAGAATCTGGGCCCTGAGGACTCAGTGTACCCACCCCTTGTGTCAAAGATAAACAAAGCCAGACACCAAAGTGTTAGGCCAGATTTTAACCAGGAATATACTACTGCAATAAGGAAGAGGGTCCAGTGTGAACTGAATTCGGTTTCAGTTTGTAGAGGTGACACATTTTAAAGAGAGAATGAGGGAGTGCGGAGGGAGGGGAGAGGGGCTCTGGAGTCAGGGAAGTGAAAAATGACCAAGGATTGGTGGGTGTAAATGATTCGGCCTGCTGTCAGTTAGGAAGTTAGGATGCTATCCTCCCGGAGCGGCTGGGAGGCCCAGGCCCTGCCCTTCCTGATGATTACATTTCAAAGGAAGGACTTTCAGGTCCGGGGGAAAGGCACCCCAGAGCTGCAGGAGCTACATATACATCTCAAAAGGACAGAGGAAGGAGTCACAGTTGCAAGCCCTTTGTAGTAAGTGTTTAAGTTGGAGCAGTCACCTATCTTCTGCGGTTGGCTACAACAAACAACAAATCCTTTCCGCAGCTTTGAGGTTTACCTGGCCTGCCCTTGAGAAGAGCTACGGTCATCCCAGGGATGTGGCTTTGAGATGTTAGAAACGATGTTACTGTGTTTAAGTCTTTACTGTGCAGAACGGAGGATGAATGAAATCATTTGTGTAGAGGAGTGCAGTTTTTACAGACCAAGCTTGAGGCCTATGGGAGAAGAGAGCTCATACGAGCCTGGCTTAAGTTTGGTCAAGCAGTGAATCTTTGTCACCTTACAGCTGGTAGAGTCTAGGATTGTGTCTGAGGGCAATGGTCACCCAGTGTTGTCTTCGCGGGTTTGTAGTTCCCAGAACTACAAGGTCAAGGAGCGTCTACCTGAGAGGTCAGGAAACCACCTTTCCATCTTTCACTACCCATCTTTCACTGTTTCATTTTTATTTATTTAATTCATTTTTTAAAGATTTTATTTATTTGAGAAAGAGGTAAAAAAGCAAAAACAACAACAACAACAACAACAAACAACAACAACAAACGAACATGGTTGGGGGGAGAGGGACAAGCGGAACCCTCACTGAGCAGGGAGTCCAATATGGGGCTCAATCCCAGGACCTTGAGATCATAACCAAAGCTGAAGTCAGATGCTTAACCAACTGAGCCACCCAGGTGCCTCCCCGACCTGTTTTAGGTCGTAGCCCACCCAGAGGGAGTGGATTCTACTGAGCTCACTGTACTCCCCATTTGAGATCACACTCCTTGGCTTACATCTATGGAGGGGAGGGGCAGTGACCACCAGAAAACCTTCCCAGCTTTAGAGAAAACACCAAGGGCTAAGATCAGGAACACCTTTCAATCAGATGGCCCACACCCTATTTCTCTTTCCAGGATGAACTGATTTGTTTATTTATTACAGTTAAAAAGAGCACTCCTGTGCTAAACTACGCTAGGACCTTGCCTTATATGGCCTGGCTTTTCCGAGGCTAATATTCCACAGCAGGCCCATCCTTGAAGGACAAAGTCAGAACTAACAGCAACAGTAGCAGTTCTCAAAGTGCTTCCCCAGACCAGCAGTCAGCAGCCTCACGTGGGATGTTGCTAGAAATGCAAATTCCCAGGCACACCTTAGAGTTAATGAAATAGAAACCGCGAGTGGGGAGCCAGCTGTATTTGAGCAAGCTCTCCAGGAGAATCTGATAACACGCTAAAGTTTGAGAACCACTGACCTACGGGCTTCCGCTCTGCCAGAGGAGATGAAGCTTGGAGGACGAAAGTGCAGTCGACCTGGAGCTTCTTGAAGGGTTCCAGTTAGATTTGGAAGTTGGGGAAGGTCCCTGATAAGAAAAGACATGGAAAAAATATTTAAAACGTGCGCGCCTTACCCTGAACAGTAGGGAGGGAGGTAAGAGCATCTGACAAAAGAGAGCGCGACTGGAACGAGGCGCTCCGGGAAAGTCACAGTCACTCGGCTCCCTTTTCCCGGGTGGGGAAAGCCCCACGCCCACGCAGCTCCTGGAGCCCCTTCTTCTCTCGCCTGAGCGCAAAGGCCCCACCACAGCTCCTCCGGCTTGGAGAGCCCGGGCACGCAGCCAAACTGGTCTCAGGTCATGGCTCTTTGGGAGCGCGAGTGGGAACTGTACCCGAGGCTCTGTTCGGGGGCCCGCAGGCTTCCCCTTCAGCCGGACTCGGCCGCATCTGGCCACAAACGCGTCTGAGAGGCATCCTGGGCTACAGTTTGCACCTCCCTCGGGATTCAGGTATTCAGCCCGAGCCCGGAGCACCGCAGAACCCCACACCCTCTGTTTCAAACGCCGGGAGCCCAGCCTTCAGGGAATGGAGATTTCCCATCCCCCGCCTCGCCGACCCCACCTCCTGCGCGGTAGACCCCCCCTCGGGTCCCGGACGAACTACAAAGCCCACAATCCCTATGGCGCGCGCGCTGTCTTCCGGGAGCTGTAGTCCTGCATGTGGCGCACCCCTAGCGGTCCAGCGCCGGCTGCACTCCATATCCCAGCATGCGCGCGCGGGTGCGGGTGGAGGAGGGTGGGGAGAGACAGAGAGGATGTGAATGGGGAGGGGGCAGTCGTCCCCTTCCCCCACCCTTCCCTTCAAGCCGGGCTGGGGTGGGGGGAGGGGCCGGACTGAGGCGGCGGCGGCGGCGGCTCGCTCCGGGAGGGCAGAGCCGGCAAGGGCGGGACTGGCCCGCTGCGGACGGAAGAGGGAACCGCGGAGCTAACGGGTCCCGACGTCGCCAGCGGCGGCGGCTTTCTGCACGGGCGGAGGCGGCGACAGGAGCTGCGAGCATGGCCAGCGCGGCGCCCGGCGCTGACTGAGGTGCGCGGGCGGGATGAAGGCGGGCGGGATGCGGGGCGCCCCGGGCCCCTTGCTGCCCGAACCCCTTCACGCGGGGGCAGCTGGCTTGGCCCAGCGACCCAGACCCGCCCGGTCCACCCCGACAACTTCCCCGGGGTCTGGGCTCTGGGTTGCCCCCATGGGGGCCCGGGTCCGCTTGTCTTGGCCTCAATCCCCATCCCCGCCTTCTGCTTCTGCACCTCGAGCCGCTCCCAGCCCTTGAGGCGCGACTGTTCCACTCTTTGGTGGCAGCCCCCAGCCCCAGCTCTGGGAAGCTCTCGCTGCCCCAGTCCCGACTTACTGTCCACTGGCTAGTTCGTACCCCCAACCCCTGCGCGTTCTTGGCCTCTGAGCTACCTGGAGACCCCTGCCCCGCTTCCCTTGGCCACAGGCTGTCTTTGCAGCATCAGCACCTCTCTCCTCTTTCCCCTACTTGGCACTCCCCCAGCCACCCCCGATGGCCCAGTTCCCTCTGATGAGACCTAACAGCTTGACCTCCTTCCTACTTTGGAGAAACTGAGGCATGACATAAACCAGGAACTTGGCCAAGGCCATGCCCCAGCCCTTTGAGGGCTGTCCTGAGCCCATGCTCAGGAATGGAAGTCATTTTTTTTTTTCCTTCAGCCATTCCCCTGTAACTGGACCGGACTTCCCAAGCCTCCTGATGCATCCCAGGGCTGGGCTCACTTTAGGTTCCCCTTTAGCTTTCTACCACTTCTGCTAACCCCATCCTCCTTCCCATAGCCCACTTCTGGTCCTCTCTGCCTGTGAAGAGTCACCCACCCATTGCTTCTTTGCTCAAGTTAGCCTTTCAATTTCTGTTCTTGCCAACTGCATCCATCTCCCATCTTGTCTCTTGCTTTACAGTTGCATAAAGCACTGAAGAACAGAGTCTAAGGTATTGGGGGAAAGGGAGAAGAGAAGTGCTGGTGGCAGAAAGGGAGTGGCAGCCTCTTCCAAACAAAGCCTCTGAGGGGGCGTCTGGGCACTCTGGGGCCTCTGAGAAACAGTCATTCCTCGCAGGGTAACTCACACTCCCATCTTGTCTTTGGGACAATTGCCTAGAGGCCAGTTGGTTATTCCTTCCTCTTACTATGCCTGGTGGGCTCTGAAGTCCCTCTGAGATGGAGGGAACCTCCTACCTTGGTAGAGATGGGGGCATAAGAGGAGTCTGGGAGACCACACCCCTAAAACTTAGCGAGATTCTGCTGCTAACTTTGGAAGGGGTTGCCTGGTTCAAGGAAGGATGCCTGCTTATGTGCCCCGAGTGCTTTGTGGAGGAAGGCACAGTGTCTGTAGGCGGTAATCTCGAGTTTAGTCGTGGTGTTCGGGATCTGAAGGAAACGGGGAACCAGGGCTCAGAGAGGTGGCACAGACTTGCCGAATTCAGGTTTTTGTTTTTTAGTCTTCCTTTGGCAAATTTGCCTTTGGGTCACCCTTTTCCAGCCCCATCTTCAGTTTCCCTGTGGGAATTTGGGGGAGGGAGGGAAACCTGTGAGCCACCAGGGAGTTCGCTGGGGTCCTGAATGAGCAGTCATGATCTGAACCAGATGGCTAGCTGCTTCAGCACCCCCTCTTTGAGCCCTCCCCTTTGGCTGTGAATAGGATGCCTTTAACCTTGTAACTTGAGATTAGAGGAAGAGAGGCCAGGGGGCCAACTGTCTGTGTGTTCATATCTGCATCCGCACACTCGTGTGCAAGCTTGCCAGGGGCCTGTGGGAGTGACCCTGCCCAGGAATGCATTGTTGTGATGTGCTGTGGCATGTTCATGGCCCTCCAGGAACTTTCTGAGCCCAAACCTCCAATAGAGCCATTTTCCAAGTCCCTAAGAACCACTGGGTGTGGCCTCGTGGGAGCATATCCCCACATGTCAAGCTTCTGGACCTGAGACATGCCTCTGGGCGAGGATCACTCCTCTTGAGAAAGCTACCCGAGGTGGAAGAGTCCAGGATAGCAGCATTGGGGGTGGGTTTCCAGAACTGGTGTTCTCTTTTCGCAGCCATGGCAAGAGAAGGTCTGAGGGGTAGGAGTCTGAGGGAGAGGGGTGGAAAGTGATTGCCTTGACTTCTTTTAAGCCACATCCTGCCTAGTGTATTTGTGTATTTCCCCATTAGACTGTGGAAGTTCTTCACATGTGTCCTCATTTCTGGAATACCATCTCCTGGCTGGATCCTTGGTACATAGCATTCAGCAAATGTTTGAGTTAAAGCAGAGGGTCGTGCTATGAAAGGTTTAGGACAAGGTTCGTCATATTTGAGCTGGCGTCAGACTCCCCCCTCCCCCACCCCAGAGCTGTTAAGGCACAGATTGCTGGGCCCCACTCCCAGAGTTTTCTGATTCAGTCACTCTGGGTGGGGCCTAGAATTTGCATTTCTGCTCAGCTCCTCAGAGAGAACACTTTGAGAACCACTGGTTTGGGCTGTAACAGTTGCTTAGGATATTAATCCAGGCAGATAGAGGTCTTAAGAGGGACTTCTGCCTTGCTTTCCCAACCCAGGCTTGTTCTGGCCGCTGTACTGGATTGGCCTTTGCCTTTCATTATGATGCTGTGCAGTGTTGACTAGGTTGATGGTAGGGGTGACTTGCAGTGCCTGAGCTCCCAATCCCACTGTTACCACATAGCAGACACTATCCCTTGGTTATTTGAAGGAAGGCCCCACGAAAGCAGGACATTTAGGAACTAAAGCTTTGGAAAAGGGATGGCTGTGTGGACATGGGGAAGCAGATGCTGAACCACACCATCATTTGCCCTGACTCTGTCTCTCAGACTGAGCAGGTTGGAGTATTTGCAAGGTGAAGTCCTGCCATGGTTGTGCCCTGGGCAGGACGCCTGAGAATCTCTGAAATTTTAGAAAAGTGGGAGGAATCACTTCCGTTGTGCTTTTACTTTGTGAAGGATTTTCTACTATTGTTTTTAAGGCAAATCCAGATCCAGGTGGGGTTACATAGTAAGCCCTGGGACTCCTGATTCCAGCCCTCTGATAGAGCATCTGTTTTTGTTTTTGTTTTTGTTTTTTGATAGAGCATCTGTTAAAGCAGCTACTAATAGCTAGAATAATGGCTGATGTTAACTGTGTGCTTACTGCTAGCAAGGCATCATGCTAGATGCCCTCACATTGAGAGTTTGCATTATTGTCACTATCTCATAGACAAAGTACTGAGACCTACAGAAATTATGAGACTTGCCTGGACTCAGATGGTTCAGTAAGTGGAGGATCCGGAATTGAGACTCCAGTGTTTCTGATGACACACTCCACATTCTTTGTCACTCGCTGTCTGTTTTGCCCAGTGAGCCTGTAAATGTCCTTTGGGTTGTCTGCCCCCAGAGTCTGGTGAATTTTACTGAACCTGAAGCTATGCTGGGTTCCTGGGGTGGGTGTTGTGGAGGGAATAATGACCAAGTCATTGTCCCCTAGGAGGGGGCTAAGGCAGGTACCCCAGTGTCTACAGTGGAAGAAGTGGAAGAAGGCAGAAGGGGCAGCTAGTGGCTTGTTGCTTTAAAGGAAGCCGAAGCCCTCCCCATAGAGGGTTCAGAAGAGGCCTTTGGGCTCTGAAGGGTCAGGTAGAGCTTCAGCAGTGCCTGTGGGCTGGAGAGGGGCCAACGGGTGCTGAGGGAGGCCATCGTGGCATTTATAGGGAGCTTTCCCTTTTGGCTAGAACATAGGAAATGTATGTCAGAAAGTACTAAGAAAATCGTCTTTGGTTACAAGCAACAGCTTGGCTGATTTTGGCAGGAAAGGACTTCCTTAGAAGATTGTGGGGACTCCCAGAATCAGAGAGATGACTCAACACCCACGTCCCCTCCAGGGTCTCAGAGTGGGGACAGCAGGAACCAAAGGCCAGCTGCCATCAAGGTAGCACTATGGCCAGGATAAAGCTGCTGCAGCCCTGCTCGGTAATTTTGTCACCAGGGCTCAGGATGCACATCCCAGGGAGGAGATGTGAGGTTGGCCCAGCCTAGCAGGGTGGACTGGTGGCATGGTAGGCAGTGCACCCAAACTGTATCGAAAATTTAAAGTCCCCAGAAGTAGAGGAAATAGGCACTGCAAAAGATCAGCCCAGAAAGCCACTAGACAAGGACTTGAATTGGCAGGTGGCAAGTGGAGCACTTAGTTCTGACAAGTTCTTGAGCAAGCAAAGGGCAGACTGGGAGCAGGATATATATAGCTGGTCATAAGGGGAGGGAGGAAATAGAAAACTGGGTAGATAGGGTCCAGGTGAGATGTAGTGAAAGCTGGAATTTGGCAGCAGACATGGAAAAGAAGAGACTGATTCTAGAGAGATTGCGAAAGTAGCTATCATCTTGCGGAACAGACACTTGGTTGGCTGGGGTTTGACATTTCAGTGCCTGGGCGATGAGGTTGGTCCCTTTAGCTGGCATGGGGAAGTCAGGAGGAGGAAGAGTTTGCAGGAGAAGGTGATGGACTCTTGCTTTGAAGGAGCTGTGGACAGGATGCTGACGGCACATCCGGAGCCTTGGCAAGCTTATTACTCCTGACTCCACTCTGCCTGAGGTTTGGGGCCTCAGCCCTGAGGATGTGGGACCCCAAAGCCACAGGACCACTGCACATCCTGAAAGCACCTCGACTTTGTGGCCAACGCTGAGCGCGCCTACATCTCTTCTCTCTCCACCCATAAGCCTGGGGTGGGCTTCTCCTTCCTTCCCCTTCTCTACTCTCCGTTCCATGTCCCAGCTTCCCTACACTGTGTTTTGCAAACCTGAGCCCTTAGCAACTTAAGGGCCTAGCTCACCTCTCTGGGGATCTGGATTTTCAAGTTTTCCTCCCTTTCTGCTCAGAATGCTTGTTAACAATAAGTCCTTGCTAGCTATTAGGGCAGACATCTCCAAGTGACATTCTGGAAAGAGAGGGTCTAAATTTGTTATCTGGGGAGAGCAGGCTTTTCCTCCAGTTATGCTGTGCTCCCCAGGGATGCCTGCGTGTGTCCCTAACCAGCCATTCTAGAGTACTTCTTGGTGCTGATTTATGAATCATTATCATAATTACAACATATTATCAGTGGAGACTTCATGTTGCCATTACAGATCTCCTCTAAGGCCCTGGGGCATAGGCTGGGCTTCGGGCCACCCCAACTTGCTAGCTGAGAACTGTGGAAATTTTTTCTTACAGGAATGGGAGGGCAGGATCAGGGTCGTCTCTGGGGCTGGGGCTAGGGGAGCTGTTGCCACAGGGTGCTTTATCCCCACAGATTCTCAGAAAGATGGTCATCTTCCTGGAGTGAAGAGGGCTATTTCCCTCAGTCCCAGCTATTGGGTTTCAAATACATGTGGTCTTTTGCCATCTATAAATACAGTGCATAGTACTGTGGATAATAAGGTGAACCAAAGACAAGGGACATTGAGAGAAAAATGTAATTTTAGTTTTGATAACAATAATATATTTTTATTTGTGTATAGTAATGTTAAAAAAAAAAAAACAGTTTTGATATTGAATGCTACAAACATCCTCAACCCAGCTTTTTCCTTTAGGGGGATGTGACTGTGCAAGTGAGGAAGCCCAGGGAGGGTAAGCAAGCGATTTCCTGGCTGCTGAGGTGGGAAGGGAGCCAGAGTCAGTTAGTCTGCAGCCCTGAGGGACTTTGTTCTCTGTCCCATAGTCCTCTGATTTTCGTCTCTTCCTGGGTTATCATCTTTGCCCATTAGGGTCTCTCTTCTCCTTCTCTTCCTCCATAGGATCAGGGTAGGAAGCATCCCAGAGGGACCTTGAAAGTGGCTCCACTTCTGTATGGAGCTTTCCTCCTGCTCCCAGAAGAGCAGCAGGGCCTGAGAAAGAGCAGGGCGCCCCAAGCTGTTGTGGCATGACGTGCGGACCCCAGAGAGCAGTCCTGGTCCTGCTCTGTCCTTCCTGGAATCCTTCAGCTGTCAAGTCCTAGCACCACCAGAAGGCCTCCCAGCCTCACCAGGTCAGTAGCCTTCCTTTTTTTTTTTTCTTTCTTTTCTTTCTTTCTTTTATTTATTTTTTTTAAGATTTTAAAGATTTTATCTGACAGAGGGAGACATAGCAGGAGAGGGAACACAAGTAGGGGGAGTGTTAGAGAGAGAAGCAGGCTTCCAGTGGAGCAGGGAGCACGACATGGGCCTCGACCCCAGGACTCTGGGATCAATGACCTGAGCTGAAGGCAGATGCTTAATGACTGAGCCACCCAGATGCCTGGTCAGTAGCCTTCCTCAGAAGGCTCCTTCTTCAGCAAAAAGTGCAAATAGCTAATTGGTCTAGGGGGAGCTGTTCTGGTGAGGAAAAATCAACAAGTTATTTATTTGTATGGCTAAAGGGAATTTGGAAGGATAGTGAAGAAGGGAGGGTGGGAGGTGGTTGTAGAAGGAGGCACAAGTGAGGGGACAGGGAGATGAGTTGGAGATGTCCCCCTTCTCACTCCTTTCACCCCCACAGCTCCACCCCCCCTCCCTCCTTCCTTCTTTTCAGGCGTTCTTTGGGTTGAAAGGGACATTAGTAGAACTTTGAATCTCCCCTGACCTGTGAGTGGAGATCCCTCCAGCCTCATTCCCACCCAAGTTCAGTTAAAGACAAAATACCAGTCCTTTGATGCTGATGGTGAACTAGAACCAGAGTCAGGAGGAAATGAAAGTCTCCGTGGGCTGGGCCGTGCTGAGTCCTTCAGCTGTGCGGGTAAAACAGCAGCCAAAGGGAATGAGGCTGTATGTGCAAGGCAGGGGGAGGGAGAGAGTCCCTGAGGCCCTCCTGGTTCCTCTCTTGCTTGAGTTCTCTAGGGAGCTGTGTGAGTCTGGGGCTGCCAGGCTGTGAGGGAGTTTCCAGGGGTGGCCTTCTCTGTTGTGTTCTGTTCCAAAGGGCTTGCTGTGTCCCCAGACCCACACCTGTGTTTTCAGCCTATGGCTTCCTGGGGCCTCTGGCATCGCTTAGGGAGAGACCCTAGGTATCCCAGGAGAGAATGAAGGGGGTGAGGAGAGGGATGGGGACCCTGTGCAGGCTCTTCCAGCAGACAGGAAGATGCTGTGAAATGGGGAGTAGAGTAAACAGTTTACATCAAGAAGGTTCAGCCAAGGGCTAGAGTGGCAGCTGTTTGATGAAAGAATTTTCTCAGTGCCTGAGGAGTAATTCACGCTTGACCCTAAAGCAGCAATGGGCAAACTTGTAAGGTGAATGGAAGTTTTAATCTCCCAAGTGGCGTTTCCGCTGCATAACAAGAAGATTCCTCACATCCCTTCACATCGGGTGAGGTATTTTTTTTTTTAAATGATTTTATTTATTTATTTGACAGAGTGAGAGAGATCATAAGTAGGCAGAGGGGCAGGCAGAGAGAGAGAGAGAGAGAGAGGAGGAGGAAGCAGGCTCCCTGCTGAGCAGAGAGCAGATGCAGCTCGGTCCTAGGACCCTGAGAGCATGACCTGAGGCAAAGGCAGAGGCTTAACTCACTGAGCCACCCAGGCACCCCTGGGTGAGGTATTTTGAAGGGTGTCATCTTCCACCCGAGCCACCTATCCTAGTCATTCCTACTCATCTGGGATCTGTGGGCCTACCCTCCCCTTTACGCTGTGCAGAACAGGTTGCAGCCAGCAGGCCCTGTGTTAGCAGCCTGTGAGGCCAAGGTGGAGGCCTGGGCTGGCTCAGGACTCCAGGGCCTCAGGGCAAGGCTCTTTGGCTTTTCTAAAAGGGAAGCAATTTATTTGGTGAGGGGGCCCTCTCAGTGATTTTCACAGCCCAGGGCCCATTCCGACTGTGTGCATACAGGGCCCTACTGCCTTAGCTACCCACAGAGGTTTGACGCTGTGTGACTGAGGCTGAGTTCCTGCCTCTCTCTAGGCCTCAGAGTCCTCCTCCAGGAATACAGAATTGGAAGGCCTTTTCAGGGACTGGCTCTTAAGCCATCTGGTAGACCCAACAGAAAAACACTATGTCCTGAATGAGACAGTGGTGCTGGGGACCCAGGATGCCACTATGCGGCATTTATGGGAATCAATTTGACCTTTCTTCGAACCTGCTTAGATGATTAAACAGCAGCCAGGCTCCTCTGGCGTCTCTGGAGAAGTTGGGCTCTTGTAGCTGGGAGATCTGTCCCCCAGCCTCCCGTTGTCCTCATGCTTACCTCCTCCTAATCTTTAGTCTAATTCTGTACTGAGTTCTAGCAGAAAAAACCATCTGGTCTCTCATCACATTCCTCCCTTCCTACACTGGCCACCAGTTAGGTCCCAGGGTGACTGTTTGTAGGGTTCCTGTTTCTGTTCCCAGTTCCCTCCACCTGCTTATGCCCTGGGCTCTGCTCTAGCCACGTTTCTTTTTATCCCAAAGCCAGGGTGGGAGATGAGAGTATAGGCTGATCACGGGAAGGGGCATATCAGTGGCACGAATCCAGGGCAAGTTTTCCCAGGAGTTGTGAACACGCCTGGAAGGGGGTCGGGGAGGACTTCATAGTAAAGAGAGAAGAAGGTTGGTGAGGAAAAGACCACCCTCACCAGGATGAAAGGCCTGATATGAAAGGGCAGGGCATGACTAGGGACCTTGGGGAGACTGGTTCGGACAGAGCATAAGGTATGTTGGATGATTGCCAAAGAAAAAGGGGCAGGATGGAAGGGTCTAGCTGAGAAATGGACCCCAAAACCCACTCTGATGCAGGAAGGCACAGGCTTTCTTGCGGGACTGTGCTGGTCGTGAAAGGATTGTGCACGCGGAAAGGTGCACGCGGAAAGTGTGGGAGGGGTTGTTAATGACTGTTTGTTCTCCACCGGCTGTGTGGCTGCCAAGGGTCAGTCTGATAAGAGAGAAGAGATAGACTCCTTGAGTTTTATACTCCCGACAGCTGCCTGCTCTCCTCCAGCCCCAGTCTATTGTGGTGCTGCTCTTGGCCTATCTCCTCCTCTCCTTCCTGAAATACACAGTCTCTGGCTTCTGCCCAGCTGGGTTTCCCCTGCCTGGCTGCGGGTTCCTATTCCCATCTGTGGTCAGATGAGGCCTGCACTGGGGGAGGGGTCAGTCCTGGCAAGACCATGCCAATTCTGAGCCTGACCAGGATGGGAAGACACCCCAGGTTGGGATCAGGGCTATGGGCTAAGCAGTGACTCCCAGACCTACCTGGTTCATTTTGGTCTCAGCATTACTTGCTACCTCTCAGCCAGGTCTGGAGCCAGAAGGCATTTGGGGAGTCCTTCCTTTGTCCCAGAGCATTAGGAGGTCTGGCCACTTTGCTGGGAGGACTGACTCAGAGACGGGGGTTCTGAAGGGATCTGATAGGATTTGCATTTGCAAAGATCACTTTGGCCTATCTGTTGAGAATGCATTGGTAAGGTCTCTAGTAGGTCTGGGGCTTCAGTCGTCAGGGGACTAATGTAGGTGAAAGATGACAGATCCTTGGATAGTGTGATGATAGACACAGAGAAAAGTAGAAAGATGAGAGATCTAGGTGGTAAAAATTAGGTGGACTTGGTACTAGGTTGCCTGAGAGGTATTAGAGGAAGGAGGGGGGCATAGATGGTCTTCAGGTGTCAGAGTTGGATGGATAATGTCCTTTTCCCTAGGGATAGGAATACAGAAAGGAATATAGGAATACAAATAGGAATACAGAAAGAGGACCAGATTTGGGGCTTAGAGCATACATGAGTTTGGTTTGGGGCAGGTTGAGTTTTGAGGTACTTTGGGGTCCTCTAAGGTGTGTCATCAAGGGGTGGCACCCAGAAATGAATGGAATAGATGGGTCTGGAATTCAGGGGGGTGTTTGGTACCATATGAAACACCATATGTGACCCTTAACAGATTAAGAAACAGGTTTGGAAGAGGAGCCCCCCAAATCTATTGCCAGACAAGGAATGGAATCTAGTGTCCCGACTTCTTATTGTATCCCATGGTCAGGGTCATAGTCTCTTTCCTTGACTGATTCAGTTGGTTCAGGATCCTGGCCAGGCACCAAAAGGCACAATACCCTCCCCTGCTGAGTCATCCCTGTGGTTGAGGGGCTCTGGCAGTGGACAGTGCTGAACCCAGGCCACCCAGGAAGACTATGCATGTCAGAGCCTCCCTCACCGTCTGCAAATCTGGGCAGTGTCCCTTGCTGGAGAAGGACTTGGGTCCTGGCCAGAACTGAGCTACTGCTGGGAATCCCAGCACCACTTCTGTTTGTGTGGCTGTTGAGCCGGTTTGACCTATCAGGGATGGGATTTGGTGGACAGGTTCAGGGTAGTCATTCTATGTCAGATGGCAAGTTATACAGTAAGTGGCTTTAAAAAATTTTTTTAAGAATTTATTTATTTATTTATTTGAGAAAGAGACAGTGAGAGAGAGGATGAGAGGGGAGAGGGTCAGAGGGAGAAGCAGACTCCGATGGAGCTGGGAATCCGATGTGGGACTCGATCCCAGGATTATGACCTGAGCCGAAGGTAGTTACTCAACCAACCGAGCCACCCAGGCATCCCTAAAAAAAATTTTTTTTTAAATATTTTATTTATTTGACAGAGAGAAATCACAACTAGGCAGAGAGGCAGGCAGAGAGAGAGGAGGAAGCAGGCTCCCTGCGCAGCAGAGAGCCCGATGCAGGGCTCGATCCCAGGACCCTGGGATCATGACCTGAACCGAAGGCAGAGGCTTTAACCCACTGAGCCACCCAGCCACCCCTAAAAAAATTTTTAATTGAAATTCAATTTAGTTAACATATTGTATTATTAGTTTCAGGAGTAGAATTTAGTGATTCATCAGTTGCCTAGAACACTCAGTACTCAGTGCCTCAAGTGCCCTCCTTAATGCCCATCCCCCAGTTACCCCATTCCCGTCCACCCCAGCAGCCTTCAGTTTGTTGTGGCTTTTTGAAAATTCTTCTAAATGAAATGGAAGCTGACTATACATGTGTGCAAGATTCTATCCGTTGGACTTGCTCCATCACAAAGGCTAAAAATCCAGCTTGAAGAGCCCCTGGGTAAAGGGGAATCTGTTGACTCATTCCTGAGCGTATGGCTGGCTACAGGCCGGGAAGATGGGGGACTCAAACCACATCCCTCTCACTCTGCCCTTCTCCATGGTGATGCCACTCTCACTTCCCACATGGTAGTCCCCGGTGGCCTACCAGCGGGACCCAACCCTGCACCTAGTACTCTGACAGAGTGCATTTGATGCTGTGGTTGGCCAGGCCTGGGTGACACGGCACAGAAGGGGAAATTTGAAGAGAGGCTGCCCCCCAAAAGAAAATAGGCAGCAGGCAGTGCAAGGTGTGCGCTTGGACTCAGGGAGATCTTGCAGTAGTTCTGTGGCCTGCCTTACATGCCAGCAACACCACTGTAGACAGTTGATAAGAATGTATTACCATTTCTTAATTTACCTTGCTTTTTTTTAAAATATTTTATTTATTTGACAGAGAGAAATCACAACTAGGCAGAGAGGCAGGCAGAGAGAGAGGAGGAAGCAGGCTCCCCGCGGAGCAGAATGCCCGATACAGGGCTCGATCCCAGGACCCTGAGATCATGACCCGAGCCGAAGGCAGAGGCTTTAACCCACTGAGCCACCCAGGCGCCCCTTAATTTACCTTGTTATAAGCTAACTGCTGAACTGTAGAATGGAACTTAGAATCATTGAGTCATTCCATTTACAGATCAGGAAGTAAAAGTTGAGAAATTTGCCCACTGTCCTCTAATCCGAAGGTAGAAGCACTGAGAAGAGAGCCCAGGTCATCTGATGTGGGCAGGGTTCACACTTCCAGTGTGAAGTGGGTTTTTGGTTTTTTTTTTTGGTTTTTTTTTTGGGTGATATCTATTCCTGTTAGCTGCCCATACATAAGGACTGATTCATCCCTTGGACTACAGGTCAAAGAACTGACAGGCAGGCAAAGGGTCCCTTCTTCCTGGTGGCCCAGGGCCATCTGCATTGTGGATGGTGTCATGCAGGGGTCTGTCTGAGATGGGGGAGACACTCACTGTGCCTTCAAAATGGTCTCAGTAAACAGAAGAAGCATTGGCCTAACTCTGGTGGGCTTCTACCCTGGTGCTAGCTTTGTTTGTCCTTCCTCAAGGCTCACCCTCCTCTGAATTGTTTCCTGGTGGATCCTGGATAAGGATGTAGCTCTAAGACTGTTGTGCTTTCTGGATTAGGTTGGGTTATTTCCTGTTGGGGAAAATTGTGCCCCTCTGTCTTCTCCTTTGGAAGAGGAGACCCTAGGACAGTGGTGCCAGTTTTAGGTACAGATAGACAAATAGCACAATTTGACTTCCTTTCATATTGCCTCCAATTTGTGAGGGAACAGAGATTAGACCCAGCTTGGCAGAGCCGGGAATGAGGTGTTATAGAAAGAACTCTGGGCTTTGAGCCTCTGACTTAGAAAGAAGCTTCAAGTTCAAGTTCAGTCTGACACAGGCTTCTTGTCTTGGGTGGCCTCTGATGCAGGAAGGAGAGGCTGTCCCCAGGAAGGGCTTTGGGGTATTTGAAAGTGTGAATGTAAATTAACAAAATGCTGGAGGTCCTAGGAGCTTGAGGGCAATTCTCACCAAGTCCTTAGTGCTAAGGGAGTGAGGTAGGGTCTTCTGAGTTTGGGACAGAATTCCTCTTTCGTTCTGACCATCTTCTCATACATCTTTCCTCCTGCCCTTCAGATAGTTGCTCACAGCCGGTCAGTTCTTCTCTCCCTAACTGTCTGCTAGCCCACGCTGGGTATGCTCTATTTGCCCCTCCTGCTCATCTCCCAGGGGCCCCCTGGTCTGCCTCTTTCTGTCTGGGACCGTGTTCTAAGTGCTCATGCGGCCTGGCTCAGACCTCTGTGTTCCCTTGGCTGAGCCACAGTGTCTACTCTTGTCCCTGCCTCTCTCTGTTCTCTAGGAGGCTGAAACTCCATGCCGCCTCGGGTCCTTAGTGCATCTTACAGTCATCGCTTACTTCATCTTGGCAGGGACTTTGTGAGGCAAGTGGGGCAGGCATTATCAAGCTCATTTTACAGATGGAGGACAGGGGCCCCGAGAATTATGATCTACCCAAAGACACAACTGTCGAACAGCAGAACCAGTTCTAGAATTGAGGTACTCTGGGCGTAGTCCAGAGTTCACTATATAAATTTTAACTCATAGGCACGTGTTGGGGTGAAGATGCCCCAGTCTCACCAGGGAAGGCAAAAGGCTGGAAAGCAGGCCCTGGGCCCCTCTTTTCATAGCCCCCAGATCACCCCTGCATAGCCCCAGTCCCAAACAAGCACAGCCCTTAGTGACCACAAAAGACATAGTAAGCCACACAGTAGAGGCTGCTCCCTGGGGACCATTGTAATAGTCCCTGGTCTGTGTATTCCTCCCTTCCACATCCCCCCAAAGTTAACAACAGTAATGCATGTCATGATGGATATCATCTTAGCCAGATCCAGGGGGGTGAGTCATTTCTTGAGAATAGGACTGGGGAGGGCTTCTTGCTCCCACACACCTGACACCCCTCACCTGGGAGGGAGGGTCAGAGGCAGTGCAAGGAGAAGGCTCCCTTTGCCCCTTCTCGTAACAGCTGATATTGATATTCCCGCCACTTGGCAGAGGTGGTAAAGCACATTACCCAGCAACCTGGAGAATGGTCTTTATCTCAGGAGCCCTGCTTCAGGCAGTCACAGTGTGTTATCAGCTCCTCTCTAAAGAGGAAGATTGCTCAGCCAAAGCAAGGGAGAAATGAAAGCAAGTGTTGGGCATGACTCAGAGCTGGGCTCTCCAGTTTACCGGTCACTTGCTCTATACCACCTGGAGGAACACAGGGAGAAGCAGGGGGTTCGGGTACTGAAGGCACCAGGCTGAGCATGGACTCGGAGCCTCTAACTGGAACTTCCAAGGTCTCCACTGGAAAGGCAACAGCCAGTGGACACAGCCACCAAGCAAGGGGCCTGATTCTGGGCTCCTCCATCCTTTTACTCCGCTTCTCGCTACCTCCACTCCCAGGGGAGAGTGAAGATGTCATTTCCCTTTAATCTCTTGTGCAAGCATGGCTGCAAATACCTTCTCTGAGTTTCCATTAGCGTAGCTGCCATAGGCTGACCTTTCCAAATGACATTACTAAACATAAAGGAAGAACAAAACAAAGGTAAGGAGAGAGAATAAAAGCAGCCTGGCGCATAAAGTGCAGTCGGCAGGTTTGTTTTCAGCGTTCTCAGAGTACTCCACGGCTTGGAGATCCCTGCCTCCTGGCCAGCGCCCTCTGCGTGCCCTTCTGCCAGAGCCTCTGGTCTCCTAGCACTGACCTGTCTCCTTGTCTAAGGAACCTATACTAGAACCTGTATACTAGAACCTATACTACCATGATCCTCTCCAAGAAAGTTGGACTACCTCCTGATCAAGTGCCTGGCCCACCCTCCTCTTTACCCAGGGCTCACTGGCTCTGGTCCTGGGTCCCAGGGCACCAGGTACCTACATGACTATACCTTATAGGAGTTCTGTCTTATTCTAAATAAACCTTGTAACAGGACCCATCTCCTGACACAGTGCTCATGCCCCAGCTTAGCCCACAGCTGTCATCATAGGGCCAATGGTTCTCCAACATCACATCCTGTCCGGAACTGTACAAATCTCCCCCCACCTGGTTCCTTTCTCCCAGGGAGCTACAAGAATAGAAGCTGATAAGAAGTGGGCCCATTCCGTGGGAGTTTTTTGGGTGGATTGGGGAAAAGATTGTCTGTGTTTAAAAACAAAACAAACAAAGAAAAACACCCCCCGAAGTCCTCTGGTCTTGATGAAGGAAGTAGATAAGAGCCTGGTCACAAAGCTGAGTTTCCAGCCTTCAGCACGAGTCTGTGTCCTGCTTGGCATGTGAGAGGCACCCAGGAGCCAGGTCTCCACACTCCAGACTGCTGCCTGCCCGCATGCACGATGCTCCCATTTCATACCAAATGTTCAAATGAAGACAAAAAATCAAAAGAACCACCACCTCACAAGGAAATGTGGGGGCAGGATGGTTAGAAAAAGGGAGGCTGCCATCACTTACAGCCTGCTGTCCTCACCCTGCTACGGTTGGAGCCCTTTAGAGAAATTTGCCCTGTGCAGAGTAGGCCTGGACATTTGCCCTGTGCAGAGTAGGCTGCATGCTTGCAGCCCAGACTGTTACCTTCATGATACTGCCCGGTCCCAGAGGCCCTGGCAGACATCCCCCGCCCTGGGGGGGGGGGTGGCACTCAGCTAGGCCACGAGGACTGAAAAGGTAAGCCATGGATCATACCAGCCCAGTGGAAGAGGGATGGCACATTACTGGGGCTGATGATAGAGAGCCCCTCTCTCACCTGGACCTTCACGCATACTACTAGCCCTCGCCGAGTGAGTGTGCTGCTCCCGATTTCGGCCCCTGGGCTGGGAGAGAGGAGAATTCTGGAACCAGAGGTGGTACACTCTGAGAGAGTGTCACTTCTGGACCCATATGTCCCAAAAGCTCTGTCAGCATTCTTTTTTTTTTTTTTTAAGATTTTATTTATTTATTTGACAGAGATCACAAGTAGGCAGAGAGGCAGGCAGAGAGAGAGAGAGGAGGAAGCTGGCTCCCCACCAAGCAGAGAGCCCAATGCGGGGCTCGATCCCAGGACCGTGGGATCATGACCTGAGCCAAAGGCAGAGGCTTAACCCACTGAGCCACCCATGCGCCCCTCTGTCAGCATTCTTAAGGTCATGGCTTGTCCTCTGCATTGGAGCTTTAGGCAAAGCCTGTCCCATTATGCCACCCAGGAAGAACTGGTGTCTTCCATCTGCTTTCCCGAGGGCCTGGAATCCTGTTGGGTGCATATGCAAGGACTGCACAGACCTGTCCTGCAGCCTTTCTTGCCAGTGAAGCAGGCGGTTACCCTGCCTCCTAGACCTCTTTTTTGTGGGTTCATGGTACTGGCAGCTGGGTTAGGACCTCTTCCCTGGCATTCTGTCCCCTATCCTCTCACAGAGGATGGGGGCATAGATCCTAGAGTTTAAAGTCCTATAACTCAGCCTGGGCTAAGGCCTAGCTGGAATTTTGAGTGACTGTGGCCTTGAAAGTTTCTAGAAGAATAGCTTCTCTCCTCCCTAGGTGTGCATTGGCAAGACTTGAATGTGCCCTAGCTCATCCCTTCTCCATCATCCCCTTGCTGGGGTCTACTTAGGCCTCAGCCTTTTTGTAGGTGGCCAGCCTTCATGTGCGTACAAGTGGAGGGGAGGGGGAACCCTGTCCAGAGACCCTTGATGTGGTCCAGGCTTGGAAAGGGGCAAGAAAGAACAATGGCAGAAAACAGAAACACCAGTCCTGTTCCTTTTCCCAAAGTGAGGGCAGAAGTGTCTAGAAAGTTTGTCAGAAATTCTGGTTTTGCTCTCCAAGGGCTGGGAGAAAGAGTGCTGGTTGGAATTTAGGGAAGGAAGGCCCTGTTCCTCTCCACCATTTTGTATGAATCACACTCCTTTAGGAGGGCATTTGCCCTTTGCCCCCAGCCCCTGGAGCTTCCTTCTCAGTCTGCTAGTTCCTGCCTAGAATTGTTCTAGAAAACTGTTTGGGTATGGTGGGTCATGTTTTCACTGGCTGATTCCCTGCCACGTGGGTGCCAAAGAGGGTTAAAAGTTGCCTGGAGGGGCGCCTGGGTGGCTCAGTGGTTTGGGCCGCTGCCTTCGGCTCGGGTCATGATCTCAGGGTCCTGGGATCGAGTCCCACGTCTGGCTCTCTGCTCTGAAGGGAGCCTGCTTCCCTCTCTCTCTGCCTACCTCTCTGCCTACTTGTGATCTCTCTCTGTCAAATAAATAAAATCTTTAAAAAAAAAAAAAAGTTGCCTGGAGAAACCACTACTATTTCCTTTCACTCCCCTTGGTGAGGGGGAGCAGTGCAAGAAGGCTCTCTTCTAAACCTTCCCTAGACCTCCTGCCCACCCCCGCACAGGGTAGAGGGAATATGTGTGTTTGCAGGGAGCCAGTGTTAAGGAGGATTACATTAATCCATGTTTCTGAGAAGAGCAAGGAGGGCTCCCTTTGGTAAGACTGAGTTTGATGCAGAGGGTGGTCCTTTTCACTAAGGCGGCCTGTAAGGTGAAACTTGACTCATCTCTTCTGTCTCAGAGCCTTCATCTCTGTCCTCCACCAGTGCTCTGGCTGGTGGGTGCTGCTCTCATATGCCCCCCACCCCAATCCATGTGTTTCCATGGATAGGCCATGGAAACACATCACTAAATCACACCTCTTTAGGGGGAAGGGCTTGCAGTCTGGACTTGGAATGCTGGTCCCTGAGGTCATCTGCCCCATGGCATATCCTTGGTAGGGCAGCCCTCCTAGAGGAAGCCTGGCTGGAAGAATGAAGGAGCCCTGGGTGGCGGGCAGGTGGAAGAGGCTGAGGGATGAACTGCATTCTCTGCTCTTTGACAGAGCAAGAGCCACAGGCTGTAGAAAGAAGGGTTTTGCTAAGGGGCGGTGATGCAGCCATCAGAAGAGGGAGAAGACCGGGTCCTTCCCGTGGGTCCTTCCCATTCTGCCACTTCTTGGTGGTGGTAAATATTTGTTGAACGAACGCATCCTCTGCTTTTCTCTTGAGATTCAGGGTATACCCCAGACATCCAGACAAGTGCAGGAGGAGAAGGAAGCCCCAGCAGCGTTTCTGGGGCTCTTTAGTTCCACATCTGTGGTGTGACTGAGATCTGAACGTAAACAGTGATGAATCACCAAGCCACCGGCACTGTGAACGTTATCTCTAAAGAAAATCAGAGCACACTGTAGACGTTCTAGTCCCCTGTCCCTGGGAGGTGGTACGGTCAAGTGTAATTATCCCGGGGAGACAGAGTTTGGCAGTAAGATCTAAGCTCCCACCTTTCCAGACTCCTGTCTGGCTTGCCCTAGGCCACCATTCCTTCCTCCCGCTCCTGCTTCCTCCAAAAGTTCCCAGAGAAACTTGGATTTATTTTCTCATCTCCTGCCTTCAGGGTCTTCCACCTGTCTCCTGCCTCTCTTAACGTCTGAGGTTTTTCAGCCCTATGGAGAAACTCCTTATTAACTTTGTCTTTTCTAGAATCTTGCTGCCAGCTGTGGCTAGAGAGCCCATAGACAACTATGGTTGGGCCTCGGGGAGCTGTTTAAGACCAGCTCAGGGCAGGCCTGCGTTCTGTATGCTCTAACGAAGTAGCAGTCAGGAAGGATGTGACAGACCCCGTGATACATAAGCTCTGGGATAGACAGGATAGACAGAGCACTCCTCTCTGTGCAGCCTGGGGTGAGCATCAGCCGGGTCAGAGCTGACTGTGAGACCTCAGGTCTGCATGTCCACCCCACCTCCCTGGAAACTGCTGCCTGCCAAGGTGAGGAGAAGGGGCAGTTTCCTGTGATGAGCCAGGAAAGAAAGTTGTCAAGCAAGACCCTGGTGGTGCTGGTCTGGGAGGGGCTGCTGAGGAATCTGGGCCAGGGCTGTGCAGTGGGGGCTCTCCTCATGATGCCTGGCCGAGGTTATGGGGTCCAGCCCAGAAGAGTTGCCCAAACTGGGGCTGACAGAACCGTGACCCTAAACCGACCCAACCCAGGCACACAAGCATTGATCTAGAAGCTTTATGCCTTTCCTCCTTATAGAAACCCTCACAGAGATGGGTGATATTCCCATTCTACAGATAAGGACACAGATCGGAGAGGTTAAATGGTCAGTAGCTGACACAGGTGATGCCAGAATGTGAGCCAATGTTTTTCTGGGCACTTTCTTCTGGGAGGCTCGACTGGAAAGGGGATATGAGCTGGGGTGAACAGACCAAGACCTGTCTGGAAAGAACTACAGCCAATAGCCTATAGTGCCTAGGGGAATGACTGGAGAGAGTTCCTTCCTTTTTTTTTTTTTTTTTTTTTTTCCTTTTTAAGATTTCATTTGTTCATTTAAGAGAGACAGGCAGAGGGAAAGGGAGAAGCAGACTCCCCGCGAGCTGGGAGCTCACATGGGGCTTGATCCTAGGACCTGGAGATCATGACCCAAGCAGGCGCTTAACCATCTGAGTCACCCAGGTGCCCCGAGGGAGTTCCATTTTAGCAGCCCTGGTGTGTCTCTGCTGACAGAAATTGAAGAGCAGGGTACTTTGACTGTTTACATACACACATTTCCCGTTGCCTCTGACTTGTTAAATCTGGTTTGTACCTGAGGCCACATGTTTCTTGGTAGTCCACAAGAAATTGGAGAAAGCTTGCACTTCTAGAATGTCAGGGCTGGAAGAGTGGAGGCAGAATATAATTATCACTTCCATCTGCGTCCTTATATAATGATTTATAAAATGATTTCAAAGCATTTCTTCATTACCATGACTTCCCCTGATTCTTACAGTCCTGGGGTTATGTATGGAGATGATACTCAGCTGGACAAGTGTTTTTCTGATGCTGTTATATGTAGGCCAGTGCTAGGTCCCACAGTGATAGAGAAATGATGAGTTAAATAACATGGTCTCTGCACAACCAGAGTTGATATTTTGAGTGAAGGAGATGGACATGTGCGTGTCTTTTTTTAGGCTCTGTATAATATCTTAATAAATATGGTCCAGATTTGGCCTGTGGTCCAAACTAGTTCATAACCCCTCGAGGGTAGGGTACAGTGAGAGATGAAGCTTAGGAGGCGGCCTGGTGTGGGAGGGTCTTTGAATGCTATGCTAAAGAGCCTGACCTTGGCCATTATGGGCACCCTATCTCCTGTGCTTTTGGGTGTGGGAGCATGATGAGCTTGTGAAGTCTGAAGGGCCATATGAGCATGCTAAAGAGGCTGTTGAGAATATAGGTCTAAAACTCAGAGTATGGGGCACGTGGGTGGCTTGGTCAGTTAAGCCTTTAGCTCAGGTCAAGATCCCAGGGTTCTGGGACTGAGTCCCACATCGGGCTCCTTGCTCAGCGGGGAGCCTGCTTCTCCCTCTGCCTGCTGCTCCACCTGCTTGTGTGTATGCTCTCTCTCTGACAAATAAATAAAGTCTTAAAAAAAAAAGAAAAAGAAAATCCAGAGTAAAAGGATAGCAATGGATTTGGAAGGGGATGGGGCAAAGAAGCAAAAACGGCTACGGGCAGAAACTTCAGGACGCATTATAAGCTGAAACTGGAAGGTGTCTAAATCAAGAAGGTAGACTGCAGTGACTTAGGCATCAAAGTGGCGGTCAGTAGGAGCAAACAGGAGATCCTCAGTGAAGAAGAAGCGAAGGTAGGATTGCTTTTTTCTGACTGCTCAAGAACCTTGGCCTTGAAAGAAAAAGTGGCGTGCTGCCTAGTGACAGTCTAGACTAAAATTTGGCTCCTGAACCTACTCCTGTCCTTCAACTCCTCCTCCAGTTGTTTATTTGTTCATTTATTTATTTAAGTAATGCCTACACCCAACACGGGGCTCACACTCGTGATCCTGAGATCAAGAGTTGCCTGCTCTTCCGACTGAGCCATCCAGGCGCCCCATCCCCTGCTCTTCTGATGTAATTGAAACTGAGGGCTGGGCCTGCTGCAGGCAGGCTGGGAACTCAGAGTCACATGGGCCTTTCATCAACGGTGTGCTTACAGCCAATGTGCATTTTTCCCTGGCCAAAAAAAGACTGCAAAGTGGTCAAGTGGTGTGGAAGAGAAGCTGACGGCTGGGGTGGCCTTCCCCTGTGAGGGCTTGCTCAGACCACATCTGAAGGATCCTATTTAAATGTCTGTCCACCTCGGCCCTACCCCCAAGGGGGACTGGAATGAAAATGGGGTGGGGGTGGAGAGCAGTTTTCACTGGGACTCCTGATCAGCTCACCCCGGGCTATCGCAGTCTGCTTCCTTCCCCAGCGCTGGCTGGAGTTCTGTGACTCTCGTTAGAGATGGTTTGATATGCCTTCCCAGGAGACTGATATTGGCAGGGATCCCCAGTTCCTCGGTACAGATGGTTTAATCCAACTCATCCAGTCAAGATGGCACTGTAAATTTATATCTAAACACATAGCAGTCATACACAAAAAGATAAAATTCTAAAAACATAGTCATACACTCCCCCTCCTTCCCCACACATGAAATGACAAACATCCCTGTAATGAGAAAATGTAGCAGGAACACAAAGAGGAGAACAGGGCAGAAGCTGCTGGTCTCTGAGTCTGGAAGCAGGAAGAAGCCACTGGAAATCTGGGGTAAAGAGCTATAAAGTTCTCCACATGAAGCATGGAATTAGAGTCTGTACACTGTTCAAATCCAGGGGCTGGGGAAGCGGGCTGAACAAAGTTGCTTCCAACCCTGCCTTAGGGCTACCACTTATTATAAAGATGCTTATTTAGGGAGAAAGAACCTCCCATCCAGGACCTAAGCTGAGTCACTGCTGTAAGATTTGATTCTAGCCTGGGAGAGCCTGAGGACCTGGGAGACAAAGGTGAAAACCCCTAGGAGGGAAGGAGGCCAATTAAAATATAAGAGAGAAGATGAATTTGTACACTAAATTTTAGAAGCATGCAAGGAAAACTAACGAGAAAAAAGAACCAATAAAAATCAAAGAAAAATTGGGGCACCTGGGTGGCTCAGTGGGTTAAAGCCTCTGCTTTCGGCTCAGGTCATGATCCCAGGGTCCTGGGATCGAGCCCCACGTCGGGCTCTCTGCTCCGGGGAGCGTCTGCTTCCTCCTCTCTCTCTGCCTGCCTCTCTGCCTAGTTATGATTTCTCTCTGTCGAATAAATAAAAAAAAAAATTTTTTTAAATCGAAGAAAAATTTACCCCAGAAGAAATGAAAACAACAGAGTAATTAGAAAATGTCTTTAATATAAATAGGCTAAGGACCCTCGGAGAGATGGGAAAAAAAATGAAATCCATTAAAGAAAAGAAAACGAAGTTATGAGAGGCACCTGGCTGGCTCAGTCAGCAGAACGTGTGACTCTTGGTCTTGGGGTCAGGAGTTTAAGTCCCACATTGGGTGTGGAGCCTACTTTAGAAAAGAGAAAGAAAGAAAAAGTGAAGTTGTGAAAGGGAAAAGAAATGGGAAAATATCAGTATGAAAAGTACTAAAAATTCAAGCAGGGAAATATAGTGTGAAACAATAACTAGCCTGGACACACAGAATCCATGAATTGGAAGCTGGCATTGAGGACGCCCCCAGAAGGCAGTGTACAGGTGGAAGACAGATTGATAGGCTTTAGCCTGCATCGAATAGGATTTCCAGATATGAGTCAAGAAAATGGCAAAGAATTAATATTTGAAGAGAGAATGGCTGAGAATTACAGAACTGAAGGAATAGCACGAATACCAAACAATCAGTAGGTATCTGGGCGAATATAGTGAAGCAGGAGGCAAGAAAAAAGAGAAAGATACTAAAAGCGACGGGAAAAAACAAGAACTCAGGAGTGACAATTAGACTGATGTACATCTCATCAACGCTAGATGCCAGAAGATGATAGAAGGGTATCTTGGGGAAGCTAGAACTCTCCACCTAGTATCATTCAAGAATGAGATGAAATAAAGGTATTTCTGGACATACCAAAGCAGTTTTATCACCTTCAGACCTTCGCTAAAAGATCTGTGAAAGGTATGCTTCGTTAAGAAGAAAAGTAAACCCAGGGAAGAGAGCAGGTTGTTAGCACCATCAGGAGCACAGAAATTGACACGTAATGTTGATAAATTTAATTAGCTATAGGACAGCACATCAGGGTGCTTTCTGCTGTAACAGAATAACCCACAGTGACTTAAACTCTAAAAACAAACAAACAAACCAAAAACAAACCTTAATTCGTTTATAATGAGAACTATGGAGGTAGGGAATTCCAGGGTTGGAGCAATAGTCCAGTAATGACAAGAAGGACACTGGCTCATTCTGTCTTCCTGCTCTGCTATCCTCAGGGTGTGAGATCTCTCTTCTCATGGTTTTGAGATGACTGTTGCAGCTCTAGGCATTGTATCATTTCCCCATAACATCCCAAGCAGAAAGGCAAGGAGATGTTAGCCAGAAGGAAGCTTTGAAAGTGTCCGTTTTTCAAGAAGAAGACTCTCCCCAGGAAAACCCCTGCAGATGTCTCCTTATGCCTTATTGGCCAGAGCTGGTCCATCCTTAGACCAATTCCAGATAAAGGGGAGCAGGTTTACTGTGGTTGGCTTGGACTAGGTGTGCCTCCTCTCCTGGGACTGGCTCCTTTGTTGCCTGAGCAAAATCATGATTTTGTTGGCAAGGAATAAAAGGGGGGGAGTAGCTGCTGATAGTCAATCAACAGTGCCTGCCACAGATGGCAAAACACAAAAATTCAGGGTCTGATTTGTTTTTTAATTAAAGAAAAAAAAAAAAGGAAAACAAATTGTTGACCACACTGTCAGGGAAGAATACGATTAGAATAAAGTAGGGAATTTCACTGTTAAATCACATCCAGTTGCTGCCTTGTTCAAGGGAATAGCACTGCTGAAAACTTGCACACTTCATTTAAAAAATGAATATATCCTAATAATATAAGATAACCACTAAAAAAAGAGAAGTGTAATTTCCAAGCCAGGAGGGAAAAGAATGGTGGGATCAGGGATAGCGTAGTATGACAGTCCAACAGAAGTCAGGGAAAGCAAAAAGAACTAAAGAAATAATAGAGAAAACACAAAGTAAGGTAATAACAGAAGATGCATTAATATAGTGGAATACATTCATGTGTTTAAAAAAAAAAAACAAAAAACAAACCTGCAGTCACCTGGGTGGCTTAGTCAGTTAAGGGTCTGCCTTTGGCCCAGGTTGTGATCGCAGAGTCCTGGAATCAAGCCCTGCATCAGGGTCCCTGCTTAGTGGGAAGCCTGCTTCCCTCTGCTTGTGCACACTCTCTCTCTCTGTGTCAAATAAATAAGTAAAATCTTTTTTTAAAAAAAGATTTTTTACTTGACAGAGAGAGAGATCACAAGTAGGCAGAGAGGCAGGCAGAGAGAGAGGGGCAAGCAGGCTCCCCACCGAGCAGAGAGCCCGATGTGGGGCTCCATCCCAGGACTCTGAGATCATGACCTGAGGGAAAAGCAGAGGCTTAACCCACTGAGCCACCCAGGCGCCCTAAATAAGTAAAATCTTTAAAAAAAAAAACCCTACCATATTGTGTAAAAAGCAAATAAGTGGTCTGCAGCATGGAGAGACCTGTCGGTGAGACTTAGGGACTTAACTAGGAAAGGTTCTGGCGGTTGTCACCAGCAGGTTCTGTTCTTTATTTTTTTTATTTTTTTTTTTTTTTAAAGATTTTTTATTTTTTTTTTTTTTATTTTTTTTTATTTATGACAGAGAGAGATCACAGGCAGAGAGGCAGGCAGAGAGAGTGAGAGGGAAGCAGGCTCCCTGCCAAGCAGAGAGCCCGATGTGGGACTCGATCCCAGGACCCTGAGATCATGACCTGAGCCGAAGGCAGCAGCCTAAACCACTGAGCCACCCAGGCGCCCAGGTTCTGTTCTTTAAATGACTTTCTATCCTTTGCCTCATCTTTTCTTTCTCTCCCCCCCTACTGTTTCTGCCTAGCCTTGTCTGCCTTGCTTTTCAGAGAGCATTGTTTTTCTAGACTTTGCTTCCTGTATGGATGAGTATAGTGAATTCCTGGACTTTTCCCCTGCAAGAACATTTGACACTGGGGCCCCTTGAGTGGAAGCAGAGCTCAGCCAGAATGGAGCAGGGAGTTGATCGGAAGGAGCCCCACATCCCAGTGCTCCCCCTCCCCCGCCTCTCCCAACCCCCAGAGGCTGGCATTCCTTCCCTGAGAGCCTACCTCTTAGGTGAGACATCGATCCTCTCATAGTGAAGACTGATGGGTTATTTTTCTAGGACCTAATTGGAAGTTAGCCAGAGTGATGACCATGGGCTTGAGGAAATGTGTTCGCTCTCGTTCTCTGCTTTCCTGACTGCTAACCCTGAGCAGGAGCAGCAGAAGTCCCAGAGCTGAGGTCTCAGAATGAAGGTGAAGTCAAGGAAGGGAGGCCCTGGAGAGGCAGAGGCTGCCCGAGGGTGTGTAACTGGGGCGCTAGGAGGGCCTGAGTCACTGGGAGAACTATGATGGGTGCGTGCCAGGGGCTGGCGCCCGGATGTTGCAATGAGGTGACGTGACTTAGCCGAACATGCAGAGGTGAAGCACCCAGTTCTCAGGCACATCCAGGGCATGCCTCACTGGGGTTGAGATGCATGTGAGGGCGGGACTGTCAGGCCTCTTCCTCAAGCTCTTGACTGGACCCCCAGTGCACCTTCTGCCAGGGTAGGCTGTTGCTACACCCAGGAGGCAGGCAGTTTGCTGGGTTGCTAGGTTGGCAGGGATCTGGGGGGCATAGAGAGCCCTTCAGTTGTCGTACCCCAGTTAATGGAAAGAATGTCTGCGGTAGCCAGTGGGTGCTTGTGACAGGAGCACTGGCCTTGGAGCCATCAGACCTGGAGTGGCATTAAAGCTCTGTCCCTTACCGCCTGGCTGACCTCGTTTGGTTAGTCTTGGGATTTCTGTGAATACTAAGTGAGAGGCTATGCCCCCAAATGCTCAGAAGCTCCTATAATATGCAGTATGAGTAATCTGTGGTTCGATGCCTTCACATTGAGGCTCTGGGACGCATCCTCAGGCTGTGTGTCAGTGGGTGGAAAGGGGTACTTAGTCAGCATCTTGCTGTTTTTCTTTTTTTTTTTTTTCCATTCTCCCCACCCATTCCAGATCCAAGCCTCCCCTTCCCCCATCCTCTGAGCCTTATTTTGACATTTCTTTTCTCTGCCTGCCAAGAAGATTGTGTTCAGCTGCGCTGGGCTGAGGCTATGCTATCCTGTGCTTCATTAGGTTAATTCGATGGCTTGTCTCCTGGGAGCTGACTGGAGGAAGGCTCGAAAACCACCCTACCCTCCAAAAGCCAGTCTCCCTCACCCCGTTCTTCTTTTGGGGCAACCTCTGGTGCTCGATCCCATATGCCTTCTCTTCCTCTCCTCTTTGAGCTGAAAGCCCCCTTTAGCTTCCATTGCTTGCTCAAGCGTGCATCCCTTGATTGGTAGAAGGCTCTAGGGGAGAGAGACCATCCATTATTCAAGGCCCTTGCTGCCCCTGACCTTCTGGATTATGGTCGCCAGCTCCTCTGTTCGCCTCAGCATCTCAAGCTCAGCCAGCCATGTCAGGGGACATGTATTGTTGAATGGTCTCACCAAATTTGCTAAATTTGTGACCACAAACCAGTCAGAAGACCCAGCATTGCTCTGCTACCTACTGAATTTCCCATGTGACTTCCTTTGTCTCTTGAGGACTGTTTCACATCTGATTTCTGTCAGTCTCCAACCCCAACAATAAAGAGACCCTCATTTTCCTGCTATGCAGCCACTCCCTGTGTCTGTGCCCCACACTCTGCATTGCCTCCTGTTTCTCAGGTAGACCCTCCCCGTGTAGGCACCGGCTCCCATCCCTTCTTACTACTCCAGGATTTTGGGTTTTTTTTTGTTTTTTAAAGATTCTAATTATTTATTTGAGAGAGAGAGACACAGAGGGAAAGAGAGAGGGTGAAGCAGACTCCCCGCTGAGCTGAGAACCCTGTGTGGGACTCCATCCTAGGACCCCAGGGTCATGACCTGAGTCGAGGGCAGACACTTAAATGACTGAGCCACCCAGGTGCCCCAAGGATTTTGCTTCTTGACTATCTTCTCTTTCTCCTGCAGCATTCACTTTTCCCTCTACTAGCATATAAACAATCTCTCAACTTAACTCCCCCATTCCACTTTATCCCATTCCTTTTTCTTTGGTAACACCTTCATTGAGTTATCATTCACATACCGTACAGTTCACCCATTTCAAGTGTATGGTTCGGTGGGTTTTAGTCCATTCACATGGTTATGCAACCATCACCACAAACAATTTGAGAATATTTCATCACCTAGAAGGTAATGCCAAACCCATTAGCAGTCTACTCCCTGTCTCCCCACAACTCCCCGCTCTAGGCAACCACTGTCTGCTTTATGGTCTGGAAATCTTATATCGTATATACGATACGATTCTTTAAAGAATGAAAATTTGAACTGTTGTTTCTACCTGCTAGATTAAAGAGTAATACATTACCCAGTACTTCTGAAGCCTCTATAGGCCCCTCCCTGATCTTATCTACCTTCCTGTCCCTCCAGAGGAATTTCCCGAATTTACACCATTTCTTCGATTTTCTGCATTGTTTTATCTTCTGTGTATGGAGACATATACTTAGTTTTGCATACTTCCTTTTAGTGAACTCCTACTGCTGACATTCATCCATGACTTACTCTTCTTGCTCAAGATAATAGTTTTTTGGACACATTCATCCCTACTGATGTCTGAAACTAGAGTTCATTCATTTTTTTTTCCTGTTGGTACTTTTCAGCTCTTACCTAGTGATGTCTTGAACACCCTCGTGTGTCTCTTGGTGCACGTGTCCCTATGTACCTGGTGGTGGAAATACTAGAGTTGATTGCACACCTATCGGAAAGGCCTAAAATTTTAAAAATAGAAAATGTCAAGGACACGGGGAAAATGGAACTCCTGTACATTACTGGTGGAAATGTAAAATACTCCAACCACTTGGGAAAACAATTTGCTTATTTCTAGTAAAGTTTAGTGAACACCTATCCGGTAATCCCACTCCCAGGTATTTGCCCAAGAGAAATAGAGTGAGTATCCATAAAAAGACTTACACAGGAAGTACAGGGCAGTTTTATGCATAACAACTCCAAATTGGAAGCAACTCAAATGTCCAAATGTGGAAAAGAACGGACTACAGACACTTAAGGTATGGACGAGTCTCCATAACATTGCACTGAGCGAAAGAAGCCACATACACAAGAATATGTGTTTGGATGATTTCAAGAGCAAGTAAATATAATATATGGTGAGAGAACTCGGAAAAGCAGGGGACTGCTGGGTATTGATTGGAAAAGAGCACAAGGGAATTAACTCTCTGCGGTGATCGAAATGCTCTGTTTTCAAATGGGTGGTTACACCAATGTACACATAGTTAAAAATTCATCAAGCTTTACATTGAAAGACCTCTGCATTTTATTATGTATGAATTAAACTCCAGTGGGAAAAAAACAGATTGTCCCAAGTGGGGGTGAGATTTGCGGGGGGGCAGAGAATGAGACCCTATTCTTAACCTGTTGTCAGGGTTCACCTTAAGCTTTAAATCTGCTTAAAATTACAAGCAGGCTGAACTCACTGGATTTGTTTGTGATTCTAAATATTCAGCCTTTCAGTGAGAAACCATTCATTCCCACCCAAACCTGAGGAGGATTAATCTCCGAAGATGTCCACACAAATGAAGTCATAGAGTAAATTAGCCCGGGACAGATGGGGGAACTTTCTAGTCTCACAGTCTGTTCCCACACCATGTTTTCTGTGGGAAAGATGGTTTTTAATTTTTCTTTTAAAAAACATAAAACACCAGTGGCATATATTATGTCTGTCTTTATTAACTAATGCCAAATTATCTTTTTTTTTTAAAGATTTTATTTATTTATTTGACAGACAGAGATCACAAGTAGGCAGAGAGGCAGGCAGAGAGAGAGAGGAGGAAGCAGGCCCCCCACGGAGCTGAGAACCTGATGCAGGGCTCGATCCCAGAACCCTGGGATCATGACCTGAGCCAAAGGCAGAGGCTTTAACCCACCAAGCCACCCAGGCGCCCCAATGCCAAATTATCTTGAACTGTTGTTTCTACCAGCTACATTAAGGAGTAATGCAGTATTTACTGCATTTATTGTCCCAAAAGAGGTGTCTGAGTGTTTTTATTTTATTTTATTTTTTAAAGATTTTATTTATTTGACAGACAGAGATCACAAGTAGGCAGAGAGGCAGGCAGAGAAAGAGGAGGAAGCAGGCTCCCCGCTGAGCAGAGAGCCAGATGAGGGGCTTGATCCCAGAACCCTGAGATCATGACTTGAGCCGAAGGCAGAGAATTAACCCACTGAGCCACCCAGGTGCCCCTGTGTGAATGTTTTTAATATAGTACGTCCTCTCCCAACTCTTGGTACCCAGGCGCCCAAGTACTATTACTTTCTTTAAAATTTTCCTATAAAAATCCTAGAAGAAAGCTCAGGTAGTCATGTCTGTGACATTGGCCATAGCAACATTTTTCTAGATGTATCTCCTGAGGCAAGGGGAATAAAAGCAAAAATAAACTATTGGGACTACATCAAAATAAAAAGCTTCTGCACAACAAAGGACACAGTCAAAACTAAAAGGCAGGGGCGGGGCGCCTGGGTGGCTCAGTGGGTTAAAGCCTCTGCCTTCAGCTCAGGTCATGATCCCGGGGTCCTGGGATCAAGCCCCACATCGGGCTCTCTGCTCCGCAGGGAGCCTGCTTCCTCCTCTCTCTCTGCCTGCCTCTCTGCCTAGTTGTGGTTTCTCTCTGTCAAATAAATAAAAAATATTAAAAAAAAATCAATAAAAAATAAAAGGCAGGGGCACCTGGGTGACTCAATGGGTTAAAGCCTCTGCCTTCAACTTAGGTCATGATCTCAGGGTCCTGGGATGGAGCCCGGCATGGGGCTCTCTGCTCAGCAAGGAACCTGCTTCCCCCTCTCTCTGCCTGCATCTCTGCGTGCTTGTGATCTGTCTGTCAAATAAATAAATAAAATCTTTTTTTAAAAAAACAAAGAACTAAAAGGCAACCTGCAGAATAGGAGAAGATATTTGCAAATAACAAATAACAATAAAGGGTTAGTATCCAAAATATATAAAAAACTTATACAAATCAAAACCCAAATAAACAAATAATCCACTTAAAAAATGGGCAGAAGATCTGAACAGTCATTTCTCCAAAGAAGACATCCAGATGGCCAACAGACCCATGAAAAGATGATCAACATCAGTCATCATCAAGGAAATTCAAATCAAAACTACAACAAGCTATCCCTTTACACCTATCAGAATGGCTCCAACCAAAACCACAAGAAACAACAAGTGTTGGCGAGGGTGTAGAGAAAAAGGAACCCTCATGCAGTATTGGTGGGAATGCAAACTTGTGCAACCACTGTGGTAAACAGTATGAAGGTTCCTCAAAAAATTATAATTAGAACTACACTGTGATCCAGCAATCTCACTACAAGGTATTTTCCCAAAGAATATAAAAACACTAATTCAAAGGGATATAAGCACTCTTATGTTTATTGCAGCATTATTTACAATAGCCAAATTATGGAAGCAGCCCAGGTGTCCATTGATAAGTGAATGGTTAAAAAAGATGTGGTGTATATGTACAATGGAATATTATTCACCTGTAGAAAAGAATGAAATCTTGCCATTTGCAATGACACGGATGCAGGTGGGGAGGATAATGCTAAGTGAAATAAGTCAGTCAAAGAAGACAAATACCATATGAGCTCACTCATATGTGGGTTTTAAAAAATAATATAAACGAGCAAAGAAAAAGGAAAGTCAAACCAAAAAAAACAGGCTGAGCTCTAGAGAACAAACAGATGGTTACCAGAGGGGAGGTGGGTGCGGGGATGGGGGAACGAGGTGCTGGGGATGAAGGAGTGGACTTGTCCTGAAGAGCACGGGGTGATGTGCAGAACTGTTGAATCAGTATTTTGTACCCCTGAAACTAATGTAACACTTTATGTTAACCATACTAGAATTAAGAACTCCTCCGAGAGCCCATTTTAAAATGTAAATCAGGTCAGGACACAGCCCTCTTCAAAACCCTGCCTTCAGATTCGTAATAAATCCTAATCCTTTCAAAGCCCTCTGTGGCCGGCTGCCGCCTTCTCTGCCCTCCTCTCTGCCACTCTCCCCACCCTCGCCTGCTTCGTGAGCCTTCTTCTCTGTTGTAACAGATCAGGCTTGTTACCTCCTCATTCTCTTTGCACTCTTTCATTCTTTTGTTTTCTCTCATGGCTCGCTGTAATTTCCCTTTGTATTTGCACCTAGACCAGAAGCTCTGTGAGGACAGGATGCTCTGTGAGGACACTGTCCCTGCGGCCCAGCGCTGGCCCATTAAGAATCAGTGGAGTGAACAAGTCCCCAGCAGCCAGGTGGCCCCAGATGACTGGCCTGCTTCCCCTTATGGGCAGCAGAGTGTGTGTGTCCTCCCTCCAGCTTTTTTATATGGGTGTGTGCATGCACGGGCTTAACATGAATGATCAGGGCAGCTGCGAGGGGAGAAATCAGAATGAGGCCGTGGCAAATGGAGGGCACGGGATTCCACTGGAGCAAACAAGGTGTGCGAAAGCACTCCACAAGGGGCAGCACTGGGTGACTTCTGGGATTTGGGGTTCACGTCTAGAAGCCTCTGATGATTCTTGGTCTCAGCAACGATTCCTCCCTGTGTCTCTGCCCTTAGCACATGTTGAGCTGCTCAAGCTTCCGGGAACAGCTTGGCCACGGGGTTCACAGAGCAAGGGCTTTCGCTGGTTACTGCACTTCTTTGCTCATCCCAAACACACTGACAAAACTAGGGCTTTCTCTCTCCCCCACAAAGGAGCTGGTTACCTCAGATGCCCCTTTCGTTGAGTTAGAATCCCACGGAGTTACTGACTTCCCTGGTAGGGGAGAGATTTCCTTTGGAGCTGCCTGTGCCAGCGTCTGCCCAGCCCCCACCTTCAGTGGCCTCAGTGGGCTGCCCACCAGGCACCAGGTCCCCGTGGAGAAGCTCTTCAGAAAGTCACTGCTTTCTTGGGCCACTTGACTCGTGGTTGGCTCTCCCCAGGTCACAGGACCTGGAAGACCAAGTTCTTTTCCTTAGCTGCTGAGTGTGGAAAGGGACAAAGGAAGAATGGGAAGAGACAGTGACCTGGCTTCCTATTTACAGACTGTCAGCCAAAGACCATGCATGGAGTCTGGCCTTCCAGACGGGTGCAGTAAAACATCTGCAGTAAAGCACCTTGGAGCCGGTGCTGCGGGAGCCCCTGGGAATTAGAGCCAGGAACCCTGGGTGAGACAAATGAGGAAAGCTTCACTCTTGACCCTGGGAACCAGCTCCTGGGTCTCCAGGTCGCTCATCTCAGAGCCCTTTGGTAGTTGAAAGAACTCACAGGCCTCTTTCTCTGCGCCTTGGCCAGTCATAGGCTTTGGAACCAGATAGACCCGGACACAGATCTCACCTCTACTCCCAAGACTGTGACCTTAGGCAAGTTGCTTTACTTCTGCAAGTGTTGTTTCTCCACCCAGAATAATGTTCTCCTTACTGGAACATGCTAGTTCCGTTCCCCGATGGCTTTGTGGTTTGGCTTGGCTCCAGAAATTTGAGCTGCCACGAGTGGAAGGGGCAGCTGAGGTTCTTGAACACAGAGTCTGAGACGCCTTCTCGAAGCTGCCGGCAGCCACCAGAGGACCCAGGAACAGAGAACCCAGCCAGGAAGGGCTGGCGGGAGCTGGGGCTTTCAGCAAGGAACTGTGAGGCCCTGGGGCCAGATCAGAGCTGGGGCTAGCTGGATTTGGAGAAAAGCTGGTGGGGATAGGCGGGCGGCCAGATTGAAATGATCCCCGCGGTGTGGAGCCAGGGCCTCCACCCTCAGCCTTGTCCCTGACCCTGGCCCAAACTCCCTTACCCACGGCATGGATTCAGACTCCTTTTCTCAGGGCTCATCCCCAAACTGCCAGCCCTTTCTCCCTGCTCTTGCCCACCAGGACAGCACAAGGCCTCAGACTGTCCATGCCCCCCAGGGACCCTGGCATCCATTTCATCCATAATGTACAGAAGAAGGCAGCTGCCCAGTCGGCTGTTTGGTGGGGACGCTGAGCCCAGCACCTCCGCATCCTGACCCAGTCGGGTGCTCTCCTCCACACTAGGGTCGGAAGGATTGTTAATGTTTCACTGAGCTAACCCAGAAATACCTCATCTAGAGCCCACACCCGGGAGAGGAGGGGGCAGATCCCAGGGCAGAGGCCTACCCCTCCTCCACCTCCCTGTCTCTTGCTCAGAGGAGTTTGTCCCAGGTGTCACAGGCACGCGGAGGGTAGAAAGCCCTAGGTTGGGGAGTCATATCTGCAGTCTCCTCTAATCTTCCTCTGGGCCGATTTCTCTTCGGTTTCACCTGAAATTAACCTCACCTAGTTGGACTAGGAACTTTCTAAACCCGGTTCTTCCAGTGAGTCGCCCTGGACTCGGGGGAAATCACTTTATGTCCTTGTTTACCTTCTGGCTAATAAGTGAGAGAGGGAGCTAATCTCTTCATCTGCAGCAGGCAGAGAGCTGTCTGTGGGTCGGTGGACGGGAGAGCCCTTTCTTTTGTCCACCCTTTGGTTAAGTGTGCGTCTCCTCTACTGCTAGGTGTGTCCCCTCTGGGGCTTGGGGGCGGGGCTGGGGGGCAACCTGTGTGTGTGTGTGTGTGTGCAAGCGTGCGCGCACACGCCATTTATCTGCATGCTACTTTTCCTCTCTGCAATTTCAGGGTCATGCTGCGGCAGCCTGGTGCCTGACGAGTGAGGGGGAACCTGCCAGGGGATTACTGCTAGCAGGAGCTAACAGCGGGACAGCAGCCCTCAGGGGACTGGGGATGGGCAGAGCAGCCTGCCTGCGAGCCGGGCCGGCAGCACCAAGGAGGGCTGGGCCCTGGCAGGGAGCTCGGCACATGTTCAGCTGACCCAGACGGCGTTGGAAGCAGGTCCCTGCTGAGCAGCAGCTGTTCCCAGGCCCTGGAGGATCTCCCAGCAGGAACAGGAGCTCTGCGAACCACCCTGTAACCACATTTGGGGCTGCGACCCTCAGAGGGGCCCAGCACCTCGAATGGGAAGTGGCAGGGCAGAACCTAATGCAAGGAGGATCTCGGTCTCTGCAGCAGAGTTTTCCGACAGCCACAGCGCTTCTTGGGTTTCTTCTTGCAGGACTGGGGCCTTGTTCCCTCCTCTGGTAGAGGGATTGGGCCAGGAGGGCCAGCTGCGCTGGGGAGGACTCTCAGATGGAATCCAGGCCATTTGAAGCCCATGTGCTTTCTGCTGTGATTGGGGTTTTAGGGTTTCCCCACTGCAGGGGACGAGGGGCTGCCTCCGTGTCTGCTCATGAACCACAAGGACCCCGAATGCTCCAGACTGGACCATTTCGAGCCACCAAAGAGGGGGCCCCCCAGAGCTGGCAGCCAGCAGCCCCAAGGGACTAGAGGGCTGGGATGGACTGACCTCCCCCTCTTCAGGGCAGCAGGAGAATCAGAGCCTCTGTGGCCCAGCTAGTGACAGAGAGACCCGATGAAGCCATAAGCTGGCATCCGACTGGCTCAGGGACAGGGGAGTCACTCCTGCCCACTGTGCTTTCTCCTTACATTGAGGGAGGGTGTGGTAAGGGACCCCTGCCTCTCTCCCCTCCTCAGCACGTGTCCCTATGCCCTTTGCACGTGGTGCCAGAAGAGGTAGGCTCCGCTGTGGCCGGCCTGTCAGTGGGCTGGGAAAGGAGTGGCCACGGTGACACCCGCCCGCCCCCCAGGCTGGTGGTCTAGCCCCCCGAGGCGCCAAACCATGAAGTGCTCGCTGAGGGTGTGGTTCCTCTCCGTGGCCTTCCTGCTGGTGTTCATCATGTCGCTGCTCTTCACCTACTCCCATCACAGCATGGCCACCTTGCCCTACCTGGACTCGGGGGGCCTGGGCGGGACCCACCGGGTGAAGCTGGTGCCCGGCTATGCTGGCCTGCAGCGCCTCAGCAAGGAGGGGCTCACGGGCAAGAGCTGTGCCTGCCGCCGCTGCATGGGTGACGCTGGCGCCTCTGACTGGTTCGATAGTCACTTCAACAGCAACATTTCCCCCGTGTGGACCCGAGAGAACATGGATCTGCCTCCAGATGTCCAGAGGTGGTGGATGGTGAGAGCTGCGGCCCCTCCTGCCTACCCTTTGCTGCCTCATCTCCAGGGGTCTGTACCCCTGTTTGGGAGTCACTCTTCCAGCCCTGCCCCCACCCCCCAGCCCTGGGATTTGGGCTGTCTGTCCTCTGGCCTCCAGAGCCCTGACAAAGTATTAGGTCCGCTTGACCAGAGCCATCTACTAGGGTCATAGATTCTGAAAGGCAGAGCAAGCTGTGACCTGGAAGGAGGAAGAACTGTTTTCTAGTGCCTGTAGGGGCCAAGCAGAGATGAGGGAACATAGAAACAGGCCTAGTAGGCCTGGGAGGCCTAGTAGTAGGCCTGGGAGGGCACATAGAAACAGGCCCCAAGGAGGAAGATGTGAGAGGTCAAGGCCGTGGCAGGGAGAGGGTCTGCTTTTGATAAAGGACACAGCCTAGCTCAGCTGCAGCCCCTCTTGCAGAGGTGTGACCACCCGCCCCCCCACTGCTGCATCTTCTGACCTTTAAGAGAACCCAGAAGTCCACAGTTTCTTGCTAACTATCCTAATTTGTGAATGTTGGCTCACAATAATTTTAAACACTGTGAGGGCCACTCTTTTGTTTTTTTGGTTTTTTTTTTACAATTGCTGGAAAAGGCTTTCTTCTGGGCTGGGGATAAGTAAACATTGTCATTTCCTCTGGGTGATAAGGAAGATGAAGGGGAGGGGATGAAGGGACAGTTGTGTCCATGCCTCCCTACTCTTCTGGATCCTGTCATCTTTCTGTTGCTTTTAATTCCCTTTCATCCCTGTCATCTCTGGAGCATCACTCCCCAGGCTCCACCCGGGCCATCTGGTTGCCACACGTCAGGTGGAATAGTGTCAGTACTTTTCCCAGGGGCCCACAGGCTGCCTGCATTCCTTACTGGGGGACTTGGGAGGCAGCTCATGGCTCCTGGTTTCCCCACCTGGCAGGTGGGGTGAATGATGACTCCCCATTTTTCTCACATTCAAGGAGGCAGTAAGAATGAGCTCATGTGATCAGGCTTATCAGAACAACTTACAGATCCCACTTCCTGACCCAGACTGTCCAAGTCCCTAAGAATGGGGAGGTCGGCAGAGCAAGGGTCACCAGGAACTCCACAGGCCCGTCCTGTGACAGCCTGGAGCTCTTGAAGGGTTCTGCTTTTAATCATAGTCACAGCCTTCATTTTGTGGGGGAACATCAGTGTTTAGATAGTGCACAGGGTTTGCCCAAGGTCATAGGTCTCTGTGGTGGCCATCGAGAGCCAAAACAGGATACTAGGCAGAGGTAGACCCATGGGTGGGAGCTGAGACACCTTCTTCCCTTAGGAATGGCACTCAGAGGCAGTTTAAGCACCAAGCATGTTCCTTGGCCAGGAGGCAGCAGAAGCCACGTCTCTCCTGCTCCCCACAGTCACCCCCTTTTGCTGTGAACTTAGAAATTCTTGTCTCAGAGCTGGGCTTCCCTTCCACGTTCAGTTTTGTTCCTGTTCTTAGGAGGCTTTCCTGTGGTCAGAGAAGCAGGCCCACCACTTCTCCTTCATTTATTCTGTCCCCTGAGCACCTGCTGCTCAGTCGTAACCCCCGTGTCATGGCTCATACCACAGAGCATTTTCTTTTAAGAGAGGGAGGAGAGAGGGGCAGAAGGAGAGAGAGAAACTTAAGCAGGCTCTACGCCCAGTGCAGAGCCCAATGTTGGTCTCAGTCTCGTAACCCTGAGATCATGACCTGAGCCAAAACCAAGAGCCAGATGCTTAACTGACCGAGCCCCCCATGAGTCTCCTATAGAGCATATTCCTTGGTTTCTACCTTACTGATTTGTGGCCTGTCGGCCAAGTCCAGTATGTTCATTTAAAAAAAAAAAAAAATTGTAGGGGCGCCTGGGTGGCTCAGTGGGTTAAAGCCTCTGCCTTCAGCTCAGGTCATGATCCCAGGGTCCTGGGATCGAGCCCTTCGTCGGGCTTTCTGCTCCACGGGGAGCCTACTTCCTCCTCTCTCTCTCTCTGCCTGCCTCTCTGCCTGCTTGTGATCTCTGTCTGTCAAATAAATAAATAAAATCTTTTTTAAAAAATTGTAAAGATTTTATTTATTTATTTAGAGAGTGCATGAGAGTGGGGGAGGGGAAGAGGGAGAAAAAGAAAGATAATCTGGGGTAGACTCTGCGTGTAGTACAGAATCTGACATGGGGCTCAATCACAAGACCCTAGGATCACGACCTGAGCTGAAATCAAATTGGCCGCTCAACCAACTCAGCCACCCAAGCTCCTTTTTTTTTTTTTTTTTTTGCTCAATATTTTTAAAATATTTATATTCATTGCCAATGCTTAGGAATTAGGATATTTCACATGAAGTGTATATTTGCAGCTTCTCAAAAAACTGGAAAATTTGGTCTTTTTGGGCTCACAATACCACATGGCAACAGTTGGCTGATGTCACTCGTTTTTGCTGGGGCCTCCTGCTTGCCATAGGCTCCATCTGATGCTTCCCTCTGAGCTTTGCTTGCCTGGCGTGTAGGCATCTGAGGGCTGCCCCAGCTTCGTGTCATGGTCTTTCATGGTCACTGGTGGTGGGAAGCTCAGGGAACCAGTTTCATTCCAGCCATCCTGACTTGGAAGGAATTTTTGTACATCACTGCCTTCCCTCCTCCTCCTCCCAGGGCTCGGGGAGGGGGTTGGGTACCTGCCTTTATCTCTTGGATATTGTCTCAGATGCGCTTTTGTATCCCTGAGCCCTCCCGCTAAGTACCAGGGGCGCCCTCTGTAGGCTGGTTCGGGATGAGCCCCCAAACTTCACAGGGTTTTCCACATTAACCGCACCTCGGAATGACGCTCAGGTGACTTGTAGCTTCCCTGAGAGGACAGCAAAGCAGGAGTGTCTGCAGGCATGACAAGCCCAGGAATTTTCTCTGCTTTGCGGTACCACTTGACCCCCCAAGCCCCCTCCAGTGCATTAGATCGCTCCTGATGAGCAGGGCACCAGTCTGAGAAAGGGACATTGCTAGTGTTGGAGAAGGGGAACATCCTCAACGCGGAGACGATTTCGCTCCCTGAGACTGGAAAGTGAGGGCAGGCAGGTGGGCAGGAATCCCTCCCTGCTCGCATAATCCCCTCACCTTCCGTCTCCCCTTGTGTTGGCAGATGCTGCAGCCCCAGTTCAAGTCCCACAACACCAACGAGGTGCTGGAGAAGCTGTTCCAGATAGTACCAGGCGAGAACCCATACCGTTTCCGGGACCCCCACCAGTGCCGGCGCTGCGCCGTCGTGGGGAACTCGGGTAACCTGCGGGGCTCTGGTTATGGTCCAGATGTGGATGGGCACAACTTCATCATGAGGTGAGCCCCGGGGGCGCCCAAGGGTGGGCCCAGAACAGGCCTCCAAAAGGAGGGACTGGCTTCCTTAGCCTTTTCTGCAGTGGAGGAGGTGTCTGCTGTTCTGAGTCTCTGATGCCAGAACCTTCCGTAAACGCTTAGGTCTCTCTCTTGTTCATTGGGTAGACGGGGAGTCAGAATCCCCATTGTATACTTTGCTTGAGGCCAGCACTCAGTCTCTAGCTCTGAGCTCCTCCTGAAGGAGCTGAGGGTAGAGTCCTGGCTGTTTTCTGGTGAAAACTCCCACCAGAGTTACAGCCCGATCCCCTCAGTCTAGGCCAAAAGTGATGGCCTACACTAGAGTCTTGTTCAATAGCCACAGAGGATCCTTCTGGCAGACTCACGGAAGACAGAGGTCCTGGGCAGGAAGAGGAACGGCTCAGTGCTTGCTCTGGGCTGCTATCCCTCAGCTTTATTTCATAAGGTTTAGTTTATTTAACGGATATCTGTGCCCAGCCTTGAGGAAAGGAGAGGGGTTGGGAGGGCGTTTGTTTCAAAGACACAGAGCTATGAGTCTGGAGGTGAACAGGGACTAGATGGAGGACTACTTGTTTTTTGTTTTGTTTTGTTTTGTTTTGTTTTAAATAGGCTCCTGCCTAGTGTGGAGCCCAACACGGGGCCTGAACTCATGACCCTGAGGTTAAGACTTGAGCTGAGATCAAGAGTCGAACCTTTAACTGACTGAACCACCCAGGTGCCCCTAGATGGTAGACTTGTAACTTGAACATGGGCTGCTCATTCTGCTCCTGACCTGTGTTTTCTGACTTCCTCCCCGACTTGGGGACAGGAAGTGCCACAGTGGGGTTCTTTGTATCCCACTCCTTGGTGGAAGAAGCGCCTTAAGAGTGAAGATGCTGAAAACGCCCAGTTTTCACAAAGCATCTCTTAGGATGAGCTGTTGCAGAAAGACCAGGTTCCCCAGGAGGCAGAAGGAAGGGCTTTGTCTTAGAAACTGTTGCTGTTACCATAGCAACACCAAGGCAGCAGTATGTCTCTGAGGCTTTCACCGTTCCTTGCGAAACCTTTCTCATGTTACGAATGGTGGGGGTTGGGGGAGAGGAGGGATGCTAGGCTTCATCCAGGAGCCCAGAGGCACCTGAGATTCTCTCCATCCTCCAGTTGCTCGTGCTCCCAGTGTGAGGGAGGCACTCTGGTTGCTGGAGAGGGAGTTCTCTCCACCCAGACACAGCGAGTGGGGAATGAGACGTCCACACTCCCCTGCAGCCTTGGGACCCTTGGAAAGCCCAGGGAAATGCTGTTGAGTGCCTGAAACGCCTGCTGCCCCTGCCCTCCCCACTGTACCAAGTGGGTGCTTTCACTGTGCATGTCGATGATGGCTCCAGGGTCCATGGAAGCCGCCAGAAAGGCTTGGTTTCTATGACACCTGGCTGGTACCCGGTCAGGCCAGGCGGCTGAGAGAAATTTACAGAGGTTCCCTTACCTGGACCAGGTTCAGAGATGTGCATTTTGGAGTGGACCCCAAAATTGCTTTGTGGAAGGGCTGACCCATAGTGAATTGGCTTTTTGCTAGGCGGTAGTGGAGGCGACTCTTTGCTTATAGGCACGTCTTGGTTTTGGAACCCCGGGGGGGAAGCCTCCCTGCTCCACAGAAGCAGGACCAACATAAGACCCCACTGAGCTGGATTACAGTGAGATGATGGCTCTACCCATACTTCCCTACACGGCTCTCCAGCTGCCTCCTCCTCCTCTGTGTCTTCTGAGCCCTGCTGGTGACTCCAAATGGAGTTGAGCTGGTCCTGCTCAGCCAACCAGCAGATAGATCCACAACTCCTAAAACAAGCACTGGGCAGATTGTAGGCTCACCACAATTACACGAATGAATGAAAGAGACAAGGCAAGCGGATACCAGACCCTAAGGACGAATCCGCATCCACCTTTCCTGTGCTGCGACCCTCAGGTGCTTCTTTGACGGGCAGAGGGAACCAGGAACAGACAGACTCCTAGCATACTGTCCCCATGAGTCATGGAGATGTAGTTCTTCCTCCATCCTGCTCGGGCCCCTTTCCAGGGCTTGGCTTCTCCAGAATGGATCAGAGCCTCGACACAAAATCCTGTCTTCAAAAGCATGCCCTGCACCTACCCTCTACCTTGGAGGCTCTGAAACATCTTTTTGGACCTGTTTCTCCATTCATTCCCAGACTTCTGAAAGCTGGTGCCTGCCCAGCAAATGGAAGGGACCGAGGGAGCTGGAGGCAGTGATGCTGCCTGACAGGTCTAAGAAGGGACTTCGTCAAAACTGTGGCTGTAGACGCAGTGGGAAAGGCAGATGGGGGGCTGGTGGGTGTCTTCAGAGGCCAGCCTGGGCACTTGCAGCCCTTTGATCTGTGGGACCAGTTTGGCCTCTGCACTTCACGTGAGATGAGGTTTGTTTCTTAGGTACTCACCAGAGTGAACTTTGACCCCCGCTCCTGCCCAGTCCAGGCCCAGCCAACTTGAGTGTCACCCACCCAAGTCTTCTGCCTCCTGCTACCCCCTTACGTACCCCAGGCAGCTGAGAAACACCATCCCTGTTAAGGCTTTCTCTCCAAACTGCTCTGTTCCTCCCAGACCCCAGGGCTGATGTGGCAGAAGACAGAGCCAGACTGTAGCTATGGTGACCACAGGACATACTAGTGCTCTGTGCAGAGCTATAGGAGCCCCAGCCAGTGGTTACAATGGTTACTAATACGTAGGAAAAGATACTTCTAGGCTCTTCCAACAGACAATACCTCTGAGCTCTAAAGACCAGCAGAACAGAGGGGCACCAAGACAGGTGGCAGTGCGGCAGTTAACCGAAAGAAATGGAAGCCACAGCACAATCCTTCAGGGAAGATTCTAGGCTTCTGCTTGAACCAGACTAGAACAGAAGTGGCCAAAAAGAAAGACTCACCCTCTAGTTCCTAATCAGGCCACTCTTAGGCTTTATGGCTTCCCAGCCCCAGAAAGTCTCCAGTCCCTGAAGGGAGGGGAAGCAGAGAGGAGGTACAGCGACGTGACCAGCGGTGGGGCGGGGGGTACATTCCGGACATGGTTGCACTGCATCGTGCCATCAATGGGAGATGGGCAGGAGGAAGGCATTGTGGGAGCCCCAGTGTCACAGGAGGTCTTTACCCAGCCCAGCTAGCGGTGCCGGCCACTGTAAGGACACGTTTTATGGATAGGCATAAAAAGCAGGGAAAGCACCTGGAGACTTGATTCCCTCTCTCCCAGGTCCCTTTGTTGCCATTGGAAGGCAAGGCTATGGCCATCTCCCTGGGTAGTCATGATTCTGCAAGGTGGTCCACGCGAGACAGGAATGTTCTCATAAACGGTCCCAGCAGAAAAGGCTGACACACTTGTGTTCAAACCTGTATCACCTGTTTTGGAGATGCTCTGCAAAAGAGGGAGCTTTGATTTTATTGATCCTGTGTTTTGCACTGTTTGGAAGAAAGTAGAAGCCGTCTTGGCTTGTTATACCCAGGAGGGTGGCGAGCCTGCTCTGGGTTTCTGAGTCCTTCCATAGCAGCACGGGAGAGACAGAGCCACACTGCACATCACCAGGGGACAGCTGAGGTGGGTGCTGTCAGAACTCGGCGCATCCCCCTTGCCCTTGGAACGAAAAGACGGATAAGAAGGTGAAGTACAAGGACAGAGGGCCTGGGCCTGGCGCTTTAGAGGCTGTCATCCAGCCCCGGGGCTGAGGGAACACTGCAATTCTTTTTTTTTTTTTAAAGATTTTATTTATTTATTTGACACACAAAGATCACAAGTAGGCAGAGAGGTAGGCAGAGAGAGAGGAGGAGGAAGCAGGCTCCTCTCTGACAAGCAGAGAGCCCGATGCGGGGCTCGATCCCAGGACCCCGAGACCATGACCCGAGCCAAAGGCAGAGGCTTTAACCCACTGAGCCACCCAGGTGCCCGAACACTGCAATTCTTACCGTGCTTCTACCGTCTTCTAGGAAAGAGGACAGAACAGCCAGGGAAGGTTGAAGCTGTAGAAGGCTGTTCTTTTCTTTAAAAAAAAAAAAAAAAAGGCATAAGAGTAATATGTGCTTATTAATGGGGGGAAAAACCCAGAAATGTATACCCTGAAAGATGAATTATCCCTCCTCATCCCAAGAGTAAATTTTGTTACCAGTTTTAGTACTCTTCCAGATTTTGTTACATTCGTATAAAAAAAATGGTACCACATTATTTAGTTTTCAGTTTTTCTTTTTAGTTTTCAGTTTTCCTTTTGTGTGTTGGTAATTCCCTCCTGCAGCACAGAGCAGTATTCAGAAGATACACATTAAAAAGAAAGAAAGGGGATGGACACCTCACACCACGTGGTTTTTTCGCTGGAATTGTTTCTTACCAGCACACGTAAATCCGCTCCACTCCTTCTCATGGCTGCATGGTATTCCATATATGAGTGTGCCACAATGGACTGACTGGTCTTTATTGTTAAATTAATTCTCCTTTTCACAACTCTAAAAATGAACGCAGTGAATATCTTTGTACACATGTCTTTGCAGACTTGGGCCACCATTTCTGTAGGGTATGTAGAGATGGAGCTGCTGGGTCACGGTGTACACCCGTTTACATTTTTTTTTTTTTAAAGATTTTATTTATTTGACAGACAGAGATCACAGGTAGGCAGAGAGGCAGGCAGAGAGAGAGAGAGGAGGAAGCAGGCTCCCTGCTGAGCAGAGAGTCCAATGCGGGGCTCGATCCCAGGACCCTAGGATCATGACCTGAGCCGAAGGCAGAGGCTTAACCCACTGAGCCACCCAGGCGCCCCATTTTTGATGGCAGTACCAAATCAGCTTCTAAAAATCTTGCGCCGGTTTCCATGGCGGCTCCTTCTCATGTTACCCTCTTGTCCCCGCAGGATGAATCAGGCGCCAACCGTGGGCTTTGAGCAAGATGTTGGCAGCCGAACCACCCACCATTTCATGTACCCCGAGAGTGCCAAGAACCTGCCCGCCAACGTCAGCTTTGTGTTGGTGCCCTTCAAAGCCCTGGACCTCCTGTGGATTGCCAGTGCTTTGTCCACGGGGCAGATCCGATTGTAAGTCACTCTGAGGACTGGGAGTGGAGTGGGGAGACAGGAGCATTTTGAGAGGACTCTTCCCAGGGATTGGCTCTGAGAATTCTTTTAACTGAATATTTTGACCAAGAGGGGCTGGCGAAGAGGGAGGCCATCGCTGTTCAGTGTCACTTCCTGCATAGTCACCGCGGGCATACTGGTAGTAGACAGGCGAGGAAAGGTTTTGGTCTCCTTTCCAGGAAGTGGCTCCTGACTGTGGGAACTCTACCATCTGAGAGTTTTCTGTAGAGGCAGTTGCTGGGAACCTCGGGAAATTCAATTCACCAACTTCCTTTCTTCCTTCCTTCCTTTCTTCCTTTCTTTTTTAAGATTTTATTTATTTATTTGTCAGAGAGATAGAGAGAAAACAAGCTGGGGGAGTAGCAGGCAGAGGGAGAAGGAGGCTCCCTGCCAAGCAGGGAGCCTGATGCAGGACTTGATCCCAAGACCCTGGGATCATGACCTAAGTCGAAGGCAGACGCTTAACTGACTGAGGCACCCAGGGCCCCTCCCCACCTTTTTTAAAAATTGAAGTATAATTGACGTACATGTTACATTAGTTTCATCACCAAGTTGGTTTTTGTGGGTTTTTTTTTTTAATTTTTTTTTAAAGATTTATTTATTTATTTATTTGACAGAGAGAAATCACAAGAGAGGCAGACAGAGAGAGAAGAGAGGAAGGAAAGCAGGCTCTCCGCTGAGCAGAGAGCCCGATGTGGGACTCGATCCCAGGACCCTGAGATCATGACCTGAGCTGAAGGCAGCGGCTTAACCCACTGAGCCACCCAGGCGCCCTTGTGTTTTTTTTTTTAAGATTTTATTTATTTATTTGACAGACAGAGATCACAAGTAGGTAGAGAGGCAGGCAGAGAGGAGGCAGGCAGGCTCCCTGGTGAGCAGAGAGCCTGATGCGGGGCTCAATCCCAGGACCCTGAGACCATGACCTGAGCCGAAGGCAGAGGCTTTAACCCACTGAGCCACCCAGGCGCCCCACCAGGGATTTTTTTAAACAACTTTATTGAGATACAATTCACATGCCATACAGTTCGCATGTTTAAAGTATACCAGTCAGTGGCTTTTATTAAATATAGTGTTGTATAACCATTAGAATTAGAACTCTTTCATCTTCTTAAAAAGGAAGATTAAAGATCTAAAGATACCTCTGTATCCCTTAGCCTTCGCCCTCACTCTCTCCATCCTTACCCTCAAGGCCTAGGCAGTAGCCAATAACCTACTATCTCACCATGTTTGTGTGTGTGTGTGTGTGTGTGTGTGTGTGTGTGTGTGTGAAAATGTATATAACATGGGACACTTGGCTGCCTCAGTCGGTGGAGCATGTGACTCTTGATCTTGGGGTCATGAGTTCAAGTCCCATGTTGGGTGTAGAGATTACTTAAAAAGCAAAAATAAGTAAAAATTAGCTTTCTCAGGTCACTGCCCACATCCTCCACCAAAAATATAAATAAGCAAAAAAACTGTATATAACAAAATGTATTTTAACCACACAGTCCAGTAGCATTAAGTACATTTTCTTTGTTGTGCAAACATCACCTTATCCGTCTTCAGAACTTCTTCACAATTTCAGATGGAAATTGTACCTATTAAATCATAATTCCCCATTTCCTCCACTCTGTAGGCCCCTGATAACCACTAGCCTTTCTGTGTCTATGATTTGACTGTTGTAAGTACTTCATGTGAGTGGAATCATACTCCTTTTGTGTCTGGTTTATTTCACTTAGCATAATGTTTTCAGGGTTTATCCATGTTGTAGCATGTAGAGGATTTCATTCCTTTTAAAAGCTGGATAGTATTCCATTATGTGGATATACCATATTTTATTTATCCATTCACCCATCAGTGGCCAATTAGGCTGTTTCTACCTTTTGCCTGCTATCACATTTTTAAAATCTTTTTTTAAAAGATTTATTTTTTAGAGAGAGCACAAGTAGGAGGAGCTGAGGGAGAGGGAGAGAGAAACTCAAGCAGGCTCTGAGCTGAATGAGAGCCTGACACAGGTCTTAATCTCACAATCCTGAGATCACACACAACCTGTTCCGAAACTGAGAGTCAGACACTTAACTAACTGTGCCATCCAGGTGGCCCTGCCACCACATTTTTTTTTTTAAGATTTTATTTATTTGAGGGGCACCTGGGTGGCTCAGTGGGTTAAAGCCTCTGCCTTCAGCTCAGGTCATGATCTCAGGGTCCTGGGATCAAGCCCCCCGCATCAGGCTCTCTGCTCACCAGGGAGCCTGCTTCCCGCCCCACCCCCCACCGCCTGCCTCTCTGTCTACTGTGATCTCTACCAAATAAATAAATAAAATCTTAAAAAAAAAAGATTTTATTTATTTGAGACAAAGGGAAGATGAGTGGGGAGGTGGGGGGGTGGGGGTGTTGGGGAGGGTCAAGCAGACTCCCTGCTGAGCAGAGCCTGACCTGAGGCTGGATCATAGGACCCTGAGATCATTACCAGAGCCAAGGTCAGACACTCAACCAACTGAGCCACCCAGGCGCCCCACCACATATTTTTTTAAACACAGAAATATAAGTTACCATTTCTTAGACATTATCTTATGTTTGGGAGACATAAGGGCTAAAATAAGTGCCATTGAATTTAAGTCCCATAATACTTAGGAGTATAGATTATAGGTGCCATGGTGGCTAATAGGAAAGGAGGGATTTGTGCCAAATGTGAGGATAGTAGTGAGAGGGTCATCATGGGCACAAGTAAGACAGGGACGCAGTGGGCGTGAAATGATTGGCTAAATCAAGTGGGGGAGTTCACAACTGGGTGTCGTGGAAGGCAAAGTTGCGGCTGGATAATGGGAGGCCCCAGTGTTTGTCTATAACATCCTCGTTTTCTCCTGAAGGACATGAGTAGCTTCTGAAGGTTTCTGAGCAAGGTGCTGCAGAGGTGTGCTATGGGAAGCAGTCTGGAGGCAGGGATCTTCTGTAAGGTTGTCATCACTCAAGCCTGGGAGGGTAGAAAGGCATCTCTGAGCCTTTCTAGATCCCAGGGGCCATCTAAATGTTACCTTTCTCTCTGCTTGAAGCACCTACGCGCCAGTGAAGTCCTTCCTTCGAGTGGACAAAGAAAAGGTAAGCTCCCTCTTCCTCCCCCTTCTTCATCCCCATCTCATTGGAAACAGTGCAGACTTGACTCATGGTGTGCCCAGTCTGGTGGCTCAGGTATACCCCCAGTGCCCTTCCAGAACCTTCAGAGTACCACTCCCCCCCCCCCAATCTGCTGGTATGCCTGACCCCCTTAGAGGCCATAGGAATGAGGGAACATGGACAGACAGGTCTGCTGGCAAGCATGGAAAAACTGGCAGAAGCTGCTCAGAGCCTGACCTGAGTCTTCAGACCCCCAAAGCCTCTCGTGCATCTGTTCCCTTCTCTCCTCCCAGGTTCAGATCTATAACCCAGCCTTCTTCAAGTACATCCATGACCGGTGGACAGAGCATCATGGGCGGTACCCTTCCACAGGGATGCTGGTGCTCTTCTTTGCCCTGCATGTGTGTGATGAGGTGGGTAGCCCAGTGTTAGGGGTAAAATAGGGATACCCTTGGAGCAGAGGGAGTCAGTCCTTCTTACTAAGTGGTAAGAGCAAGGGAAATGAGTTTTTGTAGGCAGAAACCAAGTGGCTCTGATTTTCCCCATTTCTAGGCTGTAAAGTATACATCTTCATTTCCCAGAGTCACTATGTCCATGATTTTACCAAACCTGAAATCATTTCAGTGGAAAGTTGAATTTATTTAAAAAGGAAATAGACTCCTACCACCATAATTGGTTATTACTTGCCATAAAGAAAAGAAATAATCAAAAATATAAATAGAAAGGAAACGATGTAGTTAAGTTCCAGCGGATGGTCTCCCATAGCTGTGGGCACCAGGCCTGCCCTGTGTTAATCCTGGAGGCCGCTTCTCACTAGCAACCGGGCTGCTGTGCCATGCTCCGCGGTGCTCAGGCCCAACACACCCACTTCTGCTAGTAAAGTGTGTAGTACTGGAACACTGAAAAGTACTCCAGAAGTACCCCAAAACCAAAACCAGAAGGGATGTTAGCAAGCTTGGAGAGCTGTCCTGGCCCTAGACTGAGGGTCCTGGTGCAGGGAGCCGGGCGTTAGAACCGAAAGGGAGCAGCCGTCTTCCCCGGGCGGTGTCCTCAGCTCCAGCCCCGGCTGTCCCGTGCTCCTCCCGGTGCCAACCGCGCTCTGCGAACCGGCCGCGGTCCTGTCGCCGCGGCCCCTTTCTCCTAGCCCACCAACGACCCGAGGCTCTCCCGGCCCCCGACGCGGGGTGACGTGCGCTGCCCTCCCCTGCAGGTGAACGTGTACGGGTTCGGGGCCGACAGCCGCGGCAACTGGCACCACTACTGGGAGAATAACCGGTACGCGGGGGAGTTCCGGAAGACGGGAGTGCACGACGCCGACTTCGAGGCCCACATCATCGACATGCTGGCCAAGGCCAGCAAGATCGAGGTCTTCCGAGGCAACTGAGCCCGGCCTCGCCGCGACCCTTTCGGCCAGCCGCGAGGCGGCGGCGCGCGCTCCCAGCCGGGACTCTGGGCCAGCCCCAGGGCGGCGGCCTCGGCAAGAGCGCGGTGCCCCATTGGGCATCTCCAGGCCTTGGGGGCGGCGCGGCCGCGGTCTGGACCAATCATGCTGCAAGTCCGGCAAGGGCCGGCTGTCCCCTGCCAATCAGGAGACTCTGGGGGCTGGCCCGGGCCTGGCACCCAATCACCGCTGCAGTCGGAGCGGAGACTCTCCCAACCAATCATGCGACTCAAGGAGAACTTCCGGCGCTGGGCCCGTCTCTTCCAATCAATGGCCTTCGGAGGCGGGCTGGCGGCCGCTGAATCCCCACTTCCTTATGCTTTGGGTAGGATTTTATTTCATGCTTTTTAAGGAGTAGTGTGGTTGGTTTGGCCCCAGCGAAGTTCTTTCCTCAGGCTCTGCAGGAAGAGTGTCAGTTGTCTGTGGGCCTTACTCGGCCGGGGGCAGCGGCAGCTGGGCTTCCCTTTGCTGGGCGCCCCTCGTGACCTCGGGGTGCGCCGAGGGGCGTTGGCCGTTCCTTTCTGGCGGTCTAGGGGAGATCAGGTGGTTTCCAGGGAGCGCGCTTTCATCCCAGGGGAAAAGCTAGAGCCCTCCCAAACCGCTTCAGGCCTCAGAGAATTTGGGACCCCGTATTTCTAAACCTGTCAGGCTCACATGGGTGAGTGTAAACCCACCAAAGAAATGCAGTGACGTGTGGGTCCTCTCATCCCCCCTTCTCCCCATCCCCACCTTTGGCCACCCTGTGGAATGGCCTTTCTGACCAGGGCATTGAACATCTCACCGGAATACTAAAACTGTATTCACCTCTTGCTAGGGGGCGGAATTTGCCTAGGGCCTAACTCTGGAACACAGGTGTAAGGAACAGGGCAGGGGACAAGGAAGCCCCGTCACTTCAGATGTAAGGTGCTTCTCACTCTCGTGTACTCTCGGCCCCTTACTGTTCACCCACAACTTTTTTAGTGTCTCTCCCTTGGCCCTGGGCCTCCTCACCAACCTACTTGTCCTGGAAAAGAAATCAAAACTTGCCCTGGGATTGGGGGGGCACTGCTGCTTCTCCACCCCCGACCCCCCACTCACTCGTCTTTGGCCGGCTCTAGGGATTGGGAGCAACACGTGGGAAAGAAGGCTGGAGTTGGGGAGCCCAGCTGCCTGGTGCATGCACCTTTTTTCTTCACCCATCACCCCAAAGAGGAGTAGGAAACCTCTTGCTTGGGGGTGAAATTTGCTTTGGTCTCCTAATTTAATTAACTTGAGGTTGCTAGGGATGGCTGACCAACAAAGATTCTTTTAAAATTTTAAGCTGGCCATGCAAATAGTTGGGATTCTAGCTGGGGAGGAGTAGACTTGCCCGCCTGCATGCCTCCTCTCCTCCCCATGCATCCCCATTGCCCACGCTCACTTCCTGCCTCCTCGCTCTAACCCATTTTCCATTTCCAGCTCTAGAAGTGCAGAGATGCTAACAAACAGGGGTTACACCTGGAAGTTACTTGCATGACTGAACCCAGCTTAATTCCCAGAGGAAGCTGCTGATGGTGTTCTCACCCTTTGAGTTTGGGGAAGTTTCTCAGAGGAGGGGAAAGGGCTTCTGTGAAGCTTCCAAACCACTAATAGGATCCCCCTTCCCAACAGTGAGGAACACAAATACCACCCTTTATCTTAGTGAGCTGGTCCGCCAAGCAGCCTCCTAGCCGTTGGTGTAGTTCCTGCAGCTGGCTGGGGAAACAGTAATGAAGAGGAGTATTTTAGAGGAGGATTGGGGCAGGGCAGTGGGCACTCCTAAAGTTAATATATTGAGAACTTAGCTTGAGTCTGTTCCTTCCAAATTCCAAAAGTACAAGGAAGGAGTAAAGAGTGAGGGTGGATTTGGGGGGCCTATAGCGGAATGCGTCTTTCAGCCCCCCCACTCCCCATCTTAGAGTCAAGGCACCAGCCATTCTTGCCAGTCTCATCTCAGTGCTTCCTGGAGAGGCTGTTCGGAGTGTTTAGAAGATGAAAAAACAATGCAATTATGCCAAACAGTATTGAGCAGAATAATTTATTTCCTTTTGTTCCTTTTCCTTCTTGTTTTGTTTTGTTTTGTTTAAACATTAATAAACCCCCTTTCTGGAAGACATAGGTCCCAGCATCCAGCCCAGATCTCCTTTTCTGCAATAGTTATTTAAACAAATGTTTGTTTGTTTTTTTTAATTTTCTTCTCTTTCTCTCTCTTTCTGAATTAAAAAGAACAAAAAAACCATATAGTCATTTGTCTATTCTGAAATGGGTCCAATTGTGGAGAAAAGGCCTCTCTGTCACTGGGGAGTTGTGACTGAGTAATGACCGAGAACATTGAGTGGAACATAGGAAGGAGGGAAAAAATGACTCCTGTTAGGTCCGTAATCAAAGGAACAAGACTGATACAAAGTGAAGGTCAAGTAAAGCTTTATTTCGCACCAAGCATCGAGAATCAAACCAACCGTTCCGGGCCGCCTCTTACAGAGAGGGCGACCCCGACTTTTATAGAGCAAAGGCCATGTGGTTGAGTCTGGCCACACACGGGTGGCCAGTGAGGTTGTAACACACAGAGAAAGCTGCACAGTCATGCTAGGTCACACACAGGTGGCCAATTGAATTACAATTCACCCCATAGTAGCTATTTGAACTAGCCTATCACCTTGGTCAGAATTGGCACCCAAAAGGCAAGGCCCACACTCCTTGGTAGCTAGGGAGACAGTATGCGCACCCCACTGATTGGATGTCTCCACCTGACCAAACTCATCCCTGCATTCTGCTGTTATCTCCACGTGACCTGACCTGCCCTTGTATTTGGGCTCTGTTATCTGGGACTGGTCAACCACATTTTACTGGTTTCCGGGACTTCCTTTTAAGTAAGCCCCCTGGGGTGGGGGGACAGGGTCAGTTTAAGTTTTACTGCATAAACAACAAAATGGCTGTTCGACCAGATGGAGCCGCTCTGGCTAAATAAGGCCCTTATAACTCCCAGACACCCTCCCCTTGTACATGAGGCCTCCCAACCCCGGACTACCCCAGATGCCCTCTGAAACCGTGGTTCTCCACCACTGTCTTTTGGGGCACCTGAGTGGATCAGCAGGGCAGGGGCCCCATAGCATGCACACCCAACAGGCACCGGGATGGGGCTTTAATGCCTACATTTCCAGGCTCTGCAGATGCTGTATGAGTTGGTTGGCAGGAAATCAACAGAACGGTAGGAGCAGGTGCCACCGGCATCTGAGGCACCTCCTTGTACCATTTTCTTGGACCATCTGGATCCCTTCAGCCTACTGCCATCAGACAATGGAATGCCACTGAATGTCCAGTTTTATAGTTCAGTGGATCAAGTAATATGGATCTCTCAATGGATAGCTAGAGTCTAAAGTCACTTGGTATCCTGCAATTCCATTTGTGCCAGTGCCCAAAAGCAAGCCAAGAGTTGCTTTTCAGATGGAGAACACTTCTTGGTGAAGGAGGGTATTGGTCTTTTTCTAAAACCCTAGAACTTGGGCCTATAATTTTCTTATTTGGAGTGTTTGGAGACTCCATACATCTCTGTCTACCACAGATGCTCTAATAGCATTTGGTTGGCTGAGTCCTAAGGCCTGGTGGCAGGACAGCGCACACGTAGCCTGGACTGCTGAGAACCATTTCTTGTCTGGGTCCCACTCAGCTGCCTGCTAGGTCACTGAGATTGGTTGGAGCAGCTCTCCCAAATATTTTACCTGTTGCCTCCAGAATCAAGAGTCCCACCAAATTGTATCTCTCTCTCTCTCTCTCTCTTTTTTTTTTTTTTCATGTTGGCCAAGGACTATGTTGCTTTGATCCCACAAAGATACCACATCTGGAACCACAGGTTAGCAGTACCATTCGATGGCATTTGCAATAAACTACTATCAATATCTAAGACTCAAGATGACGAGTAAACAGGATGAGGAAGAAATCACCCATGTATAACTCAAGTTTGATGGCAGCACCAAGCTATAGATCCTGCCAGAGTGGTATTGATTTTCTTCTTCTTCTTCTTTTTTGACTTTTGACTTGCTATCTTGGAGAGAGTTCCAGGGACTTATGTTTGGCCCATCCTTCTTAATCACCCTCACTCCATGGGTCAGGTTACCGATATGGGGACTTTGCCAGGTAGTAAATGTCTCTCTTTGGGAACTGAGGAAATTACAGGCATGACTAATATTTTTGCACTTTGCAGACAGTTTTTTTGTTTGTTTTTTCAAATTGAAGTTTGTGGTGACCCTGTGGCAAACAAGTCTGTCCATGCCATTTTTCCAACAGTAGTTTCTCATTTTGTATCTCTATGTTACATTTTGGCAATTCTCACGATATTTCAAACCTTTTCGTTATTATCTTTGGTGTAGCAATCAGTGACCAATAATTACTGCTTGCTGAAACCCCAGAAGATGGTTAGCATTTTTTAGCAATAAAGTATTTTTAATTAAGGTATATACATTTTTATACATACTATTGCACACACTTAATGAGCTATAGTATAGTGTAAAGCATAACATACACTAGGAAACCACAAAATTCTTTAGATTCGCTTTATTGTGCTATTCACTTTATTGCTGTGGTCTGGAGCCCTACCTGCAATATCTCAGAGGTATGTCTGTACCCACTTTTTTTTTTTAAGATTTTATTTATTTATTTGACAGAGACATAGCAAGAGAAAGAACACAACCAGGGGGAGTGGGAGAGGGAGAAGCAGGCTTTCTGCTGAGCAGGCAGCCTGATGCAAGGCTCAATCCCAGGACCTGGGATTATGACCTGAGCCAAAGACAGATGCTTAACAACTGAGCCACCCAGGCACCCCCCCTTTTTTTTAAGGTAGGCTCCACACCTAGGATGGAGCCCAAGATCGGGCTTGAACTCATGACCAAGAGCTCAAAACCTGAGCTGAGATCAAGGGTCAGATGCTTACCAACTAAGCCACTCAGGCACCCCAAATATGCTTGTGCCTTAAAATGGGTCTGTGGTCTCCTTGCGCCCGCCATTAAATAGACTTGGATCAGAGCTCCATTTGTCATTTGCCATAATAAGCTCTGACTCTAACTGGTGGACAACTGGTACTCAGACATCAGAGCTAGTGTCTGATAATTCCTGACTCTCTGGGTACTTACCTTTCCCTAGGGCACTGTTACTCCAGAAAATGGGTCCCTCTGGAAAGGCTTGGGCAAGATTCATGCTACACACCTGAGCTATGTCAGAGAGTCACTCCTCAAAGGACCCTGGGCTCCCCTTGAAAAAGAAGTTCCATGTGTGCCCTGAATTAGGTCTGAGAACTAGGTGAGAAGCTGTAAATCCCCATCACTTTGACTCCGTTTTCTCAGCACTCCTCGTTTTTGTCCTCCCATGCCCATTAAGCAGAACATTAGCAGGCTGTCCAGCATTTATGTCATTTCTAGAGACTCTAATGGTCCATTAACTTGTCCCAAATCCTTGTAGGTCAAAACTCCAGTTACCATACTGCGGTTTGTTGTGGTAAATGTGCTTACTACCATCTCAGGCATTTAGGTGCCAGTTAGGCGTGTCTTTTTGGCCTTTATCCTGTTGGGGTCGCATTGTTCTATGACTTACACAGGACAGCCACCACAGAGTTCCTCAAAGATGCTGGTGTACCAATCACTAAATGCATTTTTAAAATTAGTTGTTTTTTTTTTTTTTTTAATTTGACAGAGATCACAAGTAGGCAGAGAGGCAGGCAGAGAGAGAGGGGGAAGCAGACACCCCGCTGAGCAGAGAGCCCGAGCCCTACCCGGGGTTCGATCCCAGGACCCTGGGATCATGACCCGAGCCAAAGCCAGAGGCTTTAACCACTAAGCCACCCAGGTGCCCCTTAAATTAAGTTTTTAAACTATTTTTGAGGGGCGCCTGGATGGCTCAGTGGGTTAAAGCCTCTGCCTTCGGCTCGGGTCATGATCTCAGGGTCCTGGGATTGAGCCCCTACTCAGTGGGGAGCTTGCTTCCCCCTCTCTCTCTGCCTGCCTCTCTGCCTACTTGTGATCTCTCTCTCTGTGTCACAAAACAAACTATTTTTGTCGTGGAATTTAATACATATGCAGAAAAGATTTAAAGATTAATGTACAAAAACAGATCATGAATTATTATTTTTTAAATGCTCCATAATGGAAATTTATTTGGCAAAGCAAAGATAGGATAGTATTATCTATAATAAATATATTTATAGATAGCTTTCTGTGGTAGAGGAAGAACAATTCCCACTGCCATTTGGTTATTGAAATGGAATAAAGAAAAGAAAAGAAAAGGGGTGGTTGAGCATGTTATATGGAAGAATTAGAAAAAGTAGAATGTTGTGTATTGTTCCAGCTTCATTAGATATACCGACAGAGAACACTGTGTAGATATATAAGGTGTACGGACCCATCAAAGGTATACAATGTCGTGCTTTTCTATGTGTATATATTACAAAATGATTACCACAATAAGGTTAGTTAGCCTTCTTAAATAGCGAAAATTTTTCGTGTGTGGGGTGAGAACTTTTAAGTCTACTCTTAGCAACTTTCAAACATACAGTATTGTTAACTATAGTTACCATGCTGTACATTTCATCCCCACAACTTACTTATTTATAACTAGAAGTCTGTAGCTTTTGACCACTTTCACACCCCCACCCCCAATCCCAGCAACCACCAATCTGCTGTTTCTATGAGTTTGTTTTTCTAAGATTCCATTTATTTAAAAAAAAAAAAAAAAGGTAAAAAAGATCCCACCCAAAGTGAGATCATACACTATTTCTCTGTCTTATTTCACTTAGCATAATGCCCTCAGGGCCCATCATTACAAATGGCACGATTTCCTCTTTTTTGACTAAACGATACTCTATTGTATACACCCACACCCATACAGACACACCACACCACATCTTCTTTGTTTATCCATTGATGGACACTTAGGTTGTTTCCATGTCTTGGCTATTGTAAATAGTGTTGCATTGAACATGAAGGTGGAGGGGCGCCTGGATGGCTCGGTGGATTAAGCCGCTGCCTTCAGCTCAGGTCATGATCTCAGGGTCCTGGGATCGAGTCCTGGGATCGAGTCCCGCATCGGGCTCTCTGCTCCGCAGGGAGCCTGCTTCCTCCTCTCTCTCTGCCTACTTGTGATCTCTCTGTCAGATAAATAAATAAAATCTTTAAAAAAAAAAAAAAAAGAACATGAAGGTGGAGATATCTCTTTGAGACCGTGATTTCATTTCTTTCAGATAAACATCCAGAAGTGGAATTACTGGGTTACAGAATAGATTTTTTTTTTTTTTTGAAGATTTTATTTATTTATTTGAGAGAGAGTGAGAGAGAGAAAGCAAGAGCTGAGGGAGGTCAGAGGGAGAAGCAGACTCCTTGCTGAGCAGGGAGCCCAATGTTGACTCCATCCTGGGACTCCTGGATGGTCATGATCTGAGCCAAAGGCAGTCTCTTAACCAACTGAACCACCCAGGCGTGCTATAGAATAGTTCCTTTTTAAATTTTTTTTAAAAGATTTTATTTATTTATTTGACAGAGAGATCACAAGTAGGCAGAGAGGCAGGCAGTGGTGGGGATGGGGGAGGGGTGTGTGGGTGGGTGGGAAACAGGTTCCCTACTGAGCAGAGAGCCTGATGCAGGGCTCGATCCCAGGACCCTGAGATCATGACCTGAGCCAATGGCAGAGGCTTAACCCACTGAGCCACCCAGGTGCCCTTATAGAATAGTTCTTTATTCGCGTGAAGAATGAAAGTCAATTGATCTCTGTCTTCCATCACTCATGAAAATTAACTCCAAATAGATTAAGGACTTAACTCTAAGACGTGAAACCATAAAACTCCTGGAAGAAAACGTAGGGAAAAAGCTCCCTGACATTGATCTTGGCACTGATTTTATAGATATAATACTGAAAGTACAAGTAGCAAAAGCAAAACAAACAAATGTGACCACATCAAACCACAAAGCGTCCGTTCAGCAAACAAAACAACAGTGAAAAGCAATCAGCAAGATGAAACGGCAACCTCCAGAATGGAAGAAAATATCTGCAAACCGCGTATCTGAGAGGGGCTAATATCCTAAATACATAAGGAGTGCCTACAAGTCGATAGCAGATAGATAGACAGACAGACAGACTGTTTAACAAGTGGACAGAGGATCTGAATAGACATTTTCCCGAAGTAGATATTTAGATGGCTAACAGGTACAGAAAAAGGTGCTCAGCACGACTAATCCTCAGGAAATGCAAATCGAAACCACAAGGAGTGATGATAACCTCACACCTGTTAGGGTGGCTGTTACCCAAAAAACGAGAGCAGGGAGCCCTGGTGGCTCAGGCGGTTCAGCGTTCAACTCCTGGTTTCAGCTCAGGTGATGATTTCATGGGTCATGAAATGGAGCCCCTGCGTCTGTCAGTCAGTCTCCCTGCTCAGTGGGGAGTCTGCTTGGAGATTCTCTTCCTTTGCCCCTCCCCCCAAATAAATAAATCAATCTTAAAAAAAAAAAAAGATGAGAGAGAAGTACTGGTAAGGATGAGGAGGAAAGGGAGCCCCCATGATGGGAATAGAAATGGGTTCAGGGCGCCTGGGTGGCTCAGTGGTTTAAGCCGCTGCCTTCGGCTCGGGTCATGATCTCAGGGTCCTGGGATCGAGCCCCGCATCGGGCTCTCTGCTTGGCGGGGAGCCTGCTTCCCTCTCACTCTCTCTGCCTGCCTCTCTGCCTACTTGTGATCTCTCTCTGTCAAATAAATAAATAAAATCTTTAAAAAAAAAAAAAAAAAAAAAAAAAAAAAGAAATGGGTTCAGCCAGTATGGAAAACTGTGGAGCCTCCTTAACCAACTTACTTTCAGATGAACCCTCATAGCCGCCACCCAGGCTGTGGGAGTAGTCCCCACTCCATCTTCCCTGCCAAGCACAAACCCCTTCTTTCCTCTGAGGGTGACCACTACCCTAATGTTCCCATGATCATGATCACTTCAGTCTATTTCTGGATACTCTGTTCTGTTTCATTAGCCTGATTGCCTAGACCTGGTCTATATAGAAATGTGGTTAATCATAAAGATGGCCTCTCAAATCACATAGGAAAAGAGGGAGGTTCAAATAAGTTTCATTGGGACAACTGGATAACCATTTGGAAAAAGATAAAATTATGTCCATACCTTAAACCAGTCACCAAAATGCCAAGTGAATCAGAACTAAATGTAAAAAATAAAACTCTAAAAGTGGTAGCTCTTTGATATATTCAAACAGATTTTATATATATATATAATATATGTATATAATATATATATTATATATATATAAATTGTTTTTCCCAGCTTTGTAGCTGGTTTTTGGATTGGTATTATTTTTCATGCTCTATATAGTACCCTGTATTGCTAAAAATGGGAGCTTTTCATCCTATTTGTGTGTGTATGTTCCAAACATTTTGTTAAATTCCTTTCCTGCTGATGTAATTGCCCCCATTTCATTTGTCCATGGGTATTGATCCCTTTTTCATTCCTTCCTTTAGGTTACAAGGGTTGTGGGAAGGAAAGTTTGGTATGTGTGATGTTTACTCATGTACTTAGCAGACACATTTTCCTTCCTTGGTTTCCCTCTGACTCCACAGAGTAGCTTTTTTGGTGGTTGTTTATTGAACCCATCTCTGGCTTTTTAAATAATTGGGAATTGACGATTGTTTTCTCTTCTGAGATAGTGGGTCAAGAAACCGCTTGGGAACTTTGTGTACATGGATGGGGCTTACCTACTATCCAGATTGGCATTAGGGGGGCCGGACGGGGAACCAGTCATTCCATAGCATGGAGGGTAACGATGAGCTAGGTTATGTTATAGTAACAAACACCCGTGAAACTCCTAGTGGCTCAAAATAGCAATGTTTATTGCTCCCTCAAGCCGTATATCCACCCTGGGGTTCTCTGCTTATCACGGTCTCTCAGAGACCCAGACTGGTAGTGGTATCATCTGGGATGGATCTGGGGGCTCTGGGGCAGGGAAAAGAGAATCTTGTGATCCACATACTTGCTCGTAAGGCTTTTGCTCCAAGAAGTTCTCAGGTTCTTGATGCCAAAGAAGTCCCATGCCATGCATGAGCTGAGCAGAGATGTGTAACCCTTCTCTGGGTGAAGCAGCATATTGGATGATGTAGTCATACAGTCCATGACACAGAGGCCTCTTGGAAGAGAAGTGCTTGGATTTATGGTCTGGGCAGGGATAGATGGATGCTAGGGAAGGGAAAGAAGGGGTTAAGGGTTTCCCCCATCACAGGAACAGCTGCAGGCTGCCATTCAGCAGGCAAGGAGCTGGTTCCTGTGACATATTTGGCAAGGTTAAGAAACATCTTTCCTTGCTAGGTGAGGGAAAAGATCAGATCCTAAACCTGTATTTTTAACAATTAGAATATTATTTTCTGAGTGTGATTTTAGAATTGGTGCCCCTTCTTACTATCCTTCCAGAAAAATCACAGCTTCTGCAGCAACAGCCTGGATGACAACTAACCCACAAAATTGCAAGAAGATGCCCCCTCCCCCCACTCTTGGTGAACCATGGGTATCGGGACCAGCGTGTTCCTCTGAAAATGTAGAATTAACACCTTTCATCTAACAACTGTTTCTGTGCTGGAGAATAATAAAGGCCCTTTCTGGCAGCATGGCTTCTCTCCAGGGAGAAGGCTTGGTGAGGTAGAGTGAGCATATGGTGTCTGCATTCAGAGGGATCTGACTTTAATCCTGTCTTTGCTATACTCTGCTAACTTTGTCTCTTTTTTTATATTACAAATTACAAAAATAATTGAAACAATTCATAAACATATAAAGTAAAACATGGGAGGTTTTCTTGCAATAGCTCATTTGTATTTATAAGTTGTCATAAAACAGGTAAAGGGGCTCATAGAAGGAACCCTGCCCCTTTGAACCACTTTTCTTGTCTCCCAGGCTTTGTCTCCACAGCTCTTCCTGTGAAATCTGCTTCCACGAACCACCACACTAAAGACCATTCAAGGGAAGGGTCTGGAATCTCAGCTTTCTTTGCTATGAAGGACTTAACTAAACTTGGTATTTCTAAAATATCAAAGTCACCTCAACCAAGTGATCAAAATCAACGTCACCAGTCTATACTTACATAAATACATAAATGCACGGCTCCCCACACCTTAGCTGTGTGTAGCAACTTCCTTTCAAAGAGGAAGGTATGGAAAGGGAGAAGAACGTAATTTTACAGTGGAAAAACCTGACAGACCCTACCTCTGCCAGGTCACAACTGATGTCGTGCTAATTATATGTGCCTTTGGTACGATGTGAAGAAAATGAGAATTTACCTCTGTGGTCTCCTCCATCCATCCATCTATCTATCTATTTATGAAGGGGGTAGAGGGAGAGGAAGATATACCCTCAAAAAGACTCCCCACGGAGCCAGGAGCCTGACGAGGTGCAGGCCTAGACAAGGGGCTCCATCCCAGGACCCTGAGATCACGATCCAAGTCAAAACCAAGAATTGGACACCCAACTGACTGAGCCACGCAGGTGTCCTGATTTATTTTTAAAAGATTTTATTTGGAAAAAAAAAAAAAAAAAGATTTTATTTGAGGGGCGCCTGGGTGGCCCAGTGGGTTAGGCCTCTGCCTTCAGCTCGAGTCATGATCTCAGGGTCCTGGGATCGAGCCCCGCATCGGGCTCTCTGCTCCATGGGATGCCTGCTTCTCCCTTTCTCTCTGCCTGCCTCTCTGCCTACTTGTGATCTCTCTCTCTGTCAAATAAACAATCTTAAAAAAAAAAAAAGATTTTATTTGACAGAGACATAGCAAGAGAGGGAACACAGGCAAGGGGAGTGGGAGAGGGAGAAGCAGGTTTCCCACCAAGCAGGGAGCCTGATTGAGGGGCTTGATCCCTGGATATTGGGATTATGACCTGAGCCGAAGGCAGATGCTTAACAACTGAGCCACCAAGACACCCTAAAGATTTTATTTTTTTAAAAAAGATTTTATTTATTTGACAGAGAGATCACAAGTAGGCAGAGAGGCAGGCAGAGAGATTGGAGGAAGCAGGCTCCCCACCGAGCAGAGAGCCAGATGCAGGGCTCCATGCCAGGAACCTGAGATCATGACCCGAGCTGAAGGCAGAGGATTAACCCACTGAGCCACCCAGGCACCCTGAAGATTTTATTTTTAAGTAATCTCTACATCCGACATGGAGCTCAAACTCACAGTCCTGAGATCAAGAGTCACATGATCCACCGAGCCAGCCAGGTGCCCCTGTGATCTTCCTAAAGGACTTCCATGTTAGACTTAAAAGCAAGAAATGGGGGGGGGGGGGGCGCCTGGGTGGCTCAATGGTTTAAACCTCTGCCTTCAGCTCAGGTCATGATCTCAGGGTCCTGGGATCGAGCCCCGTGTCGGGCTCTCTGCTCAGTGGGGAGCCTGTTTCTCCCTCTCTCTCTGCCTACTTGTGACCTCTCTGTCAAATGAATAAATAAAATATTTAAAAAAAAAAAAAGCAAGAAATGGGTTTTTTTTTGTTTGTTTTTAAGTAAGCTGCACGCTCAGCATGGAGCCCAACTCAGGGGCAATGGGGGACAGTTGAGCTCACAACTGTAAGATCAAGACCCGAGCTGAGATCCAAAGTTGGATGCTCAATTGACTGAGCCACCCAGGCTGAATCTACTGGAATTTGGATTGTGTTTTAATACTTTTTTTAAAAAGTGAGAAAATAATTAGAATTTTATTTAAGATTGTACGCTTAAGTAATCTCTACACCCAACTTGGGGCTCGAACTCAATCCTGAGACCAAGACTCCTATGCTCCACTGATAGAGCCAACCAGGCACCCCCAAGAGGATAATTAGGATTTTATTTTTTTTATTTTAAAAAAGATTTTATTTATTTCAGAGAGCAATCCAGCAAGAGAGCATGAGTTGGAGGAGCAGCAGGATCCCTGCTGATCAGGGAGCCTGATACAGGGCTCGATCCCAGGACCCCAGGATTATGACCTGAGGCTGAAGGCAGATGCTTAACCGACTGAGCCACCCAGGCAGCCCTAATTAGGATTTTAATCTAGGATTCCCATTTATTGACTTTATCTCAATGACTACCTTCCTCTTTTCTTAAAATTTCTAATATTATTTATTATTTTATGCTGGTGAATTGTCTAAAAACAAAACACTGATTTGCAGTTTGCTGACTTTGATGGTAAACACTCCCAGCACCGCCAGCTTCCAGTTACCAGTGACTTAACAGCCAGCTTGTGTTGAGTTTCAGGTTTTGGCTAAATTTACTTAGTAATTTCATGCTCTTTTTAGTGAAATGCTTTTTTTCTCTTAACATTCATACGTACTTGAAGTCTTTTATCAGGCCATTCCTTAAAAGTAGTTTCATCTGGAGTGAATTTGCTGTTTGTACTCTTTCTTAGCATAGATTCTTCCTCCTGACAATCCACAGGTGGGTCTAGCAGTTGGCTCCATCCATCCTGCCCTTTTGGCTTTTATTCTAGAACAGGTCTGCTGACATTTAGTAGTCTGGGGATCTCACAGAGCAGGCAGAGTCAACAGGATCGTGTCAGTTGCCTGTTCTAACAAGGGGTGAGTGGTCCAAGTCCTCCCACGTGCTTCATGGGTCTGGGTCTTAATGAAAGTCTCACATCCAGCCAGCACACAGCTCATGTTCCAGTCTGGCTCCCTCCCAGCAGTGAGCCTGGCTTTGGTTCTGGTCCTGCACGCAATGCTTCCAGTGGCCTCCACTCCGTAAGACAGAACAGCTGGTAGTTACTCTGTTTCTGGACTGAAGCCCAGCAAATTTTTGGCTTCAGCCCTGGCTCACCACTTTGCATTTTTACCCTATTGCGGGTCTACAGAAATATCAATCTTGTTTTGGGGTCAGGCAGGGTGTTTTCTGGTTTTTACCTTTTTGTATCACTGTTGTTTTGGGTCGTAGTGGGTATCACTTGAACTGGAACGCTGGTGCCCCACCTGGCCTCCTCCATCTCATCTCCCTTCAGGACCTCTTTCCCCCTCTTGTCCCCTCTCTGGAATCTGGCTCCCCTTCTCGCCCACCTCTCTTTTCCAAACCTCCCTCCCACCTCCAGCTTGCATCCACCCCTCACGTACTTGCAGCCACTCTCCTGCACCTGGTGACACCTGCAGGGACACCCAGCCCTTCATCTGCTCACATCCGTTCCCAGTGGACCCTCTGTATCCCCATTCCCTGGGGGCACGGACTCCAGCCCACACCCACAGCTCTGCCATCCACTCACTCGAGGGACAACCATGATAATCACTTGCTGCAAATAAACAGGGAAAAACATTTAAAGATCTACAAGAATTTAGAAGACTTACTCCCCAACAATTGCCACCACAGGAAACATGAGTAAATAATCTATAATACTGGGAAGAGTACAGGATAAATTGGGGTTTATGCCATAGGGATGAGGAAAACTTTTCTAGCCATGGCATAAATCCAGATTTCTTAAAAATGAAATCTGAGTAATATTAAACCTTTGTGTAATATTATGAAAACTGAATTTATAAAGACAAATGAGGAAAACATCCACCACTCAAGATGAAGTCCAATTTCCTTAAAATAGCTGTGGCTTAAAATCATTAAGGGCTGACAATTCAAGAGTAAAGTGATGAGGCAGGATGGGTAGTACCCCAAAAGGCAAAAATACGAATATCCAGTAAACTGAAAAAGTTTGCCAAAGCGCACTAAATACAAAATGCAATGATGCCATTTATTTTTGCTACTCGAACTGGCAAATTTGTAGAAATTGACAATAGAGAGGACTGGCCAGCAGGAAAGAAAATAGGTACTTTTGTTATCACTACAGCAATGTAAACTGGGGAAAACTTTTTGGTCGGGTAAACTGGGAATGGATTAAAATCGTCGAAGTCTCCACTCTCTGACCCAGCACCAGGACTTCCAGAACAGATCCTAAAGCGACTTTCAGAGGGCAGAGGTGAGTGAGGATGCGGGCGGTGGCCCCGTGGCCACCTCCCACGCCTGTTCCTAGAGAAGCCATGAACGCAATGCTGGGGCCGCTAATGCTATAGTGAGGCCACTGTCAAGCGTGAGCATACGCCTGTGTGCTGGACATGACACGGCCGAGATAACGCTGAGTGAAAAGGCGCGGTGCACTAGAGCCTGAGTAGGGTGTTCACATTTTTGTAAAAACGTGGATATGTAAACAGAAGGAAATATTATCGAATGTTCATCAAAATGCCAGCAATGGTGATTCTGGAGAGGCGGGGAGAGACAGCACCTGCTCCTTATGTATGTATATATACACACACACACATACCTTTTTAAATGAGCATATATTAGTCTAATTAGCAGAAAAATACAAATAAAAATGAATCATGATTAGTAAAGCCTTTCACAATTACCTTAAAATTTCTGAACATAATGAATGATGGGTATAGCTCGAATTTATCTGTCCTTATGCATATAGATGACCTCTGAGTTAAAGTAGCCAACAGGTCCACTATTACAGATAAAGAGCACTATCAGAGTTTCCGCTTGGTCCTAACTTCCTTTCCAAACTCTGCTGCTCACCTCCAGGCACAGTGTGACACCCCGTGGATAAGACCCGACTCACTTGGCCAGGTGTGTGTCAGAAACTCAGCTGGTGTCTCCTGGGTGCCATGACCGACCACCAGTGCCTGAGCAGACACAGCAACGGCAGGAACAGGAAGGCCTAGATTCTGAAAGGGTTCACCTCCCCTTGCCAGACCAATCCCTCTGAAGATGCACTGACTTCTGTGTTTCTCTCCAAACTGGAGATTTACAAAAGTACCCAAGATGCTCAACCAAAGAGAAACGGACATCCTCTGGCACAGGGAACAGAGGTAAAAGGGATCAGCTGAAACGTCACTGGATATAGAAGGAAGATGGCCCCAAGGGCAGGAGACGTTGGCACCAGGTCTCCAGGAAGGGACTAAGAAGGGGAAAGCTCATGGGTCTGTTGCTGCTCCCCACACTGCATCTGTGCAGCGGGGGCCGCACACCTGTGCTGTGAGGTCTCTCTCGCACTCTACATCTACCACTTCTGCAGGGGCGGGAGACTGGTCCTCTCACCCCACTGACAAAATAAGCAGGGATTCCTAGGCTCCGCGATTATCCATAGCAACCAGATTATTATAAAGATGGGAAAAACCATGGCTTAAAGGGGGGGAGGGGCAGGGGGAGGACGACTTTTTCCAAAATGCAAAATTTTCCTTCTACCTTCCCCCATCATTTGCACAATTTTTGTCGAGTCCAAACGTAATTTAAAATGAGGTAGGTAGTTTCTTCTCCTCTGCCTTTGTCTTTGTGGTGACCGTCGGGGCCTGTGCCGTGAAAGCACTGGTCTCCCATGCAGGCGGAGTGCCGGGGTGGGCACTGGTGACTGGTGGAGCGTCTCAGTTGGCTATTTTCTCAATCTCGTCCAAATCATCCGTGTCCAGTCTTTCTATTTTCTTATCTGGGGAGGAAAATGAGAATTCGGAGAGAAATCAGGGCGGGTCTACCATGGAGACACACACCTAGGAAAGAGACAGCACGGCAGGGAGAGAGGAAACACAGCGTTCTGCCCGGCCTAGGAACAGGACCATACCTCTAGCCACAGCAGTCTTGCACTTGACCCCAAAGACTCCCGGTGCCCAAGTGAGGGACAGAGAGAGCCCTAGGTCCCTCGGCCTGGCCAGGAGGGCACTGTCCTTTGCATCCCTGACCCTGAAAACTTGCCAGGTGTGCTCTTTGAGAACTTCCATATTGTAGAACAGAAGGGGACTGTGTGACAAGGACACGGGCCTCTCTCGGGGCCACGGGAGAACCGACCCTTCCCCGCTCCCTGGGGGCCACTCCCAGGCACTCACTAAAGTGCTCCTGGATTCTGTTGAGGATGTTCATGCTGTGCTTGCTGTCAACCATGTTCACTGCCAGGCCCCTCTTGCCAAAGCGGCCCGTGCGCCCGATCCGGTGCAGGTAGGTCTCGTTGTCCGGGTTCCCGTCCTTGTCCACGGGGAGGTCAAAGTTGATGACGACAGAAACCTGTTCGACATCAATACCTGCATGAAAGGCAGGTGGAGAGGAGTCAGGACGGGAGCCGAAAATCACTGCCAAGCAAGTGAGGCCGACACACACCAGCTTCGGGTGGAAGGAAGAGTCGGGCAGGCCAGCTCTGGGCTTCGGGGACCGGGGGCATGCAGCAGAACCCAGAGGGAAAGACAGAACTTGGGCAAGTGCTGACAAAAGTATGACCTCAGGAAGCCTCTGCTAGACACAAGTACCAGAAAACGCAGCCGAAACCTCCGTGGGGGCCCCAAAGAGAGCACACACCGTCCTGGGCCAGTGAGCTGCTGGTCCACGTCCTTCCAGCACATCGGCGCCTCTGGCTTCTGTGACAGTTCTCACGTGCTGGGGGAACCCAGTCTCTCCAAGAGAGAAGCCAGCCCACGTGGACTCCCCCAAACCGGCGGGGCGCCCCGTACAGGACTCCCTGGCTACCCGGGGCCTGGCGGACAGACACATTCTCTGCTCACCGCGGGCACACACGTTGGTGGTCACCAGCACCTTCTCTTTGCCCTCTCGGAAGCGCTCGATCACCGCAGCCCTCTGCTCCACCATCATTTCGCCACTCAGCAGCGCCACCTGGTGGCCTTCTTTGGAGAGCTCTGCTGCCAGCCAGCTCGCTGTTTTGCGGGTCTGGAGAGAACAGAATTGTTTTAAATGAAGATACTTGTTAAAGAAAAAAGAAAGATAGCAGCAAAAAAGTGGCTTGTTGCCATTAAAAGTCCATGAAGACCTGCTGAGTTCAGTCATCAGGATAGGCTTATCAATTTCAAAAATATTTCTAGCCCTGTCATTTTTTTTAGGTGAATAACTTAAATCATCTCAATATTCCGCTAGGAAGAGTGTGGTGTGAGCCAAAAGTCTTCATTCCCCAACAGTCTATATTCTTAGTGTTTTATACAATTATTTCACTGGATGTTATTTGGACTTTTTTCCAAGTTATCTCTAAGAAGTGGGACCAAAGAAGGGTCAAATCTTCATAGTCTTTCCCTCGTTAACTCGTTAAGTCTGAGAATACCCCCTTGGGCAGGTGGAGGTGATTCATCGTTTCCTTTCGGGCCACACAGGGCAGCTGGCCCGCCTCAGCCCTGAGGTGGCGCTGGCTGACAGGAGGGGCAGGCACACCCGCCAGGCCTGCCGCCGCCACTGCTACTCACATGGCAGAAGATCATGGCCTGAGCGATGGTGATGGCCCCATACAGGTTACACAAGGCCTGGAACTTCTCATCTCTGTTATTGCACAGCACGTAATACTGCTTGATGGTGTCCAGTGTCTCCTCCTCGCGCTTCAACTTGATAATGTTTGGGTCTGGGACCACTTTCTGGGCAAACTTCCAGACAGAGTCTTCGAAGGTGGCAGAGAAAAGCAGCATCTGGCAGTTCCTGGGCAGCATCCTGCAAGGGAAGACCCAGGTATGGGGCATGATCCTGAGTCTTTTCTGGAACAAACAGAAGACAGCGGTCCGGGGCTTGCATGGGCTACGAGCCCAGGAAAACAGCAAAAGGGGGAGGAGAACAGCGGGGAAGAGGTGAGAGCAGCCACGGGGCAGGAGTGGGGTTGGGGTTAGATTCCCTAAGTCTCCTTCCTCAACCCCAGGTCAGTGCTGATGAGGAAGTGGCCCATCAAACAAATGCTTCTGGAGGTACCAGATAAAGAACCTGATAGGAGAAGTAAAAGGAGAAGATCTGCAGATCGGGAGGCTGAGAAGTTCCTCTTGACTCAAGAGTTCCTACCTCTGGATGCGGATGCTCTGATCTTGGTGGCCCTGAGTAGCTATCATCACGTCGGCCTCATCCAGAACAAACACTTTGATCTTCTTGGGGTCAATGAACTTGAGCTTGGCGCACCAGTCCAGAACAGTCCCAGGGGTGCCAATGACAATGTGCTCACTGATCTTCTGACCTCTTTCCACTGTGGAGACAAGATGTTTTCTGTGGGGATTTCCATGGCAAAACCAGCTTTGGAAATCAAAGCTTTACCCATCCTTCCAGAGTTAGTAAAACAAGTTAACTCCAGATGTCAAAACACATACACAGGAGTGTCATCCAAAAGTCTTGGGTTCTTCTACTGTAAGGCAGGCACAATGGCACCCATCTCACTGCATCGTGGTCAGGATTCAATCCTTTGCAGTGAATCCTCAATAAGCATCATACCTCTTTCCTGCTTCCTCCTGTGATTCAACATCATCCCGCTCATTCTCAACATCACTCTTACCCACTTCCCACCATACATTCAGTCACGGTTCATAGGTTTTTCTTTAGTTGGTACTTCTGAGTCCCAGGATCCTGGCCCAATGTGTTTTTGCTTTGTCAGACATTCTAATGTGTAGACAGTTTTCCTAAGTACAAATTCTCTGGTTTAAAAAACATATTACTTTCAAATTACAGCTGGTGGGAGCTGAACTGGTACAACCACCTATCAACATTACTAATGTGCACAGCCTGTGACCAATACTCCATGATTAGGAATTAACCCTATTGTATATTAACATGTGGGAAACAACACATATGCACAGATATTCAAGCATCAGAAGGGGCACCTGGGTGGCTCAGTGGGTTAAGCCTCTGCCTTTGGCTCGGGTCATGGTCCCAGGGTCCTGGGATTGAGCACTGCATGGGGTTCTCTGCTCAGCGGGGAGCCTGCTTCCCCCTTTCTCTCTGCCTGCCTCTCTGCCTACTTGTGATCTCTCTCTGTGTCAAATAAATAGAATCTTAAAAAAAGAAAGAAAGAAACCAAAAAGTTTGAGAAGCACTGCTCCAGGCAATTATAAACTGCTTGGGTCAAAGGGAGGTCTGTCTATAGTTTTTCTAAGCAATGCCAAACTGCTTCCAGAAAGTTAACTGTCCCATTGTATACTCCCTACCAGGAATGTATGGGCATTCCAGTTTTTGGACATCTCCGTCAATATTTAGTATCATCAGACTGCTTCACTTCTGCTCATCTGAGAGGCATACAGTGGTTTTAACTTACATTTCCCTGATGACAAATGAGGCTTTTGTGAAGTGTCTGTTCAACTGGGCCTCTTTTACTATTGGACTCTTTCCTTATTTAGACCGCTTACTTTTTCCTTACGACTTATAGTTTTATATACTCTGATAACTTTCTAATGAACCATTTTCTACCTGCCCCTCCTCTCCACTTTACTCCATGTTCTCTACATTACATTCTATAAAATACATGGGTGATGGGGCGCCTGGGTGGCTCAGTGGGTTAAAGCCTCTGCCTTCGGCCCAGGTCATGGTCCCAGGGTCCTGGGATCGAGCCCCGCATCGGGCTCTCTGCTCAGCAGGGAGCCTGCTTCCCCTCCTCTCTCTCTCTAGCTGCCTCTCTGCCTACCTGTGATCTCTGTCTGTCAAATAAATAAATAAAATCTTTAAAAAAAAAAAATACATGGGTGAAAAAAATGGTGGAAGGATTTCTGGTTTTGATAAGACCAAGTTATCTGTATGTGCTCTTAGCTCACTCTTACTAAAGCTGTGCTTGTTTTTAAACTAAGGGATATGACTCCAACCTACCATCCTCACACCTACTAATCCCTTGTTAGTAATAAGCAGTTTCGAGAACTCTGCATGCTGAATTCAAAACCCTGTTTTCTCTGGGAAGAACGCCAGACTTTAAGAACTCCATGACTCATACAAAGAGTTTTTACAACTCAAAATCTTTTAAGAGTAGAAACGGGAAAAAAAAAAAAAAAAAAGAGTAGAAACGACTGTTACATAGCAAGTTTAAAACAGATTTCCTGAAAGTGATGCAGTGGGCCCTAAGATCAACTGAACCAGAAAATGTAATACTATCGTACCTTCAAAATTCAAACACCCAACCACCCTATCCTGCTCACTGTTTAGCTCTCAGGCCTTTATACTCACATTTATTGCCTCGAACAGCATAAGCAAGCTTTAGTTCTGGATGAAATTTGCCCATCTGCTCAATCACTTTTCCCGTCTGAAGCGCCAGCTCATATGTTGGGGAGAGGCACAAACACTAACAGGGAGATCATAAAGGTTGAGTTTAGAAGAGCCTTTCAGTAATAGACAACAGGCCCTAAAGCAACAACACGCTGACCTTACCACCACTCAAAAGTGCAGGGAACCACATCCTTTCCAACCAGGCCCACGTTTCAGCTGTAGACCCAAACCTACGGCAGGGAGCCCTGGCTGGGGGGATGCCTTTGGAAGCCACTGTCTAAGACTGCTGCTTCTGAATGAATTCTACCCAGACTGTGGCCTACCCAGAGCATGACCTGGCTCTGCCTGAGCCACAGGAAACATTGAGACCCCTTTAGGGGCACCACCATTAACCCCCCACCGTATGGCACTGCGTTGCCCAGGGCAGGCAAGCCAGGGCCCTCAGGATCCCCCAGCCCTCACCTGGGGGTATTTCTCTGCTGGTTCCACTCGGCTGAGCATGGCCAGGACGAAGGCAGCTGTTTTACCCGTACCCGACTGAGACTGGGCAATCAGGTTCTGGGGGCTGGATCAAGGAAGAACAGAAATGAAAATAATACTGTTTAAACACAATACAGTATCAAAAGTTCTTTTTGGGTGATAGGCATGCAGAGCTTTCTCCCTTTAGTCTAAGTTTTCTGCACTGAACACAATGGTGTATTTTTTATATGTTGTCAAAAAACTGCTTAAATATTAAGGGAGGTAATAATTTAGATGGGTTCACGCCAAGAAATCTTCACTCTAGACTCCAGCACAGCTAGCGTACCCCAGTTTTGTACCCTAGGGGCCCCATGGAAATTAACACTGTAGGTAAACTCTATGCTGAGACAAATCCCTGAAGGCATTTTCTGCCGAGCTATAATGCGTCTCCAGGACTTGGCTCCCTCTGTGTGTTCCCTTTCCCTTCTTTACGAAAATACAAGACACCAAGTCAAACAGATGCTTTAGAGGGAACTTTCACATTTTATTTAACGTAACCCAGTCAGGGAGATGGGTAGAATTTTTGTCATTAAATAAGGAAAATAATGGAGTTGAATGGAAAAGGTTACTACATAGAGAAGGATGCCAATTTTCTACTGCTCAAGTCTCTCTCCTGCTCTGCCCCTCCCTGCACTCACTCATGTGCATGATCTCTCAAATAAATAAATCTTCTTTTAAAACCCCCAATTTAAAAATGGCACAGAATAACAACATTAGCTCTCTTCATCAGTTTTGTTTGTTTTAAAGATTTTATTTGAAAAAAATAAAAAATAAAAAAAATAAAGATTTTATTTATTTGAGAGAAAGAGTGTGGACACATGAGCAGTGGGAGAGGGAGAAGCAGACTCCCTACTGAGCAGGGAGCCTGATGTGGGGCTCAATGCCAGGACCCTGAGATCATGACCTGAGCCGAAGGGAGCTACTTACCCAACTGAGCCACCGAAGTGCCGCTGTTTTAAAGATTTTATTTTTAAAAGTAATTTCTACACCCAATATGGAGCTTGAACCCACAACCCTGATATCAACAGTCATATGCTCTACTGACTGAGCCTTTGCCTTTGGCTCAGGTCATGATCTCAGGGTCCTGGGATCGAGCCCCGCATCAGGCTCTCTGCTCAGCAGGGAGCCTGCTTCTCCCTCTCTCTCTCTGCCTGCCTGAATTGTGATCTCTCTCTGTGTCAAATAAATAAATAAAATCTTAAAAAAAAAAAAGATTTTATTTATTTGAGACAGAGAGAGAAAGCGTGTGCATGCGAGTGGGTATGGGAGTGGGGAGAGGAGCAGAGGGAGAGGGAGAGAGTCTCAAACAGACTCCATGCTAACTGTGGAGCCTTGTGTGGAGCTGGACCTCACAACCCTGAGCTCATGACCTGAGATCGCAATCTGAGCTGAAACCAAGAGTGCGATGCTTGACCGACTGAGCCACCCAGGCACCCCATCAGTTTTTACTGTTAAGTGGAAAGGCAGAAGCTGTACCATATTTCAAATGACTCTCTGCACTTGCTCAAGTGGTTTTCCTGAAGAAACATGCTGTCCCACACATCCCATCTTGCTCTCAAGAACAGTTAACAGTTATTGGTGTAACACATTAAACCAAATCCTGCATACTCACGGCTCAGCAAGCATCATGGGTAATGCGTTCTCTTGTATCTTGGATGGTCGATTGAAGCCCATGGCATAGACTCCCTGGAGAAGCTGTGGTTTCCTAGGAGGCCAGGGAGAGAAAGAATGGATTCCTAGTTGCTCAAATTGCTTTAAAAGCCTAGAATTTTTGCTTTCCCTAAATCTAGCAAAGAATGTTTCCTATCTTTGTCAGGCGTATTTTTCTAATGCCTTAAAAAATATCTAAAATGAAACCAAGCCACCATCTTTTCCTACTAAATCTCAATCTGCAACTCTTTTTTTAAGGTTTTATTTTTATTCATTTGACAACACAAGCAGGGGGAGCAGCAGGCAAAGGGAGAGGGAGAAGCAGGCTCCCCACTGAGCCTGATGCAGGGCTCGATCCCAGGACTCTGGGATCATGACCTGAGCTGAAGGCAGAAGCTTAACCGACTGAGCCACCCAGGCGCCCCTTAATCTGCAACTCTTGTGCAATTCCGAAAATACAGACTCGCTTCAGTTCTTGGAGAAATTCATGCTTTCAGCAGATCCACAAATATGACTGGCCTTGAAGGACAAATGTTCCCTGAATATTGCAAGAGTGGTATGTATTAATTCATATCAATCTTATAATTTGCATAAAATGAATTATAAAAGACATAGTTAAAAATATACTGCTTACTATACCAGTAACATACAGAAGTCCCCTTAAGGAACGAAATTCAGTTTTAATTTCTTGAGGCAGAAGTTAAACCGAACCACAGTCATTTTGTATTCCATGGTCCTCTTAAAGCCAGCCGTGCAAATACTCAGGACAGTTAAGAAATAAGAAAATTGCGGTACCTGGGTGGCTAGGCTGTTAAGCAACTGCCTTCGGCTCAGGTCATGGTCCCAGAGTCCTGGGACTGAGCCCCACATTGGGCTCCCTGCTCAGCAGGAAGCCTGCTTCTCCCTCTCTCACTCCCGATGCTTGTGTTCCCTCTCTAGCTAAATAAAATCTTAAAAAAAAAAAGAAGGAAATTGATTCAACCAGTTTCTATTACCTGATCTACAGTAAATAGGTAGGAGTGTTCAATTACCATACTTAACTTTCCAAATGTTCGTATTTAGTTATTATGTCTAGTCAAAAATGAACAGGAAAGCACCAGCTTATGTAAGTAGATGCACAACAAATATCAAATTCAAGTTGCTCTTCCTTTTGTTTTTTAAAAAAATTTTTATTTATTTATTTGACAGAGAGATAAAGAGCACGAGTAGGCAGAGTGGCAGGCAGAGGGAGAGGGAGAAGCAGGCTCTCCACTGAGCAGGGAGCCCAATGTGGGACTTGATCCCAAGACCCTGGGATCATGACCTGAGCTGAAGGCAGAGGCTTAACCCACTGAGCCGCCCAGGCGCCCCTCAAGTTGCTCTTCCATTGCATTTACAATTAGCTCTCTGCGACCTCCACACTGACAGGGTGTTCAACAAAAATCCCACCAGACTATAAAGAAGAGTCAAACCAAGTCAAGACTTCTGTTCTCTGAGCCCTCCTTGGAGTTCACAGGCTCTCTAAATGGCAAATTGTTCTGGCATATGAGATACAAAGACCTGAAAGCATAACCTGTGGTGTCTTCTGTTTGGAAGAAAAGGCTATGAATCTCAGCAGATTTTGATTTGGTTGCTAAGGAAACAAAGTCACAACTGATGAAGATCCAAATGATCCAAGAGCTTCCAGTGGTTCATTATTTTTCTCTTATTTTGAAGATTAATTAAAAAATTTTAGGTACAAAAACAAAGCAAGGCAACTTAAGTTTCATTTTTTGTTTCCTCCAGCCAACAACTACTAAATCAGAGAGAACTTGACTTTTCAGAGAGGACAGTTCCTCACTGGTTGGGCTGAGAGCTCAAGTCCTTTAAATGAAATGGGGTTTAAAAACCATCAATCCTTGGAAAAGCAAACTGTCGCTTCAGGAAACAAAAGAGCACAACTCGCTGCCCTGATCTAGTTTATAAACCGAGGCAGAGATGACAGATTTGCTCAATGAAGCCCCTGATGGAGGGAATACACAAAGAAAAATATAATTTCCTAAGAACATTAAAAAAAAAAAAAAGTCATGCTTTAAAAAACTTGTTCTTAGCTATCACTTTAGTAATGACTTGATTTGGTTTAGTTAGCTCTCATAGTTTAAATGTCTCTTACTCTAAAGCAGTGGTAATAAGTTGGCAAGAATGTAGCCCTTATTTGCCCACAGTGGCATACTATAGATTTTGCTGATCAAGGCAAAGAATCTATTAATTCCACCACTTTCTTGTTCACCAGCTATTTTCTGTCTGTGATTTCGGTCCTGGCAGGCAGCAAGAACGGTAGTTATGTCTTCTGTTACTCATGACACTCAGTTCAGTGGCATGTATGTAAACCAAGGATTCATAAATACTTCTTTACTAATATGCTGAGAGAAACAAAAAAACTTGGTATGACCTTCCACAATTCTGCCTTTAAAGTAAAGAGATGTTAGAAGTCATTCTTAGCACAGTGCCATAAAAGTGCTACCTTGCGGCTTAATTCTGGGTTCTGAATTGGTTTTTGTTTTTTGTTTTTTACATTCCAGAATACTGAAGGCTGCTTTCCGCCGTAGGTACTAGGAATCCTGCATCACAGGCTCTTTTGATTGATTATGTAAAAGCAGATAAAGTGTTCTCAAGACCGTAAACCCTGTAGTCTAACGAAAGGGCTTACCTAATAAGAAATGTTCCTGACATCCAGAAATCACCTGTCAGCCAATATTTTATTGAAAGTTCTAAGAGCATAAAAGAAAAAAGACTTTCAGCTATGATGAATCAATTTGTGGCATTTAAAAATCCCTCCCAAGAGGAGGAGAACTGGGTAGCCAAGAGACAAGGGTGGGAGGGAAACCATCACCGTAAACTTTTCCAAACTTTCTCACTTTTGAACCATGTGAATTATTAGCTAGTCAAAGAAGTAAATACATTGAGATTCTTAAAAACAAAGGCAAAAAGTAAAATTCCCAAAAGATCTCTGAGATGCTCAGCTTTAGAAAGGCGGGGCCAACAAGGAACAGCTATTCCAGGGAACAGACACTCACAGCCGAAGCTCCTCGAAGGACTTCACGGAGTAGAGCGGGGAGTTCGGGTCCCGCTGCAGGACTTCCACCTGGTTTGTGTTATCCACCAGGTTGCTTCGGATCAGCTTGTTGAGTAAGGACTGGGCAGCTCTGTCCTCTGTCGGGAAGAAACCAGCAGATCACTTTCATACTCATTTGGGAAACCCACCCTCATGAAATCTCTTTCTCCCTGGCTCTGCACCAGCACCTGGGCCGCTGAGCACGACTGGAGAAAAACAATCACACTGACAGGTCTCGCTTTAGATTCTTGACCACCAGACTCAGTTGGGCTGCCCTGCCCTGTAAGTCTTCTTGTTTCTATTCTCTACTCATTCACTCTTCTCAGATCTCCACCTCCACCTCTCTTCTCATCCCTCCTTCTCACTCATCTGATGAACCCGCGTCTTCCTTTACAGAGATGTACAAGTGATCAGAAGCACCTCAGACACTGTAGTAACACACCTACACACCCACCTGCTTTGTGCGCATACTCTCTGTGTTCCCTCTGGTAACCTGGGAGGAACAGCCTGTGCTTAAGGCTAACCCCTGCACTGGTGCAACAGGTCCCAGCCCCTCTTGCCTAGAAGGATATTTCTCCCGACACTAACTCTGTCTTGCATTATCATTATCTGTCTTCCCCTTGCACTGGAACATTCCCGCACTGCATGTGCATACATTGTAACATCTCATTATGAACTTGCTTCTTCCTTTAGTCCCCATCGCCATCCAGTTGCTGTCCTATTTCTCCCTTTATAGGACATTCCCTGAAAAGGCTGTCTACGCTCATTGTCCCCACTTCCTGTCCTCCCCTTCTGCTAAATGTACACTGAATAGGCTTTTGTATTTAGCCTCTGCACTTGAGACCTCAAAGGCCCTTGTTGAACACACCAGTCGCTTCTACGCTGCTAAATCAAGTGAACAATCCATTTTTATATCTTCCTAATCGATTTATTACCTATATTTGACTACCTACTTTTGGAACACTTCCTTCTTCTGGTCTCTGGAATCCCTCTCTTTTGGTTCTCCTTCTACCTCACTGACTGCTTCTCAATCTCCTTTGTGATTCCTCCACATCTCTTTGATCTAGTGCCTCTGTCTCCAGAAAGGCAAATCTTGGGTCACATGCTGTTTCTTGCTACAGAGTTTTAAAAAGTAATTACCTTTCTCTTCTTCTTCTGTTTTCTCTGCAGTGGCACTGGTTTTAATAACACCTACACAAGAAAACAGGTGTCATCATAAAGGCAAATTTCAAACCCATCTGAAAGGTGTGACAACATAAATACTGAATCTTACATAAGTGATCAAAATGTAAATATTTGGCATTTCTTTATATTTAATGGGTTTTTATTCCTAGAAAGCACATACGAAAATTTCAACTTTCTAGATATGTTGGCTGACTTCATGCTGATCAGAATATGTCACCTCTGACTTGCTTATCCTATTTTAAAATATACTATTATTTAAGCAAACACAATTAAAAATTAAAAGGAAGAGGTAAAATGATCACTTTTTGTGATTACAGGATTGTAAACCTGAAGGACTAAGTATTAACTTAAAAATGACTATAAAATAATATATCTGAGCAAAAGATAAAAAAGTACAAAAGAAGTAAATAGAAATCAGTAGCTTTCATAAATACAGAAATATAACTTAAAAGATCCTAATAATAGCAATTAAAAAGATGAAATCCTGCACCCAGAAATAAAGTTAACAAAAAATATGCAAGACTTATATGAAGAAATCTTTTAAAAAATCATAAAATAATGCAAAGACTATAGCTAAAATGCCAATGATAAATTAAAGTGGAATTCTAAGATATTCAATTAACCCAAAAGGCAGGAAGAGAGGTAGAAAAATTATGAAAGACAAACAAATCAAATAGTAAAATTGCTTAACTAAACCCACCATATCAATTTTAACCCACCATTTATATTAAATGTAAATGGATACAAAAAATAAAAGGCATCCAAATTGGAAAGGAAGAAGTAAAACTGTCAATATTTCCAGATGATATATTATGTACAAAAAGCCTCAAGATGCCATCAAAAGACTGTTAGAACCAATAAATGAATTTAGTAAAGTTGCAAGATACAAAAATTGATACACAAAAATCTGGCGAGTTTCTGTACACTAATAATGAATTATCGGAAAGAGAAATTAAGAAAACAATGCCATTTACAATTACATTAAAAATAATTAAATACCTAGGAATAAATTTAACCAAGGAGGTGAAAGGCCTATGTACTAAACACTGTAAACATGAATGAAAGAAACTGCTTTGTGTGCATACTGTGTTCCCTCTGGTAACCTGGGAGTAAGAGCCTGTGCTTAAGGCTAACCCCTGCATTGGTGCAAATAAATAGGAAGGTTTTCCTTATTCATGAATTGGAAGAATACTGTTAAAGTGTCCATATACCAAAAGCAACACACAAAGTCAGTGCAAACCCTATCAAAATTCCAATGGCATTCTTCACAGAAATAGAACAATTTAAAAATTTGTATGCAACCACAAAACTCCTAAACAGCCAAAGCAATCTCTGCCTCCACCCCCCAAAGCAATCTTGAGAAAGAAAAACAAAGCTGGAGGTATTATGCTCCCTGGCTTCAAACTGTATTACAAAGCTAGATAATTAGAACAGTATTGTAGTTGCGTAACAACAGACACAGTGACCAATGAAATAAACCATGACCAGAAATAAACCCATGCATACACAGTCAACTAATGTATGACAAAGGAGCCAAGAATACACAACAGAGAAAGGACAGTCTCTTCAGGAAATGGCGTTGGGAAAAATGGACAGCTACATGTAGAAGAACAGAACTGGACCGCTATCTTAACCACACACAAAAATTAACTCAAAATGAAAAAAAAAAAAAAAATTAACTCAAAATGGATTAAAGACTTGAACATTAAGTTCTGAAAACTTCAGAAGGAACCAACCCTACCGACATCTTGATCTCAGATTTCTGGCCTCGAGAACTGTGAGATAAGAAACTTTAACTGTTTAAACCACTCAATTTGTGACCTGGAATGGTCGCCCTACCAAACTAATAGAGAGTGACCACTGGCTAAATGACAGTCCGGGACAAAAGGGAAGACTTTTACCTGTTTACATGCTGAATTTTGAACCCAGATTAACTTTTCAAAAAATTAAGTTAAAGATGTAAAGAAACACTACCAAAAGAACAGTGGCAGGAGCCAGAGACTAGGTAAAACCTGTAAAACTAACGTATCCTCTTCAGCAACGGAATTTACTGGCTCTCAAACACAGTGCTGTCATTTGTGAAACATCATGCTAAGTGAAAGGCCCTTTCACGCTGCAGCTACTACTGCCAAGCAGGAAAGCAGGAGAGCGCATGTACCGTGTGTATCCACCTAGTACTTACAAGTGACTCACCATTGGTATCTGGTTTGACTTTTTCTTCCTTGATTTGCAAATTAGTCATCTGAATGGAAATAAAAGGAAACAGAGTTAAGCAAATGACCCAATCAAAGGAAAGGAAGTCCCTTGAGCAAAGAGAAGTTCCCTAGTGAAAGTCTAGCTGCATCTATCTTCAGGGAGTGGTCCTGCTCCAGCAGAAATCCTACAAGGTTGGGAGAAGACATCATTTCACATCTTCAAGAACCTTAAAAGGGGAGGGGGCAGGGGTGGACTAACAGAGCAGATGGGAAAATAAAGTTTTGTTTTAAGATTTTATTTATTTGAGAGACAGAGAGAGAGAGAGAGAGAGCACGCCCGCGCGCTGCGCATGCAAGGGAGGGAATACAAGCAGGGGAGTGGGAACTGGAGAAGCAGCCTTCCCGCTGAGCAGGACCCTAGGATCTTGACTTGAGCTGAAGGCAGACGCTTAATGACTGAGCCACCCAAGCACCCCAGATGGGAAAAAAGTTTGACAGCAGTCCAAACCTCTACTTTTCTTTCAACTTATGCTCTTCCTAGAATATCTACCTTCATTAAATACCTATGATAGCCTTTCAATGGCAGACACACTCACAGTTTTCCTTCTGGATACGGTAAAAAACAATACCATCTCAGCTTTTAGTCCTGAAACCCACGCTGTATTAATGCAACACTTAGCAAATAAACTATAGCCTTCTTTCCTGCCTTATCAACCACCTCCACTATGACTTAAGTAAAAAAGTTACTTTATTTTTTAAAAAGATTTTATTTATTTAGTTGACAGAGATCACAAGTAGGCAGAGAGGGAGGCAGAGACAGAGAGAGAGGGGAGCAAGCAGGCCCCCTCCCGAGCAGAGCCCGATGTGGGCTAGATCCCAGGACCCTGAGATCATGACTCAAGCCAAAGGTAGAGGCCTAACCCACCGAGCCACCCAGGTGCCCCCAAAAGTTATTTATTTTTGATGAAAGAATCAACAAATTCATATTCCTGATTTAGACTATTTTGGAAACTTGAACAAAAGGTTTTTTATTTTGGCCACTAGTCCTGGTCAATGCAAACTTGCTTACTAAGCTGCAAATGAAAGTACAAGCAGACCAATAATTTATACATTTGTAATGAAGTTTCCGATCTCATGAGAACTATTTTTCCATATTCAAGGTATTCTTTTTTTTTTTTTTTAAATATTTTATTTATTTGACAGAGAGAAATCACAACTAGGCAGAGAGGCAGGCAGAGAGAGACGAGGAAGCAGGCTCCCTGCGGAGCAGAGAGCCCGATGCAGGGCTTGATCCCAGGACCCTGGGATCATGACCTGAGCCGAAGGCAGAGGCTTTAACCCACTGAGCCACCCAGGCGCCCCAGTTCAAGGTATTCTTAAGAGTAAGGGTATGATACAGACATGGGTATTATAAAGGTTTGTTACCAGGGTCTGAAGAGCACCCCCCAATCCAGCGCTAGACCCCAAGCCCTTCCTTCAAAATGATCCCTCAACTGATGCAATCATTCATTATCCTTATGATGACTACCACTGTTTCCAACTGATGCAATCATTCATTATCCTTATGATGACTACCACAGGGCCTTGAGAAATGTTTCCTCCTCCATTCCCCCTCTCTTCAACCGACTCTACTCTTGGTCTTTGGGAGAAGTCCACCCTCACACAGTGGGAATATTCATCTCCTCTCTTTAAAACCAGGTCTTCCAGAGAAAAATCAGATCAACACACTACTGCAGATAGACACCCTTTCCCTAAGGCCAATGGGAAAGCTGGCACACAACAGAGAAGGTATTTTATACCAGAACTTAGATAAGTTCTGATTAACTGATTAACCCCTATTTTAAGGCTAATACCCAGGGATCCGCAGAAGCTGACTAATCTTGGGATGGGCTGAAAATGCAAATGAGGCAGTCTGGTATGCCCAGTTCAACCAAGTTGATTAGTCTCAAAGCCTGACTGATGAAAAAGAAAACCATAACCAAACCCACTGTATTACAATTTGTTTGATAAATATATGTGCTAACAAAAGATGACAAGCTTAGAAGCTAGAGAGATCTAAGAGTCTGTCAGCATTTATTAGGCTGTATTCCAGGGAAAAACTACTGGCAGATGAGTATTCCTGTCTTGAGACGTAACTCCACCAAGGGAAAGAGGCAAGCCAATCAACTCTCATTCTCCTTCATTCTGTATTCATCTTCAGTGAGGAAGCTTCGGATTATTAATCATGCCTCTCACAGAAGGCAGTGTCCTTGACACTGGACACAGATTTTCAGTTATGATAAAAGCATCCTTCCCCTATCCAAACTAACAGAGTAGCTCCTGAAGGGTGGCTAACGTTCCATCGGTCCCACCAGAGTCCCTGATCCATGAAGGGGTGAACTAAAGGCACTCAAAGACACTTCAACAAGGCCTCAAGACCTACCTCTGTGACAACTCTAACTGCAAAAGGGTCAGATTATGTCTCTAAAAGAGTCTTAGGGCTGCCTTCGGGTTTTTGTTTTTGGCTGATCAGGGAAAAGGAAGGAATTAAACTGGTGATTTGGCCAAAAAGAGGCAACAAAGGAAGCCATTTGTGTTGGAAGAGATGACAGTGACAAGTGACCTGGCATCAGGTCCCTTCTACTAAATCAAACGCTCAGAAGTTTTTATCAGGGTTCCTAAAACTGCAACCAAACTAAACTTCCCGACCTCTCCTTCTCCTCCAAACCTGTTTTTATATGTAGGGAAGACTCTGAAGGCACATCCTTGACTACGTAAGCTTAAACCGAACAAAAATCCTCACGGTGTGTAAATTTAAATCTTTATCATTGTGCTTTCTCTGTCCTCTTCTCTGTCCTCTTCATCTACTACCTGTACACTCGAGAGCACAGCCACATAACCTAACAGCATGAATTATTTTTTTTTTTAATATTTTATTTATTTATTTGACACAGAGAGAGAGATCACAAGTAGAGCAGCAGACAGAGAGAGAGGGGGAAGCAGGCTCCCTGCGGAGCAGAGAGCCCGATGCGGGGCTCGATCCCAGGACCCTGAGACCACGACCTGAGCCGAAGGCAGCGGCTTAACCCACTGAGCCACCCAGGCACCCCAGCATGAATTATTCTTAAGCTAAGGTACACAAGCCCACATGGTAAAATAAAAAAAGGGGGTGATCTTCCCCAGCTAATAGGAAGCAGTGTTTTGTTTTGTTTTGTTTTGTTTTTGACAGAGAGAAATCACAAGTAGGCAGAGAGGCAGGCAGAGAGAGAGGAGGAAGCAGGCTCCCTGCGGAGCAGAGAGCCCGATGTGGGGCTCGATCCCAGGACCCTGGGATCATGACCTGAGCCGAAGGCAGAGGCTTAACCCACTGAGCCACCCAGGCGCCCCAGGAAGCAGTGTTTTATTTTGTTTTAAAGATTTTACTTTTTTGCACACAGAGAGAAAGAGAGAGCTTGTGCAAGCAGGGGGTAGGGGCAGGGGGGAAAGGAAAGGGAGGGAACCCCAAGCTGACTCTGCTCTGTGCTCTAAGCCCGACACGGGGTTACATCCCACAACCCGGAGATCGTGAACCGAGCCGAAGACTAAAAGCCGCACACTCCAATGACTGAGCCACCTAGACGTCCCTAGGAAGCAGTGTCGTAACACATTGATTTATACCAGCTTCCTGAGAAGTAGAGTGATTAAAACCAGATACCAAGTATGTTTGGACCTATATTTACAATAATCATAGTATCACAGCTAGATTAGAGTCATAGGCTTACAAAGATTTGAAACCAACTCTCTTTTAGGGAAGCTCTGGTGCGAAATAGTGGATTTTAAATCCTCCTATGTCAGAACCTTAACCTTTGTCATACTCTTTGATTTCTTAGTGGGTAACAGCCTGTTTTATGACTTGCCCTAATTCTTCCCATGACTCCAATGCCACATCTCCAAACGCAAGATTGGTGCTGAGCAGAAAACATAACACAGCTAACAGTTTCCTGTCCTTAGGAAAGCCAGCTTGCAAGGCTGGCCCCTGTCCCGCATCTGGGCTCTTGGACTTCTGAAGGGTTCCCACCATTCCTAGAACTGCTGAGTTTGCTATGCCTGAACTGTTTGTAAAAACATGTGATTTATGTTAAACACCTGCTTTCCTTCTCCAAGTCTGGAATTTTGGTACACGCTAGGCAGAGGGTTAGTTTGTGACAGCACCCCTCCCCCCCAATAAGAACCCCGAGCACTGAGTCTCTAATGAGCTTCCCTGACAATACTTCACATGTGCTCTTACAATAGGCTGCTGCAGGACTTAAACTCAAATTAAACTTGGAAGCTGGTGCCTGGTTTCCTCTGGACTTTGCCAGATGTGCCCTTTCCTTCTGCAAATTTTGCTTTGTATTTTTTCATTGTAATAAACCATAGCTGTGAGTACAAACATATGCTAGGTCTTGTGAGTCTTCCCAGGAAATCACTGAACCTGGACTATTCTTGGGGATTCCCAAGACAGGTACCTACCAAGAGACCTCCTTACCTCAAAATAAGAAGAGCCAAACCTGAACTCAACATCGTCCATATAAAATCTGCCCATCCTCCCACTTCCCTAGTCCTGTTATTAGCATCTTACTAATACCACCTGTGGGCTCCTGACTGCAAACAGCAACCTTTGCCTTTTTCCTAAATCCCGTTATTTATAATGCCACAATTCTCTTGAATCTATCTCTTCACTGTCACTTCCACCAACCAACAACAAATGCCCTTTCTGGACTAGACCGCCATAGGGATTGCCTTTCCTTTGGACATCACTCCTAATATTCTCTGTAGTTCGATAAATCTTGACAGCTCTCAGATCTAATCTTGTCCAATATCGTCCCGAAAAATCCCCAAATCAACCAAGTTAAGTCTCTCCTCTTTAAGTTTTCAGTGAATGTTGCAAAGTACACTATACAGTATTTTCTGTTCAGCTTCTACTACAACCCATAAACTGAAGTTGTAGCAAAAATGAGTTCTGATTCTTGCTCTCTAGACAAGTCCAGCCCCTCTGAGCATTTTCTCCTAAAACGCCATTCACCTCTCTCTTAAATGACTCATTCTCTAAAATCCATTTGAAATAAAAACTTCTTCACAAGGAATTTCGCTATTTCCTACTCATAAACGGCCTCTTTCCACTCAAAGATCACGTATCACATTATTCTTACCATTTTCACAGCACTTCCCACATTCTCACCCTCCTAACTAGACTGTAAAGATTCTTTTTATACTCCACTGGATTTAGCCCGTAACATTTGCTGACAAACTGACAATCCTCCCAACGTAATCAAGGATGACTGGGAAAAAAATGTAACTTAGCCATTAAAAAGTTATATAAGACTTCAGACTATCAAACAAAAATTCAATTATCATTATCACTAAACTAACCCTAACTAAGATATCAGAACAGAAAGCCAGTTTACACTCTAATTACCTTAAGTTGAATGGGTCTTCATTAATCAAAAAACCAGTATATGAAATAAAACGTCACTTCAAACATCAACGAAACAATCTGAAGGGCCTTCCGTTGACATCTGCAGTAGACTGAAACACTAAATCTGAACCTGAGTGTTATTCTTCAAAGCGCTACAAACTGCCAACCGTGTTAAGCACCGACCGAAAACCAATGTTCAGCAGAGAATCACTCAGAAAACAGACAAGAAAACTAGCATCTAAACTGCCCTACAAACCCCACCCCTAAAAGGAAGTGCAACGGAAAAAAAAAAAAAAAAAAAAAAAGGGCATACAAAGTGGGGAAAAAACTTGCTACAGGGTAAAAAAGTCTTTAACCCGCCCAGATGAACAGAACAAGGCCGACGTTGGTCTCTTTCGCCCCAGGCGCAAATCGGGGCTACATGACTCCCGGCAGCAAACTCTAGGGAGATGTGGGCCACAAGCCTGCTCAACCCGGGTAGCTAGCTCCCTGGGCTCGCATCAGGGTTCGATCGGGCCCCTGCTATGTTCGCCCCGCGGGAGCTGAAGCCACTGACCGACTTGACAGCCGCTTCCTGCTCGTCCACTGCCAGGGCCCACGAGTCGGTGGCCATGATCCGGCGGGAAGTGAGGTCGACTCGCTAAAGAATTCACCGCACGCGCGCCAACACCAGTCCTGAGTCCGCTGTCTCCGCGAGAACCTCCCCCACGAGGACCGGAAGCGGAGGTGCCGAAAGTGACGTCAGTTCCTGCCCGGCGCAGGGCGTCACTATTCCGCGCCGCGCCGGGCGTGTTCTTCAGCGTCGCCTCTTCCGGTCGTAGGCTGACGCGCGTCAACAGCGGGCTGGAGCAGCGTTGTCGCGCCTAGAAGTCACCAGGCTGTGCGAAGTCAGACTCTTAGTCCTGGCTTTATTGCCTTACTTCACACTGAGGTAACCCATGCTTTATTTTAAACCTGTCACGTGTCTCTGAATTCTAAAGACTTACACAAAGGTAAGTCTCCATGAGAATGCTGTAGATGGCTGGTGTCTGCTGTTAACGCGGTAGCATGTAAGACAAAAATCAAAACGAAACCGAGAGCCGTTAGACAACCCCCCCGCCCCACCCCGCCGTAATTCCACCACTCCGAAGACTACACGCAGAAGCGTTTTATTTTTCTTCTGGGTCCTTCCAGTTTTCGTCCATATGCATCAAAACACGGGTGTTTTACATAGACCTAAACAACGTACGCATACAATTTTAAATTTGACCCTTTTATTATATGGCTAAGTATTTTTTTCATGTTATAGTTATCGATTTCATGGCATAATAGTCCATTAAACTCATATCACATAAATTACCTAATTCCCCCGACCTCTGTCACCTTGGGGATATATATAGGTTGTTTCCAACGTTTTATCGTTTATACTCAGTGAACATCTCCATCCCATCAAAAATCATCTTGTTTGCTTTTGGTTTGCTTTCTGCCTCTCGCTTCCCACCCCAGAATATGGATTCTTCGAGCAAGAGCAAACATTTTATGTCTTAGTCACAGCTAATTTGTGAGAAATTCACGACACATAGTAGCCTCTCGATAAATACTTTTTAATGTGTGGATGAATATGTTAATAGAGATTTTAGTTCAAAATGTATTACTTTAGGACATCTTTTTAAAAAGACTTTATTTATTTATGTGTGTGAGAGAGAGAGTGCATGAGAAGACCTAAGGTTCAGAGGGAGAAGCAAACTCCCCACTGAGCGAGGAGCCTGCCGCGGGACTCCAGGATCATGACCTGAGTGGCTTAACCAACTGAGCCACCAGGTGCCCACTTCAGGACTTTTTTTTTTTATAATAACACAAATTTATTTTTTCATGGTTCTTTTTTTTTAAGGTTTTATTTATTTATTTGAGAGAGAGAGAGAGAGTGAGAGAGAGCATGAGAGGGGAGGGTCAGAGGGAGAAGCAGACTCCCTGCTGAGCAGGGAGCCCGATGTGGGACTTGATCCCAGGACTCTGAGATCATGACCTGAGCCACAGGCAGATGCTTAACCAGCTGAGCCACCCAGGCGCCCTTCAGGACTTTTTAATTGCAACATTTATGTCAAAATGTGTGAATGACTTGAAAACTTTGCAAAAGAGGATACCGTTGTGGTGAGTAAGCTCATGAAAAAGAGCTGGAAATCACTGGTTATTAAGGAAATGCAAATCAAAGTGAAATGCAAATCGAAGTCACCGCATAGAGATACCACTGCACATTCGTAGAATGGTTAAAACTAAAAATTGACCTACCCTGTGTTGGTAAGAATGTGGAATGTTAAAAAATATTCAACGAGGGGCGCCTGGGTGGCTCAGTGGATTAAGCCGCTGCCTTCGGCTCGGGTCGTGATCTCAGGGTCCTGGGATCGAGCCCCGCATCGGGCTCTCTGCTCCGCAGGGAGCCTGCTTCCTCCTCTCTCTCTGCCTGCCTCTCTGCCTACCTCTCTGCCTACTTGTGATCTCTCTCTCTGTCAAATAAATAAATTAAAAAAAAAAAAAATCTTAAAAAAAAAAAAAATATTCAACGACATGGTAGAGATGGCAAGGCACACAGGATAGGTATAGGGAACTCTACAGTGAGATTTTTTGGTGAGGGTGAGATGCAACATGAGGGAGAGGGAATTTATAGCTGAGGAGCAGGGTGGTGGTGGTAGGGAGTGGTCAGTGGATCGAAAATTACTAAGAGGAAACATAAAGGTGTAGGGGAATTCTGTTAGTGGAATTCTAACCTAACAGGATTCTTGCTGATGAATCAGACCTCACCTGGGGGATGGTGCTGTCAGATACTGAGGTGGCCAGATACCAAGGGTTTGGGAGGGGGGCGGTTCTTGCTAAAACTGGCTTTTACAAGGAATGCGCAGATAGGCTTAGTAGAAGGTTCAAGAACCTGACTAAAGTTTGGTCACGCAAAGAAACTTTGTGAGGAGCAACTGGAACTCTCAGAAACTTCTGCAGAGAATGTAAAATGGCACAGTGGTTTTGTATGTTAGGCAGTTTCTTAAGAAGTTAAACTTATAGGTACTCTGTGACCCAGCAAATCTACTCTCAGTTACTATCCAAGGGAAATGAAACGTATATCCACATAAAGACTTGTACCAAATGTTTATAGCAAAATTCATCAAAAATAGCCCCAAACTGGAAACCCAAATGTCCATCAACAGGAAAATGGATACACACATTATGGTATGTTTATTCATTGGATTACTACTCAGCAATGAAAAGGAATAAACTATTCATGATGAAGTAGGTGAATCTTAAGAGATGTTGCATTGAAGGGAAGAAGTCAGGTATAAGGGATGCAATACTGTAGGATCCATGTATATGCAAGTCAAAAATTGGAAAAGGGGGGCACCTGGGTGGCTCAGTGGGTTAAACCTCTACTTTGGCTCAGGTCATCATCTCAGGGTCCTGGGATTGAGCCCCTCATTGGGCTCTCTCCTCAGCAGGGAGCCTGCTTCCCCTCTCTTTCTGCCTGCCTCACTGCCTACTTGTGATCTCTGTCTGTCAAATAAATAAATAAAATCTTTTTTAAAAATTGGAAAAGGGAAATCTGTAGTGAGAACAGTCACCTGAGGGCAGTGCATCTGGATGAGGGAAGGTTGAGCAGGACACAAGGGAACTTCTGGGTGATAGAAATGTTGTGTATCCTTTTTTTTTTTTTAAGATTTTATTTATTCGTTTGACAGAGCACAAGCAGGGGGAAAGGCAGAGGGAGAGTGAGAAGTAGGCTCCCACCGAGGAAGGAACCCAATGTAGGGCTCGATCCCAGCACTCCAGGATCGTGACCTGAGCCGAAGTCAGACGCTTAACCGACTGAGCCACCCAGATACCCCTAAATTTTATTTTTAAGTAATCTCTACACCCAACAGAACCCTGATATCAAGAGTCACATTCTCCACCAACTGAGCCAGCCAGGTACCTAAAATGTTCTGTATCTTGATTGAGGTCCTGGTTACATAGATGTATAAATTTGTTAAAACTCATGGAACTGGGGGTACCTGGGTGACTCCGTTGGTTCCAGCCCCATGTTGGGCTTCCCACTGAGTGGGGAGTCTGCTTGCTTCTCCCTTTCCCTCTGCCACTTCCCCCATCTGCTTGTGCTCTCTCTGTCTGTCTCTCAAATAAATAAGTAAAATCTTTAAAAACAAAACAAACTAGTGGAACTTTATATTTCAAATGTCATGTTATTATATATAAATTATCCTTCCCAATAACATTGATTTTAAAAAATAAAAAAGGGAATGAAGTACTGATAAATATAGCAACAGAAATGAGAGTTCCGCGGTCTTATAGACATTATGTTGAGCAAAAGAATCCAGAGATAGAGTGTGTAGTACATGTTTCCATTTATGTAAGTTCAAAATAGGTATGTTATATATAATCTCTAGAGATAGAAATCAGAACAGTGGTTGCTGGGGGATGGGCTGGGGTGAGTAGGATTGTTTGGAAGGGCAAAACAGAACTTTCAGGAATGATGAAAATATTCTGTATCTTTTTTATTTTTTAAATGTTCTGTATCTTAATTGGAGTGGTGGTTACAAAGCAATGCAGTGAAAAAAACCTAAATTTTTAAAAACACAGGTAGTAACACTTTGTACTGTAAAAAGTGTTTGTGGGGGGTTTAGAATGTTTCTCAGCTCTTACCTGCTCATTTAAAAAGAGGGCATGCACAGGAGTATACCCTATGCTATAGAAAAATGCCAAATAGTCTTCCCAAGTAACTAGTTTAATTCCCAGCATCCTTAGCACCAGTGAGTTGGAAAACTACATTATTTATAAGGAGCCAGCACCATGGTCTAACTCTATGTGGGGCAGCAACCCTGAGAGAGACTGCTAATTGCGTTTCTGAGGAATAATGTTTCTTCTGTCTTACTACTGCAGCAATTGCTGAAAACACCAACAACTAGATTTTGAGGCACCTCTCCCTCCTAGTCTGTCTTATCTCAAACATCTATGCAGCAAACTCTCATGAAAAGCAAAAGCAAGAACACGAACAGACTCGTTTTTCTAAGTTCTTTGGGGACAGAGGATCTTTCATGGAGCACAACTGAAGTCTAGGAGTCCAGTCTCCTCTTTTGATTGCTGTGTTTTTTTTTTCCCTTAAGATTTTATTTATTTGACAAAGAGAGCTCACAAGCAGTTAGAGCAGCAGGAAGAGGGAGAGGGAGAAGCAGGCTCCCTGCTGAGCAGAGAGCCCCGTGTAGGGCTCAGTCCCAGGACCCTGGGATCATGAGATGAGCTGAAGGCGGACACTTAACAGACTGAGCCACCCAGGGGTCCTTGATTGCTGTTTTATTACAAAGTCAGCTGCTCTGTCACTGAGAGGGTGACACCTACATTGTTTCCACTGACTCACAACTCCTCAAGCTAAATATGGTCTCCTGGGGAATTGAGGATGGGACTTTTGCTTGCATCAAATATGTAGGGTGTTTACTGAAATTTCTTTTTAGTTCACCACCTATTCCAGTTAGAAGGCTGGCGGGCATTTGCTTAGTCCAGGTGAGTTCTCTCCAGGAGATCTAGGCTGAAGCTCTAGCCAGAACAGTGAAACCAGCCAACCTGTTTTAGGGCAGCTCTGGGCAATAGAGAACTCCTTGCCAAAGCTATCCTCAGTTAGCATTTATATCCCAAAAGGAGGGCATCCAGCCAGAAGCCACTGAGAAGCCCACTCTTCTCCAGACCAGTGGCTGACAGGAAGGGCAAATTCTCCTGAAGCTGCAGAGTAGAGAGTCTCCTGCTCTGAGTAAGATTCAGCTATGCTGGGCAGTGAGGACGTAATGTGTTAACATTTTAAATGCATCCTACGTGATTTACTTGAATTATCTAATTAACTTTACTTAGTTAATCTGAAGACTAAAAAGTTAACTTTTCCCAGGTACCATGTGGCCTAAGTGGCAAATATAGGATTTGAATTCAGGGCAACCCAGTTTCAGAAATCATTGGGCAAGTAAACCAGAAACTAAGGGCAGAGTGAGGGGCCAGCATTCCTGGGATACTTTTTTTTTTTTTAAGATTTTATTTATTTGACAGAGAGAGGTCACAAGGAGGCAGAGAAGCAGGTAGAGAGAGGAGGAAGTGGGCTCCCTGCTGAGCAGAGAACCCGATGCGGGGCTCGATCCCAGGACCCTGAGATCACGACCTGAGCCGAAGGCAGGGGCTTAACCCACTGAGCCACCCAGGCGCCCCTCCTGGGATACTTTTTAACTGGCCCTTTCGACCTTGGTGAGCTTGAACTGCATCGTCCACGGAATTGCCTGATCACATGATTGTTTGAATTTCATCACTCAGCTGGGAGTTCTGTGGGCTGGGACCTTACCTGTTTTGTTCACATTTGGTTCCCCAGCATCTTGCCCAGAGCAGGGATACAGTGAACAGTTGAATTAGGTAGTGAACAGATCAGTGAATAAACTGGTGATCAACAAATAACCATCTCTCAGGGACACACCTGTCTTTGTGGCGTCATTTCTTCTGAGTGAATGGGTACAGGGACTTGCATTGTTTGTTCCTCTGGTGAGGGTGGGCCTGACAGGACTATGGCTCTGCTCTGGGAACTACTCTTCTCTCAGGATGCCACTATGTACAGGAGGCAACGGGAGGGGAATGGGAAGGGAGATGTTATAAGGATTCAGAAAATTTTTTGAATAACAAAAAACTATGAAAAAGTGATTGGGGATAATTTTAAAAGAAAACATGTAAAATGTCTTCCGTGTTTTCATTAGTTAACACATTAGCAAAGCAGATTTCTCTGTAAAACACATCCTGCTGACGGGAATTCAGTGATGATTGAGTAAAACTACTTCCTGCCTTTACTATCCTTAAGGACAAGGAACACAGACACCAAACCAGCAGTCTTAAACCTAGGCATATTTGTATGTGAAGCATATACAGCCTAGTGGTTAAGAATGTGGCCCTGGGGACACCTGGGTGGCTCAGTCATTAAGCGTCTGCCTTCAGCTCAGGTCGGGATCCCGGGATCCTGGGATTGAACCCCAGCATCTGGCACTCTGCATGGTAGGGGAGCCTGCTTCTCCCTCTGCCTGCTGCTTCCCACTGCTTGTGTTCCCTTCTCTGTCAAGTAAATAAGTAAGTAAATATTAAAAAAAAGAAAAAAAGAACTTGGCCCTATAGCCAGACTGCCCAGACTCAAGGCCTGGCTTGCTGCTTCCTGGCTATATGTTGTAGGGCAAATTCCTTAACCTCTCTGTGCTTGTTCCTCATCTGTAAAATAGGAATCATATTTTTTATAGCATATTTCTTATGAAGAGTTGCTAAGTTAATCCATATAGACCTTTAGAAGGTTATTTTACAGAACGTTAACAAGGCAAGTACAGGACTTGATGGGGGATTATGAAGGGGAGTGAGGCATGCCTTCCTGAAGAAACAATTTTTACCACTGAAATTGGAAGGACCAGGGAGAGACAGAAGAAAAGGAAGGATTGGGAGAGGAGTTTCAAGGAGAGGTGTAACCATGGCAGTGGATGCAAATGGTCACAGGTTGTTAGGGGGCAACTTGGGGAGGGATGAGTCCCTCCAGGCTCCTCTCCCCATGAAGGGTATCCCAGTCTCCTGTGCTCTGTTGGGGGTAGGGGCACTTCCAAGAGATCAGGCAAGAGGGAGCTCCCCATTGTGGAGCAAAGGGAGTGTCCTCTGAGCTTCTTCCACACTGCTCCCTAGCTGCCTGCAGCACTGGAGGGCTCCCATTTTTAGCTACGTTCTTTCCCCCCAATGTTCATCTTAGCCACAATCCTGGAGGTGAAAACCTTTTCTAGCATTATCTTTGAATTTTTGTTTCAGCTTCAGAGTGGGCTGGAGGAGGAAATACGGTTTTGAGAAATTGGGAAGGGAAATGCACAGGACCACCACCTTCTGAGACATAGCCCAGCCCCAGGGCAAGTTTCAGTGATAGTGGAGCAGAGAGTATGAGGGAGAAAGTGAAGCAAGTAAGGCATCTGATCTGGAGAGCCTAGTTAGTACCTACCATCTTAGGTAGTTTGGGCTTTTTTTTTTTTTTTTTTTTTTTAAGATTTTGTCAGTGAGACAGAGAGTGCATGTGCACAAGCAGGAAAGGCAGCAGGCAGAGGGAGAGGCAGGCTCCAGGCCGAGCAAGGAGCCTGGTGGGGAACTTGATCCCAGGACCCTGGGATCATGACCTGAGCCAAAGGCAGATGCCCAACCAACTGAACCACCCAGGCATCCCCCCCCCCTTTTTAAAAATAATTAGAAACCTAGCGGGGAGGCGGGTGGAGCAGAAGGAGAGGAAGAAGCAGATTTCTCACCAAGCAGGTAGCCTGTCTCAGGGCTCTATCCCAGGACCCCCGGATCATGACCTCAGCCGAAGGTAGATGCTAAATGGACTTCTGAGCTTATCTCAAGAAAAATGGAAAGCGTGTATGGGGGTAGGAGATGGTTTTAACCTGAAGGGTGGGATCATCAGACTGAAATGTTAGATCACTCTGGCCGCTGTGTGACAGTTGAACTGGAGGAAAACCTGACTAGAGGCAGGAGCAACTGCTAGGAAGCTAATGTAGTAGACCAATGACAATGGTGATCTAGACCAGGGTGAATTCAAGAAACATCAGGTTGAACCATGTGAAAGTGCCACTTTTGTAGGTCAATTTTTTTTTAATTGGTTCAGCCTAATAGAAGGTGGTAGATTAAAAATAGCCACAGATACTTCAGGCTTCTCCCATGAGAAGAGATTTATTTCCCCATCATCTCTGCACTGGCCTTGTCATTTCCTTCAACTAAAAGAATGTGACAGAAGTGGACTGACTGGGGAGGAGCGCCTGTGGGGCTCAGTTGGTTAAGCATCTGCCATTGGCTCAGGTCATCCCAGGGTCCAGGGACTGAGTCCTGAATTGGGCATTCCGCTCAGCAGGGAGCCTCCTTCTCCGTCTCCCTCTGCCTGCTACTCCCCTTGCTTGTGCTCTAGCAAATAATGAAATCTTTTATTAAAAAAAAAAAAAAGTGAACTGGGGAGTTCTGAGCCAAGGCTTCAAGAGAACTTGGAGCTTCTGCTCTCCCCTCTTAAAACCCAGAGACCATCTACCATGTTATGAAGATGAAAGACCCGTGGACGGGCCCAGCAGTCTCAGCAGAGTCCACACAACAGCCAGGGGAATACAGCTGCATGTGTGAGCCTGGCCAGCAGAGCCACCCAGACTAAGTTGCTTTGAGCCATTGTTTTGGGGTGATGTGTTACACAGCAGCGGATAATAGATATGAAAGGACTTGGTGATTATTGGTTGGGGGTCAGAAAGTTCCTGATGAATCCAGATTTCTGTCTTGAACAACAGACAATTGCAGTGCCATTTTGTGAGGTAAAGTTAAAGGAAGAGCCAAAAGCAGAACATGAGTTTTTTGGAGTGGTGATGGTTGGTGGTATACAAGATGATGGGTTCAGTTTTGGATATGTTGAGTACAGGATTCCTTGAAGACATTCCAATTGCAAGTGTCATGTGGGCAGTTCCTATAACCCTGGAGCTCAAAAACTGGGTCTTGGTATAGATTTTAGAATTGCTAGCAGAAAGAAAGCCAGAGGAATGAACAAGATTGCCCACAATAGAGAATGAGGAAGAAATACCCCAAAACAGATCTATGAGGAGTGCTCACATCTAAGAGGTAAATAAAAAAGCCTACCAAGGAGACAGAGAAGTGGCCAGAGTGAAAGAAGACCAGTAAATGTGGTGTGTCACTTTAGTCACCAAAGAAATGTTAGAGGAAGGGCCTGTTCCACAGTAACCAAACTATGGAAGGAGCTTAGATGTCAATCAACAGATGAATGGATAACGAAGATGTGTGTGTGTGTGTGTGTGTATTATGGAGTTATCATGCAGCCATCAAAAAAAATATCTTACTATTTGCAACAACGTGGAATGAACTAGAGGGTATATGCTAAGTGAAATGAGTCAGTCAGAGAAAGACAATTATCATATGATCTTACTGATCTGAGGAATTTGAGAAACAAGACAGAGGATCATAGGGGAAGGGAGGGAAAAATGAAACAAGATGAAATCAGAGAGGGAGACAAACCATAAGAGACTCTTAATCTCAGGAGACAAACTGAGGGTTGCTGGAGTGGGGGGGGGCTGGGAGGGATGGGGTGGCTGGGTGAGGGATACTGGGGAGGGTATGTGCTATAGTGAGTGCTGTGAAGTGTGTAAGACTGATGAATCACAGATCTCTGTGCCTGAAACAAATAATACACTGTATGTTAATAAAAAAAAAAAAGAGGGACTGTTATGGTGCTAAATACTGTTGAGTCAAATATAAGTACAAAGTGTTTTTCAGAGGTGCCTGGGTGGTCAGTTGGTTGAGCATCCGACTCTTGGGTTCAGTTCCAGTCGTGATGTCAGGGTCGTGAGATGAAGCCCTGTGTTGGGCTCTGCGCACAGTGGGGAGTCTGCTTCTCTCTCTCTCTCTCTCTCCCTTTTCTCCCCGTCCTCCTTGGGTATAGTTTCAGTTTTGCAAGATCTGAAAGAATTATGGAAATAGATGGTGGTGGCTTTATAACATTATGAATGTATTTCATACACTGTCCACCTAAAAACGGTTAAGATGGTAAATTTTATGTGTATTTTACCACTAATCCTCCTCCTCCTCCTCCTCCTCCTCCTCTCTCTCTCTCTCTCTCTCTCTCTCACACACACACACACACACACACACACACACACACACGGAAAAATTGATGGGGGGCGGGGGGGACCAGCTAGTGGCATGGGAAAAGTTGAAAATATGAGAAGGAGAAGATGGAGCAAGTACTTAAGCAGCCACAGTAGAGAGAATTTGGTGCACTGGTAGAGAAATTTAGACAGAAGGCACTTCTCCCATTGTAACAGGATGGAGAGGGAAGGATAGGCGTGCTTGGGAAAGGTCTGGTGGCAGAAAGTTGAGGGGGTTTCCTTGTCTTGACTGTTTACTCTGAGTATGGAGATAATGGAGTTGAAGATTGAGGGGAGTCTTAAAAGGGTCACTGGACAGAGTGGAAGAGTTCATCTGAAAGGACTGATGAGGGGCACCTGGGTGGCTTAGTTAAGCGTCTGACTCTTGGTGTCAGCTCAGGGTTGTGAGTTCAAGCCCTGAATTGGACTCCATGTTGGATGTGGAGCCTATCTAAAAAAAAAGGAAAGGACTAATGAACCAGGAGGCTAGAGTACTGCAGCTGTTTCTGAAGTTGTTTCTTCCATGGGCATTAAATACGAAATCAGATGAATAGAACAATATTTGTCCCTCTAACATAACCTTGTTTTAGAAATTAAACCAGTGCCAAACACTGGGACCTGTGCTGTTGTTAAACCTGGATTCAACTGGCATTAATTTATCAGGACATTTCTCGTGTAAATTCAGAAGCTGTTGGTGTGAGAGGAATACAGACCAGAGAACCACACCTAGCACATTTGACCACACACCCGACCAGGGCTGTCTCATGTTCTTTCAAGTCTAAGCATGGGGATGTGTGCTCTCAGGGATAAGCTAACCTGAGACTACTTGGCTTTCCTCCAATGGGAGAATTCCAAAAATGGTGGAAGTATGTGGATAAAGATAGAACAGTTGTTAAGAACCTAGAAATGTGTACTGGTACTTGTAGTAGAGTTCCATTTAAACCCCTCCCCCGGGGCGCCCGGGTGGCTCAGTGGTTTAAGCCGCTGCCTTCGGCTCAGGTCATGATCTCAGGGTCCTGGGATCGAGTCCCGCATCAGGCTCTCTGCTCGGCAGGGAGCCTGCTTCCCTCTCACTCTCTCTGCCTGGCAGGGAGCCTGCTTCCCTCTCACTCTCTCTGCCTGGCAGGGAGCCTGCTTCCCTCTCACTCTCTCTGCCTGCCTCTCTGCCTACTTGTGATCTCTCTCTGTCAAATAAATAAATAAAATCTTTAAAAAAAAATAAAAAAAAATAATAAACCCCTCCCCCTGCCTCCCCCGGCCAGGGAGCCGACTAGAGCCCTGGGCTGCAGACCTGCAGGGTCAGAAGATCTGCCACCCTGCCTGAGAGACGGCTGAAGTGGAAGTGAGGATGATCTCACCGGAGCCGCTGACACCAAACCATGACCTATCTCAGACCACATCCAGTATTTTCCTCCACCTACCCCATCCCCCATCTTAAAACTGGAATTACTATGGAGCCCCTTGCTCAGATGAATACTCACACCAGAATGGTTTCTAAGTCAAGGCAGAAGCATCTAGCAACAGGGGCTGGAGAACAAGAGGGCATTAGGTATGAGTATGACAGATACCCTCCAAAAAGATCTCCACCTGGCCTGACTTCCAACAAGGTGTTTGAGTTATTCTGGGAAAACCCTGTCCCAGATTCAGGACTGGGAAAGCAGGGTCCTGGAGCCTCCTAGCATCAGCCCCTCTAGTTCCCTCACCTCCATTGTGTCATTTTTAGAAGATGCTGCAATCTGATTCAATCAACAGGATAAAGAATAATTATTCTCGAGCAGAAAAAGTCAAGTCAGGTAAAACTGCAGAGTTCCTAAGAACCTGACATTTGTGTCTAGGACCAAGAAAAACCTGAAGACCCCTGAAATCTACAAGATGAGGGGCCAAGTCCCTGCTTGTAGAGGTGTCAGGCCTGAAATCATACATGCTGTGTATGAGACTCAACCCTGATGCATCTGTTCTTTCCAAACCTTCCCTTTGGGCTTCTCCCGAGAATTATTTTGCACAGTGGATCTTTCCACAAATCCTTTTTGGAATAACAAGTAGGTATAAAAGCCCATCATTTTGCCTGTGATAACCGTCTAGTCTTCCACTTTTGTGCTTTCAGTACAACCTTGGCACTTGCTGTGTGATGGGACTACACAATCATCTTCAAACTGTTTTCTCAGATGCCTGCCTTTCCCAGCTCCAATATATCCTACCAACCTCTGCTAGACCCTCCCCCCCCCAAAAAACCCACTAATTTCATCACTCCCTTTATGTGATTTAACAGTCTCTGACTGTTCACTAATAAATCCATACACTGTTCAATCAAGTTTTCGTTTTGTACCTAACAAGACTTTTCTCTGTCCACATGGCAAAGCTGCTCTCCTCACTGCCCTTCCAGTATGCTAGGTTTATCCTGGGGAAGCTATTTTAGTTGTAATATTACTTCCCACTGCCTACAGCACTCTCCTTGTCACTTTTCTCTCAGAAGCAAACTCCACTCCTTTATGGAAGCTCTAGCCTCAGAAATCCTTAATTTCTGAGTACCACTGACACTGAATGAAACTGCCTTCATGCTAAATAATAAACAAGATGAAACCAAGGGAGAAGACCTGCTTCCAAGGCCTCTTTGTATTTCTTTCTTAGGACTAGAAAAATAGAATGTAAGGACTTTGTCTTTATTGGCATCTACCTTCTTTCTGATTAGGTAGCCAGTGTTCTCTGGGTTTACCAGCAGGAAAAAAGGAATGTGAGGAGCACTCTGGCAACCGAGAGGGGTCCTTGGCCTATAGAGACATTGGAACTGTTCATGCTGGAGCAATGGTAATTCTGACATGGAGTAGTGGGATCAGGTAATGACTAGCCTATGGAATCTTAAGTGTCTCGACTTAAGCATGATCACTAATTCCAGCAACCCAAAACATACTTTTTATACTCATTAATGGTATCCTCGTAACATGCACACTTCATAATTAAATTCATTTAACATCAATAAGAAATACATCAGCAATTGACCAGTTCTTACGCACACAGCCATTCCATGACACTCCAGAAAATCCAATAAAAAATCCATTGTTTATGGATGAACATATCCAGAATCTTCCATTGGACCAAAAATCTCTTTTTCCAAGTGAGTTTCTCTGTTCTAGGACAGTTTATCATTCCACACATGAGAACGTACTAAAAAGAATAAAAGAAACTCTGGGGACTGAAGCTTACCAAGGGCTCAGTGCATTTTCAGTACATCAGTGATATCTCAAAACAGCACATAGAGGCAGCTGTGGACCACTGAACCCTGGGAGCCAAGCTCTAGCAGGATAAATATGGATTGTGACGAAATATGGACTGCAATGACACGGGGGTGACGCTGCACAGCCAGCATAACAGTGAATCTTACCTTTTTAAAAGACACTCCTTTGGGAGTCTCGCCCCAGGAAAATGCATCTAAATTCAAGATATGGCACATACTTCATAGACTCCATGAAACCCATCTAGTGAATTCTTAAGAGTCCAAGCCCGCAGATACAAACCTGTTGATCTAGACTTCTACCAGATATCTATTTACTCCTAGTATTGAGAAGTCTGAGCCTATCCCTTCCCCTTTTCCTGCTTAGATTTAGGGCTATGCAGTAGGCAGGTTACACATGTTGTGAGAAGTGGGGAAATGGGGGTCACCCTGCAGCTTTGTGAGGAGTCCGTACTCCTTTAATTATTGCCTTTGATTTAGTTATTTTAGGGTTGGTCCACAGCACTGCAGGGGGTGAGAGACAAAAACTTCTCTTCTTAAAGAGATTCCCAAGGTGGGTCAGAAGTTGGCCAGAATCGGAGAACACTCAACAGTCAAATGCCCACTGGGGTGGCGGATTGGCAGTCTTTTGGTCTGTCTGCAGTATCTGTAATGTCAGGTTAAGGAAACCACCTGGAGGCTGGTATTGGCACCTTCCCTTCCCAGGAAACAGATCTGGCCCTAAAACATGGAAACACTCACAAGGAGAATCTGGGATTGGAACAGTTCTCATCATAGAAAATTCCTCTTCCAGGCCTGGGCCTAGACGAAGTAGCCATTCTGTATCAAGGTCAAAACTGGAGAGGACTCCTTGTGGCTGGGGTTTGTTTCATCTCATCCTTGCTGTGTCATTCTGTGGGTACCATCAGCCTAGGCCAGGTATGAGAAAGCGTCCATCACTAGTATCTGCTCGGACTATTCTGCACAAAGATGCCCAGTAAGGAGGGAGCCATTTCCTTGGCAGTTACTCCAGCCTTGCACAGGTGAATGGCCACAGTCCTTCTAGTCCCTTATTGCACTCTTTGTATTCCAAGAACTGTGAACACAAGCTGTTTGGAATCACTTCACAACCAAGACAGCAAATAACTGAAATAATACCCCGGCTCTGACAAATCTTGCCTTCTGGGATCTGGAGACAAAGCAAGTATTTGTGACTACTGCTGACCACTTGTGGAGCTGCCTTGAAGCCAGCCACAAGCGACCGGAAGCTGTAATTTTCACTGGAGATCCAAACCTTAGATCGCCTTTTATTTGCTTGGGGCTCCTAAGGGGTCAGGGTGACAACAGAGATTATAAAAAAGATGCTGCAAGTGCCTGTGAGCCCAGGATGTGCGGCAAGCTCAGGCCACCACTAACTCTCCAGGATGACTTGTGCACAGGCCTTGCTCAAGCACACGCAGGGGACCCACCAGTAATCAATGTGCACCGCAAACAGCAATGTGCACCTGCTGATGAGAACCAGGAGGTCGTGGTCCTGCGGCACAAATCTGCATTCACCGAAAGTCTCAGGGTGGCACTTTGGTCCATGCTAAGCACATCCCTTCCTGGTGTGGGCATCAGGACAGAGGGAGATGACAACATTCAGATGAGCTCTGCCACCCCAAATCCAGAGCACCAGCTCACAGGCCTCATGCCATACAACAAACATGATGGCTGGCTGACGTATCTGGCCTACTTGGGTCTCTATGTCCCTCTTCACCTCTGTTCTGCTGGAGGCTGTTCTGAACACTCCTGGCCAGAGAATAGACAGAGGCTGCCACAAGGATCTTGAGCAGTGATTAGCCACAGCATCTAGATGGGGGAAAAGGTGGCCAAAAAAAAGACGGAATTTCCAAAAAGTGAATTTCTCTGTATTCACGCCTAATCTTCAGAAGTTGTGTAAACAATTTTTTTCTACCTTCCCCCATCATTTGCACAATTTTTGTCGAGTCCAAACGTAATTTAAAATGAGGTAGGTAGTTTCTTCTCCTCTGCCTTTGTCTTTGTGGTGACCGTCGGGGCCTGTGCCGTGAAAGCACTGGTCTCCCATGCAGGCGGAGTGCCGGGGTGGGCACTGGTGACTGGTGGAGCGTCTCAGTTGGCTATTTTCTCAATCTCGTCCAAATCATCCGTGTCCAGTCTTTCTATTTTCTTATCTGGGGAGGAAAATGAGAATTCGGAGAGAAATCAGGGCGGGTCTACCATGGAGACACACACCTAGGAAAGAGACAGCACGGCAGGGAGAGAGGAAACACAGCGTTCTGCCCGGCCTAGGAACAGGACCATACCTCTAGCCACAGCAGTCTTGCACTTGACCCCAAAGACTCCCGGTGCCCAAGTGAGGGACAGAGAGAGCCCTAGGTCCCTCGGCCTGGCCAGGAGGGCACTGTCCTTTGCATCCCTGACCCTGAAAACTTGCCAGGTGTGCTCTTTGAGAACTTCCATGTTGTAGAACAGAAGGGGACTGTGTGACAAGGACACGGGCCTCTCTCGGGGCCACGGGAGAACCGACCCTTCCCCGCTCCCTGGGGGCCACTCCCAGGCACTCACTAAAGTGCTCCTGGATTCTGTTGAGGATGTTCATGCTGTGCTTGCTGTCAACCATGTTCACTGCCAGGCCCCTCTTGCCAAAGCGGCCCGTGCGCCCGATCCGGTGCAGGTAGGTCTCGTTGTCCGGGTTCCCGTCCTTGTCCACGGGGAGGTCAAAGTTGATGACGACAGAAACCTGTTCGACATCAATACCTGCATGAAAGGCAGGTGGAGAGGAGTCAGGACGGGAGCCGAAAATCACTGCCAAGCAAGTGAGGCCGACACACACCAGCTTCGGGTGGAAGGAAGAGTCGGGCAGGCCAGCTCTGGGCTTCGGGGACCGGGGGCATGCAGCAGAACCCAGAGGGAAAGACAGAACTTGGGCAAGTGCTGACAAAAGTATGACCTCAGGAAGCCTCTGCTAGACACAAGTACCAGAAAACGCAGCCGAAACCTCCGTGGGGGCCCCAAAGAGAGCACACACCGTCCTGGGCCAGTGAGCTGCTGGTCCACGTCCTTCCAGCACATCGGCGCCTCTGGCTTCTGTGACAGTTCTCACGTGCTGGGGGAACCCAGTCTCTCCAAGAGAGAAGCCAGCCCACGTGGACTCCCCCAAACCGGCGGGGCGCCCCGTACAGGACTCCCTGGCTACCCGGGGCCTGGCGGACAGACACATTCTCTGCTCACCGCGGGCACACACGTTGGTGGTCACCAGCACCTTCTCTTTGCCCTCTCGGAAGCGCTCGATCACCGCAGCCCTCTGCTCCACCATCATTTCGCCACTCAGCAGCGCCACCTGGTGGCCTTCTTTGGAGAGCTCTGCTGCCAGCCAGCTCGCTGTTTTGCGGGTCTGGAGAGAACAGAATTGTTTTAAATGAAGATACTTGTTAAAGAAAAAAGAAAGATAGCAGCAAAAAAGTGGCTTGTTGCCATTAAAAGTCCATGAAGACCTGCTGAGTTCAGTCATCAGGATAGTCTTATCAATTTCAAAAATATTTCTAGCCCTGTCATTTTTTTTAGATGAATAACTTAAATCATCTCAATATTCCGCTAGGAAGAGTGTGGTGTGAGCCAAAAGTCTTCATCCCCCAACAGTCTATATTCTTAGTGTTTTATACAATTATTTCACTGGATGTTATTTGGACTTTTTTCCAAGTTATCTCTAAGAAGTGGGACCAAAGAAGGGTCAAATCTTCATAGTCTTTCCCTCGTTAACTCGTTAAGTCTGAGAATACTCCCTTGGGCAGGTGGAGGTGATTCATCGTTTCCTTTCGGGCCACACAGGGCAGCTGGCCCGCCTCAGCCCTGAGGTGGCGCTGGCTGACAAGAGGGGCAGGCACACCCGCCAGGCCTGCCGCCGCCACTGCTACTCACATGGCAGAAGATCATGGCCTGAGCGATGGTGATGGCCCCATACAGGTTACACAAGGCCTGGAACTTCTCATCTCTGTTATTGCACAGCACGTAATACTGCTTGATGGTGTCCAGTGTCTCCTCCTCGCGCTTCAACTTGATAATGTTTGGGTCTGGGACCACTTTCTGGGCAAACTTCCAGACAGAGTCTTCGAAGGTGGCAGAGAAAAGCAGCATCTGGCAGTTCCTGGGCAGCATCCTGCAAGGGAAGACCCAGGTATGGGGCATGATCCCGAGTCTTTTCTGGAACAAACAGAAGACAGCGGTCCGGGGCTTGCATGGGCTACGTGCCCAGGAAAACAGCAAAAGGGGGAGGAGAACAGCGGGGAAGAGGTGAGAGCAGCCACGGGGCAGGAATGGGACTGGGGTTAGATTCCCTAAGTCTCCTTCCTCAACCCCAGGTCAGTGCTGATGAGGAAGTGGCCCATCAAACAAATGCTTCTGGAGGTACCAGATAAAGAACCTGACAGGAGCAAGAAGAGGTGTTTGAAGTAAAAGGAGAAGATCTGCAGATCGGGAGGCTGAGAAGTTCCTCTTGACTCAAGAGTTCCTACCTCTGGATGCGGATGCTCTGATCTTGGTGGCCCTGAGTAGCTATCATCACATCGGCCTCATCCAGAACAAACACTTTGATCTTCTTGGGGTCAATGAACTTGAGCTTGGCGCACCAGTCCAGAACAGTCCCAGGGGTGCCAATGACAATGTGCTCACTGATCTTCTGACCTCTTTCCACTGTGGAGACAAGATGTTTTCTGTGGGTATTTTCCATGGTAAAGCCAGCTTTCCTCTCTGATAAAATCTAAAGCTACACTGTAGTTTAATGCCATCTCTTTTGATGTTTGCACTAATATCTTAAGGAAAGTTATAATATCACCATAGTATTTAATAATGCTGAAAAGACATAGGATAGAAACAGTGAAAAGATGAAAGCCTCTTCAGTAGTGTTCTTGTCCGTTCTCTGTGGCCATCCAGTTCTCTTTCAAGGAGGATCTGTTGTTATCTTTATTTCTTCTCTGTCAGCATCATTCCCCCAGCCCAGGGTTGCTCTTCTCACAAGCAGACTTTCACCGCTCTCCGGTGCACTTTGCCCCTCAGCTATCCTGGCACCCACATCAAACAAGCCAGTTGCCTTTACATACCCTTGCCCAGGTCAGAAAATAGGATTCATCATGAATGGCTTTGCTTTCTCAAAGAAGCAGAAACTGCCTCTCTTAGGTAAAGTGCTTCCCCGAACAAGGCCTCGCGGACCATGGCACATTCTTGACTTTGTGTGGTTTGAAACAGATTTGCCTCTTCGTTTTGAATTAGATGGCACTTATATATTGAATTTAAGTCCTTTAATTACAACCCTGACCTGACATACACAATCTCCCTCTTAATCACTGCCAAAATTTTGCCCAAATGTGAATGTTGAGTAATTCAAAGCTAATAAATGCTTCTTCTTACTTAAACTAATTACTGCCTCACACAAAAGTTATTCAGACTCTGGCATTCTAACTTTAACCCAGTTTGCAACCAATTTACATAATAAATGTATGTTCACCTTCTACTAAGTTTTATAATTATATTACTTTTTAGAAGCAACTTCAAGTTGGTATTAGTTGGTATTGTACGCTGAGTGGATTTGTGAGTCATAGTTACACATGTTAAAGATTCACAGCCAAACTTTCAACAGTTTTTGTGTTACTTAAATATTGTTAATTTGTTGCAAAACAAAAGTACGAAGATGAATAAAGAAAGAATAATAAACATAAGCTCCAAACAAAAACAGACTCTTAAATACAGAGAACAGATTTGCCATAGAGGAGTATGTGGGGGTTGAGTGAAATAGATGAGGGGGATTATCCTTTACATTTTTTTTTTTAAAGATTTTATTTATTTATTTGACAGAGAAATCGCAAGTAGGCAGAAGCAGGCAGAGAGAGAGGGGGAAGCAGGCTTCCCACTGAGTAGGGATCCCAGTGCGGGGCTCAATCCCAGGACCCTGAGATCATGACCTGAGCTGAAGGCAGAGGCTTTAACCCACTGAGCCACCCAGGTGCCCCTATCCTTTACATTTATTACACTTATTTTGATGAGAACTGAGAAAAATAGAGACTTGATCTATCATTATATTACACAGCTGAAACTAATAAAACACTGTTAATTATAATTCAATTTAAAAAATGCCAGGGGCGCCTGGGTGGCTCAGTGGGTTAAAGTCTCTGCCTTCGGCTCGGGTCATGATCCCGGGGTCCTGGAATCGAGCCCCGCATCGGGCTCTCTGCTCAGCAGGGAGCCTGCTTCCTCCTCTTTCTCTGCCTGTTTCTCTGCTTACTTGTGATCTCTGTCTGTCAAATAAATAAATAAAATCTTTAAAAAAAAAAATTAAATGCCGGGGCGCCTGGGTGGCTCAGTGGGTTAAAGCCTCTGCCTTTGGCTCAGGTCATGATCCCAGGGTCCTGGGATCGAGCCCCGCATCGGGCTCTCTGCTTGGCTGGGAGCCTGCTTCCTCCTCTCTCTCTTTCTGCCTGCCTCTCTGCCTACTTGCCTACTTGTAATCTCTATCTGTCAAATAAATAAATTTTTAAAAAAAATTAAATGCCAGTTAATTGTCATGAATATTCGAGAACATTTTTGTTCTTCTAATGATATTAAAAAGAAATTAGGCAATTAAAACCAGAATGTGCAGTACTTTATAAGCAACTGATCTGGCCCATTCAAAAAGCCAGAAGTAGCAGGGAGGAGAAGGTGGAGGTCCTACTCTTGACTTAAAGAAATTTAAGAGCGACGACACCAAATGCAGTGCATTCACACCAATTTGATCTTGGTTCAAAACCAAAACAGCCATAAAGACCATGGGACTTTTGGGACTATTAGGGAAAAATAAAAATAGACTAGGTACTAGTTATTAGAGAACCCACTAATTTTCTTGGTTGTGATAGGATTTTGTGGATATGCTGAAGAATGTCCTTATTGTGAGATGCATGCTAAAGTATTTAAAAAAAAATTTTTTTTAAGATTTCCTTAAGGGACACCTCAGTGGCTCAGTGGGTTAAGCATCTGCCCTCAGCTCAGGTCATGATCCCAGGGTCCCGGAATCAAGTCCCCCATGAGGCTCCTTGCTCTGCAGGGAGCCTCATTGTCCCTCTGCCTGCCACTCCCCCTGCTCATGCTCAGTCTCTCTGACAAATAAATGAATGGAATCTTAAGAAGAAAAAAAAAGATTTTTAAAAAATTGTTTAAGTAGGGGCGCCTGGGTGGCTCAGTGGGTTAAAGCCTCTGCCTTCGGCTCAGGTCATGATCCCAGGATCCTGTGATTGATCCCCGCATTGGGCTCTCTGCTCAGCAGGGAGCCGGCTTCCTCTCCTCTCTCTGCCTGCCTCTCTGCCTATTTGTGATCTCTGTCTGTACAATAAATAAATAAAATCTTTTAAAAAAAATTGTTTGGGCCCCACTCCCTTTGTGGAGCCCAATGTGGGACTTGAACTCACAACCTTGAGATCAAGACCTGAGCTGAATCAAGAGTCATATGCTTAACTGACTGGTAGCTATCCAGATGCCCCAAGATTTTATTTCTAAGTAATCTCTACACCCAATCTGGGTGGAGACTCAAAACCCTAAAGTCAAGAGTTGCATGCTTTCCTGACTGAGCCAGCCAGGTGTAGTATTTAGGAGTAAATAGTATAATGTCTACAATTTACTTTCAAATGGTTCCCCAGAACATGCACACAGAAAGCAAATTTAGCAAAATATTAAGTTTTCAAATCTAAGTGAAATGTTAATTTTTATTATTTCAACTACTGTGTGTGTTTTGAAATTTTTAGAAACAGAAGTTATGGGTGCCTGGGTGGCTCAGTCGTTAAGCGTCTGCCTTCGGGTCAGGTCATGATTCCAGAGTCCTGGGATTGAGGCCCTTATCGGGCTCCCTGCTCGGCGGGAAGCCTGCTTCTCCCTCTCCCAGTCCCCATGCTTGTGTTCCCTCTCTCACTGTGTCTCTCTCTGTCAAATAAATAAATAAAATCTTAAAAAAAAAAACAGAAGTTGTTAGCTTAATGAATTAGGATCACATATTCATACTCACATTTATTGCCTCGGACAGCATAAGCTAGCTTCAGTTGAGGGTAAAATTTGCCCATCTGTTCAATCACTTTTCCTGTTTGGAGGGCGAGCTCGTAAGTTGGGGAGAGGCACAGACACTGGCAGGGAGAGAGTGCAGAGTGAGATCTCAAGGGCAGTGGGGAGTCACCATCAGGACTTGCTCCTCCAGCTGAGGCTGAGGAAGAACATTAAAGTGCATGCCATTTGATTCTTTAAGCTGCAAAGTCATAGGGTTAGAACTCTGGTTGGGTAAATACACTTGAAAATAGCTATTGGCCACAGGAATACAAAACCCACATGTGAACAAGGATCTGAAATCCCAGGTGGAGATTAGCTTCCTTTTCACGTACTCAGGAAGTTCTCAGAACTTTCCAGAGGATGATAGCTGTAGATAGAAGAGGTTTTTCCTGAAAGTAAATGGGCCAAGCAGTATCTCAGAACTGGCAAACCGTGGAAAGGGAACAGGATGCATGTTGCTACCAGAAGGTCAACCATATTGTTTGTGCACGACAAGGGTTCTGGTTTATGTAAAAAGTCATAGGCATGGGGCGCCTGGGTGGCTCAGTGGATTAAGCCGCTGCCTTCGGCTCAGGTCATGATCTCAGGGTCCTGGGATGGAGCCCTGCATCGGGCTCTCTGCTCCGCAGGGAGCCTGCTTCCTCCTCTCTCTCTGCCTACCTCTCTGCCTACTTGTGATCTCTCTCTCTGTCAAATAAATAAAAGAAAAAAAAAAAGATTTAAAAAAATAATAATAAAGTTTAAAAAAAAAAAAAAGTCATAGGCATTTTGGCTTTCAGTCCATCACATGTAATTTCTAGCTGCACATCAACAGAAAATCCAAATTCACCAGGCCCTTACCTGGGGGTATCTGTTTGCAGGTTCTACTTGGCTGAGCATGGCCAACACAAAGGCAGCTGTTTTACCAGTACCAGACTGAGACTGGGCAATTAAGTTCTGTGGGCTGCACAAGAAAACAAATTGTTTAGCGGCTTAAGTCTCAAGTATCCTTTTAGTTAGTAACAGTGAAGAATAAATGAGTTTATGGAAGGAGGCTTTGATTGCTCAGTAGTTTACACACGCTAGTCCCACAAACACCAAGCACCACAAGAGAGGACGAGTGGAATTTAAAGCACTCCCTATCTCTTATTCTTGACAGGGCAGCCAGTGATTCTTTTAAAATGGGAGTCAGCTCATGTCACTGCTCTGCTCAAAAGCCTTCCAGTCACTCCCCATTTCATTCAGAGTAGAAGTGCAAATCCTTCTGCATTACAAGGTCCAACCTGATCTGGCTCCCCAGGGGTTCTCTGTTTTCATGGGCTCCCTTACTCATCGTACTACAGAAGCCTTGGGGCTGCCCCAGGTCCAACCTGATCTGGCTCCCCAGTGCTTCTCTGCTTTCAGCTCCTACCATGTGCTCCTACTCATCATACTACAGAAGCCCTGGGGCTGCCCCAAAAGCCAGCCAGCCATGCCCCATCCCAGGGTTTCTGTACTCTGCTGGGACAGCTGTCCCCAGATGACATGTCACCTCTCTCCTCTCCTTCAAGGCTTTGCTCACATATCACCCACTTGATGAGATCATACCCTAAGCACTTGATTAAAATTTTAGCCTATTTTGAAATGCCTTAAAAATTATGTATTGGTAGATAGATATGTGATAAAGTTTAGTAAAATGTTAGTGACTGCATCTAGGTGGGGGATATATGGGTGTACACTATAAAATCCTTTCAAGTTTAGGGCACCTGGATAGCTCAGTTAACTGTCCAGCTCTTGATTTTGGCTCAGGTCATGATCTCAGGGTCATGAAATCTAGCCCTTTGTGGGGCTCTGTGCTGGGCATGGAGCCTGCTAAGATTCTCCCTCTCCCTCTCCCTCTGCTCCTCCACACCCCACTAGTGTGCTCTCTCTCTCTAAAAAAAAAATCCTTTCAACTTTGTTTTTTTGACAATTTTCATAATATAATGTTGGGGGAAAACTGCAGTCAGTTCCCTTGGTATTCCTGATCTCCCTTATTATGGTTTCTTTTTCTTATTTATCATTTTTTTTATCACCTTTTTAAAAAAAAAGGATTTTTTTTTTTTTTAAGATTTTATTTATTTATTTGACACACAGAGAGAGAGATCACAGGTAGGCAGAGAGGCAGGCAGAGAGAGAGGAGGAAGCAGGCTCCCTGCAGAGCAGAGAGCCCGATGCGGGGCTCGATCCCAGGACCCTGAGACCATGACCTGAGCCGAAGGCAGCGGCTTAACCCACTGAGCCACCCAGGCGCCCTAAAAAAAAAGGATTTTATTTATTCATTTGACCCACAGAGAGAGAGCACAAGCTGGGGGCGCCCCTGATGTGGGGCTTGATCTCTGGACCCTGGGATCATGACCTGAGCTAAAGGCAGAAGCTTAACTGACTGAACCACCCAGATCCCCCAGTATTTATCACCTTTTTAAAATACAGCTTTTAAGTGTACAATTCAGTGGCATTAATTACATTTATAACTTATCTAACAAACTATACACTATATATCTTATTTATTTTTAATAAAAATAAATGATCTATACTCCAGACCACGCTCCTTAAAGACAGGAATTTTGGTCTGTTTTGTTTTCTAATGTAACCAAGTGCCTAGAATAGTATCTGTTACACACCTGCACTCAATACATATTTGTTAATGAAGAAAGGTACTAGATAATTCTCTCAGGTCTCTTCTAACATTGATGATTTAAAAATTGAACGTACTTAGAGATGCATAAATGGAGTATTTGTTTCATACTGGTCATTCGTTTTTTGTTTGTTTGTTCTTTAAGATTTTTATTTATTTACTTGACAGACAGAGGTCACAAGTAGGCAGAGAGGCAGGCAGAGACAGAGAGGAAGGGAAGCAGGCTCCCTGCTGAGCAGAGAGCCCGATGTAGGGCTCGATCCCAGGACCCTGAGATCATGACCTGAGCTTAAGGCAGAGGCTTTAACCCAATGAGCCACCCAGGGGCCCCTGGTCATTCGTTTTTTATCAATCTCAATGCTTTCATAGACGTTCAAAATGTCAAGTTAAAAAGAGACATTATTGGGGTGCCTGGGTGGCTCAGTTGGCTAAGCAGCTGTCTTCGGCTCAGGTCATGATCCCGGCGTGATCGAGTCCCACATAGGGCTCCTTGCTTGGCAGGGAGCCTGCTTCTCCCTCTGCCTCTGCCTGCCACTCTGTCTGCCTGTGCTAGCTCTCGCTCCTCTCTCTCTGACAAATAAATAAATAAAATCTTTACAAAAGAAAAAAAAAGACATTATTCGGGGCGCCTGGGTGGTTCAGGGGGTTAAGCCTCTGCCTTCGGCTCGGGTCATGATCTGAGGGTCCTGGTATCGAGTCCCGCATCGGGCTCTCTCCTCTCTCTGCCTGCCTCTCTGCCTACTTGTGATGTCTCTCTGTCAAATAAATAAAATCTTAAAAAAAAAAAAAAAAAAGACATTATTCATCATGAAAAGAGTCACTAATTGCTTCTCAGGCTTCTGGCTAAGATCAAGTGAAAAAAGTCACTATTTTGACACAGAACAAAGAAAACTTTAATACAGACCTAAAGTTTCTATTTTTAGACTCTATGAAAGGAGTTTCAGGATTCAGGATCAGATGCAGTACAACTTTCCATAATCATATATAATGTAGGGATCAGTTTTTATAAAAAGCTCCACATGCTCTTGAATCTTGTTGCTCAAAATGTGGTCTGAAACTAGTAGCATCAGCGTCACTAGAAGCTTCTAGAAAATAGTGAACCTCAGATGGACTGAAATGAGGATCTGCATTTTAATAAATTCCTAGGAGATTCATGTGCCTATGAAAGTATGAAAAGCACTGCACTACAAAACAACCTTGGTAATTACCCTATTCTGATCTCCCAGAACCCTGTTTGGTTTTTGCTTACTGTTTCTGACACAATAAATTCTATCTATCCATCTAATGAAAGCAAGGGGTGTATGAATGATAAATGTTTATTTACCAACATAGGATGATCATCTCATTAAGTTTTTAAAAAAGCATGTAAGATTTTATATGGTTCTGTTTTTTTAAAAAGGTATAAATATGTGAGTTTATTTTTAAAAAGTCTAGAAATCTCTAAATGTTAGTATAATAGGTTGGGGAAGATTGCAAACAATTTTTCTTATTTTTTAATTGTTTTCTAACTTTTCTAAAATAAACATGTGTTACTAGTATAGATTTTTTAAAATAATAGAAATTTTAAAAAACGGAAACTTAAAAATGGGATAGAGTTCTATCAGGACACATACGGCTCAGCGAGCATCAAAGGCAGTGCGTTCTCTTGTATCTTGGATGGACGGTTGAAGCCCATGGCATAGACTCCCTGGAGAAGCTGTGGTTTCCTGGGAAAGCAGTTAAAGATGAAAGTCACCATCTCTTTGGTTGAGGAAAGAAGCCAAATATCCGAGGGATTTTTTTTTCTCTTTCTTACTATTGTTACACACAGTTTATTTACAATAAAATAATTGTACAATTCACATTACCTAGAAATTTTACTTAATAGGCCAAAGCAGCTAAATTATTTGATTAAATTTGTACTGGCTGGCAGCAGCTCTTTCTGCCCATGGATCCTGTGCTCCGCCTTTAATAAAATCACCTTTTATACCAATAAATAAATGAAGTAAAAAAATAAACTTGTATTAGCTAAAAATGTTCTTCTGTTATGAAAAAAAATGTGTGTGTGTTGTGTGTATGGACTAACAGTGTTAGTCTGTATCTAACACCAAGGGGAGAGTCAGAAAGTAAACACTCACAGCCGAAGCTCCTCAAAGGACTTCACAGAGTAGAGCGGGGAGTTCGGGTCCCGCTGCAGGACTTCCACCTGGTTTGTGTTATCCACCAGGTTGCTTCGGATCAGCTTGTTGAGTAAGGACTGGGCAGCTCTGTCCTCTGTCAGGAAAAAGAGAGGAAAGAATTTTTTTTTTTTTTTTTTTTGAGAGCAAAGAATTTTAAAAGGCCATGAAATCCACCATGAGCTCATCTGAATTCACTTTTCATTGGCATTTTAAGCATTTGCATGTATTTATGCTAGGACTTATAATTCAGGATATATCATAGTTTTGATTTATAAATAGAATTAAAATTGCTTTATTAAAGAAAAAGGTTTTAATACTGGTATCATACATTTGGGCCTCATATTCCTCTCCAGGACTCTCTTCCAAGCCCTCCTCTTTGGAGGTTATCTATTCTTCCTATGTACTGACTTCCTCTTCCAAGTACTGACTCCCTCCTTTGTGCTCAATAGAAAATTGAAAATTATTAGCTTGGCCAGCACATCTCAATAATGAAAGAAAAAAAAAAAACCCAGAAATTAGCAAAGTTTGTATCTTGATATCATATAAGCTGTTTGTATATTGTTATCCACTTTTAATGTGTTCAAATAGCATTAACTTTAGTAGACAGTGGGGATTCAACTTAACATTTCTTTTATAATGTCCTGTAAAAGATCATCATTCAGGGCTTATTTCCTGCTGCTGCTGCTGAAGTCCATCAGTTGTTCAAAGTAAAATTTCTCTAAAATGGAACCACTGAGAATTCCTTCACCAGCAACCGTGTTGAGTGTTAGCAATATGACTCCCTTTAAAGTCAAGCCAAGTTGGGTCTAAAAATGAACCTCGTAACAATCTATTGTCTTAAGATGGTGGAATCTCATGGGTATAGCTCTAGGCTGTTACCTTTCTCTTCTTCATCTGCCTTCTCTGCATTAGCATTGGTCTTGACAACAGCACCTTTATCAGACACAAAGTGGCCGTCATTCAATATCACATACTATACCCAATAGCGGAGACAATTCAAATTCTATGAGATACTAGAAATGTAAAAGGCCTGGGAGCAGAAAAATAAATGAGGAAACCAAGCCACAGATAAAACCATTTTATTGTTCTTAAATAAACAAAGGTATGAAACACTGTTGCTTATATTTCAGTTCTTTCCCATTCCGAGTCCTCTCACGGTACATCAAACACTAATGGGACATTCCCTCATAGCATCAGTATTTCTGAAATGTTATAGAAAGATGATCACAGCAGGCAATGATCACAAACCACCTTGATGCTCAACAGAGGAGTATCTGCAAACTGTATTTCATCAGTATGTGAACACTATAATGCCATTAAGATTCTATGTATATAAATTGTTTAACAGAAATGTATATTCAAACAACATTGTAGGTATGAAAAAATTACAGAAAAAGATTGTAGATGAATTTGGAATGAGGACCCCCCCCCCCATGATATGTACATCAATGAAAATTTAATGGAAATCTTGGATTTGGGTAGATATGATTTCAGAATGACAATAGGTTAACTTTCAGGTTGTTCATACTTTGTATATTCTCATGGTCAGCAGTAAGTTTGGTAATAAGTAAGTCAGTTAGGCATCCTCATGCTTATTTTAAGCACAAGACAAAGCAAAACAATCCAGTTTAGTTCCCAAATCAAATGACTGCCAGTATCTGCCAGCCCCCTGCTTGTACATATACAGTTGTTTTCCAGACAGTTATGTCAAAGCAGAAATACTAAAGGAAATCACATTTGTTTTCAAACTAGCTTTTACTCACCATTGGCATCTGGTTTGATTTTCTCTTCCTTAAGATGCAAGTTGCTCAACTAAATGGAGAATATGGGGGGAGGGGGGACAGTGTCAGGAAAATCACTTAAAAGATTTTGTATCAACAGAGCCTCCCCAGTGAAGCAGGGGAGAAATGAGCCACTCTCAAGATCTATTCATTAAGTTGCTCTGCTGGGCTCCTTTTGTCGACTAAATGTTTGAATGAGAATAAACAAAATTTCCCATAAACACAGCAGTAGAAAAAAAACTGGTTACACAAAATGACTCAAAATCCACACTTCCTAATTACAGTCCCTAGAGAAAATTATAGTTTATGAGTTTGCTTAATGCCCTGATTACAAAGACTCTCTCAGTAGAATACCATTTGTCATTCTCTCATATTCCAAACGATAGGAAAATTTAAAAGGTACTGGAAAATGCAGTCACACTTCACACAGACAACTTCAAGGTGGGAGTCTGCTCCCTGGCACGGCAGGTTTGAGCTGCAGGACCACAACGTGCAGATAGGCACCCTCATATCCGGGTTGCCTTGATTTTTGCCTTGTGGTGGAAGTCTAATATTTTAAACTGAGAGCAGTCTGGGGCATCGTGGCACACTGTGTAATCAAAATACCTAGCTGCAGTGGGAATACAAAGGAAGGGACAGAGCAAAGAGACATTTCAAAGAATTATTAGGACTTTGATCAAACACCATAAGTTAGGCATATCGTGATGGACTTATCTCCTCTATTAGAATGAAAATATCCTTTTATTTGTCACTTCTACCTCATAAATGCTGGGGGGGGGGCAGAAAATACCTTAAAGACAGGAATATTTTTATTTAATTGATCTTTGGATGTAGCGCAAAGCAGGTGCTCTAATCATAAAATATTAAGTGGGGTTTAGGACCTCATCTAGTGATGGGTAACAATGAAAATGGCTATTTCTTAAAGCACCACCTACACTGGTTGTTTATGTTTTCAGGTTCATTCTGTCTTTCCTCTAAGTCCGGGAAAGGCAAGAGAGGAATGAAACAAATGTCTGTTTTAATAGGTGGTTAATTAGGGTTGGAGGAACTACACTTCTTTTGTTGCTAACTGAAAAGGGAGTTTCTGGTGTCTCTGCTTTGGTGTTAGGGGAGGGAGAAGTAGGAGGGAACATACTGGAGAGACTGACAAGAAAGGAAATTGGCAAAAAAGGAAATCATTGGGGCACCTGGGTGGCTCAGTGGGTTAAAGCCTCTGCCTTCAGCTCAGGTCATGATCCCAGGGTCCTGGGATCAAGCCCCTCATTGGGCTCTCTGCTCAGTAGGGAGTCTGCTTCCCTTCCCACCTCTCTGCCTGCTTGTGATCTCTGTCTGTTAAATAAATAAATAAAATCTTAAAAAAAAAAAGATATCAGAAAACAGTAAAAATCCTGCTTTAATTCCAAATGATAGCAAACACACTAACAGATAATGAATATGAAGGGGCCAGCACAGTGCCTGATAAACAGCAGGTGTTCAATATATTTTAATCTTCTCTAAAGCACTTCTCCATATCCTGCTGACCTGACAAACCCTGTTTTTAGTATCCACATCTATGGAGAGGGAGAGGGAGAGAGATTGCAGGGCAGGGACAGAGAGACAGAACGAGTCTAGACAAAAAGACTGCCTGACTTACTGGCAATACTTGCAACAGTAAACTTAATAGTACTCACTCCTAGGGTGAAAATTGCTAGCTAAAGCAAATGACAGAGCTGAGGTATAAATGAGTTAATGAAATATAAATGAGTTACAAACACCTATTACAAAAAATTGTAATGATAAAAAGGACAAACCATTGTTTTATTGATACATTGTTCAAACTGAAGTTAACAGTAAATATAGTAACAGTTAAAGTAACTAAATGCAATATGTAGTAAAGTTGGTAGCAACAATGTAAATGAAACCAGTAGATGTTTTGATTACAACGTATCAGGATTCTGAAGAGGGTCCAGTGAATCTAAAAACAAACTCCTCCCTTGGCTATAAGGACCTTAAAGCCTGTAAAGCAGAGACAGTGACATCTGTATTACCCAGTGGAGTGTCAGTGAACTGAACGCTGAAACTTCTATTGAAAGTACAGTTAGATACCTTCTTTGCTCTGTTTACTTGGACCAAAAAGGAGAAACCGGTTTCTTTTGCAACTTCGTCAGAAACCATTTTGAAATTAACCGAAAGGCAAAAAAGCAAAAACATCCACTTTGTAATACCCACATTTTCTCTTTTTAAATTATTTTTTATAGATTTTATTTATTTATTTGACAGAGATCACAATTAGGCAGAGAGGCAGGCAGAGAGAGAGGAAGGGAAGCAGGCTCCCTGCTGAGCAGAAAGCCGGATGTGGGGCTCGATCCCAGAACCCTGGGATCACGACCTGAGCCAAAGGCAGAGGCTTCAACCCACTGAGTCACCCAGGCGCCCCTGTAATACCCACATTTTCAATGCCTTTAATATTTTAGTTTTTAAGATGTTAAAATAATTGAAAACTCTACAGTTACACACTGCATTTTATTCAAAAGCTACTTGAGAACGCATTCTTGAGACATAAAAGATTTAATAATGAACTATAGAGAACAGGGATTATCTCTGCCAAAATGGTGAAGCAGAGGACATAGAGTCATACTCATCAGTTTTCTTCTCTGTCTGCCCTCCTCTAAAAAGAGATCTCCCAATGGAACAGAGGGGAACAACGACAGGAGCCACTGGGGGATGAGGAAATAAATATAAATAGAATCTAGTATTTTCTTACCTACAATAATAAGGAATGAAGCTTAATATTTAAAATTCAGTAACTACGCACTACACACGTCAGTGTTACCTATGTCACGCAATGTCCTCAGTGAGAGTTCCATGAGGCAGAGGGTAATAGAGGCGTCTTTACTCATTTGCTCAGTTTTGGAATATTGTGATCTAATTTACCTGTGCATGGTTAAGTAGATTCACAAGTCTTATCCAGGTTCAACTATCTAATCCATGCAATATGGACAAATAATTTAAAAGATTCCTGCAGGGCACCTGAATGGCTCAGTTAGTTAAGCATCTGCCTTTGGCTCAGGTCACGATCCCAGAGTCCTGGGATCCAGCCCCATGTTGGGCTCCCTGCACATCAGGGAGCCTGCTTCTCCCCCTCTCCCCCTTCCTCTCTTGCTATCACTCACTCAAATAAATAAAATAAATAAAATAAAAAAATAAATAAAAATAAATAAATAAATAAATAAAATAAATAAAAATAAATAAATAAATAAATAAAAATAAAAAATAAAAAAATAAATAAAATCTTAAAAAAAAAAAAAAGATTCCTGCATTGGAACTGTGATACATAATAACAATAACATAATAACAATAACAATAACAATAACAATAACATAATAACAACAACTGCTATTACTTACATAGCACATACAACAGGCATGTCCATAACTCAATGAGGTAGGTATTATGATTATCTCCATTGTACAGATGTGGAAACCAAGGCACATAAAGATTGAACAATTTTCCCAAAGTCATAGAACTAGTAAACCATGGACCTACAATACAAATCCTAAACTGTCTGGCTATAAACGCTAAGGTTTTAACCTCTACACAGTAGTGCCTGCCATAGATAATACTAATCTCATAGAAAGTAATTATTTTAAGGGTGATACAGTGGTGCAGCCACTTTGGAAAAGTCTGACAGTTCTTCAAAAGTTAAACATAGAGTTGCATAATCCAGCAATGCCACTTGTGGGTGTATACCCAAGAGATTTGAAAATAAAGGTCCATACAAAAACTTGTACATGAATAATCACGGCAACGTTATTCATAATAACCAAAAAGTAGAAACAATCGAAGTGCTCATCAATGGACACTGATAAGCAGAGAAATAAAATGTGATATATCTAGACAATGGAGTATTATTTGGCAAGAAAAGGAATGACATCTACTGCAACATGGATGAACTTTGAAAACATTATGCTAAGTGAAAGCAGCCAGACACAACAGACCACATATGGTATGATTCAACTTATATAAAATATCCAGAATAGACAAATCTCAAGAGACAGAAAACAAATCATCAGTTGCCAGAGAAGGGTGGGGAGAAGGGAGTGAATGTGAAAGTTTGAGGGAACTTTGGGCAGTGGTGGCAATGTTTCGTATCTTGATTGCGGTGATGGTTACACAACTGAATGCCTTTGTCAAAATTCACAGAACAAGGTGAGTTTTATTATTTTATTATTATTTTTTTTTTACAAGATGAGTTTTAATATATGTAAATTTTACCTCAACAAACTTGACTTAACAATTGGGCCACTCTGAGATATCCAACAGTCAACTAGTAAGAATTCTTGAAAAAGCAAAGAAAAAACAAAGGGGGAGAAATAAAAAATGAAAATTTTTAAGAAAATTTCTCATAACTGAAGGATAAGAATTTTCCAGATTGAAAGGACCCACCCAAGGGCACCAGGCTGGCTCAGTTGGAAGAGCATGCGACTCTTGATCTTGGGAGTGTGCGTTCAAGCCCCACACTGGGTGTAGAGATTACTTAAAGGTAAAATCTTAAAAAAAAAAAAAAAAGGATATACCCAGTGTCCAGCAAAATGGATGAAAACAGACCCATACCAGTTATCAGGAATGTTCTGTATACTGGAAACAGAAGATTGTTCAAGTTTCCAAAGGGAAAAACAGGTCACATCAGGAATCAGAATGGTCTCAGACATCTCAGTAACCAATAAGTCTAAAAGGCAACGAAACAATGCCTTTCAAAATTATTAGGAAATTCATTTCCAACCTACAGCTCTACAGCCAGCTATAATACTATCCAAGTGACAGGGCAAGATAAGGCATTTCCAGAAATGCAACAGTATCTTATACAAAACAAAACAACAACAACAACACTTCTGATACACCTCCAGAAAGCCGATGGATGGTTTCACCAAATCAATAAAGCTGAAGAGAGGGGATCCAACACAAGAGAAAAGTGAATCCCCAGAATGAAGGTGAAGGGAAATCTGGCCTGGTCCCTCCAGTCCCTGAAATGAGTTCTGCTCTAAGCACAGGGAGAACTAGTCCAATGTGAAACAGGCTGAAAGACCTGGGGGAAACAGAATTAATAGAATACTTTTTTTTTTAATGCAAGATTTTATTATTTATTTTAGAAAGAGAGTGAGTGAGAGGGGTGGGGGGGGGGAAGCAGATGGGGAGAGAAAGAGAATTTTAAGCAGACTACACACTGAGCGCAGATCCCCACGAGGGGATCGATCTCACCACCCCAAGCTCATGACCTGAGCTGAAATCAAGAGTCATAGGTTTAACTGACTGAGCCACCTAGGTGCTCCAAATTAATACCTAATGTGTTTGAACATCCTGAGATAAACTAAACAATCAGCAAAGAGCTTGGGGTTGAGTTGGTGATAAGTACAAAAAACATGAAGCAAAAATGCAAGACAATTACAAATTCCAGGGGAAAACAAAGTTTTATAGGAAAGTAAAAGTATTCATAAGTTACTAGTAATGTAAACATGAAATACTGATCTAACTGAAATTACAATATAATGAAAAGATAGGGAGTGGGGCGGTGTGCATGGGTGGTAAAAGTATGGAGGAAAGAATCAAAATCAGTAAATAGGCTAAACTGAAGGTTCAAAAACTAGCATAACATGCTATTTGGAGAACAAGAAGGTCAATTATGTAAATTACCTTCTACAGAACTATTAGTTGTCTCTGAGGAGGAAAAAAATGGTGGTGGTGGAACCAGTTTTTAAAACTGTGACTTGGGGGGCGCCTGGGTGGCTCAGTGGGTTAAAGCTTCTGCCTTCGGCTCAGGTTCCTGGGATCGAGCCCCACATTGGGCTCTCTGCTCAGCAGGGAGCCTGCTTCCTTCTCTCTCTGCCTGCCTCTCTGCCTACTTGTGATCTCTGTCTGTCAAATAAATAAATTAAAAAAAAAAAACTGTGACTTGGGATGCCTGGGTGGCTCAGGGGGTTGAGCCTCTGCCTTCCACTGGGGCCAGGATCCCAGGGTCCTGAAAACAAGCCCTCTGTCAGGCTCTCTAGCTCCGTGAGAGCCTACTTCTCCCTCTCTCTGCAGCTCGCTCTGCTTGTTCTCTCTCCTCCCCAACCCCGCCCCGTCTGTCAAATAAATAAAATCTTTTAAAAATTCTAAAACTATTTGGCTCTTTGAATTATGTGCATATAATCTACTATCAGTTATATAATAAGACCAAGTCCTTGTTCTCAAGAAATTCACAGATACAAGGACTAACAGAAATAGGTTCAAATCATTATCAGAACTTAGAGTGTTGAAGTAGAAGGAATTAATTCTACATAGTCATGTTTAAGTCGTATCTTGATTGCTGTGTGTGAGCCCCGGAACAAAGTTAAGGTGAGAAGAGGAGTTACTGACTACCGGGCCCACAGAGTCGATCATTCATCATCACTAAGCAAGCAAAGAAGTACACAAAGAAGAGTAAGCCGCGGTCACAGAGCCCAGAAAGCTCAGAATCCAGAGGTGGAGAATGACACAAAGGTGATTATACTCCAAGTGGGGAGAGTGCAATCTACGATAAGTCTTGATTCCAGGAAGACAGGCGGCTGGGCTCTTTATCCATGGGAGTACTCACCTGCTCTCATGTAACCCAGGGGCGGATGGATAAACAAAGCCACTCAGAGTCCAGGCTCCATCCTCCATCCTCACACGCACCCCGTACCCGTCCTGACCAAAGTAGTGAGTGTCTTATCCAGGGATGATCCCCGGCCCAAACTGACCCCCTGATCCTTTTACGGCTGAAGTCAACTCACCGACTCCGCCGCCGCCTCCTGTTCGTCCACTGCCAGGGCCCACGAGTCGGTGGCCATGGTCCCAGGCGCTGGTGAGACAGACTCGCTGGCTGGGGCGGCGCGATCGCGGACTCTCCGGGGTCGCAGCAAGCCCAGCTCCAACCCCACCAAGGGAGAAGTCTTTCGCTCAGCCACTGAGAAGCGGAAGTGGCGCGCCGCCGTGACGTCAGACTCTGCGCCCACCCAGCCGCCTCGCCCACTTCCAGCTGTAACTTCCACCGCTTTCAGAGCCCCCAACCTAACCCTTGGTTAGCTCACGCTCTTTTCTAACGCCCGGAAATGCTGGCTGCCAACTGGCTCTCCACCGCCCGAGCAAAACCACATTCCCACTCAGCACGCCGGCATAGAAGCTCATATATATTGAATATGTCAAAACACAGAACCATTACAGGTAAGTAGCCACCAAAAGCGTATTGGAACATCTTTTTCTCTTCAGGTTGGTCATTTTCAGTGCCCAAGGATTGGCAATCAGCCATGTCAAACACCATTTGGTTAAAAATTTGTCCCGTAGACTGTGTGGCAATACCACTTAGAGGAATTTCACCTTCAAAAATACTCAAGCGTGGTGCTAGGGAAATGTGTTCCAGGTGAAGGATCGGAAAGAAGAAAAAGCAAGGAGGTTTGAGTCTGAAGGACACAATTCCTGCGGGGATTGACAAGAGCCAGGGATGAAGATTGGTAGTAGATAGAGGCAAAGGGCCATGCAAAGCCGCTTAGTGAGCAAATGAGTTCATTCCAGGGAACTCTTCCCCATCTGTCATGACTTTTGGAGTTACCTGTGCCTGGGTTGGAATCCCAGCGCTGGTTGCGTGGTTGGGAGAATTTTTTTAAAAGGAAAAAATACCTTGGGCTTTTAGAAGAGGTAAAATAAGGATTAAATGTGACACTCGCTTTCCCTTAACTGGAAATAAACAAGGTCCCTTCCCCTTGTTACTTAACTAGAAAGAAGCTGGATATTTTCCTGCAGCTGAGAAAATGAATCCCCACTTCTGTTTGCCGCTGTTCTACTCCAGTGAATTAATTTCAAGCAGTCGTGGGCTCTATCTGGAATTTTACCTGTAGAGTGTAAGAATGTTCAGGAAAGGGTAAGACAGTTCCAAGCGATACTCTATTTGCCATGATTCTTTTTCTCTTGTACCCTGGCGGGGGTTAATTTGGTGAAGATTTTTTGGAACCTACAGGGGAGGATATGCAAAAAGAAAAAGGCAAACACACAGCCAGGGAAGCCACGACATACATCTCATCCTATTCAGAAGCAATCCTAGGAATATTTTGCCAACAAAATTATATTGATCACTGGACTAATGTAGGTTAAGGATTTTTAGGTTAAAAAAGAAATCATCCAAGGTGCAGGACTATATACAATAGGATCCACTTGTGAAAAAGAAAACTCTCATGTGCTTGCAGACACTATAGAAAATGTATGAGAAACACACAAATCTGTTAACAGTAGTTGCTTCTTGCGAGGGATCTAGAAATGTGGGGTGGGAGAAGACTTCCTTTTCGTTGTGTACACTTCATCCTCTGAAATTTAGTTTCCATGTGCATGTTTTCCTTTTAAAATTGTATTTCAGGGGTGCCTGGGTGGCTCATTCAGTTAAGTGTCTGCCTTCAGCTCAGGTCATGATCCCAGAGTCCTGGGAGCTCCCTGCTCATCCAGGAGTCTGCTTCTCCCTCTCCCTCTGCTTCTTCCCCCACTCGTGCACTCTCTCTCTCTCTCTGTCTCAAATAAATAAAATCTTAAAAAAATAAATTTGTATTTTAGACAAACAAGAAAGGGAATAATACAATGAACATCTAGGTTCCCACCTTAGGGCTTAAGAAAGAAAACAATTAAGATTTTTTTTTTTTTTTTTTTTTAAAGAGAGTGTGAGCGGGGGCAGGAGTGGGGACAGAGGGAGAGAATCTTTTTTTTTTTTTTAAAGATTTTATTTATTTGACAGAGAGAGATCATAAGTAGGCAGAGAGGCAGGCAGAGAGAGTGAGAGGGAAGCAGGCTCCCTGCCGAGCAGAGAGCCCGATGCGGGACTCGATCCCAGGACCCTGAGATCATGACCTGAGCCGAAGGCAGCAGCTTAAACCACTGAGCCACCCAGGCGCCCAACAATTAAGATTTGATTGAAGGCGGCGCCTGGGTGGCTCAGTGGGTTGAGCCTCTGCCTTCAGCTCAGGCCATGATCCCGGGATCCTGGGATCGAGCCCCACGTCGGGCTCTCTGCTTGGGAGGAAGCCTGCTTTCCCTCCTCTCTCTGCCTGCCTGCCTGCCTGCTTGTGATCTCTGTCTGTCAAATAAATAAATAAAATCTTTAAAAAAAAAAGATTTGATTGAAGCCCCCTGTATGACCATCCCTAAAGACAGCAGCTGTCCTGAATTTGGTGCTTATCCTTCTCATAAATGCTTTTTACCATGTGTTGCTTTCTCTATTTAAAAAACAAACAACCCGGAGGCACCTGGGTGATTCAGTGGGTTAAGCCTCTGCCTTCGGCTCAGGTCATGATCCCAGAGTTCTGGGATTGAGCCCGGCATCAGGCTCTCTGCTCAGCGGGGAGCCTGCTTCCCTCTCTCTCTGCCTACCTCTCTGCCTACTTGTGATCTCTGTCAAACAAACAAACAAACAAATAAATAAATAAATAAATAAAATCTTTAAAAATTTTTAATAAGCATCAGGATGCTAAGGTTTCCTGTCTCTAGCTGTAGATACCAGCTCAACGTGAGACACCTGCTAAGAAGCAATCTGCTTTCCAAAGCAGAGCGTGGAGAGGAATCAAGGTTATAAGAGCCACTGGATTAGAATGCAACCTCCTGCATTTACTCCCACATGACTTTGGCAGCCTCCACATTCTCTGAAGTTGTGGGTAAGTACCCACTGCACCATTCAATGATTCAGCAGTCAGAGGTTATGCGATGTGGCGACTGGCCTCCGGCGAAGGCTTGATAAATATTAGCTATTATTACTACTCCCGACTCTCCCCTCCATGGGTGGGGGTGGTCTGGGGTGGGGAAGACGCCTAACTGTGGAAAAAGGGTCTTATTTCTAACCTCAGAAATACTCACATCGCCCACGGGCAAGGCAAGCGGAAAGCACCGCAAGGCGCGGCCTTGGATACGGCCAGCGGCCCCAGCCATCGCCCAGCAGCATGGCGGTTTTACCTCCGCCAACGGCCGCTCACTGCCGCTGCTTCATTGGCTGAAGCCTGGGAGCCAGTTCGTCCAGCCAATCAGCGGAGGGGATGGCACAGCCTCGGGCACGCGTGCCCAGGTAGCTAGCGGCGAAAGGCTGAGCCTTGGCTCCAGCAAGGGGTGCTTTGTGTATTGAACTTTGTTATTTTTTGCTGAATATCCAGCTCCTTCGCTAGACTGAAAACTTCATGAGGGCAGGGCAATTTGCATTCTTTAATGTTGACCTTCAGGGACTAACGCATAATAGACACCCACTTGGTGAATGACTAGATGAGGAATACACATCCCCCAGAGAGGTCAAACTTTTAAATCTTTGTCTCTGAACAAATAGGGGAAGAAGCTCATTCCTAGTTGATGCCCTCGCTACTCCAATGTGATCCTCCTCCTCCAGCAGCAGCAGCATAGATATCAGTAGGACCTGTGGAAGTCCATTAGAATGCAGAGTATCAGGCCTCACTCCTAGACGCACCAGATCAGGATCTGAATTTAAAGGTATCAGGTCATTTCTTAACAACTTATGGTCTGAAAACTATTCAGTCACTCTCATTTGACCTGATAGCAAATAAATGAATGGTCTAAGTCCATTTTATGGGTGCTAAAAATATTTTAGGTGCCATGGGAGAATTAGAACCTAGGACTACATAATTCCAAAACTTAAGTATTTAAGTTGTCCTATCTTGAGCTCTATTAGCTTCCTCATTTCCCAAGAGGTTCAGCCAATGTTTTACTTCAGAGTAAGTCATGTGTATAGCACTTACTCTTACCTGCAAGCCTATTTGCTTAGTCCAGAATAAGAATTTTCCTATAATACACAATTTGTATGTAGCATTAAAATAGTTTTCCTGGGGCACCTGGGGGGCTCAGTGGGTTAAAGCCTCTGCCTTTAGCTCAGGTCATGATCCCAGGGTCCTGGAATCATTCCCCCGCATTGGTCTCTCTACTCAGCAGGGAGCCTGCTTCCTCTTCTCTCTCTCTCTGCCTGCCTCCCTGCCTACTTGTGATCTCTGTCTGTCAAATAAATAAATAAAATCTTTAAAAAATTGTTTTCTTTCTATTATATAGTTGCACTACCAACAAGAGAAACATATCATAGAGAACTGGATAATTCAGGTAGAATGCTTAGAAAAATGTTACATTTGGGCCTCAACTATTTCTCTTCATGTGTATTGACACAGTCATTGGGTGAATGAAAAAAAAATTTGTAAATATGTCTCTAATTCTTTCACGAGTGAAGGTGCTATCCTAATAGCGACGGCTCCAGCAACATAATAAAGGTATTGAGACTACAACCAATATCACTTTATTTTATTTTGAAAATATAACTTGTATAATTTTGGCTTTCCCTTTTAATTGTGGTGGCACAAAAGTTTGACCCATTTCTCAGATTGTTTAGGCCAAATATGCTATTTTGGGCCAATGTGGATCAGAACAAACACTTTTCTTTCTTGGTTTTGTGCTCTGGGTGCCTCAGTCTCCTTAGCTGTTAAGAACAGGTAATAATTAGTAACTATTATAAGGTTGTTGTGAAGATCAGCTCGAAAGCGTACATCACAGTGCCGGCTGCATACTACATGTTCAACAAATGTTAGGTGGGATAATGATTAAGGAGTTGGGGAGAACTGGGAAGCTAGTTAAAGTGTTTTTTTTGTTTGTTTGTTTTTTTAAACTGGCTTTTGAGCTTGAGCGTCCTTATGTATAGAATGCACTTCTATATACGAAAGTAACGTATTTCCACAATGAACAGAACTATACACCAAGAGCTATAACTTTTAACAAACACATGTCGCCGGTTACCGTTATTAACCAGGTCGAGTATTAGGACTTTGCAAACCAAAATGTCGACCTCCAGAAGCCCGCAGCCTACCCGGTCACGTGACGTATCCCTGCCCTTCAATTCCCGGCCATTGCATCAGCCGACATAGAGCCGCCTTTCTGGAACCAACTAGTAAGCTGATTTGTGCTCAGGTTGATTGGCATCTAGACTGACCAATAATACCTCGTAAAGATAAGGCTGGGCGGTGCACTTTCCATCTGGGCGCTCTGACTGGGCAGGGTTGTGAGGGCTGCGGTCTGTCGTGGCTCGCGGCCAGTGCCGCTGCGCGTCTGCGGGAACAGGTAACCTCGGTCTCTGGGTTGGGGGGGTCCTTATGGAGGAGTTGGGGAAGGCGTCCCTCGGGAGAAGTAGACGGGCCTCGGAGAGATTTGCGGTGTCGCTAGAGCTGCTAGGTCGTAGGCCTGAAAGCGCAACCGTCCCAGCGGGTCCCTGGGGCCAGGCCCCACGAGGCCTCTGGAACCAGGGCCTGTGGTGGATTTGGGGCTGAGGCAGCCGCCCGGCTACAGCACCGCAGGGGAGCGGCATCTTCAGACCCCTGGGGCGCCGCGGCCCGAGTGGCCTCGGGTGGCATTGCGGAGGACCAAGACCTTGGGAGGATCACGGTTGCCATTGACTACCTGCCCAAAGCTGAGGTTTTATCTCCTCCGGTTTTAACCCCTCGGGGAGGGCGAGGAGGTTCTGAGTGTGTTGGGGGCGGGGGGTGTGTGGGAGGGTGGGCTAGATGGATGGAATTCCTCTGTGAGCCATTTCCTAGATTCTTAAAACTAGGCGGTACTTGTTCAGGTTCATCTGGAGGCACTGCCTGTGCCCCATCATGTTCTGCTATTACTTTCAAAGAGAGTGCGTTTCCCGGTGTGCTTCCAGTTCGCTCACCGTTTGCTATTAAAGGATCATACCTAATCCTGAAATATTTACTTAGCAGTCATTGGACTAGATGTTGAGGCTATTCCCGTATGGTGAGCAGAAATCAGTCATGATTCTCACGGGGGTGGAACTTACAGCGTGATGGGGGAGATGGACGTTGAACAAGCAGTCCAGTGGGTGTAGACGTTTTAAAGGAAGACACCTGAAGCTACGGGGGGGGCGGGGGGGGGGAATAGGGAGAATCTGGTCAAGAAGGAGAAGGCTTCTTAAATGAGTGTCTTCGGAATTGATATATCAAAGTCGAGGAGTTACCTAGGAAATGGAAAAGAGGGGGTAGGGTAGACAGCTTACTTGGCAAATGAAGAGAACATTGAAAGGTCCTAGGACTGGAGCCTTAAACCCAAAGGCCGGTGTGATTTAAGGTACTCCAGACCTTTACAGCCTCTGCTGGGAAGTAGAATCCGAGGACCACCCTTTCTCCCACTTTTCAGTGGATATAAATACTATACAACCTTCCAGTATATAGTGAATAAATGAATTTGTGATGGCGATGTGGCTTTTAAGAGTCCTGTCTCTATATGGCATACTGTGAATATATCGGATCCTTATATCATTTGCAGTTCTTTCTGTATGACTGTCTCCCCGTTGGGTGCGTAGACTCATTCTTGGTCCCTCGCACAGTATGCGTTTATATATGTTGAATGAGTAAGCAAAATGGGAAGTCTACAAGTCTTTTGGGACACAGCTCATTTACCTCAGCCTGTTTAGAGGAGGAGCAGTGAACGTTTTGAAACTGCTCTGATGTTGCTCAGTCAGAATTGGCACTGTACATTAATTTTTGTCACCGTTAAGTTTGATTGAGAGCCACGATGAGGAGGGATGGGGTATGGCAAAGTTTCTAAAAACCCTGGCCTTGACTCCTTTGCGTGGGCATTAAAGTCCTTATCTGTGGGAGTTTTAGTCTGCTCTGGGGCTCTTTCAGCCAGTGTTTCACCATCTTTTTGCCCAAAGGGCTTTTGTTTCCGTAAGTAGTTGATTGAATTGTGAATTAATCATTTGAAATTGTGGTTAGCCATGAATCACTGTGTGCTTCTTTATCTTCTTAGAAGGAGGGAAAAAACAACTTTGCACTAAGTGACGTGAAGTAATAGCATCCATGTTCCTTTAGGGCTTTCCAGTTTACAAGTTTCTTCCAAGTGCCGGATGGGTTTTGAGTCTCACAACAGCGGGGAGTAGGCAGCGTAGATACTACTTTTTTACACAAAAAGGAAACTGGGCTCAGTGGGTTAAGCGTCTGCCTACAGCTCGGGTCATGATCACAGGGTTCTGGGATCAAATCCCACATTGGCTTCTCCTCCCCTCCCCTGCACTTGAGTGTGTGCACTCTCTTTCTCCATCTCTCAAAAAATAAATAAAATCTTTTTTTTTTAAGATTTTATTTATTTAATAGGCAGAGATCACAAGTAGGCAGAGAGAGAGGAGGAAGCAGGCTCCGTGCTGAGCAGAGAGCCCATTGCGGGGCTCGATCCCAGAACCCTGGGATCATGACCTGAACCGAAGGCAGAGGCTTTAACCCACTGAGCCCCCAAAAATAAATAAAATCTTAAAAAAAAAAAAAAAACCCAAAAAAGAAATTTGGGACTCAGTAACTTATTTATGGTTAGAGTTGGGTCTCGAATTCTAGAGACTCATGTCAGCTAGATGGTTCCCATTTTTCTGGACAGCCAGTGCTGATGGCACTGTAGTACCATGCTGATGATTGGCACCTGCTCACCAGGGACTGTCACTTTTCCCCAACCTGCCTCTCAGGGAAATCGTAGTAAGTGTGAAAGAGCTTTGAAATGGTCAAGTCTCATTTCTTAATTTCTCTCTCTTCTGAACCCCTTTCTCTTTGCTCTGAGCTCCACCTCCTCAGTGTGGCTGCAGCATCCTCACCCCTTAGTAACCTAATAGCTGGGAAGGTAGCAGTCTGCCAGCCAGTTGTTCTGGGGGTGCTCAGGCAAGGTGGAGGCAGGTATAGTCCTACTTGCAGACAGTTCCTTATATAACTGGCCCCATCTCCAGGTCCACTACTGTTGACAGCAGCTTCCCTAAGGTGGTCAGGCCAAACCTAAAGACCCTGGCTTTAGGGGTCATGGGACTATGCACGATTCTAGGCATGTAGATGAACACAGAGCTGGAAGGGGCCTTATTGTTCATCTCATATGGACCCTTCCACGTGTTGCTGAAGTGAAGTAACTCCATTAAGGATTTACAGCTAGGACTGGAACCCAGGTCTTCTGAGCATCCCCTGCATCCACAGTAGGCTTCTCTGCTAGACTGTAAACCATGAGGTTTTTATTCCCATTTCCTAATTCCTGGCCTAGGCCTTGGCACAGAGGATGCGCTGTACATCTTCATATTTTGGAATAAATGAACACATGAAGAAACACTCCTGCTCTACTTGATGTGTTGGTGTATTGAACCTATTGAGGTTGGCATGGGAAGGAAGAACATGTGGGACTGTTGTCTGCTAGTGCAGCAAGTTTTGCTTCCATAATGATTTTAGCCTTGGACGTTACAACATAGAGGTTTTAGGATCAAACAGCTTTCCGGTGTCCTGATTTGATTTGGCTTAAGAAGCCAGGAGTCTTGTGTAATGCCTTCTTATCTCTTAGTTTCCGTTCCTCTAATTTTCCTTCTTTTTTTCCTCTGCTTAGTTCCGTAGGGTTATTTTCAAGATGGACTCAACCCTAACAGCAAGTGAAATCCGGCAGCGATTTATAGATTTCTTCAAGAGAAATGAGCACACCTATGTTCACTCATCTGCCACCATCCCATTGGATGATCCCACTTTGCTCTTTGCCAATGCGGGCATGAACCAGGTAAGTGTTTTTCCTTACTCTTTCTTTGATTTAACATTATTTATTCATTTAATTTCTTTAAATTTTTTAAAAAGATTTTTATTTATTTATTTGACAGAGAGACACAGAGAGCAATAACACAAGCAGCGGGGGTGGGAGAGAGGGAAAGCAGGCTTCCCACCAAGCACGGAGCCTGTTGTGGGGCTTGGTCCCAGGACCTTGGGATCAATGACCTGAGCCAGACAAAGGCAGATACTTAATGACTGAGCCACCCAGGCACCCCTAATTTATTATTATTTTTTTATTTTTAAAGATTTTATTTATTTATTTGACAGACAGAGATCACAAGTAGGTAGAGAGGCAGGCAGAGAGAGGGGAGGAAGCAGGCTCCCCACTGAGCGGAGAGCCCAACGTGGGGCTTGATCCCAGGACCCTGGGATCATGACCCGAGCCGAAGGCAGAGGCTTTAACCCACTGAGCCACCCAGGTGCCCCTTATTTTTTTTAATTAAGCTCTATACCCAACATGGGGCTTTAACTTAGACCCTGTGGTTCAGGAGTTGCATGTCCTATCGACTGAGCCAGCCAGGTGCCCCTGCTCTGTATAAAGTTTTGCCTTTACTTTCTTCTAAGGAAAAAGCTGTGTTTTCTTAGCCACTGGCTAGATTAATCTTGCCGAGCTCCAAAGAGACCTGTTAACCCAGCTACTGTGAGTTTCCTTCACTTCTTTACTTTCTTTGTTTTCTTTTCTTTTTCTTTCTCTTTCTTTTCTTCTTTTTCCTCCCTCCCTCCCTCCTTCCTTTCTTCCTTCTCTCCTTTCCTCTCTTTCTGATTTTATTTATTTATTTGAGAGAGAGTGCACAAGCAAGGGGAGCAGAAGAGGGAGAAGCAGGGAGCCTGACACGGGGCTTGGTCCCAGAATCCTGGTATCATGACCTTAGCTGAAGGCAGATGCTTAATGGACTAAGCCACCCAGGTGCCCCCCCGCCCTTATTTTTTTCTTTATAAAATAAGTGAGTACTTATTTCAGAATTATTTCAAAGCTTTGCTTTTGTTCACATTCTGAGTCATGTAACTTTATTGATTTTTTTTACCTTTTATTTTAATTTTTTTTTTTTTTTTTTTTTTTATTTGACAGAGATCACAAGTAGGCAGAGAGGCAGGCAGAGAGAGAGTGAGAGGGAAGCAGGCTCCCTGCTGAGCAGAGAGCCCGATGCGGGACTCGATCCCAGGACCCTGAGATCATGACCCGAGCCGAAGGCAGCGGCTTAAACCACTGAGCCACCCAGGCGAGAGAGAGTGTGTACACATGTGTAGGGGTCAGTGAGAGGGGTAGGGGTAGTGGGAGAGAAAGAGAAAATCTCAAGCTGATTCTCCACTGACCTTAGAGCCCACATGGGGCTTGATCCCAGGACCCTGAGCCCATGACCTGAGCCAAAATCGAGAGTCAGATGCCTAACAGACTGAGACACCTAGGAGCCCATAATGATTTTTTTTTTTTTTTTTTAAACTCTTTCTTGAAGCTACCGCCACCATTGCCAGTTTGGATCCACTGCTGATTTATGTTTAGGGTGGTGAGCTTTAAAAGATAATTTGAAAGCTTTGTTGTAATATTGAACACTGTATATCAGACTGATTGTGGCCTGGAAGTGGATTCAGGTTACATAATGCCTTCAGGGCTTTCCTTTGGTGGTTTTCTTGGAACCCTTAGCCCCGTGGACCGACTGGCCCTTAGAATGTGTCTCACTCTGTACTAACTGATAAGTTGATATTTTCTTTCCTTTACTGACATAGAAAATTAGAGGCAATAGGAATAGGAACATTTTCTTTCTTTGTTTTTTATTTTTTTAAAAGATTTTTAATTTATTCATTAGAGAGAGGGAGGGGCGCCTGGGTGGCTCAGTGGGTTAAGCCGCCGCCTTCGGCTCAGGTCATGATCTCAGGGTCCTGGGATCGAGCCCCGCATCCGGCTCTCTGCTCAGCAGGGGGCCTGCTTCCCTCTCTCTCTCTGCCTGCCTCTCTGCCTACTTGTGATCTTTCTGTCAAATAAATAAATAAAATCTTAAAAAAAAAAAAGAGAGGGAGAGAGAGCACGTGTGCCAGTGAGAACTGGAGCACAGGGGAGGGTCAGGGGGAGAGGGAGAAGCAGACTTGCCACTGAGCAGGGACCCTGACGCAGGGCTGGATCCCAGGATCCTGGGATCATGACCCAAGCTGAGGGCAGACACTTAACCAGCTGAGCCACCTAGTCACCTCGGTGGGAACACATCTTGTATAACATTAACGGTATAATTATACGCATGTTTTCAATTATATATGTGATTCCTTTGTCTGCATGTGGAATAGGGGGCACTAATTTTTTTTTTCTTAAGATTTTATTTATTTATTTGACAGACAGAGATCACGAGTAGGCAGAGAGGCAGACAGAGGTGGGGGAGGGAAGCAGGCTCCCTGCTGAGCAGAGAGCCCGATGCGGGGCTCTGTCCCACGACCCTGGGATCATGACCCGAGCCTAAGACAGGCTTTAACCCACGAGCCCCACAATTGCCCCAGGGGGCACTAATTTTATGTGGACTTTCGAGGTGATGGGTTTTCTGGAGTCCTGGGAAGTTCTCTTCTACTCCGGCATTCCTAGAGTTTTATCTTCTCCCACATGTGCCAACTATACTTGGTAGAAGAACCATGGGAGTCCAGTGTTTGCTTTTATTTTTTTTTTTAAGATTTTATTGATTTATTTGACAGAGAGAAAGACAGCGGGAGAGGGGACACAAGCAGGGAGAATGGGAGAGGGAGAAGCAGGCTCCCTGCTGAGCAAGAGCCTGATATGGGTTCAGTCCCAGGACCCTGAGATCATGACCTGAGCTGAAGGCAGACGCTTAATGACTGAGCCACCCAGGCGCCCCAGGAGTCCAGTGTCCTAATGTTCTCTGAATAACAGTAATTATTAGACTGATATATTTTGCACTTACTATGTGCCAGGAATTGTTCTACGTCTTTTATGTGAGCTGACTCATTTAATCCTCACTCTGTATTGATGCAGTAACAGCTCAGGTAAATTGCCCAAGCTGACATAGCTGGTGAATGCTGGAGTATGGATTGGAACCCCAGCAGTCGTTTGCCTAGCTTAACTTTTGTGCTGTATTGCCTCTGACTGCTTCTTAATCAGAAATACGTTGATGGGTTTTTGCCTTTTTTTTTTTTTTTGAACATTTAAAAATAGTATTTATTAGGCAATCTGCCCTTTTTCAGGTACTATGCTAGGTACTGGATATACAAAGATAAGTAATACAGTTTTTGCTTTTAAGGGGTTCATGGTCTAGTTCACAACTGTCAAATGGAACTTTGACAATGATGGTAATGTTCTATGGCTATGGCTGGGCTGCCCAGTATGGTAGCCATCAGCCATGTCTGATGATTTTTTATTTTAGTTTTTTATATTATTTTATTTATTTAAGTAATCTCTATACCTGGCATGGGACTCAAACTTATAACCCCAAGATCAGAAGTTGCATGCTTCACCGAATGAGCTGGCCAGGTACTCCATGCATGATTACTGAGCTGATGTGACTGAGGAACAGAATTTTTGTTTTTAGAAAATTTTGATTAATTACTGATAATTTCATTTTAATTAATTGTACAAGTCACAGGTGACTGATGGGCTACCAGATTGGATAGGTCTAGTGAGTGGGAAAATAAATAAACTTACATAACAATGTTACATCAAAGTGTAACTTGATAAATCCTCAGAGCAAAATAATACCTTTTCTGCACATTGGTCGTTCATCAAGGTTTGCTGATTTTACTCCCTTAATAGGTCTCAGTTTTGGGGCACCTGGGTGGCTCAGTGGGTTGAGCCACTGCCTTCAGCTCAGGTCATGATCTCAGGGTCCTGGGATCGAGTCCCACATCGGGCTCTCTCTCAGCAGAGAGCCTGCTTCCTTTCCTCTCTCTCTGCCTGCCTCTCTTGTGATTTCTCTCTGTCAAATAAATAAATAAAATCTTAAAAAAAAAAGTCTCAGTTTTTTGTTTTTTTGTTTTTTTTTTTTAAAGATTTTATTTATTTGACACAGAGAGAGAGATATCACAAGTAGGCAGAAAGGCAGACAGAGAGAGAGGGTGAAGCAGGGTCCCTGCTGAGCAGAGTGCCCGATAACCCAAGCTGAAGGCAGAGGCCTAACCCACTGAGCCACCCAGGTGCCCCTAGGTCTCAGCTTTTTATTTTCCTTATCACCTTTACCATTAAGCCTGCACATCACTTTTTTTAAATAATAACTTAAATAATAACAATAATTAATTTTAAAGTAAGCTCTGTGGTCAATGTGGGGTTTGAACTCATGACCCTGAGATCAAAGAGTTGCTTGCCCTACCAGCTGAGCCAGCCAGGTGCCTCCAGCACATCACTTTTAGACTAAGTTCCTCCAGAAAGATGTCCTAAGCCCTGACTACCAGAGACTCCTGAGGAAGCGTGCGTTTCACCACATCAGCCTCTGGCTGTTACACAGATCCAGCAGGCGTTTCCCTGGTGCAGGTGGTGTTGCTAGCAATAGTGGAGACCGTTTGAGAACAAGGACCAGGGAGAAGCTGCTCTAAGATAGGCTGCCTCTGCCGCTGCCCTGTTAGGCCACGTGCCTCACAAGTGTTTGTATTCCAGGCTAATTAAATAAATCACAAACAGCAGTTTCTGTATGGTCTCTTCCTGCCACCACGTGACCACCTGATAGATCGGCATCTCCTTCAAAGCTGAAATGTTCCCTTTCTTTTTTAGTTCAAACCCATCTTCCTGAACACTATTGACCCATCTCACCCCATGGCCAAGCTGAGCAGAGCTGCCAATACCCAGAAATGCATCCGGGCTGGGGGCAAACACAATGACCTGGATGACGTGGGCAAGGATGTCTATCATCACACCTTCTTTGAGATGCTGGGCTCCTGGTCTTTTGGAGATTACTTCAAGGTAAGCTCAAAGAGGAGATCTACGCCGTCCAGGATGCAGTGCCTAGCATTTGATGATTCTGATTTATGTTTTAGATATCTTGTATAAATTGTTCCTGAATTTGTCTGGGTTGATAGTAAAGATGTTGTAGTTTTATATTTGCATTCCTCGGGTCTGCACTTTTCTACTTAACCTAAATAGATTTTTGGCTTGGCCACGTTCCGCATTTTTCTTTTTGTTCTTTTTTTGTAGGAATTGGCATGTAAGATGGCTCTGGAGCTTCTCACCCAAGAGTTTGGCATTCCAGTTGAGAGACTTTACGTTACTTACTTTGGTGGGGATGAAGCAGCTGGCCTAGAACCAGACCTGGAGTGCAAACAGATCTGGCAAAACTTGGGGTAAGAATGCATCTCACACGTTGAGTGTGGAGGAGTGAAGTGATTTCTGACTTGGTACCTCGGTGGGCTATTAGGGCTTGGAGTGCATTGCCTTGTCCTGTTTCAGGCTGTGCATTTTGAGATGGAGGTGAGTGACTAGGAACAATTATCCTTTGGTGCATTCGTTGCCTTTTTTTTTTTTTTAAGATTGATTTATTTGAGAGACAGCGCGACGCAGCGTGAGTAGGGGGAGGGGCAGAGAGAGAAAATCTCAAGCAGGCTCCATGATGAGCAGGGGGCCAGGCATGGGGCTCTATTGCAGGGCCCAGAGATCATGACCTGACCTGAGCCGAAACCAAGAGTCAGGCGCTTAACTGACTGAGGCACCCAGGCGCTCTGTTCATTTTCTTCCTCTTTTTACTTTAACTCTTAGAAAAGGTATAGTTTTTTACCACACTTAGCGGTTTTCCTGTTTCATTCATTCATTTATGAATTAATTACTTTGACTCCAGTAATACTACTCCAATCCAGCTTCCCCTGGTACTAGGTCTGAAACCCCTCCTTGCTTCGTTTCTGTCATCTACGTGTACTTGGACATTTTGGCCAGTAACACACGCGAACCTTAGATACTTGGGTGGGAATCCTGTTTTGTTTGGCCTGTGTGTATCTGGACCCTGTTTATCCAGTGTGCACAATCTTTCCTGAGTGCCTGTCTTACCTAGCAGCTCTCAGGAGAGTTCAGTATTTTGGAAATAATTTTAACTTTACTAAATTTTAAGGTGAGAAAGTTGACTAGATTCATTTTAAGGTGAGAAAGTTGACTAAATTGAGGCATAGAAAAGTGACTTGAAATACTCAGCAGCTATTTTAATGCTTCTGGTGTTTCCATTTTTTAAAATGAAGGAACATTTGCAGAGTATTTGCTTAAATTCAGGTCATATGAGCATGGATGTTTTCATTTTCATGTGTTCTTTCTAGGCTCTGTCCCTGTCTTTGCCCATTTTTCTTTAGTTATGAACGTAGCTTTATGTATATTTTGTATTCTGTTGTATTCACGCCTGAGAAGAATCCTGTCCTGCTTCCTTAGCCCCTGCTGTGTGGGCCCAGCGTTAGTCCTTGCCAATGAAGGTGTCTTTTTTTTCTTAAATAGGAATGCATAAGGATCTCTTTTAATAGTGTTTAATAGTGGATACAAGTCTGGGCAGAATCCTTGTCAATGGGGGCACCTGGGTAGCTCAGTTGGTAAAGCGACTGCCTTCAGCTCAGGTCATGATCCTGGAGTCTCAGAATTGAGTCCCGCATGGGGCTCCCTGAGTCTGCTTCTCTCTCTGACCTTCCTCCCTCATGCTCTCTTTCTCTCATTCTCTCAAATAAATAATAAAAATAAAATCTTTAATTAAAAAAAAAAAAAGAATCCTTGTCAATGGCTGTAACCGGGCTTATCTTCCCTACTCTCCACAGGCTGGATGACACCAAAATCCTCCCTGGCAACATGAAGGATAACTTCTGGGAGATGGGTGACACGGGCCCATGTGGTCCCTGCAGTGAGATCCACTATGACCGGATTGGGGGCCGGGACGCCGCACACCTCGTCAACCAGGATGACCCCAATGTGCTGGAGATTTGGAACCTTGTGTTCATCCAGTATAACAGGTGGCCTTGGGGTCCTAAACTCTTCCTGCTAATAGCAGCACCTTTCCCCAAGCCAAGTAGAGAAAGAAGAACTCAGAGCACAGGCTGTCTTCTCATCCTTGTCTTTGGGATAGTGGAACAGAGCTAAAGCAAGACTAAAGACATCAGGGGATCTTGTGTACATTATTTAGATTTTATTTCTCGGGTTTTCCATATGATCTCTGAGACACTGGTGAACCTAATCTTTTATAAATTAGTTTATTTCACATAGTACCTGCTTTAGGACTATTCCTATAATGTCATTTTTGCTATAATTTGGACTGCGATTTTATTTTATTTTTATTTTTATTTTTTTTAAGATTTTTATTTATTTATTTGACTCAGAGCAAGCAAGACAGAGAGCAAGCGCAAGCAGGGGGAACAGCAGGCAGGGGAGAAGCAGGCTCCCCGCTGAGCACGGAGCCTGATGCGGGGCTCGATCCCAGGACCCTGGGACCGTGACCCGAGCCGAAGGCAGACCCCCAACTGACTGAGCCACCCAGGCACCCCTTTTATTTTGATTTTTTTAAAGATTTTATTTATTTATTTGACCAGAGAGAGAAAGACAGAGTGGGAGAGAGAGAGGGAGAGAGAATCTGAAACGGACTGTGCGCTGAGTGCAGAGCCTGATGTGGGGCTTGATCCCACAACTGAGAGATCATGACCTAAGCCAAAACCAAGAGTTGGATGCTTAACCAACAGAGCCACCCAGGTGCCCCGTGGACTGCAGTTTTAAAGCTCATTTCCTTGAGACTTGCTTCACCCTTTATTTTTTATTCTTTAAAGATTTTATTTGAGAGAGAGAAAGAAAGCACAAGTTGTGGAAAGAGGCAGAAGGGGAGGGAGAAGCAGACTGCCCAGAAGCAGGGATCCCGATGCGGGGCTCGATCCCGGGACCCTGGGATCATGACATTTAACTCACTGAGCCACCCAGGCTCGTGCCTCACTCTTCCATAGGCCCCAGAGTACTTCTTCCCTTTTTCCCCTCCACCCTCCTCCCACCAAATCAGGCAGAGGCAGATGGCAAATAGTCACAGCCTGTCATCTGTGCTTCATAACAGAGTTTTAACCAGCGGGGAGAGGTGGCACCTAGGGCCCTTGTTTCAACTTCTCTTTCTCTGGATCATGCAGGGAAAGCGATGGCATTTTGAAACCTCTTCCTAAGAAAAGCATCGACACAGGGATGGGCCTGGAGCGGCTGGTGTCTGTACTACAGAATAAGATGTCCAACTATGACACTGACCTTTTTGTTCCTTACTTCGAAGCCATTCAGAAGGTACTGGTCCTCTTGCAAACATGCAGCTGTCTGTGGAGGTTTCTAGGTTGTACTGTCAGCGGTACTGCCAAAGGTAAAATAAGCATGTCTTTGTCAGCTAAGGGTACCTGTGACCATCTGTTAATTGAATTGTTAATAACTTGAGAGGCTCTAAGCATAAGGCACGGTGGTTTGTTGAGTGCAGGGGTCTGGCTGGAGGCTCTTTCTGTCCCTTTTTTTAGTATTAAAAGATCTGGGAAGAGGGTCATCCTTTCCCTTATGCCCATTCAGTTCTCTTGGAATCTTCTAGGGCAAGGCGGTGCCAGAAGGGTGCTTCCTAACAAGCTGCCTCCTGGTTTTTATCTGTAGGGCACAGGTGCCCGGCCATACTCGGGGAAAGTTGGTGCTGATGATGCTGATGGGATCGATATGGCCTATCGGGTGCTGGCTGACCATGCCCGGACCATCACCGTGGCACTGGCTGATGGTGGCCGACCTGACAACACAGGGCGGGGGTAAGTCTGTTACACATGGGGCAGGGTTAGGACTGCCACTGTGAGTTTGATGACTCTCCGTGGAACTTAAAGCCATTCTTTATGCTTGTTTTCTTTGTCTTTTAGGTAGTTGGAGGGATCCTTGTATTTTTTTAGGGATTAAGAGAGTTTCAGCTTGTGTTACAGAGTTGCCACTCTTACTAAATCTTTGTTGCTAAGTACAACATAAGATAGAGGTTGTATTTTAGGTTGTCTGGTAGGATATTGGAAGGGTGGGATGGGGTCCATATTGATTAGCCCCAGGCAGTTTTCTTACTGATAGGCAGGTCCTGAGATTTGAGTCATCAGCTGTCTGGGCTGAACTTGACTACATCTCTGGGTCAGCAGAATGTGGTAGAAAAACACATATTTGTTGGGTATATTCCTGAGTTTTCTGCTGGAATGAATGTCCTCAGGGGCTCACAAAAAAAGGACTTAGATAAAAAAAAGTCTCTGGAAGAGTCAAAATGCTGGTCATGTTGCTTTGGGTAGAATTCCAAAAACCCCATTAAAAACTGCTTGGAAGATTGTCTAGAGGAGGTGGTCTTCTGCCTGTTTCAGGTATGTGTTGAGACGGATTCTCCGCCGGGCTGTCCGATATTCCCATGAGAAACTCAATGCCAGCAGGGGGTTCTTTGCCACGTTAGTAGATGTTGTTGTCCAGTCGCTGGTAGGTGTATCTCCTTGCTTACCTCTGTTCTGCTAATGCACGTAGCTTAGAGGGCTGGGGTGGGAGTTAGCATACCATTAGTGAGAGTTTTTAAGGCGCTCATGGAATGGTTCCTGTCTTCAATGAGTCCACGTCTCTGTTTCCCCTTTGCCAGGGAGATGCGTTTCCTGAGCTGAAGAAGGACCCAGATATGGTGAAGGACATCATTAATGAAGAAGAAGTGCAGTTTCTTAAGACTCTCAGCAGAGGGCGCCGCATCTTGGACAGGAAAATTCAGAGCCTGGGAGACTGTAAAACCATTCCTGGTAAGGACCCGTTTGTTTCTTTCTTCATCCAGGTTCGTCTTTCCAGAAGAGGCAAGCCCTTTTTCATAATTGACAGTGGAATCCCCTGTCTCCAAGGGCTAAGGATAGCTTGGTTATACTGCGTTTGGTATAAAATGGGGTTTAAAATTGTAAAAGTAATAGGTTAATGTGGCAAAGTATTTAACACAGAAGTAAAAAACGAAGATTCTCTTTTCTCCTGTTAACCTCATTTCTCAGAGGTAACAGTTCTTAAGAGTTTGTTGTATAACTACTCAGGACTTTTCTCTGTTTGCATACATATGTATGTAGGGGCGTGTGTGTGTGTGTTTTCTAGCAATAATGGAACATACGGTATGTACTGTTCTGCAACTTGGCTTTCTTTCTTTCTTTCTTTCTTTTTTTTTTTTTAACTAGACTGGAAAATTAAAAAAAAATTTTTTTTTAACTTCTTATTGCAGTATAATGCACAAGGGGAAAGCCTGATGAATTTCCACAAAGGGAACACACTTGTGTTCCGATTAAGAAATAAAACTTTTCTGGGAGACCCCTTGTACTTCCTCCGGGTCAATCTGAAAGATTTGTTGGGTTTTTTGACAAGTACACAGAATCAATAGTAACTAGCCTTGTCTCCAGTTGCTTCTGTCACTCCCAGCTTCCTTTGAGAAGGGCTTGAGATGGCAAAGGAGGGGGGACTTCCATGTGATTCTTACACAGTTCCTTTGTGCCATGCAGGGGACACTGCTTGGCTCCTCTATGACACCTATGGGTTTCCAGTGGATCTCACAGGACTGATTGCTGAAGAAAAGGGCCTGGTGGTGGATATGGAGGGATTTGAAGAGGAGAGGAAACTGGCTCAGGTAAAGAATTTGGGGCGTGAGCTGGAAACCCAACACTGAACAAGGCAGAACTTGGCTGCAAAGAATAGGAGTTTCCCTCCATTAAAGTCTTCGGAATTCCATTTTTCCCAAGACCAGTGAGTGTCTCGCAGGGGCATTTGGCTCCAGAGGATATTTGGCAATAATATATGAAGACATTTTTTGGTTTTCACAGCTGAGTGTGGGATGCTGTCAGCATCTAGTGGGTAGAGGTCAAGGGTGCTGCTCAACATCCTACCCTGGACAGCCCCCGAGAACAAAGAATTACGGGGCCCCAAATGTTGGTAGTGCTGAGACTAAAAAACTGTTCCAGAGCTTTCTGTTGGGCTTAGTTTAGCAATCTGGGGTCCTTCAGAATTCTTGTTCCCGCATTGGGGTAACTTCTGTTTATTTTTCTTACTGACAGCTGAAATCACAGGGCAAGGGAGCTGGAGGGGAAGACCTCATTATGCTGGACATCTATGCTATCGAAGAGCTCCGGGAGAAGGGTCTGGAAGCAACAGATGATTCCCCAAAGTATAATTACCATTCGGACTCCAGTGGGAGCTATGGTGCGTTCCTGTGTTACTGTGCGTGCCTCAGCCAGGTCTCAAGATTAGGAACCTTTAGGGTATTTAGCAGAGCCTCTCCTGTAGTCCTGCACAGTTGTGTTCTGTAGGTTTATACTCCTAGAGACCCAAGGCTACTAATTTTCTAATCCTTTATTTTGGAAGAATTACAGATTCATAGGAGGTTGTGAAAAAATTTATAGGGATAGTCCTCGTACTGTTTACCCAGTTTCCCCTAATTGTAACACCTTTCAGGAAACCAGGAAATTAGCATCGATACAATCTTCAGTGGCTGCTGAATTTTGCATCAGGATAGCGGCATTCTAGGGGCGCCTGGCTGGCTCAGTTGGTAGATCATGTGACTCTTGATCTTGGGGTCATGAGTTCAAGCCCCACAGTGGGTACAGAGATTACTTAATTTATTTTTTATTTTTGAAAAAGTATTTTATGTATTTAGTTGAGAGAGACAGAGATAGGGAGAGCACAAGTGGGAAGGAGGGTGAGAGACAGACTCCCTGCTGAGCAGGGGGCCAATGTGGGGCTTGATCTCAGGACCCTGGGATCATGACCTGAGCTGAAGGCAGACGCTTCACCGACTGAGCCACCCAGGTGCCCTGAGATTACTTAATTTAAATAAATAAGTAAAGAGAATAGGATAGAATAGAGGCATTCTGAAGTTAAGAATCAAAGAAATAGGCAATATGTGTTTTTGCTTTTTTGCATCAGCAGAGATCCCTAAATCTATCCAAGCAAGCCCACAAAATGAATATATTCTTTGTGACTTGACCTTGGGAGTAGGGAATTTATTATTGCCCCTAAATACTTCTCAGATTCACTAGGTTCCTGTTCAACAGCTCAGAGGTAGAGTGACCAGAACTGTCCCAGTGATGTGAAAGTCTCCCCTGGAAAACCCCTCGGTCCGAAGCAGACTAACTGAGTGTTATATTCCCGGCTCTTAAGCCCTTCTGGGGAGTCTGATGGTTGATTGTAAAATGACATCAGACAGTTAGGCCCTAAGGAGAGTTTGAGAAATAGAATCCAGCAAAGACAGCCAAGAATGTGTGAGTGAAGTCCTTGACCCTCTTTTCCCCCTTCTGTGCAGCATTTGAGAGCGCGGTGGCTACAGTGATGGCTCTGCGCAGGGACAAGATGTTCGTGGAGGAAGTGCGCACGGGCCAGGAGTGTGGAGTGGTGCTGGACAAGACCTGTTTCTATGCCGAGCAAGGCGGGCAGATCTATGATGAAGGCTACCTGGTGAAGGTTGAGGACAACAGTGAAGACGTGAGCCAACAGTTCGTCCTTGTTAGCCGGGGACGGGGGCATCCAGTAGAGGGCTGGGCCTGGGTTGGGGTAGCTGCTCTGGCTTCTCACACTCCTGGCCTTGAGGAGCAGACACAAGTGATCTCTGGGTGTGGTCCGTTGTCAATGTTTCTGAGGCCAAGGGAGCTGCCTCTTGTACCACTGATCCCACTGCAGTTAGGTCCCTCTCAGCAGGATCCCTGTGGTTGGGCTACGTTGGTTGATCCTGGACTCCGCCAGCTTTCGTCATGAATAAGAGGTAGCTCTCTGGAGGGCAGTCCCTTGCAGAAGCCTCAGCCTCTAGCTCTGCCACTGCTGGCTCTGTGATCTTGGAGGAGTTACCTCGTCTCGTGGGCTTCAGCTTCCTGACGATGGCTTTACATTCTCTAGCGTGCTCCTTAAGGGAACGTCTGTTTCTGTGTATATACACGCAAATATTTGTACACATATAAAGTGGTCTGTATCTTTAACGGTAAATACAGATACGGTTCAACTGTAAAAATGAAACCAGTATTTCACCAGGAAAAGTGAGTTTATTGGGAAGTAGCAGAGAATTGCAATTTGGGACATGCAAGCTGTGGCAAAACCACAGGCAAGTCCAGCAAAGGAAGGAGGGGAACTGGCATTTTATGGAGAAGGAGGGGGAGGAAGTTGGGGGTGGGGGTTATTTTAAAGGAAAGTTCACTGGAGAAAATCACAAGCTTGGGGTGATGGTGGTTTCTCATTGGCTGAGTTGCAGGGGTAGTTGATTTCTCCTAGGAGATGCAGTGTATCTTTCCTTGTGAGGGCCTGTACCTGATGGTTCTTTCCTGTTGAGCATTCCACTTGGTTCGGTAATTGAGAGATTCTTTCTGAAATTATTACTGCTCCTGTTCTAGCTTCCCCTTCTAGCCACTGGGCTCCACTTCTGTGTGATTCCTATTGATTAATTTTTAGTGGATAATGGTGTGTGTGTAGGTATACAATAATGGTATTAATGGCATAATGTGTGTATAACGGTATATATATATACACACACACTAGGAAGGAGGAGTGTAGAGAATGTGTAATATGTAGATATAGAGAGAGGATATCATATGTGTGTGTGTGTGTGTGTGTGTGTGTGTGTGTGTGTGTGTGTGTGTGTGTGCGTGGATTTACTTACATATTATTCTCCTCCTGGACTCCTCTTAGAAAACGGAGTTCACAGTGAAGAACGCTCAGGTGCGAGGAGGGTATGTGCTGCACGTAGGGACCATCTATGGCAGCCTGAGAGTCGGGGACCAGGTCCGGCTGTTTATTGATGAGGTGAGTTACATTATGCTGCTTGGCATTGGACCTGGTTAGTAATCCTCTCCCTTTTATCTTTATTTTTGTAATTTAAATCTCCGCTTTATCAAGGTATAGTTGGCATATAAAATTCTAAGATATTTCAAGTGTATGTCATGGTGACTCGATATACATTATGAAAGAAATCATCTCCTTTGGCTCTAAATTGGTCCAGTCATGATTGTCACTCCTAAGTGAATTCGTGAGATGGTTCTAAGTCTGATGCAAGAGAACATTTTGTGATGGGTGCAGCTGTGAGTTACTAAATGGATATGTTCTTAAGTCAGAGGACTGTGGTTTTATGTTACTCTATCTTAATTAATTTATTTTCAATAATCTGCACCCAGTGTGGGGCTCAAACTCATAACCCCGAGATCAAGATTAACCAGCTCCTCCAGCTGAGCCAGCCGACAGCGACTTTAGTTGAGATGTATAGACTTGTTTCATGCATGGTCTTTCTCCAGACGAACTGCAAATACTTCTTCAGGAGCCTGGGATCCTGTATTAGTTAGGAAATAGGTTGTGTTCATGTGACTGAGCTCCAAATTATCAGTCACTTAAAACGAGGTAGAAGTGTGTTTCTCATCTCCAAGTCCAAGCTGATACAGATACTCTGCCCCACAAAGTCATAGGGCCCAGCTTTTCCTTGCTTGTTTTTCTGTCCTTTCCTGCGGTGTTGCCCTTCATTTCATAGTCCAGGAAGGTTGTCACTGGATCTATTTCTAAGCCAGGAGTTGGCAAACTTTTTTTTTTAAACAAAGTTCCAGATAGTCAATATTTTCAGTTTTGTGAGCCATACCGTCTTAGTCACAACCATACACCTCTGGTGCTGAAGCATAAAAGCAGTGTAGATAATGTATAAACATGTGGGTCTGGCTGTGTTCCAATAAACCCATTTATAAAAATGGACAAAAGGCTGGATTTTGGCCCACAGGCCAACTCTTACTTCTTATTCTAGGTGTGGGAAAGAGGAAGGGGAGGGCATGTTCCTTCCCTTTAAGGGTGTGTATCACATCTTCTCACAACACACTGACCGGAATGTAGTCATATGGCCACAATTTGCTGCAAGGGAAACTGGGAAACGTAGCCCTTAGTCCAGGCAGCCACGTGTCCAACTATGAATTCTGGCAGTCGGGAGGGAGAGAGCAGGGATTGCAGGATGACTGGCAGACCTCTCCACCAGCTGCCCCTGCCCTCCACAGCCCCGACGGAGGCCCATCATGAGCAACCACACGGCCACACACATCCTGAACTTCGCCCTGCGCTCCGTGCTCGGGGAAGCGGACCAGAGAGGCTCCCTGGTTGCTCCCGACCGCCTTCGGTTTGACTTCACTGCCAAGGGAGCCATGTCCACCCAGCAGATCAAGAAGGCCGAAGAGATAGCCAACCAGATGATTGAGGCAGCCAAGGTAGGTTGGATTGTGCATCAGCTCTCGGGCCGTGAGCCCTGCTTCTTCCTGCACCGGTGTCTTTCTCCGCGGAGCCCTCTCCGCAGTCCTGATGCTCTTCCTCATGGGACCACATCCTGCTGAGCACACAGATTTGTTCGAAGCAGTCATTCTCAGCTGCATGGGGTGGAGGGGCAGTGGTGGTATCCTGTGGAGAGACCTCAGGGCCTCTAGGGAGGGGGCGGAGGGAGGTCTTTGCTCCGCTCTGTCCAGAGCCCTTCTGGTTCTGTCTCACATGCAGCACATCTGTCTACGATCCGGTGCACCAAAAAAAAGAAGATTCGGTTCACAGTTTAGCAAAGTAATTGGAAATTCCTATTTTGAGCTCCTTGACTTTACACCTGGCTGCCTTATTCCAGGAGGCTCAGGGCACATGATGAGAGCCAGGATTAGAAACCAGAGTCCGGCCTGTAAGACTGTGCTTTCCCTGCTGCTTCCTGCTGCACCTGCAGAGATCTTTTCCCAACTTTGTTCTGTTTTCTTCCCCTGGCAGCCCGTCTACACCCAGGATTGTCCCCTGGCAGCAGCCAAAGCCATCCAGGGCCTACGGGCTGTGTTTGATGAAACCTACCCGGACCCTGTGCGAGTCGTCTCCATTGGGGTCCCCGTGTCCGAGCTGCTGGATGACCCTTCTGGCCCTGCTGGCTCGCTCACTTCTGTTGAGTTCTGTGGGGGAACGTGAGTACATCGGGAACAGTTGATGGACTTGCTTTTTGTTAATTTGGTGCTGTCCTTGGAGGATGTGAGCAATAGGCTAGACCCACTCTTATTTTTCTAAGGCTAAAACAAAGTTCTCGGACATATACTTGCAGACAGTGTGCTCAAGAACTTTAGGGTTCTCTGAGCTGGGGAGTAAAACCTGTTTACGGGATTGTGGTGAGATTTTAAAGGTAATCCTTGGATATTCTCAGCTAGTGGCAGGGACAGAAGAATACAGTTTCTATTCCAAAGGGGAACAGAAATAGAATGAACACAGAGTCTGACAGCAGGAACATTGTGTTGGCCATTAAGGATTACAAAGCACTTTTGTTTGATTTCATTTGAGTTTCACAGTAGTCCAGTGCGGGAGAATTCTCCGCATTTTATACCCGAGAACACTGAAGCTCAGAAAGGTGGTGTCTTGCTCAGTGCCTGCGTGTTCTCAGCCCCAGCTGGGCTTTCTCTGACTTGCTGGGCTTCCTGGCCTGAGTCCTCCCCTGAAATCCACGTGAAGGGCCTCCTCCCCTTGTCCTGTTGAGGGAGCTTCTCCAGGACCTCAGAGACCTCAGGTCCTCACCAGGGGCTCCCGGGTGCGGTAAGGACCAGGGTGCGTGGGCTCTCTGGTCACTGTGGACTTTGCGTTATTCCATTCAGGCACCTGCGGAATTCAAGTCACGCGGGCGCTTTTGTGATTGTGAGTGAAGAAGCTATTGCCAAGGGCATCCGGAGGATCGTTGCCGTCACGGGGGCCGAAGCCCAGAAGGTAAGTGTAGCAGCTGGTTTGCTTATGGAAACAAGGCAGGAGTCATGCAGTCTGTGAGTCTATAGTGTAGACGGTTCCATAGCTGCTGTGCTCAGAATTGGAAGTACAGTGCTACCCCCGAACTGTCCTCCAGTGACCCCCACGTGGCAAAAGAGAGCCACCACTGTGCAGAACTGCCTAACTGTGCTGCCTGTAATCTTTAAAAATATACATAAATTCTGCTGTTTGTTCCATCATCTGTCGGCCTCTGTGAGGGTAAGCCATAATTTGGCTGTAGCTTCCGGTGCCCCAGCACTCACTCACATCTCCCCAGGGGTACATGCCTAGTTTGAGACGCACAGTGCACGGGGATGGTTGCCCCAGGGGTGGGGACTGTAGCTGGGGCCCGAGGTGTGCTGAGGCTTGAGGATCAGTGCTTGTGTTGGGGTGAGAAGGGCTCCTGACTCAGGAGTGCTTGGTTCTCCCTCGAGCCTGAGTGGTACAGTCTTTGTGCTAGTCAGGTGTGTGAGGAGGGCGCCCCTCCCGGGGCGGGAGGCTGCCAGACTTGGTCCCTAAAGAAAGAAAAACTTCTGCCATGTTGGGGGTGTGTTGTTCCGTAGCCTGCCATCAGCGCACCCGCAGCTTACGGATAGAGTGAAGCTGAATGTTACCGCATGGGGGTTTACAACTCTGCCCTTCTCTAGGCCCTCAGGAAAGCAGAGAGCTTGAAGAACTCTCTCTCGGTCATGGAGGCCAAAGTGAAGGCTCAGACTGCGCCAAATAAGGACGTGCAGAGGGAGATCGCTGACCTTGGTGAGGTACGGGCTGCCTCCCTCGGGCCCTACTGAGGGCTGGATGCATCGGACACTCCCTGCAGAAGCCTCAGGTCCTGGTTCTCAGTACAATGGCCCTTTGAACTGACTTCTATTGTCTGGCAGCCTTGCACAGGGGGCTCAATGGATCCTGGCCTGTGGACCCCCGGAATCCGCTAGCTGCCCCGCAGCTGACGGCAGGGCCCATTCTCAGCACGAGGGGGCACCAGTGTTGAGGGAGTTGGGAGAAGGGGTGCCCACTGTTCCCAGGCCGCCTCATGTCTGTTATGTGGAGGCTTCCTGTGAGCCTGTCAGTCTACATTCACTGCCTGGTAGGGACCAGCTCTCTGTGTCTGCCCCCTTCCCACTCGCCCTACTCGGTATGGCACCCGTAGTTGCTCATGGAGTGACTGATCTCTAGGCCAGAGGATACCTTTTTGTTGTTTTTTCTTTCCTCCTGGATACGAGTCAGGGAAGACTTTGGTGTTCAGAGCCAGAAGGGTGGGCTGGTCTTGGGCCTCACATCTTAGCTCCTTGTGGTCTGGACTCCAGTGGTATTGTGGTTCTGGTTCCAGGCCCTGGCCACTGCAGTCATCCCCCAGTGGCAGAAGGATGAATTCCGGGAGAATCTCAAATCCCTGAAGAAGATCATGGATGACCTAGACCGGGCTAGCAAAGCCGATGTTCAGAAGCGCGTGAGTCCTGCCGTGCTGGTGGGTGGAAGGGAGCCTGGAGGACCCAGGTGGAGACCGTGTGGACAGCTGTCTGGGCCTCTGACCTGAGGCCTCTCCTCTGGATTTCCTTGCAGGTGTTGGAGAAGACAAAGCAGCTCATTGACAGCAACCCCAACCAGCCCCTTGTCATCTTGGAGATGGAGAGCGGTGCCTCGGCCAAGGCAAGGGGCTGGGACGCCACGTGCTGCTCTGTGCCTGTCCAGTACTTGTCTCCTCTTGGGGGATCAGCCCTCTGGTGGCTGAATTGTGAGCTTTGTGGCTCTGCATGGAGTGGTGGCCTGAGGGCCCGCTCTCTGGGATTGAGGTTAGGTTGAGCCGTGGAGAGATCTGGTGACTGGAGAGCTCCAGCTCCTTGGGATGGAAGGCGAACCTCAGAGCTGGCGTGTGGGCAGAGCCTTGTGCTTGGGTTCTCTTCCCCATATAGTCTCCTGGGACCAGCACCTGCTCTGAGAAGGGGCACAGGGGATGCTCTGAGAACTGGGCTCTGCAGACTCGCTGTACAGTGGAGAGCTTGGCTCCCCGTCCCTAGGCCTGGCCTGACAGCAGGTTTTCCCACAGGCCCTGAATGAAGCCTTGAAGCTCTTCAAGACACATTCCCCTCAGACCTCTGCCATGCTCTTCACAGTGGACAATGAAGCTGGCAAGATCACGTGCCTGTGTCAAGTCCCCCAGGTCAGAATACCCAGCAGCCCCGTGCCGGCGGGGCATGGTGTTGGAAGCGTGGCTCTTCTCACAGTTGTTTGCCAAGACCCTTCTGTGCGTGTGCCCCCAGTTAGAAACAGCCATCCTCCTGGCCCTGTCTGTCACCTCCTCCAGCACCCCTACCCTCAGGCCATGTCCTTGGGGAACACGTTCCACTGTGCGGATACCTGGGCTGGGGCACCAGCTGTAGGATCCGTCTCAGCCCTGGCAGCTGTACCCGGAAGGGCAGGAGTCGGGCTCAGGGGTTCCCCATCCTTTTTCATTTCCTCCCCTCTCCATGTCTTCCTCAGTCTCGTCTTTTGTCCTGACTCCCACTTCTTTCTCTTTTCCAGAATGCAGCCAACCGGGGCCTGAAAGCCAGTGAGTGGGTACAGCAGGTGTCAGGCCTGATGGACGGCAAGGGTGGCGGCAAAGATGTGTCAGCTCAGGCCACAGGCAAGAATGTGGGCTGCCTGCAGGAGGCGCTGGAGCTGGCTGCTTCCTTTGCGCAGCTCCGCCTGGGAGATGTGAAGAACTGAGGGGGAGGGGGAGCTTCCACTGGGAGGCATCCTTCCTTCACCCGATGGATCCGTCCAGCCAGCTCTCCCTCTGCCACGAGGACATTGGGACCTTGGGACCTTTAAACAGCCCTGTCTGCTCCTAACCCAGCAGTAACTGGAACTCACTCACCTGGGAGCTGGCCTGTGACTCCTGGCCCACGTTCCGTATCTGTCCTGAGCCCTACACACCAGCACCATCCGTCTGAAACCACTACCCCAGGATTGCTATTTATCACTGTCCTGCTCGTGTCTGTAGATAGAGTTCCTTGCGGGCCTGAGGGTCTGGGTCTGCAGGGAGGGGTCCTTTGTGCCGCAGAGAATAAAAGGACTATGTGCAATAGCTGATGATGCCATGTGGTCCCGTAACCGCCCGCCTCCCCGGAGCCCCTGTGTAGCAGCCTGCGGCTCCAGCTGGCTTCTGGCTCTGGTCCTCACCAAGTCCAGCTCCAGACTCCTGAACTAAGGGAATGGCTGCTGGGAGGAGGTGACCCATAGAATGGGGAGTTGGGGGTGAGATGGAGAGAGACGTTAATCATTGGATAGAAGATGGGCCATGGGGTTACTGGAAGCAGTTCATAGGAGAAGCTCTCCACTTCTTCCCTTCCCTTTTGATGAGTCGTCGGGGGTGAGACCAGAGGTTTTCTCTGGTATGGTACATACTTAAGGTGCATTAGTTGCCTAGCCCCACCTCTCTGACCCAAAGATGGACCATGAGGATTGGGACCTGCCTGGTCCTGAATCCTTCACTCAGGTCTGAAGACAGCTGGGCTTGGAAACTATGTGCAGGGGAGGTTAAAGGTAAAGGTACTGCTTGATTGTGCTGGCTCTGGCTGATTCCATGTTCCCTGGGTATAACAGGTGGCCATGGGGCCCAGGTTCACTTAGGTCTGCTGACATGGGAGGAGGAGGAAAGCAGGTCTATACTGGGAGAAGTAGCAGAGGCTAGCTGTCACCAGTTGGGGGTGAGGGGCTGTCCTTGGGGTGAGAAGCACTCAGGGAGAGGGTGCTGAGGACCTGGCTTCACGAAGCACATGCCAGGTGAGGACTCTTATGGGTACAAAGAGTACACAGTCCAGTGCAAGAGAGAGGCCGTTCCATCTGTCAACAAGCATGATGCCAGCCAGGGCACTGAGGATGGGAGGAATGACCATGACAAAAGGCCAACCCTCTTGGCGAAGTCCTAGGGAAACACGTAGGTGCAAAATAAAAATAATCACAACCTTCACAAGTGAAAGGATGAAGACGTACACCCTAGGATTGCTCGGGCCCGAGAAGCTAGAGGTCAGCCAGGCCGGACCGGGTCCCACTCCTGCAGGCCTGCCCAGGCTGTCTATCCATTTATCCGTCCAGATCCCGGGGTCCTTGAAGCGGCTGGGGGATCGGCTGTGCTGGGGTTCTCCCTCCAGGACGGCAGGGGGCGGTGCGGCGCCGCACGCCGCTATCCCGATGGCCCTCGCGCGGGCGCGCGGCTTTAAGCGGGCGGAAGAACCCGCGCGCGAGGCCGGGACGGCGGGCGGAAGCGGCTCGCACAGTAGGCGCAGCCATGCCCGGGGACCATCGCCGCATCCGCGGGCCCGAGGAGTCGCAGCCGCCGCAGCTGTACGCGGCCGACAAGGATGAGGCGCCCGCCGCCCGCGACCCGACGCGGCTGCGGCCCGTGTACGCGCGCGCCGGGCTGCTGAGCCAGGCCAAGGGCTCGGCCTACCTGGAGGCGGGAGGCACCAAGGTGCTGTGCGCCGTGTCCGGCCCGCGCCAGGCCGAGGGCAGCGAGCGCGGCAGCGGACCGGCCGGAGCGGGCGGCGAGGCTCCAGCCGCCCTGCGCGGCCGCCTGCTCTGCGACTTCCGCCGCGCGCCCTTCGCGGGCCGCCGGCGCCGCGCGCCCCCGGGCGGCGGGGAGGAGCGCGAGCTGGCGCTGGCCCTGCAGGAGGCGCTGGAGCCGGCGGTGCGCCTGGGCCGCTACCCGCGCGCGCAGCTCGAGGTGTCGGCGCTGCTGCTTGAGGACGGCGGCTCGGCGCTGGCCGCAGCGCTCACGGCCGCCGCGCTCGCCCTGGCCGACGCGGGCGTCGAGATGTACGACCTGGTGGTGGGCTGCGGCCTGAGCCGCACGCCGGAGCCGGCCCCCACCTGGCTGCTGGACCCCACGCGACTCGAGGAGGAGCACGCCGCCGCCGGCCTCACCGTGGCGCTCATGCCGGTGCTCAACCAGGTGGCCGGGCTGCTGGGCAGCGGGGAGGGCGGCCCAACCGAGAGCTGGGCCGAGGCAGTGCGTCTGGGCCTGGAGGGCTGCCAGCGCCTCTACCCCGTCCTGCAGCAGTGCTTGGTGCGGGCTGCTCGCCGGAGGGGCGCCGCCGCGCCGTCCTGAACCAGAAGCCCGAGCCAGGACGGACGGCGAGGACCTAGCTGCCGCCGCCCTCCGAAGGACCCGTGCCGTCAGCTTCCAGACTGAGCGGAGCTGAGAATTCGGAGGGCCGGGGCGGGTCTGAGGAGGCGCGCACAGAACTGATGCACTGGACTGCCGTGTTGGAACGGTTTTTGTACAGACTGCCGTTAAAGAAACTTTTCTGCTTGAGCTGGTGCTTCCCAGCTACGACCCAGTTGAAGAAACTTGCGAATGCGGCCTGACTCCCGAGTTGGAAAGGACTTTTCAGGAGGACTTGCCTGGAAAACGGGACTTGGAGCTTTTGTCTTGTAAGGGATGGACCCTGTGCAGGCCAGCTAGTCACTCCCTTCTGTAGAACTGGTCTGCTCTTGAGAGAATGGACAAGAGGGCTGGGCCTTCTCATTTATATCTGAGCTAAAACAAACTCCTTTGTATCTGGAAAAGTCTTCTATTGTGGTTCTTCTCAGTAGTGAATTTAAAGGAGCAAGGCTCTTTTGTGACAAGTAATGGACCCTTGGTATCAGGGCTTGGGACCGCATTGTCTTGCATGTGTCCTGTTCCTTAGACCAACATATGTAGAAGAGACCGGCTGAAACTGAAAGGTGCGGGGGCTGGTGTGGGGAAATGTGCCTTGAAGTAGGAGAACCTGCCCCTTGAGTAGCAGAGTTGGCCATTGGTGAGGTGCGACAAGAGTAGGGAGGGTTGTGTGGGCCCAGGAGCACTCTGGGTGCTCTCTCCAGCCTCTGGTTTGGTGCTGAACCACAGCCCAGGGTTGGGTCCCTGGAAGGGGTTTGGTCCTGGGTGGAAGCTAGAGGCCTCCTCCACTACTGGTAAGAAGAAGTAGGAATCCAAGCTGGCTTTCTTTTTTTTTCCTTTTTTCTTTTTGAGATTTATTAATTTAGAGAAAGTGCATGCAAGGGGGCAGGGGTCTGGCAGAAGAGAGAGAATCCCACAGACTCCATGCTGAGCATGGAGCCTGATGCAGGGCTTGATCTTAGTGACCTTGAGATCAGGACCTGAGTTATAATCAAGAGTCGGATGCCTAACCGACTGAGCCACCCGGCTGGGTTTATTATTTGGCGCCCCTGATCCAGTCTTGGCTCCTGGGGGAGGGCAGATGAACTTCTAGGAGATAAGAGCTTTTGGTTGTTGGGAAACCAGATGCAGCCCGGCCATCATTCCATGTGGTGGAGCTGGCCTGAGTGACCACAAGAGTGGGATCTTCCCTGTGTGGCTGCTGAGCCCAGTGGGTTTGTGCCCAGGTCTGAACTGAAAGAAGGCAGGCAGCCTGGTCCCCTCTGTGTGCCCTGGTTTAGGAGGAGCTTCTGAAGTTGTGTGACTCGGGGGCCTGCTCAGCTTCTCCAGGAAGACCTGACCTGAGGCAGCCCCAGGACCAGAATGAGGCTTGGAGACCACACCAAGAACCCCTGGACAGGGTCGTGAAACACAAATTTTATTTTTGCCCTTTTGACATAATAGTATTTCCAGAGCCGATCTGAAGTACATAGTGCCACACCAGCAAGAGACAAGATAGAAATAGGACGTAAAAATGATACCCCTATTCTGAAGGATGGCTTTATAGGGTAGGTGAGGAGTCTGGAACTAGAGGGGGTTTTGTGGGGACACACACTGAGGAACTTAAAGCTCCGTTTCAGACGGGCAGGGGGACTGCAGGCACTTGAGTTGCCTGGGCACCACTGTGGCTGGCTGCTGTGGGACGCTCCACACTGGGGACTGGCAGTGGGATGGGGAAGGGCAGCCAGCGCGGTACCCGCCGTCCTCAGGAGCTGACGTGTGCCTGAGGGGGGCCTGGGCAGCTGCCCCTTGCAAGACGGCCTCAGCTTCGTGAGCACAATGAGCTTGTGCTAGGCAGCTGCAGGCCTCCCTCTCGGCCCCTATCATCTGGAAACATGACCTCCAAAGCAAAAGCCACCATTAACGGGGGAGGCTTCCTGGCTGGTCTGGCTGAGCCCTGCTTCCGCTTTCACCGCGCTCATTCTAGAACGGGTGCCTCTGGCGGCACAGTCGCCTTCGGGAGGCCTTCAGGAATCCACACGAGGCAAGCAAAGGAGCCACTTGGGAAGGAGCCTGGAGGGGTTCCACCCTTCTACTGGCTGCCCTCCGGGTCTGATGCATGGTTCTTCCCCTGTAGGAAAAACAGAAGCAGGACTCTGGCCTGGAGGACTGAGAGGCATGGAATGCCTAGGAAATAGAGGCCTGCCTGCTAACCTCTCCCCTCCACCCCATGTTCTTGGCAGCTTCGGCAGCTCAGGGCCACTCCAGATTCTTCCTGAAGCCTGGAAACCCAGAACCACCAAAGCAGCCTCTTCGTGTAGGCCTGGGCAGCGGTAAGGGCCCTCTAGAGCTCAGTGGTCCAGGGGACAGGGCCGGATAGGTGGAGGCAGGAAGGCTCGTTACTGCTAGCCCCTCAGCATCGCGGACCTTGCAGAGATGGCCCCAACAAGCGTGGGGCTGGGCCTGCTGCAGGGACCTCCCATCAGGGAGGAGGACATGGTAAGGCAGGAACATTTGGGCCCTTTAATGCTGCCCAGAGCGCTGTTACCAGATCCAGGTTCCGACGGTCTCCTTCCACGAAGGCCGGAGTACCACAGCTCCCCTGGGAGCATGGTACCCCACGAGATGTGGGGGCAGGGCAGGAAAAAGGCAGCAATGGGTCTTCACTGGTTCCAGGCCCTCAGACAAGGGGTCTGGGCCCATGAGGCATACCTAGGGCATGGTGTCGTGCTCAAAGCCCGCCTCCCAGTTTCCAGGAGAGGGTGGTATGTCAGGCCACAACCAGCCCCTAGTTCCCTGAGTTCACCCAGCCCGAGGTGAGAGGGGAAAACAAGCAGTGCAGGGCCCATCTCCTGGGGGGTCGCATGGGGCACATGTCCCAGGTCTCCCCTCAACCACCACTGTAGGTGCCTGCACGGACGTGAGTCTCTCCCTTGTTCACAGGGAGGCCACAAGGAGCCAAATGCAAGGAGGTTGAGGATGAGGGGAAATGCCGAGCCACTCACTGACTCCCCTGGGTCTGCGCTGTCCTCAAAGCTGTCTGCCTCCGGATGGGCGCTCTGGCCCCTGGGCTCCTGCTGGAGGTCAGTGATTCTGCATGAGGAACCCTTACTGCCTGGGCCCTTGGTTTCTTCACTGTCCTCTGACCCTGTGCAGGGAGAGTCACCAGTTAATGGCCAGTTTTGGAGGCGCCAGCTGATCTCAGGCCCACTTGGCGCCCAGCACTGATCAAGGGTGCCTAGGGCTTGAGAGGACAAGATGGGGAGGGGCTGGGACACTGCTGTGCCTCCAGATAGCTGGAGAGTGGATGGGTGGGTGGGGGTTGGGGAGGCTCACAGAACAACCTAGAAGCCACAGGCCTTCCAGCCATAGGAACAACCACAGGGAGTCGGGGAAAGGAGGGTGGGAAGGAGCCCTGCAGAGGGAAAACCTCGGGGCAGGATCCTGGTGCCCCTGGGATCTTCGGGAGTGGGAAAAGCTGGAGCTCACTGGGAATGTGGCCTGCGTCCACAGTTGGTGTTCCACCTGGAAGCTGGTCCCTCTGCTGGTCCATGCATTCCAAATTCTCCAGGAGACGGTCCACCTGGGCTTTGATCTGGCTCAGCTTGCCCCTGATGGAGTGCAGCTCCTCAGTCTGGACTGTTTGGAGAGGGGCCAGAGCTGGTGCCCACCAGGCCCGGAGGGCAGAGGGCTCTGCTGCCTGGGCTCCCTGGCCTGCCCTCGCTGCTAAGGTCCTCCCAGCTCTTCCCCAGCCTTGCAGGTGAGGGCTGTCCCCCCTCACTCACGCTTTATCTGCTCTCGGGGCAGGTGGCTCTTTCTGGCGCCCTTGTGGGGACTGAAGCTGCTCTTGACCCCCAAGCCCACCTGGGTCCTCCGGATCTTGACAGGCACACGATTGATGAGCGGAGGGATCCTTTGGTACTCATACACCCTACCGGCACAGGACACAGGGAGTCAGGCCACACAGCCCACCCGTTTACCCAGAGGACCGAGGGTTACGACTCACTGACCTGTAAGGGACATCTTCCCTGTACAGCTTGTAGCCCAGGTCGTAGTTACTCCTGCTGCAACAGAGACAAATGGAGAGGGGGTCACTCTCCATGGCCAGAGTCCTCGCCTAGACCCCAGTTTAGCTTGAAACTGAGGCATGCAACTTTTCCTTAGAACCCCAGGATTTTCCACCAAAGGAGCCCTGAGGGACTTAACCAAGGTCATTTTGGGGGACCGCAGCTTCCCCATGTCTGGCCTTTCACAAGGGGCACGTTCTAGGTGACAGGAGAGAGACAATTGCCTGCAGCCTTCTGGCCAGCCAGACAGGGGCCCTCCAAAGTTTCCTCTCTGCCCCAGGAACAGCTGACATTCTGGAACTTAAGTCTGGCAAAGGATGAAAGGGAGGAGTGAAGTCAGTGCCCAAAGCCACAGTGGGTGCTTGAGAGCCCTTAATCCTTGCGTTGGGATGGCCAGGACGCAACCCAGCTCTGGCAGGGCCAGCCAGGCACTTGTCAGGGCTGTGGCCAGGCCATCTTCCTCTTTGCTCTAGGCCTGCGGAGAGAGGAGTTTGGAAGGCCCCAGACTCTCACTGCCTGTGTCTCCGGTGTCCTACATCTCCAGGGAGTGAACTGTTGCCTAGGAGGGATGGGGGGATGGGTACAAAGGGACAGCTGGGTTGGGGCCTGGGCAGCGACGCTCTGTGGGGACACAGCTGCAGGAGCCCCCTGCGCCTGGAGCCGGAGGCCTGATGAGGGGGAGGGGAGGGGATGTGAGCGGGGGCAGCACAGTTTCTAAAACACATTTCGGGTGCTGTGTGCCCACGCCCCCAGCTCGGGCCCAGCCCACGAGGGGCGAGGCCGATAGAGCCACCAGGTCAGAATGGGGGACGTTGAGGGGACCCTTTCCCTTTTTTTATCCTGGCTCCCCCACCCCCAGGCCGGTGGGTGCGAGTTCCGACCACCCCCGCCCCTGCCTTCTGGCATCAGGGGGTCTGGAGGGGTGGCCTGGAAGCAGCAGGGAGGCTGATTCCGGTGGTGGGAGGCCCGTCTTTGGAGGAAGGAAAGCGTCAGGAGAGGCGCACCCAGCCCCCGGGGGTCGCGGTAGGGGCGGGGGTCCCCGGTGGGGTGCCGGACTCGGGCATCCTGGGGCGGGGCTTGGGGGCTAGGGCCGACCTGAAGCTGCAGCGTCTCAGCTGGGCGCGACTGCTCGGAGAGAATTTTCACTGGTCCGGATCCCCTTAGATTGGCGGGCGGGTCCCCCAACCCGTCCCCCTAGACAGGCCAGAAACTTCGGCGGAGCGCAGAGGCGGAGGCGGCCGCTGCAGACCCTCTGGGGCTCTGTGGCGGCACCGGAATCAGTGGAGCATTGGTGGTTCAGTGGTAGAATTCTCGCCTGCCACGCGGGAGGCCCGGGTTCGATTCCCGGCCAATGCAAACTCTTCTAGTTTTATTTTTATCCCCCCCGGCACCCCCCACCACGCAGTTTTTCCTAAAATGACATTTTGAAGTAGCCAGGAATGAATGGTACAGGAATGATGCTTCACTGACCACTTAGCACAGACTTGAGAGCTCCCGAGTGGAGACGGGGCGGGATCGGTTTGGGAGTTAGGGGTCAGGCTGCAGGCAGACGGGCCCCCTGGGCCTGAGGAAGGGGGGGGTCCTGCTTCTCACCCTCACTCCCCCGCACCCCACCCCTCAGCAATCAGCCAGGGCTGAAGCCTGTGCCCTGATCCTGTGTGCTTGCCTCTTCCCCGCCAGGGGGCAGCGCCTGCGCCCCAGGCTGCACAGCCGCATCTGGTCCCTGGTCTGGGCTAATTGGTACAGTCCGCAAGTTGGGGCTCCCCGCAAAAAGAGAAATAGGGCGCAGCTTTAGAGTGGTGTCGTGGGCAGAGATCAGGCCCCCTCCAGTGTCCTCAGGGCCAGGGGCAGGAGGAGGAGACTTGGGGCAAGTCTTTGACCACAAAACTTTGCCTTCAGGTTGAAAATTTCCATTTTCAGGCCTCGCATTACCCAAGTACCAGTCCACACGGCCTGGACTTGACGCGTTCTCACGGGGAGGTCATCCCGCAGTTCAGCGGCCACCAGAACCTCATCCCCACCTGCCCTTCCTCTGGGCACTATCCCAGGGGCCCGAGCCACAGCCACCACTGCCCCCCCCCCCCAAGGCTTCATCCTCCCTCCTGGAGCGCCCCCAGGATAGAGCATTACAAAACCCCTAGAGTCTCCCACAAGACACAAGGCAAGCCAACAGAGCGCGTAGGCAGCTCCGTAGCACTGAAGATACGCCAAGTTCAAAAACCTCGCATTACCCAGCACCAGACACCGGCTCATCCGCCCAATACAAAAGCAGTGGCAAAACCACCCACACTGGAACACTCACAGGGCGACACACACCCCGGGCGGGTGCTGGCAGGGAGGGATTGGGCCTCATCTATGTCAAGGTCAAGCTGAAGGTGCAGAGACTTCTGGGAGCAGCCCCCACCCCATCCCTGCCATCTCCTTTCTGGGAAGACGAGGCAAGGCGAAACCCAGAAGGCACAGGGCATTTACACAGCGTGGTTCCTAACAGCAAACCCCTGGCCCCCAGCCTCTTCCACCACAAGGTGGGAACCCCCGCCACTCCCCCCCACTCCCCCCCCCCCCACAGGAGGGCCAGGAGCTGAGTGAGGCCACCACAGATGCCCAGCTCAGGGACACGCTCGCCTTATGCTGGTGAAAATGGCACGTGGGCCGGCAGAATGTGGGACACTCCTTTCTGAAAACGATTCAAGAGTTCTTAACATTTTCTTTAGGATTCCCAGGTTAGGGGCAAGGTTTCATCCAGGCCAAGTTCCCATTTGCGACTTCTCTAGCTGGAAGAATCTCCCAGGCCCCAGGCAGGTGGGACTCCCTGGGGAGGACCCACTCGCCCCGGCTCCAGGTGGGAGAAGGGGTACCCAGCCTCTGCCAGCAGGATGGTGCTGGGTCGCACCAGTGACAAAGGCCCTGGGCATGAACGGTGTCGTCTCCCTCCGTTCACAGACAAAACCTGAGACCAAGGGAGAAGAGACGTCCAGGTGCCACAGTGAGTAGACTGAGCCGGCCTCCTGGGGATCTTGTTCCATCTCAGGGGAACCCAGAGCCTCGGACAAGACAGCCACTGGCCTCCTTCCCCTGCAGGCTGCAGGCAGCCCTGGACAGACTCACCAAGAGAGGGCTGTGCCCTGATGCCTCTTCTCACCCTGCTGGGCAGGGCCCGGCCTGGCCTCTCCAGCCATGACGAAGTCTGAAGAGAGAACAAGAGAGAAGGTCAGAGCCTGAGGGGGTGAGGGGGGCTGCATTGAAAGGTCCCAAGAGCACATGGGCCCCACTGGCATCCAGGCTAGCCCTTCCCTGCTCCTCCACTCCGACACCCTGGGTGTTGCTCCGTAAGAGGCCGCAAGGCAGAGCACCGCCCTGGTCAGTGGGCCGCCCTGTCTGACCTCCTTCCACCCCAAACCCCCGATGGGAATCAACCCCATCGCCCATGCCCTGGAATTGGGGGTGGTACCGTCAGAAGGCAGGAGGGAAAATATCCGTGATCTCCGTGTCCTCTGAACAGACACCTAGCCCTGGCCAGAGGCAATTCTCGAATGTCCTCCTGCTGCTGGCTTTGCCTGCCTGCTGGTGGCCCACGCGCCCCCGCCTGCGAGATAAGCCCGGGGTGGGGGGGCGCTGGCCGCGGCGGAGCTGGCCAGGGTGGCTGTGAGTGAGAAGCAAAGCCAGCAGCTGGCCTGGGCTGGGGAATGGACACCCTGCTGCCCTCTGTCGGAGGGGGAGGTAAGAGTCCACTGAATCCACGCAGGGGAGGGCTGGCACACCCAGCGAGGCGGCATCAGTACACTGTGCACGGCAGATTGTCCTGTTTCTGGGCTTCTGTCCTTTGGTGGTCCCCACTTGAGAGAGCAGTGCTGTGCCCACGGCAGAGGGCGGGGCTCCGGTTCACTGCGCAGCCCATTCGGTGCTCAGGGCCTGGCGCTCAGCAGGTGCCTGCTGATGTCCGCAGAATATGTAGATGAGAGTCCATTAAATCAATTCAGTTTTTAGTTTGGGGTTTGGATCAGACCCCAGAGTTTCCCTTGTGACTTTAGGGCCCCTCCCTGACCCCAACCCCTTTCTTCCTCAATCTGTGATCATCCTCCGTGGTCCACTTTGCCAAGACGGAAGCGAATGTGAGCCTTCTTCCCCCTTTCTCCAGACTTCATGCTACATGAGCGCCGAGAGCACTCACTCAGCCCCTGCTTGCTTCCGGGGAGAACAGGAGACTGGCCACAGTGTCCCCGAGGCACTGACGATCCAGACCTAGTGTTTGATTGGATGGAAGTGGGCAGGTTGTCACCTTGGCCTTTCTTTCTCATCTGTGGTCCTGATTCATCCTCTCAAGGACACATCACACAAGTGCCCTGTGCACTAAAGCAAACGCCCACATTTCCATCTTGTCTGGCTTCCTGCATCCTTTCCCTTGGCGTATCTTTATACCTGTGGTCACTTTCACATTTGCAATATCCAGAGGGGAGAGAAAATCACACCCATGTCTACCACACAGGGCACAGACACTTAGAAATGCCTGCTGTGCCCCAGATAGAAGGCAGAGCATTCAGATAAGCTTTCCATTCTCTTTGCATTAAACATCATCTCCTAAAAATGGGAATACCGAGTGAGACGTGGTTGCCCAGAAAGGAGAGAATGCAGAAACCTGCAACACCTTCCTGGGGCCTCCATCACAGGAACCAGCTTTGGGTCAAGTGCGAAAAACCACTCAGTGGCCCCTAGACTGCCAGTTATGGGCGCTAGTGGAGTATCTGGGAAGTTCACCATCAATGGCAAACCTTGTCCGCATGTGTAATAGGCATCTTCCTGGGCACCTTCTACCTGCAGCTCAGAGCAGACAAGCCTGGGGGCATGGCTTGACTCCATCCCCACTCAGGAGCTGTATTAGTCAAGATTCTCCAGAGAAACAGAACCAATACAGAAAGAGATTTATTATAAGGAATTGGCTCACATAGTTGTGGGGGTGCTGACAAGTCTCAAGATCTTTAGTCAGCAAACTAGAGACCCGCGAGAGCCAATGGCATAGTTCCAGTCCAAAGACCAGCAGGTCTGAGACCTAGGAAGATTCAAAGTTTCAGTTCAAGTCTGAAGGCTTGAGAAAAAAAAAAACAAAAAACAAAAATGAGTGTCCCAGCTCAATGGTAATCAGACAGGGAAAGTTCCCTCTTACTCTTGGGAAGATAAACCTTTCTGTTCTAGGCAAGCCTTCAACTGATTAGATGAGGCCCACCCACACTGGGGAGAGCAATCTGCTTTACTTAGTCAGCCCCTTCAAATGTTGATCTCATCCAAAAACACTTTCACAGACTCACTCCAAATAATGTTTGGCCAAGTCTCTGGCTGACTCCCTTGTGGCTGACATTGAAACATAATATTAACTATTATAGGGGCCGAGCACCAGAAACAGGTGAGGTTTTTGCTCCATATTCATCTCTCACAAAGGGACACCCCCTCTTGCATTCCCCCAGGCTGTGAGTGCCTGATTCATGGAACACAGGTGGGATAGTTCATGAATAGGTGTCATAATGAGTGACAGCCGATGACACAAGGACAGGGGACATCAGCAGTCAGGTGGGAAGAAAGCAGAAGACAGAAACAGACCAAGTGAATGGAAGGACTAGAATAAGGACAAAGGAGAGAAGCAGGGGGTGGACATCCTGGACAGCTGGTCTCTAGAGCTCCCCAAGCTGACTCCCAGATGTGTCTATCCTGAATTCATCAAATGAATGCAAAGTGGTTCCCCGATTTTCATAGAGCCCCCAGGAAGAAAGGAAAGGGCCATTGTTTAAAATATCGTAACCAGCCACCGGAAATGATTGCATTCCAACCATCTGCCGGCCATCGTGCTTTCACAGGCATCATCTCAGTCCCCTGCCTGGCAGCCCCTACCGTGTTCCAAGAAGTTCCAGAGGACTCCTTGAAGGTCCTTGAAGGTCCCCAGTGGGATCAGCTGGAGGCAGGCTCTGGTTCTGTGAGCACCTCCAGGCTGCGATTTCTTGACCCCAGACTGCTCCGTGAACCCCTCCACCCAAGGGGGAGAGAACCCTGGTGAGGGCTTGGGCTGGCAAGGACACGCTGCAGGCCAGGGTCCTGGCTTACCTAGTGGCTTCTTGCAGCGGACACAAGTCATTCTTTTGGCGGCTCCACATCTGAGCCCGCTTCCCGGGTTTCAGGTGTCCCCTAGCTTGGAGACAGAAACCGCCTCTCGGGAAAGAAACTGAAAATGCCCCTTTCTGCCTCCCTTTCCCGGCCTTCCTTGCCCCTAGTGTCTGGGCCCATACGGTGGCCCCTGTCATCAGACCCACAGGCCTGACTTTGGATTCGAGCCCATCTCAGCAGGTGAATGGCGGCAGCAGGAGCAGCTACCCTCCAGCTCCCTCCTCCCTTGGTGACACTGACTGGGATGTCTGCGCCCGACAGAGGGAGCGAGGTGTCTTCCAGACCTGATCCTCTGAGCTTTCCAAGAGCTCCCAGGAACTAACCAGTCTCTTTGGCAAATTCCTTTCCTGCGTAGAGTCGCCAGAATTCATTTCTGTTGCTTAAAGCAAGGATCTTGATTGATACACATTGGACTGGGCACGGAAGGAGCGAGAAGCCCAGAGGGAAACGGTGGTGATTGAAGGCTGGGGAAGTGGCCAGAGGATGGTGAAAATCCAGCTGGTATTAAGGCACAGGATGACGGCAGCCCATGGCATGCCACGGTGAGACACTTGATCCTGTGGTCCCCCAGAACAAAGTGCCCCTCAAAGGAAAGACTTTGGTGATCTGGCGGCTCCTGACAGAGGAGAGTATAAGGATTACCCGGAAGTCGGGGGCTAGTGTTCAGAGGGTGGTGCTAATAACATCACACAGCTTGAAGGAAAGAAAGACAAGCTCAGGGGTGCCTGGGGGCTCAGTCAGTTAAGCGTCTACCTTCGGGTCAGGTCATGGTCCCGGGGTCCTGGGATTGAGCCTAGCGCTGGGGTCCCTGTTCGGTGGGCTCCCTGCTGGGTGGGGAGCCTGCTTGTTCCTCTCCCTCTGCCTGCTCCCCTTGCTTGTGTGTGTGCATGCTCTGCTCTTTCTCTCTCTTTCTCTGTCAAATAATTTTAAAAAATTTTTAAAAGGAAGAAAGAAAAAAGAAAAGAAAGAAAGAAAGGCAAGCTCAGAGTCCAAATTCTCTGCTCAAGGCATGGTTAGAAAGCCAGGGAATTTTTTTATCTTGCACCTACCAGAATGAGTGAGTGAGAAAACAGCTTGATCAATGGCTAGAAAATGAGGCCATCGGGTGGCCTCATACCGTTGCCTGGTCTCTAACTGGGAAGGAATGGAGAGTGGAGGGCAGGGGCCATCAGAGCGGGGCTCTTCGGGAAGGTGGAAGACTTAGGTACCCCCTACAAACACACGCACCCCAATAGAGCCGCTCTGGTCAGCAGCAGCCTCCTCTTGGTCATTCTGAACATCCTGGAAGCAGAAACTTGCTGGCTACTTCCCAAACCCATACCCCTTCCCTGGGCGTGAGTATCGTTGGGGTTTCTTGCCCTCCCTCATGGTTAGTGTGCTACTGGGCTGAGGGGCGGCCAGCAGCTAGCGTTTCTTTAAACAATAGAGCCCCGAATGACCTTGAGGTGACCTACCCCATCAGCCCTTGTTTTCTCTGGACTGAAATAACAAGTCAGGCCCCAGGGGGCTGATGACTGCGAATCGAAAAGGAGGACATTGAATCACCAAAAGAACCGAGAGATTTTGCTAATGTTTTTCCTCTTTAATTTATTTAATTGACAGAGAGAGAGAGAGACAGCGAGAGAGGGAACACAAGCAGGGGGAGTGAGAGAGGGAGAAGTAGGCTTCCCACAGAGCGGGAGCCTGATGCGGGCTAGTCCCAGGATTCTGGGACCATGACCTGAGCCGAAGGCAGACACTTAACGATTGACCCACCCAGGCACCCTGAGACTTTGCTTATTTATATTGGCCAAATTTGGCAAAGTGATCAGGGGAGGGTATCCGAGACCAGAAGCCTGGGGAGGGAAGAGTGTGAGACCGGGTTTATTGTACTGATACTTAGAATTCCGCAGGGCCAGTGTGAGTAGCTGGGATCGTTCTTTTGTTGTTGTTGTTTTCAAGATTTTATTTATTTATTTGACAGAAAGAGACACAGTGAGAGAGGGAACATGAGCAGAGGGAGTAGGAGAGGGAGAAGCAGGCCTCCCGCCAAGGGAGCCCGATGTGGGACTCGATTCCAGGACCCTGGGACCACGGTCTGAGCTGAAGGCAGATGCTTAACTGATGGAGCCATTCAGACACCCCAGCTGGGATGGTTCTAATTGTTTGCTCCGATGACTGATTGAAATTGACTTCATTGTGGCTAGATAACCTTTGCTAACAGCGAAGAAGGAAAATGAGCTTAAGACTTACTGAGCATTTACCAGCCACCAGGTTTTAGACTTATTTCACAAATTAGTTAGCAAGTGAGGTTTCGATGCTGTTCTGTGGATGAAGGAATAGAAAAAAATGAGGGCATGAGCTCAGCTGAGCTGACATTCATCCGTGTTTACCGGTCTCAGGCTCTGGTCCAGACACATTAGTGTACCAACTCAATCAATTATCCTCATTTTTTTTAAATTTAAAGAAGTTTATGTACTTATTGGAGAGAAAGAGAGGGAGAGGGAGCACACGAGCGTGCTGAAGTGGGAGAAGGGACAAAGGGAGAGGCAGAACCAGACTCCCACTGAGCAGGGAGCTCTGACATGGGGCTCTATCCCAGGACCTTGAGGTCATGACCTGAGCCAAAGGTAGATGCTTAACCCAGTGAGCCACCCAGGTGCCCCTATTATCTTCGTTTTACAGGACAAGTACACGAGAGATGTATTAGGGAGACCTGGGACCCAGGGGTTTCCCAGCAGGTGGGATGGGGACTGTTCTAAGACCCAGACAGCTCCAGGCAGATGGGGGGGGGGGGTAGGGTGTGTGTGTGTGTGTGTGTGTGTGTGTGTCCGGTCTCCTTGTTAAGTAATTTGCCCAAAGGAACGCAGTAAGTGGCGGAGCCTGTCCTGATGTTCAGGTGGTCTCAATTTTGTCTCAATTTAGGCTCAAACTCTCCACCTCTGCCCGTGGTTCTCGCGTCTGAAGAGCCGGTGTCTGAAGTAGCTGGAGATCATGCTAAGAAAAAAAAAAAAGCCCCCAGCCCTGGCCTCAGCCTCACCATTCCGTCCAGTGGGGGTGGCTGAGAATTTGCTTCTCCACCAAGTTCACGGGTGACGCCGGTGCTGCTAAGCTGCGGACGGATATGGACAATCTCTCCATTCTCCGCCTCACCTCCGGATGAGAAGCCTGGGCTCGACTTTTCAGGTAGGACCTGGTCACCGCCACCTGCGCTCACAAACCCTGCCGTAGCGCTGAGAAACGCGTGGGTGAGGGAAAGGCTCCGGACCGGGTGGGCCGCCGGGGGAGGCTGCTTCTGGGTGGGAAGCTGGCGTCCGGGCTCTGGAGGGCGGGGCTGGGGTTGCCACAGACGTGTTTCCAGGGCCTGGCACCACTGGCCTAAGTGTCTACCTGGCCTGACTTTGCAGCAGAATTTGGAGCCTGGGTCTCTGACTCTCTCCAGGATTCTGGGACCAGGCCTTTTTTTAAAAATTGAGGTGAAATTCGTATAACATGAAGGTAACCCATTTGGGGCATCAAGTCCAATCACCATGTCGTGAGACCACCACTGCTAAGTTCCAAAACATTTTGGTTCCAAAATAAAACCCAGAACCATGGAGCAGTTACTCCCCATTCTCCTGTCGCCCCTGGCAACCCCCAGTATGTGCTTTGTTTCTGTGGGTTTACCTGTTCTGAGTGTTTCATCTGAATGGAGTCGTGCAGTACGTGAACCCCTGTGACTAGCGTCTTTTACTTAAAATAACATTTTCAAGCTTTGTCCGCCTTGTAGCCTGTATCTGTTCTTCATTCCTCTTAATGGCTGAGTAACGTTCTATGGCATGTTTGACTGGTTTCCATCTTTTGCTGTTGGCAGTGATGCTGTTGTGAACTTTGTGTGGAAGGACTTGGGTACTTGTTTGCGGGTTCTCTTGGGTACAGACCTACAAGCGGAATTGCTGGATCAAATAGTAGCTGCTCTGAACTTTTCCAGGACTTGCCAAACTGTTTTCCAGAGTGGCTGCCCATTTCCTGCTCCCACGAGCAGCCTGTAAGGGCTCCAACTGGTCCAAGGCCTTATCAACATTGTCTTGTCTGTTTCTTTGGTAACAGCTGTCCTAATGGGTGTTTAGATGTGAATTTAGATGTGAATTTCCTAATGACTAGTGATATTGTGCTTGCTGGCCATTTGGATAGCTTCTTTGGAGAGCAGTGGATTCACATTCTTTGCTCATTTTTTTTTTAAAGATTTTATTTATTTGACAGAGAGAGACCACAGGTAGATAGAGAGGCAGGCAGAGAGAGAGAGAGAGGGAAGCAGGCTCGCCGCTGAGCAGAGAGCCCGATGTGGGACTCGATCCCAGGACCCTGAGATCATGACCTGAGCCGAAGGCAGCGGCTTAACCCACTGAGCCACCCAGGTGCCCCTCTTTGCTCATTTTTAAGTCATGTCTTTTTGATTAATTCCTTTTCTGCTATTATGAGTCAAAGCTGAGTTTCTATGTTTCTCCTGGTTGCAACCACAATAAAAATTGTGGCTGCTACACGTGTCCCCATTCCATGGTCCGGACCACACTCCCACCTCCAACCAGCAAAGCGACTCCACAGTGTGCAGATGGGGCCGGGGTGCTTTCCAGACCCTAATGACAGTCCCTCCCAGCCTTCACCTCCCACACGGCCTCTCTCACCACTGCAGGGAGCGGAGGGAGAAGGGGCCATGACCCACCCCTGCTCAGATAATCACAAAGGAAGCAGGAGGGACATGCAGGAGCTGGTGTGGTGACCATAGGGGAGTGTGTGAGCCCAGCACAAAGACAGAGCCAGTGGTGAGAGGAGCTGGAGCAGGAAGTCAGGGGTGCATACAGAGCTTCTCAATCTGCACCCCTCAGGGGCTAAGACCAGAAAACTTCCAGAAGGTGGTCTGGGTCATGCAGGTGAGCAGGGGAGAGACTGGGGTGAGTAGTGGGCTGCCGGCAGTGAGGCCTCTCAGGCGCCCTCTGGTCTTCCCGAGATCATCCTGGGTCGGCCGAATTCCCCTTCAAAACAAGCGGTCATTGGGGCGCCTGGGTGGCTCAGTGGGCTAAAACCTCTGCCTTCCGCTCAGGTCATGATCTCAGGATCCTGGGATCGAGCCTTGCATCGGGCTCTCTGCTCCATGGGGAGCCTACTTCCTCCTCTCTCTCTGCCTGCCTCTCTGCCTAGCTGTGATTTCTCTCTGTCAAATAAATAAAATATTAAAAAAAAAACAACCAAGCGGTCACAAGTTCAGCTGATTCATAACTTAGTTTAATCCTTTGTGGGGAGCACCCTGGGCAGTGAGGAGCCTCCGTCTGCCCCAGAGGGTCCGGCAATCATGGAGGAGGGTGGTCTCTTCTGGCTGCTGGCCCTGCCTCCTGTTTGGGTGCCTGACCCCCACCTTCCCGATCCACAGCAGGCCGAGGGGCCCCAGCTCCCCTCCCCCTGGAGCAGACTCCCTCTGGGGCTGACTTGTACCCCCTGCCTCCCTTCCTGCAGGGTCTCTCTGAGACCTCTGCTTACTGGCTTGCGGTCCTGGGCTGGCCCCGGTTCCAGACAGGTGGGCAGCTGGCGAGTGGCTGAGTATCTGGGTGCTGGCAGGGGAGAGGCACGGCCGAGTCTCAGGGCCCCAGGTCCCACCGGGAAATGTGCTCCTCAGCTGGAAAGGAAGCCGGACAGAGCGAGGGTCACTGACAGCCCAGGCGGTCCTAGGATGGGGACCTTTTGGCAGTTGGTCCTGAAATGGCTATGCTCCCAGTTGGAGCTCCAGACCTTTCTAGCAGGTACTGCTGGGGTCAGTTCTGGGCCACCTCTCTTCCCTGCTGTAGTTTACTGGGCTCTAGGGAATCAGAGAACACGGGTGAACCCAGCAGGTCCTTAAGTTGCAGCTTTGGTGACAGGAGGAAAGCGACCCTGGAGAAATCCCTGGCCAGGCTGTCATTCCCGTCCTGCTGCCTTGCGGACATGAGCCTGGGCTTCTCACTCCCCCCTTGGCCTCAGGAGCCCGCAGGTCCCACGGAGCTCGGAGCAGGAGGTCCCCGGGCCCTGCATGCTTAGGTGCTTTCTGGGTCTGTGACCTGGACATCCTAGCACCTGGAGCGGGCCAGCAGGGACCAGAATAGGGAGCTGTGAGGGGCCCTCACCAAACTGGCAGATGTAACGGTTTCGGGTTTTGCAGCGCTGGTCATTCCAGTTGAAGGCGGCAGACGCCTGTAGCTCCACACAGTTGCCAAACCTGCCAGGCCGAGATGCTGGGGGCTCAGTGCCGGGGAAGGGAAGTAGGAGTCCGGAAAGGCTTCCGTCTTCCCCTCCAGCAGGTCCCCTATGTCTAATGGCCCCAGTCCACAGATGGGGCTTCTGGGAGCCAGGCCCACTCTCATGTGAAGGCTCAGCAAGCCGGCCCAGGGGAGGGAGGGCACCCCAGACTCACCCCTGGTTGTCGGGCTGCCCAAAGGCGAAACTGGTAAAGGACTGGTGCTCCCCCGTGGTCCAGCGGAAGGAGTCCTTGGTGGTCTTATAGGTGAGCCCTGGGCCGTGGCAGGTGAGTTGGCCTACCACCCCGACCCCCCACTCAGAGCCCAGGCTCCCTGAGAGGAACTCCCTGAGCTTGGATCCTGTTCCCCTTTCTGCTGCCAGCGGGCCCTTAGCCCCCTTCCTAGCTCTTCCAGCCCCCCGTGGCTCTCCCTCTCCCTCCCTTCTGTGCTCTCCCCAGGGAAGGAGGTTGCCTGACCCATCCTGGGTCCCTAGCCCTCACCGCACCCTTACTGTCTGCTGATGGGTTTTCACAGCCCAGACACCTGCACCCCCAACCAGGCACTCACCGATCCAGAAGTTTCTCGTCTCAAAGTCACTGTCGGTCACCTCATTGGTGGTCTCCAGGCGGCCCAGGTAGAAGGCGAGGATGTCCTGCACTTTCTGGCTCTCGATCTGGGCCAGCACCCCGCCCTTTCGCTGTAACCCCCAGTCCAGGTCACCCCAGCAGGGCCCCAGAGCTCAGACCAGCCCTTCCTGCCCACTCCCCCACGGCCAGGGACGTCCTCTTCCTCTACCTCCCCCTTCTCAGAGTGGGGGTCCCCCTTCCTTGCCCCTGCCTGTGTCTCCCCTCTCTGGGCACGGACGGTGGGGAGCCAAGGCTGACCGGGCCCTGCCCTTGGGAAGCTTTTGTTTCACGTGTTCAGTGTCCTGAACACATGTGAATTGGTTGCCAACATGAACACCTCGAGAGACGGCAATGAAAATCTGAATTTCTGATTCTCTTGGAAAATCCCAAGTTCTGGCCTTTCTGCACTCAGTGACCTGCCGGGCAGCCCTCAGCTAGAGCTGACTCAGGGTGGCTCCTTGGTGGGGGGGGGCTCACCCCTACCCCATCCCAAGTCCCTCAGCTTATTCAGTGACCTCCTGGCTTCCGTGGGCCTCTGAGTTTGGGGCCCCTGCTTTATCCTAATGACCAGAGTCAAGTCAGGAGAAATTGTAGGAACCATCTCTTCACCCAAGGTCCGTCCATGAGGACCCTCGCTTGAGACCCTGGGGTTCCCTGGGAAGGCTGGGGTGCACTGTCACCTGGCATTTCATCTTGGCTCCGTAGTAGGTGTCTGCCTCCGAAGACACCAGGAAGCAGTCTCCGTCGATCCTCAGGTCGCAAGTGTGGAAGGGAAAGTGCACCTTGGCTGGGGACAGGGGGGCCCGACTGTGCGCGTGGGGACCTCAGACGCATTACGCCTTCCACCCTGCCAGGGAGCTAAGCTCAAGAAGCCCCTTCCTCTGGCCGCTGTCTCCAAGCTGGGGCAGGGGGTGGGGGGTGAGGGAGACAGCGGCGTGCCGGGGAATGTATGACTTCCAGCTTGTTCTCTCTTCCAAAATAAAGAACGATCTGTAGCATTTGCCAGATTCTGCGGGGGGAATGCCACCAACGTGATGTGATTGCACGGGGAGTCAGGAGATGTGCCCAGTGAGGGGCTTCCGGGGGTGGCCTGGCTCATCGGGGGACCTCGGGGCAAGACTCACTGGCACACTGGGCTCCCCCGTAGCCGACATCACAGACGCAGGAACACTCCTCTTCCCGGAACCGGCCGTGAACACACTGTACGCTGCAGCGCACTGCCGGGGGTGGGGAGGAGGAGAGCAGAGCTCAGCCCGCAGCCCCCGGACCCCGTGCTGCCCCTCGCGGGCCTCGGAGTGTGGGCAACGGCCAACTGTGACAGGAAAAACCCTCGAGGATGGGACCCCATCAGGGCTTCCCGCTGCGGCTACGCTTGGTGTCTGGTTGGATCTCCATCGTAGAGAGAAGCAAATTAGGGTTCAGGGGTGACCTGCTTATTTATAGTCACAGAGCTGGGAGGGAGACAGTGGGATCAGAGTCTACTTCCAGATCCTGATAGTGTCCTCCTCCCGCCCTCCCAAGACCTAAGGGCCAAATCAAGATTCCATCTTGAATCCCCTACATGGCTCAGGCTCCGGCAGGGGCTCAGGCTGTTGTTGGTCGAACGACTACATGGTGTTCAGGTCAGCAAGTACCCGGTCGGCGGCCACACACTCCCTCAGGGCTCTCTCCAGACACTCGCAGTGGGTGCCCCACGGCCCCTGGACACACCGCACAGGGACGCATGGCCCTCCTCACCCCCCGCGGCTGCCTGCCTAGGCCCTGGCCCAGGCTTCACTCACGGGGTTCCCGGGGGGCTGTGACCTGGAGCTCCAGGTGCCCCTCACCTTGGCAGTATCGGCCTGTGTGGCCGGGGGGACAGTGGCAGTGGCAGGTGCTGACGTTGAGACGTCCATGGTTCCGGCAGCTCATGCGACATGGGTTCCTGGGGACCTCTGGTCAGATGAGGATGACCTCTGAGAGGGCGCCTCCTTCCGGCAGGCCAGGGGGCTGCTTCCCAGGGTGCCAAGGGCCAGGGCTTCGAGGACAGTCCCACCAGATGTTGCCACCCTCCACAAGGGTCACCACACGGAGTTCTCTTGTACCCGCTGCCCCAGCAGGAGGCAGGCAGGGTCGGGCACTTACCACAGAGCCCTCCTGCGTGGTCCCAGGCTTTGAAGCAGCCCGAGACGCTGGCTGTGCAGAGCGAGCACCAGGAGCCCTTCTTATAGGGGACGATGGTCTTCCCGTTTACCTCCCAGTTGCCCCTGTGAGAGCAAGCACCAGAGGGCTGCAAGGGCCTGGCCTTGGGCAAGGCAGGCATGGGCCCTGCTGCATGCCTCAAGGCCCCTTCAGCTCCTTCTGGCCCAGCCCAGGAGTCAGGGAGCTGGAGGAGACACGAGATGTCTAGGAGAGGAAAGATGGCCTCCAGACTAACAAGAACACTCCATTCTTCCGTGGGCCGAAGCAGAATAGTGCTGCCAAGGAGGGGTGTCTGAGGAGAAGCCACATTCTGCTTGGCTGCCCACTTCCGCACCCATTCCCTTCCCTCCTGCCCTCTCCCCAAGAGGGTGTGGACCCAGGGGCGACGGCCTTTGAGTGGGTGGCTGAGGGTTCTACCCTGGGGGAAGGTAGGCGGCCCTCCCCAGCCCGCCCAAGCCCAGCGGGGTGGGGCCTTACCCGGGAGAGTAGGCACAGACGAAGGCTTCCATCTCGGCCTGGGCCCCAGAGCACCGATGCCGCCCACAGCCCAGCTGGCTCGAGGTGGCCCACACGAGCTGCCGGAGACACAGTGGCTCAGGAACCCTATCACAGGCCACCCCCACTCCCAGTCTGGGGGCCAAAAACACTGATGATGCTTGCCCTGGGGGAGGCAGACTGACAGACCTCGGGGCCTCAGGAGCGGTAGCTGTGCTGGGCAGAGCTGTGGGGGCAGGTGGGCACAGCCTAGGAAGGCTTTGTGGGTGAGGGGCGGGGAGAGGTTTGGATCGGCAGATACCTGAAGAAAGGAGAGAATCTTGGCCGGGGGGAAGGAGTGTTGAAAGAAAGTCTTGGACCTCAAAGTCTTTGTGACAGACCCCACATGTCCCTACAACCCTTCCCTCCTCCCTGCAGGCCCCTCTTAAAAGTGCCTTTGCAGTTCTTTGCAATGAGAGGAGGACTCTCTTTTCTAGCCTGGACCCCGGCTGCGCCTGTGGCTTGTGTTGGCCAACAGAATGCAGCAGAAGTGATTCTGAGCTGGGGGGGCCTGGGTGGCTCCGATGGTTAAACGTCCGACTCTTGGTTTAGGTTTAGGTCATGATCTCACGGTTGTGAGTTCGAGCCCTGTGTCAGGCTCTGGGCTCAGTGCAATCTGCTTGGGATTCTGTTTCTTCCTTTGCTCTACCTGCCCCCAGCTCCCGTGTGTTTACTGTCTAAAATAAATAAATAAAATAACGTCTTAAAAAAAAATGATATTGAGCTGGTTTTAAACCTAGGGCTGGAGACCCCACAGGCACGAGGGAGCCAGGTGAGGCCCCTCCAGACGGCCAGCTCCCAGCCCAGGCAGCGGCTGACTGCACTTGTATTTGGGCCCAGCAAAGACCAGAAGAACCTCCACACAGGGCCCAGCCCAAGGATGCTAAACTTTGGGGTGGTGTGTTAGCAACAAAAGCCAACGGGTACAGGTCTCTGATAGTATTCAGCACTTGGATTGAAAATCTTAAAATCTGTGACAGCTTGGAAACAGCACAGCCGATACAGGGGAACTAGTTAAGCAAACTCCTGTGACATAGCCATGAAGTAGGGAGACACGGACACAGGTGTCCAATAATTCGAGAAAATACATTCTTTTTAGGAATGCACAGAACATTTGCAAACATTGGCCCTGCACTTAACCACAAAGCAAGATTCAACAAAAACCAAAGGAATAGTATCCCATGGGCTGCATTCTATAAATTCAATGCGATACAATCTCCAAGTAAATAACTTAGAAGTAAGGAATGGTTGGGGGCGCCTGGGTGGCTCAGTCGGTTAAGCGTCTGCCTTCAGCTCAGGTCATGATCCAAGGGTCCTGGGATCAAATATAAAAAAATAATAGAGTAAACTAAATAAAGTAAAAGAAAGTGAATAAGGGGCACCCCATTAAAATATATAAACTTTAAAAAAGGCAAGTAAATAATAAAAGTAAATAATAAAAATAGCAGAAATGTAAAAGAAAGAAAAAGGATAAAACAAGCAAAGGCTTACTTGTTAAAATAGACACATCTCTGGGAAGACTGGCAAAGAATGAGAGACAGAAGGTGCGTGTAAACAAAGCTGAAAAGTTTAAAAGGATCTAGCAACAGACACAGGAAATTTTTTAAAAATTTATTTGTCGGAGAGAGAGCAAGAGAGCCAGCAAGATCACACAAGCAAGGGGAGAGCCAGGCAGAGGGAAAAGCAGGTTCCCTGCTGAGCAAGGAGCCCCATGTTGGGACTCCATCCCAGAGCGACCTGAGCCAAAGGCAGATGTTTAACCAACTGAGCCACTCAGGGGTCCCAGGAAAATTTTAAATCCTTGTTTAATCCTAGTTGTGTTTTTTTTTTTAAGACTTTATTTATTTTTTTATTTGAAAGACAGAGTGAGAGAGAGAGAGAGCAGGGTGAAGGGTAGAGGGAGAGGGAGAATCCCAAGCAGACCCCACACTGAGCTCAGAACTCAACGCGGGGCTCTATCTCACAACCCTGAGATCATGACCTGAGCCAAAACCAAGAATCGGATGCTTTACTGATGTTCGGCTCTTATTTTTTTTTTTAAAGATTTTATTTATTTATTTGACGGAGAGAGATCACAAGTAGGCAGAGAGGCAGGCAGAGAGAGTGAGAGGGAAGCAGGCTCCCTTCAGAGCAGAGAGCCGGACATGGGACTCGATCCCAGGACCCTGAGATCATGACCTGAGCCGAAGGCAGCGGCCTAAACCACTGAGCCACCCAGGCGCCCCCGGCTCTTATTTTTATTATTTACTTTGTTTTTAAATTTTTTTTTTTTGTTTTTTAAACCTTGTTTTTCTTAATAATCTCTATACCCAATGTGGGGCTCGAACTCATGACCATGAGATCAAGAGTCACATGCTCCACGGACTAAGTGAACCAGGCACCCACATTATTTACTTTCTCCTACTTTATTCAGCTTACTGTATTTTTTTATAGTCTTTTTAAAAAAGACTTATTTATTTATTTGACACAGAGAGGGAGACAGCGAGAGAGGAAACACAAGCAGGGGGAGTGGGAGAGGGAGAAGCAGGCTCTTCGCTGACCAGGGAGCCCGATGCGGGGCTCGATCCCAGAACCCTGAGATCATGACCTGAACCAAAATTAAGAGTCAGATGCCTAACCGACCGAGCCACCCAGGCACCTGCACTCTGTTTAATCCTTTTTTTTTTTTTTAAGATTTTATTTATTTATTTGACAGAGAAATCACAAGCAGGCAGAGAGGCAAGCAGAGAGAGAGGTAGGGAAGCAGGTTCCCCGCTGAGCAGAGAACCCAATATGGGGCTCGATCCCAGGATCCTGAGGAGCCCAGGACCCTGAGAGCCCAGGACCCTGAGATAATGACCTGAGCCGAAGGCAGAGGCTTAACCCACTGAGCCACCCAGGCGCCCCTGTTTAATCCTAACCTTAACTCCCTCTTCAGTGCTGAACAATTCTGCCCAATCAATTGGGAAACATAAAATGGACAGTTTCCTAGAAAACAGAACTTGGCAAAACAGTCTCAACGCGAAGGAGACCATTTCCAAAAGTTGAATCAGCAGCTAAAAATCCACGCGTGCATAGCATTTGAGAGAATCGGGAGCCGAGCACAGGCAACACAGTTTTGAACAATAATAAAAATATGGGGAATTTTCACTTCAAAAGTTTCTATAAAGCTGTAATAATTAAAACACGATTTGTGCAGGGATTTAAAAAAAAGCAGCAGAATAGAATCAAGAACTCAGCAACAGATCCATGGGCACCTGTGAGCTTGGTGTGTGACAGGTGGACTGTGAGTCAGTGGGGGAAGGGTGGAATAGTCAATGGAAGGTGCCCATTTGTGGGCTTTAAAAAAAAAGATATTATTTATTTCTTTGAGAGAGAGAGAAATGGGCACAAGCCGGGGAGCAGCAGAGGGGGAGGGAGAAGCAGACTCCCCCTGAGCAGGGGAGCCCGACGCGGGGCTCGATCCTGGGACTCTGGGATCCTGACCCGAGCCGAAGGCTCAACCAACTGAGCCACCAGGTGGGCCTAGTTGTTTTTTTCTTAAGAGATGAGAACAAATATGGTTAAACATTGTCTAAGTGGAGGTCACGGGTAAAAGGGAGTCCATTACTAGATTTATGTTTGAAATAGTTCGTGCTTAGAGCTGAGAAGAAGAAAACTACAAACCGCAGAAGGGCAGCCACGGATTTGAAGACGACCGGCGGCCCTTCTGAGCTGACCCCGGGGGCCGGGGGCCAGGGGCCGGCGCCACAGCCTCACCTGAGTGTAGTGGGTGCAGGTGGCGTTGTGGGCACACTCAGCGGCCGCGTGGCTGTACCACCGCCCCTCTGCGAACCACAGGCCCACCACGCCGACGAAGGACGCCGAGCCTGCCGGCAGCAGCTGCACGTTCCAGCCCACTTGCTGGGGGGCCCGAGGTGCTGACGCGGGGCTCGGGACTGGGGCACCGCACCGGGCCGCCCTGGCCTGAGCCCATCGGGCCAGGCTCTCGCTCCAGTCCTGGGGGCGGCACAAAAAGAGATGTCAGCAGGGACCTTTGGACCAGGCCTTAGTGATCCCACTTCCCCCACCGCCCCCGCCCTGGGGTAGGGGTCACGCGGAGAGCACTGGATGGGGAGTCCTGTTTCACCCACTTCACTCTGGGGCCAGGGAAGGCCAGACCGGGCCTGCGAGAAGCTCTTGGCGATGCGGTGGTGAGAGCACCCACGAGGTCTGGACGCCTACCCCGGAGCTTGGCTCCAGCCGGGCCTGAGAGCCTCCCTCCTCCTGACTCCCACTTAGGTGATGCCCGTTCCTGAGGGAGCAATGCCAGCTCAGGCCACGGGATGGGCTTCTGTGGTAGATTTTTCTGTCCAGTAATGTGAGCCCGGGCAGGGTCCAAGCCATTCAAAATGGTTTTTTGCCGCCGTTAGGTACAACGGGCTGTAGCCATTGTCAGGAAGGCTCGGTTGCTCCCATCTGGCTTTTCGTTGATGAAAAAGGCCTCAGCGGCCAGCCTGCTTTGTCCTGTCCCCCTTACTCACCTGGCCTTGTGGAGGGGTGCCAACAGGGACGCAGGACCAGAGAGGCTCCCGGCCTCGGGGCTTTGGGCCCAGCCAGCGCTGTTGTCTGAAGTGGCCCTAATCTTCCCTCCCATCCACACACCAGCAGACTCACACCCCCTCGGCTACCAAATCGGCCCCCTCTCCTCTTAAAGGACGGGCTCAACAATCACGAAGACATGGGTCACCTCACCCCAGCTGCGTGGCCTCTAGTCCCTAATCTCCATGAGACGCAACATCCTCTGTAAATTGGGGCAGTAAGATACCCCCAGAGGAAGATTATCACGGGGACTCAAAGGGTACAGGGGGAGAGTGCCTGACCCACCGTGGGCTGGACAGCTGTTAGGATTTCACCTCTGAGGCAGACCGGAACCGGAGCAGTGGGGATTGCCTGGGGGGGCGGCCCCCTTGGCCGCCCTGCACCACCCTAAGCGCCTTAGCCTCCCTTGGGTAAAAGCACTAGAGGCCCACACAGGTGAGGGAGGCTGAGTGGTGGGGCTCCATTCTCATCTTCTATGAAATGCTGATTTCTAAGACTTTGGCCAAAGAGGCATGAAAAGCGTCATCACCGATGACCCGATGAGGGGGAGCACCTCCCTGCCAGGCACTTGAGCTGGGAGCACCGGTGTGGGCAGTGGGAGCCGGGACCCGGGCCTGAGAGGGCCAGAGCTGCTGCAGAGCAGGGAAAGGGAGAGAAGCATCCCCCTACCATTGGCCCGCCCCACCCCCACCTCCTGGGAAACTGACCCAGGAGCTCTCAAGGTCACCCGCCGCTGAGCCAGCCTGGAGGAGTTTATGGGAGGCAGCCATGGGGAACCCTACCCACCCCCACACAATCCCGCCCTCACCCCCCGGGGCCTGTTGGCATGTGCTGGGGCAGTGTTTCTGGGCCCTGGGATGACACCACCAACCCTGCCGTCCTACGCCAGCCCCCAGAGGAGCAGAGACCTTGGAGGGGCCCCTCCTAGTCACCCAGATAAACCGTGAAGAAGCACTGGGTCCTGGTCACATTCCAGGCCTTTCCCTCAAGCGGGACGCTTCTCCCTCCCAGATCCTACCGAGAGTCCTTTGTGGAGCTCCTCTTTCCCGCTCCTTCCATGTCTTCTGGTCTCCAGGGCAACAGGATGGGATGCGAGGAAAGGCCAAAGGACTGGCCCTTCTGGGAAGCAGGCCGTGGCAGAACCCTAGCAACCAGGAACTGTCCCCGCCGTGGGCAGGGTGACTGGCTGTCCCCCCGTCCTACCCAGGCCGAAGGGTGCCTGTCACAGGCGTGGCCTCCTGAGCCGTCTTCAGGATTGCCCCTCTGGCCACCGCCTCGCCTTGGGGTACTCACCATTCTCTGCATGTTGGCCGCGGGGGGCTGCACCCGGCTACGCAGGCGGTTGTGCACGGAGAGGAGCAGGAACGTCTCCTTACTGCTCAGGGCTGGGGTGGGAGACAAAGTCAGGCCCCCTGCACAGCGGGACCTGGGCTCCCCTGGGGTGACCTTGGCTGTGGCAAGCTGAGAGGGCTGCCCTGCCCTTAGGGAGCAAGAGCTGATGGGGCCGGGGGCACGGGGGATCGTGGGGGGGATGGACGGCCTACGGGAGACCGAGAGCTGGGGGTCTGGAGGGAGGCAGGTGTGCAGGGGCCCTTGAGCTGGAGGCTGGGCTGACCGGAAGGAGGTAGGGCCAGGGGCTGGGGGTGGGGGGCAGCGCTGGGGCCACCAGCTTTGGACTTTGGGCTGCTATTCCTCCTTGACCCCCATGGCTGGGCCCACTCCCCTTCATTCTTCCTGCTCCCTCCCAGCCTCCGCCATCCATCTTGGGTCCCTGGACTACCTTTGGGGCAAGGGGGCTCCTATTTAAACCACACAGGTCTGCCCAGAGCTCAGGCCTTCCTGACACCACTCTGCGGCACTCCTAGCTGCTTCTCCTCGTTCCTCACCCCAGGGCCCCCTTACCTCCAGGCATTGGAGCCTGTTCCTCCTGCAGTGGGAGTAACTTCGACTCCGTCCAGGCCATGCCAAGGAGAGCCAGGAGCACAGGCAGGAGGCTGGGCCGGGGGCCCCCCAGCCGGGCGGAGGGCGCCGGCCCCAGCATGGGCCTGTTGGGCGCTCCGGCTCAGCCGTCCAGCTTGCTTCCCAAGCTAGACAGAACTACTCACAATCTCAAGGAGGCAGGCTGGACGGGCAGACAAAAGGGGGAGGCTGGTGTGAGTAATCGGTGTATCCAAAAGGCCTCCTGTCGACACTGGCATGAAGAGCCAGCCAGCTCCAATCCCAGGGCTCCCTCCCTCCTCCAGCCGAGGGCCTGGCCAGCGGCCCTGCCCACAACAGCCAACCAGGCAGTGTGCACTGACCCTGTGCCCCTGCTAATCATTGCAGGATTATTGGAGCCCTCGGGGAGCCCCTGGAGACCCCGCTGATTGGCCCGCAGACATTCCAGGGCGGTGGATTAGCAAATGATGGCCGGGCCCAGGCTGGGACAGTGTCCTCTGGGCCCACCAGCAGCCTCTAGTCCCAGTTCCAGGCCCAGGGCAGGCAGGCAGGAACTGGGCAAGACCCCAGGGGAATTCTTCCCTTTCTTGGGAAGTCCATCCCAACCCCCAGCCATGAATTAAACATGATGGACGTAACCACAGAGCAGGCAGGTACCACCGCTGGGTGGGGGCACTGGGAGGTTGGGTTTGTAGGGGAATGGGCTAGGGCTGCACCTGTAGGAGGGAGAGAGTGCCTTAGGACTCTGGGCAGTGTCTGTCTGGGCAGTGTGGGGGGACTGGGCCCCAGCCCCAACAGCCCCTTTGTCCCCAGCATTCTGCAGGCCAGGAGAGGGCCCCCGCGAGCAGAGGAGAGCACACGATGCCCTTGGCTGACTGGAGTCCTGCCTGGAACAAGTGGGACCCTAGATGACCAGGCAGAGTGGCAGGCGGGCAGCAAATTGCCGTGATGCTTTGGGGCCTGGCTGAGGCCTCCATGCAGATCTGCCGCAAGGCCCACGATTCTTAGAAAAGACAAGGCGATCCCGCAGGCCCTGGCCAAACGCCCACACTCCACCTCCAGGCCGACCAAAGGTTAATCACCCTCTGCAAAGGACTGCCTTGGAAGCCAACTACTTCCTCCTTCTGGAGTTTGTGTGACCCCTGACCTTTAGGCCGACCCCCTCTCAGAGCTGGGTGTCACCTACTTGGGAAATTCCATTGAGATGCATTGAGATGTGGGTATGGGGGGAGGGCATGGGGGCAGGACCAGGCACAAGGACCTCTAAGCTGGCCTGGGGTTGTGCATTCCCCCACACAATGCCTGGGGCCTCCGGAGTTTCTTCTCCCTCCAGTGGGTGGCCACACGATTTCAGATTCATCCTGCCCGGGGCCTAGCAATGCTTAATAATAGTGACCTTTCCTCCGGAGCCCACAAAGCACAGTGACACGTGTGGCTTCACTGAATTGTCACAACACTAGGGCATAGCAGATGCCATGGCCGTCTTGTAGATGACGAACCTGGGCTCACCGGGCGGGCACACGGTATGTCCCAGCTGACCCAGGCTTCCTGTCTTCACATTCCTAGACCCCGGTGCAGATCGGCTTTCATTTACGTTGTGGCCCTCCGAGTTCAAGTCCCACCGCCCTGCTCGATGCCGATGCCGGGGAACAAAGCCCGATTCTTGCTCCCGGGCTGCAAAGGTAAATGTGGCTTTTCTCCTGAGTAGCATCACACCAGGTCATTGGGGCTGCTAGGGAAATAGATTTTGACCCGAGATGGTGGCTTTTGAGGGGTCTTGGCTTACTGCGGATGGAGCCCAGGGTGAGGCCAGCCTCAGGAGCTAGAAGAAGGAGCTGAGGGATAAAATGCCAGACCGCTGAAGACATGGGTTCTAACCGAGACTGTGTGACCCTGGGATTGTCACTTCCACCCCCGGGCCTCCATGTCCACCAGTGTTAAGCAGGACTCCCTAACCAAGGGATTATACCTTACTTTCCATGGCATTTCAGGCTGGGTGTTCGGGGTGGGTGTTGAGAATGGGTAGGTCCTTTCTTGCATGGCTGATCTCCCCAGTGAGCAACTTCTCTTCTGATTTCTACCACCATGGATTAGTTTTCTTATACTGAATGTCAGAAGAACCGACTCCTAGGATATGCACACTTTAAGGCCGAGATTCCTTTGCCCTCCGTGCCTATGAGATTCATCTATGTTGTGGTCTGTTTTAGTAGGTTGTTTTTGTTTGTGTGTTTTTGGGGTTTTTTACAAAGATTTTTTTTTTTTTATTTGGGAGAGAGGGAACACAAGCAGGGGCACAGCAGGAGAGGGAGAAGCAGACTCTCCTCTGAGCAGGGAGCCCGAAGCGAGACTCGATCCCAGGACCCCAAGATCATGACCTGAGGTGAAGGCAGACGCTTAACCAACTGAGCCACCTAGGCACCCCATGTTTTGGGTTTTTAAAAAAACATTTATTTATTTATTAGAGAAAGAATATGTGAGGTGGGGAGGGGCAGAGGGAGAGGGAGAGAGAAACTTCAGCAGACACTGCTCACTGTGGAGCCCACGCTGGCTCGATCTCATGGTCCTGAGATCACAGCCTGAGCCAAAACCAAGAACTGGGTGCTTAAGCGACCGCATCACCCAGGTGCCCCTCTTTGTTTTTAATTGCTGGTAGTAGTTTATATTTTCATTCTCCTAGAGATGGACATTTGGGTTTTAAGCTTTTGTTTATTATAAACAAAATAAAACAAATTTGTTTATTATGAATATTATGAATAAAGCCTCTGTCAACATGATTGTACAGTTTAAAACTTTCCCTTCATAAACAGCTACAAAAGAAAGAAAAGACAAAATTTCCCAAATCAGGAGGGAGACATCATAACAACTGATAGCATAGAAATAAAAAAGTTGTAAGAGAATATCTTTTTTTTTAAAGATTTTATTTATTTGACACACAGAGAGAGATCATAAGCAGGCAGAGAGGCAGGCAGAGAGAGAGAGGAGGAAGCAGGCTTCCCGCCAAGCAGAGAGCCTGACGCGGGGCTCGATCCCAGGACCCTGAGATCATGACCCGAGCCGAAGGCAGCGGCTTAACCCACTGAGCCACCCAGGCGCCCCAGTTGTAAGAGAATATTAAGAACAACTTTATGTCAATAAAATAGACAATGTACGTATAATGGACGAATTCCTAGAAAGACAAATCACCAAAATTGATTCAAGAAGAAATAGGAAATCCTAATACCCATTTAAAATTGAGAAACCAAATGGGAGAGAATTTCTCAATATAATTAACATTTTTAAAAATATGCTTTTTAAAGGGGCACCTGGATGGCTCAGTGGGTTAAAGCCTCTGCCTTCAGGGGCGCCTGGGTGGCTCAGTGGGTTAAGTCCTCTGCCTTCGGCTCAGGTCACCCCGCATCGAGCCCCGCATCGGGCTCTCTGCTCAGCAGGGAGCCTGCTTCCCTTCCTCTCTCTGCCTGCCTCTCTGCCTACTTGTGATCTCTGTCTATCAAATAAATTTAAAAAAAAAGAACCTCTGCCTTCGGCTCAGGTCATGATCCCAGCGTCCTGGGATTGAGCCCCCCCACCCCCGCTGCCTACTTGTGATCTCTATCTGATAAATAAATAAAATCTTCATTAAAAATATGCTTTTTATTATATCTGAATAATTGCAAAATTTAAAAATGTCCATACTGCTTATAGTAAAATCCACTTTTAAAGATTTTTATTTATTTGACAGAGAGATCACAAGTAGGCAGAGCAGCAGGCAGAGGGAGGGGGAAACAGGCTCCCCGCTGAGCAGAGAGCAGGGCTCTATCCCAGGACCCCTCGGATCATGACCTGAGCTGAAGGCAGAGGCTTTAACCCACTGAGCCACCCAGGCGCCCCTAAAATCCACTTTTAAAGTGTAGCTATTTATGTTTTACTATTATATCAGAATTTTAAGGAGGATCAAAGAAAATGAGCAAAGATTAGAAGTTTATACAAAATCCTGTGAAAATCCTACAGCGAACATCATACGTACTGATGCAGGACTAAATGTTTCTCTCCAAGATCAGAAGCAAGGCAAGAATGTCTGCTCTCACCACTCCCGCTCAGCGCTATCCTGCTGGATGTGCGATTAGTGCAATCAGTTGAAATAAGCAATTAAAGGCATCCAGATGGGAGAGGAATCAGTGAAACTGTCTGTGTTTGCAAATGATATAATCCCGTATGTAGGAAATCCCAAGGAATGTTGAAAGAAAACCCTACTAGAACAAAGGTCTCAGGATACAAAATAAAGATACAAAACCAATCGTATTGCTACAAGATACCAACAAGCCCTCCAAAACTGACACTGAGAAGACAATCCCATTGACATCAAAAAGAAGAGCACCTAAGACTAGAAAACCTAAGATGAGAAAACATTGCTGAGAGAAATGAAAGATCTTTTATGTTTTGAGGATTTTATTTATTTGACAGAGAGAGAGAGAGAGAGAACACAAGCAGGGGGAGTGGCAGGCAGAGGGAGAAGGAGAAGCAGACTCCCTTGCAGAGCAGGGAGCCTGATGGGGGGGCTCCATCCCAGGACCCTGGGATCATGACCTGAGCCAAGGGCAGTCACCTGACCAGCTGAGCCACCTATGAAAGCCCCACATGAAAGATGGGAATGGAGAGATGCTGCACGTTTATGGATTGGAAGACTCAGTGTGGTCAGCGTGGCAATTACTCCTAGATTCCATACAATTCCTAACAAAATCCCAAAGCCTTTTTTTCTTTTTTAAAGATTTTATTTATTTAATTGAGAGAGAGAGTACATGAGCAGGTGGAGGGGCAGAGAGAGAGGGAGAAGCAGACTCCCCGCTGAGCAGGGAGCCCGATGCGGGACTCCATCCCAGGACTCCGGGATCATACCCTGAGCCGAAGGCAGACGCTCACCTGACTGAACCAGCCAGGATCCCTGCCTTTTTCCTTTTTGAAGAAAGTGAGAAATAGATCTTAATGTGGCAAAGAAAGGTGAAGGAATTAGAATAACCAAAACATTTTTGAAAAAGAACAAAGTTTGAGGACTTCTACCTGATTTCAAAATTTGTCACGAAAACTACAGAAATCACAAATACGGGCTACAGAGAAAGACAGACGTACAGATCAAGGGAACAGAATAGACAGTTCAGAAAGAAACATTTTAGGGTCAACTGATTTTTGACAAAGGTGCCAGAACAATACAATAGGGAGAGGATAATTTTGTCCACAAGCGGTGTTTGGCATAGTTGGATATCCACATTTAAGAAGATGAACTGGCTGTCATTTCACACCAACCACAAAATGAATTTCAAATGAATCATAGACCTACCTATAAAAGCACGAACTGTAAAAGATCTAGGGGGAAAAATACATCAGAGAAAAGCTTAGTGACCTTGGGTCAGGCAATGATTTCTTAGATATGACACCAAACAGATAACTCATAAAACAAAAAATCAATAAAGTGGATTTCATAAAAATCAAAACTTTTCATTCTCAAAGACACCATAATGAAGATGAAAAAAGAGGCCTCCTCCTGAGAGGAAATATTTTTAAATCCTTTATCTGGTAAAGGGCTTACAAGCAGTACATTAAGAAGACAAATGACCATTTAAAAAAGTGAGCAGGGGCGCCTGGGTGGCTCAGTGGGTTAAAGCCTCTGCCTTCAGCTCAGGTCATGATCCCAGGGTCCTGGGATGGAGCCCCACATCGGGCTCTCTGCTCTGCGGGGAGCCTGATGCCCTTCTCTCTGCCTGCCTCTCTGTCTACTTGTGCCTACTTGTGGGGCTGGGGCCTGACTAGAAACGTCCATGAGAGAAGGCTTCAGGTGATAAGGACGTTCTGAACCCGGATTGGTGGTGATAGTTGCACAAATGTATAAATCGGCTGAAAATCATCCCACAGTACACATAGGATGGATGAAACTCCTGGTGGGTAAAATAGATCCCCACGAAGCTGTTTAAAAAATGAACAAACGGTAGGAAACACCAACTCCTTTTGTGAGTCCGGCATTACATGGACACCAGAAGCAGACAGAGATAACACAAGAAAAACATGTAGGGTGAAGAGCGCCCATGTCTCCATTTACTTTGAAATGTACCGAAACCAAGACAGATGAAAGAATGGATGTCGGGATGGCCCGACGAATAAAGAAGTGACAAAGGATGTCAGTAAAATGGGAGCATCTAGCATCAGGTATTTGGGGTTCGCTGCAAAATTCTTCCAACTTTGCGGCGCCTTTGAAATCTTGAATAATAAAACGGAGAAGGGGAACGAAATCATAGCACGTGACACGGCTCAGTTGTATTTTTTATGAAGTCAAAGAATGTAAATAACACTGATTTCATCCAAAAGGGAAAGGAAAAACAAAGTTGGGAAACTAGGAGGCAGGGCACCTGGGTGGTTCAGTCTTTTGGGCATCGAACTCTTGACTTCAGCTCAGGTCATGGTCTTGGGGTCATGAGATCGAGTCCTGCGTTGGGCTCCTTGCTCAGCAGGGAGTCTGCTGGAGATTCCCTCTCTCCCCCTGCCCTCCCCCTGGGCTCCCCCGCGCCCCCTGCACGCTCTCTCTCTCAAAATAAATAAATCAGTTTTTTTAAAAACTATGTGGCAAGTAGAGGGAATGAGTATGTGTGTGGTGTGAGGGCTACCTTGCTGTCGAAGTCAGTGGAGAATACTTAAACTTCAGATCTGAGAAATAAGGGTAGATTTAGAGACTGACTCAGCCACAGGAAGAAAGATCTGTAAGACTTGACTGAGAACCAGATCGGGGGAGGCTGGTTAGGGACCTGCTGTTTACCGTTATCAGCCTTGTAGTACTGGTCGGCTTAAAACTAGTGTCTGCGTTACTTTGAAAGTAAACATCAGATCATAAAAATTAGTCATCAAAAGCACATACTTAAGCTCTTAGAAGAATAATAAGGCCTGAGGCCTTTGCATGGTTGAGGTGGACAGTCAGGCAGGACACCAAAGTTGCCTAGGGCTGGGTCCCTTAGGTCAGGGCTGCTTCTCTGGGGCAGGGGCGGTGCTGGGGGCGCCCCTCACCCTCCAGAGTCCCCAGATCCTGCCTCTGCCTTGGCTGGTGCTGTGGAAGTTGGAATTTGCAGGAGCCTGGAGGCTGCATCCCCATCCCTTGTTCCTCTTGGGCTCCTGGTTGGCTGATGCCTGGCATCCTGCCTGGAGGAGGAAAGCAGGGCCCAGCTGGGCAAAGAGATTTTTACATTTGGGATGAGGCATGGCACCAGGTCATGTGGAGGGGGTCTGGGCCTAACCCTTCCTGAAAAGAGTATAAGGATCCCATGATTACAAAGCATTTTGAGAAGAAAAGGTGGAGCCTAGAACAGGCACGTGTGTCATCAGGCCCAGACCTCTGGACTTAGTGGATGTGGAAAGGAGAATGGGACCTCGCTCTTGCATGCCCAGCACTCCATGCTTGTTGCCACTGGGATCTCTCCCTCCTGGGATTCTGTCAAACTTCCATTTGAGAAGCTGCAGGAGAAGGAGGGCCTGTCACAAGTGGGCCATCTCTGCTGTAAGAAGGCTCTGGCCAGGATCCCCTCTTCTCTGTGGCCAGGGGTCCCAGCTGTCTTTGCTCCTCAAGGCTGGTGGGCATGGGTCGCGTGTCATCATGGGCTGGAGAAACTAGATGCAGAGCTTCCCTGGGAGGCTGCTGTTATGTTCTAAGCTGGAGCCTATAGGAGCAAAAGCTGGGCATCCAAATGGGCCCCCCAGTAGAGGAGATCTAGGGCATAGCCAGTAGAGCGGGCCAGCTGGTCCAAGGAGGGAATGAAGTGCAAATATCCAGCTCCATGTGCAGCCTTGAAGAAGCAAGAGAGTGCAGGGGCCAAGATTCCCGGAGGCCCGGGGTAGCACTGCTCACACACCATCTACAGAGCTGCACGGCCTGGGCATGAGAAGATAGCTCACCGAGGGGCCCCTGGCTGGCACAGTTGGTTGGCAGATGACTCTTGGTTTCAGGTCATGATCACAGGGTCCTGAGATCGACCCCTGCATCAGGCTCTGCACTCAGTGGGGAGTCCAGTTGAGGTTTTCCCATTGTCTCTGCCCCTGCCACTCATGCTCTCTCTCTCTCTAAAATAAGAAAGAAAGAAAGAAATCTTAAAAAAAGAAAAAAGTAGCTCACCGATCTTAGACAATTTTGTAGAGCTCCCGGACACATCATGGAATAAATTTACATCTAGCCCAGGTCTTTATAGTAAATAGGTCATGATAAGCGCAGTTCAAAGGCATTAGCCCCACTGGCACTTGGGGACTGGAGCCCAGCTTTTGTTGTAAGCATCTGCCTAACAGGTCCTTTGTTCCTCGAGCTTCATGACTCTGATTCCCTTTAGGTCACCGAGTGTCACTCATCCCCCACAGTCTCCCCCCCATTAAGGTGCCTGGCCATGCAGCTCACCTTGCAAGAGTAAAAAACAAACAAACAAACAAAACCAAAAAACAAAACCCAGCTGTTGTGCTCTCAAAATTGTGCTCTGAGCCAAGTGTTTTATCCCATTATTTGACTCTTGCCCCAAAAAAAGGAAAGAAGGAAGGAAAGGTGTCATGGCCAACTTTCCAAGCAGGTAGACAGAGGCTACGAAGGTTAGTTTCACATGTCAACTTGGCCAGGCCTGGGTGCCCAGACATTTGGTCAAGCACTAGTCTGGATATCCTTAGGCAAGTGTTTTCTTGATCTGACTAACACCGAAACCCATAGACTGATTAAAGCAGGTCACCCACTCCAACGTGGGTGGGTCCCATGCACTCACTTCAATGCCTTAAGAAAAGGACTAAGGTCGGGATGCCTGGGTGGCTCGGTTGGTTAAGCGGCTGCCTTCAGCTCAGGTCATGAACCCAGCGTCCTGGGATCGAGTCCCACATGGGGCTCCTTGCTCGGCGGGGAGCCTGCTTTGCCCTCTGTCTGCCTGTGTGGGCGCTCGCGCTCTCTCTCTCTCTCTCTCTCTCTGACCAATAAATAAAATCTTAAAAAAAAAAAAAAAAAAAGAAAAGAAAAGGACTAAGGTCTCCAGAGGAAAAAGGAAAAAGGAATTCTGGCTCCAGACTCCCCTTGAACTTGAGACCTCGAAACCAGTGATTCCTGGGGTCTCCACCCTGCCTGCCTATCCTGTGATTTCAGACTTGCCAGCCGCCAAATCCTTCAGATAAATCTCTCTATATACATGCACATGCTCCATGCCCCCCCTTCTCTGTAGCCGGTATTGGTGACAACGAGAGAGGAGGCTCGGGGAAGGTAATGTCCCAGGGTCACACACTAAGGGGGAGGCAGTGTGGGCATTCGGACCCAGGCCAGGTCAGCTCCAAAGTCATGTTCTTAACCAAACAGGACAATGGCCCTTTCACCCTGGACTCTGGGGAATAAGACAGAGGATGCCCCAGAGCCAAGTGTCTGAGGTCCCTAACTCCACAGACCCCTCCAGGGGAGGACAGCAGGACTGAAAGGGCACATCCCTCCTTTCAAGGCTGCACAAAGGAGCCTCTCCTTTGTGCCCCGTATGGCCCCTCCTGAGTCACGGGGACCACACGGGGTATCCTCTCTCAGGGGGAGATTTGATTGGTCTGATTTGGGTTTCTAGTTCACCCTGAGGACCTACACCCACTCCAGATGCAGGACTGGAAGGCCCCAGGGAAACCTCAATTTGTGTGTCACAGCGCCACCTACTGGTCGGATTGAGGGTCAGCTGCAGTAACCAAATGCCCTCTGCTCCCTGAGGCCAGGACATTATCCCATTTTACAGATTGGCAAAAGGAGCTTTTGCTCGAAACTTTGCCCCATTCGCTCAATCATGTGTTAGCTGCCAGGCACGATACTAGATGCTGGGGGTTCAGAGAAGCCAGTCCTCCTCGGAGAGAGTGACAGAAGGCATAGGCGAAAAGACCAGGAAAGACAGAGGTGGAAAGAGTAGAGGGGACATGCCAAAGGGAGGCCAGTTGTCGTGGGCAGGAAAGGCTGCACCACCATCATGGTGATGGTGGGCAAAGGTTTTGGAATTCCAGAAGGATCTGCCAAGCTGACATGAGGGGTTTCAGGGCATCATTTGATTCTCAATTCAGAACTCTTCCCCAAGGACAGAAGGACAGGTGCCAGGAAGGGCACCTTAGTGAGCAAAATATGGGCTTGGTGGAGTGTGACTTGAGAGGAGGGTGGGGGACAGGATCAGTCGCACACAGGGGCAAACGGGCCAGGATCCGAGCCCCGGAGTCACACACAGTCGGCCCCAGCACTGCCTGGGCCTGCTCTGCCAGCCCCACTATGGAAACAGAGCTCTGTATGCTAACGAGTCTGAGCATGGTCTCCCCAGCAACGGGGAGTCCCGAGGAGCTGCTAAGTTACACCAGGGAGTAAAATGATCTGATGTGCTTGGGAAGGACAGCCCTGCAGAGTGAGGATGGGGGGAAACCAGAAGCAGGGACATCATTTTAGGGATGGTCATTGCAGCAAGGGATGCCAACGCTCAGAACTCCAGCGGTGGGGGTGGGGAACGAGATGCCAGAAGAGACGAGATCTGGGGACCCAGCCTTGGTGGAGCTGGGCGATGAGGTAGAGGTCCAGGGAGAAGCCGGGGGAGGGGAACAGGTGACTTCCCGGTGTGGGGCTCAGTGAACCATTCGTGGACCTGAAATAAAAGGAGGTTTGGAAGACAGGATGAGGTTGTTGCTGATGTGTTAGCCTGTGGGATTCCCACATGGAGCCGCTGGAACGTGGCTTGGATGAGCAGAATAAAGACCAGTGACTCCACGCTGGCAGCTAGTGCAGAATTCCTCAAGGGGATGAGGCCCTGCTGGCATCACTCCTACACGGCCACGCCATCAGAGACCCCCTACCTGAGCTGCACAAGGCGGCAGATGAGAGAGAAGGCACCGAGAGCTGGTGCCTTCCACAAGCGTCTCCTCTCGAGCTTGTGGGCCTGCAGGTGACTGAGGTTTGGCTGGGCAGCGGATTTAGGCTGCGGGTCAGTGGGCCTCACACGGCCTCCCGGCCACCCGCCCTGTGCTACAGTGCACGGACCTTTCTGGTTCAGCTCCAGCCCTCCCCCCAAGCTGTGTGATCTGGGCAACGTCATGTTCCTTCTGAGCCTCCAGCATCCGCTGAAACCTCCCCTCCCGAGATTGTCATAAAGGTTACATGGCTTGGTGTATAAGAAACCCCTTGTCCTGCTCAGGGACCAGCGGAAGTTCTCCCTAACCCATGCGCCCCGCAGTCTCTTAAACAGTCAGCATCCAGTAGTTTCTAGGCACAAGAGGAGTTCCTGGACGTGTCTCAGAAGTCCTGAGCAGATTTCCAGCCCTGTGGGTTCCGATTCACTTGGAGCGGATTGCTTTAGGTGCCCCCAGATGACTCTCGGGCACCACCGCTGGCATCCAGCCCACGCTTAGCACTCACTGACGAGTTCACAGATCCGTGTGTTAGAGACTTAGGTGTGAGTCCTCGTGACCTTCAGGAGGAGGGAGGGAGGGAGGCTTTCCATCTCTAGCCAGGCCACCACCGCGTGGAGGGTGATGTAATCCTGTGTCTGCGGGACCTCGGAGTCCCGAGTCTGTTTCGCACTCTGGTGACACAGATGCAAACGGTTTCATGTACCGTGTTCAGCCTTTGTGATGGCAAATACATACACCAATAACGAGAGATGAAGAGTGTTTCACAGGTAGACACGGCCAGAGTAAGGAACGTGTCTGTTTATTCATTTACAAACCTAGCAGCATGAAAAGAACATCTTAATTAAAATCTGGCTTGACAGAAGTACAGGGAACGATGTTCCTACCACCTTCATGGAATCAGAAATGCTGGTCGTTCTGGGTGCCAAGAGTCACCAGGGCTCCTGAGAAAGATCCTCTGCCCTGAAGTGCCTCAGATGTCCTCAGGACCTCTTGCTGTCGCTGCTCAGGGACGGAAAGGGGCTGAGCGAACTGCATGCTCACAAATGGAAATAAGGAGTTACAGCCCTGTGCAATCATTACAACGGCATTTCCCAGACCAAGGGTAGACCCGAGAGTGAAGTGTGAGCTGGGCTGCTAGAAACCCCTTGACTGAAACCAGCTGCGGAAAGGCGTTTGATGTGGGGACAGGAGGTTCTGCGGGGAGGATGGGAACCCTTGGAATGAGTGAAGATGCTTTGTTGTTCTCTTTCCTGTCTACACCCACCATGGGACATTATGGAGTAAGGCCCTAGAACCCGGCTTGGAGAAGAGAGGCGCTCCAGCTGCCATTCTTGGTGTGCAAAGGATCAAAAGATCCAGCACAGATATTTTGAGAGAGATGCGAGAAATACCCTCCACACCACCTTTTAATATCTGTCCTTGAGAGAAGGCAGAAGTTTTACAAAGGTGAATCCAAATGTCATGAGAATAAAGTCCCCCTAGGAAGTGTGTAATTGTGCATGGGCAGCTCTGCTCTGTGAAGTATCGTGCAAGAAATCACTCCGACCTTTCACACACAGGAAGGCAAAACAGAAAACAATGTTCAGTCCTCTTGACGAACAGTGCAGTGGGTGGGTATGAGAGCCTACGAAGTACAAGAATCAACAAGAAAGGAAAATAAAACGAGGCTTGGGACTTTGCAGAGATGATCGACAGCGATGGTTTATGAAGTAGGGAGAAAGCCATACAGCTTGTTCACCACGCGTTGTGTGTCCACAGAATGGAATGAACACGTTAACGATCACTTTACTTCACCCACCCGTTCCCACCCACAGCGAGGTTTCTCCCAAATTCACAAGCCTGCAAACGGCATAGGTCAAGCTGCTCGTCAGGAAACTGTCAAGATTTTCTCCCCACATCGCCATGTCTGGATATCAGTAGATCAGGAAAGACTTGCCCAGGAATACACCTCAGATGAGTTAGTCTATTTCTGCTTCTTTTGGAGCGGTCAGGTGACACCAGGCTCTGGGCCATTAGCCAAAATATTCAAGTATTTCTCTAGCACAGAAGCCCAGAACGTCTTAAACCGTCATTGGGCACGCTAGCCAGGGACAGACCTTCTGTCCTCAGGCAGCGAGAACTCATCTGCGCTGTATCGAGTGAGTTGACCTGCGAGTCTAGGCTAGAAAGTGTGCAGCTCATGGGCTGGCGTGGTGCCACAAGGGTCCCTGGAGCTTTCTTGCCACCCCCTAACGGAGGAAGCCCTCTCTTTCTTGTGCACTGCTGAATCCCATCGCCCCGCAGGGCGCCTGGCCCAAAGAAGCCATAAGGAAACAACATGGGCTCAGTGTGGTGAGCGGGAGCCCGAATTTAAGGACCGGGAAAGAGTGTGGCGCAGCCCACAGGGGCCGCTGTACCCCCAGAACGCTCTCCATTCAGAGAACTAGCGACTGGACGAGGTGTCAAGCAGGGCTGCGAGTGCTGAGGGCATAGCCGTGCCTCAGACTGAGGTTCTGTCGAGAGATGGCAGGCTTGCAACTGGCGGGAAAGGCAGTGGACCACCACAGACTGCACCTGCCGATGAGTTCCACCAGGGAAAGAAAACGGGGCCGCTGACGGTGAGGAAGGGCTGGACGGGGGCCTTGTCAGAAGATGCACTGAGAGAGTCCATTTCCTTGGTCCCAAACAAGCCAGGAAGGTGCAGAGTGACCTCGGACCCAGAGCCCAGGGCCTCTATAATCTCGCCTCGCCCGGGGAAGAGCCGAGAGCCTGCGGGTCCAGAGCGGCTTTGAGCCTCGATCCACACGGGGACAGAAGTGGGAACGCGTCTGGAGGGCAGAGCGAAGCTCCACGCTACCCACAGCACCGCAGGGCGAGCGGCCCACCGCGGACCTCCGTGTTCCACCTGCAGAGGTCAACCCGGTGGGCGGCCCGAGGTCAAGACCACCGGTGCCACCCAGGCAGAAGCCCAGGGACTAGGGGCGTGGCCTCTCAAGACCCAAACAAGTACCACGTGGCAGGGGAGGGGCCGCCATGGGGACGTCGCGGCGCGCGCGTGCGCGGAAGCGATCTCGCGCCGGCGTACCCTTGTGGGGGCCGTAAAGCGCGGAAGGTCGTGGTCCCCGGTGTTCCCCGGCACTTTTTACTCCCTCTGCCCCGCCTCTTTTCCTTCTCTGTTCCCCGCGTTCTGGTGCCGGGACCCCTCGCAACTGTTGTGCCTGCTGCCCCGCAGCCGCCGGGGTGGTGCTGACCGCGGAGCGCTCGGGGGCGCGTGAGGTAAGGAAACCGCTGCGGGGCCGCCCCTCGCGCGTCTCAGCGCCCCCCTTTCCGCTCTGGTCTCCCTCGGGGCTGGTCCCGGCCGCCCCGCGTTTCGTGTCGCTTCCGCCGGGTGGCCTCAGGACTCTGGCGGCCGGGGCCGAGAGGGATTCGCCTCATCTCTCCCAGCCTGTCCGGGGCTGTGCTCCGTCCGGCCCAGGTGGTCCGGGTCTCGGAGACTAGTGCTCGGCTGCCCCGGGGCCTGCACAGCGGCCCCTCAGGGGGCGTCCGCCCGCTCAGCCCGACGTCCAGAGCGGGGGCGGTGACCGCGCTTCGCGCTACCGGCCTCGGGCTTGCAAGCCCGCAGCATGGAGGAGGCCGGGCTCGCCCGATCTTCGTCCGCTGCGGGCGCAGTTGGTTTCCCGCCTGGAGACGTGCTGCGGACTGCCTGCGCCTCACTAACTTGCAGGACTGCTGCAGAGTGCGGCAGCCAAGTTACGGGGAGAGCGTAGGCCCGGGGCGGTGAGCCGTCTTCGTGATGCGTGAGCACTCGGCACCGATGTGAAGGACACTGAGATGGGTTGCGGGCATCTTCAGGTGTCCTTTGCCGGTGTGTATGAGCGTGACGCCGGGGCTGCGGAGGGAAGGAGGTGGGGAGCCGGGCCCTAGGGCACACCTGGCCGCGCTGGCGGTTCGTATTGATTTCTTTCACTTGTCTGATCACCCGGTGGCACTTGTTGAGAATTACACACCCAGGACCGGCAGGGTCCGACTCTCCAGAGGCGGAGCGTGGGAGAGAAATGTCCTGGGTGGCTCTAGTGCTGAGGCAGGTGTGGGACACGTTGTTAACCGCTGTCCCCTCACCAGTCTTCCTTGTCCCCAGCGGCCCGTTTGTCCACACGCTGTGACCGTAGAGAGGAACGACTCAGAGGGACTTGGAGCTGCCCTGTTGCTCGTGTTGGTGTAAGCAGATGTGGGCATACCTAGTCGCGATGTTGAGTTTGCTTGGCAGATAATTTTTCTTCTTAGCAGAAAACATGGTAGGGTCATCTTAGTTTTTTTTTTAATATAATTTTTTGGGGGCGCCTGACTTATTTAGTCGGAAGAGCATGTGACTCTCGAATGGGGTGTGGAGAGTACGTAAATAAAACGTAAGATATGTATTTTCTCACACACTTATTTTGAATCCGGTTTTCGCTTTTCTTTCCTTGTTTTTGACAGCTTCGGTTTCTTGTCTAGTGACTTTCCCTTCTTTGTCATCAAGCGTGGCCTAGGTTTTGCTGCCAAACCTACTTGGATCCTCTGGCACTTGCCTTTCTTTGTTTGGATCCACTTTAAATCCTTTTTGGTTCTTGTTTGCCTCCACCACTCGTTGATTCTTTGAAGGTCACGATGCCCACAAGGTCACAAATCCTTTACTTGGTTCTCATCACCCTAGGCTTTTTTTTTTTTTTTTTTTCCTGGATCAGTCTAGGTTTTTAGCATTGTTTATTTCATCTTAAACCTCATCTGTTAATACCTGTCTTCTGTGACATTTGCAATTTCTTTTATCCTGCCAGGGGATGTGTCTTGTGGTTCTGTCCTCACAGCTTACTGCTTCTTCACTCGTCTGAGGTTGTTTGAAGGGTAGCAGGGAGGAAAGATTCTAGGGTAGACTCTAGGGTGCCATCCCGACAGGGTCCTACTCCTGGCTCTGCCACTACCGGCATTAGAGAAGCTTGGACGAGTTCCTACCCTGTGCCTCAGGTTCCCCAAGCAGTAGAAAAGTTTTAGTGCCTTATAGGGTTGTGAGTTGTAAGTCACTTGTACACCTAATGCAGCATCTGGTAGATTGTAACTGCCTTTGAAAATATTCCCATGGCTCCTGGGTGGCTCAGCGGGTTAAGGCCTCTGCCTTCGGCTTGTGTCACGATCCTAGGGTCCTGGGATCGAGCCCGGCGTCGGGCTCTCTGCTGAGTGGAGAGCCTGCTTCCCTTCCTCTCTCTGCCTGCCTCTCTGCCTAATTGTGATCTCTCTGTCAAATAAATAAAATTAAAAAAAAATTCCCATTTTCTTTTTAAAAATTCTTTCACGTGATTTAGATATCGCCTGAAGTCTGAGAGCCTAGCCTTGAGATCTCTGAGTCCTCATTGAACTCCCCCCTCCCCACCCCCGGTGTGTTCTCTCTTCTCATCCATTCAGCGATTTATATTTCCTCGGTGCCTACCCTGAATGCTGGGAAAAGCATGATCAAATTATATCATTGGTCCCAGCTCCCAGAGAGCTCCATAGTTACAGGACACTAAAAAGTACCACTTATTGAGTGCTTCTTAGGTCCAGTGGTCCTTCTTGTGTGATTGGGTGTTTGTAGCAGCTGTGTGAGGCAGGTAGTCCTAGCTCGCCTCGCGGATGAGGAGCCCAAAGCACGGGGATGGAATAACTTGCTGCAAGTTGTAGAGCTAATGAGAGGTGGGCGGAGGCTTTCAAAGCCCCAGCTGGCTGCCTCTCTGTAAAGCCTACATCCTCAGCTGGGCTGTTGTGCTATTTCCCTGATTGACAAACAGACTGTGACATGGTCCAGGAGGCTCTGTGCTGGGAGAACCCCAGGGTGCGATGGGAGAACATACAAGGGCCACCTGACCCAGTGCTGGGGGAGAGGTCTCATAAGATTTCAGGCTGAGAGCCTTGGCGGTTACGTTTGGGGCTTGGGGGAGAGTGGCGGGAGCTATATACTGTTTGGTTAGAGGAACAGTGTGCCCGGATCCCGGGAGTTTCCGAATCCTGTTCTGTTTGAGGAATTAGTTACAGATAGGTTCAGCCTGGCTCCAGAGAGAGAGCAGAGATAAGAATTGAGCCAGACAGAGGACATGGACAGACATTTCTGCAAAGAAGACATCCAGATGGCCAACAGATCCATGAAAAAGTGCTCCACATCACTCGGCATCAGGGAAATAGAAATCAAAACCCCAATGAGATACCACCTCACACCAGTCAGAATGGCTAAAATTAACAAGTCAGGAAATCACAGATGCTGGGGAGGATGCGGAGAAAGGGGAACCCTCCTACGCTGTTGATGGGAATACAAGCTGGTGCAACCACTCTGGAAAACAGCATGGATGTTCCTCATAAAGTTGAAAATAGAGCTGCTCTATGACCCAGCAATTGCACTGTATATATATGCAATAGAACACTATGCAGCCATCAAAAGAAATGAAATCTTGCCATTTGCCACGACGTGGATGGAACTAGAGGGTATCATGCTTAGTGAAATAAGTCAATTGGAGAAAGACAACTATCATATGATCTCCCTGATATGAGGAAGTGGAGATGCAATGTGGGGGATTTGGGGGGTAGGAGAAGAATAAATGAAACAAGATGGGATTGGGAGGGACATAAACCATAAATCATAAGAGACTCTTAATCTCACAAAACCATAAGAGACTCTTGATCTCAAAAAAAACAGGGTTGCTGGGGGGAGGGGTGTTGGGAGAGGGTGGTAGGTTATGGACATTGGGGAGGGTATGTGCTATGGTAAGTGCTGTGAAGTGTGTAAACCTGGCGATTCACAGACCTATACATCCTGGGGCTAATAATTCATTATATGTTTATTAAAAAAATAATTATTAAAAAAAAAAAAGAAATGAGCCAGATAGTGAAGGGCCTTGCACTTCCTGCGAAGGAGATTGTCTTTTCCTGAGGGCATCAGAAAGTCACTGAAGAGTTTTAAGCAGCAAATGAAAACAAGATTTTCATTTGAGAAGACTGGCTCGGAGTCCTGTGTCAGGATTGTGGGGTGTGGGGAGAACGGGGTGTGGAAGGCCCGTCAGGAAGCTTCTGCGGTAATCTGAGCACGGGTGGCCGCCTGTACTCAGGTAGCCGCAGCAGCGGGGGTGGGAGAAGTCGGTCCACCTGAGGGAAATGAAGCCTGTGGAATCCTTGGTCCTTGCAGGTGGGCTGCATAGAGGAGCCAAGAGAGGAGGAGCCCAGGGTAACACCAGGGTTCTCGTATATGGAGTCACACTGGGGACACAGAAATGGAGAAGATTTGGAGATTGAGGAGGATGGGTTTCCCTGTGGGATGTGCCCATTTTGACTCTGGGAGCCCGAGCCGACTTGCTTGGATGTTGTTCCCTTGGATGTGCAGACGCAAATGTTGGGGCCGCTGTGGGTTGGACCCTCGGTCAGGGTAGGCAGTGGAATCCCCCGGAGAGTAGGGGACCGAGGGGAGTAGCTGGTCCCAGAGCGCCGTGAGGGGCATGGACTCGGAAAGACGGACAGGGGAGAGCAGCCAGCAAAGATGTGACCAGGGTAGTAGGAGTCAGGATTAAACCAGGAAAGAGGGTGTGAGTAGAGGGAGCGATGGGCGATATGCGGTGCTTGGAGAGGACCTTATGAGAGGGGGCCGGTGTCCCCAGAAGTAGGCAGCATGAGCCTTCTTGGTGAGAGCAGCATTCCTAGCTCAGGGGGACAGAAGCCCAACGGCTTTGGGTTTGGGACAGACAGGAAATGGGGGGAAAAGGGACAGATCATACAGGAAGCCCTTTCCTGAAGGTATTCGTCAAGTGAAAAGACAGGTTGTGAGTTCACATTAAGAGTCACTTCTGGCTCAGGACGCCTGGGTGGCTCAGTAAGTTAAGCGGCTGCCTTTGGCTCAGGTCAGGTCATGATCCCAGAGTCCTGGAACCCAGTCCCACATTGGGACTTTTGCAAGGCAAGGAGCCTCCTTCTTCCTCTGCCTGCTGTGCCTGCCACTGCCCCTGCCTGTGCACGCTCTCTCTCTCTCTCTCTCTCTCTCTCTCTCTGATAAATAAATAAAATCTTCAGAAAAAAGAGTCACCTCTGGCTTGACCACCGGCAGACTGTGTAATCGCTAAGGAGTAAGGGAAGAAGGACACAGCTCAGGCGGCGGCACTCGGGTGCAGAGGAGGGCAGCACATGGGACTGCTCACTTCGTATGATGGGAAATCGTTGTTTTAAATTTATATTTTTATTTGAGAGAGAGACCGCATGCATGTGCATGTGTGCCCATGAGTGGGGAAAGAGGCAGAGGGAGAGAGAATCCCAATATGGGGCTCGATCCCCGGACACCGAGATCACTCTAGGCTGAAGCCAAGAGTCCGACACTCAACCTACTGAGCCACCCAGGCACCCTGATGGGAAATCACAATTGCCTTCTATGTTTGCGTTTTCCGCCAAGACCATATTTTTTATCATTTAGAATTTTTAAAATGAAAAACCACTACTCGAAGACATTTATGGAGGCTTTGTTCTCTTTCTTCAGTGGGTTGGGAGGACCTGAGCATGTGAAAACGCTGAGGGTCAGGAGGGCACCGAAGGCCCATGGAAGAGGAGTTGGGTTCACGGACCTGGGTTCCCGGGGAGGAGGGGGAGGGTCCGGGGCTCTTGTGGGCGATGAACTTTGGACCCTCTGAGGGAAGCAGAGATGGTTGAAGATGCCAGGGGGATTGTCGGTGGTTTCTGGGGAGGAGGTCAGCGGGGTTATCTGCTTTGAAGGAAGGAAGAGAGGAGGTGGGGTCAGAGGTCTGGAGAGGATCAGTGCTGCGGGTTCAGAGGCCAAACACACACAGACATCTGCCTGTGGCTGAACCCGCGGCGGCCCCTGCGGTTAGGCAGGGGGTACCCACTGACCTGAGCCACGGAGGAACTGGGTCTGTTCCAGTGTGACCAAGCTGTAGTCCTTCTAAAGGAAGGAGGAGGAGGATGCTCAGTGCCACCCCCTGGAGGCGAGCTCAGTAGAACGGGGCTGGCCAGGAAGGGGTGGCCGGTCCCTCAGAGGATCTGCTCTGTGGAGACAGAGGTGAGAGGTACTGGGAGAAGGGCCAGGGCTTAACTTTGGAAAGGATCCTCTGGAGGGCACAGTGGAAAGGTCTGGCGGGGAGGACGGCAGGGCCGGGGGGAGGGAGGGAAGCACAGAAGTTGGTGCTGTGGCGACGAGGTTGCAGGAAGAAGCTTCTCTCTTGAGACCGTTGGGCAAAGACCAAGGGTGCGAGGAGGCCTGGTGACTACCGTTAGGCGGCCGAGTGATCCGCCCTGGTTGGATAGGATTTGATGTGGGATGCGGTGTAGGCCTTGCTCGGTCTCTGTTCTGAGATGTTTGTGGTGGATGGGCACCACACCTTGGCCTTGGACGAGTTGGGCTGTTTGGGGCCCGCATGCTGCTGGGCGTGCTGTCTGCCGGGGCTCTCCTCGGAAGTCCCCCTCCCCCCCACGCTGGTGACCCTGCCGTCTTCCGGCAGGTGGGTCTGCAGTTTGCTGAACCTTGAACAGGCCTCTGCTTTGCCGGGAGAGTAGTTCTCCCTGGTGGCCCGATCCCATACCCTTCTGCTGCTCTGCCTTACGATGCTGGTCACCTTGTAGACATGTGTGCTTGGTCACAGCCTGTGACACCCAAGGGTGCGGGATAAGCCAAGCTGGACTCACCCACCCCTGCATCTGGGAGGAGGCCTGCTGGCCCTTGAGTCTCCCTCCGGCCGGTAGCCTGTGCAGACACGGAGCACGCCGTCCCTCGCTGCGGCTTTGGGTCCTCTCTCTCCTCTTGCAGGACCTCATTCTTTGTCGCCGCCTCTCCCCCTTTTCCCGGCCCTTCCCGCCAGCAGTGAATCAGGCTTCAGGGCCCGAGCTTTTAGAGACCAAGAGCCTTGCTCTGCTCCCGTTCTTGCTGCGGGCTGGTGCTCTGCTCCCTTCAGAACAGAAAGTGAACGAACAGTCCTCACTCCCTCATCTCCTCGCTCTGGAGCTTGCTGTGGCCCCGGTTTCATCCCGAGCACTCCCCTGGGAATTTCTTTTTGGGGACACCAAGGACCTCTGCTGTCCCAGCGGACCCTTGGCCGTCGTGCTGCACCCTCAGGCACCCTCTGTAGGGAACGGCTTCTTAAAGCCCCTTTCCTCTCTCGGCTTCTGTGACACCACAGCCCAGGCCTCTTTCTGCCTCGCCACGGCTCCTTCTCTGTCTCTTGAACCACGTCTTTTTGTCTGATGCTGTCCGTGTCCCCAGCGCTCTGTCCTCTGCCCGGTACTTCTTGCTCTTCCCAGGCTCTGCCTGCTGGGGAGCCTCAGGGTCCTTCTTGCTCCTCAGCGTGCTGGGTCTTCAGATACCCGCGCTGTTCCTTGGCTTCAGGCCTGGATGTCTGGCCGCTGCTGGTCCTTCCGCCGTGGATGCCTGCCAGGCGTCTCGCGTGTAACCCCTAGGGAGGGCCGTTAGCGTGCCTGCGCCCCTTCACAGCCTCCCCCTCGCTCACTCTCCTTCCCCGCCTCCCTCCCCATCCCTAGCCCTTCACACTGTGGTAAGTGGCATCGGGTGCTCAACCCAGAAACTCTGCCATCATCCTTATTTCTCCCCTTGCCCCATTTTAACACCCGTTCGTTGGCAAGTCAGGTCTGTCGTGTCACGTCCAGAACAGTCCCGTTGCGGCTCTGACTCCACTGCCTCCATCCTGCTGAGTCTCCGTGCCCTCCCTCCAGGACCACGTCACTTCCCAGCCCTGCTTTTCCTCTTGTTCTCCAGTCCACTCCCACCGTGGAGCCGGAAGATCTTGGAAAAGCATATCCGATGATTTCATTCCCTGCTTCAGTATTTTCCTTTGCACTTGGAGTGGAATCCCAGCTCGTCACGAGGGCATCAAAGCACTGTGTGTCCTCGCTTTCTGCCTGCCTCTCCAGCCTTGTCGTGGGTCCCCTCCGCCGATCACGCTGTGGGCACATTGGCCTCCTTTCTGTGCTGGGACTTCTCAAGGTCTGCCCACCACCCCCCCACAACCGGGGCCTTTACACGTGCTTGTGCCTCTGTCTGGAAGACGCAGCCCGCTGATTCCTGGTCCCCATCAGGTCTCTTTTCCAATGTCCCCTTGTTCCCATCCGTCCTATTTGGCACATGACTTCAGTTATTCCAGCACGTTGGCTTTGCTCCTTGTTTGATCTGGGTATGGGCCACCCCTGCCATGTTCACCCTGACAGACACTCAGACGCCCCCTTGTGCTCTGTGTCTCTAATGAAAGTTGCATAAAGGTGAGGACCTCCTCCTTGTTGTCCCTTGCTGTCTCTAGAGCTGGCGAAGCTTCTGGAACTGTGCAGGGCCTCAGACGCTGGCGGAAAGCATGGCTAGTTGGTCTCTGTCACCTCCTTTCCCTTTCTCAGTAATCCCGAGCATGGAGTACGGTGGAATGAAATCTGGTTGCTTTCTCCGTCTAGTGTGAATGTCGGGGTCTCTGCCGTAGCCGAGTGAGAGCACACCTCCGAGCGCCGACAGATGGGATGTTTTTCTGGTTGCTGTCGGCCGTCTGAAGATAAAGGACCGGCCGAGGATGGCAGAAGTGCTCAGATGAGCCTGCCCTCCCCAACCCCCCACCGCCCACGGTGTCCTCAGACTTGGCCGGGCTTCCTCTGGAGCAGCGCGGACTTTGAGTGAAGATAGTAAAAGGCGTCCCCGCTCCTCACCGCCTCTTTTGTCTCGGAGGATGGCTGCTACGTGCAGGACAGGCGGGAGCGGGTGCCTTTTGGTTGGATTTAATTTGGGGGCAGCGGGTACTTGAATCAGGTGGCGAGCAGAGTTGGAGTCAGGAGAGGGTCTGCCTCGGGGGCCCCGAGCCAGAACTGCCGACTTGCGGTCCCGGGTTCGGTTCCTCGTGCTTTGCCGAGCCCTGCATTGCTCACCTGCTTGGATGCAAGAGGAACCCGGGCTGTGGGCCTCTTGTCTGTGAGGGAAGTTCATCTCACTTGAGTTCTGGGTCACCACCTGGAACCGCATTTTGGGCCTGGTGTCTCCCTGATGCTTGCAGGACAGCGAGGAAGTCCGGCTGGGGAGGGTCCAGGGGTCACCTCTAGTCTTTCACTCCTGTTGTAGTTCAGCCAGTGCAGCAGAAAGGGGATCCCTAACAGAGAATTCCGTTATCCGGCAGGATGCACAGGGGTCAGTCGGGGGACTGCTTTTGAGCCATTAAATGAAGACACGTGACCTATGTACAAGCTGGATTTCCGGATATTCCATGCTATCTTCAGAGAGTGCGTTTACGTGAGGGGCAGGCTTTCTGACTCGGGCCGTTTGGCTCTTCTGAGAAAGCCTCCTTCAGGAGTTTTTCTGTGATACAAGGGGGTCAGGAAGCAGAAGGATTTGGGAGTTTTTGAATTTCCTAAAGCTGAGGACTGTGTTTGGGTTTGTTTTTACAACTCAGAGCCCCTGCTGAGTTCTCTCCTGCGTCGCATGCCCGACCTGGAGACCCTGGAGATCCTGAAGTTGGTGAACTGCCCCGAGACCTTCACCCCGGACATGAGGTGCATCATGGGCGAGTCTCCTTCGGTGCGGGGTTACTTCGTCCTGGCGGGAATGAACTCTGCCGGCCTTTCGTTCGGTGGAGGGGCTGGGAGGTAAGTCTTCCTTGCTGTGCCGTTTGCTGGGTGCTTCCTTCCTACAGTCACTTGTTGCTCCTGTGGCGTGTCACAGGGGTAGGCAGTGTGGCACGTTAACGGTGAGGAGGTACCCGTGATCGGAGAGTTGTGCCCTGAGGTCATCACTGTGGCATATTCCGGAAGTGTCACTGTGCACGGTGTTTCGCGAACTCTTCCTTTGGAATTAGTCCGGGAGAGTGCGGGATATACCTTTGTATTGAATGCTGCCATTCAGTTATCTGGAAATTTAACAAGTAGGTTTGGAAGACACGATGAGATTGTTATAGACCCATTAGCCAATCTACGGATTCACAGATGTAGTCGCTAAAAAAAAACCGCTGGGTAAGTAAGGTCCAGTGACTGAATTTTTAGGTCATATAGTGAAAGATGTGGGTGCGTCTCTCAGTGTTCTTCTCTTCCTACTATGTGAGCAAGCACACAGTCTGTTTTGTACACGAATGTGGGCCCTCAGGTGATGGGTGATATGTCAAGGGTCAGGTTCTTACTGTGTAATCAGTAGGCAGAAGGGGAGGTCCAATCCTTCAACGAGATCGGAACCTCAGGACAGTAACCAGAGGCTCTCCCCAGGCTGCCACCACTGTGTGTAGGTTTCATGATGCCTCTAGCTTACCCTTGGTTTCCATGTGGTTTTCTTCCTCTTTGGTATCAGTATAAATGGTTTTATGGAAAGTGTTTACCTCTTGCGATGGCCAAATACATTTATTGAGTTACTAGAGATGAAGAACATTTCACAAGTGGACACAGCCAGAGTAATTAAAATGTCTGTTTATTCATTTACAAACTTAGTAACATGAACAGGAAATTTGAATTGGAATCTGGCTTGATAGAAACACAGTGCACAATGTTAATACCACATTCGTGGAGGCAGAAATTCACCCCGGGTACCTAAAGTCACCAGAGCTCTCGAGAAAAAGTCCCATCCCTTAAAGTGCCTCAGATGTCTTCAGCACCAGAAGCTGACACTGCAGAGGGACGGAAAGGGGCTGAGCGAACTGCACACTTAGAGACGTAAATAAGGAGTTACAGCCTGAACAATAATTACGATGGCATTTCCTGGATCCCAAGAATAGGCTCAAGAGGGAAGCATTAACTGTGCTGCTAGAAATCCCCTCAGTGAAAGAGGCTGCAGAAGCTTTCTCCCCCTCACCTGTCTGCTCTGGGGAAGGGAGGTGATGGCGGGGTGCCTGGGAACCCTCAGCCTGAAATGAAGTTTCTTTTCATCCTACACCCACTGTGGGACATCCTGGCGTAAGGCACGAGAACTGGGCTTGAAACGTGCTCCCAGCTCCAGTTCTTGGTGTGCAAAGGAAATCCTGGCATAGATCTTTTGAAACTGATGCTAAAAATATCCTTCCCGCCCTCTTGTAATTTCTGTCCATGAGGAACAGAAAACCGAGAAGGCAGAAAAGGTTTGTGAAGGGTAAAAATAGGTACCTCTAGATATGAGGAGAAAGCCCAGGAAGAAATGTGTAATTCTTCAAGGGATGCAGATTCTTCGCTTGGAGAAGTCAAGAATCACATTATACAATGAATAACTCTGGTGTTTAATGAACAAAGAGAAGGCAAAGACATACAAAAATATTTAGTTCTCTTGAAAAATAGTGCATTTGTAGTGATGAAGGGCTGCAGACGCAGCCGTGTGCGGATGACGGGGAGCCTTACAACTCAGCACCTGGAAGTGGAGGAGGCCGAGGGGGGCTGCCGGGGACGCGCTGCCAGGCTGAGCCCAGGGCTCGCTCAGGGCTCACTGCGAGACACGGTTAGCGCCTGACGACTCCCGGGTCAGCGACCGTTTCTGCCCTCTGCTGTGCTGCTCGGAACCTGTGCGCCTGCAAGTGACAGTTCTTGACTCGTGAAAATGTTCCCTTTGTCGTTCTGATAGAAGATTTGGGGAGGGATGTGGGTGCAGGGGGGGAAGTGTGCAAAAGGAAATGGAAACAGTAGGAAAGTTCTCCAGTACTAAGCACTGGTGCCCACACCCCCACCTCAGATACCAGAGGGGCCCTTTGCTGCTTCCACTGGTCAGGCAGCTGCAGAGAGACAGCAGGCCGAACCCAGGAGCGAACCCTGGAAGTCAGCCAGGACGCAGCCTTCTGGGGTCAGAAGCATGACGACAGATGATAGAAGATTCCCTTTTATCTCCCGCAGGTTCTCAGCGGAGGGTAGAGACTCAGATGCCGGCACGTGTGTCCCTCAGGCAGAGGATGAATCGAGCCAGAAAGCAAGGTGAGGGGTCAGCTCTCCAGTGAGGGTAAGCCGCTTCCGGAAAGCTTCAGTCCCGCCGCAGCCGGTGCGGGGGGGTGGTGGTGGGGGGTGGATTAACACTGCAGATACGCTCAGAGGCTCGTAGTGGAGGAAGGAGTTGTTACTCTTCACTTGTTTCACTGCCTCAGAGGGGAAAGAGGTAAAGCTGTTGGTCTGTACAAGGTAGAATCCACGGATACCAGGTCTCCTGGTGAGAAGCCAAGTCACGAGGCTTCTCTCCTGCAGAAATGGGGTAACTGAGGTTAATCACTGAGCCTAGTGGTCTCTGTGCCCCTGGCCTAAAGGGCAGCTCTTGTATTCGGGGGCACAGGGAGGGCCCCCTGCCCCCAGCAGAGCACTAGAAACGTGGTGGGATTGTTTGGTTCTCTCTCCTGGAGCAGGTGCCCCGTGTGGTGCTCCACGGCTCCGACACAGGTTAGAGGACAGCAGGTAGTTCTTGTCCCTTGCTCTTAGATTTTCCAAATCAGAGCGCTCCTGACTTCCGTGCCACTGGTACACACAGGGAGGCTCTCTGCTACAAGCTTCCACAGAAGACAAGTGACCGTGGTAGGGCCGGGAACCAGGATTTACACGTGGTGCCAGTAAGTGGGGGCTTAGCAGGTATTTCAGGGGAGGAGAGGGGCCGCAGGGACCTGCAGCCCTGGGTTTTCATCTGCTTGAGGCCGGTATGCTTTGTGTCTCTAGCTTCAAAGAGAAGAGCGCAGAGGCCCTCCCCCAAGAGAGCACAAGAGGTACCAGTGGATCCTTTCAGAGAAAGAACGAACCACGTGTCTGAACCCCAAGTCCCGCTAACCATTCACAGCAGTCCGGATCCCTCGATCTCCAGGGAGAGGTGAGTGGTCATCCACAGTAACTCGCGGGCCTGACCGCCGCCGAAGGGACGTCCTGTCAGGTGTGCAGGGAGGCAGGGAAGAGTCCTCCCCCTCACAGTTACGGGCAAAGAGGGAAATGACCGAATTCAGACTGACGAAGTCTGACTTAACCAAGAGATTTCAAGGGTGAGTGTTGAAGTGTCAGAGGCGAAGTGTGTGTGTCAGGGTCCTCAATAAACAGTGATGCCCTGCACAATTAACATCTTGCCAATTATAGCTAAGATACAAGTAACTAATAAATCCAGAATGTCTTTCAGATTCAACCTGAAATAGTTTTTCATTTACAAAGACGAGTGTGGCACAGAGCATGGGCTGCCCGAGTGCCGCGTTCCTTCCTCAGTTGGGCCCCGGCTGCCCACAGCTGCCGCGCCTGCTGTCCAGTGGGGCAACACCGCTGCCCCTTTCTCCTTCCTCCCCAGGGGCAGCATCTCTCTGGGAACAGAGTTCTAACTACCTACTCCCTTAATAAATCAACCAAGACCTCCTTAAGCAGTCAGTGATCAAGTAGGAGTTGTCTGGCTGGGGAAATGGCAAGCAGTGTCTAGAAGGAATCCGTCTGAGTAAACAGATCCCAAGAAATGCCACAGCGGACACAGCTGAGAATTCTAAGTCGCTCTAAAACAAAAGGCTTTTTAGTATAGAGACCTGTCTAGAGCTAATGCATCCACGATACCAAGACAACAGTTTAAGATCTGTGACAGCAGAGGTGGCCCAGCTGACCCCTACCTAACAGCACGGAGGGCCTTTCCGGTGCCCCGGGCCCTTTTCCATGCCGGAGCCCCAGGGCACTGGCTGGCTGAGAGCAGACTCAGAATGTACTCTCCACACTCAGAACTCTCAGCAGACCCATGGGGAGGGGGGCGCGGTCAGCGCAGTGTGGATCTGTTCTGGGCCAGAGGAAGCCAAACTGGGGAGGCCAGCAGCTCTCTCGAACTCAGCACGGCCAGCGAGGTTCGGTTCCTCACCAGGACCGCACAACCATCCTGTTCCAAAGGGACAGCAGTGTTCACTGGCTGAGGGCCCACTGCACAAGGGACAGGGGAGGGAGGATGGACTAAGTCAAATGCGCTTGGAGAGACTGAGCTTAGAGGCAGAAAACAGCAGCAGCGTTCTAGCAGCAGAAAACCGCCTCGGGGCTGGGCACCTTCTGAGATCAGACCCTTGCAGCTGGGAAAAGCAACACAAAAGGCAACATGGTTTTTCCCTTTCCAACACTGGCTTGTTTACTCAGGCCAACAAACACTCTTGGAGAGCTGAGCGTGACACGGAGAAAATTTGAGGCCAGTGGCCCCGGCCTGACACTGTAACACCCAGGTTGGTAGGGACCTCGGGGTGGTGCCAGGGCCGCCGTTCACTAGAGACCAGACAGCATCCACGGGATGCCTCGCGGGGGTGAGGTAGATGGTCATCCTCCTGCTAGAGGTACCAGGGGGCCAGCCCACAGCACAGGGAAAAGGAGAGGGATCCGCCTGGCCCAGCAGCATGGCCCGCGCTCGCACAGGGCTGAGCCACACACACAGCGAGCCACCGCTCCGAGAAAAGTCGGCCTCACGGAACTCCTGCCCTGAGGCCTGCACACCACCAGCTTCCCTTGCTTCGAGACACAGCATTAGAAATCCGACTGTCCCAGTTACCTACTTCCACAGGTGGAGCTGGCGCCTGTCCTGCCCATCAGACACGCTTCCTGTCACCACGGGAATCTGAGGGGCGAAGAGGGGAGGGAGGAACAGCCCGGGGTGAGCGGTAGATGGAAAAGTGCAGAGGGGAGGGGGAAGGTGGAAGGAGAAGAGGTTGCAAAGCAAAAGGTTTAAAAGCAGGTGAAGTTTAAAATGGCTTCGAGGAGCTGAGAGCTGGGAGACAGAGGTCAGGACAGACAGGGAGGCGGAGGGGAGCCCTGCGGTAGGGGCGGGGTGGGTGGGGAAGTGAGGCCAGCGGCCTTACTTCCCGTGCAAGTCACTTAGCTCTACATCCTCCTTTCGGCGCTTGTGAGTGAAGAGTGAGGTGACCGGGTAGAGCTTGGCCTTGGCCTGGAACCGGTGTCCCGCGATGTCAATCTCATACTCTCCCCGGTTAATAAAATCCGCTGTCACCACCTGTTCTTCCCCCGTGTCCTCGGAAAAATTGTGTACGAAGCCCAGGCAGACGTGGCGCTCCAGGGTGTAGCTGTAGGCACTGCTGGTGGTCTTGCCCGCGTACTGCCCGTTGCGGTAAATGGGCTCCCCCCACCACGGCCAGAGGTCCAGGTCAGTGTCGTGGTCGTCCAGGATGAACATGGTGAGGCGTTTGTACACCCCGTTCTGCTTCTGCTGCAGCAGAGCATCTCGGCCGATGAAGTCCATCCCCTAGGAAAGAAGGCAAGGCTGAGACGGGACGGCCGTGCTGGGTGCGAAGGGGCCCCTGGCGTCCCTGGCCTGGGGCCGCACTCGCCCCCCAACCCTGGTTTCCCACTGCATGGAAAACTGCGTTCACCATAGTAAAGACCTCCTCAGGGAACTTCTGTAACACAAGCATTTTTCAGATTTCAACCATAAGACCACATAGAAAAAAATATTTAGGAAGAAAAATCCTCCGAACATACTCGCTAGAATAGAAAAACTTGTTTCTGTATATGTAGAATCTCAACAAAAGCCCACGCACGTACATCTGTATTCCATGCTTGTGGGTTTGCACAGGCAACCTAAGCAGGTAGAAACTGAGTGATTATGAACAGATAAAATGGTGTGTTTTAATTTTCTTGATACTCTTTGCTATTTTCCAAAATTAGTATTCATTACTTTTATATCAGAAAAGAGTTACCTGTAACTGTGCACGGAGAAGACTACACAGCTGTACAGCAAGGGAAGGCGTAAGATCGTTTGTGCAGCAGGAGCGAGTGCGGGGAGCCCGGCTGGGGGCGGCAGGGAGAGGAGCACACGCTCGAGGGAGAGGCAGCAGCTCGGGGTGCAGACGTGGGAAAGAGACTTTTCACTAACATCCTCTTGACCTAGCACTTTTCTAACAAATGATGTTCCTATTTACTTTGAAAAGAAAGAAAACTGAGGCAGCTGACTCTAAGAGGAGTACCGTGTACAAAGGTCCATGGAATGGCAATAGAGAAACTTCCCCAACAGCCCTCTGTCTGCAGGAGCGCCAAGCAGGGCGCCCGGCTGCTTTCGACGGTGGGGTGCGTGGCTCTGGATCTCAGGGATGTAGGGGTGGGGGAGCCAAGGGCTCCGCCAGGGTTATTAGGACAGACACCTTTTCATTCTAAGGACGTCCTCCTTGTCCTTGTCCATGCAAGGCCATCCCTGGGCCTTCCACCTCAGTCGCTCCTTTCTGAGGCCACGTCCACTCCAAGGGCAGGGGGTGGGGTGGGGTGGGGGGAGGCCTTGGGCCGCGCAGACACAGTACCTTCTCCAGTTTCACCCGAGATTCTCGTCCACATTCCAGGGGGGTGGTGAGGGTATTTAAATCCTGACCCCAGAAGGCAAAAAACTTCTCAATTCGAAGACTACGAAGAGCATAGTACCCAGCATTCCGGATTCCGTATTTCTGCCCAACACTCATCACCTCGTTGTACACGTGCAGGGCATACTAGAGGGAGAGATGAGAGGTCAGCAACTCGCACATCAGTTCGATGTGGGGGTGTGTCTGGCAGTGCCCATGGCAGGCCACCTAGACTCTGACAAGGCAGAGGGTGTGTGAAATTCTCAGGATGTCTCATCTTTGACAAACCAAAGCACTACCCACCCAGGGGTAATGAGCCCGGGTCTCCCCAACCCCAACATTAAGCTCCATGAAAGCAGTACCCGTATCTTTCCCTTCTCTCCAGTGCCTAGAACAGGGAGCAGTCCTCGAGTACCAATCCTAGACGCATGCTTTACCCCACCCCCACCCCCCGACATGGCCAGGCCCATCACTGCCTCTCCAACAGCCCATTCATCTGCCACAGGCTTTGCTCTCTTGCCCCGCTCGGCTCCCCCGTGACCCCTCATGCACTGCCCGGGCTAGGAAATGTTATCACACACAACTCTGCACAGTCTCTGACTTTTCACAGATGACAGCATATTCAGACACCCAGATCAAGTCATAGAGGAGCCAGGAAGGCAGTGCGGCACTACCCGTGTCCCACAGCAGCCAGCCTCTCGTGGCATTCTTTTCTTGGTTCTAGAAACCTTAAGTATCAGATACCTTAAGCAAACAAAGTTTTCCAAATGGAAAGCGAATGCTCAATCCCTACCTAAACATGCTGTGTGGAATCTAAAGCCCAGAACAGATGACGTTATTTGCTAGAAAAACTGTGAAACAAAAACCAAAATGAGAAAGCAGAGAAGCGCTGTACGATCGCACTAAGTGGAACCCAAAACAACGAAGAAACGCAAACACAAACGCACACCCACAGAAAGACCAGAGTTGTGGTTCGAGGGCTGGGGAGTGCAAGGAGGAGAGGTGGAGGAAGGGGGCAGAAGGTAGACTCCCAGCAGGAGACAAATGAGAGCTAGGGACAGAGCAGGCCACCTGATGACCCTGGCGGGGACCCTGCTGTGTGACAGATGCAAGGGCTGTTTCGAGAGTGAGTCCCAGATGTCTTCGTCACAAGGAAAACACCTTGTGTGCTCTTCCCTGAGAGATGAATGACGCTCGTGGAACTTAGCACGGCGGTTCTTCCACGGGGCCGGTCAGTCCACCAGGCCGCGCGCAAACCTGTCCAGTGATACATGCCCACGACAAAACTGGAAAAACACCCGGCTTCCTCCTTGGCGTGGAAGTTCTTTCCCCTGGTGGAGCCCCTGCCTGCCAGGTGCATTTCCCCGGCTGAGGCAGCAGCTGCTGACCGGGCCACCCTCGGGGACAGCCTCCACGCAACCGCATCTGCACACAGCTGTGGCGCCCGTGGCGCAGACACCTGCATGGGGGCGGGCCGAGAGGACAGTGACAGGGACATGGCAGTAATGAAGGGCCTGCATCCCAGGTGCCTTCCGTTCAGTGCTTTCCGGTCTCTGGCTGAAAACCAGCGTGAAGAGGAAGGCCAGGGAAGAAAGACTCAGCGGGCAACTAGGGCTGGATGAGAAAAGCAGGTCCCGAGAACGTACTCATTTTCTAAGTGCTGGGGATTCCGTGTGAGCAAAACAAGAAGCTGCCATCTGCCACCACATTCCGGAATACATTTCCCTCAAGGAGACAAGCATAGTTGACAAGTAGAGTTCATATGGCTTTGAACCGCATGGTCCCCCTTATACATGGACTTTTGCACACAGTACAGGGCTGTAAATATATTTCCCTTAGGATTTTACAAACATTTTCTTTTCTCTAGTCTCCTAGGTTGTAAGAGGACAGTACGCAGTACACAGAGCACACAAAGTACGGTCCGTCAGCTCCTCGAGTGATCAGTGAGGCTTCCAGGCAACAGCAGGCCATTAGCAGGTCACGTTTTTGAGGAGTTGAAAGTTCTCTGTGGGGCTCTGACTGGGGTGGGGTGGGGGTGCCCCAACCCCCCCGTTATTCAAGGGTCAACTGTATAACCTTCTTGAGGATGAAAGGCAGCTTGAGAAGAACCCAGGCATAGTACAAATCACCTCTTGGACTCGTGGAAAATCATAAAAACGGGACCAGCCCAGGAGAAACCAAGGCCTTAACTAATGAAGCTCCTGGAGCCACCGAGCATCCCCGTCTTGAGCGGGTTTGGCCACTTCATGACACAGGCACCCGAGCGGCAAAGCTGCCGGATCACGTGGCGCTTCAGAATCGAGCCCTGCCTGCACAGGCACAAGTCAGCTACCTCTGCATCAGCTCTTCCCAAATCGTGACTAATCCCTTCATCTTAAAACCATTATGTCGGTCTGGATAAGGACATAAAATTCCACGGGCTGGCAAGTGCATGCTTCCGCCAGTAACGGAAAGAAAGCCTAAGGCTGTAGGTAATGCGACTAACATCAAGAATAAGACAGAGATGCCTAGGATTCCTATGAGAAACTGCAGAAATAAAGGTTGTTAAGAAAAAGCTATTACTGGGGCGCCTGGGTGGCTCAGTGGATTAAGCCGCTGCCTTCGGCTCAGGTCATGATCTCAGGGTCCTGGGATCGAGCCCCCATCGGGCTCTCTGCTCCACAGGGAGCCTGCTTCCTCCTCTCTCTCTGCCTGCCTCTCTGCCTACTTGTGATCTCTCTCTGTCAAATAAATAAATAAAATCTTTAAAAAAAAAAAAAAGAAAAAGAAAAAGCTATTACTGTATGTACATAAGATTGGACCCTGAAAATTCCAAGGACTCAACCAAAAAACTGTAAGAAAATTTAGTAAGGAAATAAAAAATATAAAAGAAAAAAATGGCTTTCATTATCACTTTGGGGCGCCTGGGTGGCTCAGTTAAGGTTAAACATCTGACTTCAGCTCAGATCCTGGGATAGAGACCCGCATTGGGCTCCTGGCTCAACTTCTCCCTTTCCCTCTGCCCATCCCCCAACTTGTGCGTGCTCCTGCTCTCAAATAAAATCTTTTTAAAAAATCATAATCACTTAGAAGACAACGGAACAAAGATACTCCTCTCATTCACAATAGCAACAAAATATTTTAACATCTATATGAAGAAAACTTCAAATACCTCTGAAAGGTCACCAAAAAAACTTAAATAAAAACTAAAAGGCTTTCTTTTTAAGATTCAGTGCATCACATCAGTTCTTCCTAATGTATAAATGTAATATAATCCAAAAAACACTATCAGTGTTCTTAACTAGATAATTATAGTTTCCAAGGGGAAATAAAACATGAATTTTTTCCCCAGAGTTTTCCAAGCTATGGAGGAGGATAAGCACGACCAAATATTACGATATGTAAGTGATCCTGATCATGGACAGACTAAGGGAACAGAAGTCCAAAAATAAAAACAGAAGTCTAGAAATAAATCAAAAACATAGAGGAATCTAGGAACCGGCAAGGGCAGCAGGTCCAATCAACTGGTTATCCATGTAGAAAAAAAGTCAGATCCATATCTCATGAAGCACAGCCAGAAACACTGCAGAAGGATGGGGCATCAAAGTATCTGAAAACCCCACAAACCCATAAAACAGAGCAACACAATTATAAAAGCACTAGAGGAAAACTGAAAAAAATCTTATAATCCTGGCACTATGCATCAAACTCTAGAAGACACAAAAGATCAACTCAATTACATAAAAATAAAAAATCTCTGCAACATGAAACATTTCTCATTTTTTAAAAAAACCTGTGTGGCAAAAAAATGAAAAGACCAATGACAAACTGGGGGGCATCTAGGTGGCTTATTGGTTAAAGCCTCCAATTTTTTTTTTAAATTTTTTAAAAAAGATTTTATTTATTTGACAGACGGAAATCACAAGTAGGCAGAGAAGCAGGCAGATAGAGAGGAGGAAGCAGGCTCCCTGCTGAGCAGAGAGCCCGATGCGGGGCTTGATCCCAGGACCCCAGGATCATGACCCGAGCTCAAGGCAGAGGCTTTAACCCATTGAGCCACCCAGGCACCCCAAAGCCTCCAATTCTTGGTTTCCGCTCAGGTCACAATCTCCGGGTTCTGAAATCAAGTCCCGCATCGGTCTCTGTACTCAGTACCGAGTCTGCCTGAGACTCTCCCTCTGCCCATCCCCCTGCTTGTGCACACACACTAAAATAAATAAAATCTTAAAAAAAAAAATGACAAACTGGGATACACCTCAACAGCAAGGACTGATCTAGACAATGCCTAAAAACTGGTAAACAGACCAATCATTCGTTACAAAAGTGCACAAAATTATGACCAGAACATTCATCCATGCAACGTTTATTAACCACTTACTATGTGCCAAATACTTCTCTAGATGCTGAGTATATAAAAGTTAAAACAAACAATCCTGCCTTCAGAGAACTTACATTAAATAAAGGTAATTTTCATTATTTATATAATGAAATAAAATACATTTTATCGGATGGTGATAAGCCTGTGGCGTGAAACACACAGAAAGCAGAGAGGGAGAGCCAGGGGGTAGGGTGGCTGTTGCGCCCGTTAAGGCCTCACCCAGAAGATGCCATGTGAACGCCACCCGAAGCAGGTGCGGCTCTGAGAGCCTCCTGCTGGGGGAAGGGCACACCAGGGATGGGGAAGAGCCACGTGCAAAGACCCTGAGGCAGGAGCAGCAGCACCGTCAAGGACTGGCGAGGAGCGGAAGAGGCAGAGACAGGCAGGCGGGAGTGCACAGGTCCTACAGATGAGTTTCTACTTGGAAACGGTTCTGAAAAGTTGCATCATCTCACAACCAAAGTGAAGAGTGCGCTGGCCGCACCGCACCTATCAGCCAACGTGTGCAAGAGCGGCCCGGGAAGACACCGGTACACACAGCTGCTTGTGACAGCAAAGGCCCACAAAGCGCTACACCCACAAACGTCCATCAGTCCCAGACTAATCACATAAATGAGGATTTGACGACATGATGTGAAGGAAGACTCACCACGGTTAAAAAATAAAGAGGAAGCTCTTCCCTTGAGGTACTGACTGGGACGGAGCTCTACGATTATTAAGAACATCCATATGCTTCCATCTGTGTTTCTAAAAAAGGGTTATGGTGTCTTTGAACTTATCTGCATATGCAAGAAATCTCGGACATGACCTACAAAAAACTAATAGTTGGGTCACTAGTGGTTGCTGGGAACTGCTCAGGTGGCACTAAATCCTTCCTATAGGTTTTGATATTTTTTTAATTTTTTTTAAAGATTTTATTTATTTTACAGAGATCACAAGTGGGCAGAGAGGCAGGCAGAGAGAGAGGAAGGGAAGCAGGCTCCCTGCTGAGCAGAGAGCCCGATTCGGGGCTCGATCCCAGGACCCTGAGATCATGACTGAGCCGAAGGCAGAGGCATTAACCCACTGAGCCATCCGGGCGCCCCTAGGTTTTGATTTTTAAACCACGCAAATGTATTTCCTATTCAAAAAAGTAAATACCTCAGTTCAAAATATTGAAGTCCCTCCACTGCAGCCTATCTCAATTCCCAAGGCCCAGCTGGAACGCTCTCTAGCCATGCCAGTGCCCAGCCGGCGTGGGGAAGCCAGCACCTTCCCCCGGGAGGCTCACCTCTATGGGGATATAAAGCATGAATCCCGGCTCTCCTGTGTGCGTCATGCTCATCACCCGGATCCCGTTCGCGTAGCCCACACTCATCTCCTGTGGAAGCAGAGGGAGCGGTTGAGCACGGGGCCTTCGGAGGTCCTGAGCTCCCGGCGCTTGCGGAGTGACAAACACCTGGGGTGAGCCCCTCTCGTTAGCTCTGCACCTCTGATCCGACAAGGGGTACATGCGAATGAAAAATTCATCCTCCAAGTGGTCTGTCTGCAAGCACTGGGGTCACCAGGAATGGAGCAGGGGCGCTACAATCTCTCTTCTCAGGAGTGCCGCCACTGCAGGAGGGCCAGCCAAGCTGCTGGTGGGCAGTGGAGGCCAAGTCTTTACAAGCAAGAAATATTTCCTTTCACACAGTCCTGCTGAGGATTTGTTGTAGTCGGGGGCATCTGGAGTGATGAAGACCGGGTCAATGTCTTCAGGGGATCTGGCAGCCAAGTCCTGGGCACCTGCCCCACAAGAGGGCACCTGACGACCACAGAACGTGGTGCACCTGCTACTCGGGTCAGAGGCAGGGCTTCTAACCCTCAGAATGTGTTTATGGAGCCTTAGTTACCTAACGGCCCTCTGGCACCATTGTTGTTCCTATCATGGAAAGTGCTAGGTCCCAGATGGCAGTGAAGCAAGCTATTCCCCCAGGGAGCCCAAGAGGACACGCGGCTCCACAGGCTCACGCACGGGGACCACTTGTCAGGAAGCAAGCCCTGCAGGGAAGGGCCTGCTGACGGCTAATGGCGTGAGCTTTCCATTGCTTCCATTCTGTCGCGGAGGAAGAGGAAAACTGTACAGTCAGCAGCTGCATCCCAGCCTGGGTCCGAACTTCGAGGAGCCTCCGTGAGTAACTGTCCCACAGCTGCTGGTTACAGGTCACCAAACCACTGGTCCGTTTAGACCTGGCTTACCAGCATTCAGTTACCACTTGTTTTACTCAGTTATCAGTGGCTACTGTTGCCAAACATAAGGAACTTACAGAAGCTGTTCACCCAGAGATACCGCACAGACAGAAGTTACTCTGTGAAGGGAAAGGGGAAGCACAGAGAATGCGGACCTGACCTTAACCAGCATTTTTGGCATCTGTGTAACAATGCTCTTCGAAAATTTAAGCCACTGCTACACAAAGCAATAAATACATAGGGCTGATAGAGAAGTTAAATCTACTTTCAAAGATCTCCTAATGCTTACTGAATAAGGAGACCTGGAAAGGTGAAAAATAAATGAATTTACTGAGTCATTTTCTTTGCTTAATGAAAACCACAACACCCTTTGTGGGCATCAATGCTGTAACCAATGCATGTAAGAACATGTAACTGCCATCGCTATAAAACAAGTATTCCCTACCCACTAAACAACTAAAACTTTATTAGCACCCACCTTGCAAAACAGGCTTGGGAAGTGGTCTGGAGTCATAGGGGCATAGGACAGCTCAGACAGCACATCCACGGCTCGAGGACCAATCAGATTGAGGGCTAAACGGAAAGGAACGAGAGATGCCAGTCCAGGTGACAGCTGGGCCAAAGAGAAAAGTCTGTTTTGGACTTGATCCAGCCAGGTGCCCCTGATAAATCTTTTAAAGGAAGATTTATCTCTTTTAGAGTGCGAGCACACGATGGGGAGGAGGGGCAGAGAGAGAGAGAGAGAGAATCTCAAGCAGACTTCACAATGATCCTCACATAGGGCTTGATCTTACAACCCTGAGATCATGACCTGAGACAGAATCAAGTCAGATGCCCAACCGACTGTGCCACCCAGGCGCCCTGTCAAATAGATAGATACACAGAATCTTAAAAAAAAAAAAAAATACTATTGGGGTCCCTGATGGGTCAGTTGTTAAGCATCTGCCTTTGGTTAAGGTCATGATCCCAGGGTCCTGGGAACGAGCCCCACGCTGGGATCCCCGTTCAGTAGGAAGCCTGCTTCTCCTCTTCCACTCCCCCTGCTTGTGTTCCCTCTCTCGCTCTCTGTCAAATAAATAAAATCTAAAAAAAAAAAAAAAACTATTCAAATGATTTACCCATTCACTTAACCAATATCTGCACTCCTCCATGCTGGCCGTAGGGATACAACAGCAAACAAAACAAACCGCAACTAAAGCACAACTCAGTGCACACCGCACTGACAAAAACACGGGTGTCAGAGAGCGATGCTGTGCGCCCAGAGAGCCTCCTGAACGCCTCTGACTCGATCCCCATTTCTGAATGTCAGACAGAAAGAAGGCAAATGGAGAAGACACATCTGGACAGGCTGGCCTTTCCCTGACCCCAGAGGGCCCGCCTACCGGTGTATTTCCAGGTGACGTCCTCCAGAAGCAGGTTGCTGTCTTCCGGCATGTGTTTCTTAAGCCAGGCCCAACAGTGGACCTGCTGGTCGGTGGGGGAAATCATGAAGAAACTGAAAGGGAGACAGAGTAATCAAAGCCAGGCAGCTGAGAAAGGCTCAGGAAGCAGGCAGTTAACTCATTTCAAAGCAACCCATGAGCCGAAGACCTAGCTTCCAGAGAGGGCCAGCAGTGCCCAAGCGCAGGATCTACCGAGTAAGCACAAAACAAGACCTGGGCTTCCTGGTGCCAAGACAGCATACAAGACCGACTACAGCAAGCGACCATCTCCGCCCCTAGTGACTGCTCTGTCCACAGCGAGTTTTATTAATCTGGGGGTTTCTCCTCTTTCCCTTGTGATTTCTGTCTGTACTACACTGCCAACGACCAGGCCAGGAGTGTCTGAAATCTGTGTCCTGGGTGTAAGCGGGTTTCTTGGAGCCCAGGGCCGGGCGCCCGGCTCCCTGCATGGAGTCGGGGGGCCGAGGGGGGCGGTGGGGGACGTGGCCCTCACCTGCGCTTGCTCAGGCGTGCAACGCTGCAGTCGTTCTCGTAGCCCCCGCCCTGGTTGAGCATGCCGGTGTGCACGATGTGGCCCACGGGCACGTCCAAGTCATTGGAAAAGAGGTACTGAAGGACTTCCAGGGCCTGGTCCCCGGTGGACTGTGGGTTAGGGAACAAGCAGAGAGCGTGAGCACGAAAGCCTGTGGCCGGGTGACACAGCGACCTGCTGAAGAGATTCCCCTCGTCATCCCCCGGCAACGATGCCTGCAGTGTTACTCCACCGCCAGCGGCTCTGGAGAAAGCTAGCTCGATTCCGATGGTAAGTGGGCCTCTGCAAGCAGATTACAACCCAGAAACAGCTCAAAATTTAGAGAAATGCTATAATACAGCGAAAACACTAAGATATAGCAGAGTTCTCACAGAAGCAGTTTTAAAGTGACAGATGAAAAATGGGGCATTCAACTAATACGCAAAGGTTCCTAATCTCTTCTTTTGGTTCCCAAGCACTTACTGTTATTTCAAACTTTGTGAAAGAAGACATGTCAATGACACACACAGCTTCCTTACAGCACTTGACCTCGGACTCCACAATTTCAAACCAGTCTGGCTTATAGAACGTCTTGCTCTGCTCCAATGCCAGGAGGTCTGTGGACCAGAAAACAACAAAAGAAAAAGAGAAAAGGAGGTTTATATCACATGGAGCTTAGTAGAGCGTGACAGATTTTTTTGTTTATTCCTCTATGAACACGTTCTAGCTATAATGCATTTTAAATGGGTTTTATTGGCCCTTAGGGCAAAAAGGAACAAAAATGAAAACAGGCCTTCTTACCCTTGTCTGGTGGCACAAAGTACTTTGGCCTCTCAAATCCATGTTTCTCCATCCACCTAGCTCCTTGCGCATCCAGCCGGTCATAGAGAGGGGAGGTGCGTAACTGCCTCCCGGTCTGGAAGTCCCAACGGGGAACCTTCAGATCGTACAGCAGAGCTGGAATAGATAAGGACAGTCTCTGCCAACCCAAACCACAGGGCGGAGAACACAGCATCCACGAGGTTCAGGACTTGCTCCTATGCACAAGAGCATGCTCTGCGGGCTAACGGGGCCTAAAATGGACCAGTGCCCAGTGCGACAGGCCGGCTCCAAAAGAGAGAGGAATGCTGCAGAAGCTGCGCTCCTCCCTCACAGTTACACGGCTGTGAGCCACAGAACACCTCCAGGTTCGAATCCGTAGGCAGAGACAATGGGAGGAAGGTCCACCTTCCCCAGCAGAGAGGAAGGCTGCATCGCCACAGCACACAGTGGGCGACAACATGTGAACACATGGCATGTGCTTCTTTATGGGGCCAGAGTCACTGAGCCCTCAGAACTGCTACAGACACCTCTCTCTAACATCTGACCCACTTCCGAAATGAAAGGGCACAGAGTATACCCTGATTTGGTGGCTGTGATATGGGACGGGTTGCAGAGCCCTGGCCCGGTGACATAGTCACGTAACAAAGCCAAGGTCAGAATTCATGTCTCTTAGTGTCTAATCTCCGACAGCAAGATGTGAAAACAGCCAGCAAGAGTGTGAGCTCGAGTCCTAGCACAGAGAAAACCTGACCTCGTGGCCTGCCACACAAGAGGGACAGCGGGCTGCAGAGGAGGCTGAGCGATGAGAGAAGGGACCCACGCGGGTTGCCTTAACTCGTGACGATGTTTCAGTCTCCTCTCACATTTAAGGTCCTACTTATGCTTCCCCACTTTCTGTTGTGCCTGCGATTCCCGTCATGTGAGAATCGGAGGTGGCCCCCATCAGTGTCACGTCATCAAGGAGAAACGAAAGCTCAGTTATAATTGGCACAGGTTCTAAAGAAACTACGGCTGGGAAAATCAGGACTCATGGCAGTTCATCATTTTAACCAAAATCTCTGCTCAAATGAAAGAATCTTAGTGGCTACCCACACTGCTGCCAGGCCCTCTGTCTCCCACAGGCCAGACAGTTCTCTGCCGCAGGCCAGAAGGGAGCACATAGACGCTAATGGTTAACCAAAGGCCTCATTGTGAATGGGCCCCCGACCCCCCGCCACTAAATCAACAATTCACTGTTAAGACTGGTGCTCGGAGCCAGTGCAAAAACTTGGCTGTGAGTATAAATATGCCCCAAATATTTAGGAACATTTTGCCAAACTCTCAGAATAATAGTTCCTCAGTACAGGACAGTGAAATGACAGTCTGATTTGGTTCAATTTCTGATACAAAAGCTGACTAAGGGTTTACTAGAAAATAAATCAGAGACAAGGTACAGTAACAAGTTAAAACGAAGAGGCCTTCAAAGCTGGAGGGAAGACCAAGGAGAACAGAAGCGTATGTTTTATATTTACATGAGAAGTGGTCTCCTATCTTGCTAGCATGTAACAGTTAATGATAAAAATCACTCCGAGAAGCCTGAAGCTTTGAGAATAATGTGGCAAATTCTCTGCCTTGGAAACCAAATCATGGCCTCAAAGATCAAGGAGGGAGCGAGAGCTTTCACCTGGCATGGGAACTCGGCAGGCGCAGGGGCCTGTGTGGGTGGCCACTAAGGAAAGCAGATGACACTAGGAATCCACATGGAAGCCCTATTCTTTCCTATTCCCAGAGGTAAATAAAAGACAATATACTAAAGAGAAGGTTCTGTAAATATCACCCAGGGCCTAATGCCTTAACCAGACATCAGAAGCCCACTCAGAGCAATTATTAAACAACTGCCCCTCAGAATGATCAAGCAGGCCCCAGGGCAGACACCTTCAACAAGGCACCACCGGGACTGGGCTCCACTCACGCATGACTTCCATGACCCGGTGACGCAGAAAAGTGCGGCTGCTCTGGAGGGCTCCGAAACGCTTCAAGTCCAGTTCCCAGATGTTTTCTGATGGGTAACCGTGCACCATCCATTCAGCAAGGTACCTGTTTAGATGTGGGGAAAGTTACTATACCTCACATGAGACACTCTCCTAACTGTACGAGGAAGCAAGAGCCAACAGAAACGGCCCGTCTTGTCACAGACTGGTTGAGAAATTCTGGGCAAATCCCTTAACTTTTCTGAACAAACAAACATGATCCATCTACTGCTCTCAAAACCGCTGTGACAATTTTAACTCTAGTAAGATTCCCTAGAAAGTGCTATAAGATAAGCCACATCTGTGAAAAAAAAAAAAAAAAAAAAAAGATGAAAACAGACATAGAGATGTACTCTAATTTATCTATCCAGTGATTTTTTTCCTGGAAAACTCTCAGAGGTTATACAGCTATCTGACCATATCTCAGCTCCAAACACTTGGGGTAACTCCTCTTCCCTGTTTTCAGAGCCATTCTACAAGTCACTCAAGAAAAATGGCCTCATCAATAAAAAATTCAGATCAATAAAATCACATCAATAAAAAATTCAGAAATTTTTAAAAAAATTTTTAAAAAGATTTTTATTTATTTATTTGACAGAGAGAGATCACAAGCAGGCAGAGAGGCAGGCAGAGAGAGAGGAGGAAGCAGGCTCCCCACTGAGCAGAGAGCCTGATGCGGGACTCGGTCCCAGGACCTGAGATCATGACCTGAGCCGAAGGCAGCGGCTTAACCCACTGAGCCATCCAGGCGCCCCAAAAATTCAGAAATTTAATTGTGGTAAAATACACAGAGCATAACAGAACACAGAACAAGACGGAACATAAAACTGAACACCTCAATCATTTTCCGGTGCGAGGTTCTGGGCGGTCTGAACCTCGACAGTGCCGGGTGCCGCCGCCGCCACCTCCTGAACTCTTCATCTTCCCAAACCGAAACTCCCTCCGCGCAGCCCGCGGCCCCCTCCGCTCCGCGGCCCCAGCCTGCCAGCCGCCCCGGCACTCCAAGGAGCTCAAAGAAGCTCAACCGCACAGTGTTTGTCCTTTCTGACTGGCTGCTTTTAATTAGTATGTAGTTTTTTTAAAAGACTTGTATTACTCAGCATGATCCTCTGTCTCACAGCACTTACTGTTTCCAAACTCAAATGCACTCAAAGGATCAACATTTGTAACCACTGCAGGAGCCCCAAAGTACATCTCACAGGCTCCGAAACTAATTCCAAAGGAAGAGTTCGCGAAACACCGTACACAGTGACACTTCCGGAATATGCCACAGTGATGACCTCAGGGCACAACTCTCCGATCACGGGTACCTCCTCACCGTTAACGTGCCACACCGCCTACCCCCGTGACACGCCACAGGAGCAACAAGTGACTGTAGGAAGGAAGCACCCAGCAAACGGGGGCACAGCAAGGAAGACTTACCTCCCAGCCCCTCCACCGAACGAAAGGCCGGCAGAGTTCATTCCCGCCAGGACGAAGTAACCCCGCACCGAAGGAGACTCGCCCATGATGCACCTCATGTCCGGGGTGAAGGTCTCGGGGCAGTTCACCAACTTCAGGATCTCCAGGGTCTCCAGGTCGGGCATGCGACGCAGGAGAGAACTCAGCAGGGGCTCTGAGTTGTAAAAACAAACCCAAACACAGTCCTCAGCTTTAGGAAATTCAAAAACTCCCAAATCCTTCTGCTTCCTGACCCCCTTGTATCACAGAAAAACTCCTGAAGGAGGCTTTCTCAGAAGAGCCAAATGGCCCGAGTCAGAAAGCAGAAACCATGCTGGAATTAAGGGACAAACCTACGAAGTGCTTGGCATAAAGACAGAGAAAAAAGACACTCGTTAGCAAGGCGAGGAGCTGTGGAAGGGCACACAACACACAGGAGGACAAGTAAGATCGCCAAGGGACTGGTACTTGGGGAAAAGCTCTTCCGTGGCACCAAAGGACAAATGCAATCAAAGCAAGGATTTCCCAAGCTGGAATAGCTTACAAAAGACAGGTCGCCAGCCTGTTGGAAAGTCAGCCCGGCTTCTGGGCATGACTCCAGGGGGATAGTGGCAACAGATGAAACCAGACTGAAGCTGGCTGGTGGGTACACAGAGGGTTCAGTATACTATTCTCTGCACTTTTAAAAGTCTGAAATCTCCCATAATAAAAAGTTTATTTGAAAAAAAAAGTCCAGGGGTGCCTGGGTGGCTCAGTGGGTTAACGCCTCTGCCTTTGGCTCAGGTCATGATTTCAGGGTCCTGGGATTGAGCCCCACATCAGGCTCTCTGCTGGGAGGGAGCCTGCTTCCTCCTCTCTCTCTGCCTGCCTCTCTGCCTACTTGTGATCTCTGCCTGTCAAATAAATAAATAAAATCTTAAAACAACAACAACAACAACAACAAAAAGTCCATTAAGGGCTTTTTGCCCTTAATGTGGGCAGGGGAAACTACAGACCATATCTTTGGAATCTGGACCACGGGACTGTATTAACTATCTGTATTTCCTTTTAATAAGGAAATAAAAATAAATTACAAAATCAAGTGGAATATAAATACTGAATCACAGTGATATACACCTGAAACTAATACAGTATCATAGGTCAATTCTTCTTCAATAAAAACAAAAAAGAGCTAAAAGGGGTGCCTGGGTGGCTCAGTCATTAAGCGTCTGCCTTTGGTTCAGGTCATGATCTCAGGGTCCTGAGATTGAGTCCCACACTTGGCTCCCTGCTCATTGGGAAGCCTACTTCTCCCTCTCCCACTCCCCCTGCCTATGTTCCCCCTCTCGCTGTGTATCTCTGTCAATATAAATAAATATAATATGAATAAATAAAATCTTTAAGAATCTTAAAAAAAAAGTCTAAAAGACTATCTTAACAAAAAGATTCTGCTTTCTAAAAATTTCTTTAATTTTCCAAGCTGCCCTACAAAAAGGTTTCTCCTAGCCTAGAATTTTGACAGTTGTATTAGGTATAGTAATAAGGCCAGAAGTCCCTTAACCAAGATCTTCGTCCCCAGAATCTGCTACCCTGTACACAGCCTTACACCAGGCAAACTCTGAAGGCTACCCTCTGTGAGCACCTCATGGCGCTGTTACAAAGATCGAAGAATGAACTCTTCTTGAAAACACTTTCAAAAAGACAGCATCTTAGACAACACGGGGCGTTACAATTATCCCCTAGTTTGCACACCAAAGTGATCCCAGTCTTCCTGCAGATTCTGAATCTCCAGCTGGTTCTTGCCCTCAGTGAAGATGGGCTTCGGGTTCTTCTCAAAGCCCCCAGACAAGATGCCACCCTGCCAGTTCCGGATATAAATCCTTCCGTCAGCATCCACAATAGCTGAGGAAGAGAAACAACAAGGGAGTGGGGGATAGAAGGTTTAGAGGTGGGCCAGCTCTCTAAATGCACAGAAAAAGCAGAACCCAGACACCCATTATTAGCTTTATTAGCCAAAGAGCATCCAGGGAATGCAGACCTTTCAAGGTCATGGGGGAGGACCTGCCCCTCTCAGATTCACAGGGGACACCGTTTCTCTGATCGGTTACCCAGAAGCTCTGACTGGTGCTCGCACCCAAACCATGGAGCTGCCGCAGTGCCGCAGGAAAGCCTAGCCGAAAAGGGGGACCGCAAGCCCATTCTCAGGGTCAAGACCTTCCAGATGATGTCAAGCCCTCTCCTGCGGCACTCGGGGCCATGGAGCAACCTGACTGGAGCTCACCTAGAAGCCCTCTTACAGTGTACACCATTCAAGTCAAAAAGTCCAGGTTACATTGCAAATATTCTCAGCCTGGACCTCTGTGTGGGGCTGCAATCAGCTTACAAAATCAACCCACCAAAAAACTGCTTCGGTGGAACGCCCGTTTTGTCCATCCTTTCGTAAGGAGTCCTTAGAGAAAAGGTAGAACTGGGTCGGCCTCCCCTGTAAACGCTCCAGAAGAGATGAGGCTCTTCTGAGCACTGTCTATCCTGAGGAGAAAGTCTTCCTTTTAAGAGGACAGGACAGTGGCAAGGAAACAAGATTAAAAACAAAGTGTAAGTCCTCACTTGGTGTGTTGCTCTGCAGAGGGGTCTCCAAGGGGCGAGTCAGAAGGTAGAAGTGTTCGCAGGCATGTAACGGGATACTAACCGGCTCCTCGTTGGACAGCCCCAGCTCGTATGCCCACTACAAATGGACAGATTGATTCGTGGGTGGGAAGAGGAAAGACAGACAAATGAGCATGTTCAGCCCGCTTGCCAGAGCTTAATTTCAAGTGGCCTGTGTGTGCGTTTGCCCCAAGGTCCGGTGTGGGAAGCCAAGGTGCAACCTGCTTTAGTTATGTGGGCGGGGAGCAACACAGTCCTTTATAAACCATAACAATTGGGCGCCTGGGTGGCTCAGTGGATTAAGCCGCTGCCTTCGGCTCAGGTCATGATCTCAGGGTCCTGGGATCGAGCCCCGCATCGGGCTCTCTGCTCCGCAGGGAGCCTGCTTCCTCCTCTCTCTCTGTCTGCCTCTCTGCCTACTTATAATCTCTCTCTCTGTCAAATAAATAAATAAAATCTTTAAAAAAAATATATAAACCATAACAATTATTTTTAGACCAAAGAACGAGAGATTTAGCAACTCGTAAAAGGAGTTCATTGGGGGGCAAGCGATGCCCTTGTTAACAGAACGCCTGATACCGCCTGATACCTACAAATCCCAGATACCGTCATATGTGACGTTTGCAAGGCAAAAAGCACCCCAGGTCCTCTGAAGATGTAGTGGAAGGCAAGGGACCAATCTGCCTTAAAAGTAGAAGCAGCTTAGTGTTCTGAACCGAATCCACACTCCCGATACAAAAAATAGCCCTGTGCTTTATTTGCTAGGTAGCAGGATGAAATGAAACACCAAAGCAGACCCCACGCCAAGGATTTCTGTCAATGCCCGACCATTTCGCAGACTTCCTGGCACCGATTAACCCAGGGTGGCGGGAGGAAAAGGTCACCACCGGTGCTCCTCTCGGAGGACTGGCTAGAGGCCTCTGATTTAGAATAAAAGAATTCTGGGGCACCTGGGTGGCTCAGTGGGTTAAAGCCTCTGCCTTTGGCTCAGGTCATGATCTCAGGGTCCTGGGATCAAGCCCTGCATCAGGCTTTCTGCTCGTCAGGGGGCCTGCTTCCTGCTTTCTCTCTGCCTGCCTCTCTGCCTACATGTGATCTCTCTATCAAATAAATAAGTAAAATCTTTAAAAAAAAAAAAAAGAAAAAGAATTCTGAGGTTTCTAGTCCAAACAAGGAACAGGTGGTCCCTGACAACTGCTGAGTTCATCACTGTATTGACCTTACATCTCCATACCTAAAATCCCAGAGGTAACAGTGAAGTGAGAAAATCAGTGACCCAGTATGGTTGCTCACCTACCTGACCAGCACAGTTGACAAAATACTGGCACTCGATCTGTCCTTTATCTGTCTCCACACCAGTAACTTGACCTTTCTTGACCATTACATGAAGAACACTGGTCCGGTCATAGATCTGGACACCTGTTCCAAGGTAAAGAAAGTTGATGCATCCATCCTCTAATGGCCCAGAATTAAGGCCTCTGTAGCGGATTCTCAAACCCCAAGAAACGCTGAAAAAGCCAGGTCAGTGATTTATTTAAACAAACAAACAAACAAACTCCCAGGAACCACATCCTGAGACTGTATCAATGGGCCTTTTCCAAGACTTAAAACAGCGGGCAACTTTAGTACACAACTCCATTCCAGGAATCATAAAAGGGGCAGGGGAGAAAAAGTTCAAATAAAGCATCTTAAATCCTAATGCACCCACACCGTGAATCAGTTCATCCAAAGTACAGAACACCGGAGACACTGGTTGGTCTTCCCCTCATTCATTCCAACCCCAGGACACAACCAGCTGTGGATTCAGTCCACTTGTGTCTTTTGACCTTGGCGCTTCTCATGTTCTTGGGGGTGGGGGGAGTCCCATAAGCCTGAAGTGCACTGATCAGTACTCAAAGCAGTTCCTTAGAACTTTAGTAAGAAAAATGTGGCCCTGAGGAAACACTGATTAACAGACAGCACATCCAAACAAACATTCTAAGAGCCAATGTTCAGAAACGGAAGCTGAACCGGTGTCACTGTGAGTTGTGAGACACCTTCTTATGTAACCTCTTCCTTCCTCACCCAGAAACCTGCTTACCATTTTGGGAGGCAGCACTGGCCAGGGCAAGAGCCACGTCAGCAGAGGACACCACGGCGTCCTCGGGAACATGCATGGCCCCCACCAGGTCGTGCACGTTGAGGAGAGGGTGAAGTTCGGCGACTTTCTTGGGGGAGATGATCTCAGAAGGGATGCCTATGACACTGCCGCAGAACACAAGGGGACAATGACATGCATGGCCCTCTGGAGAGGTCAGTCTGAACAGGAGCATCAGGACAGGCTTCTAGCCTCATACGTACTTCAGCCTTGAGTTGATGCGCTTCAGGGAGATCAGCCGGTCCTGAGTTTGGGCCAGAAAGACCGAGCCCGTCCTTATGTAACCTGTAAGGAAAACCAGCCAAGACTGAGCAGCCCAGGCCTCCCGCAGGGGTCAGGGGGGCAAGCCCCCTAGACTGTAAGTCTGAAGACCAGTGAGGGGTCCTGGCACCACCACCACCCAGACATCCTCAGCTAGGGTTTTGGGAGGATCGAGTGGGATTTTCATGTACATCTTAAATAATGACTCGTAAAATAAAAATGAGAGATACTGTTGCTACAAAGCTTTTTGAAAGGGAATGTACCCCAGAACCCATCTCCTTCTTCAGTCTTTTTAGCCTTTCTCCCCGTGGTTTTGGTGGGAGTGTGACCCCGATGCAGGCCACTCACAACACCGGTGCCCAGGGGCTGGGCCCTCCTTCTCCCACGGCAACACAGCCAGTGGGCCTGTGGCCGCAGCTCAGCCCACCAGACCCTCCTGGGTGGGATACTGGCATCCAGAGCAAGCGGGTGACCGGCTGGAGGCCGGTCATCTCGGGAGCAGCAGCATCCTGGCCAGACGGGCCGTTTCAGCTGAGGGGCTGCCTGCACTGGGTTGCCCCTGGTCCAGCCTCTGTGCTGCCTCCTCCAGCTGGCAGCCTCCCACCAACTCGACTGGCTCCCATGGCCTTCCAACAAACTCCCTTCTGCCCAAGTTGGCCGGAGTCAATTCCTGGTCTTCGCAGCCAGCATACCCGACACAGCCTTGATCGCGCTTGGGTCGGTGACAATCTCCCTAATGTGCCGCACTCTCAGTTCTGATGATGAAAAGGCTAAGTCAATCAGGCCGTCTTTTCGAAAGACAGCACAGGAGGATCTCTTAAATGCATTTCTCATCTCTTCTGAAATCATCAGCTAAATATGCCCTTCCCCGACACGACAAGAATGCCTCAGTTCAGAGATTAAATTTCAGAGACTGTTTTTTAAAAACTGCAGACAGACCAGGCCAGTGCGGTGATCGTGGCCAGTAAGGGCTGATCACACTCTGAGTCTCACCTGCAGACAAGGCTTTAGCAGTCACTTCCCACTCCCTAGCAAACAGTCCCCCGGGAGGACAGGGCCACCGTGCATGAAGCTGCACATCACAGCACACGCATGAGGCCAAACTGCGCTCTTCCCAACAGAACCACCGGCCACAACAGTCCGTCACTGCTTCACAAGCCTCCCTGTCCACTGTCTTCCCACAGAGGACTTTTAAAGTTTGGTCTAGAGCTTCCTGACATAAAATGTGCTTTATCCCAGGTTTGAAGCCATAACATCGAACTCTTAGGTTTGGTAAGAGAAGAAGGTAGACATCTGATATTAAAAAATAAGTCAGAGAAGAAATACAAATGGCCAATAGACCTAAGAAATAATATTTAAGTGGTAAAGATGCAAACTGGAATCTGATAATTTTTCCATCTCTCATATTAGTAAAAATGAAAATAATACCCAACGTGGGGCACCTGGCTGGCTCAGCTGATAGAGCACGCGACTCTTGCTCTCGGGGTCATGAGTTCCGGCCTCAAGTTGGGCAGAGAGATTAGTTAACAAGAAAGTGGAATGAAAACACCATACGTAGTACTGAGGAGACGCGGAGGCAGTACGCGCTCACACACTGCTGGTGACGGGTAGCTCTTTCGGGGGCTGATCTGGCCACACCTATCAGAGTGGAAAATACGAATACTTTTTGCTCAAATCATCAACCTTCTAGAACTCTGTCCTTTAGAAATAGCAAGAGAAAACAAATGCAGCCTACAGGGATCTGTACTGCATCACTCCAACAACCAAAAAAGGATACTATGAACATCAGGTAATGGGAAGTGAATAAACCAACGGCGCATACTGGGGCACCCTCCTCTGCAGTTATGAAAGGCAGACTGTTTTTTCTTTTTTAAAAGATTTTATTTATTTGACAGAGAGATCACAACTAGGCAGAGAGGCAGGCAGAGAGAGAGGAGGAAGCAAGCTCCCTGCGGAGCAGAGAGCCCAATGCGGGGCTCGATCCCAGGACCCTGAGATCATGACCTGAGCCGAAGGCAGCGGCTTAATCCACTGAGCCACCCAGGCGCCCCAAGCAGACTGTTTTTTCTTTAAAGATTTTATTCATTTATGAGAGAGAGAGAGCACGCACGTGCACACGAAAGCATGAGCGGGAGAAAGAGGCAGAGGGAGAAGCAGGCTTCCCGTTGAGCAGGGAGCCCAACCTAGAGCTCAATCCCAGGACCCCGGGACCATGCCCTGAACTGAAGGTAGATGCTGAACAGACTGAGCCTCCCAGGCGCCCCAAAGCGGACTTATTCACATGAGCTGCCTCACAGAGCCCTCCGTAATACGCATTGATTATTAAAAAATATTTTTGTATTTAATGAAACAAAAAATGAACACGTACCAAACAATTCCCGATACAAAAAATGGTACGAAGAGCATATGGTGAACTGATAAACACCAACAAAAGGTAAAGCAAACTTTGGAGACACACGATCTGCATGGACCGCTCATCTGGATGATGTAGTGATGTGTCAGGTTAGTAAAGGGGCAAAGACACCCCTCACGTAAATGCACTGAGGATAGCGTGGAATATCCGGAAATCCAGCTTGTACACAGATCACGTGTCTTCATTTAATGGCTCAAAACCAGTCCCCCGACTGACCCCTGTGCATCCTGCTGGGTAACAGAATTCTCCGTTGGGGACCCCACGTCCCCTTTCCACTGCACCACGGCTGAACCGCAACAGGGGTGACAGACTAGGGGTGACCCCTGGACCCTCCTCGGCCCGACTTCCTCGCTGCCCTGCAAGCATCAGGGAGACACCAGGCCCAAAATGCAGTTCCAGGTGGTGACCCAGAACTCAAGTGAGATGAACTTCCCTCACAGACAAGAGGCCCACAGCCCGGGTTCCTCTTGCATCCAAGCAGGTGAGCAATGCAGGGCTCGGCAAAGCACGAGGAACCGAACCCGGGACCGCAAGTCGGCAGTTCTGGCTCGGGGCCCCCGAAGCAGACCCTCTCCTGACTCCAACTCTGCTCGCCACCTGATTCAAGTACCCATTGCCCCCAAATTAAATCCAACCTAAAGGGACCCGCTCCCGCCTATCCTGCACGTAGCAGCCATCCTCCGAGACAAAAGCAGAGGCGGTAAGGAGCGGGGACGCCTTTTACTATCTTCACTCAGAGTCCGCGCTGCTCCAGAGGAAGCCGGGCCAAGTCTGAGGATACCGTGGGCGGGTGCAGGGGGAATCAGGCTCATCCACTGGGCAGAGGGCCACGGCCTCTTCCCTCCCCTCCTCCAGCTCCTCTCCTGGCATCTCCCCTCTGCGCGAACACAGCCACCCGCTCCCAGTTCCCAGACGTTCAGCCTTAATCCAAGATTTACACGCGAGGTGACGCTTCGCCAGAGTAGGAATCCTGTGAAAGGGAAATGCCATAAAACCTCAGCCTGTCGTCAAAACTCTGAGTACGTCAACTCTCACCTTCCCAACGACAGCCGGGTCACGGGTCACATAAGCGCTGAGCCGGGCAGCGAAGGAGACCATCTGCGGTACTTACGCTGCGACCCCCAGCTGGGCCAAGTCAGCGGGCGAGCACGTCAGGCTACTACTGACCTAGCCAGGATCGGCCTGGAATCATCTGGGATCTGAATCATGCGGGACTTCAGAAGAGCAACCTTGAAGGACACGGGCTTCCTGAATTCTCAGCTCTAGACCCGGCTACTCCCTCAGGACAACTCCCATGGCCACCAAACGGTTTCATCAGCCCCGATGTGAGGCTCGCCCCTGGGCTTCCGGCCGATCCGTCACCTGACGACACGCGGACAGGCACGCCTCTACCTTGTGACCGTGGGGAGCTGTCCCCGGGCTCGGCCCTCCCCTTCTACTTGCTCCGGTCATACTTAGCTCGCGACTCCCTGGAGTCTTTCCCCTTGAGGACACACATTAGGGAACCTACGTTTAAGCTCTTTGGTCAGAAACAGCCTTCAGAGCAACTGGCCAGGTGCCTGGGTCAGGCCACGATGTCACCACCACGCAAAGAAACAGGAGTAAGTCCTCAGTGGCTTCGTTCAGGAGCCACATGTGGCCACCTGCTAGACTTCAGTGAGTGAAGTCACAGCAAATGTCCCAGGAAGCCTTTCACATCCTGAGATGACAGGCTCTGGAAAGGATCTGGGGTAAAGATGGATCCCCTCAACCGGGGGGCAGGGAAACAGGACATGCGCAACACGCTGACAGATTCCTGCAAGGAAAAGACCCCGGCAAGCGGCAGTGCCCGGCCTGGGACTCAGGCCCTGACCACCGAACCTGTCAGCCCACAGACGGCCTGGAGCGCCGGAATCTGCGCCACAGGCTGACTGGCGAGCAGCGGATTACCTGCTTACCTGTCTGGATGCCCGTTTCTTGCTCTAACTGGTGGTAGAGCTTGTTGGAATAGTCTGCCATCTTCTGCTCGATGGTCAAGTGCCGGGCGGTGCTCAGGATGCCAGCACAGAACCGCGTGGAGCCAGCAGCCAGCCTGCAGGATGCACCCAAAATGCCGTCAGGTGGACTCACTCCCACAGCATGATGGCAGCTAGGTCAGAGACCCGCATTACAGCATTGTCCGTCAGGTGGCAAGGTGGAAGCCACCTCCCTCTCCACCGACAGCAGTGGCACCGAGCACCTGGAGTCCCCTCTATGGCAGGATACTCCACAAGGACACAGAAAAAGGAATGAGAGAAAGCTTTCCTGCAACAATACGGGAACAACCCTAACGAGCAAAGCCAGGGGAGGGACACTGTTTAAGGTGCACTACCAACCTGAATAAAAAAGTGGAAAAAATAACAAACAAATGCCCAGGTACACATATCCGAGCTGACAGATATAGAGCGCTCATATGCGCGGGGAGCATCTGGAATGATACACACGGAACTTAACCTGCTTCCAGCGAGGGAAACTTCCAGCTAGAATCAGGGGTGGGAGGCAGATTTTCCCCTGTACATTCTTTTACAATTTTCACTGAATTGTGTACATGTATTGCCTACTCAGAAATAAATACAACAGACGTGTTAAAGGTCATCCACTTTCTGGTAGGCAACAGCACAGAAAGGGGACATTTGGGGAAAAGTGAAACAGCCTGCACAGAGCATGAAACTCAGTTAACCACTGCGGCCCCCGCCGGATCCATGACATTCAACTGGGACCCCGCTCTGCAACGTGCCTCCTGGGCCGAGGCGCACGGGCACGCCGCACGACCTTCGCGACTGCTCTGTCTCTTTACCACTGCACTTGAGTGCATGAGCCCCGTGAAGGAAAGGAGCAGAGACCTACAGCCTGTTCCAGCTGGGCTCCCAGAGGAAGCTCCCGAGCCACAGGGCTGGTGTTGCTGTGGATTACAGTGGAGAGGACAAGACAGCGAGGTGTGCCGTGACCCCGAAATGAAGTGCGTCCTCTCAGGAGACCTGCCGTGCTGGAACCGGGCAGCTTGCTCTGAGCCAAAGAACATGGGCATAATCAATGCGAAACCATGTCCGGGAGGTTTTGCCTGTCTGTGGCTCTTCTCCTGCTACTTAGCGCCAGTCAGCCTGGCTACTGCTGGGGCCACGTTACTGGGAGGGGAGGGGACGGTGGGTGCAACACAGCCCCACGCCGCGTGCATCTGCTCCTTACCTGCCCTGCTCCAAAAGGACAATATCCTTCCACCCCATCTTGGAGAGGTGATAGGCCACAGACGTGCCCATGATCCCACCACCACAGATGACCACCTGAGCCTGGGTGGGCAGGGCGACAGAATGTGCCTCGGCAGCCGATGCGCCGCTCCTCCCCGACGACCAGTTCTGCCATCCTCGGCCAGTCTTTTGTCTTCGGACGGCCGACAGCAACCGGAAAAACATCCCGTCTGTCGGCAGCTTAGAGGTGTGCTCTCACTCGGCTACGGCAGAGACCCCGACATTCACACTAGACGGAGAAAGCAACCAGATTTCATTCCACCGTACTCCATGCTCGGGATTACTGAGAAAGGGAAAGGAGGCGACAGAGACCAACTAGCCATGCTTTTGGCCAGTGTCTGAGGCCCTGCACAGTTCCAGAAGCTTCGCCAGCTCTAAAGACAGCAGGGGACAACAAGGAGGAGGTCCTCACCTTTATGCAACTTTCATTAGAGACACAGAGCACAAGGGGGCGTCTGAGTGTCTGTCAGGGTGACCACGGCAGGGGCGGCCCATACCCAGATCAAACAAGGAGCAAAGCCAACGTGCTGGAATAACTGAAGTCATGTGCCAAATAGGACGGATGGGAACAAGGGGACACTGGAAAAGAGACCTGATGGGGACCAGGAATCAGCGGGCTGCGTCTTCCAGAAAGAGGCACAAGCACGTGTAAAGGCCCCGGTTGCGGGGGGGTGGTGGGCAGACTTTGAGAAGTCCCAGCACAGAAAGGAGGCCAATGTGCCCACAGCGTGATCGGCGGAGGGGACCCACGACAAGGCTGGAGAGGCAGGCAGAAAGCGAGGACACACAGTGCTTTGATGCCCTCGTGACGAGCTGGGATTCCACTCCAAGTGCAAAGGAAAATACTGAAGCAGGGAATGAAATCATCGGATATGCTTTTCCAAGATCTTCCGGCTCCACGGTGGGAGTGGACTGGAGAACGAGAGGAAAAGCAGGGCTGGGAAGTGACATGGTCCTGGAGGGAGGGCACGGAGACTCAGCAAGACTACAGCTTGGTCACACTGGAACAGACCCAGTTCCTCCGTGGCTCAGGTCAGTGGGTACCCCCTGCCTAACCGCAGGAGCCGCCGCGGGTTCAGCCACAGGCAGATGTCTGTGTGTGTTTGGCCTCTGAACCCGCAGCACTGATCCTCTCCAGACCTCTGACCCCACCTCCTCTCTTCCTTCCTTCAAAGCAGATAACCCCGCTGACCTCCTCCCCGGAAACTCCACCGACAATCCCCCTGGCATCTTCAACCATCTCTGCTTCCCTCAGAGGGTCCAAAGTTCATCGCCCACAAGAGCCCCGGACCCTCCCCCTCCTCCCCGGGAACCCAGGTCCGTGAACCCAACTCCTCTTCCATGGGCCTTCGGTGCCCTCCTGACCCTCAGCGTTTTCACATGCTCAGGTCCTCCCAACCCACTGAAGAAAGAGAACAAAGCCTCCATAAATGTCTTCGAGTAGTGGTTTTTCATTTTAAAAATTCTAAATGATAAAAAATATGGTCTTGGCGGAAAACGCAAACATAGAAGGCAATTGTGATTTCCCATCAGGGTGCCTGGGTGGCTCAGTAGGTTGAGTGTCGGACTCTTGGCTTCAGCCTAGAGTGATCTCGGTGTCCGGGGATCGAGCCCCATATTGGGATTCTCTCTCCCTCTGCCTCTTTCCCCACTCATGGGCACACATGCACATGCATGCGGTCTCTCTCTCAAATAAAAATATAAATTTAAAACAACGATTTCCCATCATACGAAGTGAGCAGTCCCATGTGCTGCCCTCCTCTGCACCCGAGTGCCGCCGCCTGAGCTGTGTCCTTCTTCCCTTACTCCTTAGCGATTACACAGTCTGCCGGTGGTCAAGCCAGAGGTGACTCTTTTTTCTGAAGATTTTATTTATCTATTTATCAGAGAGAGAGAGAGAGAGAGAGCGTGCACAGGCAGGGGCAGTGGCAGGCACAGCAGGCAGAGGAAGAAGGAGGCTCCTCGCCTTGCAAAGGTCCCAATGTGGGACTGGGTTCCAGGACTCTGGGATCATGACCTGACCTGAGCCAAAGGCAGCCGCTTAACTTACTGAGCCACCCAGGCGTCCTGAGCCAGAAGTGACTCTTAATGTGAATTCACAACCTGTCTTTTCACTTGACGAATACCTTCAGGAAAGGGCTTCCTGTATGATCTGTCCCTTTTCCCCCCATTTCCTGTCTGTCCCAAACCCAAAGCCGTTGGGCTTCTGTCCCCCGGAGCTAGGAATGCTGCTCTCACCAAGAAGGCTCATGCTGCCTACTTCTGGGGACACCGGCCCCCTCTCATAAGGTCCTCTCCAAGCACCGCATATCGCCCATCGCTCCCTCTACTCACACCCTCTTTCCTGGTTTAATCCTGACTCCTACTACCCTGGTCACATCTTTGCTGGCTGCTCTCCCCTGTCCGTCTTTCCGAGTCCATGTCCCTCACGGCGCTCTGGGACCAGCTACTCCCCTCGGTCTCCTACTCTCCGGGGGATTTCACTGCCTACCGTTACCGAGGGCAACCCACAGCGGCCCCAACATTTGCGTCTGCACATCCAAGGGAACAACAGCAAGTCGGCTCGGGCTCCCAGAGTCAAAATGGGCACATCCCACAGGGAAACCCATCCTCCTCAATCTCCAAATCTTCTCCATTTCTGTGTCCCCAGCGTGACTCCATATACGAGAACCCTGGTGTTACCCTAGGCTCCTCCTGTCTCAGCTCCTCTATGCAGCCCACCTGCAAGGACCAAGGATTCCACAGGCTTCATTTCCCTCAGGTGGACCGACTTCTCCCACCCCCGCTGCTGCGGCTACCTGAGTACAGGCGGCCACCTGTGCTCAGATTACCGCAGAAGCTTCCTGACGGGCCTTCCACACCCCGTTCTCCCCACACCCCACAATCCTGACACAGGACTCTGAGCCAGTCTTCTCAAATGAAAATCTTGTTTCACGCCCCTGCTTACAACTCTTCAGTGACTCTCTGATGCCCTCAGGAAAAGACAATCTCCTTCGCAGGAAGTGCAAAACCCTTCACTGTCCGGCTCATTTCTTATCTCTGCTCTCTCTCTGGAGCCAGGCTGAACCTATCTGTAACTAATTCCTCAAACAGAACAGGATTCGGAAACTCCCGGGATCCGGGCACACTGTTCCTCTAACCAAACAGTATACCTCCCGCCACTCTCCCCCAAGCCCCAAACGTAACCGCCAAGGCTCTCAGCCTGAAATCTTATGAGACCTCTCCCCCAGCACTGGGTCAGGTGGCCCTTGTATGTTCTCCCATCGCACCCTGGGGTTCTCCCAGCACAGAGCCTCCTGGACCATGTCACAGTCTGTTTGTCAATCAGGGAAATAGCACAACAGCCCAGCTGAGGATGTAGGCTTTACAGAGAGGCAGCCAGCTGGGGCTTTGAAAGCCTCCGCCCACCTCTCATTAGCTCTACGACTTGCAGCAAGTTATCCCATCCCCGTGCTTTGGGCTCCTCATCTGAGAGGCGAGCTAGGACTGCCTGCCTCACACAGCTGCTACAAACACCCAATCACACAAGAAGGAAAAACATGGGCACTGGACCTAAGAAGCACTTAGTAAAGATACTTTTTAGTATCATATAACTATGGAGCTCCCTGGGAGCTGGGACCAATGATATAACTTGATCATGCTTTTCCCAGCATTCAGGGTAGGCACCAAGGTCGCTGAATGGATGAGAAGAGAGAACACACGGGGGTGGGGAGGGGGGAGTTCAATGAGGACTCAGAGATCGCAAGGCTAGGCCCTCAGATTTGAAGGGATCTCCAAATCACGTGAAAGAATTTTTAAAAAGAAAATAGGAATATTTTCAAAGGCAGTTACAATCTACCAGATGCTGCGTTAGGTGTACAACTGACTTAAAACTCACAACCCTATAAGGCACTAAAACTTCTTTTCTACTGCTTGGGGAACCTGAGGCACAGGGTAGGAACTCGTCCAAGCTTCTCTAATGCCGGTAGTGGCAGAGCCAGGAGTAGGACCCTGTCGGGATGGCACCACAGAGTCTACCCTAGAATCTTTCCTCCCTGCTACCCTTCAAACAACCTCAGACGAGTGAAGAAGCAGTAGCTGTGAGGACAGAACCACAAGACACATCCCCTGGCAGGATAAAAGGAATTGCAAATGTCACAGAAGACACGTATTAACAGAAGAGGTTTAAGATGAAATAAACAATGTTAAAAACCTAGACTGATCCAGGGGGGGAAAAAAAAGCCTAGAGTGATGAGAACCAAGTAGAGGATTTGTGACCTTGTGTGCATGACCTTCAAAGAATCACTGAGTGGTGGAGGCAAACAAGAACCAAAAAGGATTTAAAGTGATCCAAACAAAGAAAGGCAAGTGCCAGAGGATCCAAGTAGGTTTGGCAGCAAAACCTAGGCCACGCTTGATGGCAGAGAAGGGAAAGTCACTAGACAAGAAACCGAAGGTGTCAAAAACAAAGAAAAAAAAGCGAAAACCAGATTAAAAATATGTGTGTGTGTGTGAGAAAATACATATCTTACGTTTTATTTACGTACTCTCCACACCCCATTCGGGAGTCACATGCTCTTCCGACTAAATAAGTCAGGCGCCCCAAACAAATTATATTTAAAAAAAACTAAGATGACCCTACCATGTTTTCTGCTAAGAAGAAAAATTATCTGCCAAGCAAACTCAACATCGCGACTAGGTATGCCCACATCTGCTTACACCAACACGAGCAACAGGGCAGCTCCAAGTCCCTCTGAGTCGTTCCTCTCTACGGTCACAGCGTGTGGACAAACGGGCCGCTGGGGACAAGGAAGACTGGTGAGGGGACAGCGGTTAACAACGTGTCCCACACCTGCCTCAGCACTAGAGCCACCCAGGACATTTCTCTCCCACGCTCCGCCTCTGGAGAGTCGGACCCTGCCGGTCCTGGGTGTGTAATTCTCAACAAGTGCCACCGGGTGATCAGACAAGTGAAAGAAATCAATACGAACCGCCAGCGCGGCCAGGTGTGCCCTAGGGCCCGGCTCCCCACCTCCTTCCCTCCGCAGCCCCGGCGTCACGCTCATACACACCGGCAAAGGACACCTGAAGATGCCCGCAACCCATCTCAGTGTCCTTCACATCGGTGCCGAGTGCTCACGCATCACGAAGACGGCTCACCGCCCCGGGCCTACGCTCTCCCCGTAACTTGGCTGCCGCACTCTGCAGCAGTCCTGCAAGTTAGTGAGGCGCAGGCAGTCCGCAGCACGTCTCCAGGCGGGAAACCAACTGCGCCCGCAGCGGACGAAGATCGGGCGAGCCCGGCCTCCTCCGTGCTGCGGCCTTGCAAGCCCGAGGCCGGTAGCGAGAAGCGCGGTCACCGCCCCCGTTGTGGACGTCGGGCTGAGCCGGCGGACGCCCCCTGAGGGGCCGCTGTGCAGGCCCCAGGGCAGCCGAGCACTAGTCTCCGAGACCCGGACCACCTTGGCCGGAAAGAGCACAGCCCCGGACAGGCTGGGAGAGATGAGGCGAATCCCTCTCGGCCCCGGCCGCCAGAGTCCCGAGGCCACCCGGCGGAAGCGACGCGAAACGCGGGGCGGCCGGGACCAGCCCCGAGACCATAGCGGAAAGGGCGCTGAGACGCGCGAGGGGAGGCCAGAGCGACCCTGCAGCTGTTTCCTTACCTCTCGGGCCCCCGAGCGCTCCGGGGGCTGCAGCCACAACAGTTGCGAGGGGTCCCGGCACCAGAACGCGGGGAACCGGGGAGGAAAGAGGCGGGGCAGAGGGAGTAAAAAGTGCCGGGGAACACCAAGGACCGCGACCTTCCGCGCTTTACGGCCCCCACAAGGGTACGCCGGCGCGAGATCGCTCCCGCGCACGCGCGCGCCGTGACGTCCCCGTGGCGACCCCGCCCCTGCCACGTGGTACTTGTTTGGGTCTCGCGAGGCCCCGCCCCGGGACTCTGGGCGTCAGCAGCGGTGGTCTGGTTGGGCCGCTTGTCCTGCGGTACTCAGGGTAGCGTGGAGCTTCGCTCTGCCCTCCAGACGCGTTCCCACTTCTGTCCCCGTGTGGATCGAGGCTCAAAGCCGCTCTGGACCTGCAGGCTCTCGGCTCTTCCCGGGCGAGGCGGGATTATAGAGGCCCTGGGCTCTGGGTCCGAGGTCACTCTGCACCTTCCTGGCTTGTTTGGGACCAAGGAAATGGACTCTCTCAGTGCATCTTCTGACAAGGCCCCCGTCCAGCCCTTCCTCACCGTCAGCGGCCCCGTTTTCTTTCCCTGGTGGAACTCATCGGCAGGTGCAGTCTGTGGTGGTCCACTGCCTTTCCCGCCAGTTGCAAGCCTGCCATCTCTCGACAGAACCTCAGTCTGAGGCACGGCTATGTCCTCAGCACTCGCAGCCCTGCTTGGCACCTCATCCAGTCGCTAGTTCTCTGAATGGAGAGCGTTCTGGGGGTACAGCGGCCCCTGCGGGCTGCGCCACACTCTTTCCCGGTCCTTAAATTCGGGCTCCCCCTCACCACACTGAGCCCATGTTGTTTCCTTGTGGCTTCTTTGGGCCAGGCGCCCTGCGGGGCGATGGGATTCAGCAGTGCACAAGAAAGAGAGGGCTTCTTCCGTTAGGGGGTGGCAAGAAAGCTCCAGGGACCCTTGTGGCACCACGCCAGCCCATGAGCTGCACACTTTCTAGCCCAGACTCGCAGGTCAACTCACCCGATACAGCGCAGATGAGTTCTCGCTGCCTGAGGACAGAAGGTCTGTCCCTGGCTAGCCTGCCCAATGACGGTTTAAGACGTTCTGGGCTTCTGTGCTAGAGAAATACTTGAATATTTTGGCTAATGGCCCAGAGCCTGGTGTCACCTGACCGCTCCAAAAGAAGCAGAAATAGACTAACTCATCTGAGGTGTATTCCTGGGCAAGTCTTTCCTGATCTACTGATATCCAGACATGGCGATATGGGGAGAAAATCTTGGCAAAGTTTCCTGACGAGCAGCTTGACCTATGCCGTTTGCAGGCTTATGAATTTGGAAGAAACCTTGCTGTGTGTGGGAACCTGTGGGTGAAGTAAAGTGGTCGTTAAGGTGTTCATTCCAAGCTGTACGGATTTCTCCGTTTCCCTCAACCATTGCTGTTGTTCATCTCTGCAAAGTCCCAAGCCTCATTTTATTGTCCTTTCTTGTTGATTTTTGTAATTCATAGGCTCTCATATCTATCAACTGCACTGTTCGTCAAGAGGACCGAACATTGTTTTCTGTTCTGGCTTCTTATGCGTAAAAGGTCGGAGTGATTTCTTGCACGATACTTCACAGAGCAGAGCTGCCTATGCACAATTACACCCGTCCTTGGGGGACTTTATTCTCATGATATTTGGATTCGCTTTTGTAAAACTTCTGCCTTCTCTCAAGAACAGAAATTAAAAGGTGGTGTGGAGGGTATTTCTCACATCTCTCTCAAAATATGTGTGCTGGATCTTTTGATCCTTTGCACACCAAGAATGGCAGCTGGAGCGCCTCTCTTCTCCAAGCCGGGTTCTAGGGCCTTACTCCATAATGTCCCATGGTGGGTGTAGACAGGAAAGAGAACAACAAAGCATCTTCACTCATTCCAAGGGTTCCCATCCTCCCCGCAGAACCTCCTGTCCCCACATCAAACGCCTTTCCGCAGCTGGTTTCAGTCAAGGGGTTTCTAGCAGCCCAGCTCACACTTCACTCTCGGGTCTACCCTTGGTCTGGGAAATGCCGTTGTAATGATTGCACAGGGCTGTAACTCCTTATTTCCATTTGTGAGCATGCAGTTCGCTCAGCCCCTTTCCGTCCCTGAGCAGCGACAGCAAGAGGTCCTGAGGACATCTGAGGCACTTCAGGGCAGAGGATCTTTCTCAGGAGCCCTGGTGACTCTTGGCACCCAGAACGACCAGCATTTCTGATTCCATGAAGGTGGTAGGAACATCGTTCCCTGTACTTCTGTCAAGCCAGATTTTAATTAAGATGTTCTTTTCATGCTGCTAGGTTTGTAAATGAATAAACAGACACGTTCCTTACTCTGGCCGTGTCTACCTGTGAAACACTCTTCATCTCTCGTTATTGGTGTATGTATTTGCCATCACAAAGGCTGAACACGGTACATGAAACCGTTTGCATCTGTGTCACCAGAGTGCGAAACAGACTCGGGACTCCGAGGTCCCGCAGACACAGGATTACATCACCCTCCACGCGGTGGTGGCCTGGCTAGAGATGGAAAGCCTCCCTCCCTCCCTCCTCCTGAAGGTCACGAAGACTCACACCTAAGTCTCTAACACACGGATCTGTGAACTCGTCAGTGAGTGCTAAGCGTGGGCTGGATGCCAGCGGTGGTGCCCGAGAGTCATCTGGGGGCACCTAAAGCAATCCGCTCCAAGTGAATCGGAACCCACAGGGCTGGAAATCTGCTCAGGACTTCTGAGACACGTCCAGGAACTCCTCTTGTGCCTAGAAACTACTGGATGCTGACTGTTTAAGAGACTGCGGGGCGCATGGGTTAGGGAGAACTTCCGCTGGTCCCTGAGCAGGACAAGGGGTTTCTTATACACCAAGCCATGTAACCTTTATGACAATCTCGGGAGGGGAGGTTTCAGCGGATGCTGGAGGCTCAGAAGGAACATGACGTTGCCCAGATCACACAGCTTGGGGGGAGGGCTGGAGCTGAACCAGAAAGGTCCGTGCACTGTAGCACAGGGCGGGTGGCCGGGAGGCCGTGTGAGGCCCACTGACCCACAGCCTAAATCCGCTGCCCAGCCAAACCTCAGTCACCTGCAGGCCCACAAGCTCGAGAGGAGACGCTTGTGGAAGGCACCAGCTCTCGGTGCCTTCTCTCTCGTCTGCCGCCTTGTGCAGCTCAGGTAGGGGGTCTCTGATGGCGTGGCCGTGTAGGAGTGATGCCAGCAGGGCCTCATCCCCTTGAGGAATTCTGCACTAGCTGCCAGCGTGGAGTCACTGGTCTTTATTCTGCTCATCCAAGCCACGTTCCAGCGGCTCCATGTGGGAATCCCACAGGCTAACACATCAGCAACAACCTCATCCTGTCTTCCAAACCTCCTTTTATTTCAGGTCCACGAATAGTTCACTGAGCCCCACACCGGGAAGTCACCTGTTCCCCTCCCCCGGCTTCTCCCTGGACCTCTACCTCATCGCCCAGCTCCACCAAGGCTGGGTCCCCAGATCTCGTCTCTTCTGGCATCTCGTTCCCCACCCCCACCACTGGAGTTCTGAGCGTTGGCATCCCTTGCTGCAATGACCATCCCTAAAATGATGTCCCTGCTTCTGGTTTCCCCCCGTCCTCACTCTGCAGGGCTGTCCTTCCCAAGCACATCAGATCATTTTACTCCCTGGTGTAACTTAGCAGCTCCTCGGGACTCCCCGTTGCTGGGGAGACCATGCTCAGACTCGTTAGCATACAGAGCTCTGTTTCCATAGTGGGGCTGGCAGAGCAGGCCCAGGCAGTGCTGGGGCCGACTGTGTGTGACTCCGGGGCTCGGATCCTGGCCCGTTTGCCCCTGTGTGCGACTGATCCTGTCCCCCACCCTCCTCTCAAGTCACACTCCACCAAGCCCATATTTTGCTCACTAAGGTGCCCTTCCTGGCACCTGTCCTTCTGTCCTTGGGGAAGAGTTCTGAATTGAGAATCAAATGATGCCCTGAAGCCCCTCATGTCAGCCTGGCAGACCCTTCTGGAATTCCAAAACCTTTGCCCACCATCACCATGATGGTGGTGCAGCCTTTCCTGCCCACGACAACTGGCCTCCCTTTGGCATGTCCCCTCTACTCTTTCCACCTCTGTCTTTCCTGGTCTTTTCGCCTATGCCTTCTGTCACTCTCTCCGAGGAGGACTGGCTTCTCCGAACCCCCAGCATCTAGTATCGTGCCTGGCAGCTAACACATGATTGAGCGAATGGGGCAAAGTTTCGAGCAAAAGCTCCTTTTGCCAATCTGTAAAATGGGATAATGTCCTGGCCTCAGGGAGCAGAGGGCATTTGGTTACTGCAGCTGACCCTCAATCCGACCAGTAGGTGGCGCTGTGACACACGAATTGAGGTTTCCCTGGGGCCTTCCAGTCCTGCATCTGGAGTGCGGATCCTCAGGGTGAACTAGAAACCCAAATCAGACCAATCAAATCTCCCCCTGAGAGGGGATACCCCGTGTGGTCCCCGTGACTCAGGAGGGGCCATACGGGGCACAAAGGAGAGGCTCCTTTGTGCAGCCTTGAAAGGAGGGATGTGCCCTTTCAGTCCTGCTGTCCTCCCCTGGAGGGGTCTGTGGAGTTAGGGACCTCAGACACTTGGCTCTGGGGCATCCTCTGTCTTATTCCCCAGAGTCCAGGGTGAAAGGGCCGTTGTCCTGTTTGGTTAAGAACATGACTTTGGAGCTGACCTGGCCTGGGTCCGATGTGTGACCCTGGGACATTACCTTCCCCGAGCCTCCTCTCTCGTCGTCACCAATACAGGCTACAGAGAAGGGGGGGGGGCATGTAGCATGTGCATGTATATAGAGAGATTTATCTGAAGGATTTGGTGGCTGGCAAGTCTGAAATCACAGGACAGGCAGGCAGGGTGGAGACCCCAGGAATCACTGATGTCGAGGTCTTGAGTTTGAGGGGAGTCTTGGGCCAGAATTCCTTTTTTCTCTGGAGACCTTAGTCCTTTTCTTAAGGCCTTGAAGTGAGTGCATGGGCCCCACCCACGTTAGAGGGTGTGACCTGCTTTAATCAGTCTCTGGGTTTCAGTGTTAATCAGATCTAGAAAACACTTGCCCAAGAATGTCCAGACTAGTGCTTGACCAAGTATCTGGGCACCCAGGCCTAGCCAAGTTGACATGTGAAACTAATCATTTATAGCCTCTTTCCACTTGCTTGGAAAATTGGCCACGACACCTTTCCTTCCTTCCTTTTTTTTTTTTTTTTTGGCAAGACTCAAATAATGTGGATAAAATACTTGGCTCAGAGCACAATTTTGAGAGCACAACAGTCGTTTTTTTTTTTTTCACTCTTGCAAGATGAGCTGCATGGCCAGGCACCTTAATGGGGGGGAGACTGTGGGGGATGAGTGACACTCAGTGACCCAAAGGGAATCAGAGTCATGAAGCTCCAGGAGCAAAGGACCTGTTAGGCAGATGCTTATGAAAAAGCTGGGCTCCAGTCTCCAAGTGCCACTGGGGCTAATGCCTTTGAACTGAGCTTATCATGACCAACCAGTTTACTAAGGACCTGTACTAGATGTAAATTTATTCCAGGATGTGCCTGGCAGTACCAAATTGTCCGAGCTCAGTGAGCTACTTTTTTTTAAAGACTTTTCTCTTTTCCTTCCTCCCTTCCTTTCCCTTCCTTTCTTTCTTTTCTTTCTCTTTTTCTTTCTTTCTTCCTTCCTTCTTTCCTTCCTTTCCCTCCCTCCCTCCCTCCCTTCCTTCCTTCCTTTAAAGAGAAAGAGCGTGAACCAGAGAGAGAGAGGAAGCGAGCATCTCCAGCAGACTCCCTGTTGAATGTGGAGCCTGATGCAGGGCTCAACTCATGACCGTGAGACCATGACCTGAGCCGAAATTAAGAGTTGTATCCCAACAGACTGAACCACCCAGGTGCCCTGCCTCCCAGTTTTTAAACATTTTCTTCTCTTTTCTGGATGAAATCAATGTTATTTACATTCTTTGACTTCATAAAAAATACAACTGAGCCGTGTCACGTGCTATGATTTCGTTCCCCTTCTCCGTTTTATTATTCAAGATTTCAAAGGCGCCGCAAAGTTGGAAGAATTTTGCAGCGAACCCCAAATACCTGATGCTAGATGCTCCCATTTTACTGACATCCTTTGTCACTTCTTTATTCGTCGGGCCATCCCGACATCCATTCTTTCATCTGTCTTGGTTTCGGTACATTTCAAAGTAAATGGAGACATGGGCGCTCTTCACCCTACATGTGTTTCTTGTGTTATCTCTGTCTGCTTCTGGTGTCCATGTAATGCCGGACTCACAAAAGGAGTTGGTGTTTCCTACCATTTGTTCATTTTTTAAACAGCTTCGTGGGGATCTATTTTACCCGCCAGGAGTTTCATCCATCCTATGTGTACTGTGGGATGATTTTCAGCCGATTTACACATTTGTGCAACTATCACCACCAATCCGGGTTCAGAACGTCCTTATCACCTGAAGCCTTCTCTCATGGACGTTTCTAGTCAGTCAGGCCCCAGCCCCATCCCAGACAAGCACTGATGGGTCTGCATTCTGCCTCTAGAGATTTGCCTTTGTAGACATTTCCTATCAACGAGATCACACAACGTACAGCGTTTTGCGTGACTTCCCTCGTTTCGCTGAAGGCATTTGAAGTTCATCCGTGTTGTAGCACGAATCACAAGTTTGTTCCATGACTGTCAGTGACAACTCAATAAAGCTCAGGAACAGAAGTTCAGTCCCTTTTAAGGCTGAATTGTATTCTATTTTACGGTCATCTACAGTTTATCCATTCAACATTCAAGGGACGTGTGGGTTGTTTCCAGCTTGGGGCTGTTATGAATGGTGCTGTGCTCACTTGCGACCAAGTCTTTGTATGGACGTGCATTTCTGTCTCTCCCAGACAGATAACTAGGAGTAAAATTTCTGGGGCTCAGGGCACCTGGGTGGCTCAGTGGGTTAGAGCCTCTGCCTTCAGCTTGGGTCGTGATCTCGGGGTCCTGGGATCGAGTCCCGCATCGGGCTCTCTGCTCCGCAGGGGACCTGCTTCCTTCTCTCTCTGCCTGCCTCTCTGCCTACTTGTGTTCTCTGTCTGTCAAATAAATAAGTAAAATCTTTAAGAAAAACAAACAAAATTTCTGGGTCTCATGTAAACATATATTTCACTTTAAAAAAATTTTTTTAAAAATATTTTATTTATTTGACAGAGAGAAATCACAACTAGGCAGAGAGGCAGGCAGAGAGAGAGGAGCAAGTAGGCTCCCTGCAGAGCAGAGAGCCCGATGGGGGGCTCGATCCCAGGACCCCGGGATCATGACCTGAGCCGAAGGCAGAGGCTTTAACCCACTGAGCCCCCCAGGCACCCCTATATTTCACTTTTTAAGAATCTGCCCAACTCTTTCCCAAAGTGTACTTTTTTTTTTTTAATTTGTCATCAGCAATATATACAGATTCCAATGTTCCTACCTCTCATGGACACCTGGAAGCACCTGTGTCTTGGCTCCCTAATTGATGGGGGCTGGCAAGTCTGGAATCACTGGCACCCCCATGCACATTTCTGAGGTCAGCCAGATTTGGGTGAGTTTTCACTGGAATTAGGCATCCTCCTTCTCTGACCAATCCTTTCTCAGGCTCCTCCTCACTCTCTAGCCGCCGGGGTCCTTCTGAGGAAGGAGAACTGGGTGGGTTTTACTCTTGGAGGTTCGGCACTGGGTGTTTCAGCCTGCTGCTCCGAGTTTTGACTCCCTTCTAAAAATTTCCTGCTTTGTTTCACTCTTCAGAGTTCTCAAGTCACTGTGTTCTGTATTTTGTCCGAAGTGTATAACTGTCATTCGCTGGAAGATCCATTGTGAGGAACCTTGTCCTCCACTAGGGAAGCTCAGCTTTCACGTCATTAACCAGAGTTCAGTGTTTATTTAAAGGTGGTTTGTTGGGGCGGATGGGGGTACATTTACTCACAATGAAAACCTTATGTGTACCATTTCTTTTTTATACAATTCTTGGGGACATAATGTATGTACGCTTTCTTTGTGAAAGCAATGCTTTTCAAGTTTCTCTGTTTAAAAAATGAAAACTGCTTTTCTTCCTCGGGGGTTTGGGCTGAAGCTCTAATGGCTGCCTCAGATCAGGGTGTTAAGCCACTCGGTTTTATCTGCGGAAGGATCAGCTAGAACAGCTCCGGGCTGTGGGTTTCCTGTTTCACACCTGACTCTGGTCCTGTCTCAGAATCTTCTATTCCCTTTAAAGGTAATTTTATCTGTGTCCCTGGTGCTCCTCTGAGCACTTTGAGACACTTGGACAGTTATGTCCATAGTGTGTCATTGAGCAAAATCTGTTTCATCTTCCCTTTGAGGACAGCTGCTCTCACCAGACAAGCTGATGCCCCACGCTGAGAAACTCCTACATCAGAGTTAGGGCAGCTCTTTCTTTCATTGTGTCCTCAGTCTCTTTCCACGCACAGCTAAGTGGCTAGACCTAACCTTTTCAGAAAGGCTCAAAAATACGGCCATAATATTCTCCCTGTCTTCACTCCACACACTCACGCAGTGCCCGAGGCCCGCGGAGGTCTGCCTGTCGGCCTCATCTGTGAGCTTGAGGACTTTGTCATGGAATAACCATGGCTTCCCTCATTTTTGATATGAATCTGGTGCTAACCAGATTGCCAGATAACCCTAACCCTAACCCTCACTCCATCTTCTCCTCTCTAGCAGGGACATTCATGAGCCCTGGAGGCAGAGTGTTGTTTTGTTGTTGTGGTTGTTGGTTTTCCAGTTCCCTGCAAGCGGCAGGGCCTTCGGGCAGAAGGGCACTGGTGGGTGACTGGGAGTTGGGAGAGGCTGGGCCACTACTGTCCAGAGGCAGGTCCTTGCCTGTCCCCATTCAGTTTCCCCAAGTGCAAAATGATGGGGCCAAGCCCACCCCTGCCCCACAGCTATGTAATTTTTTTTTTAATGTAGCTGTCGGGGCGTCTGGGTGGCTCAGTGGGTTAAAGCCTCTGCCTTCGGCTCAGGTCATGATCCCCGGGTCCTGGGATGGAGCCCCACATCAGGCTCTCTGCTCAGCAAGGAGCCTGCTTCCCTTCCTCTCTGCCTCTCTGTCTCCTTGTGACCTCTGTCTGTCAAATAAATAAATAAAATCTTTTTTAAAAATGCAGTTATTTCTGGTAGCTGTTTCTGGAAATCTTGGTTTGAATTTCTGCAGGGCCAACAGGAGGCAGCTGGAGCAGAGACATGGTCCTAAAACTGAGCTCTGACCAGCGGCCAAGGTCACATGTGGGATGTCTGGGAGAAATGAGTGAAGAGCGTCAGGAAGGGGGGTTCGAGGACTTGTCATGAAGCTGTTTCATTACTTAGGGGAAGGGCGTGGATGGAGATTAAGGGGTTGCTAAAGCTCTCCCAAACTTCCCCAGCCCCATGGATGCCCCCATGTGGGTTCTGGGGATGGGGCCGCTGCTCATGTGAGACCCTGAGTTACGGGACCTGGGAGAGAGGGGGTGGTGGTTGGTTGTCGGCACCTCGGAAACAGCCAGCTCAGTCCTAGACATGGCTGCTGTCCAGGGGATGGGGACCCAAGGAGTAAACATGCGAAGGCGAGGAGGCCAGGACTCCTCGCTGGAACACTGCCTGGTGAGATGCCCCGTCTCAGAAGCCCAGGGGGGAATCAGGCATGGGCCAGCTTCTCACCAGGAAGCTATCCCCAGCCATTATGTCGCATGACCACCAAAGCGCTCCTTACCCAGAGAGGAGACGGTAGGTGCAAGGGAAGGCCATGGGTTCTGGAATCAGGCAGACGTGGGCTCTCAGCCTGTTTTGGCTTCGGCTGGCTGTGACAGGCTGTGACGCAGTTTCTTCACCTATAAATTGCGATAAAAGAATTCATGTGGCACACAGAGTATCAGGTTTAAATTTTGATTAATAAATTTATTATTAAAATTTACTAATATAGATTTAATTTTGAAAACAATACAGGTCATCCAAAAATTAAAATGCTCCAAAAAATATACATTAAGAAGTCAGCCCCCACCCTTGTTTCCCTTCCAAAATAATTAGTTACCTGCTGTATCATAGGGTAAATGCTACTAGTGTTAACTAGTGTTAATTTATCAGGGACCTGTGTCAGGATCGTGCCTTATAACATATCCCTACATTCACCCCTGTTTGGGAGACAGCGTTACCCCCATTTCAGGGGACAGGAAGCCGGCTCAGAGGGGCAGAGCACTTTGCCTAGCAATACATGACCTATAAGGAGAGAATCCAGATTTTTAAAAAAACCAAGTGGTTTCATGTCTGTAAAACACCTAGAACAATCGACTCCTCCTACCCATACACTGGAGGCTGTTCTCCCAGGAGCTGGGCAGACAAGCTCCCTGGGAGGGAAAAAGGGGAGGGTGTGTTTATATCCAGATGGTCCTCAGACAACCGTAATAAAAATAACAGCAGCAGGGACCGGGCTAAGTCTGCTAAGTTCTTTACATGGATTGTTCTAGACTTATAACTACTATCGGGGGAGTAGCTGTGGCTCCCATTTTGTAGAAGCTGAAATTCAGCCTCAGAGAGGTTAAAGAATTGGTTAACTTCTTACAGCTTAGAAAAGAAGTCACGGAGACCGGATTCAAATCCAGACAGCCCCACGGGAGAGCCTAAGCTCTTCCACACCTCTACCCTGGCTCTCCAGAGAGGTGGCTAAGAGAAGGTGACAGGTCCGAGGGTCGAAGGCAGAGACGGGAGAAGCAATGCAAGTCAGAAGCCAGGCTCAGGGGTTGGATTCCATAAACGAAGGGTTGATGTCTGTCTTATAGGAGCTGCGGGTTTGTTGAAAAGACAAATACAAATCCATGGGTAGATGAACAGATCGAGGTCAGTGGTGATAAAAGCATCACACCCAGCGGACTCACTGTTTCAGCTATCCACCATGGCACACCTCCCCCAACAGGGATTTAAGACACCAATCATCTGTTTTTTACTCAGGAATCTGTCATTTGAGCCAGGCTTGGTGGGGTCAGCTCATTTCTGCTCCATGCGGCACCCGTGGGGGTGGCCTGAAGGCTGGGGGCTGGAAGCACCTGAGGGTTACTTACATGTCCAGCAGCGGTGGCTCGTCATCAGCTGAACCCCTGCACGTAGGCTCTGCCTGCCGCTGCTTGGCTTCCCCCCAGCATGGCAGCCCAAGCACATCAGTAGTTGTTAGATGATGCAAACTAAAACCACCCCTACCAGAATGTCTAAACAAAAAGACTGAATATACCCAGTGTTGTCAAGGATGCTCTCATCCAGCCATTTTGCAAAAGGGCTGGGCAGTGTCTTTGGAAGTGAAATATCCACTTACCGTATGACCCAGCCACGCAACTCGGAGGTAACCACCCGAGGGGAAGGAAAGCGTATGTTCACAGCAGCTTTATTTGAACTAGCAAAAATGAGAAACAACCCAAATGTCCGTCAACAAGTGAACAGAGGAGTAACTTTGGTATACAGTGACATACAATTCATCAATAAAAATTAACCGGTGATACATGCAACAGCGTGGACGGCTCTCCAAGTTATTAGGTTGAGTGAAAGGAGCCAGACAAAACAGTGCGGGAACGATATGATTCAATTTATATAAAAACCTAAAAAACCCAAACCTGTGATGACAGAAAGCATACCAAAGTTTGCAGGAGGAAACTTTCAGGGTTGATGGATATGTTCAATATCTTGATCGTGGTGATGGTTTCACAGGCATATACATGTCGGAATTTACCAAACTGTACACTTTAGATACATGGAGTTTACTGTGTGTCAATTATATCTCAAATTAACAAAACACATACCACGGTGGAAAAAAGGAAGGTGTGTAGGGTGACAGGCATTGTGGCCGCCATCTTGGAAAGTGCAACCTACCTCCTTCAGCAGGTGTTTCAACCAGGTGTGCTAAGTACTTTACAGCCGTGGGGCTACATCCGCCCAGCAACCCCACCTGAAGGCAAGATGAGGGAGTGACCAACTCTACTGTTACCTTGACTGTGATCACAGAGCCATGAGTTCTTGGTCTCTGGGAGGGAAGGGTGCCTCAGGGCTCTGGGGAGCAGGACATCAGGCCTTTTCTCCCTGAGCCGCAGGAGAAGCTGCTCCCCACTTTTAAAGACACATCAGGAGGCAGAGATGCCCTTTAGAGAGCAACACGATGAGGTGGAGGCTTTGTGGGTGTCGGGACATGGCTGGTGAACTGAGAAGCAGGAAGGGGCCTGCCGAGGGGCCTCTCTTGGGCAGGAGTGGTCCCTCCTTCTGCTACATAAACCCCTTTGGACAGGTAAATGCCTGACCAGGACCCTCTGGTAATTGCATCCAGCTTTCCTCGGAGAAACACCATCTTATGACCTGAAGTCCTCGAAAGATCAGCTGAAATGGCACACCCCTCACCCCCCACCCCTAGCCCGAGCTTCCAGAGAGCCCGGCCAGCCCACTGATCACAGTGATCGGCTTGAGCGAACGCATGAACCAGGCTAGGTCAACCAATATCAGTCTTGGACCTGGGCTCTGAGTAACAGGAAGGAGAATTTTCCTGTTCCCTGGAGTGGCTATGCAGGCCAACGGGATCCTTGGGTGCTGGTGGGCATCTTTCCTCCCCCTGTGGAGAGCCTGCCTGAGAACCAGACTGAAAGATGGATGCAGAACCGAGAGAAGGAAAGGAGAGAAGGAAAATGTGTTTTTGACATCACGTCCAGGCCTGCGGATCCAGCCAGCCATTCCTGAAGCTGGGACCTCCTCAGGACGTGTTTTAGGGGCCAATACACCACCTCCTTTGCTTAAACCAGTCGTACCTGGGTTCCTATTTCTTGCAAACCGAGTAATCTTCTGTGCTCCGACCCAACACTCAGATGCCCCACCCCCGCACCTCCAGGGGCTTTCCGAGAGACCCGGATATTGGGGTTGGCCCGCAATTGCTGCACCTGTGTCTGCCCCCCACCCTCCAGACCTAGGGAGGAAGCAGACACCAAGCCCCTGGCTCTGGGGCCTCAGGGAGCGCTCAGTCTGACAAGCTCTGCAAGCTCCATTCACACCCAGGGCGGTTACAGAGATGGCAACCCAACCAGAGCTCCCGAGCAGGGTCCCCAAGTCCTGGCAGGGCTGGGCCCTGTGTGTCTGGCTACTGTTCGCTGCCTCCGGTGAGGTCGCCCCTTCTCCCTGTCCCAGAGCCTAATTAGGTCTCTCTCTCCATTTTATAGGGGTGGAGGTTTGCCCAAGGGACAGACCCTGGTTTCGGAGCTTAGAAGGAGTGGGTTGTGGGTGGGAGGGCGGCTGGTGCACAGCCCCGTGGACGCCGCATTCCCAGCGCCTGTGGTGAATCCAGGCTTGAGTGACAAGAGGGCTCCGAGAAGTTGTGGGGGGGATGAGGGGGGTGGCTGGGGGACAGAGGGCCTTGGGAAGGGCAGTTGAGGGATGGGAGGGTCTGGACCGGTACTTGGGGGACGGATCCCTTGTGGGATGCTGTCCAAAGGAGCTGAACAGAAATAGTAGAAATTTGTGACATTGATTAAGCAGTCATTGTATGCTAGAATATCTCATTTAATCTTTATGACGATTCTGTGAGGTAGCTTCTATAACCCTCATTTTCCAGTGACTCTGAGGCTTACCGAAGGTGTCCACGGTCACACAGCTAGCAGATGGGGAGCTGCGGCGCATCTGGTGCAGTGGTGGAGTTCCTGGCGGGAGGATGGGCTGGGGCAGGACAGAGGGGTCAGCAGGAGCACTGGAAGGCTGGGGGCCATCCCGGAGACAGGGGGTGACCCAGGCTGGGGAGGCTTTGGTGGAGGGGAGGAGAGCTGGGTGAACCTGGCAGAACCTGGAGATGGAGACTTGTCCGCAGGCTGACGATGCTCCGAGCTTGGGGAATGGAGGGAGTGGGGAATCTTCCTCACACTAATTGTGGAAAGGAGACCAGAGAGAAACTGAGTCATCAGGGAAGAGCTACCCCAGGTGCGCTGTACAGGAGCCAAGAGAGAAGGGGAGGGAGAGACGGGAGGGACTAAGTCGGAGGCACTGGAAGGACTGATGGGAGGGGAGAAGAGAAGGGCTAGTTGCCCTTGCTGAGGGCAGACAAGGCTTTGACACAGGAGTGGTCAAGGTCAGTGCTGCAGAAAGGTCAGGAGAGATGAAGGCCAGGAGATCCTATTACATACTGGTTGTGGTAGTCGAATGTGATGGGAGAGAGGGGCTTGTTCTTTTCCAAATGTGAAACTTCATTTCTGACTGTATTAGTAAAGCCTGAAAAATACAATTAAATTGTATTTAATTTCCCATGATTCCAGACCCACACACTACTGCTATTAATGGTTTTAAAATTTCCTTCCGATTTGGGGATAAGAACCGAGACAGACACACACCTGTGGAAGAGAATTCTGATTGCTACACATCTTTGACAAAACAAATCTTTCATTTTAGCCATTCAGGTGTCTGCGTGCACCTGATCTCATTGGAGTCTTAATTTCTGTCTCCCTGATGAAGAATGGGAGTGAGCAACTTTTCATGTGCATTGACCTTTAGGACATCCTGTTCTGTGAAGGGCCTGTTTGGATTTTTGTTTGTTCTTCTGTTGGTTTGTTTGACTTCTTGTTAATGGTTTGCAGTTCTGTATATAATCTAAATAGAACTCCTCTGTTGGTTATATGTGTGAGTATCCTCCGTTCTGTGGATCTTTTCCCTGTTGTTAGTGGTGTCTTCTTAAAAACAGAGGCTCCCAATTTTAATGTTGTTTGAATAAATGTTTTTCCATTATAACTGACTCTTTTTTTTTTTGGTGTTGTATTTAAGAAATCTTTGCCTACTAAGATTTCTCAGATTTATGCTGATATTCTCCTATGTTTTCCTCTAAGCTTTACTGGTTTACCTCTCAGATTTAGATATACAATCCAGCTGAAACTGCTTTTTGGTTGTAATCTAGGAAGAATAGAGGTTAGAATTCACTTCTTGTGCATATCAAGTTGACTCAGCACCACTGATGGAAAGGACCATCCCTTTCCATAGCCTTACAGTGCCCCTTTGTCATAAAACTGTGTAAGTGGTTTGGATTCTGTCCCAAGTTCCACGGACCCCTTGTCTGTTCTTGCACCCACAGCACAACCGTTCCCACAACATCAGTCCTTTAAAGGTTTGATTCCTGGTAGTTTAAGTCCTCCAGCGTTGCTGTTTTTCAAGATTGCCCTAGATATTCTAGAACTCTATACTTCCATAAAAATTTTAGAATGATACGCCATCCTTTTCCACAAAAAGACCAGCTGGGGCTTGATTGGAACTGTTTTGACACTATGTACCAGTTTGGGAAGAAATGACCACTAAAATACTGAATGTTTCAATACACACACATAGTGTATCCCTCCACTTACTTACATTTTCACATTTTTCAATAATATTTTGTAGATTTCAGTGGAGAGGACTTGCATATTTTTATTAGATTCATTTCTAGGTATCTGATGTTTTTGATGCTATCACAGGTGTTATTTTATTCATTTCACTGTCCACTTGTACCTAATGTAGAAATACAATTTATCTATCTTCACCTTATATCCAGTGACTTCACTAAACTCATTTATTAATTCTAATAGTCTATACACTTAAAAACTTAATATGAATACCACTAGGTTGTCTACAAATAAAATGTTGTTTCTTCCTTTCCAGTCCTTATGTGTTTTTATTTTTAATTTTTATTATTTATTTATTTGACAGAGAGGGAGGTCACAAGTAGGCAGAGAGGCAGGTGGGGGTGGGGGAGCAGGCTCCCTGCTGAGTAGAGAGCCTGATGGGGGCCTTGATCCCAGGACCCTGAGATCATGACCTGAGCTGAAGGCAGAGGCTTAACCCACTGAGCCGCCCAGGCGCCCTCGTTATGTGGTGTTTTTTAGAAACAACTTCTGTGAAGTATACATGTCAGACAATTCACCCACTTTAAGTGTACAATCAAGTTTTAAAGCATTTTTTGAAAGGGTTATTTAGAGGTATGTTATTTTCCAAACATTTGGAAACTTTTCGAATATTTTTCTGTTACTGATTTATAATTTAATTCCATTATGGTCCAAGGACATTATTTGTGTGACTTGAATCCTTTTGAATGTATTAAGACTTGCTTTATGGCTCAGCATGTGATCTACATTGATAAAAGTTCCATGGACATTTGAAAAGAAAGTGTGTTTGGCAGTTGTTGGGGTGGATTGCTCTATAAATAGCATTTAGTAAATTGGTTTATGATAAAGAAAAAAGTTGTTTGATGGTATTATTCAAGTCATCTTTATTCCCGGGATTTTCTGTGTACTTCTATCAAATATTAAAATATGGGTGTTGAAATCCCTGGCTTTTATTGTGGATCTGTCTGCCTTTCTGTGCAGTTCTATTACTTTAGTTTCTTTTATTTTAAAACTCCATTATGTGAATAACTGTTTAGGATTGTTAAATTCTTTTGTTGAATTAAGTTCTTTAAAATTATGAAATAAAAGTTTTTATCATCAGTAATAGTCTTTGCCCAAAATCAGCTTTATCTGCTTTTGAAACTGCCCCTTCAGTTTTTTTTTAAAATCATAGTAGCATAGTATCTCATTTCCATCTTTTTCCTTTTAAAATATTTTTGTCTTTAAGTGGGTTTCTTGTGATGGAATATAGTTGGCCTTATTTTCTTATCTAATCAGACTTTCAGCTGAGGTGTTTAGCCCACTTATATTTAATATGATTATTGATATAGCTGGGTTTATGGTAGAATGACCCCTTTATATCATTAAGTGTACATCTTTATCTCTCATACTATTTCTTGCCTTTAAAGTCTACTTGGTCTGATAGTATAACTATACCAGTTATATTAGTATTTTTACTTTCAATGTTTTGATGTGCTAAGATTTAGGGTGTGTCTTTGGTTTGCAGGTTATAGTTGTTAGATTCTGATCCATTCTAAGTCTTTTAATCATAGAATTTATTCCACTTATATTTAGCATAATTACTAACATATTTGGGTTTATATCTACTCTATTGCTTATTTCTTCTTCCTTTTTATCCATTTATTGTCTTCTTTTGGGTTCTTTTAAAAAATATCATTCCCTCCTCTAAAAACTTGCTAATTAGGGGTGCCTCGGTGGCTCAGTGGGTTAAAGCCTCCGTCTTCGGCTCAGGTCATGATCTCAGGGTTCTGGGATCGAGCCCTACATCAGGCTCTCTCCATTAGGCTCTCTGCTCGGCGGGGAGTCTGCTTCTCTTCCTCTCTCTCTGCCTGCCTCTCTGGCTACTTGTGATCTCTGTCAAATAGATTTTAAAAATCTTAAAAAAAACTTGCTAATTAATAAATAAAATCTTTTTAAAAACTTGCTAGTTATACATTCTTTTATTATTCTTTTAGTGGCTACTCCTACAGATTAAAATATGCATTTCTGACTTCATGGTCTAATATAACATTATGTTGATCACGTCTCAAATATGGTGAGGATATTAGAGTACTTTAACTTCACTTGTATCCTCCCACCTTTTGTGTTGTTCTGATAAGACATTTTAAGTCAATATATATTTTAAAGACATTTGTAGTGCCTTGTGCAGACAACATTTTCTTATATTTAACCACATATTTACCCATTCTAGCGCTCTTCATTCCTTCATGCATTTCTTTATTTCCGTCTAGGATCACTTTTCTTTTGCCTGAAGATTACCCTTTAGGATCCTTTTGTGAAAATCTCATAGTGACAAGTTTTCTCAGCTTTTATCTGAGAATACCTTTATTTTAGAGGCAGTTTTCATTAGGAAAACAAACAAACAAAAAACTATGTTGGCAGGGTTTTTTTCACCCCAGAATTTTAAATATGTCTTTTCACTGTCTTCTGGCTTTCATTATATCTGACATCAGTCTTAGTGTAACAAAGTTAGTACATTAATCAAAATCAAGAACGCCTGTATCCCTGAAACACCACATTAAATGTTAATTAAAAAGTCTCATTAAATTAAAAAAAATCAAGAAGCCAACATTAATATGGGACTTAACCTACCAATTCTACTCAGATTTCACCAGTTCTCTCTCCAGTAGTCTTGAGAACAACAACAAAAAATATGGTCCAGGATCCAATCTAGGATCACACTGTATTTAGTTACCATATCTCTTTATTTTGTCTCTTTTAATGTGGAACAGTTCCTTTAGTCTTCACCTTTCATGGTAAGAGTGCAGGCCAGTTATTCTGTAGAACTTGGGTTCTGAGCTTGGGTTTGTCTGATGTTTCCTCAGGATTAGATTCAGGTTTTGCATTTTTGACAGGAATACCACAAAAAGGAGGTCGTATTGCATCAGGAGGTACAGGATGACTATTTGCCCCATTCCTGCTGATATTAATTTTGATCATGTGGTTCGACTGTGTCTGCCAAGTTTCTCCATTATAACTTACTATTTTTTTTCTCTCTGTAGTTAACAAGTACTTTGGGGCAGGAATATTTAGAATCCATGAAGATACTGATCTCAAAGCACACACACAAAAACCAAACCAAAGCAAAAGCCCAAAACTCTTCATCATCTATTGATGCTTCTTGCCTGAGCAATTATTACTGCGGGGGTTGTCAAATGGTGGCTAATCCCAGAATTCCTTCATAATTAGTTGGAAGTCTACAGGAAGCAGTTTTTAATAGAATTCCATCTACTTCTCACTTGCCTTGTTCCTAGGGCATACCCCTTTGGGGTTTTCGACTGAAATCCTGGTGTATACAGCAGGGTCTTTCCTTTTGAGAGAGGCTGAAGTCTGGTCTTTTATCTTCTCAGCACTGTGACTCTGCAAAGTTCTGCTCTGCTTTACAGAGGTTTGGGCTTAGCTTTTGAGGTTCCCATCTTGTAAAACTTCGGACTTCAGAAAATGGTATGAAACCTGAACTTATATTGGAGGCTTCTCAAGCCTTCGATTTTGTCACTCCAGCCTATGAGACTATAAAAACCTCTGCTAATTTCTCTTGTCTTACTGTAAAAACTCTTCTGCCTGGCGAAAACCTGGATCCTTAACCTCTTGCCAGAGTCAGCAAATGCAAGGGGCTGAACATAGTCACTTTGCGTCTCCACGGTTCTTCCTTCTCCACAACCTTAACCCTTCTGGATGCTGTTGCTTCAGTAACTCTCTTACACTTGAAATATCACCTGTTTCTCTGGCTTTCCTAAGTTATTTTCATAGGGAGCATTATTTGGCTGCCAACTACTCCATTGTCTTCAGAAGCGGGAGTTCTACATTTTCCTTTCGGTGGGGGGAGGACTGCAGAGTACTGCATCATTTGGGCGTCTTGCTTAAGAATGTAACCTCTTCTAATTATATTTATTTTCTCATGATTCAGATGAGTACCGTAATAATCATCTCTGTAGATATACCCATACATGAGTTCCATTATTTTCATAAGATAAATTTATGGAAATAAAATTGCCAGATCACAGAGTATGATGATTTGCAGTCTTGACAGGTATTGTCAAATGGTCCTCTAGTAAGACTGTACGCTAGGCTGAGCTGACAGTGTCTATAACTGACCACTGAGTTGTTTCGAGCAGGTCGCTATCTCCTCTGCCTCTGCAGGTGCCTCAGAGGTCTCCCAGCCCTCTCTGTTCCAGCCTCAGTCTTCTGTGCTGAGTGGACAAGGCAATCCACAGATCTGGTGTGTGCTGCTGGGCAGCCCTGCCGGCGCTCATGTCGTGTCTTGGTACCAGCAGCTGGTGGGGAGGGGTCCCACCTTCCTGCTAAGTCATCAAGAAGGGACTCCCCCAACCTATGGTTTGGGTGTGAATCCTCGCTTCCTGGCGGAGCTGGACACAGCCAAGAATGCCGCACTCCTTACCGTGGGCAATGCCAGTCCTGCCGACGAGGGTACTTACTGCTGTGCCCTGTGGTTTTCAGGCCGGTATGTCTTTGGAGAAGGTACCCGTCTGCTCTATCAGGGTGAGTCTAAGTCAGGATCTGGTGCCCCTCGTCAGACTGCAATGGAGTGGGGGGCAGTGGGCAGAAAGGTGCAGATGGTGGAGCCCCGCTTGGAGGAAGCCTTGGTCAGTAGGGATCAGGGGAAAGGAAGGCAGGCCAGAAGCCTAGAGGGCCCCCAGAGAAAAGCCTCAAGCTTCTGGATGGTGGAATCGACTGGGACCATTTGGGGATGGACACAGACACATTAGGCCCAGACTTCTAGGCCTGGGAGGGGAAGCCTAATCAAGAACATTAAATCCATTCCCTTTCCTTGCTCTGTAGGAAGGATACTAGAGGCCCAGAGGATGACAAGTAGGTGGCAGAGACAAGCTCAGAGCTCATATTCTGGCCAGAAGGCTAGCTGTTGTAGAAGGTAGATTCCGCGAATGGTAAGGGGAGGCCATAGAGGAAGGGAAGAAGTGTCTCCAGAAAACCCAGAAGGAAGGAGATGCATATGGACTAGGAGTTTGGAAGAGGCTGGTGGGATTGGGTGACATCCTTCTTCCCTTCTCATTCCCTGCAGCTAGGATGGAAGCCCCAGCTTTCCAGCCACCTGAGCTGAGCCTGTTCATCCCAGCCTCTGGCCCTCCTTTCCATATACTTTGTGTGGCCCTAGGACACAACCCTGGCCCTCTCAGGGTCTCCTGGGTCCTGAAAGGCCAATACCAGGAGGATGAGGACACCACCGGAGGAGCTGGGGAGCCCGTGGTCAGCTGGCTGCAGCTGCCTCGGGAGATGGCAGGAATTTCTGTGACTTGCCGAGGCTTGCACCAGACTGGAGTCTCAGAAGTTGTGCTGCCCCTGCCCTGTGGCCAAGGTGAGAACAGAGGCCCCTAGGGGGTGTGCTCCAGCCCCCTGATGCAACCATCTGGAACACTGACACCCGTTCCCCCTGGCAAACTGGAAGGTCAAGACAGGCACTGCTGTGTGTGGCCAAGGACCCTGGCTCTGCCCCAGCTTCTGGGTGAAGCCTGGACTTGGCTTTGGAGCCTATGCAGTGACATGGGACCAACTACCCCCAAAGCCCTAACACCCACTCTATCACTCCTGGCTTCTCCATTCTCTAGTGGTGAATGCCTCCATTTCCTTTGGGGGATACAGCAGAGGGAAGCTCTCTGAAGAGCACCTTCTCTGTTCCAGGCTGCAGAAGGCTGGAACTGAAGAATGGGAATGAGACTCACGAGAAGAGCGGACACACTTATCTAGGTATGGACCCCCAGACACTGTCTGGGACCTGGACCCCCGAGGTAGCAAGGCCATGATTTCTCACTGAAAACAACCCCTTTAGCAAGTATTTATGGGGTACTAAGTATTTCCCAGGACAGAGAGATGACTAGAACAGTCTGAACATTATTGAGTCTGGAAGGCTTGGTCAGACACTGAACCAATGTATAAAATGCAAGGAAAACTGCCCTAAGGGTTTTAGGGCAGGAACACAGGATACTCAAGAGCTCTGAGAACAGAGGGGCCCTCCTGCAGGAGGGTCTGGGAAGCTCCTGTGGACCATGAAGAGTCAGAGGTGAGCCCTCAGATTCTGGCTGGAAAGGATGTAGACCCGCCTGGTCAACAGCACCGGGGTCTAGTCCCAATTCTGCCAACTCTCTGTGGCCCCTTGGGTGAGACTTTTACCTTTTCTCGGCCTCACATCCACCCACCCACCTACCACCCCCAGTCCAAACCGTCTTTGCCCTTACAGATCTTAAGTCTAACTTTTTTGTCTGTAAAAATAGGGAGTAATAGAACCTCCCGGAGGATCAAGTGAGCCAGAGAGGTCTCTTCAGAAGGAGGCAGCGTCGGGGGTGGCGGGGCGGGGTAGGGCAAGTGGGTCTGACCTTCACGCTGTGCCCTTTCCCTCGAAGCAGAGCTGGAACAGACCCTCACTGCCGGGGCCTACTGCTACCTGGGACTGCAGGGTGCAGCTCTGATCTATGGCCTGATCTCGGCTGCCCTCTGGAGGAATCGTGGCCATTGGGCCCACCCTACGAAGCCACTCACCCGACAGGGTCAAGGAGCAGCCCTCAGTTCCAGGGTGCAGGTGGGCAGAAGGTGCCCTCCTGTCAGGGCTGCGGAGCGCAAGGGGCCAAGTCCCAGTGGGTCCCACGTCCTCCAAGGGGCTGCCTGTGTACTGGACCCTCCCTCCTTACTCCAGCCGGCTTCCTTCTAGTCTGCTGCCTTTTGTTACCCTATAGGTGCCCCTTTTTCTTCCGGACTGTCCAAATTTCTCCATAAATGCAGGAAATTTGAGAAGATACTGCTGTGCTGTTGTTCTGGGCAAGGGAGGTGGGACCCTAGGACCAAGACTGACAGCACCCTGGGAGGCCTGTCCAGGGTCGGCAGACTCTGGGGACAGGTCAGCCACCCCAGCCTGGAGCCTGATGGTCATACAGGTCCCAAAGCCAGTCTGGCTTGTCAGAGGGAAACACATACGGCAGAGACAGACAATCATGTTTTGCTGCTCACCAACTGAGAAAGCCAGGTCACACAAACCCTCTCTTACTTCTTTATCTGCTTGAGAGTTGGGTATCTGAAGTCTTCCTCTTTTTGGTTAAAATCCTTTCATTCTTATCCCCCACCCCTTAAAGATTTTATTTATTTGAGAGAAGGAGGGAGAACACAGATGGAGTGAGAGAGGGAGAAGCAGGTTCCCCGCTGAGCAGGGAGCTGGATGTGGGGCTCCATCCCGAGACTCCAGGATCATGACCGGAGTCAAGGGCAGACACAACAGACTGAGCCACCCAGGCACCCCTTCTTACACCCCCTTTTGAGAACAAATGCCAAATGCCTCTGAGGATTAAAGTTGGTCAAGGATCTTTTATCAGAAAGATTACACAAAATTTTACGGTAGGGGGATTCGATCAGACTGCTAAGGCAGCATGGTCCCCATGACCATAGTCGTGTCCCCTCGAGGGGCCAGGTGCAGTGGGGCAAGGTAACCCACTTCTCCTCTGTGGGAATATCAGTGACAAGGAGCCTGAACCCAGCCCCTCATTTCCCACACTTACACCACAGGGGGGCAGCCTTTCCAGGACTCTAGAGCATCTGGCCCCAGACTCCACCCATTCAAGGTGATGGCTGCCCAGGGCTCCCTACATAGTGTTTGTAGTTCAGGCTCAAAGGCCCCCAAGCCCTCTTCTGCCTTTCTTTTACACTTCACCTTCTCCTGGCCTCTAAGCTACACCTATGTGGCACCTGCCGAAAATGGATCTGAGAAGAAACCCTGGTCCCAGGAGCCCCCAGTCATCTCACTGGGCATCCCAGCACTTGAATCCCAGTACACACACGTTTACTTTGAGAAATCCTTGCTATCACGCCACTCCTTAGAGCGAGGACTTTATAACACCCTGATGCAAATTAGCTTTGCTGACAGCGGAGGAGGCGGAAGGCTCAGGAATAGGGTCATAAAGGTCACTAGGCTGTTGGGATGGGGAGGCGAGCGCTGACCAAAGGAGACCTGGTGGGGCACGGAGAAGAAACACTGCCTAGTTCAGGCCCCAGTGGGAAGGTGGCCGTGAGCCATCTGTAAGGCCAGGTCCTGACTATGAGCGCTCCCCAGGAGAGCCTTAGGCTGTGCCTTAAACACATCCGTCAAGTGAATCATTCCCAGCATCTCAGCCTGACAGTCAGAAAACCTTGGATCTAGCCTCTGGCTCTCCTCCAAAGGTCTTGTGTCCTCCTCTGCCTGACCTTCCCAGCCGAGGAGACAAAGGACGCCAGCGAATGCGGTGAGTCCAGCGAATGCGGTGAGTCAGCGGCGAGAGCAGTGAGCGCGCACAGCACAGCTGCGCGGCCGCTCCTGGCAGGGCAGGGGGCTTGGGGGTCCTCCCAGTCACCAGAGAAGATTTCACAAGTAAAAACCTGCAAACTCTTTATTAAATTCTCCCATTTCATCTGTACAGAAAAAAATGCACATTATGTTCAGGACCTCAGTAACATCTCAAAATTACACAGCATGAGCATGTAAAAACAAGGAACTGCCGGGATTTTATACATAGAAAGAAAAATCATTTACAAAAGAGGATTGTTAATTTTATTTTTTTCTCTTTCTTAAAAAAAAATGTTCAAGGCCTAAGATCTTGCACAGCATCTGCCGTTCAGTCTATTTTCCTGCTTGGGACTGACCTGGGCACGCTGAGCCGCGGGAGCCACTTGGGAAGCCTGCCGTGGCTCAGCGCTGCCGCGGCCACTCCGGCCCGTGTGCGGCAGCCTGCCCCGGGGGGCCTGCTCCTGCCTCCCGGGCTCTGGCATAGGCCTGCTGGGCTCTGGGGTCCAGGTGTCAATTCCATGATGGGGGAAGGCAAAAACAGAACATAGAGGCACTATCTGAATTTTCTCCTTGCCCAGGCAGGTCTCTCTGCTGCCTGTATCCCAACATCCCTAATGGTGTGTGGTGACAGATTCTGGGAGAGGGGAGGAGGGGAAACTGCCATCAGGATCCTGTCACCCCAGTCCAAGCAGAGAGTCCTGCCTTGTGCTCTGGACGAGAACAGTCCCTGGGTCTCCACGGTGACCTCACTAGATGGCTCGGGGAAGCTGGTCACTCTGAAAAGTCAGTCTGGGTTTGTAGGACTCATCTGTTGTCTGAGGTCAGGGCAGGAAGGGGGCTTCCCCTTTGAACTCGACTGCTGTAACAGGTGACCCTGGTCCTAACGGAGAGGAGGACCAAGAGGAGAGTACCAGAGAGATGGCTGACCGAAGACAGATGAGAGAGGGAGACAGTAAGAAAGAGGCAGGCCAGAACATCAGGTCTGGGTCCACAGCCCCTGGGAATCGAGACCAGGAGAGAAGAGGTGAAGAGAGGGGAGCCCCTAAAGGCCCAGGAGAAACTCAGGCTACTGGAGCACTGCCTTTGATAAAGTGAGGCACGTGCTGTCTAATGGTTAAGAAATAAAAAGGATCTTCTAGGTTTCTCAAATTTGTAAGAATCTGAAATATAAATATTATATACCTAACTGCACACAACTCAAATAGCCGTCTGTCTCCTCTTTGTTCTATGGCAAAATTTAGGTTGACTGTGTCCGGCTGGGCTGGCTGGCGTTGTGGCTCCCCGTATGTGCTCACTGAACACAAGCTGTACTCAGGGTGTGGGTAGTTTTTGGTGGGAGAGGGCAAGAAACAGGAAATGAAAGCCTTTCCTCAGAAGAACTTGAGACCAGCTAAGTAAGGAGGCCGCCCCACGAAGCAATCCACCTCTCCCTGGATGACTTGCTATAGTGGGGTCTTTGGGAAAGAAGCTGTACCACGGCCTGGGGGTGGGGAGGATGGGAGACATTTCTGGAAGTCATTCGCACACATGAAAGTGAATGTTCTCTTGGGAAAATAGAAGTCGGCACACAAGTTCCTTTCCATTTTGTCTGATGATACGAAAACGGGTAATACAGACCTCTTTACTACTGGATTCTTTTATTACATGACTTCGGGAAATGGGAGGAAGTGAAATCTGATCATTCTGTCACCTCTTCTGGGAAAGCAGAATCTCCCTTCCCCTCCCCCCACAGAGCTGCTCACTGTCCCCCAGAAAAGGAAGTGCAGGATATGAGACAACGGAAGGCCTGCAGGGAATTCAAGCCAATGCCTGCCGAGTATCAGAATCCCCGGCTTCCAAGCACAGGCTGGCTCAGAACAAGCCGACTGGACACACAGCACAGGGAGTGGCAGCCAGGGGGTCTCTAGGGAATGTAGAGGACGAAGGCTTTCCTGCTGGGGTGAACCTTTACGCTGGGTGAAGGGGTGAAGCCTTTAATCTGCTCCCGCCTCAGCACATCTTGCCAGCAGACTTTTCTTAGGACAGCAGCAAGAGCAGGAGGAGGTCAGGGATGCACCAGAGTAAAGGTCTCACCTCCAGAGCTACCCTTCTGTGAAGAGACACTCAGAGGGAACAGTCTTGTTTCTGACAGCCTGCCTGTATTTCTGATTTCCTGTACTGCAGGGCCTCCAGCCGGGGAGAGTAACCTCCTGGCTCTCAAGCGTCGTGGAACACATGAAGTAGGACTCCCTGAGACACCGGAGTGAGCTGACAAGGCCAGATGAGTTACCTGGCAACTGTAATTTGTAGCAACTGCCTGAAGCCTTGACCTTGGGGGACCTTCCGCCCCAATCACCCGATGCTTGTTACCATCTGGGCTAGACACCAGAGGAGATAAGACAAGGTCCATCTCCTCCACTAGGGCCATGGCTTCCTCTTCTCAACTAACTCTCGACTAGCTGATTGATCCACCATTGACCCGTAAGGGCCACAATCCATGAGGCGCAGCCCCTGTGTTGTTCCACTGAATGACAGAACGGAGACAGCTGAGCTGCAGGTTCAGATGGTGCTGGGCCTCCTGGAGGGAGAAACTGCTCAGGACACTATCTGGGACTCTGAAGAACGGGTCACCTGAAACTATTCCAAGCAGGATGGTGAAATGCTTTCTAGCAATAAGCAACTGAAAATGTTGGCAGAATTATCCCTTTGATTCTATTTCTAAATATGACAAACGCTTCAAGAATCAAACTCCTTCTCAAGCTTTCAGATTTGCTGTAGACAACTAAGACGAATGCAGGACGTCAGGACACATTAAACCATGGAGATGTTTTACACACACTGGGAGGGAAAATGTACAGATGGAGAGTGGTACCCACACACTCACCAAATGGTGAATGTTCATTCTATCCTGTAAGTCATGTCAGACACGTTGGTGGGGGCCTGCGTTTAGAGGACATCCCCAGTTCTCATTCCCAAGCTCCCACAGCTCAGGTGGGCACTCCCGGAGGCGGACCCTGCGGGCCAGCCCGATTCAGTTCCACAACGGTGGCAGTAGGGGGCTTCTGCCCGGACTCCAAGAGTTTCAATCCCAGGACAGGTGCTGAGAATCAGGAAGACCCTAAGAGCATGAATGAGGGGACCAAGCAGCTTAGCAGCTCCCCTTGGTGACTTAAAGTACCCGAGGCCGAGGAACAGAGCTGGCTTCTGGACCCCACTGCCTCCAGGAAGGGTAGCAACAAGAAAAAGAAGAAAACCACAGTATTCAAATATATGTCAGTCAGATTAGACAAGAAGTAATTTGAATCAACTGATCCACACACTGACCTACTTTGTATTGAACACATTTCAGGGGAGACAAATGTGGTGTAGGTCCCGCAGCCCACGTGGATGGTGGCAAATGAGGGGCAGGGCAAGGAAGGGCGCCATGGTCTATGTGGACAGTTTAGGCACGTGATTTATAATACTCTGTGGACGTCTAACAGGTTAATAAAATATATATTATATAAATATATCTCCTCCTGTACATGCCGCCCCCTTGTGCAGCCACCGTGACTCCAGGCCCCAAACTCAAACCAAGGTGTGCCAGGTTGCATCCTGATGCTTGCACCACTCCCCTGTACACGCCAAACCAGTCATCCCACACTGGAGGGACGAGGGAGGACGGCCAGGAAGACTGCTTCCATCAAGCTCAGATTCTGGAAAGACTGATGAATCATCAAAGTACAACATTTGGCCAATGCCTACTACAGTGGGTGTACACAGCAAATGGACAGAAAGGAAAAAAAAACACGGAGAAGAGGTTCCATCTTTTAACACAGTAACTTTCCAAGTCCTCTCTACAAAGAGGCATGAGGGAACTTATCTGGGAAGACGGCCTTGAGCCTGCAGAAGGGTCAGGTTGGATGGCCAGTCACACCCTGAGACCACGCTAAATCTTTATAAGCCACTGTCTCTGACCTGCATTGTTGCCCAAAACATAAAGTAAAGTGAATCCATCCCATCCCTCCTTCCCGCCCTGAGCTCCCTCCCGTGGTGTGGTCACTGCCTGCCACAGGCCTTCTAAAACAACTGCTATCCCCCAGCAGGGTCAGTCCAAATGTGACTGAGTCCTGTGCTAGCCTGGAGGAGAAAGATGCCTGGGATCCTGCTCCCTGGGACTCAGGGTCCAGCCTCTCGGCGCAGATCAAGTGACTGACCAGCTTCACACACTTTCAATCTCCTCCCCAACCCTTCACCCTTGGCCTGGGGAAGCTCATGCTTGCTTTACTTCACTGAAGTGAGGAGATCATAGAAATACTCATGGCCGTGGTGTCTTGACCAGCAGTGGCTCTGTTAAGGTGGGAACTGGAAGGCATCACTGTTTCAGCAGAAGAAAACAAGACCCAGAGCAGGCTGGTTAGTGGTTTCCCACTCCTCGGTGAAGTCCATGGCCCCCACATGGTCCAAAGGTGCTTTTGAGAAATGAGCAAGACATCCCAGTAACAGCATACTGGGTGGTGTGTTTTCCCTTAAAGTCCTGCCTTCGTTTTACAGTCGCACAGAAGAAATAACCCCATTGCCCAAGTCAAGCCTGGAGGAGATGTGTTACTATATACATTTTTTTCTTTCTTTAAAAATTTTTTTTTTTTGGTGTTTTTGTTTTTTTAAAAAATCATTTGAGTTGCAGGTCAGGTAAGTTGGTTCTGGAAGTACTGGTAGTTCCATTGGTATGAGAGAGACTTGCCTACGGGCAGGTAAACCCAAATTTGCCAATATAGGCAATAACCCAAGCGGCCAGCTGCTGTTGCTGCACGAAATGGTCGAGGAGGAGGAGGGCACCATGGACACGGGCGGAGTCGGAGACGGGACAATGCAGAGGACACCTGCGGCTGCTCTAACATGGGTGTTGGTGCCACCTCTGAGAAGAACGAGGTGAGTGGGTACGCTATACAGGAGGGCTGTACAAACCGGGCACTGGACAGGTAGTTCCTCTGGCGGTCAAGGTGGCTCTACCTGTCCTTGAGCTCTCGTGTTACTCGCTTGGTGATACGTCCACACATCAGGCCGATCAGGAACAATATACAGATGCTCCCACTGATCACAGAGAGGATGTAGTTCTTTGACGGAGATGTCATCACTTGCATGGCGAGGTCAGAGAAGCCATCTGCTGGGGCCACCTGGAATGACACACCGCAGCATTGGCTTCTAAGAGAACTGTGCTGGGGCCGTGCTAGCTCTAACTCGCCCCCCTCAATCCTTAGTTTAGTTGATGCCCTTTCTTTGGGGGAGAGAAGATGAGGGACAAGAAAATCAAACACAGAGCTACAGTTCCTTTTCCTGATTGTAATTTGGTGCATATCTACTGCATAAAATTAGAAAATACAGACAAACACAAAGAGGTGGGATCTCATACCATCCATCATGGTGATCTCCACCACCAACCTGGCAGCAGCCCTTACACTGGGGACCTCACCGCAGGTGGGGCCCTGGCAAAATGCTCCAAATGCTTTAGTTTTTTTTTCCAATGAGGTTCCATACCCGGCATGGAACCCACAGCGGGGCTTGAACTCACAACCTGAGCTGAGATCAAGAGTCGCTGCTCAACCGACTGAGCCACCCAGGGGCCCCACTGACATGTTTTCAGTCATTTAGTCCTCAAACCAATCCCACACTATAGCTGAAGACCCAGAGGCCAAAGGGGTGGGAGGTGGTTACTTGTACAATGTCGCAAGTTCTTAAGTATTCGGATTTATTTTTAAAAACAGAGAGAAGAGTTGGGAATGTGTTGGATGCTGCTTTTGTATCTTAACTTCCTTTCACTCACCATTAAATCGTGAGCGCCGCCCCCCATAGAAACACTGTGTAAACATGACTCAGGCCGACTGAACACACGGCACTGCTCCCACAGTCGTGGAACTGCAGTCAGTTTCCATCCCAGACTCCTCTCTGCTTTTTTGAATGGACCTCTATGCAGCCCACAACAGCAGAATCGGGGCCCAGAGGCTGTGCACAGGAACATGGACCTGCTCTTTCCGGTTCTCGACTTAGCCTGGGTACCCGAGAGGGTCTGCCCAGACATGTGGCTATGTCTATCTGCTTCTCTACTCATCCCATAGCGCAGGGAGGTTTCAGATGAACATGAATCTGAGCACTGACATTTGCCAACACGAAGTGATCAGGAGTCACTGCAGCAACTTAGCAACTGACCCGTGGAGACGGTGAGTGAGGAAGAGACTAACGTGGCGCCCTCTGCTGCCTCACTTAACTGACGGCTTCCAAGCCGACTATGTTCCCTTGGAAGAACAGGTGAGGGACGTGCTTGCTACTTGGACAGCTGTGATCCCTTCCCTTAAATCTAGGTGTGAAGACTTTTCATGGTCCTTCCTGTCTGCCTGTTACCCTTGACCTTTCATGCGGGTGACAGGAGGAACTGGTCAAGAAAGTGGTCAAGCTGGGGAAGCTTCAAGGACACAGATAGACTTTTCCAGTTGCCTCACTGCTGGTCTCGCAGCAAGGACAGGAAGGCCGGCAGAGTATCTGGGGAACTGACAGAGGTGGTTGTTTCAGGAGACTCTCTCAGTCCTTACCTTTGCAGCGTAACTCCACATTTCAATCCGGTCATTGAGGCGTTTTTTGCACTCGGGTTGTAACCTCACCCGCTTATCCTCCAGGGCCTCCATGAGGCAGGACATTTCTGTGGAAGAAAAGGGATAAGAAGGGTCAAACTGTCCAGAACAGAAATTTCCTTAAGGCTGGGGAGAAAGGGACCTCACCACCAGAGAATGCAGATTTGGAGGCTACACAAAGTTAAATCCATTCTAGGAAACTTGAACCAAGATTTCACATGAAGAAGAATGTTGAACTTCCAAGGCCAGCTGCCCAGCCCTTAAAACCTCTCTCATTTTTACTGGGCACATCTGGCTCAGAAACAACTTTCTACCAGGATTTGCCCAGTGTGGCCACTGGGAAAGCTGATGAAGCTGCTCTAGTTTGGAAAAGGGCGAAGAGGGCCGTGATGATGACTAAGTTTTGCTTTCCTGATAAGTAACTCAACCCTCCCTTTTCATCAGATGTGTACATCTGGTCATGGCTAGGTCAGTTCAAACCTGCAGGATTATTCTTAAATTCATTCTGCCACAAAACCCTAGTCGCAGCATCAACCAGGCCCCCAGAGGATGTTGTCTGTGGCTGAGTTGCAGGTGTAGAACGGAGCAGCTGTGAGCGCTCTCAGAGGCGAGTCTGAGCGAGAGCTCAGAGAGGGTCAGAGCGAACAGTGACTTACGACGCCCTCGGCCAGGGGTAATGGCTGCACAGTGGTGTTTGATGTCCAGGGCACACGCTGTGTGAAGGACTGGGTCCACAAAGATGTCTGCTTTGCTCTCCTTCAGCATGTTTAACACTTCCTAGGAAGGGAAAAACATTGCAGAGAGAGCTTTTAGAGAGGAAATGCATCAGATCTGTTATCTGCATATACTTTATATACAAACAAAAAAGTCAAGGAGGGAAGGTCGAGGTTAACAACAGAACTTGTTGAGATAGGTGGCAAACTGGTGATGATGCAAAGAATGTAGACTCTTAGCAACTGATTTGATTCCATAAATACACTCAGAGACCTAGTGTAAGCAAAGCCATGTGTTAAGTAAAGCAGGGGGTTATAAAATCACATTTGGGGTTTGGCAGTCTGCTATGCCATATTATTAAATACTAAGTGTTGGTATTTATAGTGGTATAATATAGCTATTTCCTTACTTTAAGAGGACTGAAAAATGTGAAATCTGATAATCAGAATTATATGCTATCTTAAAATTCCCAAACAATGGTCAATATTTGCAAAATGTTTTACTTTACCTCTATTATCCTCAAAAGAAAACAAACAAACAAACAAAAAGACCGAGAGAGCATAAATTTTACTGCAAGAACAATTCTTACTGAGTTTAAAAATGTTCCGAACAAGAGGAATATAAAAATGATGGAACTGAAATCAGCTCTGCAGTCTCTCCATTTATACACGATGAAACAGGAGGTAAAAATAGGCCAGCAATGCCTTTTTAAAAAATTTTTAATTAAATTTATTTATTTGAGAGAGAATGAGAGAGAATCTCAAGCAGACTCTATGTTGAGCCTGACATGGGGCTCAATCCCATGATCCCAAGGATCACAACCTGATCTGAAACCTAGAGAGAGACACTCCACTGTGCCACCAAGGTGCCCCCAGAAATGCTTTCTTAAATAAAGAGTTTGCTTTCAATGGAAAGACTAAATATAGTCTCTAAACACAACAATAACCAAAACAAGAAAACAAAAACCAAAACTCAAACTTATTGTTCAAAAAGCCCTCCTCGAAGTTAAATGGGATCATCTGATGACACAGTAGAACAAGGAAAGTATCTGGATTTAGCTTTCCGCCAACTCCCCTTATTCCTCAGACCATGTGCAATCGGAAGCATTTCAGCAGATGAAAGAGCTGTGTACAAAGTCACAGTGACTCAACAATGACATCACTGAAGCACTTTTCAAGAAAAGAAAAAGCTTTTTGAAAAAGATCAAATAGATCATCTCAGTAGCAATTTTGCAAGATAATGTATGCTTCGCAGTTATATTTTGTTAACTTTGTTTTTATGTGCTGTTTCTGAAATGATTTTCATGGATGCAGAGTATGTACTGATATGCTGGACTTGACATTTTGCTCTTGGCAGTGTACTCACGGTGCCCCTCAACAACAGGCTGGCCATGGGGATGAGACCTATTCGCAAAAAAGTAGGACACGTGAAAGAATATTTAAGGTATAGGCAATTAATTGTCAAGAACCCAATTAAGGTTTCCTAAGAGGTAACAGTGTATAATTCTGGGGAGGAAGGTTTCAATGTTATCACTGAGATGTCAGAGGGCAGCATTGGAAGGAAAAACAAAAAGGAGTGAAAGCAACAGGAGAAGAGGCAATCGATGGTGGTGCTTACCTTCTTACAGGTGTCTGTCTTGATTTTGAGCAGGTTGACTTTGAGGCACTCCTCTACTTGACCCGTCTGCTCTTGGGCTGCAGCTTCCTCAGCACACAGATTAGAGATCTGTCGGGGAGACACATGAAACACAGGCTGTCTCTATTCTCACCAGGAACCTTGTCTCTGCAGCCTGTAGATTTGGTGATCCTCCCACATGAGGCCACTGGTCCTCTCAAAGAGTTTCTCAATGTACTTCACTCCCCTCCTTCCTGTACGAACTGCCAGGCCCCATTCTCCTTTCCAAGGACTGGCACACAGAGTTGAAAGCAAGTCAGTGTACCCATCTTTATGCTGTCAACCCTGAAATTGGAGACAAGACTGTCCCAGGACTGGTCACGAAGAAGGTAACCCTTGACGACACAGGAGGAAGGTGATATAGTCAAGTGAAATACTGAAAGCAAATGCTTTACAAAGGTGCAGGGTCAACCCAGACTCACAACTTGGCAATATACACACCAACACATAAAGGTGTTCTAAAACAGTTCACACCAAAGATTTAAAACTTAGCCCTCCTCGGACAGCTTTATGAGTAAGCTTCTTGTAAAAATCTTTAGCTATGATCCCCTAAAACTGACATAAGTTGAACAGTTTTTCACATGGCCTTTTCGAGCTAGAAAGTCAAATAATTTCCAAGGACAGGCATTTCTTTGGTGCTATTATAAGAGCACTTTATCTTTCTGGCAAGTCTTAGGGTATTCTAGGTTGGCCATCAGAATGAAGAGAAGGGAAGAACAAACTCTATGGAGACACACGTGTGTATAACATATAATAAAGGAGAACTGGTACAACAGAGAAATGCGGAATCAACGCTACAGTGACAGGACCAGTGCCAAGTCTAATTCAGTGTCACAGGGAACCAGAAACTCAAATAATGGGAGAATCCAGAAGACGGGCCTTCAACTATCCTGGATTCGAAGCTGAAGGGAAAGAGAATACAGGGCTTTTTTCCAATAAACATTTCTCCGAAAACCTCTGTTTATAACCAGGTTCATACTCAAACCCTACCTCGTCTGAGCAGTGCAGCTGGAGCTGGGGATCGAGTCGGTAATCCAGAGCGGACTCCTGGATAATGATCCGGATCTGGTCTTCACAGTCTGAAGAGAGCCGCTGCAGGTGACAAGGGGAGATTTTATCAGCCTATCAGGCAATTTCAGCTTTTTACTTGGCCCCTGATCTGGGAAAGTATGAAAAAGGCTTTGGGAAAGCAGGAGCAAGCTTAGGACTTCTGAAGGGGAAACTAAGGGGAGTCAAGGGTCCTCTACAAACACACCTCTGCGAGAGTCCAAGCCAGTTTACCTGATCAGCATATCTCAGCTTGAGGCAAGAGATGACTTGACCTTCCAGCTCTGAATCATCCTTGGCCTTAGTCAGGATACCGTGGCAGAATTTAGGAATGTCAGCTTTACAGGCTTTCCTTAACACAGGGTTTAAGCGGTAATCTAGAGTGTAAAGTGATAAGTACCTGATAAAATGTTCCACCTGGATTCACAAACATAAGAGATCTGCCTTTCGAAGGGGGGCAGGCATATTATGTCAGTGACCACAAATGAACCACTGATTCGTTTATTCGCTAAATGTTTACAGAGCCCTCACTACGCTGTTTTCAATCAGCAACAGAATTTAATGAAAGAGGAGAGGCGGAGACGGAGAGCCCAGGAATTCCACTTTGCAGCGGCTCCGTGCGCTCCGCTGGCACCAGTATTCTTGCTAGATGTCACGAAGACCAAGCTGCCATCACCAACCTTTCCTGTAACACGTGCTTTGGGCAGCACTGAGATTACTGACTCATCTTACCCATTATGTTACAAGGTCCTGCAACTCAGAGCCGAAACTTCTCTGTTCTAGAAGACATTACCCATACATTCTCCTACCACAAGCCGGAAGCTTTGTTAAGTCTCTAGACTTTTCAAAGAACTCTAGTTCTGACTCTCTCTGTCTCCTCTTTCCTATGACTTCCATTCTGTTCTCCCAGCTACTCTTTGAAGGAAGAATAAATCATTTTGCTTATTGCATCCTGACTGTTCCCTTAAAACCCACAGCCAACAAAACACCTGTAGTTTAATGAGGCAGGTATATGTCAACTCAGCTGCACGGAAGCCACACTCAGTGGGACGGGAAAGCCAGGCCACGATGCTACCTGTGTTCTGGGTGATCTGGCGCTTGGTTATCATCTGTTTGCATTTGGGATCCATCAGTTCACTGTTTTTATTTTGCTTCAAGCACTGCAACATGGTTTTGGAATCTGCTTCTGGACAGAACCTCTGCAAGAAATAAAGTTTTACAAAAGTAGTTACCCAAATACGGCAATTAACAGTGCCCATATCACCCTTCTATCGACTGCTAATGACAGAATCGGCTTGAAGAGACCGCGGTACAAGAGAAACAGCTAAGTCTGAATCTGCACCCAACCTCAACTTCTCCTTTCTTCATCTCTTCGCTACTATGTTGCTCACAGATCTGCTACCCTGTTTCCTACTTTACACAGGACAGACTCTGTACCTACATGGCTATGTTACATTACATGACATCTCCTGAACTTAAATGTTGTTGAAGTATGAACGTAATGCCATAACAGGTGGCCAGGTAGCCCTCAAGGTGTATCTACCCAATCTGAACGGGAAACTTAAAAATTACCCACCAGCCAATGTGAACAGGTATGTGGGGAAGGGATCAGGCTAGTTCATCTTTTAACTACGGGGGCTATAATCCTATCAAAGTCTGTGCAGCTAGCCTCTGTGCACTTTTTAGTGTCCTTGAACTCAGAGAGATCCATTTTGGACTAAAAATAAATACCACCTCTATGTGCTAATCAACAGTCTATCTGCTAATCACGGTCTACTGATACCTTAATTCAGATTGCTGAAAAAGTCATCAAAATTTTACAAAACTCCCACAAATCAAAGCCTGACAGTTTTTTTTTTTTTTTTTTTTTAAGGATTTTATTTATTTATTTGACGGAGAGAGAAAGAAAGAGAGATCACAAGCAGGCACAGCAGCAGGCAGAGAGAGCGAGAGGGAAGCAGGCTCTCCACTGAGCAGAAAGCCTGATGCGGGGCTCGATCCCAGGACCCTGAGATCACGACCCAAGCCAAAGGCAGAGGCTCAACCTACTGAGCCACCCAGGTGCCCTGACAGTTCCACTTTTACACAGATCTCAAATCTACCAGGCCCAGCTAAATACACTTCTAACTTTCACAATTCTCTTTGGTATCTGATAAGAGTAAAAAAATACCGTTTTGTTTTAAAGTAGCATTTTAGGGGAGCCTGGGTGGCTCAGTGCGATAAGCCGCTGCCTTCGCTCAGGTCATGATCTCAGGGTCCTGGGATCGAGTCCCACATCGGGCTCTCTGCTGAGCAGGGAGCCTGCTTCTCTCTCTCTCTGCCTGATTGTGATCTCTCTCTGTTGCATAATTAAATAAAAATATTTAAAAAAATAAAAATAAAGTAGCATTTTATTTTTAAAGTAAATTATAATAAAGCATTTTGTTTTATTTTAAATAAGGCATGAGAACTTTAAATTTAATCTCTTCATATATGGGGACATATCCAGGAGCTGGCATCTAGGTTCTCAAGTCAGCCCTGCTATAGAGAATGCTTACTGGAGAAGTGTATGAAACAGAAGAACCTGTAGAAGAGAAAAGCCTTTTGATTGTGGAAGGACGCTGATCAGGACACTTGGTGGTGGTTTTTTCAGTGTACTTACCACTACCCACCCTCAAAGACTAATCATGTATTTACTGGGTATCTATTCACTTGTGCCTTATGTCAAGGTGAGCTCAGTTAGCTTAGCTCGGTGGTTCTGAAACTTGAGCCAGCACCAGAATCACCCAGAAGGCTTGTTAAAACTGACAGCTCTGCTCAGAGTTTCTAATTCAGTATATATGGGGGGGCCCAAGCACTGGTCAGTCCCCTGGTGATGCCAAGGGACCACACTGTGAGAACCACGGTCTCATCTGTATAGAACAGGCTGAGTGGTAAGACTATACAGATTTGTTCTGACGTTTAAAGAAGCTTATGTTGTTGTTTTTACCGACCCTGTGCTTACCACCCCCTGGTTTGGGGTCCCTTACCTTTATCATCTGCTTGCAGACTCTCATGAGTGTATAGTCTAGTTCTGGGTCCATCATCTCTGTCTCCTGTAGCTTAAAAACCTTCTGGTGGCAACGGGTACTTAGCTGCTTCTTGTTTTCTTTCAGACATTCGATAATCTAGGGCACAAGAATTATGGTTGTGTTAAGGGGTGTATCCCGGCTTGATAACTCGTGTGTTCTGACGGCAGCCTTTGCGTCTTAGTGCATCCCCCATCTTTTGCTCTATTCCGAATTCCTAGGCAATAGGAATCAGAATTTGCTCACCAAGGAGAATTATATTTATAGACTTACAGCTTCAGGGCTAAGAGTGAACCAGACTGTATAAAAATAATGGTCGAGTTGAGCAGGCTGCACTGGAGTCTAAAAGGAAGGAAACCCACTCAAGATTCCTGGTTTCTTCTGTCTTTCTCTAGAGCAAGAGCCCTGACTAGACAATGGGCACAAGCTAGGAGGTTCAGTTCAACTCACCATTTACCAGATGCATGAGAGAGACCCAGTCCTTACCCCTGATAAACAGTCTTAGAAGGCAAACTTTTGTAAAAAAATAACTACCAAAAAAAAGAAAGAAAGAAGCGGGGGTAATGTAAAAGCATGAAGTGCCACATGATGGATTTTAAGATAGTGAATTAAAGGTACCCTGGAACCTGCCCTTCCCTACACCACTTTACAGATATTATAAACAAAGGATGAAGGGAAGCAGATGGGAAACTGCAATAACTAGTGCTGTACATAAAGTCAGGAGACTTCCAGGAAATCCTCAAGGAACAACCAAGAATCACCAAATAACTGAGAGGGAAAAGTAACAGAGCAATTTAAAAAATACATCTAAGATCCTTAGAACAATACAGAAAGAAATGGTAAACCAGAAGCAAGAACAGATGGTTGGGAAAAGAACCAATTACAGATCTTGGGAACAAAAAATAAAACCCAATTGGTGGTCTCTCTAAAGAGAAGAACGGACAGAATTGAAGAATACATTTTTACGCTGGGAAGTGGAACTCAGGAATTACCTCAATGCAGCACAAAGAGCAAAGTCACGGAAAGTATGAAAAGAAAAAGAGACAAGGAGGACAGATTCAGACGCCAGCCATCTGCTATGAGTTCCAGAAGGAAGGAAAAGGCTGTGTTTGAAAAAACAGCAATTGCGGGCAATGCACCATGGCAATGCCCTCGACTAGAAAAGGAAGCTGAGCCGCTGGAAGAACACTGACAGGAAAAATCACGTCCTTGAACTTCATTCCCGACAGTTCTGGGTAGGACCCTGTTCTGTGCGTTAAGGAAACAAAGTTTCCCAGGTGACTCTTATGTTAAGAGAAATAACTAGTCAAGAACTTCTGTGTAATGGGCATGGACTCAGGGAATAATCAGTTTTGGAGGTGCACGGTGTTAGGAAAGCTATGGAGAGGAGGAAGCATTTGAAGGCTCAGGAAGAGCTTCTCCGGAAGACATGGTGGGGCAGGACAAGGTAACCTGAAAGAGGGAAGACAATGAACAGGAGATCAAGACGAATGCACAGAAGGAACTTACTCTGGGAGAAGTCTGGTATAGCTTAGGAGGGGATGATTAGGCTGGAGAGAATGTGAGGAGGCTCATCCCACCAGCAAAGAATTATTAAAATGTTACCCTCCCATTTTCGCAATTAGAAAATAAAAAGAGACAGTCACCTGAGCATTGCCATACTGCACAGTGGAACAGTAGTTCTTGATGTCAGTCTTGCAAGCTTCATACAGATCTGGTTCCAGACGGATGTCCTCAGTCTGCATGGGAGGGAGCCAGGATGGAAACGTGAACTTATTCTAAACTGGAGCTGTCAAATGTTCTACAGACTCAGGTGCTGACTAGATCTTACCTAGTGACCACAACTCACACCCAGCAAAGCAGGAGCAGTGTGGCCACCACAGTACAAGGAAAGCTGGGATTTCGTTTCAGTCCTGCTGCTAGCTAGCTAGATGGCCTTGGACTTTCTTTGCAAACAAAATGCTTACACCTGCCTGGCTCCTTCACAGCACAGCTGTGACATGAAGTTAGATCATATGATGTGGAAACTACTTCAGAAAGTCAAACCATTACATAAATGTAGGATCCTACTTTTATTATTATTACTTTACTGAAGGGGCAAGGTTCAAAGCTAGGGACACCCAAAGTCTCAATTATAAGAGGACAACAACGCTAGCTCCAGTTAAACATAACTATCACTGAATCGCTCCCACCCTATGGGAAAATCTGGTAATGCAGCTTTTGCGGTATTACTGATATTCGGTATTCGTTACTAGTTTTTGCTTAGACTGAGGTGAAGCAAGTATGATTCACAATACAGAACATATTAAACATACTTTTAGCTGTTTTCTTAACATGGATTGACCTCAAAAGTAAAGTAGGAGGTTTCCTTTTACAGTGCACACAGCAGCTGACTTGCCGACAGCTGTTGCACCTCAGGACCGGCCTGGGTGGCTCAGTCAGTTAAGCATCTGATTTTGGCTCAGGTCATGATTCCAGGGTCCTGGGATCCAGCCGCGCGTCAGGCTCCCTGCTCAGTGGGGAACCTGCTTCCTCTTCTCCCTCTGCACCCCATACCCCTTTGGCCAGCTTCATGCTCTCACTCTCAAAAAAACAAAAACAAAAAAACCAAACACACACACACACACTGAGTGGGAGGACCTTGCTACAGGCCGTCCGGAAGAGAGGAGGCTTCTCCCGTTCTAGTCTGCTGCTGGACACGAGTTTGGAGTAGGTGGCCCGGCTACTGTCGGCAGCCATTGTGAAGGAAACCAGGACTGCAGTAGAGGTGGTGCCGCAAACAGCAGAGACAACAGGGAGAGGGAGAGACCCTTGATCCTTGAGGGCATTACTGATGCAATGACTGTATCACATGCTTAAGGCTAAACTTTCAGTGACACGTGGTAAAAATATTTTATCAGTTAGGAAAAGCGAAGCAGGAAGCTGTCACATGGCAAAATTTTAGCATAAGACTCCAAGTCTTAACAATCACATAGTGGCTAAAATCTTCCAATCTGCCCTCACCCTTCACCCAAGCTTCTAGACCCTGTGTTTGTGGGCCCGGAGGCCGTGCTCCGAGACGTTACCATCTCTAGCTCTTCCACCCGCAGCTGCTTGCGGCACTTGAGGGACACCCTGTGTTCCTTGGCTTCCTGGAGAGTGTCATTGCGCACAGTGGTGCTCAGGCAGATCACCACGTCCACCCTGTCAAGGAAAGGAGAAGGCTGAGACTGGCTGGAGCCACAGGAGGGCAGAGGGCCCAGAGCCAGGCTGAGGCAGGGGCCACACTTTACCATGCTTCTGAATGCCCTTTCTAGAAGTCTCACTGTGTTTTCGGAGCCTGGAAAGCAGTAATCCGACTGTGAATGTTACAAACGTCTGAAGGCGGACTACATTCCTGACCGGTGGGGAGGCCAGGGGCGGACATGTACGCAAGGACAGTTCAATGCTTGCTTTGTTACAAACATGTGACCAGAGAGGAATGCTGCTCTTAACTCTGGACTGTGTCTTTGATGAACGGGGAAATCCATTTCTGAAAGGTACAGGAACCTAAGCAAAATGGGAACTTGGTTTATACGAGGAGGATGTGTTCTAGAAATGTACCTTTGCAGAGTGAGATGGAAGACTGGGGCAGCCATATTGTAAAAGCTCATCACTCTCCTCATTGAGACCTGATTCTTAAATGAATCAAGTTTTTGTTCCTTCACTAGACCTCCTAACTCAGTAAAAGCCCCTGCTGCTCTCCGGAAGAGCTGACGTAATGAGATGATGTTGGGAGGAAGTCAGTTAGCCTCTCACGCTACAACTTGCTCCCCTAAGCGTGCAACCTGAATCTGCCTCCTCAGTCAGACAGCTCGAACCTGGGGACAGTAAAATCGGCCTCCAGGCCTCTCCACGGCAGAACTGCCTGGGTCCCCTGTGGTTCCAGGCAGCTGTAAAGATGATCTGGCCACACAATCCAAGTGCTTGGCCACACTACCACAGCGTGTACTGGCCTCCAAGGCTAATCCTACCAGAACACAGGGTATTTGTCCAGACTTTAGGGAAGAAGAATGAATCAAGTAAAAGCTACATACTTCTTTTTTATGTTGGGGCAAAGTTTCAACACATCTTCCTTGCAGGCCATTTTAAACTTGTAAGAGAACCGAAAATCCTTCATCTGCACCTGAAAAAGATGATGTGAAAGAAAATTAGCAGCTCTGTGGCACGTTACAATCAGCAAGGCACATGAAGACTGCAGATGCCCGCCTTCCAGGCCCTGCGCAACTCCTCCTCTGTCTCAGGCTTTAGGACCGACACACCTCCTCATTCCTCCCTCTGCTATGGCCACTCTGACTTCCCCATCACTCTAGTCACGCTGCTCCCTCTGCCAAAAGGGCTCTTCTTCTCCCAGATCCCCCATGGTCTGCTCTGCCACCTCCTTGGCACTTTTATTCAAACACCTCCTTCCGAAGACCTCTTTCCCCTTCACCCTCCACCCTGTAGGTGGCTTTATTTTTCCTTACAGGCCCACCTGAGACCGTATTTACGTTTAAACGTGTTTTTGTGTCTTTCTCTTACTAGAACATAGAACTGACAAGGGCAGGCTTTGTCTGCTCAAGGAGCCCACTGTCTGGATGGGTGCCCTCAGGGGCCCTCAATATCATTTTGGTAAATGATAAACCAAAGGCCCCAAGAAGAGATCAATTGTACACAGATGACAGATTTCATCCTCGTGGGAAGGAAGTGCTTGCTTTACCGGAAACACTTCCTTTAGATCTGTGCCAACTTTGAATACAGTTTAACCTTATTTGGTTGTCAGACCTGATATGGCAATAGGATTTAAAAGAGAAAAAGGCTTAGGGTCTAGTGTACTGATAGACATTTGGACTGCTGCACTGAACAGACATGAAACAGCACATCCCACTGATACCAGCCATGTAGGCAAAGGCTAACACACCTGACAAAAGCAAGCAATGTCACTCATCTCTATCCCCACTGGGCTGCCCGTTCCCTAAGGGTACAGACTCCATCTTTTTTTATTTTATTTTTTTAACTTTTTTTTTTTTTTTTTTTTACAGACTCCATCTTATTTAGCACTGCATTCCCAGAACCTGCCATTGTGCCTGGCCATAAGTGGATAAAGACCACAGTTTTTGAGAACCAGGAAAAGGCATATTTGGAAAAAATGATTTCTCATAGAAGACGTGCTCTGACGCTCTGGAGGAGAAAGGAATTCAGAAGCATGAAGCAGCCAAGACAGGCAGCGTTTGCCTGGCATTACTGACCAGCTGGAAGTGGGTGACTCCAATGGCGCACTTCTCATTCATATCCTTCTGGTGTTTGTTCTGAATCAGACACTCCATCAGGTCCCCAGAGTCGATCTGGTTATCCGCCACGTCCTGGGGAAGGCAGTGCACATTTCTAACAGTTAATGAACAAATCTTGCGCCCCAGTTCATGAAAAAATGAAAACTGGACTGACTCTAGAGCCTCCCTCAACATGATATATCATAATTTACATCAAAACCAGCCTAAGAAATGATAAAAGATAAACATTCAGTGGACTAAAAGTTGCATAGCAAGTTGCCCTACACCAAGCTGTGACAAGAACATGTCCTGCCCACCCCCCCACCCCCCCCACCCCCGCCCCTGTGCCGGCAGCAGCTGGCTTCAGGATCACACCCAACGCTGCCTCCCAATTGTCAGATCCTTATGGTTCCAGCATGGCTCCACCCCCACCCCACCATTTAGCTAGTTCAACAAGTGAATAAACTAATCAAGTAACAGAACTCATTCAGTTTACAAGGAGAAGCTATCATCAGTGCTAACAAACCCTGAGCTGATGTAGTGGAAGCACCTCAGCCATGCTCAGTGATCCGCTACGGGATCCCCTATGGCGGGCATCCTGACGACTGCTGCCAACCTGCCAACCTCGTACCAGGGCACCTCCCAAACACAATCAGATAAGGTTTTCCAGGATTGTGACACCCGCCCTGAGTCTGTTTACATTTTCAACTTTCACTCAGGAGTCATATATGCTGGAGAGGTTAAGTGCAATATACTTGAGGGCCAAAGTCCCAGTGAATTTGGTTTATGCCTCTTCTGTTTCTCCAGACATTACTTACATGGCAAAAGTTCTGAATTATGGGCTCACAGGCTCTCATCAGCAAGGCTTCTATTTGAATGTCCTGTAGAAGATTAAACATATTAATAATTCTGCTTTAGAAGGAGCTATTTGTGGCAAGAGTGGCAGTTTGTGTTTCTCAATCAGTAGCAACTGATGGGCAAATAATCTAAGACGTCCGTTTGGGAGCAATTCTAGTCTTTCGGTTCGCGAGCCCCAGCACAGACCGAATTGTTCCTCCACTACATTCTAAAGGGCAAGTTTTTCTAGAGGCGGATATCCCATGAGCCGGAGCAAAAATAGAGAAGGCAGAATTAAGAACAGTGCAGAGGAAAAAGCATTTAACAGTAATCCTAGAGTTTAGCTTTTGGAGTTTTTCCAAATGGCTAAGCAGTTCAAAATGAAAGTGCGGGTAACTGACTTCTGTCTCCAGTTTATAAGCTTCCCAAACCGATGACAAACCACTGCCTCTGGGGGATGCACACGCATGTCTTTAAGCAGACAGTAACCTCTGTGCCGCACTAGCTGCTGAAATAACAACTCCCTTCCACCAGGGACACACCCCAGAATGTCCTCCTAAGCCTACAAGGACAATGAGAATGGAAGAAGGCAGATGATACAAGATGAAAGAAAGCAATAAACTTTTGAAAAATAGAAAGCGAAAAAAAAAAAAAAAAAGAAAAGAAAAAGAAAAAAAAAGACTAGTTGGGAAATGTAATTTTATATATTGCCAATTTGAACGGTTCTAAAAAGCTTAAAATAAGAAAAAAAAAAGAGTAATCTCCCATTTCCCTGATTTCTGCCCCCATAAGACAATTTTATTAACATTTTTTAGCTGTTCCCTCCCCAGTAATGCTCTCTGTATTTCTAAATAGTATGTCTATGCTTACAAGACTTTCTAACTTCTTTTTTAATATTTTTGTGGGTTTCAGGATGAAACAGGGATAAACACACATATTCAGTCTTCCACGTTTAAGTGGAAATCCCAGGCTTTTATTTGATTACTAATGACACAAACATCGCCAGATGACCTAACTGAAAGAGCCGAGATAAGAGAAAACAGGAACAGGAATGCTTGGACTATTCATGCATGTGATTAAGAGATCTGAAGCACAGCTGCTATCTTTTCTTAAAGGGGAGGAAAAAGATGGTCTTATCACTGTGATAATTCTAGTTTTTTTAAAAAACCAAAGGGCTAAGTGTCTAGCATATTTCTCTGGAGATGAGAAAAGGGGTTCAGGAAGCAACACAATGTACTTCTCTGTAAAGCCAAGGAAGGGAATGGGCACTCTCGGGGGCAGAGTAAGGGCAGGACTGAGAAAAGAGGACAGGCCCCTGACAGGATGCCCGTAGTCTATGAGCCACAAGTCGCTTACCTCGGATTCTAACTCGGTGAGGTTGCCGACTATATCTCTGCACTCTACAGCCAGGTCGTCAAGGTGGTCCTGTAGGCATTCAAGCTCCTGCAAATAAGAAAGCAATCCCCTGGCATTTTTCAATTACATAAATGAACAAGGGAAGCCGAGAGAACAGTATCCATTTCCTTTGCAGTGGTCCTCCTTATCTTTTCTTTTTTAAAACTATTTCACTGAATGGAACACTAAAGCTTTGAGTCCCCAAACCGGGATTGTAGAGAAGATAAGCACTTGATGTAACAGGGTGGCTGATAGGGTCAAGGGGAAACAAGCACCATACAAATCCTCCAGAAGGCCAAATCGATAAGTCCAACAAGAATCAATGTTCAGATGTTCTCAGTGTCTAAAAATTTTATCAGGCCTTTACTCTATTCCATTTATAACCTGTCATTCCATTTTTTTAATCCGTGTTTTGATATCTTTGCTCCCATTTTAAATCTGCATGTCAATAATAACCAGTGAACAACAGATTCACAGTAGAATGACATGCAGTATTTTAAGATCCTTCATAAGCAACGCAGGTTGGGACCCAGTGTCCAAAATCCAGCATAGAGCTGACAGCTCCTCCCAGTCAAACCTGGGATTCTAACCCTAGCCCACACGGAAGGATCCTGAGGGAAACTGCAAAGCGAGTGAGCACACTAGGGTTCAGGCATCAAAAAGCTATCTTGTCTGGGCTTTGGAACCTGACCTGGAGTGACCTTGTACCATCAATCCATTACTATTCCTTTTAGAAATTTAGATGTTTTAAGCAGAACAGGAGCTCCCTTTCCCAAAGCCATCAACAGCTATTTCTCGGCAAAGGCTCTATTAAAGGATCAAATTTAACTTAGTATCTGCAAGAATCTGTTTTAGGATTAGAATAGGAATGGACAAGCAGGATTGGAGGAGTTATATAATAGCCAGGAAGGGGGTAAAGAATCCTGAAGGAAAATGCATAAAACCTCTGGAGTAAGAGAAACGGCTGAGGGAAAAAACCCCATTCACAGAACCCCTTCCTAACTGGAGCTTCACAGCGATGGGGGGCAATACAGTGCAGTTTCCTCAATGTTACTTTGAAGGGGATGTGAAAGGAAACTGTTCTCTGGGATTCCATATGACCACATCCTTTGTTTTGTTAGACAAAGGCAGCAGAAAGCTCAACTGCAGGCATTTTCTCACAATAAAATTGACAGAACTGCAGCAGGCCCAGGAAGCAGACTGCTGAGAATGATATTGGCAGGGCCAACAGATCTGAGTAGTGAGCCAGTGCTGCTTCTTAAAAATGCCCAACTCCTGCTCACGGTAAGTTGTTGGTAGTTAATCCCAGAGGATGTTCTGGAGTAGTAAAAGTGGAATCTGGAAACCTGAGTTCACACCTTGTTCTAGTATTACTGGAGCTTTAAACAAGTAGTCATTCCTCCAAGCTTGGTTTCCCTGCCTTAAGACAGAAGACAAATCTCCTTCCTAACTTATTGTGCTAGAACGTACTAATGTAGCTTTTCTGTGTTTTAAACCAGGCACAAAATTTTAGGAACCATTCATAACATGCATGTAATTCTTGGGGGCTGTTTCTTCTCTACACTCTCCTGTATAAAGAGGTTGTAAGACAATGGACCTGATGTGTAGCTAGGATTAGACCTGAGTAGTAGCTAAGGAAGTCAATACACTTCACTCCTATGGGCTTCAATTTTGTCAATTACTAAATGGGAAAAAAAAACATGCACACTATTCATGCATGCCAGTATTTATTTATGTTTATGTTGATACCTGCCTTCCCTCAAAAGGACTTTAATGTACCTTAAAAAGGTGAGAAAAGAAAAAAAAAAGGCAACATAAAATAACTTTAAAACAAATTAAAAAAAAAAAAAAGGAAAAGAAAGTATGGTTAAAAAAAAAAAAAAGTGTGGGATGGAACCAGCAGTAAGCTTGGTACACAAAATGCCTACCACAAAATCTTACATACTTGCTACAGGCAAGCCATAACTTTGGAGCCAGGTTTTTGAACAGGCAACACAAAGAGGGAAAATCATTTACAAAATATAGTAACCATAATATATGAACAAAACAACTGCTTTGGAAAAGTATAATTATTCCTGATAAAGACAACAAAGAGAAGAATTTCCTTAGGATTTCTTATGAAGAAGATATCAAATTATGTAACAAAAACAGAGATACATTTTACAGTGTTTGTACTCTATGTAAAATGTTCATCATGAATATTATTATTATTACTATAAGATAAACAGGTATAACTATGTCAGTTACCTGTCCGGTCTCTGTTTTCTCACTGCACCATTTTCCCAGATCAATCAGGCACTTATCCTGGAGGGCAGGATCCAGCTTAACATCCATGGCACGTTGGTGTAGGATCCTCTGGACCTCAGCTCGGCACTCCCGAGACAGCTGTATGAGAAAGAATAAGCAAAATACTTTAAAAGTACCAGAACCAAAACAAAAAGACGATACATAAAGGAAATCCGTCGTTAGGAAACTAATAATGTTATAGTTACTTATACGAACTTTATAACCCAAGTCTCTTCCAGAGTGAGGATTAAATCTTCTACAAACCCACACCTCTAGGAAGGAGATCTTAGAGTCAACGTTTTCTAATATACTGAATGAAACAACATCCTTTTCTCAGAGTACATGGATAAAAAGTGAACTGGATTTAAGTTTTTTGTTGGGGCACCTGGGTGGCTCAATGGGTTAAAACCTCTGCCTTCGGCTCAGGTCATGATCCTGGGGTTCCGGGATTGAGCCCCACATCTGGCTCTCTGCTTGGCAGCGAGCCTGCTTCACCCCTCTCACTCTGCCTGCCTCTCTGCCTACTTGTCATCTCTCTGTCAAATAAATAAATAAAATCTTTAAAAAAAAAAAAAAAAGTTTTTTGTTTAGCAAAACTAATCTGCTACTACTCTATGAATGCAGAGTAGAATGCCAGCTTCTCTTCAGAAGAAGAGACACACACACCCGGGTCAGGAACACGGAATTCAAATTTACCTAGCTCAGAACAAGCCTAAAAACCATCTGTATCCTGGTGAAGAGTTTCTAATGGATCTTTAAGGCTAAATGAAGTTAGGGCAGCAATATTTAGTTGTCTCTTTGTCATTTAGATTTTAGTAATTTAAAGAAAAAACTGGAAACATCTGCTGACATTTTGTTGAAATACTTTGTTGAAAACGTAAAATCAGATGGAAAGCTGGTGAAGCAACTCTCTGAGCGCTCACTGAATGAAGTTCCTAGAAGGGCAGCAGCCCTTCCCTACCACATATACTGATCAAGTTTCCGATGACGACGGCAGACATCAGAACAATATACAGCAAACTAATTCAAAAACAAATGGCGGATAAGAAGAAATGAAGTCAATATTGGGTGCATACCCTCCTGCCCTGTTCCTCAGTGCGGTAGGCGTGTCTATACAAGCAAGAGAACACAGCTCCGGGAGGCATAAGTTCACTGGTTTCATTCCAACCATGGGTGTGGCAAAGACGAGATGCATCTCCCTGGCACTTGCGGTATAAGACAGGGTCCAGCCTATAAGGGTAAGAGTTAAAAGATATTCCTGAACTTTGTTCTTCAGGAACACACAGTGGTCAGTTGGTAGAAGTCTGGGGACCTTGGTGCAGAAGCTTAAGTTCCACCTCAAGGAGGCCATGTTGGCTATGTAAGATACACATTACGGCGGACTCAGCACTAACATGCCCTGGCTGAAGTGAGACAATGAGGCCTGGAGCTGTCACTAGGCGATTCACAACTCTTCACTCAATAAGGTTTCTCTAAGCATGAATGAAATTCAATCCTACCTGATATACAAGATTCAAAAAGATTAGGAAAGGGCAAGATAAACAGAATCTCCCAACTCGACTTGCCTTCTAGTCAAACTGCTTCTCTTCTTCTTCCCATGCCAGGGAAGTAAATTATATTTTCTTATATTTTCAGTTTGCTCGAATATGCTTATTAACTTTTAAAAACGTGGCATTTAACTTTGAACTCTGGAGACAATGGATTAAGGCAATGAGCTTGCTGTTTCTCCAGATCAGACCAATGGATGCTTAATTCTATCCACATCATAATGTCAACTTTGGGGGACAGCTACTGAATGGGAGGAGAAACGATAACACTTAATGAGTAGCTTTTAAGCCTACGAAGCAATTTGTGATCATAGGTGAAGGAGTTACAGAAGAGGAATTAAGATGATTTTGATTAGAGCAATAACCTCAGTAAACCTTGTTATTTTGGTTTAGCTGGCCTGAGAAAGTACAGAGAAATACCCACACAGTTTTCTGTAGTCCTTTCCAGAGCTAATCTGAGGGAACAGAAATAAAATACATTGAATCTGGGGTGCCTGGGAGGCTCAGTCGGTTGAGCGTCCGACTCTTGGTTTCAGATTAAGTCATGATCTCAGGATCATGAGATCGAGCCCCACGTTGGGCTCTGCGCTCAGCATGGAGTCTGCCTGAGATTTTCTCCCTCTCTCTCTGTCCCTCCCCCTTCCCGTGTGTGCTCTCTCTCTCAAAATAAAAATAAATAGGGGCGCCTGGGTGGCTCAGTGGGTTAAAGCCTCTGCCTTCGGCTCAGGTCATGATCCCAGGGTCCTGGGATCGAGCCCCATATCGGGCTCTCTGCTCAGCAGGGAGCCTGCTTACCCCCTCTCTCTCTGTCTGCCTCTCTGCCTGCTTGTCATCTCTGTCTATCAAATAAATAAATAAAATCTTTAAAAAAAATAAAATAAAAATAAATAAATAAAATCTTAAAAAAATAACACTGAATCTTCTGAATCATCTCTTTCCACTGAAGTATGTGGGTAACATATCCAATCACCAGAAGACTACACAGGCTAAAACTGAGTCAGGAAGCAGCTGAGCTCCCATGGGGACAGGAGGGACAGCCAGCTTCCCAAGTGGCTGTGTACCAGCTACTCTGCGGGTGGAAGACAAACTAGAACATGTAAAGAGGAAGGCAGTGAAGCCATTAAGTTATACTGATTCTGACTGTAACATAAATTCTTCTTCTAGTTGATCCCCACCCCATCTTTTTTGGATAACAGTATGAGAAGAGAAGAGAATTAGAGAATCAAGTTGTCACTCACTGATAAGAGCTTCTTAAGATAGAAAATTCAATACCTTTGAATAGAGAAAAAATTCCCACATCTAGTACAAATCAATAAAAATAAAAATGCACTATTATCTGCTTAGAGACCTATCTGAAGATGCTTCCGCTGCCCCACAGATGCCCAGGTTCTTTGAGGATGGATGTCTGTGGCATCAGAAACATCTGACTCTGATTTTCAAAGTCGCAGTGAATGCGGACACATGGGGCAGACCTGCAAGGGCTGCCTCAGCTTTTAGATACTATCTGAAAGCAAGAAGAAAGATATTACTCTTCAGGGGACTGGAATGTGTCAGAACCCAGAACTTAAGCAAAACATATTCTTACTAATTATTTCAAACCAGAGAGGAGGATCCCGACTAAACAGGAGAACAGGATGAGGCTTACACTTGACTTTGGCTTCAAAATACTCACTTCCAATCTCGAGAGATGAAATACTGCAGTTCTAATAGACGGTGCTCACAATCTTCCACCATTTTCTCTGTGTATAAGTGTTCCATTAGGCACGAGAGGATCCTGGGCATAAAACAGGGATGAAATTTTAGGAACAGGATTGGAACTCTCACACCACTATTTCCTTGGTCTGTAGAAAAAGCCCTTGAGCTATTTTTGAGCGCAGTCAGGGATTTACTTCTCTGAGAATAACTCAAATTGACTTAGTCTGATAGTGACTATGCCTTCTCTCAACTTCAGGGCCACTTGGCACCTAGGACTTGGCTTGCATAAGATCGGTATGCAGTTGCTGTAACTGTTTATTAGGAAAATTTTCCAACACACACAAAAGTAAAGTATCCTAAGAGCCACTTTCCCTTCCCATAGCTTTATCAACCTATGGCCAAGTTTGTTTTAATTCTACACACTCCCCCTTGCTGATATTTTGAAGAAAATCGCAGATACCATATCATTTTCTTCATAAATCCTTGAGCGTGTTTCTCTACAAGGACATAATACCATAATCCACCAGAAGAAATTCATTTTAAAAATCCTTAATGTTATGTAATATCCTATTAGTTTTCAAATTATTTGGTGCTTTTTTCTATGTTTGTTCAAACCAGGATTTGATTGACAGTATCTTCAAATGATTCTCAGCTGTAGCAGTTCTCCCCGCTTCCCTCCCTCACCCCTGACCCCTCATGCTTGATGCAGTTATTTTAATATTGGTAAATATTCTTAATTAGTCTTCACTGTGTTTGTCTATCTCCTCCAACTGCACAAAAGCTTAAAAGAAGGATATCTTTTTTTACTCCCCTGCCTGAACAGCAGGAGTGTATGCCCAGCACTGTGATGACCAACACCAACTGTATTCATTTTCTTGCTGGGTACTGCTGACTGTGGGCTACAAAGGCTTCTGCAGAGTGGGAAACCTGTTCTTTTCTTGCAACCTGGTTTTAAGAGCTGTTTTTGCATCATGTGGAATAAAACTACTATATGAGATTCAAATACTGTATTATAGCATTTTATAGCTTTCCTGGATGCAACTTTGGAGTTCACTTTGTCCATGATTACGTCCTCTAACCACAATGCTTGTTTTTTATTTCAACTATATAATAAATGAATTTCTAACAATTATCAATTACACGATATATGTAACAAGTCACTATACAAACATGATGATGTATAGAGACAAAGTATGTGTCATATTATCCTGGGTGTTTCTCTCTTTTGTTTTTTATTTGATCATTAAACAGAATTATTCAGTGACCTAAGGTACAGGCCCATACACGCTCAGTGACAGTCAATAAACATCATCACAATGCTGGGTCTAGTATTTACATCAGCGCTGAAGTCTCAGTTCCAATACTGGTTTTAACAAAATTTGCTATGTGTTTCTGTTTAACACAATTTTAGTTAAGACGTTAAAACCATCCAAAAATCATTTAAAGGAATGTTCTCAATAATACACTGCCAAATAAAATACCCCAAATAAGATAACCTACATTGGGTCTCCCGATCTTATGTGTTTGCAGGCTGTCTGTATTACAGATTCACAAGCTTCATTCAGAGCTCTATCAATGCGGTAATCTGCACCAGGATCAGTCTCCTGAATCAGTGTTTGCAGCTGGATTTAAAAAAAAAAAAAAAATTAAGAAAGAAGAAAGTCACTTACACATCAGGGAAGAGCAATGTCATTTCTTCACACAGTTACTAGGTCTGGTACATCACAGTGGACTTTTAACAAGGTATTATACTTGTCACCAGCTAAGCTCAAGAGCTTGTCCCAAATACTCTCCAACTGGTTTCTCTGTCTTGAGTGCAAGTTTTTCTGTATTAGCCATGATGGGGATTGCTTGCCTACTTGTCTGGACTATCCCTGGGCATTTGCAATGCAAAAGGTCTTTGCAATATAAAGTCTGCCTTTTCCTTCCTGTCTGCCTGCTCGTTAAATCTGATTGCTACATTTGACACTCATGGCCAAGCCAGAATGGAGTGGAGAAGAGTAAATAGAAGACATTTCTAGTCAGATACCTAATTTGGTCATAAGAATCTAGAATTTGAATCTTGCTGCCAGTACACTGGCATTAAAACAAGCATGCTCCATGTTATTAAAAACAGAGGAGAGATTTCATTTAACTTGCAAGAAATATCAATTGCAAAAAACAAGAATACTTATAACTCCCATTTTCCCCAAATTATCTTTTATACAACTAAGAGGTAAATAAACCACAGCTTGCTTGTTAAACATATCCCAAAAAATACCTGTCATTATGTGGTTGAAAATCAGGGTACTTTCTTTAACATTTACTTCTGCCTCATCCATTCTTCATTATGGAATAAAGTGAAAGCATGAGAAGACGTGCCTCTACTTTTTTCCTGTCTTTGAGGAGACAGCAGTTGGGGCACAGAGGAAAAAGCTCTAAATTAAGATCAGAAGATCTGAGTTTTTGGTTTTTTTTTTTTTTAAGATTTTATTTATTTGAGAGAGAGTACAAGCAGGGGGCGCTGCAGAGGAAGAGGGAGCAGCAGGCTCCCCGTTGAGCAGGGAGCTGGATACCGGCCCAGGGATCATGACCTGAGCTGAAGGAAGCCGCTTAACCAACTGAGCCACCCAGGCGGCCCCCTGAGTTCTATTAATAGTTCTGGCTCTGCCAGACATTAGCTCTGAGAACACCGGCATGATTAACTTCTAGTTGCAGTTTCTTGAACTGAACAGGATTATAAGAAAGAGTAATATATAGGAGAAGGTTATATAAACAGCAAAGCATTCTATTTATGTAAAAGACCATTATTAGTACAGATGGATAGCAGATGGTGTTTTGGGGTGGGAATCTTAAATAACAGAAAGCAAATTTGGAAACTATAATCCTTCTGGTTTGGGTTCCTTTTTTTCCAAGTTAAAGAACTGGAACCCTTTTCGTGTCACAGATGTAGCCTCTGGAAGAGAGCTTCTCTGATCCTCATTCATGTGACTGAGATAATCCCACAGGGGCTCATATGAAAGCAATGACCCCATCACACACTGATCAGAGAACATACATCAAAAGGAAATGACAAAAGAAAATCCCAATTCTCTCTATCCTAAAATCAACAATCAAGAAGAGAGAAATAGAAAAGATTTCCAATATTCTGGGATGGAAGTTATTTATACCACTTCTTGATAGCAATTTGGAGAAGATACAAAATGCTGTGGTTAGTTGATAGAAAGATTACTACCAGTTTTAATAACGACAGTTGCTGACAAAGACCAAAATATTTACATCTTCTTCTGAGGGAAGTCTTAAGTATCATGGGAATCTGGAAGTCTCTGCAAGAAGTTAATCAGTTAAATATCTACAAATGACAGGCAAACCTTGAGAATTCACAATGAGTGCACCAGACTGCAGCACCTAAAGGGAGACAATGAAAGCCCTATAGATGCTAACGGGCTAACAGCTCAAGGGATCATTGCCACTCTGGAATCCAGGGGCAGCAGTGTAGGAAATAAACACTAAGAACATGAATTGCTACATGACTATGTAATAATTCCAGCCCCTGACTGCTTAGGAAAAACCCGGGGAAATGCTTCTGAGAAACAATTAGTCTAAGAATACACGGCACAGTCATCTTTGGCGGGGAGAAACTGGGCCCAGAATTTATTAAGTTCATGATTATCGTACATTTGGAAAAGTGTGTACTTATTAAGATAACAATTATCCACATATTGCAGTTTACTGTTTGTTGAGAGATCACTTGGTCTAAGCATCACCAAGCAGGGAACGGGGAAAGTTAGAGGCCAACCATAGACAGGCAAGAAAGCTTACTCTATCAAGGAAGAGAACTTTGAAAAAGAGAGAAAGAAACCTACTCAAAATAAATTATTTCAAAAAACTCTTCCACTTGATTGAGGATGGATAACGTAGGAGAAGACAACTAAGTAAAATATTCTCCCTTCGGATCATTTACTGCTTCAGTATGGGTGAGCAAAAACTAAAAATCATGGGTCCGTTATAATCAAAATACAGTGTTTATTTCCCACTTGGCTAAACTTGATGTGGGCAAAACCACATACTTCATTATTCGAGACTGTCCTCTAGGTTTGGAACCACTTTTCTTCTAGGCACAAAGGATGAGACTGGCATCCTCATTTACCTTTCAAATTGACTCACTAGTTCTTTGTAACAAACTAAATGGTAAAAAGCCCTGGAGGTAGACGGTGTGAAATAAAGTTAAACCAATTTCTCTTCTTTTTTTCTGTACACCTTGGTACAAGTGTAGCTTCAGTAAAAAGACAGTTTTATTCCTGACCACCTCCCTCTCTTTTATATGCTACATTAAGGACGAGATGCAAATATGGGCTATTTTGATACATACTTGGTCTGAGGCCCAGGCACACATATTGTTGTAGAGGTTTCCTAGGACAATCACCAGCAAGGACTGCTCCTGAAGAAATACACTGTGCCAAGTGAAACCACAGCGGATTCCAGAAGCCCTCCTTCTAGCTGGGTTTGGGATTTTGGAGAAGAGTCTATATGTTTTCCTACTTTTTCCATCATAGGATGTACAATTTACTGTCTACTCTGAGTCAGGATAAGAGGAGCTAAGATGAAATTTTACTCTACATCAAAATTCTATGAGAATTTTGTTTCAGACTGTAAAATTCTGATTTTCTGAAATACTCAATTTTTAATAAAAATGCCAACAAAAAGACCAACTGAATTGTGGTTTTCTAAACTTTCACTGAGTAAAGAGCCTCAGAATTAAATGCTATCTTTTGTGCATCCTAAGGGATGTATGGGGTATACTGTACAGGGTACTACTGTTGCATTTGGTGCTGAGAACTGTTCAAAGACTCTTATTAATAAAAAGGAATAAATATGGACTATGGTAATGAAACAGATGCACTGCATCTATAGTATTTTATTAACTTTATATTATATCCCTGATGTGTAGTTATTCAACTGTTCGTGAACTCTGCAGCAAGAATAGTTTTATCTTTAAAAAAAAAGAAAAAAGGAAAAAAAGAATTAACTTTATCTTCTCAAGAAGTACGCTGTTTTTTTCCAAATATCTTTATAGAACTGACGGTAGTTTGGGGACAGAGAAAGAAAGGCCCTTCCATGCATAGTTAGTTGCCTTACTAACAAGAAAAATGGTGTGGTTTTTGAAAATGACGCGCTCTCTTGATCCTTCAGGCCAGGAATTCATGGTATGTTGCATATCGGTAATAAAAACAAACTCTTAGAAAATTTCAATTGTTACTGCTCTCTTTCAGCCTCAACTCAATGGAACCTATAGAGATAGGCAAATCCTTTTTTCGTGGTGGATGTTTTCTGATTTACCAGAACCTGGTTCACTTTGGTTCTGAATTTAGAAATTCCATCTGGCAAGCTACCCTCTCCTTTAAAAACCGCAGCAGACAATGCATTTTATCTATTTCTTTACGTATATAGCCCCATTTATTGTTTATGAACCAAACTTCTCCTCTGTAATGAATTCCACGTTCTTATTAAGATATGCCTGAACAATATTCTGTGTCTGGTTCTTAGTACCCGATGTTCACGTGATGTCACAAATGATCCAGATAAAGGAAGCTGGGACGGTGTCAGAAAGAGGCTCCTCACCTGACAAAATGTAACATACAAAAGAGCAGTAGAGAATTTTTTCTTACCGCCTGCTGGCAGTTCATTCCAAGGTTCCCTTTTTCCCCACGAACTACTTTCATTAGACAATGCAGAGTTCGCCCTTTTCGATGTAATCCAGAACAATGGTGTTCAATCTCCCCCCGACAACTCAGGATGATCTCAGGGCTCAAAGAAAAGTCTTCCATCAACATGCGCCGGTAATCTAACATCTCCCCCTGGCACTCGCTGCTCACTTGGCGCCCTAAGTTAGGAGGGAAGTCACAACATTATGGATGGTGAGCATTACAATCAGGTATCACTGCACAGAAAAGCACACATTCTCCTCTAGAATGTCATGCCATTATCTAGACTGAAAAGCTCAGAATACAGAAAGAGCTTCATTGGCATAAAATGAGTTTAAGACTCCAGGGTTTATCTTGACAGTGTTCTGCATTATATAGATTTTATACTACAAAACTAAAACTGCAAGTGCTTTGCCAATGGGAGTCTTATCAATAAAATAATTATGGGGGTCACAATGAAAGACAGGAACAATCCCTAATGGCCTACAGAATTAAAGCCTGTGAAAATGACCACATTTCAAACATTCACGATAGCCTCCCCAGCCTCCATCCTTGAGCTAAAAATGCCAACTGGGAAAACCAGTTGAAAATTAAAAGAAAATTAAAAACAACAACAACAACAAAAAACCCAACTTTACCAAGGTATAATTAACATACAATAGACGGTATTTTCAAAGCACACAACTGAAGAGGTCTGACATATGTGCGTGTTGTTGAAGCCATCACCACAATCAAGATACTGAACATATCCACTAACTTCAGAGGTTTCTCGTGGTCCTTGAGACTCCCTCCCTCTCTACCCCAGATCCCTCCTACAGCAAAAAATGAGCTGCTTTCTGTGACTACAGATTAGTTTACCAGTTTCCACTTTTTAGAAGCTGATACAGACACAGTCATAGAGTATGCACTTTTTTGGTCTAACTTCTTTCACTCAGCATAACTATTTTTAAATTCATCCATGTATTATCAATCCATTCCTTTTTATTGCCAAGTAATAGGATTCCATTATGTGGATATACTATCCCTTCAACTGTTGATGGACATCTGGATCATTTCCAGTTGGGGCTATTACAAATAAAGCTGCTCTGGGTATTCATGCACAAGAGTTTATGTGCTTTTGTATCTCTCAGGTAAATACGGCTGAGTCATATGGTAGGTGATATATTTAACTCTTAAGAAACTGGCAAACTATTTTCCAAAATGATTGTACTACTTTCAAGTTCCCATCAGTAGTGCTCAATAGTCCAGTTCTTCCATATCCTAATCAACACTTAATAAGGCCAGTCTTTTTAACATTAGCAATCTGTGTAACTTTTCTGAATTATCTGCACGTAGCCTTTGGCCATGTATTTACTGAGTCATTCTTTTCTTGTTAATTTACAGTTTAAGAACTTTTTCTAAACACCCAAATTAGATGGTATTACGTATACTGTTTTATAATATTCTTTTGTAAGTCAATAAACTCTACTTTTCATTTTAGGACAGTTTTATCTAATATCCAGAGCATAATCAACATTCTCCAATTGTCTCCATAACATCCTTTTTTTGATATTCAACTCAAGACCATGCACTGTCCCCGGGTGCTACTCCACTGCTTTCAAGGTTAGGAGTTTTTCCCCACTATCCAGGTATGGAAAAAAAAATTCATCACAATCTCAGAGTTTTAACGTCCCAAGACATTTCATCTTCATAGCTTGTAGCCAATATTACAAAAGACAACCCCGATCTTCTATACAGCCATCTTGGCTCTTTTGTCAGGGGTTGACTTTCGGACTCAAAAATTTCTAGTTTCTTTCTTTTTTTTTTTTAAGATTTTATTTATTAATCTGACAGACAGAGATCACAAGTAGGCAGAGAGGCAGGTGGGGGCGGGGGAGCAGGCTCCCTGCTGAGCAGAGAGCCCCATGTGGGGCTCGATCCCAGCACCCTGGGATCATGACCTGAGCCAAAGGCAGAGGCTTTAACCCACTGAGCCACCCAAGTGCCCCCAAAATTTCTAGTTTCTTAATATCATTAGTGTTATAACAATAGTACCTATCATTTATTGAATGCTAAGTGCTATTCCAAAAAACCTCATTTAATTTTCATAAACAAATAAATAAATCCTTACCATAAATATTAGCTTTGTTTTATAGATATAAGAAAAACGAGTTTGGGGAGAGATTAAGAAATGTAAACAATGGCCACCCAGCCAGTTAATTTGATGATAGAGTCATTAATTTAAAGCTATGTCTCTCTGACCCAAAGCTTGTATGTTAAATCATTATGCTACCCTGACTCTCCTAAAAATGTTGACTATGCATTTTAAAAAATTAAAATCATTGGATTTGACAAATATACCTTCCTTAAAGGGGGGGGGCACCTGAGTGGCTCAGTCGATTAAGTGTCTGCCTTTGGCTCAGGTCATGATCCTCAAGTCCCAGGACTGAGCCCCATGTTGGGCTTCCTGCTCAGCAGGGAGTCTGCTTCTCTCTAGGCTTCTTCCCCTGCTCCTATTCTCTCTCTGTCTCTCTCTCTCTCACTCTCCCTCTCGCAAATAAAGACATAGAAAAAAAAATTGGAGATTGTTGAGCTAAAAGAAAGAGCCTTCAAAAAGGCTTCGGGACACCAAGCTTTCAGTTCTTGGAGTTATGCTTACATAGAAAGGTTTCTGAGTCGCAAGGCACAGGTGCGCTCAAAACAGCAAATGCAGGAAGAAAATAGCATTTACAGGTACAAGAGGCTTTAGGACGTGAATCCAAAAAGGACTGAAAAAGATAAAGAGAAATGAACTCTTACCTCTATGCACGGCTGACTCCAAACACATGAGAAGGTAGGAGAGCCGGGCTTCCCGGGACCGTGGAAGGTTTTCCACATTACACCGGTATTTCTTCAGGTCACTCTTACAGGATTTGGCCAACGAATAACTGACTTTATAATCCTGGGCAATAAGCTTTTGGCGGGTCGTCAGCGCTTCTCGACACTGAATAAAGAGTGCAACAACAGAGTTCTTAAGACCACTCAGGTGGCTCTGCTGTTCACAGGGACCTCTAGGGCCGGCAGAGGCTCATGACCAAGTACATGTCAACAACTGCAGCTGTCATCAAAACGCCTACCTTTAAATTTGGTTAGCCTCAAATCCAAGTGTGCGAAACTAGTGTGAAGGTAGGGATGCATGGAATCCTGCCCTGAACCGCCGGTGGTTGCTGCAGTAGCAGAGCAGCTGTCCTACACACACGAGTCCTTGGTGGGCTCTAATACAGTGACTTCACCAAGCCCTCTTCCTCTTCCACAGTGTCCCTCAAGTCAAGTTCACACAAATCAAAGTGGCAGCTGACATAACATTCTTACGTTATGCTGCTACATTCCGTGCTTTTAAAACAGAATTATTCAATAGTAAATGATATAAACAACTGAAACACTTCTTCAGATGTACAGAAAAGCAAATGGCAGGAGAGCAAAACCAAGAATAATTATCTTTTTAAAAGTCATAAAAGATTCTTGCATTCATCCAGGGACAGAAGACTAACAGTAATGAGAATGCTTGATGAAATAGCTGCTGAAAAATTAAATAGCTAATTACCTGTAAAGCACACTGGTTTGGTTAGCCTGAGCTTCCTGAGTATGAAGGGCTGGCTTTAGTGTGACTATGATACACAATTCTCCAATTCTACTCCCCAAGTTGATTCCCAATGGGCTTCCCAATGTCTAGATATCACAAAGCTTCATTTTCTTGGCTTAAGCAAAATATGCTCTGGTTCTCTACTAAAAGCCAAATGTCTCACCTCTGAAAAGGGTAAGCTTTATCAGCCATTTTACACTCTGATACGAATTTATAAGACTACTGTTTGAGAGGATTTAAGAAAACTTTAAAGAAATGAATAAAATATTGGTTTGTTTCAAAGTAATACTTACCTTCTCACTCATGGATTCTTCAAACTTATGGTTAAAGAGGCATTTATACACTCTGCCTTCACCAGCTTGCGTCTGTAAGATGAACACACACATGATCATGTGGATGACGACAATTAGCTAAGTAGTTAGGCTGGGCACTATCCACAATCCTATAAAGAACTTTCTCTAAATTATTATAAATGTGAGTACCTTTGAACAAATGGCTCAGCCATTTATAACATTTGGTAGCCTTTGGAAGAAAACAGTGATTGCAGACAGATGAAAAAAATTTTTCCATGATGCTTGGCAATTGTCATTTGTTCTCAGATACCCTGTCCTTAGGGAACCAAGAGACGTGTCTGTGAGTCTTTTCTTCCGACTTTATGCTGGAGTCCATAAAACTCATAATCAGTGGCTCTGACAGTTAAAGCTGCTAATAATTCAAAAGAGCAGAGGCTGGGAGTATACGCAAGTTACTCTTAGCTCTTTGTTCTAAGGATGGAGATAAGCGTTAGCAAGTCTCCTGTAAGGTCTGGAGATAGTAATCAAGGATTTAGTTTTATAAGTTAGCCACCTGCTGTTTTGTTCATCTTAGCCAAAAAGATGTAGCATGCAATACGGCAGTTTTAGCCATGGAATAGGTGTGAATAGGATTCCCCAGTAAAATGGGATTCCAGTATATAAATAACGTAGACTTCCAAGATCTAAAATTGAGAAGTGAGATAAAGTAGAAAAAATAATGTGTGGAGACTGCCGGAAGCCAACTGTTAACTAGATGTTAAATCATCAAGGCTGAACATCTAACATCGTTCTCTGTTATCCTGGGAAAAACTCCGCCTTCCATTTCACTGCCTTATCTACACAGGAGAGGGTGCTGGTTTATTTCACTTTGGACTAGAGTATTAAAAACATTTTAAAGGAGAAGAAGAGCTTCTGAGCTGACTCACGTTTTCACAAAAACGCTCCCGATCATCTCGGCAAGCAAAATATAAATGCCGGTCTAGATGAAAGTCATCTGAGGACAGCTCAGCCACCCGCAGAATGGCTTTCTTGCAGAGTTCAGAGACTTGAATCTTGGGATCTCTCTCTTCTGCTTCCTTCACCAGGCCCTTTTCCAAACATGATACCACCTCACCTTGTGAATGTGCATCCTAAAATAGTAAGGGTAATAATGTGGTAAAACTCTCACCACAATGAGTTTCAATTAAACATCATTTGCTTAAAACAACAACAACCACCTCAATTCAATATATAGTTGGCTTATTGGTACTCTGCTGAGAAAGGAGGTGGGAACCAACCACACTGTGGAAGTTATAGAAAATGTCCTCAACACTCTTCTTTAGAACAGATACTTGCATACAACAAATGGAAAGAGAGGTCCTGGGAGATTTAAGTATAGTTTAGTTAGCACTAGAAATAGAAACCTGAATTCTTTACGTTTAAAACATCAGAAAAATTCTAAGAATTTACATCAGCCCAATGCTCTGATCATCATGGTTCATATCAATACTGAATTAACACTGAAGAAATCTCTGTAAACTGACCTCAAAGGGTGAGAGGTATTTCCCCAATAATGCTTTTAGTCACGTGAAAGAAACAAAACAAAACAAACCCACCACAAAAATGTTACAGAGACGTCTTTCTCATTTTTCTACTCTATACTGTCCACAAAGACCCCTATATGTACCATTTATAGTATAATACTCGCTTTGATGTGTTAGATTTGTCTTAATATGATTTAATGAGAGTACCACCTTTTATACAAACTGAGTTTGAGAGCTTTCTTAAAACCATCCAATTATCTTTAATTGTACATTGCATCATCCCCATAGCAACCACAAGCATTCATTCACTCAAAATATGAGAAATTTCCCCTAAATATTTCTACTCAAGAGTCCCAATCTGCTCTACTCAGAAGACATGCTTCAAACACTTGAAAGCTGTAACTATAAATATAGCAAACCAAAGCAGCCGGAAGTATATGTGATCTCTTATTTATGCACCCACCATCTTGTTAAAGTAAAATACTGTGTCTCTGATATCATCTGTAGGTAATAAAAAGAGTCCCAAAACCCGGCAAGGAAACACCTACTTGAAGCAAAAATTCAACAATAACAAAAGTTGTATGTAGTTTTTCCCCTAAGCTTTGTTATAATGCATTTTGTTTGACAGCACATTAATTTCTAAGTATTTCCACGAAAATGTCCATGTTCTCTCCTCTGATACCTGTGGAAAGGGGTGAGAGCTGTGGTATCTCTTGCGCAGAGGAGTCAACACAGGCCTAAAGGAGTTTACTGACTCGTCTTGAGTTGCAGAAGGTAAGGTGCCTAGCTAACAGTCCATCATTTATTTTTCTAGACCTTGGGGTTCTAGAAAACTCCCAAAATTTGTATGTGGGTATTATACATTTTTCCTGAGGAGGGCTCATCACTTTTATTAAATTTTCAAAAGGTGTGCTGACCCAGAAAAGATCAGGAAGCACACTCTCCTAGCAGATTCTCATGCCCCTTATCCTCTGTCTGCACTTGAACCTTGAGCACTAGTTGTATGATTCTATTCACTGCATTAAAAACCTTAGAGGACCAAAAAGATTTTTGGGAGGGCAACTGTGAATAAGATAAGCTCTGAGGGCCAAGTGACAAAAAAAGGTCAGAGAGAAGAGTCAACACAAACCCCAGAATAAGGCTTAATTTTTCTTCCTAATTTATGAGTGACACTCAAGTATGTCTGACTATGGCCCACTTAAGCAAGGCCTACGCATTTCCACTTTCCAAAGGAAAAACAAACATGATAACATTTCGACAGAAACGCATCAGGCACTTACTATTTATGGTATACAAAAGATTATTATAAACACGAATTAGTTTATAAAACAACAAAACAATATTCTACACCAAGGTTTAGTAGCCCATGAAAACTCACTTAGATGGCTGCTAGCAACAAGTCTTAATCTTATAAAAGGGGTCGAAAATAATCATCTGACAGTCAACTCCTGATTCAGATTTAGCCGTTAGTCCTGGCACCACAGGATTTCCACTTAATGAATCTAAGCGTTTTCCCTGTATACTTGGGGTCTGTAACTGTTTTAAATGTGCCACCAGTAAGAATATCTATTTAGGGCTATTATATTTCTTAATAGTTCCACATGCTTATTCTTGGATTTAAAAAAGGCAGCATCGTCGTGGCTTGAGGTCCCTTAAGGAATCTGAGATTTAATTATAATTACAGCAACTGTAGCATCACATATTGGTGCTGGGCCATACCATCATTTCTTTTTTTTTTTTTTTTCTTCATACCATCATTTCTTTTCCTTTTTTTTTTTTTTTTAAAGATTTTATTTATCCATTTGACACAAAGAGAGATCACAAGTAGGCAGAGCAGTGGGCAGAGAGGGAGGGGAAAGCAGGATCCCTGCTGAGCAGGGAGCTGGACATGGGGCTCGATCCCAGGACCCTGAGATCATGACCTGAGCCGAAGGCAGAGGCTTTAACCCACTGAGCCACCCAGGCACCCCCTATACCATCATTTCTTTCTTTCTTTTTTTTTTTTGTTTATTTACAGCATAACTGTTCATTGTTTTGGCATCACACCCAGGGCTCCATGCAGTACGTGCCCTCCCTATTACCCACCACCTGGTTCCTCAACCTCCCACCACCCCGCCCCTTCAAAACCCTCTGGTTGTTTTTCAGAGTCCATAGTCTCTCATGGTTCATCTCCCCTTCCAGTTTCCCTCAACTCCCTCTCCTCTCCATCTCCCCATGTCCTCCATGTTCTTTGTTATGCTCCACAAATAAGTGAGACCATATGATACTTGACTCTCTCTGCTTGACTTATTTCGCTCAGCATAATTTCTTCCAGTCCCGTCCATGTTGCTACAAAAGTTGGATATTCATCCTTTCTGATGGAGGCATAATACTCTATAGTGTATATGGACCATATCTTCCTTATTCATTCATCCGTTGAAGGGCATCTTGGTTCTTTCCACAGTTTGGCGACCGTAGCCATTGCTGCAATAAACATTGGGGTACAGATGGCCCTTCTTTTCACTACATCTGTATCTTTGGGGTAAATACCCAGCAGTGCAATTGCAGGGTCATAGGGAAGCTCTATTCTTAATTTCTTCAGGAATCTCCACACTGTTCTCCAAAGTGGCTGCACTAACTTGCATTCCCACCAACAGTCTAAGAGGGTTCCCCTTTCTCCACATCCTCTCCAACACACGTTGTTTCCTGTCTTGCTAATTTTGGCCATTCTAACTGGTGTCAGGTGGTATCTCAATGTCCATACCATCATTTCTATTAGATGTTTTCATTCATGCTAACTTTAGATAATTTTTTCAAATAAATATACTTCAAGAATTCTTCTCAGTTCTCTCAAGTCTCTGAGTTCAGCCCATTATAGTTATATAACTGAAATGTATGCAAATATTTGACAAGACTGTATGGCTAATTACTGAATAAGAATGAAAGCAAGGGAGGTAAACTACACACTGGCACACCGCCTACAGGAAAATAAAATCACTTAGATTTAAAAAGGTTAAGTTATTGATACATTGGCTTGACACAGGAATAACAAATGATTCTATAAATGGACTTAAAAGGGAGTTCTACTGTGGTGAGATAAATGTCTTTCTTAAAACTACAAAGTGTCCTGTTCAGTTTTTAGCAATTTGATAGGTATTAACTTTTCTTCCCCATAAACCTTGTCTTTTTTTGTTGTTATTGTTTAAGGAACAGAGGAAAATAACACTAATCCCAAAAAGGAGAACTCAGTTTTCATCTCTGTTATAAACCACTCTCTAGTTCAGTATTTTTGGTGTCTTCTGTGATCTTTCTCACTACAGAAGGAGAGAAAAACTGTCCAAATTATTCAAAGTAGCCAGTTAGAAGTACAGAATGATAACTACCAAGTGAAAAGTCCAAAAGTAGTAATAATGTGGGACATGTCCACAATTAAGTTCCAGTATTGGATCGCACATTGTACCTTTTCTTCAGATGATGTAAATCATTTACACTTTTACTTTTGAAGAGCTATCATTTTAACGTAATTTATTTAGAAAAAAAATTATTAATATATAGTCTTTGCTCTCAAATCTACATATATTAACATTTTGGAAAAAAAAATCATAGTTTTGACACCATGACTCTTTCACATTCATCCAGAAGCAGGGTACAAACACATTAGCCATTACCCCTCTCCTCTGACCTTTGGAAGAAGTCAGTTCAAAGCCAGTCACAAAGGAGTTTGTAAGCTTCAGTGTCAAATTTGAAATCAACAAGCAAGAAGCTGATTCATTAATTTTCAGGATAATCTGCATATCTAAATAACTGGCCTCAGAGAAATAAACTATAGTTAGAAAAGCCAGTAAGGGCTGAGGACATGCCTCCCTCATTTTAAAACATGGCTGTAGCACCAGAATGGATTATATAGGAAGGAACATGTGTTTTCAAGAGTGCAAGCACGAATCTATTTTACTGTCCCCAAAATACAGAAAGCCTTTGTGCTAGGATAGGGGCTTGGTATAAACAGAAATTCACCTGTAGCATAAGATAAACATGACAAAAGGGTGCATTTTTGTGGGGTAGGGGGGTAGGTGAGCCTAGTCGTGGGCATTAAGGAGGGCACGTATTGCATGGAGCACTGGGCATGGTGCATAAACAACGAAATCTTGGAACACAGAAAAAATAAAAATTTTTAAAAATGTGCATTTTGGTGATCCACAGAAACATTTTTTTGTTGTTGTTATTTTAACAAAGCTGGGCAGACAATCCTCACTGTCTGGTTCTCGGGCTCTAGTACTACTGTTTTCCGTGATCGTTTCTGGCACTAAACCTTAGTAACTCAAACACACAGTTGAAAGCAGGTTTTGTACTGACAATTCAGATTGCTAGTGGGAAGCTAACCAGTGACTATCTTGGTGTCAACAGGAAAAAACTACTACAAAAAGAGATGAACTGTAACGGTCTACTCTACAGTGTGGACCACTAATCACAAATATGGAGAAGTGTCATTACTGACTCCTAAAAAAAAGATGTTTGGAACACTTATGGGAAGCTTTTAAAAGGAGTGAGATACGGAATTGGACATGATCTCTAACACCCTAAATAAAATCAGAAGAGCTTCCTGAAGTATTAGGGTAGCTTAAGTGCTTTTGTGCCATTTCTAGAGTCTGCTGGGAAGGAAGAAATCTGCCTTCTTTATTAAAACTGGCCTTTCTTAAGCTGCCAAAAGCTCTATGCCAAGTTCACAGTGCTCTCAAGACTGACCCATAGGTACCCTGTGAAAGGGCCAGAGCCCTGTGCTGGTATGAAGGAAAGAGTATTTGGTGACAGGCAGACAATAACCAGCACTAAAACTGTCACCCGAACTGGTGTGTGCAGCTCTAGTATTCCAACACTATGTCCCTTACCCTCTGTCAGTGACAGAAGCCAGCAAACCACGGGCAACGAACAAATAGAGGGCAAAGAGACAAAGGATTTGATTTTCCATCATATTTCCTAAAGAGCAGATTAATGAGCAGTGGCAACTAATAGCTGAGGTCAGACATATGCCTCAGACAACCTCTCCCCCAGCATCTGTTACTTCTCAGGAGTTTCTTTCATTTTGCTGAGCCAACAGATTTAGAATAAACCTAGCCAAACCTCCATTGTGACCTTCTGGGCAACAGACTCACAAGAACAAAAATAAGACCCAACATTATTAAGACAGAAGTCGTCAGCTAGGTAGGTATCTTCCTTCTTGTCTTTACTAAAACTAGTTCTTACGAGATAAAAATAGCAACAAATCACATTTATAGAGTATCTTACTCTCATAAGCCAAAAGTACCTTCATATATCTGAAACTTTTCTAGTATTTAAATCTTTTATACCAATGTGTTTACTAAGTAATTTTTTTATAGCACCAAATAGGTACACGCAGAGAAAGGTTAGACAACTCAGGTCTCTGCTACTCCAACTACTTTGTCCACGAAACAACAAAATGCTCTGCTAGGGAACGATACAGGTAACCAGCAACTGGTTTAGTATTTACTACTCTTGGCCGATATTAATTCCTCTGCTTCCCCACATAGTACTGAAACACTATAAAGAGATGAAACGCATTCACGGGTCAACTAGCCTTAGATTTTGCAGCTGTCTGGACCTCCACTTTAAGGCCACTTCCAGCCTAAATTTCTCCCATGCCAGGTATACAAAACTTCATTCATAAAGTTCATAGGACTCCTTTGGTGAAGCCAGTATAAACAGAGTAGATACCTTTTCTCCAAGCCGAATGCTGCCACATTTCAGAATGTTGATATCATTTTTGCAGTCATCCATGAAGCCACAGATCAGACGGTAATCACTGAAAATGATGGCCGTCATCTTGGTGATATACTGGTGACACTGATACTCGGTGATGTTGCCTCGGTGATCCACCAAGCAGGAAACCAAGTAACCTTTCCCAACCGGTTCATCAGCACATTCTTTAATCTGCTCCAAAGAAAGTGGCTGTTTTACACAAGTGTTTTATTCTATCAAACAACTTTTACAAAAGAGAATGTCTGCTATTCTCTTATTGAGTTTGCATCTACATTTGGGAGAAAAAGAGGAGAGCACTTAGAAATACATTCGTTATAAAGATAATAGTGTCATGCCTACTCAGATTGTTGTGGGGTCTAGGAAATATCTGATTAATGTGTTTGGCAACAAATTTCTAGAATTTCAGCTTTACTGAGATATAATTTTTTAAAAAGCTTTTAGCATCTACAGCTTTAGAATGGTTCTATTGAGAAGTCCCTTTATCTGTGCAAAGGATGCAATGGACAGTGAGGAGATTAATCTGGGAAACAGCTCTGGAAAACAGGTGCAGAACTGAAGTCTAGGGGCACGTCCCAAGCCAAGCTACACAGCACACTATTAGTGTTAGGTAAACCTAATGGCTGAGAGAAGGCAGGCGGGAAGGTATAATATTACTTCTCGACATGACATTAATATGTTCTAAATTAACTGTGGATTTAGACATGTGTTTTTGAACTTAGTAGAATCCCAGCTTCACCACTGTGGTCTGGAACAAAAACATGTTTAAAATGATGCTCAGTGCAGTCTGGAAGAAGTCTGAGAAAGGGAAGGCCACTGTAAGTCTAATTTGGGTGGTTTAGTCACATGTTCTACTGGATCAAGCACAGCGTAATTCCACATGGTTTGGATGCCTGCAAAGTGCATCCCAAACCACACGTGTGAATGAAGCCAATCAGCCAAAAAAAAAAAAAAAAAAAAGCTGAAATTCAGGCATAAAAAAGTAAAATCTACTTAACGGGTTGTAAGCTTGAATTATAAAATAGGGAAGGTTGTTTGGAAAAATCCTACTGCATTTGAAGAAATTAAAGACAAACAAAAATGATAGTTTTGACAAGAGTAAGGGGCCCAAATGTAAATGTTTATTTTTAATATAAACAAGAAGAAAATATTTTATTGGCTTTTTGAAACCAAGAGTAACCACTCTCTACTATCACACTACCTATCCTAAATACATACAGAAGGCAAAAACAAATATACTCTCCCTTTCCAAACGGTGCTCGGTGAAGAATATACCACACACTCATTATCCTATAGCCCACTGGGTTTCATTACATCCAGTCCTTGTATCAAATCCAAACCAAGTGAAACACTTAACTCAAGACAGAAAATGGTGTTTACTTTCCAAAGAAGCAAACTTGAGAATTTAAGAAAATAGTCTTGCTCTGGCTTCAAGAGGCAGCAGAGATCTTCCGCAATCAAGATGAATGCAACTCTCTCAACTTAACCTTGAGGGTTTTTTGTTTTTTCTTTTGAGACACCCAGAAAGAAGGTAATAAATGTATTTCCAGGAAAAGGCTTTTGTTTTGATTTTGAGCAAAATAGAGTTAAGTTTCACAAGTAAAAGGAGGAAGAGCTGCTTGAAAAAATCTCAGCATTTGTAATTCAAGCAGAGAAAAGCCTGTATAAGAACACAGAGCTAGCAGCAGAAGCCTGGGTTTTAAAACTTAGTGAAGGGCAAGCATTCCTACAGCTCTTGTCCTGGGCAATCAAGAGTACACATATCTGAAGAAGAATCAGGAGCACATTTTAAACTGGAGCCCCAATGAGAACATAAATGTATGTTTAGCTTTAATCACTTGAGGTTTTACTGAAACACAGAGATGTAGTACCTCTTTGCATTTCAGTTTATCATCAATTAGGGCAGGGGGTAGTGTTTGAATTAAAAGTTGATGCTTTTCTTCAGTCATTCTATTAGCTAGAAGCTTAATACAATAGAAGGAAAATTTCTATGATTAACAGCAAGAAACACCACATTAAAGCATCAACATGTCACGAATAGGAGTAAATTGTGAAGAGGCCGGCAAGCAGTGCCGCCATCACTATTTCTGACATGAAGCAGGAGGAAAGCCAGCAGCATTTGGCTCAGCAATGGAGAGGGGCACCTGGGTGGCTAAGTCACTGGGCGTCTGCCTTCAGCTCAGATCCTGATCCCCGGGTCCTAGGATGGAGCTCCATGTTGGGCTCCCTGCTCCACGGTAAGCCTGTTCTCCCTCTCCTACTCCCCCAGCTTGTGTTCTCTCACTGTGTCTGTCAAAAAATAAATAAAATTAAAAAAAAAAAAGGAGAGTAAATGGAAGTTTGGTTTGCAGTTTGCAGGTATTCTTGTGATACTGTTCTTCTCCTTGCAAGCAGAATTGCAAGAAAGAGGATGGGAAAGAGAAGGAGATGTAAAGTAAAACATTTTGTTGGCAACTATGTTCTTCCTGATATTTAATTTTCCTGACTTCAGTATAATCTCCCTCTAGGAAGGGATGAGTTCTCATTTTTACTTGAAATCATTCACAAAACCACAACACCCCAAAAGGTTACAAAAGGACCATCATTACATAAACATAAGAAAGCCAGTTATGCATACGCGCGCGTGTGTGTGTGTGTGTGTGTGTGTGTCTTTTATAAGCCAGTGAAGAGGGAAATTATTCTGATGAATCTGGATAGACTCACATGACAATCAAACTGGTATATACAACCAACCATATTATCTGTAGTTCACACTGAACCAAGATAATTGAAAATTTTCCCCAATTAGCATCTGTACAATGCTATACATTAATTATTTTTGTTTTTATACTCAACACCCATCTGTAACAATAGACACAATTCTTGTCACAAACTTTTTAAATGTCAATTCCTATTATTTGAAGCATATGCCTCCATGGTTCAACTGAACCCACTGCGTAACTTAGAAACACGTACGGGCCTGGGGAGACCCTTCTGAACAGCTCCAGACACCAGCAACTGCGGAAAGGAAGAGTGCAGCACTGATGACAGAAGCAGCCGCGTCCTCTGTTCGGGGACCAACGGAGCCTGAGTTTCAATCTGTTCTGAATCAACAGCATCCTAAGACAAATGTAGGTGAACGTTAACAAAAAGGAGGCTGGTTACACTCCCCGCCACTGCGGCTTCTCTCTCAGCCGATACAGATGGGAATTCCAAGAAAAGTAAGGTAACTGGGTCCAGTCATTCCTCCCTTAATGACTGGCCAGGTCAACAGATGTAATGTTTTCTTCTAAGCCATTAAAATACCCAGAAAAATCTTTCACAACCTACCTCTGATATGGTAGATTTGCAAACTTCTCTGGCCACAGATTCAAATTTGGGGTCTGTAGTTAGATTCAGCTTGTAATTCCACAACAACTACGAACAAGAGAAAAAAAACAAACAAAAACTCCAGTTAGAATAGTATGAAATTTTTCATCAATGGTTACTGTAAGTGATTATAAGTCCATTATACAAAGTCAGATAAAGCATATTCAATTAATGAAAAGTAAGATAAAAATGTCATCGTGTTTACAGATAAAAGGAAAAAAATGGGCAGACAAAATAAAACACTACCATTCAGGCATACTTGTTTCTTTTTCCACTTAGGGACAATTTTTTTTTTTTAACTCAAGAAAAAAATTACAATTAAAAATCCCTGGTAAGGGGCGCCTGGGTGGCTCAGTGGGTTAAGCCGCTGCCTTCAGCTCAGGTCATGATCTCAGGGTCCTGGGATCGAGTCCCGCATCAGGCTCTCTGCTCAGCGGAGAGCCTGCTTCCCTTCCTCTCTCTCTGCCTGCCTCTCTTGTGATTTCTGTCAAATAAATAAATAAAATCTTTAAAAAAAAAAAACCCTGGTAAGGTTTCAGAGAAAACATTAATAAGGTTGTACAAGCCAAATTCTATTAAATCAAGAAGTCTAACCCAGAAGCTCACACTTGGTGGGTTTACTCACAGATTTCTCAATCCACAGGGCTTCCACAGATCAGTTTTATGAAGGGGAGATGCCAAGCGTCTAGTACGCAGGCCTATCTATCTTCATTCCTTTAAAACCCTTTGTCTTGACACATACTCCGTAAGGTCTACTTACACAACTGCTTTCTAACCTGTTTTAAACTCCAAACTATCTGAAGCCATTACTATTTACAGATGAGTGCTGAATTTTACCATATCTTTCTCAGATTTACTTAACAATTTCCAATGTATGATTCAATTTCTGAAAAGTAGCATAAATGGCCCTTATACCCAGCTCAGATGGAGAGGCAGAGCACAGACTTTGTATGATGCTGAACATGAAGAGACTGGGGGAGGGAGATGCTCTTCCAAGCCTTTCTCCTGGCTATACTCCAAGAATAAACAATACACTCACTCACTGATGCACTGAAACCTGTGCTTAGCACTTGCACTATACCACACACAGTCTGAATCAAGGTCTTCATAGGCTATTAGAGGAAACAGGAAAACATGTTTGAGTTTGTATTGTACTAGGAACTAGGGGACAAAACAAAAGGAGAAAAAAAAAAAAGACTACACTACCCAGTGGTGGCTATGGTCAATGGCAAGCAGTGTGAACATTTGGGTGACAGCAACACAAGGTATCCCAGCAGTACAGGGGAGGAGGACCCCGGACTGCGTTGGGGAGTTTGGTCAGGTAAGTGTACTTGGAAAGTGTACTATGTACTATGTACTATGAAAAGTGCTAAGATGAAACCCTGAGAGATTAGCAGTTAGCCACCGTAAAGGGGTAGGGAGAAGACTATTTTAGGTAAACGAAACAGCATGTACAGAAGCTCACCGAAAGGAAAACAGAGCATATTAGAGGAACTGAAAGTTCAATGGAAGACTGACTCTGACAACCCTTGTAAGCCTTGTCTGAACTTCAACCCGAGAGTCACTGAAGGGAAATTAAGGGAGTGACATGACCAGATCTGGTTTTTGTTTTTGTTTTATTTATTTATTTGACAGACAGAGATCACACGTAGGCAGAGAGGCAGGCAGAGAAAGAGAGAGAGGAGGAAGCAGGCACCCTGCTAAGCAGAGAGCCCGATGCGGGGCTCGATCCCAGGACCCTGGGATCATGACCTGAGCCGAAGGCAGAGGCTTTAACCCACTGAGCCACCCAGGTGCCCCGCCAGATCTGCTTTTTAGAAGTATAACAGAGGCTTAGAACACCTGTGTTGGGAACAACACAAATAATCACTTAATTCTGTATAGGAGTACTGGAAAAAAAAAATCTGTGAATAAATAAAATATGAAGGATGAGTAGTATTTCTTCTCTTCTCCCCTAAAGGAAAAAACAAGCCAGCAAAAAGCTCTAATCCTTCAACTATCATCAATAAGTGAGTTTTTAGAAAAAAAACACTGGCCACCATCTATAGCAAAAGCTCTAAAAGGAGCTGTGCCTTGTTCAGCACAGTGTATGCCCAGTGCCTACGAGAAAGTGATGGAACACATAGGCATCAACAAATATTTGTTAAATGGATGAATAAAAAAATAAATTTATACCATAATAAGTGACAAGTTCAACCAATAGGATATATGAGGCCAAACTGAGAATGCAGGTATAGGAGAAACTTAGTTCTAACTGAAGGAATCTTGGGCCTCCTGGCTCCACATAAGCAAAGACAAATCCAGTGATTCAAAAGACAAGGTTAGAATTCAGACAAACACATTTTACAATTATCTATGAATTAAGTCAGTACTACTTGGTCATTACATTTTATATTTTATTTTTTAATTTAATAAATAAAATATTTTAAAATATTATTTGAGAGAGAGGAAGCATGAGCAGAGGAAGGCCAGAGGGAGAGGGAGAAGCAGACTCCCTGTTGAGCAGGGAGCCCGATGTGGGGGCTTGATCCCAGGACCACCTGAGCCCAAGGCAGATGCTTAACCGACTGAGCCACCCAGGTACCCCTAACTTTTGTATTTTAAAATTAAAGCAACATTCTTCTTTTAAAATTGACAACATTCTGTGTGTACATCAAACCGAAGACTCCTTACTGAGTGACCTCAGGAAGAAAGGAAAGGTGCTTGGGTGGCTCAGTCAGTTAGGTGCCTGCCTTTGGCTCAGGTCATGATCCCAGGGTCCTGGGATCGAGTCCCACATCAGGCTCCATGCCGAGCAGGGGGCCTGCTTCTCCCTTGCCTTCTGCCTGCCACTCCCCCTGCTTGTGCTCTCTCTCTTTCTGTCAAATAAATAAATTAAATCTTAAAAAGAAAAAAAGTCACCATTTTAAAGCATCCAGATTCAGTGGCTTTCAGTACATTCCACAGTTGTGCAATAACCAGTGTCTAATTTGAGGACATGCTCGTCGTCCCCAACAGAAACCCCACAGCTGTTTCATCACTCCTCATCCTTCCTCCACCCATCCTTTACCAAACATGAATCTACGTCCTAGTCTTTTATTATTTTTAGTATGACCTAGTAATGCATTATTATTCTTTCAGGAATGAAAGTACAAAGGGAATTCAACACAGGTTTCCACCAGTACCTTTTCTTCAAGAGAACATAAACACACATGCACACCTGATTTGGGGGAGCTGACTACCTGCATCATATTTGATACCTGTCCCGACCTCCTGAGTGGTTGAGTGGTTACTGTCAACTAGAAAAATAACCGCAATTTGACACTAAGTGCTATCAGTTAACAGGATGTAGTTCAGCTTCAATTTTCTTACACACAAGATGTTCACTTATGAATCCACCCACTTACCTATCTCCCTCTCCTAGACACATACTGAGTAACTACTATAACCTGGAATCTTGCTAGATGACAACATGAAGGGTGAAGAAGAAAAAAAGCCACTGTCTCAGCATTTGAGGAGCTCAACCACAGGAGCGAAGAGACAGTCAGCCTGGGAAGCAAATAAGCAATGGAAATATAGTATGATAAATGTGACACCAGATGCATACCGGAGATGTTATGGGGATACGAAGGAAGAGCATAGCTCAGTGAATGTAGAGGAGGGATACGTGGGGAGGTAGTGATTGTTATACCAGGCTCGATCCCCAGGAATAAGAAGGAATTTTGTCAGGTGAACTGAGGGAAGACTGGGGTTCTAGGAGTACAAAGCTAAAAAGGATAGAAAGAGTAATTGTAACTTCTAAGGACACCTATAGCTCAGGATGGCTGGGTTGAGGTAATGAAAGATGGGGCTGGGCTGCAAGCAGGGATCAGATCACATGGAATATCAGAGCTCACCTTAAAGAATGTGTAGTTTATCTTGGAGGAAATGGGAAGCCAGTGAACAATTTAACCAGAGAACGCAAAAGGTCAACTTTGGTCACAGTACAAAGAAAGGCCAGACTAGGGGAGGTTAGCAGACCAGTTAAAGGCAAGAACTGCGGGATGGGAGAAGATGGGATGTATCTGAAAAAGTCAGGATAGTGACAAGTTTTTGGTACAGATGGTGAAGGAAAAACCTTCCTTCATAGTCAAGCTCCTTGAAAGCCTGTATAGCTCATTTTATCCACTTACTTTTCTATTCATCTTAAAAATTTTAGATCAAAGCTGTTTAGTCAAATAGTTCTATAAATGCAGATAAAAAATTAGACCAGTTCCCTGACAAGTCCCTTTCTGAAGTCCTACCAACTCCCTGGAGACAAATACTTTAAATTCCTTTAGCTTTTTCTTAGGGTAATTAAGTCTACACTTTTTAAAAAAGATTTTATTTATTTGAGAGAAGGAAAGCAAGAGAGACAGATTGAGAGAGAGAGAGAGAGGGACAGAGGGACAGGGAGAAGCAGGCTTCCCACTAAGCAGGGAGGCCATGACTCGATCCCAGGATCCTGGGATTATGACCTGAGCTGAAGGCAAACACTTAACCAACGGAGCCACCCTGGCAGCCCTAACTCTACACTTTCATTAAACTACTTGTTGTTTCCTGACTTGTTAGTTTTAGATATTCTGTTATAGCTTTATACTACAGAAGATAAGGAATGAACTTTTATATGCTTTTTCCAGATCCCAATATAGCTAAATCACAATGCTAGATAGAATTTACATTATTGACGATATAAAAGAGCATACATCCTGAGAAATACATAATATTATTATTATCAGACAGAGTAGAAATGAGAAATCAGCAGCTGGAGTCTGGAGTTCTGTAGAAAGGACAGAAGACAGGAGCCACAACTTGTCACCAGAGCATCACCAACTACTCTTCAACAGAAATCCTGGCAGCAGTCTACGTAGTCATCTGGGGGTAAGTTCTCTCCAGGTAACAGCTCAGGTGTGAGAAGACAATGGGCACTGGAAGGAGGTGCCTTGGCTTAGAAGACTCAAGAGCCATGGGAGCCACCATCCCCAGTAACAACCCTCTGGCCATAGCTTTCAGGGTCCCCACAAGGGAAATACTCAGGTACCAGTCACCACATCAGGGAAGCCAAAGTATGACACTCTTAGTGAGTAAGTATAATTCAGGGAGTGTGATGCCTCCGTCTTTGTTCTCCTTTCTCAAGACTGTTCTTGGCGGGGCGCCTGGGTGGCTCAGTGGGTTAAAGCCTCTGCCTTCGGCCCAGGTCATGATCCCAGAGTCCTGAGATCAAGCCCCACATCGGGCTCTCTGCTCCGCAGGGAGCCTGCTTCCTTTTCTCTCTCTCTGCCTGCCTCTCTGCCTACTTGTGATCTCTGTCAAAAAAATAAAATCTTAAAAAAAAAAAAAAAGACTGTTCTTGGCTATTTGGGGGTCTTTATGGTTCCATACAAATTTTAGGATCACTTGTTCTATTTCTGTGAAAAGCGGCATGAGAATTTTGATAGGCATTGCACTGAATCTATATACTGCCTTGGATAATACGGGCATTTTAACAATATTAATTCTTCTAATCCATAGCATGGAGTATCTTTCCATTTACTTGTGTCTTCAATTTCTTTCACTAATGTGCTGTAGTTTCCACTATATAGCACTTTCAGTTCCTTGGTTAAATTTACCTTACCCATTTTTCTATTCGTCTTTTCTTTATTGCTTTGTACGAATTCTTAAAATATTTTGGACATATGGTCAGATATATGTATTAAAATGTTTTCTCCTTTATGACTTGCCTTTTCACTCTCTTAATATCATATTTAACAAAATAAAATGCAATGTAATGTAATTTATCAATCTTTTGCATATTATGCTTACGCTTTTGTTTCCCATTTATTCTTTGCTAATCTCATAGTCATGAAAGTATTCTTTCATGTTACCTTCTAGAAGTTTTGTTGTTTTAATTTTCACATTTAGATCTATAAGCTTCTAGAACTGATTTTCTGTGAGTCCTGTACAGCAGGGATGAAATTCTTTATTCAAATGTCTGTCTCTAGATATAGAAAGATACATAGATAGTTTTTGGACTCACTCTGTTCCACTGTTCTATTCGTTGACCCTTATGCCTCTATCATGCTGCATCACTTATTGCTACATTACATTAGGTTTTCAACCAGGTGGGGAAATTTTTTTCTGTGTGGCTCTTTTCAAGACCGTGTTGGCTATTATTGGAATTCTGTGTTTCCAAATAAATTTTGGAATCAGCTTGCCATTTTAATAATAACAAATAAAGAATGGCAGAGAATCTTCAACTTAATGAGAGTTCTAATATTTTTATAATACTGAGTCTTCCAACTCATGAGCATAGTATATATATTCCTTCATTTATTTAAGTCTTTTAATTTCTCTGAAAAACATTTTGTAGTTACCTTTGGAGAGGTCTTACACAATTTTGTTAGATTTATTCTTAAGTATCTGATGTTTTATATGCTAAATAGTGTCACTTTAAAAAAAACATTTATTTATTTATGGGGGGTGGGCAGAGAGTCTTAAGCAGACTTCACACTGAACTCAAGAGTTGGTTGTGAGGCTTGATCTCACAACACTGAGATCATGATCTGAACGGAAAGCAAGAATTGGACGCTTGACCAACTGCACCACCCCTACAATGTCACTTTTATTTTTTATTTTTCTTTAAGATTATTTATTTCTTCTTTAAGATTATTTATTTATTTATTTGACAGGGAGAGAGAGAGATACAATGAGAGAGAGAACACAAGCAGGGGGAGCGGGAGAGGGAGAACCAGGCTTCCTGCTGAGCAGGGAGCCCAGTGGGGGAGCTCAATCCCATGACCCTGGGACCATGACCCGAGCCGAAGGCAGACCCTTAACAACTGAGCCATGCAGGTGCCCCCACACTGTCACTTTTAAGTTCACTGAAGAAATATGCTTGTTACTACTATATAAAAACATAATTAAGTTTTGTGTATTGATCTTATACCTAAGGTCATTATTTTTTTTTTAATATTTTATTTATTTGACACAGAAATCACAACTAGGCAGAGAGGCAGGCAGAGAGAGAGGAGGAAGCAGGCTCCCCGCAGAGCAGAGAGCCCGATGTGGGGCTCGATCCCAGGACCCCGGGATCATGACCTGAGCCGAAGGCAGAGGCTTTAACCCACTGAGCCACCCAGGTGCCCCTAAGGTCATTATTAAATCCATCTAGTGATTGTCTATCTGTAAATTCTTTTGGGTTTTCTACTCAATCATGTCATCTGTAAATAATGAGTTTTATTTTTTCCTTTCCAATTGTTTTTAAGTAATCTCTACACCAACCCAGGGCTCAAACTTACAACCCCAAGATCAAGAGTCTCACGTTCCACCGAATGAGCCAGCCAGGAACCCTCCCTATTTTCTCTTTTCTTACCCGACTACACTTGGGCTAGGATCTCTGTGACCATGAGCCAACTATGACTTGGTGCAAATCTTGGTAGAAAGCTGTTAATACTTCATTATGTTTGCTGTAGATATTTTTTTTTTCTTTCAGTCTAGATGCAGCCCTTTACACTTTATTAGACATTAGGACTTAATACATATTTAGAATTCTTTCACTTCTTCACTGCTACTAATGTATATCAGTCTTTCTGATTACAAAAGAAAATGTATACTGTTCTTTTTTCCACTTGTATCCCATTGGGAAGTGGTTTTTTTTTTAATCATTTTATTTTATTTTCATTATGACAAGTGTACTCTTTAATTCCTATCTCCTATTTCACCCATCCCCCCATTCACCTTCCCTCTTGTATCCAACAGTTTGTTCTCCATAGTTAAGAGTCTGTTTCTTAGTTTGTTTCTTCTTTTTTTCTTTTGCTCACTTGTTTTGTTCAATTTCGCATGAGAACACACAATATTCGTCTTTCTCTTATTTTCACTTAGCATTATATTCTCTATATCCATCCATGTTGTTTCAAGGGGCAAGATTTCATTCATTTTTATGGCTGAGTAATATTCCTATATATATATTATATTCTTTTATAATTATCTTTTCTTTCCCATTCATCTATGGACAGACACTTGGGCTCTTTCCATAGTTTGGCTATTCTAAATAATGCTGCTATGAACATCAGGGTGCATGTATTCCCTTTGACTTAATGTTTTTCTATTTTGGGGGTAAATACCAAGTAGTGTGATTATTAGATAATAGGGTAGATCTATTTTTAATTTTTTGTGGAAACGTCATGCTGTTTTTCACAGTGGCTGCTCCAGTGTGCATTCCCATGAACAGTGGCCAAGGGTTTCTTTTTCTCCACATCCTCACCAACACTTGTTGTTTCTTGTGTTTTGAGAGCTCAATGTAGTTTTGATTTGCATTTCCCTGATGATGAATGATGGTGAGCAAATTTACGTGTGTCTGCTGGCCATCTGGATGTCTTCTTTGGAGAAATGTCTGTTTGCATCTTCTGCCTATTTTTAATTGGATTATTTATTTTGGCGGGTATCGGATTGTAATACTTCTTTATATATTTTGGATATTAACCCTTTACTGGATATGCCTTTTTAGCTTTGTTGATTATTTCCTTTGCTGTGTAGAAACATTTTATTTTGATGTAGTCCCAATGGTTTATTTTTGCTGCTATTGGTCTTTTTATAACCACACATTATCAGGTTAATTAAATAAATTCTGTTCTAAGATGGGTGTTGAAATTAGAAATCTGAACCTTAACTGGCTAACTGATGATAGTAAGGAATTATGACATGTTCAGATATAACAGTATTGTGCCTATTTTTTTAATAAAGCCTTATCTTATAAGGCTTATAAGCCTTACCTATAAATAAAGGTATTTAACAAAATATTAACAAATGAAATGATGTCTGGGTTCTGCTTCAAAATAATACAAAAGGAGGGGAAGTAAGCAGGGAGAGAGATAACACAAAATGGATCTGAATAAGTAATTGAAGCTGGGTGGTAATTACATGAGGGTTGATTATATTATATTCCTGAGATATAATTTATGTACTACTGAATTCACTCTTCTGAAGTATAATTTATTGTCTACTAGTATATTCAAATTTTGACAACCGTCACTACTATCTAATTCTAGAATACTTTCATCATTCCAACATGAAAGTTCATGGAGTTAAAGAGTATAATGGTAAGCAACGTAAGTCAGTCAGAGAAAGACAAATACCATATGATCTCATTACATGTGGAATTTAAGAAACCAAACAAGCAAAAAGAGAAAAAAGAGAGAGAGACAAACCAAGAAACAGACTCTCAACTGCAGATAACAAACTGATGGTTACCAGAGGGGAGATGGTAGGAGGACGGGTGAAATCGGTGATGGGAATTCAGGAGTGCAACTGTTGTGATGAGGACTGAGTGATGTATGGAATTGTTGAATCACTATATTGTACACCTGAAATTCATATAACATTGTATGTTAAGTGTACTGGAATTAAATAATAATAATGATAATAAGTTTTAAAAAAAGAAATGCCATACCTAGTAGCAGTCACTTCCTACTCCCCACTTCCCCCAGCCCTTGGCAACCACTAATCTTCTGTTGATTTGCCTATTCTAGACATTTCATATAAACGGAAACATAAAATATGTAACCTTTTGTGTCCAGTTCCCAAGTTTCATCTTTACTGTGGCATGTTATCAGTACTTCATTCCTTTTTCCTGCCAAATATTATTCTACTATATGGCTATATAATGTCTCATTTATCCATTATCAGTTGATAGACATTTGGGCTGTTCCCACTTGTTCAATGCTATAATTATTGCTTCTATGAACACCTGTGTACACATTTTTATGTGAACATGATTTCAACCATCTTGGGAGTCTCTAGGAGTGGAACTCATTGTTCAGACCACAACTGTTTAACCTTTTGAAGAACTACCAGACTATCTTCTGGAGTGGCTACACTATTTCACACTCCCACCAGCAATGTATGAGGATTCCAATTTCCCCATATTTTCAACATCCGTTATTGTCTTTTTTATTACAGTTATCCTAGTAGGTATAATATAATATCTTATAATTCTGATTTGCATTTCCTTAAGATGAATGTTGTTGAGCATCTTTTCATGTGCTTAGTGGCCATCTGTATATTTCTTCAGAAAGATGTCTATTCAAATCCATTGCTTATTTTAAAATTTGTTTATTGTTGAGTTGTAAGAAGCTTTTTTTAATATGTTCTCATTACTAGACCCTTATATGATTTGCAAATATTTTCTCTCATTCTGTGGGCTGTCTTTCAATTTTCTTGACAGTACTCTCTGAAGCCACAGAAGTTTTTAATTTTGATGAAGTTCACTTTATTTTTTCTTTGGTTAGTTGCGCTTTAGGTATCATACCTTAAAAACCTTTGCCTGATCTAATGCCATTAAGATTTACATCTACAGTTTTGTCTGGGTGATTTATAATTTAGCTCTTATATTTAGGTCTTTGATCCATTTTTACATATGGTATGAAATAGGGGTCCACATTAATCTTGAGGTATGTGGATATCAAGCTGTTCCAGAACCATCTGTTGAAAAGTCTACTGTTTCCCCCCAGTGTATTATCTTGGCACCCTTGCTGAAAATCAGTTCACTATAAATGAATGTGTTTTTTTCTGAATTCTCAATTCTATTACACTGATCTATATATCTATCCTTATGCAAGTACCACACAGTCTTGATTACTGTGACTCTACAGTAAATTTTGAAATCGGGAATTATGAATGCTCCAACTTTGTTCTTTTTTCGAGACTGTTTTGGCTATTCTGGATCCCTCGCATTTCCATATGAATTTTAGGGTCAGTATGTCAATTTCTGCAAAGCTGTTAGCAGAAATTTTGACAGGAATTGCACTGAATCTGATCAACTTGGAGAGAATTACCATCTTAACAATATTATGTTTTCCAATCCATGAAACAGGATGTCTTTTCCTTTAAATCATCTTTAATTTTGTTCAAAGATGTTTTCCATGGAGTTCAGTATACCAGTCTTATACTTTTTTGGTTAAATTTATTCCTTTTTTTTTAGGATTTTATTTATTTATTTGACAGAGATCACAAGCAGGCAGTGAGGCAGGCAGAGAGAGGGGGAAACAGGTTCCTGGCTGAACAGAGAGCCCAATGCGGGGCTCGATCCCAGGATCCTGAGATCATGACCAGAGCAGAAGGCAGAGGCTTAACCCACTGAGCTACCTAAGCGCCCCATGTTAAATTTATTTTTAAGTATTTGATTCTCTTGATGCTATCGTAAATAAAGTTGTTTTAATTTCATTTTCAGATCATTCATTGCTCGTCAGTAGCAATACAACTGTTTTTTTAATCTACTAATCTTATATCCTGCAGCCTTCAGTCTAATTACTAACGTTAGAAAATTTCCCATATTAGAAGCTTAAAAAACCAGTATTGAATTTAGTCAAATGATTTAATATACCTACTGAGATGATGACATGACTTTTTCTCCTTTATTGTAACTAACTTTTCAAGTGTTAAATTAACCTCACAGTTCTGCAATAAATCCAGTGCAGTCCTAATGTATTTCCCTTCTTATATTTTAGTGGATTCGGTTTGCTAATAATTTGGTTAACGCTTTTTAATCTCTGGTTCACAAGTGACACTGGCCTATGTTTTCCTTCTTGTTTTATCCTTGTTATATGATACTAAGGTTATGTTAGCCTCATAATGAATAGAAAAATATTTCCACTTTTTTTTATCCTTTAAAAGACTGATATTGGGGCACCTAGGTGGCTTAGTCGGTTAAGTATCTTCAGCTCAGGTCATGATCCCAGAGTCCTGGTTTGAGCCTCACATTGGGCTCCCTGCTCAGTGGGGAGCCTGATTCTCTCTCTCCCTCTGTATCTCCCCCAGCTTGTGTGCAAGTTGTCTATCTCTAATAAATAAATAAAATCCTTTTTTAAAAGATTCTATTTATTTATGAGAGAGAGAGAGAGAAAGAGAGAGAGAGGAGCAGAGGCAAAGGGAGAAGCAGGCTCCCAAGGTGCAGAGAGCCCAATGTGGGACTTGATCCCAGGACCCCAGGATCATGACCCGAGCCGAGGGTAGATGCTTAACCATCTGAGCCACCCAGGTGCCCAATAAAATCTTTAAAAATAAATAAATAAAAACAAAATAAAAGATTGGTGATGGTGCTCCTGGATAGCTTGGTGGCTGGGCATCTGACTTCAGCTCAGGGTCATGATCTCAGGGTTCTGGAATCTGGCGTCATGCTTCCCACTGAGCAGAGAGTCTGCTTGTTCCTCTCCCTCCCTCTCTGCCCCTCCTCCTGTATATGCTCTTGCTCTCTCAAATAAATAAAATCTTTTAAATAAATAAATAAGTAAATAAAAGACTGGTGTTTTTTACCTTCCACTAATAAATCCATCTGGTCCTGAAGCTTTCTTTATGGGATTTTTATTTAAAGCTTCATTTTTTAAAAATATTTTTTAAGGGACACTTGGATGGCTCAGTTGGTTGAGTGGCTGCCTTCACCTCAGGTCATGATTCTGGAATCCTCAGATCAAGCCCCACATCAGGCTCCCTGCTCAGCGGGGAGTCTGCTTCTCCCTCTGCCCTTCACCCCGCTTGTTCTCTCTCACCCCACTTGCTCTCTCTGGTTCTATCTCAAATAAATAAATAAAACCTTTATATATATATATATATATATATATATATATTAAAGTTTTATTCATTTAAGTAATCTCTACACCCCATGTGGTGCTCAAACTTAAAACACCAAGATCAAGAATTGCATGCTCCACTGACTGAGCCAGTCAGCCAGTAAAGATTTTTATTTACAGATTCATTTTTTAAAATAAATATAGGCTACACAAATTTTCTACTTCTTGTGTTGGTTTTGGTAAATTTCTTTCTTTAGTAATCTGTCCATTGTGCAAACATTTTCAAATATATTGGCCGAACAATTCTTCATAACTAATTTTATCTCTTGCTTAACAACACTAAGTCATTCCAGAACACCCCCAGTAGGTGGAAAGCTGTTTAATTTTTTAAATTTGATCCACTAATTTTAATGGGAAAGATTATCACGCAACCCATCCCAACCCAAAAAAGTTTATTAGTTTGCTAGGGCTGCCTAACAAAATACAACAGACCAGTTGGCTTAAACAAGAGATTTATTTTTTCACAATTCTGGAGTTTAGATGTCTGAGATTAAGGTGTTAGCAGTACTGATTTCTTCTGAGACTTCTCTTCTTGTATCCTCACATGGTTTTCCCTCTGCCTCTGTGTCCTAATCTTCTATTTTTGTAAGGCCATAATTTCCCATTTTCTGTATACTCTTTGTCCCTATTTTTAACAGTGTCAAATCCTTCCTCTTCTCGAGCCTTTTAGGACTCCTATAGGTCACAGATTAGCTACTTTCTGGGATTCCCCTATGCCAGAGTCACTTGACTGATGGATTTTGAATATTTTCCCTAATTTTTGCTTCATAAATAATGCCACAATATCCTCTTATGGACATATTTGAATCCATTCTTTTAAGTATAACTATTACCACTTCTATTCTTAGAAGTAAAAACGTTAGGCCAAAGTATATACATATTTTAAGTTGACTGCTTTACAAAGAAGTTTTCATATTTATATTCTTATTCACAGGCAGAGCAGAGTTTAACAACCTTTTCTGCAAAAGGACAGAAAGAAAAATCTTTTGTACTTCTAGGGACCCATGTACAGTAACTGTTGAAATTACTCAATCTTTCTATTATAACATGGAAAGCAACCAAAGATAGTATGAATGGGTGTGGGAGTGTTCCAATAAAACTTTATGCATAAAAATAGGCAGTGGTCTGGATTAGGCCAATGGGTAGCAGCTAGCTAATCAGTGGGCTAGAGAAAGCTTATATCCCCATATTACCATCAATATTATGTATTTATCAAATTTTTTAATATTTGATAATCAGAGGGATGAAAATAATGCACTCATTTGTCTTAATTTTCACACTTTTAACTATAAGAGACAATCAAATTTTAATGGTTTATTAGACATCTTTTTCATTACCTGTGAATCATCTATTTATACCTGTCGCCTTCTTTATTTTTAAAAAATATTTTATTTAGGGCGCCTGGGTGGCTCAGTCCTTAAGCAGCTGACTTCGACTCAGGTCATGATCCTAGCATCCTGGGATCGAGCCCCACATCGGGCACCCTGCTCCTCGTGAAGCCTGCTTCTCCCTCTTCCACTCCTCCTGCTTGTGTTCCCTCTCTTGCTGTATCTCTCTCTGTCAAATAAATAAATTAAATCTTTAAAAATATTATTTATTTATTTATTTGACAGAGAGAGAGAAACCAAGCACAAGCATGGGGAGCGGCAAGCAGACGGAGAGGGAGAAAGAGAAGCAGGCTCCCTGTGGAGGGGGCAGTCCAATGCAGGACTGGATCTCAGGACCCCAGGATCATGACCTGAGCTGAAGGCAGATGCTTAACCAACTGAGCCTCCCAGGGGCCCCTGTTGCCTATGTTTATTAGCAGCACTTTCTATTAAAGAATATAGTTCTTTGGGGCACCTGGGTGGCTCAGTCAGTTAAGCATCCACCTCTTGGTTTCAGCTTAGGTCAGGATCTCAGGTCATACAAATGATTTTTAATGTATTAATTCTAGTTATCTCTAGAGTGTGTGTGTGTATGTGTGTGTATAAAACCTTTAACATAGGGTGCCTGGGTGGTTCAGTCAGCCATGTGTCTGCCTTCGGCTCAAATCATGATCCCAGGGTCCTGGGATGGAGCCCTGTGTGGGGCTCCCTGTTCACCAGGAGTCTGCTTCTCCCTCTCTCCCTCTACCCACCCACATGCTCTGTCTCAAATAAACAAATAAAATCTTTGAAAATATAAAAATAAAGTGGTAAGCATGATAAGCAGAGAAACAATTATTTTCAAATGGTAGCTATAACTGAAGTAAAACTTAAGCTTAAGTACATAAATATTTGACAAAATCTGCTTGTTTCTAGAATGGAGGGGTATTTGCAGATTTACCATGGTCCTTAAATAAGTTTTATCATCCTTGTTAAGAGTAAGAGAATCTGGGGCACCCGAGTGGCTCAGTCGTTAAGCATCTGCCTTTGGCTCAGTTCATGATCCCGGGGTCCTGGAATCAAGCCCTGCACTGGGCTCCCTGCTCAGCGGGAATCCTGCTTCTCCCTCTTCCACTCCCCCTGGCTGTATTCCATCTCTCACTGTCTCTGTCAAATAAATAAATAAAATCTTTAAAAAAAAAAAAAAAGAGTAAGAGAATCTAAGAAGACATAATGTTTCCCAAAACAACAAGAAAAGCCTCTTGAATCTGCCATATATATAAAGCACATATGGTGAGTAATGGAAAATCCATACTTACATGATTGCAGTCTGAAGAAATCTCATTTTCAGGCTAAAAGGAAAAAAAAAAGAGAGATGATGTTAAAAAAAAAAAAACCCTCAAGTTTTCAAATACCGCCAAAATAAACTCAAAACAAGAAATCTGAATATTTAACTGAATATGTTTCTTCAATTTAAGAAATAAAATGGGCTTATATATGTTTTAGATTGCTAGGGAGGAATATACCAGAAAAGTAGATGAGACATAATCACTTTCTAATCAATGGTACAATCTGAACATGGGGAAAATGGAAAAGAAAGTACTAAAGAGGGAAGAGTTCAAGAAGGCAGAGGAGTAGGAGACCTAAATTTCATCTGGTCCCAGGAATTCAGCTAGATAGCTATCAAAGCATTCTGGACACCTACCAACTCAACAAGAGAAAAATAGCAGCAACTCTACGAACAGAAAAGTGACCACTTTCTGGAAGGTAGGACCTGCGGAGAAGTGAATCTGAGGAGATGTATGGGAAGACCACAGGGTGGGGGGAGCTTCTGTCAGCCGGCTACTGGCAAATGATACAGCAGGAGAGTACAAAATCGGGACTTCTAGAAGTTTGCTCCCGTGAGGAACATAACTCTGGTGGCTAAACAAGGGATGGAACCCTCACCGGAACAGTGGGGTCTCAGGACTCTCGGGGTCATAGAGAGACCAGGGTTGCATGAGTGTGGCAGAACTCCCAGGCATCAAGAGCAGGGAAGCTGGCTCCAAAGACTGAGCCAAGGAGTGGGCTCTCAGCTCGGGATTGCCGTAAACTGTGATATGCAGTACAGTTGGGCCACTGCACTTTGAGCTGGGGCTCAACACATGGCAGAACCAGAAAGATTTCCCTTCCTCCCCAAGGATGAGCGGCAGGGGAGCCCAACAGGGATCTGCTGGGTTTGGAGACGCCAAATGGGGCCATGTGCCAGAAACAGAAATGCACTGTCACAGGCTGGGTGAGCACAGAGTGTGGCCAGAGACCAGGGAGAGAGGAGTGATTGACTGCTTTTCTCTGAGGGTGCACTAAGGAGTGGGGATCCGAGCTCTCAGCTCCTCTGGGGCCAGAGATTGGGAGGCTGCCATTTTCACTCTCTTCCTCAAAAGCTGTGTGGAAAGCTGTTAGGGAACAAAAACTACAGAGAGCAAACCAAGCAGATAATTTAGCCTGGCCGCTGGCAAGGGCGATGCAGTTCCACCTGGGGCAAATACACTTGAGAATCAATGCAACAGGCCCCTCCCCCAGAAGATCAGCAAGAATGTCCAGCCAAGACCAAGTTTACCAAGTTTACTACAAAACTCCAGCACTAGGGGAATACAGCACATAGAATTCATGGCTTTTTCCCCATGATTCTTTAGTCTTTCAACTTTAATTTTAAAAATTTTATTATTTTTTGTCTTTTTCTCTATTTTTCTCATTTTTATTTCCTTTTTCAAACAACTTATCAATTCCCTTTTAAAAAACCTTTTTTAAATTTCATTTTTGAATTGTATCACATCCATTCATTGTATTTAACCATTTTTGTATATATGTAAGTTTTTCTTTCTTTAAAATTCTGGGATCCAGTTTCTTCTAACAGACCAAAATACACCCAAAATCCAGTGTATGCCTCTGTTCTATGCAACAGCCTGATCATATTCTTTCCCCCTACCCCTGCTTGTGGGTCTCTTCTGATTTGTTCTGTATGCATTTCTCTGGAGTCGTTGTTACCCTTTAGCATTTTGTTCTTTCATTCATCTATTCTTCTCTGGACAAAATGGAAAAACTCACCTCAAAAAATAGAACAAGAGACAGTACCAAGTGCCAGGGACCTAATCAATACGGACATTAGTAAGACACTGGAACTAAAGTTCAGAATAACGATTATAAAGATACTAGCTAGGCTTGGAAAAAAGCATAGAGGACACTAGAGAATCCCTGGAGAATTAAAATCTAACCAAGTCAAAATCAAAAAGGCTTTTAACAAGATGCAATAAAAAATTGAGTATCTTACTACTAGGATAAATGAGGCAGAAGAGAGAATTAGTAACTTGGAAGGCCAAATGATGGAGAATAAAGACAGTGAGAGAAAGAGAAATAAACAACTATTGCATCACGAGGGGAGAATTCAAGAGATAAGGGATACCATAAAATGAAACAGTATTAGAATCATTGGGACCCCAGAAGAAGAAAGACGGGGCAGAAGTATACTGGAGCAAATTATAGTGAAGAACTTCCCTAATTTGGGGGAGGAAACAGGCATCAAAATCCAGGAGGCTCAGAAAAGCCCCTTCAAAATCAATAAAAATAGATCAACACCCTGACACCTAATAGTAAAACTACGAATCTCAGAGACAAACAGAAAGTCCTGAAAGCAGCTCAGGACAAGACGTCTGTAACCTACAATAGTAGAAACATTTGATTGGCAGCAGACTTTCTCCAGAGACGTGGCAGGCTGGAAAGGACTGGCATGATCCAGGTACTAAGTAAAAAAAATATGCAGCCAAGAATACTATATCCAGCAAGGCTGTTATTGAAAATAGAGAAAAAGCATCTAGGACAAAGAGAAATTAAAAGAATTTGCAATTACCAAACCAGCCCTACAAAAAATACTGAAAGGGATCCTTTAAGCAAAGAAAGCATAAAGGTAACACAGACCAGAAAAGAACAGACAATATACAGTAATAGTCACCTTACAGGCAATACAATAGCACTAAATTAATATCTTTCAATAGCTACCCTAAAAGTAAAGGGCTAAATACCCCAATCAAAAGACACAGGGTATGGGGTTATGGACACTGGGGAGGGTATGTGCTATGGTGAGCACTGTGAAGTGTGTACACGTGGCGATTCACAGACCTGTACCCCTGGGGATAAAAATACATTACAAGTTTATTAAAAAATAATAAAAAAAAAGACACAGGGTACAAGATCGGATAAAAAGGCAAGATCCATCAATATGTTGTTTGCAAGAGACTCATTTTAGACCCAAAGATACCTCAAGATTTAAAGTGAGGGGGTGGAAAACCATTTATCATGCTAATGGCATCAAAAGAAAGATGGGGTGACAATCAATTAGATTTTATTTTATTTTTTTTTAAATATTTTACTTATTTATTTGACAGAGAGAGAGAGCGATCACAAGTAGGCAGAGAGACCGGCAGAGAGAGAGGAGGAAGTAGGCTTCATGCTGAGCAGAGAGCCCGATGCGGGGCTGGATCACAGGACTCCGAGATCATGACCTGAGTGGAAGGCAGAGGCTTATCCCACTGAGCCACCCAGGCGCCCCGGGTCATTCCCCTAGATTTTAAACCAAAGACTATAATAAGAGATGAGGAAGGACACTGTATCATACTTAAAGGTGCTATCCAACAAAAAGATCTAACAATTGTAAATATTTATGCCCCAATATGGAAGCAGCCAATTATATAAGCTGATTAATAACAAAATTGACAATAACACAGTAATATTAATTAATTAATATTACTATTAATAATATTAATTAATCGACAATAATACAGTAGGGGAATTTAACACACCCCTCACTAAAATGGACAGATCATCTAAGCAAAAGATCAATAAGGAAATAAGGGTTTTAAATGACACACTAGACCAGATGGACTTCACAGATATATTCAGAACATTCCACCCCAAGGTTGCAGAACACACATTCTTCTCAAGTGCACACAGAACATTCTCCAGAATAGATCACATCCTGGGTCACAAATCAGGTCTCAACTGGTACCAAAAGACTGGGATCATTCCCTGCAAATTTTCAGACCACAGTGCTCTGAAACTGGTCAATCACAAGAGGAAAGTTGGAAAGAACTCAAATACATGGAGGCTAAAGAGGATCGTACTAAGGAATGAATGGGTCAACCAGGAAATTAAAGAAGAATTTTAAAAAATTCAGGGAAATGAATGAAAATGAAAACACAATCATTCAAAAATCTTTGGGATGCAGCAAAGGCAGTCCTAAGAGGGATGTACAGAGCAATACAAGCCTTTCTCAAGAAACTAGAAAGGTCTCAAATACACAACCTAACCCTACAACTAAAGGAGCTGGAGAAAGAAGAACAAACAAAGCCTAAACCCAGCAGGGGAAGAAAATAATAAAGATCAGAGTAGAAATCAATGAAGCAGAAACCAACAGAACAGGAGAACAGATCAATGAAACTAGGAGCTGGTTGATAAACCACAGGCCAGACTTATTAAAAAGAAAAAAGGACCCAAATAAATAAAATCACGCATGAAAGAGGAGATCAAACCAACACCCAAAAAATACAAACAATTATGAGAACATATTGTGAACAGCTATATGCCAACAAATTAGACAATCTGTTAGAAACTGATGCATTCCTAGTGACATAAAAACTACCAAAAGTGAAGCAGAAAGAAACAGAAAACCTGAACAGTAGACCCATAACCAGCAAGGAAGCTGAAGCAGTAATCAAAAATCTCCCAACAAACAAGAGCCAGGTGGCTTCTGAGGGGAATTCTACCAAACATTTAAAGAAGAATTAAAAACCTATTCTTCTGAAGCTGTGAAATGGAAGGAAAACATCCAAACTCTTTTTATGGGGCCAGCATTACCCCACCAAGAATAATTACAGACCAATATCGTTGAGGAATATGGATGCAAAAATTCTCACTAAAATACTAGCCAATAGGATCCAACAGTACATAAAAAGGATTATTCACCACCACCAAGTGGGATTTATTCATGGGCTGCAAGGTGGGTTCAACATTTGCAAATCAATCAATGTGATACACTACATTAGTAAAGGAAAGGACAAGAACCATATGATACTCTCAATAGATGTGTGAAAAGCATATGACAAAGTACAGCATCCTTTCTTATTTAAAACTTTTCACAGTATAGGGATAGAGGGTACATATCTCAATATCATAAAAGCCATGCATGAAAAACCTACAGCAAATATCCTTCTCAATGGGAAAAAATTGAGAGCTTTTCCCCTAAGGTCAGGAACAGGGCAGGGATATCCGCTATCAATCACCACTGCTGTTCAACAAAGTACTAGAAGTCCTAGCTTCAGCACTCAGACAACAACAAAAAAATTAAAGGCATCCGAATCAGTAAGAAGTCAAACTCTCACTTTTTGCAGATGATATGATACTTTATGTGGAAAACCCAAAAGACTCCATCCCAAAACTGCTAGGACTCATACAGAAATTCAATAAAGTGGCAGGACACAAAATCAATGCACAGAAATCAGTTCCATTTCTATACACCAACAAAGAGCAGAAGAAAGAGAAATTAAGGAGTAGATCCCATTTCCAATTGCACCAAAGATCATAAGATACTAAGAATAAATCTAACCAAAGAGATAAAGAATCTGTACTCAGAAATCTGCAGTACAGAGTTCACTCATAAAAGAAATTGAGGAAGACACAAAGAGATGGAAAAACATTCCATGATCATGGATTGGAAGAATAAATACTGTTAAAATGTCTATGCTACCTAGATTGTAGAGTAATCTACATATTCAAAGCAATCCCTATCAAAATACCATCAACTTTGTTCAAAGAAATGGAACAAACAATCCTAAAATTTGTATGGAATCAGAAAAGACCCTGAATAGCCAGAGCAATGTTGAAAAAGAAAACCAAAGAGGGTGGCATCACAATTCCAGCCTTCAAGTTCTATTACAAAGCTGTAATCATCAAGACGGTATGGTACTGGCACAAAAATAAACACAAAGATCAATGGAACAGAATAGAGAGCTCAGAAATAGACTCTCAACTCTATGGTCAACTCATCTTCGACAAAGCAGGAAAGAATAACCAATGGGAAAAAAAAGACAGTCTCTTTAACAAATAGTATCAAGAAAATTGGAGAGCCACATGCAGAAGAATGAACTGGACCATTTCTCTACACCACCTACAAAAATAGCCTCAAAATGGACGAAAGACCTAAATGTGAGACAGGAATTCATCAAAATCCTTGAGAACACAGGCAGCAACCTCTTCGACCTCAGCTGCAGCAACTTCTTCCTGGACACATTGCCAAAGGCAAGAGAAACAAGGGCAAAAATGAACAAGTGGAACTTCATCAAGATAAAAAGATTTTGCACAACAAAGGAAGCAGTCAACAAAACCAAAAGATAACAGAATGGGAGAAGATATTTGCAAATGACATAAAGGGTTAGTAGCCAAAAATCTATAAAGAATTTGTCAAACTCAACACCCAAAGAACATATAATCCAATCAAGAAATGCGCAGACAATATGAACAGACATTTCTGCAAAGAAGACGTCCAAATGGCCAACAGACACATGAAAAAGTGCTCAATATTAGTCAGCATCAGGGAAATACAAATCAAAACCACAGTGAGATACCACCTTACACCAGTCCAAATGGCTAAAATTAACAAGTCAGGAAATGACAGATGTTGGCAAGGATGCAGAGAAAGGGGAACCCGCCTACACTGTTGGTGGTAATGCAACCTGGTGCAGCCACTCTGGAAAACAATATGGAGGTTCCTCAAAAAGTTGAAAATAGAGCTATGCTATGACCCAGCAAATGCACTACTGGGTATTTACCCCAGAGATACAAATGTGGTGATCCAAACGGGCATCTGCACCCCAATGTTTATAGCAGCAATGTCCACAATAGCCAAAGTATGAAAAGAGCCCAGATGACCATCAACAAATGGATAAAGAAGATACACACACATACACTCACACACACAAAGTGGAATATTACACGGCCATCAAAAAAAACGAAAATTTGCTATTTGCATTGACGTGGATGGAACTAGAGGGTATTATGCTAAGTGAAGTAACTCAATCAGAGAAAGACAGTTATTGTATGATCTCACTGATATGAGCAATTTGAGAAACAAGACAGAGGAAGGGAGGGAAAAATGAAACAAGGTGAAACCAGAGAGGGAGACAAAGCATAAGAGACTCTTAATCTCAGGATCAAACTGAGGGCTGCTGGATAGGAGGGGGATGGGGAACCTGGGTGGTGGACATTGGGGAGGGTATGTATTGTGGTGAGTGATGTACTGTGTAAAACTGATGAATCACAGACCTGTACCCCTGAACCAAATAACACATTATATGTTTAAAAAGTACTAAAGAAACAAAACAATAGTGACATCAGGATCCTTACAAGACACTTCATAATTCTGAAAGCTAAAAAGAATCAGGCACAATACAGGTGCCCTTTTCTTTAAAGACTGATATCTAAAAAGACAAAAACAACCCCCCCAAACCAAAAAAAAACAGGCTTATTAAAAGAAGGCAAAGAAAGTCCATCAATGATTTAAAAACTAATGTCGGGGCGCCTGGATGGTGCAGTTGGTTAAGCAACCGACTTGGATTTTGGGTCAGGTGCTAATCTCAGTGTTGTGAGACCCAGCCCAACCCACAAGGCTCAGTGCTGAGCACAGAGTTTGCTTGAGGTTCTCTCCCCTTCTCCCTCTGTCCCTCCTGCTCACGTTCTCTCTCTCAAATACTTACTAATCTCAAGTCACCACTAGGCAAAACTAGGTGATAGGTACACAGGACATCAACATAACTTCTTAGGAATTTATAATCTTGCATGTATATAATTTAAAATAGAAAGTTTTTTTTTTAAACATAAATTATATATATGTTCCCATGACTTCATATACTCTGCAAAGCCAGGTCTATGAACGAGAGAGCAAATGAAATTTCTATTCCGTACTTTAAAAAGTAGACCAGGTTATGTTTAATATTACATAACTTTACAATACACATCTCCTTTAGTGTTGTTCATACCTTTAAAAAAGATATAATTGTAAGAACAGACACATTTTCTTTCAGTTTCTATAGCATTCCAACCTGTTCAAAGGAAGTGAATTCTGTGTACCTTGGGTGTGGAGCTTACTTAAGGGAAAAAAAATAAGAGCATTCTGGAAAGAAATTCAGAGCAATGGAGCACTTTCAAAAGAAGGTATTTAGGGGCGCCTGGGTGGCTCAGTGGGTTAAGCCTCTGCCTTCAGCTCAGGTCATGATCCCAGGGTCCTGGGATCAAGCCCCACATCGGGCTCTCTGCTCAGTGGGGAGCCTGCTTCCCCCCTCTCTGTGCCTGCCTCTCTGCCTACTTGTGATCTCTCTCTCTCTCTGCCTACTTGTGATCTCTCTCTCTCTGTCAAATAAATAAATAAATAAAATGCTTTTTTAAAAAAGAAGGTATTTAAATAATATGCAAGTGTTGTCATGTTTATAATTCATAGGACTTACATTAGTAAATTAATTATTGTTTTAGGGGTTTGCTTCCCTGCAGTGGTAGTCTGGGTTATTCCTCCCATTTTTTAGTCCTCTTTGATAGCATCTGAAACTATAACCTTTGCCCTGTACCTCTACACAACCTCCCGCTGTTCAATGAGTATACACCCTGCTCCACAGTTAGGGGGCTAGGCTCCTGACTTGCTTTGGCCAACAAGATTTTACCTAGACCTAATAGAAGAGGTTTTAAACTTGCTTGGGCTGTTTAGCTTTTTACTCTCACACTCCTGCCATTCTTCAAGAGAAGAACAAGTCCAGGTAGCTCCTAGTCCAAGGAGAAGGAGAGACAGGTGGGGCCGACCTAAACCTAACCGGGAGCCCAGAGCAGAGCCATCTCAACTGCCCTGCAGAGTCACAGGCAAGAAAAGTAAGTATTTGTCATTACAAGCACTTGAAATGTTTAAAGGAGGTTGTTATGAAGAAAAAAATGAGCAATATACCTATCAAGCAAATGAAATAATAAAAATTCTAAGACCTTTAAGCTGCGACTGGTAAAACTACCAACCATCTCACTTAGTGGATTATGTTAGTTAAGTAAAGAGTACTGCAGCCTTTTATGAAAAAATGACATGAGACACGGAGACACAAATGAAATGTATATTTGGAACCCAGTATTTAGTTTCTGTCTCTTTTGTCAACTTAATTTGTAATTGACAATAAATTGGTCTTATATTTTTTCATTTTAGATTTAATGTCTCTTTTCAGAAAGAGATGACAATGTAGGAATGCCATAAAAACAAGGTTATGATATTAAACCATTGAGACCCATAGAACTGAATAGCTATGAAGAATTTCTACATGTAATTGCAAATAACTAATTTCAGAAATTTAAAATGGGGGGGCGCCTGGGTGGCTCAATGGGTTAAGCCTCTGCCTTCAGCTCAGGTCATGATCTCAGGGTCCTGGGATTGAGCCCCACATTGGGCTCTCTGCTTGGCGGGGAGCCTACTTCCCCTTCTTTCTCTGCCTGCTCCTCTGCCTGCTTGTGATGTCTCTCTGTCCAATAAATAAATAAAAATCTTAAAAAAAAAAAAGAAATTTAAAAGGTCTTTAGAATCAAAGGACATGGTAATGGTCAGAGGAACTGAACAGAGACCTATCTGCAAAATATAAAAGATAAAGTCGTATGCCCAAACAGTAGGAACGTGAAATAATGCCACCACCAAGAAACTCCAGAGGAAGGATGAAGAGAAAATGTCATGGTTTAGCACTCAGTCTGAAGGAGTGGAAACAGATGTGGGTGCTGACACAGGTTTGATTCTCAGACTGCGTCATCCCGTGATGTCCCAATCAAATCACTTCATCAGAGTATGTATCTACTTCTGCAGGACTATAAATGCAGATAGGCTTGATTATCTTTAATCTCAGAAGATGAATAGTATGGGGAACAAAACCCAGAATTACTAAGGTAGGATAAGGCTGAGGATTTTTTTTTTTTAAGTTTTGTTAAATATCCACGAAAGAATACTCTGAAATGATCCCAAGAAATGAATCAGCAAGTAAATACTAGATAATTATGATGTACCTAAAATTGTGCAAGGCATTGTTGTGGGATACAGAAGAATGATATGACACTGTCTCTAACCTCAGGTAGTTTACAATCCAGTTGGAGAGAGAAGATGGTGAAGTCATGCAATTAAGCATGAATAGGGACTTGAAATAGGCCTGAAGGATTAGACAAATGATTGATGCTGTAAATAAATGATTTCCAAAGAAAATGCAGTTTAGATGATCCCTAGAGCTCAAGGAAAAAAAAGAATCCCTTTTTTAAAAGCTTATGTTTTAATTTATATTTTAATGCTTTTATAATGTACATGTTAAAATAATTAGTATTTAAGATTTTATTTATTTATTTGTCAGAGGAAGAGAGAGAGCACAGACGGGGGGAGCGTCAGGCAGAGGGAGAAGCAAGCTCCCCACCAAGCAAGGAGCCTGATGCAGGACTCAGTCCCAGGCCCCTGGGATCATGACCTGAGCTGAAGGCAGATGCTTAACCGACTGAGTCAAGAAGGCATCCCTAGAAAATTAATATTAACTAATATTTAAAAATAACTACACTATAGTAGGGGAATGTGTAGTAATTTTTTTCAAATGATAAAGAAGAACATGATCAATACAAAGGATTAAGAGCTGAAACCTTCCTGGTAACTAGTTGAGGAGTCCTCCCCTCACTCACATGGCTTCAAATCAGAGGCAAAGAGCTGAGTCCTAGCCTGCGGAGCATCAAATGAGAAGCTGAGCTTTTGGTAGACCATTAGTTGCTCTCCTTCACTTCGAAGATAAGACTCTGGACTTAAAAAACAAGTGTCTCTTACATCAAGTGTCTCTCCATACAAAGTAAGTCCTTAGCAATGGAACTGGAAGGAGAAAAATTTATGAAAAGCCTCATAAATAAACAGCTCTCTGTTAATTTAATGACCAAACGTTGTAGAAGAAACTGCTGAAGTTGCATACATTAGTATCAATACAGAAACTATTAGGAATAAAGGAAAGAGAAAAAGAAGAGAATGTGATACAACCCAACCTAACACAGTGGGACTGAACTAGAAAAGTTCAGATAATGCTGAATATGTGATGTGGCAGTAAGATTCTTTTTTTTGGCAGTAAGATTCTAAAGGAGATAAGCACTGAGTGCTTGGACACACCTGCCTGATTTCAATAAAGAATGTCAAGGGTACAAGAAAAGGTAGAAGCTGTCACTTAACTGAACTAGGTGCTACCTTAATTTCTTACATGATGGACTCACTGCAAGATAAATGGTATTGTGCAGAGTTTTACAGAGGAAGATACTGAAATTTGGAGAAACCAAGTAAGTGACGACAGTATACTTCCAGGACACAACAAAACTGGAGTTTAAATAATGATAATAAATGGTGACTAATGCTCACTGTGATGCTTTCAGCTTGATACCTCCAAAAAAAGGTTCAGTAGGTCAAGGTGAGCACAGTGATGGGGTAGGGCGTGTATCTTCAGGAGGTGCAAGAAAAAGAAAGGCAGACAGGATGAATAAACAGAACAAGTGCTCTAGAATTATCTGACAGCTATATGATGAATTTAGATGTAAGCGGCCCAGGGAAGAAGCTGCTAGAATTATTAGATCAACTATAAATCTGCATTAGCCTTATGATAACCACAGCAAGTTCTAAAAAACTTTTGCTTAGTTCACTTGGCCTTTTTAAATCAACGATTTAAATATTTTGGGTAGGGATGCCTAGGGTGGCTCAGTTGGTTAAGTGCCTGCCTTCAGCTCTGGTCATGATCCAGGGTCCTAGGATCAAGCCCCGAATCAGACTCCTTGGTCAGAGGGGAATTTGCTTCTCCATTTCCCCTCTTCCCACTTGTGCTCTCTCTCAAATAAATAAGTAAATAAATAAATATTTTTTCTTAAAGATTGACAATGTTTGGGGTATTACTGTACTTTAATCTTGTTGGGTAAGCAAAAGATGAAATAGCCTTAATTTTAAGGCTTAAAGCCAGTGTTCCTTCCTCTAAGCTCTGTAATTCAAAATTGTTTTTTTTTTTAAAGATTTTATTTATTTATTTGACAGAGATCACAAGTAAGCAGAGAGGCAGGCAGAGAGAGAGGGGGAAGCAGGCTCCCTGCTGAGCAGAGGGCCTGATGTGGGGCTCGATCCCAGGACCCTGGGATCATGACCTGAGACGAAGGCGAAGGCGGAGGCTTTAACCCACTGAGCCACCCAGGCGCCCCCAAAACTGTTTTTTTTTTTAAGTATTTTTAAAAAGTACTTTATTTGATCTATTTGACACAGAGAGAGAGAGAGAGAGAGAGAGAGAGCACTCAAGTGCACAAGCAGGGGGAGAGGGAGCCCAACACAGGGCTTGATCCTCGGGATCATGACCTGAACCATAGGCAGATACTTAACTGACTGAGCCACCCAGGCACCCCTCAAAATGGGTTTTAACGGGGAGCCTGGGTAGCTCAGTGGGCTAAGCCTCTGCCTTCAGCTCAGGTATTGATCTCAGGGTCCTGGGATCCAGCCCCACGTCGGGCTCTCAGCGGCGAGCCTGTTTCCCCTTCTCTCTCTGCCTACTTGTGATCTCTGTCAAATAAATAAATAAAATCTTTTTAAAAAATGGGTTTTAACTAAAAGATACAATGGTAGAAAAAGGACAACGGACTCATGGAAATATTCAGCTACAGAAGCTGTGTGACTTTGGGTGTGTCACGTCACGTCACCAGACCCCTGAGGACAGAACAGGGATTTCTTCAACTAGGATCCTGAACTGACTTTAGGAGTGAAACTGTCTTGAAAGTGTATACAAACTTTTGTGTGTAAGTATATTTTTCTGAGAATTCACAGCTGTTGTCATAATCTCAGAAAGAGCCATAAGACACTCAAAAATTAAGAAACAGTGATCTAAGATCGTTGAGATTCTCTGCAGCTTCAGGAGTCTGTAAGATCCGAGATATGGAATACAGAAATAGGGGTATTTATTGATGTCCATGTCTTTTAATGTAGGTAATTTGCATATTATGACTTTGGTTTCCTAGTGCTTCATCTTAATCATTCTCTCCTAGTCAAAGCACAACAAACAGGTTTCAGAATAAATGATGGAAAAGCTTGAGTCTGAATGTTCTCAATTACATCAACTATCATATCCACTTAAGAGGATGGTTTTTACAGAAAGTACAAGTCTGAACTATGAGTTCCCCAAGGTGAACAGGCTGAGATAATGAGTCTGGCAGGAGAAATTAAAGGATTCATAAAACTAACTTGGAAATTGTCCCAGTTTTTGAAAAAGAAGTGCTTGGGAGTTGGATTGTGTCTAAAATTGGGAACATTCTACAGTTCGATTGAAGTTGAACTACCCACAAGATCACACCTGGCACTAAATTAAGTAACAGCAGATTCTGGGAGAAAACTAACAAAAAATGTCAAGAGTATCTGTGCTTTTATGGCCTTGCAAAAATCTGAAGGCTGGGCAACAACATGATGTCTCCCTGTAATTAGAAACATTCTCTTGCAGTAGTAGTAAGGAGAATCTTCTTTGGGGAGTTTAGTCATTTAGATGAGCAATTCATTTATTAACTTGACCCAAACCATGGCCCTCCTGCCCACTGGAAAAAAAAAAAAAAAGGCAAACTGAACATAAAATAGTTGGTAATGAACAGATAAAGTCAGTATTTTAGTCTTGGTAAACTCCTTGAGCAAACTCCCTGAGCAATTCATTTATTATCATATGAGCAATTCATTTATTAACTTGACCCAAACCATGCCCCTCCTGCCCACCAGAAAGAAAAAAAAAAAAAAGCAAAAAACTGAACATAAAATAGTTGGTAATGAACAAATAAAGTCAGTCTTTTAGTCTCAGTAAACTCCCTGAGCAAGTGTAAATTGAATCTTAACCCTCAGTCATATTCATAGCCTCTTAGTGCATTATTTTGGCTCAATCAGAATTAACTTTTCTTATTTGTTATCCAGGGAATGCTGCTAAGTATTGTTTTTCCAAAAGGATAATGATCAACACAGGCTTTGTGCCCTCCAACAATGCTCTGCCTGATTTACTAAAGGTCTGTGCTTTTGTGTGATTCTTAAACATTCAACCATCTTTTCAAAAAAGTAAAGGTCCACTGGGATATTTTTTAAAAAGGGTATGAGACACAGATTATAGATGTTGGCTCTCACATAAATTAACTAGTGTGGTAGATAAAACATGAATCTATATGTAATCATCACAAAAAGAGTGGAGCTTGGGGTGGAGGGCAGTCCTGATACTTTAAGAATGAAAAAAGCCTGTGTGGCTTTTTTCATTCTTTTTTTTTTTTTTAAGATTTTATTTCATTTATTTGACAGAGAGAGAGATCACAAGTATGCAGAGAGGCAGGCAGAGAGAGAGGAGGAAGCAGGCTCCCCGCAGAGCAGAGAGCCCAATGTGGGGCTCGATCCCAGGACCCTGGGATCATGACCTGAGCCGAAGGCAGAGGCTTAACCCACTGAGCCACCCAGGCGCCCCCTGAGTTGAGCCTTAAAAGGAGGTTGTGATTTGGTGATGTGATGCTGTGCGCATGCTGAGGCAGATGGGGCTGTGCAAGGGAGAAGAATGCTGGGTGGGGGGGCGGGAGGAATCGGAAAGCCACATTCTGTGCATAGGGAAGAGATCTGAGTGAGAAAGTGAGAATCCCTACAGTGACCATTCTTAGGCCGATATATCTGATGTTTCCTAATATACGGTGGGATAACTACAAATTTTAATTAAATCCCAATGCTGATCCATTAATGGTTTCCCATAATCCAAATTAGTATGCTATGCTAAACACAATGCAAAGAGTGGTAATTTAACTTACTGTTATTGACCTGTGTGCTTCCCCAGTAAGTGAGTGGGGTAATAGCTGGTGAATACTGTATTGTTACTACTACTTATTTTTTAAAAATCTTTAAACATTTTTGTTTTGAAGAGGAATAAGAACAGTTACTTTAGAAACTGGAGACACTCAAGCGCTTATCTATTCATAGAGTTTCTACACAGCTGAAGCAGCTTACATCAAATAGACAAAAAATACCACAGAAGATCCATATACTGAAGATTTAGAAAAATCCATCTCTAGAAAGCAGATCATACAAATGCAAAGACCTTGCTGGATGTAGGAGAATCAGTTGGGCTGAGGCATAAAGGAAGGAGGCAGGCCGTGCAGTCCTGAAAAAGTTCTTTGCCCCCTGATCTAAAGGTCTGCCTCCAGGATGGGTTCGGAGAAAGATCCTGATCATTTGAACTGGCTGTCAAGCAAAGTCCCTCTCATTTTCACTTTCTTGGCTTCCAGTATAGCCAGCTCTCACAGCTGTCTTTTACTCAGGACTTTACGCTCCAGCTGTTTTTCAGTCATTTCGGCACTGGGTGCATGAGTCAACAGCTTCCTTAGCCTTAATCTCTTCCTCTACATCACCAGAGACGCGGTGATAAAGCTGAACTTGTCCATGTCTTTAGTCCATTTGGTTATCGTCGCTTTTTAAAAAAATTTATTTATTTGACAGAGAGGGAGAGAGAGCACAAGCAGGGGGAGCAGCGGAGGGAGAGGAAGCAGACTTGCAGTTGAGCAGGGAGTCTGATGTGGGGCTCAACCCCAGTACCCTGATCATGACCTGAGCTGAAGGGAGACGCTTAACCAGCTAAGCAACCTGGGTGCCCTCATCATCACTTTCTTAGGAGGCTTTTGTTTCTGAGTATAAATACTGATTTTCCAAAACTCCAACCAAACTTGACAATGGGCTCCATTCACAATGAAGGTCACAGGAGCATTCCTCCTGGGACTGGCAGAAGAGTGTATTTTTGCTCAATGCCTTCAGGTCTCTGAAGATACACAGTTTCATCCTGTGTGTTACAAAATTTGTGGGCATGTTTGGCAGTATCAATCACACGGAACCCATCCCCATCTCAGGACCTCATAGGCAATCGTTTTGACAGTCCAGCACTGGGATTATCTGGCTGCACAAACAGTGGTAGCCATAGAAGGGTTCCCTGACATCATTCTGGTCCCAGATGTCAGTATAGACTTCTGACCGGGACATTACTTTAGGCATAGTCAGAGAAGCGAGCCCAGAAATTCAACATCAAGAATAATGTATACTCGTTACTTCTATAAGGACATGCTGAGCTTTCAAAGGGGTAAACGATAGATTAAAAACCCCAGAAAAGGGGGTGCCTGGGTGGCTCAGGTGGATGTCTGACTCTTGATTTCTGCTCAGGTTATTATCTCAGGGTCAGGAGATCAAAGTCTGGTGTTTTCAGGCTCCAAGATCAGTGGGGAATCTCCTTGAGATTCTCTCTCTCCCTCTGTCCCTAACCAACCCTTTACCCCCCACTCACACACTCCCTCTCTCTTAAATAAATAAATAAATAAATAAATAAAATCTTAAAAAAAAAAAAAAAAGACCCTTGCAGACAAATTAGGGCCTTGGTTAGTCTCACTTACGTGCAGAGCAGTAAGGGTGCTAGGTTGAGGTTAAGACCGGTCTCTACCTTTAAAATGAAAAATACCTTCAAATGCCCTTTAATTCTAATAAAGTAAAAGGACACACACATACATGCTATAGTGGGAATTAGCAAACAGTTCTACTTTGTTTCAGGTAGCATACTTGACCCATACAAACCAATACTAGTAGAGATATTCAGCTTTGTCAAGTACTAATCCACTCATATTCAGTGAGGTTATACCCCTATCCTGAAAATATGAAAACACATAGCAATCTGCCTAATTACTGAAGTCAATGGCTGACAAAAGACAAACAACAAATTGAGCAACTCTTCACTCAGTGATGGAAAGATCTATATCCATGAAATTGCCATGCCCCCAAAATTTCTTTGAAATGTTAAATTAACATATAATTTTAAGAAGACTTTAGAATTAAACTGACTGAGGGGCGCCTGGGTGGCTCAGTGGTTTAAGCTGCTGCCTTCGGCTCAGCTCATGATCTCAGGGTCTTGGGATCGAGTCCCACATCTGGCTCTCTGCTCGGCAGGGAGCCTGCTTCCCTCTCACTCTCTCTGTCTGCCTCTCTGCCTACTTATGATCTCTCTCTGTCAAATAAATAAATAAAATCTTTAAAAAAAAAAAAAAAGAATTAAACTGACTGAACAGAAACACTCAAAATGAATATAATTTATCATCTTCTCTGCCCAGAGCAGGAAACGGCAAATACCAAATAAAAATACAGTGATCTAGTTATTGAACAAAAACTGCATAATCACATTATGGCATAATCACACAAGACTATGGTTTTATAAATCTTAAAATTTATTTAAAAAATGTAATTACAGGGATGCCTGGATGGCTCAGTCAGTTAAGCCACTGCCTTCGGCTCAGGTCATGGTCCCAGGGTCCTGGGATCGAGTCCTGCATCGGGCTCCTTGCTCAGTGGGGAGCCTGCTTCTCTCTCTGCCTCTGCCTGCCACTTGGCCTGCTTGTGCTCGCTCTCTCTCTGACAAATAAATAAATAAAACCTTTAAAAAAATAAATAATAAAATAAAAATATAATTACATAAACATGTAATTTCTCTATCATAAGAAATACTGTGAACTCTTTCCTCATTTTCCCCATTTTACTATTATAAATTAAAAATAGAGATACCTATAAGCCATAGGAGACAAGTCGTCCTCAAAAGAATTTTTGGAGATACTTCTTCTCACATAAGAGCTCAACCTTTTCATCAACTTCCTATTGGGTACTGTCCATTTCAAGAAATGTAGGAATTGTTTTATGATGACAAGCATTTAAAAATACAATTATGGCCTTATAAAGATTCTGCCTCATTTCCCCATTTTGAATGAGCTTCTCGAGAACTAAGCCTTCCTCATGAGAGCCTAGAATCACCAGAGAGGGAAAAGTTACCTCCCATTACTCATTTTTTTCTTCCTTCTCCGTAGGAGATGACTTAGAAATCTAGAATCTAGTTTAGTGCTGGCGGGAACATTTTTACCTAACTGATGGGTGAAAGAAACAAGAGTCAGGCATTCTTACTGAACACTTGACAGATTCCCATCTAGCCTCAAGGGAAAGAATCTTCAATAGGCCAGTCAATCAGCATGGCTCCCAGCCCTGGCAGGCACGTAGCTGTGATGGGATAAAAGGCCTTGTTTTCCATTGCCCAGTTTCCTGGATAAAGTTAGTTTAGAGCCTATATTACCAGAGTGACACCAAGACCATTATCACTCAGTCTAAAGCGGCTTGCTTTAATAAACTATTTTGTAGAAAGTTCATCACAAAGGTCATACTTCCTCTGAACCGTGAAGCTGTAAAACACTACTACCATACTGTACTATAAAAATATAGTATCAAAATTCTTCTACAATAGCTACTCATAGTACTTTTCATACCTCCTAAAAGCAGACAGAGTGTAATAGATCCCCTTACATCATTGTGTTTCAGACCCAACTCGGTAGTAAGTACTCTGGACTAGGAGCCAAAAGACTTGAGTTATGATGCCACTTGCACTGCATATTCATTGTGTACCGCCCTTGATCAAGTCACATAATTCTTTATGCTCTAGATTTCATGTCTGTAAACACAGATAAATCCTGCTTTACCTACCTCACGGGGCTGTTGTAAGTAGAATGAGGACTTTGAAAATTAGAGGGCCTTGCAAATATAAGACAGCATGGCCTTTCATTCTCTGTAAATAATCCAATCATTTAAGCATCAAAAGTAACAGTAATGCTTTCTAGTAGGCCATAATTCATGCAAAGAATATGAATTTAAAATACATGACATACATACTTAATTGTATGTGTACATACTATCTCTGAAGAATACATAAAAAATGTATTTTCACTACATACCCTTTTGTACCTTTTGAATTTTGTGCCAAATGGAAAAAAAAAAAGTCAAAGATAATTCCAGTTTAAGCTTAAACAGAGACACTTATGAAATATATGGAATACATCTTCATGGCTGAGGCAACAGAAGGAGTTGGACAATACACTCTTCAAGTCCATGTTTTTCTATTTTCCTTCTCTTCCACTGTCTGTTTCAAAGGGATCGTGGGGTGTGGGGAAGGGTATGGGAAATCCACTCTCTGGGACGTGTCAAGTAGCAATCTGGCCCTTTTAAGAGTCCTAGACTGGTAGTTCTGTTCTAAGAAAAGCGCATTAACCATTTTATGCTTTAGTTTTCCCAGTATGGTCAACTTTAATGTGGGAGTTGTAGAGTGAGAGGTGCAAACAAAATTCTTTGAAATCATGGTATGATTAAGAAACAGAGTATCAATTTTGTTATGGCATCCTTTCTATTTTTATGGCATCCTTTCTATTCTTTATTTATTTGCTATCTCAGTTAATTTGGAATAGCTAAATACAGGTCCAAATTTGTCATAGCCATAGCTACTATAGCCAAATGCAAGGTGGGAAACTAAAAATAGAAAATTTCCAGGCATCTGACAATATTATTAAAGTTTACACCCAGTAAATCTGGAATGATTCTGTCAATGTAGCTCAGTACCTCCAATCCAACTACGTTACTTCTATAAGTTTGAAAACATAAAACAAAAAAATGCATATAAAATTGCCAGATGCAAAAAAAAGTCCCAAATGAAATATAATTTCTCATGCACTATACTCAGGTATCTAAAAATATCACATTTCTTCCATTCCAACGAGTGGTTAGTGTGCTGTTTACTTTAACTTGTCTAAAGAGAAGCACACAACGCTGAGCTGCCAGAAAGCGCAGAACCCTTTCTGTATAACCCAGAGCAGATGACTAGTGCTTCTGAAGAGAAGAGCTGTGATTCAGGGACTGGCCTTTCATCTAAATAAGAAAGCCACTGCAAAACTCTGAAGGATGTGTAAGTTTTGAAGCAGAAGCCGGCACAAAGACAGAAATGAGGTTAGGTGAGAGAGATAAAGACCATTTGAATCCTGGGAAATGCTATGCTGAAATGGGGGACGAATGGCATCTCATACCTCAGCATTAGTGGACATGAAAAGTGTCAGAGCAGCAGATATTTTTACACAGATAGTCTCTCCTTGAAAGAGAGTCACGTCAAGAAACTGAATAGGCAAAAGTAATCACTACTGAACAATATAACAGTTATGGAGAAAAACAGATATAAAATAACAGACAAATGTAAAAAAGAAAACCTGAATATAGTTAAAGATAATGACAGATACAGCTATTAGAACCTATAGAAACTCCTATAAGTGGTCCTGACCAAAAGTTATAAAGGGTATTATGTCCTAAAGCTCACAAAATCGTCAGAAGGTCAAGGAATGAACATGATTTAAAGAGACTTTATCCAAGGCATTTTCAAAATTGAGGGACTTCTTCCATACACCTCACAACTGTCTGAGGCACTGCAAACTGAACACCACCTAGGTAGTCCAAAATCACTTCCCCATGCACCCCTGTACCATTCTACCTTTCCACTTAAGTTAAAAATGGGGAATTCAGGCACCTGGGTAGCTCAGTGGGTTAAGCCTCTGCCTTCAGCTCAGGTCATGATCTCAGGGTCCTGGGATCAAGCCCCACATCAGGCTCTCTGCTGGGCAGGGAGCCTGCTTCCCCGCCTCTCTGCCTACTTGTGATCTCTCTCTCTCTGTGTCAAATAAAAACAATCTTTAAAAAAATAAAAATAAATAAAAATAAAAATGGGGAATTCATGGGTACCTGGGTGCCTCAGTCAGTTAAGCCTTTGGTTTAGGTCATGATCCCAGGACCCTGGGATCGAGCCCCACATTGGGCTCTCTCCTCTGCAGACAGCCTGCTTCTCCCTCTGCCTCACTACTCTCCTGAATAAATAAAATCTTTTAAATAAATAAATAAAACCTCCTTCTTTAAAAAAATGGGGAAGTCTTTTGAGCAACGTCATAGAATCATCTGCTGGCTGAATGGAATAAGGCTCCATATGAATGCTACTAAGTACAGGAAAAAAATCAAATCTGTGTGAAAACTGAACTGGGAAAACTTAGCATACCTGAGCATTGTTTTGAGATTCGAAAACACAGCTATAAAACAAATATAATCCTTCAAATATCAAAAACAAAACCAGTACCCCAACACAAAAATCCAAACTCAAGAGAAAACTCCACCTTTTCCTTTATTTTCCTGTAACTCCATTCTAAAACCCCAAATCTAAAACCTGTCATGTCACACCTAGAAAACAACACTTAATAACTATTTTCAGGAGCTAGTCTGTAGCCAAACTGTCACATGAAAAAGATGGTGTGTATTTAATACCTGTGTCTCATACAAATAAGTAGATCTTCTGATTCCCTATCACATCTAATCTACTTGGTAATGTCTCTACTTAATATTCTTCTATCTGGCATGTAACTTCTTTTGAATGACAACAAAACTACACATTAAAATTTAGCAGACCTATAGGAATATTCTGGTCAAGAACTCATCATTGGGTAGTTTCCTAATGACTGGTACTGATGTGTGTGCTACAAAAGCCTGTTGGTTACCACCAGCAAACTGGACGAGTACGTGTTAGCATGGTAAAGTGAAGCTGAGTCAGGGTCCATCCTGGTCCTCTGGCCCCCTTCTTCCTCCAAAAAAAATGAGACTTGGTAACTTCTTTCCACAAAGAGAAAATGTGGGCATCAGGGCTGAACTATAGATTTTAAAGTGATAAATTTTGTAAATTTTATGCTATATTATGAGTATTTATCATAAAATACCAATGCAAGAAAGAAATGGGACTCAACGTGAGATCTGAACCCTTAACTATTCAACAGGAATTCTGGATGGTTTCCTTCTAGCCTCGATCCTCTTAAAACACACTTTGTAAGTGGAGCAAGAATTGGGGAACTCTTACATGCTGGGGTTCACAGCTTGAAATAGGAACAGGATAATCAAAGAAATCATGAAATTAAGTAATCTGGCTGACAGTCCCATAAATAAATCTACAGGCTCTGTGGACTATGGATGAAATTTGTTCTTGTTTTAATTTGGGCACTAGGCTCCTGGCTTAGAAATAAACTGCAAACTCTGATCACAATTTCTCTCTTGTTGGAGGTGCAGTGTACAAATACATAATCTCCAAAGTCTTAAATGGTGGATCAGATGATCCAACAAACAAGTGATCATCCCACAGCAAAAACAAGAAAAGCTGATACATGTGGTGGGTGAAATGACGCCAGAAACTGGATATGCAACCATGATTCTTTAACACAGTGGTCTACATCCGGATTGATCATGTCCCTAGGAGATAATGTTCCACTCTCCTGTCTGGGCTGAAGAAGGACCACAAGAAGGCACTGATAACTAAGACCAACTCTGTCGACATGACTTAAGACTACAGACCACCTGTGCTCAACATGACATGGTTGTTATTTAGGGAATCTCTGCCCAAAAAAGACAGACTATAAATCAGTTAATAACTTCACCATTTGATTCAGGGAATTCCTAGGAGATCAATTTATCAGAGTCAAGAGTCTTCTAGTCTGAGCAAATAACTTCCTTATTGAATATGTTTATGTGTCAAGAATTGCTTTGGGACACCTGGGTGGCTCAGTTGGGCTCAGTTCATGTTCCCAGGGTCCTAGGATCAAGTCCCACATTAGACACCTTGCTCAGTGGGGAGTCTGCTTCTCCCTCTGCTTCTGCTGGCTTGCTCTCTGACAAATAAATAAAATCTTCAAAAAATTTAAAAAAATAAGAATTGCTTTAAGACCTTTCCATTTAAGTGTCCACCAATCCCAAATTATTATATCACAGATCTGTCCAATGACAATCAGTTCCGTTCTCTAGAAGGCCATTTGAAACCATTTGATCTCAGACCTCAAGGCCACTGAAATATCCCAATTTTGACTTTTTCCTGTCAAGGTGGTGTTCTCCTTTCTGTATTAAGTTCTAATAAATTCAGCTTTGCTTTATTAACAGATTGTCTGGTGAAATTTAGGAGAATTTATCAGGGTCTATGCCATTTGGTTCTTTAAGGTACAGCTCAAGGAAGGAAATCTATGGCTAAACTGGGAAAAACTCAACGGACACATTTTAAAAACTGAATCTTCGGTGGGGGGTACCAACATCATTAATGTGCATAATATAATCTAATAAAATCTTTGAAAATTTCCCACATTTTTTCTTGCTTAGAAATATCAAACTACAGTTGAGAGAACAAAGTACTACTAAGTATATGGCAATAATCACCACTATGTCAAACTATAAATGCTGAAATGCTTAATTAAACACTTACTTTGGGAAATATTGACAGATTAACATAAACATTAATAAAGATGCAATATTTTACAAGAATTACCCATAATCTCCAGATCATATCTTTGCCTTTTTAAAGTCATAATTTTCTATTTTAAAATGATTTGATTTTGAAACCAAAGTGCAAAGTACAAAAGACCAGGAGGATCCTTTTAATGGTACTCCAACTGAGCTAATGATCACTATATGGCCTAAATAAGTCAACTCCCAATGCTTCCGTTGGAATAGGTGGAAAACTAAATAAAAAGCAAGACATTTTAACTCTAACTGGTTGCATACCTAATATGATTTCATAAAAACAATACTACCTTTCTGAAGAAGGGGAAATACTGTCATACAAAAGGAGAAGTGAAAGTAAAGAAAGGGAATAGTAGTTCACTGGGAGAAGTGAAAGGAGGTAAGTGGAACCACTGCAGATCCTTCGAGAATCACTGTTTTAAAACACTTCATATCAGGGAGATCATATGATGGATTCCTTTCTCACATTGAGGTCCTTCATCCATTTGGAGTCTATTTTCGTGTGTGGTGTAAGGAAGTGGTCCAATTTCATTTTTCTGCATGTGGTTGTCCAATTTTCCCAGCACCATTTATTGAAGAGGCTGTCTTTTTTCCATTGGACATTCTTTCCTGCTTTGTCGAAGATTAGTTGACCATAGAGTTGAGGGTCGATTTCTGGGCTCTCTATTCTGTTCCACTGATCTATGTGTCTGTTTTTGTACCAGTACCATGCTGTCTTGATGATGACAGCTTTGTAATAGAGCTTGAAGTCCGGAATTGTGATGCCACCAACTTTGGCTTTGTTCTTCAATATTCCTTTGGCTATTCGAGGTCTTTTCTGGTTCCATATGAATTTTAGGATTATTTGTTCCATTTCTTTGAAAAAAATGGATGGTATTTTGATAGGGATTGCATTAAATGTGTAGATTGCTTTAGGTAGCATAGACATTTTCACAATATTTATTCTTCCAATCCAGGAGCATGGAACATTTTTCCATTTTTTTGTGTCTTCCTCAATTTCTTTCATGAGTACTTTATAATTTTCTGTGTATAGATTCTTAGTCTCTTTGGTTAGGTTTATTCCTAGGTATCTTATAGTTTTGGGTACAATTGTAAATGGGATTGACTCCTTAATTTCTCTTTCTTCAGTCTTGTTGTTGGTGTACAGAAATGCAACTGATTTCTGTGCATTGATTTTATATCCTGACACTTTACTGAATTCCTGTACAAGTTCTAGCAGTTTTGGAGTGGAGTCTTTTGGGTTTTCCACATATAGTATCATATCATCTGCGAAGAGTGATAGTTTGACTTCTTCTTTACCAATTTGGATGCCTTTAATTTCTTTTTGTTGTCTGATTGCTGAGGCTAGGACTTCTAGTACTATGTTGAATAGCAGTGGTGATAATGGACATCCCTGCCGTGTTCCTGACCTTAACGGAAAAGCTTTCAGTTTTTCTCCATTGAGAATGATATTTGCGGTGGGTTTTTCATAGATGGCTTTGATAATATTGAGGTATGTGCCCTCTATCCCTACACTTTCATATGATCTCCCTGATATGAGGACATGGAGAAGCAACATGGGGGGGTAGGGGGATAGGAGAAGAGTAAATGAAACAAGATGGGATTGGGAGGGAGACAAACCATAAATGACTCTTAATCTCACAAAACAAACTGGGGGTTGCTGGGGGGAGGTGGGATTGGGAGAGGGGAAGCGGGCTATGGACATTGGGGAGGGGAGGCGAACCATAAGAGACTATGTACTCTGAAAAACAACCTGAGGGTTTTGAAGGGTCAGGGGTGGGAGGCTGGGGCAACCTGAGGGTTTTGAAGGGTCAGGGGTGGGAGGTTGGGGGAACAGGTGGTGGGTAATGGGGAGGGCACGTTTTGCATGGAGCACTGGGTGTTGTGCAAAAAGAATGAATACTGTTACACTGAAAAAATAAATAAAATGAATAAATTAAAAAAAAAAAACACTTCATAAAGTACATTGATGGTTCAAATATGTATTACTTCTCAGGTAAAGAACATTCACCTCCAGTAACTGAAACAAAGGACACTCCCAGCTATTTCTAAGCACTCATTACTATATAGTCTATAGGACTGGTTCTGCAGCATAGACTTTGGAAAGACCTGGGATCAGATTTAGGTTCTTCAAGTAACTAGCTGGACTGATTTGACTCTTGTAAGCCTAAATTTGCTATCTATAAATGAGGATGAGTATTTATTATATATGTAGGAATATGTAAGACAAAACATATAAAGCACCTATGAGTGCTCACTGTAAGCACATAATAAATATCATAATAATATTGTTATAGTATACTTCTAGAAGAATGTTAACTTTGTACTGCCTTAACTCCAAAATAAATCAATAAATCAATCTCAAAAATAAGGGAAAAAATAAATAAAAAGAGGTTTTCTTTTTAAACCTCAACTTAAAAGTTTGTAGTTATATAGATTCTTAGCTACAGGAAGGCAACTTCAGTTTAAATAGTTGAACTACATTAGGATAAACTGGAATAAAGGCATAAATTTTTTAAAAAAGATTTTATTTATTTATTTGACAGAGATCACAAGTAGCCAGAGAGGCAGGTGGAGAGAGATGGGGAAACAGGCTCCCCACTGAGCAGAGAACCTGATGCGGGGCTCGATCCCAGGACCCTGAGATCATGACCCGAGCCGAAGGTAGAGGCTTAACCCACTGAGCCACTCAGGTCCTCCAAGGCATAAATTAATTTAGGAAATTACGGCAGAAAAATCTTATCCCAATGGAAAGAACAGCCTTTAAATGGCTTCATCAAGTTTACTTAGCACAAATAAGTGTGTGTAGAATTTCTGCCTGCCCCTCACACTAATTTCTCAATCTAATATCCATATACATATCCAGGCATGTTATCTATTTTGAATTTCATTTCATTTTGAAATTCATTTGAATTTCATTTCATTCAAATGAAATTTTAATTTCATTTAGGTAGTTTCTAAGTAAACATCAGAGGATTAGATAGTTTTGGTTTTGTTCACTCACGTTTTAAGTCTCCAAGAGACTTTATATGTAAATCCAACTGTTCAGATGCAGTTATCTTTAAATATGCAAACAAACCAAGGCTATTAGTCACCTAATAACACTTTTCTCAATCACTTGGGAAATGTTTTTAGCCCACCACAGGCAGTCAATGCACTTTCCTCATCACATCAAACTCAAATTGATTCATTCTGTGAAAATAAATGTTATTTGTGGCCAACTGGCCAACTTAATAATAAGCAAGATCAACGATTGACAATTCAATCTAAATAACCTGCATTCATCTGGGTTTGTTATCTCAAATCACTTAACAGCCACCTGTAAACAGGTAGTATAATGCAGTGCAAAATGGTGCCTGCGTGGCTCAGTTGGTTAAGCTTCTGCCTTGGGCTCAGGTTATGATCCCAGGGTCCTGGGACTGAGTCCCTCACTGGGCTCCCTGTTCAGTGGGGAGTCTTACTTCTTCATCTCCCTCTGCCACTTCCCCCTGCTTGTGCTCATGTGCTCACTTGTGCTCTCTCTTAAGTAAAATCTTAAGAAAGGAAGGAAGGAAAAGAAGGAAGGAGTGCAAAAGAGGTCCAGGACTACACTACCATAATTCTTCTGAATACACTCAGATCTTCAACACTATCTTTTAACATTTTGATCCTCACAATTATTATTCTTCAGGAGAACATTGGGAAATGTAATGTCTAAAATACAGGGCTTTGACTAAAGGACTTTGAATCTTTAGTCTACATCAGAAACAGAGAAGATAAGGACTAGCGGCAATTTTGCTATGTCAAAGATAATATATTAAATTCTAAAATCTGATACAAATGAAATACCATAGACCACAGAAAGAGTACAGAATAAATAATTTAAGTGAACCACAAAAAGCTTTGGAAAAGTTCATTCTCCAAGAGAAATCTTACTAAATAACCCACATCACAGAACTTGACCGGGCGAATGCTCTCTGCATTAGGCAGAACATACCCAATTCATATAACTATTCAGAACCAAGAGATGATACCTAATGACAGAAAACATATTTTTGTTTCAATTTCAAAAGGGAAAAAGAGATGGGGCAGGGTGGATAGCAGAAAGTCAATTTGGGATTGCTCTCTCGCTCTCAAAATCTTGCTTCTGGGGCCAAGGAATTTTTTTTTTAAAGACATTTACCTAGATTCTCTATGTTCCTTATTTTTACCACATTATGCAAGGGAAAAAAAACTTCAAGCATTTAAATGAGACTTGCGTTTCCTTAACATGTACTAAATAAAATCCACAAAATGAAACACTCTACGACTCATTTAAAATATCCACTTCAGTTGTAAATAGCATGGAACACTTGTATATGTCTACTGTGAGTCATTTGTCTGGTTAAGAATCTTACAATGTGGGGCACCTGCGTGGCTCGTGGGTTAAAGCCTCTGCCTTTGGCTCAGGTCATGATCCTGGGGTCCTGGGATTGAGCCCTGCATCCAGCTCTCTGCTCCACGGAGAGCCTGCTTTCTTCTCTCTCTCTGCCTGCCTCTCTGCCTACTTGTGATCTGTCAAATAAATAAATAAAAATAAAATATTAAAAAAAAAAGAATCTTACAACGCTATGATGCTGATAGCTAATTATGGCATTAAGGTAAGGTATTCAGATGCATATACACAAACCAACCTAGGTGATCCACGGCAGATTTTAAAATAAAAATAAAATTTAGGACATACTAAGATATCTTAGAATATTTTATCTCATTAAGTAACTTATTAAAAACCTTTAGCTAGAACTTCAATTTCTAAACTTTATCTCAAAATTAACAAATACCCAAGGAGGGGCACCTGGCTGGCTCAGCCAGTGAGGTGTGTGACTTGGTCTTGGGGCTGTATGAGCCCTGAGCTGGATGTCGAGATTGCTTAAAATAAAATCTTAAAAAAAAAAACTCAGCCAATGCTCATTTTAAAATATAAATGCGGAGTAATTTTGGCCTCAGAGCAAGTTAATGAGGTTTCAGAAAAGTGAATACATTAATACCTTCTTTCCAAAAGGTTTGCCACTGAATAAATGATCTCACTATCCATGACTTATAAAAATAATTTATTCAACCAGTTACTAAAATTGTCTCTGTTTCTAGACAAAGAAACAGTGTATAGAAATGGGAAGCTGACTTCCCTGGTTTAAAACAGTCCCTGGGGGCACCTGGGTGGCTCAGTTGGTTTAGTGTCCAACTCTTGATTTTGCCTCAGGTCATGATCTCAGGATCGTGAGCTTGAGCCCCATATCGGGCTCTATGCTGAGTGTGGAGACCACTTAAGATTCTCTCTCCCTCTCCCTCTGCCCCCCCACAACCCTGGCTTGCACAGACTCTCTTGAAAAATACATACATACATATATACATATTAGTCTCCTAGTATACATACTAGTTCACTTTAGGGCCATTAAAAACTCCCAAGTTTTTCTGGTTTTATTTTGTTCCTCTGCTCTCTTGGGGTAGTGCCTTAATCAAAAATAAACACGAGAAAATTCCTAAGTTACCTTTTCAACTTTTCCCTGTTTCACCAATACCTTAATAAATATAATTATACATCCTAAGTCCCAGAAACACAAAAACAGAAAAAATAAACAGCAGATTCTTTTTCCAGAGATGACTAATCACCCTTGCCTTAGAATTTAAGATTAGTTTAAGATTAACTATTAACGCATTTAAGATAAACTATTTAAGATTAAATAGTTTACATCATTAATTGCTCCCAAAATAGATCAGACAAAAGTATCTTGCTTCTATGTATTGCCTTAAGGCTACAGATTCCATATATGACAAAATTCAATTTTTTTTTTTCATATTCAGTTTTTTTTTTTGTATAGTAAGGAAACCAACAGACCGGTTAAGACTATGAAATTGTTAATTTCAATTGCAATTCTACCAGTTAACTTATGCTATTATTTGGCAGAAGCCAATCGTTAATCTCATCCTTTGCCATTAGAATTTTTGAATCTGAGGGGCGCCTGGGTGGCTCAGTGGGTTAAAGCCTCTGCCTTCAGCTCAGGTCATGGTCCCAGGGTCCTGGGATCGAGCCCTGCATCAGGCTCTCTGCTCAGCGAGGAGCCTGCTCCCTCCTCTCTCTGTCTGCCTCTCTGCCTACTTGTGATCTCTGTCTGTCAAATAAATAAAATCTTAAAAAAAAGAATTTTTGAATCTGAACTATGGTAAAAAGAGAAAAACACATTTTTTTTAAAAAACCATTCCCCTATAAAAAACAGACCCATCCTTTCTGAAGCCCTCTGACAATTTTGATAGCGGAACTACCAACTCACAACAGCTTACATCTGTGAAAAATATCCACTTCCAAATAGAGGGATCATTTAAATTGTCTCTGATGCCAGAAGTTGCTTTCTTGTGAGATATATATACATGGTATTGATTTAATCTACTGACGACAGCTTAAACTTTGATTTTCAGAACAGAAGAATAACTAATTCAGGATGAAAGATTTCAACTCTTGAAGTCAATATTCAGGATCAGTCTCTGAATGAGAACCTGACTCACAGCAAGCCCTGGATCTGCTCCTCCATTCTAAAAATATCTGCCACAGGGCACCTTATTCATTCCAAACTGAATAAGAATTTCAAATCTATGTTCTAATTCTTACTTGGTGCAACCATGACATCACAGAGCAGGCAAATGCATAAGAAATTCTGCTACAGTAATTTGGCTACGAGTTTTACCTATCTTGAAATTCTTCCTTTAAACATTAAAATCCTAATGAAATAAATTCTTGGCTGATCACAAAACCCCTACTCTCTCGGGCAGTATTTTTCTTTTCAGATAACTGAGGGCAGTGGGGCGTCTGGGTGGGTCAGTTGGTTGGTCATCCAACTTAGGTTTCTGGCTCTGGTCATGATCTCAGGGTATGGGATTGAGACCAATAATGGGTTCCACACTCAGCACAGAGTCTACTTAGGATCCTCTCCCTATCCCTCTGCCCCTCCCTCTTTCCCTCTCTCTCAAATAAAATAATCTTTTAAATAAATAAATAACTGAGGGCAGTTCCAGGAAGGCAGTGATCATGGTTTGGGCCATCACAACATGAGGCAAACACTGGCATTCAATATACACTTATTTGGTTGACAGAAATTCTACCTGATTCTCTAGGCTTCCAAAGGCAAGCTGTCAGTTACTGAGGTCACAATGAAATAAAAAGCTTCTCCCCGACTTCCTCCTTTTGGGTCTATGTTTCAGGCTTTTTAATTTTAACATCAGTGCACTAATACAACCCCACATTAAAACCAAAACTATGCAACGACTTCAAGCTGGATGGGACATGAAATTACTAAACAAAGAGATCAAAGAGCACTATTCTCAGAAAATTAAGCCCACTATTTTGGTTTCTTGATGGAAAAGTACTACAACGGAGAAGAAAAAGGTTATCAAGAATTACATTTCTGGGGTCAAAATGGCGAGCAGGCCTGCCGCTGCAGCATCAAGCCAGTGGCTGGAGGGTATTTGAAAGTGGTACTACAATGCTGCAGGGTTCAATAAACTGAGGTTAATGTGAGATGGTAACGATACACGAGAATGATGATGTGAAAGAAGCCGTAAGAAGGCTTCCTGAGAACCTTTATGATTACAGGATGTTTCACATTAAGAAGGCATTGGAACTGACCAGGAGCATCAGATCTTGCCTAAAGAGCAATGGACAAAATATGAGGAGGATAAATTCTACCTTGAACCATAAGTGAAAGAAGTTATTCGGGAAAGGAAAGAGAGAGAAGAATGGGCAAAGAAGATGCAGTTGAAAACTGATTGCAGCTGCCCTCCAGTATTTTTAAGAAGTTGAATAAACATGAAATGTACAGTTTAGAACTATCTGAGCTGCAAATGTATTGCTTTAAATAAATGTCTATTATGATTATTTAAAAAAAAAAAAAGAATTACATTTCCGGAGTTCCTCTGCAAATGTCTGAAGGAATTCATCACCATTATTTATTTAAATCCAATTCTCCAGGTAGAAACTGCTCATGCTTCAAATGAAGCTTTTAGAAATGACCAGGAAAAAAAAAATCCCACATGAATAAACACCAATGGATTAGATGTGAAGGGGGAAAAAAAGACAACTTCTGAAAGTCAGCTCATCTCATGAGGACAACCTTATGTTGTCTCTTTAACCCCCCCCCCCCCCACCACCACTCTGTATCTATCCTTTTAATAACTTCTAAAAATCAGGCAGATATAAACTGGTTGCAACTTACGTGTAAAGTAACTTTCTGCCTCAGAAATCAATCAATCTCAGGCAGAATCTCTCAGTAAATTGTTTCATTTCCTCCTTGTAAGCACCTACCTGGGGCAGTTATAAGACTGCCTGACTCTGGGAAGCACATGTGAGGCACATGGCAATGAGTGTGGATGAGCACCAGTCAGCCTCACGTAAGGAGCGGAAAGGACCTGCATTTTCTTAGGTCCATGGGGAGGGAAGAAATGTTGATTGGGAGAGGGCCTCACCAGTAAAAGAAAACAAAACCGAGCTAAAGAGCAAAATGTGATTATATTCCCAGGATAACAAATGGAAAAATAATTAAAAGAGGAAATCATAGGAAAGCCATCTTCTAGCAGAAAGAAAAACCCCTCTTCTTAGCTTCTCAACAGCTGCTTAAGGAAAGGCTTCTTAGCTAGCTTCCAAGGAGTCTAACAAAGCCGCTCCTCTGTTCTTCCCCAACTCCACTCAGTCCGCCATCTGAGTGCCCCGGATCTAACTCAACAAAGATTCTGCATAAAATTTTCAGTGGTCTTTATCCAACCAAAATTTGCTGCTAAATTAAAGAATAAAAAGGAACTTTACTCTTTTGTAAAGGGGAAATACATACATCACCTACTAAACAGGGAACTGTTTCCATCTAATTGTCTCAAACCACTGCAAACAGACATTGAGTTTGTCATGTGAGCAGCAATTTTGTTTTGTGAGAAATGAAACTGTAAGTTATACTTCTGTTCTACAGAAAGTGGAAAACTTTTCTTATAATATAGGGAGAAGGGAGATAAAAGCCAGAAGAATCTGTTTTAGCCTTAATTTAAAAAAAAGTATGAGGGGAAATACAGATGGCTATGTCTTAATTCTTGTTGAAACCATTGTTCTTTTATTTAAAAAAAAACTTGTATTAAAAAAAAGAAAAAACTAAAACTAAATTATAATAAAATTAAAACTGATAAAAAGGGGTGCCTGGGTGGCTCAGAGGGTTAAGCCTCTGCCTTCAGCTCCGGGTCCTGGGATCAAGTCCTGCATCAGCATCAGCATCGCATTCTCTGCTCAGCAGGGAGCCTGCTCCCCCGTGAGCCCCCCCCCCCGCAACCTGCCTCTCTGCCTACTTGTGATTTCTCTCTCTGTCAAATAAATAAATAAGATCTTTTAAAAAATAATAAAGTTGATAAAAAGAATTTTGACACTTGTTAAAGATGTTACTAAAACTGTGCTGTGTTTATTCTGAACAATCTCAAAACCTGTAACTACTAGCAAGGGATGAGAATTTACTACTCTTCCCATTAAGGCCTGATCCTGACTTAGAACCTCTACATACTTTTTAAAAAAGAATCTCTATACATATTCTTGACTCAAACTACATGGCATACTTATACCATTTAAATTTAGGTTAACTATATTCAGTGTATGTGGTATTTCGGAGGTGACTGCAGAGTTGGCAATTTACTGGTTACAGTAAGTGAGGGAAAGAAGAATAAGGATGATGGTGCCCTAGTTTCTGGGTTGGGGGACGAAGTGGGTGGTGGCAGCTTCACTGGGAAGTAAAGTCCAGGCCCAGGAGGCTTGGAGTAGCAGGTCCGCAGCTCAGTTCCAGAGCTGTGGACCTGAAGTGCTCATGGACATCTCCCCCATCCGCAGCTGGCAGTTTGGGTTTGGAGCTTAGGAAAAAGGTTTAGGCCTATGACAGAAATAGGAACCATCACATTTACCTGGGATGAACTCACCTCGGTCAAGTGAGAATAGAACCATGACATTTAAGCACCTGATTAAGGGGGTGTCTGAGAAAGAAGAGTCTGATAGAAAAGACACAGAGAAATGTTTTTAAGTTTTTATTTTAATTCCTTAGTTAACATACAGTCTTGGGGCGCCTGGGTGGCTCAATGAGTTAAAGCCTCTGCCTTCAGCTCAGATCATGGTCCCAGGGTCCTGGGATAGAGTCCTGCATCGGGCTCTCTGCTCAGCAGGGAGCCTGCTTCCATTCCTCTCTCTCTGGCTGCCTCTCTGCCTACCTGTGATCTCTGTCAAATAAATAAATAAGGGCGCCTGGGTGGCTCAGTGGGTTAAGCCGCTGCCTTCGGCTCAGGTCATGATCTCAGGATCCTGGGATCGAGTCCCGCATCGGGCTCTCTGCTCAGCGGAGAGCCTGCTTCCCTTCCTCTCTCTCTGCCTGCCTCTCTTGTGATTTCTCTCTGTCAAATAAATAAAATCTTTAAAAATAAATAAATAAATAAATAAATAAATAAATAAATAAAATCTTAAAAAAAACCAAACAAACACAGAGTCTTACAGTAATTTCAGGTGTACACTACAGTGACTTAACAATTCCATACATCACCTGGTGCTCATCACAACTCCTTAATCCCCATCACCACCTCACCCACCTCCCCTCAGGTAACCATCAGTTTGTTCTCTATAATTAAATCTGTGTCTTACTGTCTCTTTTTTCCCCTTTGCTCATTTTCTTAAATTCCACATATGAAATCATATCGTATTTGTCTTACTCTTAATTCGCTTATTAGCATTATACTCTCTACAGCTCCATCTACATCATCGCAAATGGTAAGATTTCATTCTTTTTATGGCTACGTAATATTCTGTCATATATATAATATATATATCACCCCTTCTTTATTCATTCATCAATCAATGGACACTTGGGCTATTTCCATAATTTGGCTATTATAAATAATCCTGGTATAAACACTGGGGTGCATGTATCCCTCTGAATTAGTGTTTTTGTGTTCTTCGGGTAAATATCCAGTGGTGCCGGTGCAGGATCATAGGACAGATCTATTTTTAACCATCTGAGGAACTTCCACACTATTTTACACAGTGGCCTGCACCAGTCTGTATTCCCACCAAATAAGCAAGAGGGTTCCTTTTTCTACATATCCTCACCAACACCTATTGTTTGTGTTGTTGATTTTAGCCATTCTGACAGGCATGACGTGACAGGTCAGTGTAGTTTTGATCCGCATTTCCCTGATGATGAATTATGTTGATCATCTCTTCATGTGTCTGTTGGCCACCTGGATATCTTTTTTTGGAGAAATGTCCGTTCATGTCTTCTGCCCATTTTTAAATTGGATTATTTGGTTTTTTGGGTGTTGAGTTATATCAGTTCTTTATATATTTTGGATACTAACCCTTTATCAGAAATATTATTTGCAAGTATCTTCTCTCATTCTATAGGCTGCCTTTTAGTTTTGTGGACTGTTTCTTTACCTATGCAGAAACCTTTTATTTTGATGTAGTCTCAAATTTATTTTTTGCTTTTGTTTTCCTTGCCTCAGAAAACATATCTAGAAAAAAGTTGCTATAGCCAGGCTCAAAGGGGTCACTGCCTCCTCAGAAAAATGTTTTAAGAAGGTAGTGGTCACAAATTCATGATTGCATTTACATGAAATGTCCAAAAATGGAAATTTAGAGAAAGAAAGTAGATCAGTAGCGTCTAGGCATGGGAATTAATGGCGATTAACTATAAATAGGCAGCAGGGACCTTTGGGTGGGGGGATAAATATATTCTAAAACTGATTTATGGTGGTAGTTACATTATTCAGTCAAATTACTAAAAAATCACTGTAAACTTGAAATGAGTGACTATGTTAAACATCCTTCAGTAGAGCTGTTTTTTAAAAAATGAAGGTTGAGTACTGCATCTTCCACACTGTGACGTGGATACTACTTCTAGTGTGAGAAAATGTTTGCTGAGATTTATAATAACCAAAATTATAGGCTCTACACCAAGCAAGCTGGAAACCCCGTCCACAGATATCTAAGCACGTATTCTAGTTTTTTAAAAGGAGAGAGGTGTTTTAGTTGTTAAAGTTCATGGCAGCCCTCAAAGTTCAGAAAGTAAAATCTGGTACACATATACAGAGAGCAAAGAGACTATGTAATAAGTAGATGGTCTTTAATTTTTAAAAAAGGCCCCAAATGGAATCACTTGTGGTAACCCAAGACTTATCACTTAACTTTACCATAGTTTCAACCCATCTCAGGAATGTAATCTTAAACCACTCAACCTAGAATTTCCTAGTCAACACTACTAGTGAGGTAATCTGCCTGGCAGACCGCCTCTGGTCCACAAAGATGAGGTACTCCACTCCTGCCTTGGCCCTGATCCTTCTGCCTACAGAAGTCTCCCATTTTGTATCGCTTTCTGGAGCTCCTTTCTATTTGCTAGATAGGATGCTGTCCAACTCATCATTGTATAAAACTAATCTGACCTTCAAATTACTCAACTGAATTTTGTTTTTTAACAGTAACCAATTCCCAATCAGGTACATCTGGAAATACGAAGGGGCACTTTTGTTTATCACACAGACTTGGGCTAACACTGACATTTGGAAGGCAATGTTTAAACTACAATTTAGGGACGCCTGGGTGGCTCAGTCGATTAAGGCAATGCCTTCAGCTCAGGTCATGATCCCAGTGTCCTGGGATCAAGTGCTGCATCAGGCTCCTTGCTCAGCAGGGGCCCTGCTTCTCTGGGGCGCCTGGGTGGCTCGGTGGGTTAAGCCTCTGCCTTTGGCTCAGGTCATGATCTTTGGGTCCTGGGATCGAGCCGGAGTCTGGCTCCCTGCTCAGTGGGGAGCCTGATTCTCTCTCTGCCCCTCCCTGCTGCTTGTGTTCTCACTCTCTCTCAAATGAATAAAGAAAATCTAAAAAGAATAATAATAAATCAGGAATACATACTGGTATTCACTTACACTTTTTTTTTTTAAAAAGATTTTCTTTATTTATTTAACAGACAGAGATCACAAGCAGGCAGAGAGGTAGGCAGAGAGAGAAGAAGGGAAGCAGACTCCCCGCTGAGCAGAGAGCCTGACTTGGGCTCGATGGGATCATGACCTGAGCTGAAGGCAGACGCTTTAACCCATTGAGCCACCCATGCAACCCCTGGTATTCAGTTACACTTAATAAAAGCTGCCTTGATATTACTGGGCCAAATGGATATAAGCAGGCACATAACTTTTTATACTATTATAAAAATTATGAAAAGGGGCTAAGTATGCAAAATGTCCTTAAATGGACAGGACAGTATTGCATGCTGAGGAATGGTCCCTCCTAACCACCAAAAGCATTCCTACTGAAAAACACCTACTTAAACCATGTTCACATTAGCACCTCGAAAGGTTAAATACCTACTGATTCTTATCCTAAAATATAAGGTATTTATATTTAAATATAAGGTATCTGTCTTACCAACAAAATATTCCACTACATGCAAATTAAAAATATAATTTCCCCAAATTTTGTTTGAAAAGTCACACAACGATTAGCTATTCAAATTTTAGAAAAAAACATCAACTATTTTAAGAGATATTAATTTTTCAGTTATTTGTCACTTAGTTTGAACCAGGCTTATAATTCCCTCGGAGCTTTAACCATTTTTTTGACAAACCAGGCAATAATATTTATAAGCACTTCTCTGTAAGGCTGAAATACAGTATTTTCCTTTGAATCTTTAGAAAGTGTATTTTCATTAGCTGCCTCAGGATACAAGTATAGTGTATCTCTTTAGTAAAGCATTAAACTGTATTACAGGGGTTTGTGGGTCATTCGGTCTGTTAAGGATCTGACTCTTGATTTTAGCTCAGGCCTGGTCTCAAGGTCGTGGGATCAAGCTCTGCATCAGAATCCGTGCTCAGAGTCTGTTTCAGGTTCTCTCTTTCTCTCTCCCTCCATCTCTGCCCCCCCCCAGCCCCCTACCCCGATCTTGCCTGTACATGTGCCCTCTCTCTCTAAAATAAATGAATAATTTTTTAAAATCTTTAAACTGTATTATAAAGGGTTCTGTGTTCTTGGAGGGTGAAAGTCTGTCTATTCCATTTTTTTATACACAGTGCCTAGTACATTTAGTACAAATAGTAGGTACTTATATTTGTTTCAAGAATAAGTGAACAAAGTTACTGAAAACTAATAAGCCATATGATAAGGAAAATCTACCTGTGTGCCTTTATTTTCAGGAGAATTAGCTAATTTTATATTGAAAAGTCTTAATAGTAATTTTATATGATTAAGAAACACTTGGATGAAGATCACAATGAATTAAATGACCATTCTAGCATAGGACAGACAAAGAACAGGAAGAGCCCACTTATTTGGAAAACATAATACACCTAGTCAACAAAAGATAAAATACACAAAAGAGAAAGTAGGTCAGCAATTGGTTCCTTCTATTTGTCATGTTCTGAACTCTTTCCATCACAAAGAACTACAAATTTTAGCCCATTTTCCGTCACTTAACCCACACCTATAATGAGTATTTGCAAATTATTTTCCTTCTGGATATTTGGTCAGGGGAGGAGGGTTAGCAGGAGAGGAAGAGATGATTATTCAGAGAAGACACAGTTGTGGAGGAGTACCAGCACTGCAAGGAATACAAAATTGATTGTACTAATTGCGTCCTAAAAAGTATATACTTTATTTTCTTACAATAGTCATCAAAAGGTTTTTTCTAAAGATGGGTGAGAGATTCCATCAAGTTTTGAGTACATGTTTTTATAATGTGGCCAAACGTTAAAGCTGGTGGGAAAAAGAGCTGCAAGACTCAACTGACAGGATACCACGATGTCCTGGAATCTTAATATGTATCTTGGCCAATATGCTGACTTAAAAAGATAAGCACGTGGGGAGCAGCGGCTCTGCTTCATGCCAGGCAGTATCTCCACAGGGTGTGGGTTTCCTAGTGTAACAGCAGTCACACCATATGGTGCTGCTTTTATTGGCAGAGGCAGGACAGAAGCTGCCAAAAATTCAATGTGCTATTTTGGGCCATGAAACGTGATAATTCCCAAATTTAAAACATTAAGATTTTTAAACCAAAAAAGATCTTTTTTAAGATTTTAAATATTGGACTTTTGTAATTCAAGGCTCAACTGGGTAACAGCTGTCTTTGAATTAAGACAAAGACACAAACAAAAAATCAAAAGTTGGGGAATAAGCTTGGCAGCTATTCTCTGAAAAGAGTATTTTTTAAGGATTTAAACAAACTCTACAGTTATATTATAAATGTAAGGGTGCAACGTGCAGAAACAGTTTCTGAAATACCACATTTTGAGAACACTGAATGAGCGCAGTAGATGTGAGATGTTTAAAAGACGGTTCATCAACAGGATGTCTTCTGTTCTTTCTTTCTAGCCACTTCTGTAAGTTCTAGCACAGTAACACAATTTCAACTACTCAAATAAAATGATATAATGTTTGAACTCTGAGCAAGCCTGGAAATATTCATGTTGAATCCAACAAACTATTTAACCCTTATAAGTGCAGCCCTAGATTGGAGTAATTAGGTCCAGGATTCTAAAATCAACTTCAAATGCTTTATTGAGGCTGGTAATATTAATTTCAGAAAAGCAATTTTTAAGCTTCCACACTTGTGTCAGTGCTAGCCTTTTCCCCAAGCCTGCTCCTTTTTCCTGAATTAGGCTAATTATAGGTAATAAAAATAGCTCTTCATTTGCCCTGAAATAAAATGGGTTTTAGGAACTGCTTTACATAAAGCAAGAAAATTTTAAGAGAAAGACTAGGTTGAATCGAAAATTGTAAGTGAAAACTCCATTTTCCTGCCCACCCAATATGTTGCACAAAAATAAACACAAATTATCTAGAGTAAGGTGAACTGTAAATGCAAATAACATTCACCTAAAGAGAGCTTTGGTCCAGGAACCCAATATGTAGAAACTACTGAGGTGTACAAGCTACTGAGGTTCTCAAAGTGCATCAACATCAGCATCTGCAAATTCTTAGGCCTCCACCCCTAGATCTACTAAATCTGTGTTCTAACAAGGCTTCCAGGTGCTTCAATGAAGGCTCATGTTTAAGAACCACGGAGGACTTTTGATATACGAAAGACAAAGTATGCATGGTCACTTGAGTGGCTCAGTCAGTTAAGTGTCTGGCTCTTGGTGTCGGCTCAGGTAGTCCTGAGATCAAGGGCCATGACAGGCTCTGCACTCAGTGAGGAGTCGGCTTGAGATACTCTCTTTCCCTCTCCATCCTTCTTGCTCTCTCAAATAAATCAATCTTCAAAAAAAGAAGAGAAAAAGAAAAAGACAAAGTATGCCAAACCCAGATTATTGCTTAAAAGCAATTTAACAACTTTCACTTGATCTGTTAAACCTGCTGTTATAATTTCCTAAGAATACTAATGCCTAGAAGTTATATATTAATCAGAGGCTGATGACAGCAAGAAATAAGAAATTCCTTCAAGTGCTATATCTTTTTTTTTTTTCAGTAATCTCTACAACCAAGGTGGGGCTCGAACTCACAACCCTGACATCAAGAGCCACATGCTCCAACTACTCAACCTGCTAGGGGCCCCAATGCTCTTTTTAATAAAAGAAAAGACTGCCTTTTAAGTGGAGTTGGTCAATTTGTGTGCAGGTATGTGTGTTGATGGAAAGGGAGTTGCCTTTAAGTATTATGCCAAAGACTATAATGATGTTATACAGCTGATTTCAAATGTATGAGGGAAATGATGTACCAGGAGAATTACGGGAGAGGAAGAGGAAGAAAAAGAAGACACGTCCTTTAAAATACTTGTTTTCAGGGATGCCTGGCTCAGTTGGTTAAGCGGCTACCTTCGGCTCAGGTCATGATCCCAGTGTCCTGGGATCGAGTCCCACATCAGGCTCCTTGCTCAGCAGAGAGCCTGCTTCTGCCTCTATCTCTGCCTGCCTGTGCTCAGTCTCTCTGACAAATAAATACATACATACATACATACATACTTATTTTCAGGGCATGTGGCTGGCTTAGTCAGCAGAGCACGTGACTATTGGTCTCAGAGTTCTGAGTTTAAGCCCCATAATTGGGTGTGGAGCCTACATAAAATAAAATATTTAAAAACAAATAAAATACTTTTTTCACCTGCAAGCTATGAAAGATCTTACACATTAGTCCAAGTAGACACAACAGAAGCTAGTCTAGAATAAGAAGATAATTATAATTAGAAGAAAATGGAAAAGACCTTTCCAGTTTTTCTTTTCCTACAGTCTTTCACCCTTCCTCCTTAAGCATTAAGTTTTAACCAAAGAAGTTTCAAGTGTATATAGTTTAAACCACTGCTATGACTAGTTTGAAGTATATGTAGTTTAAACCATTGCTATGACTATGAATGTGGAAAGTAAGCCATATAAAAACTTCCCTGAGCAATCAAAAGCATATCCAACATTTGCCTGAGACTCAGTATTGTCTTTTCTGGGGCGAACTGCCATCTTTTTCTTCAAGTGTCTTGACTTAGAAGGGATGAACTCTGTTTAGTTATAGGTCCTTCTGCTTAAACCACTCTTCAGTCTATGCTTTGATTCTAAGTTCTCTCACCAGTTCTGAAAACACTTGATCAACACTAACCTGTACATGAAGGAAAATCATTCTTAGGGGAATTAAACAGGGTACTGGAAGAAGACTTAGAAGAGTAGTTGTCATTTGAGCTAGGCCGTGAAAGATGAGGGGGAATTTCAAGAGAGGAGAAGGAAGAGAGATGTCAGGCTTAGGGAACAATGTTCACGCCTTCATTTCCTCTCGTGTAGGCGCTGGAGATGCAGTGCTGGATGAGACCGTCACAGGCACTCCCTCCCAGAGCTGTCATTTGAGAGCATGGAGGTAAAGAGAAAAGAGGAAGACGACTAAAATAACAGCAAATTTTGTTGTGAAAGAAACAAACTAGTGAATAAGGAGTAACAGTGGGAAGTTCATTTTAGATGGGGAGGACAGGAAAAGCTCTGTCGTTTAAAAGCCGAGTCCTAAAGGGAGAGGATGCAGCTATGCAAAAGTGGGTGGGGGTAGGTGGAGGTGTAGCAACAACATTCTAGGCAAAGGGAACAGCATACTGGAAAGAGTCTAGCCAAGTTTTAGCAGCTAAAGACGGGTATGAACAGAGCCAGTGGCTAGAAAAGTGGCAGAAAACGCATTCAAAAAGAAAGCTGGTAAGGAGTTTGGATTTTATTAGAAATGCAATGAGAGGGGCGCCTGGGTGGGTCAGTCAGTTGGGCAGCTGCCTTCAGCTTAGGTCATCATCTCAGGGTGATGGGACAGAGCCCCACATCAGGCTCCCTGCTCAGTGGGATGTCTTCTTTTCCCTCTGTCCCTACGTGCACACACACGGGCATGCTCTGTCTCTCAAATAATAGTATCTTTAAAAAAAAAGAAATGCAATGAGAAAGTGTAAAGGATTTCAATTAGGGGACAGATATATATATATATATATATTTGAGAGAGAGAGAGACAGCTCGAGACAACACAAGTAGGCAGAGTGGCAGGCAGAGGGAGAGGGAGACCAGCAGGCTCTCCACGGAGCAGGGAGCCCGACACAGGGCTCAATTCTAGGACCGAGATGGTGACCTGAGCCGAAGTCAGTGGCTCAATGGACTGAACCACCCAGGTGCTCCTATACATCACATTTCAGTAAAATTTTTTTAACAAATAAACTTTGAGATATACAATAATAAAATTCACACATTTTAAGTGTACAGGCTGGTGATTTTTGACCAATATATGTATCTGTGTAATCACCACCACGATCAAGATAAAGAAAATTTCCATCTCCTAAAGTTCACTTGTGCCCCTCCACAATCTCTTCTGTCTCCACCCCTGCCTTAGGCAGCTCATGGCCTGTTCTCTATATAGTAGATAAATGTCCGCCTATTCAAAATTTCATATGAATGGAATCATTTATATGTCTATTCACTTTCAATTACAAAATGTCTGTGAAGGTCACCCATGACATTCTGTGTATCAGTAATTTATTCCCTTTTGCTGCTGAGTGGTACTCTGGGTTTTTTTTTGTTTTTTTGTTTTTTTTTTTTTAAAGATTTTATTTATTTATTTGACAGAGAGAGATCACGAGTAGACAGAGAGGCAGGCAGAGAGAGAGAGAGGGAAGGAGGCTCCCTGCTGAGCAGAGAGCCCGGAGTGGTACTCTGTTTTATAAGCATACCCTAATTTGTTTATCCATTCCCCCATAGACAATTGGGGTGTTTTGGGTTTGGGCTCTTATGAAAAAACCTGCTCTGAACATTCATGTACAGATCTTTACATGTGAGTATGTTTTCATTTGAAGGCTAGACTTTCTGGGTCATATGTTAAGTATATGTTGAAATAAGAAAATTACAACAGTTTTCAAAAGCGGTTATATCAATTTCGATCCCATCACCACAAGCAATGCGTGAGAGCTCTAGCTGCTTCACTTCCTTCTGTTCTTAATTTTAGCTATTCAAGTGGATGGTGAGTGGTATCTCATGGTTTAAATATGAATTGCCTTGATGACTAATGATATACAGAATTCATGCATGTGATAAGTGACCATTTTAATATTTTTTGTAAAGCACTGTTCAAATCTTCTTTCCTGTTTTTGGAAATAGAGCGGCTGGTTTTTTGTTTTTTTGAAAGAGAAAGAGAGCATGCATGCTGCCACAAGAGGGCGGGGTTTGGGGGGGAGTGGGCAGGGGCAGAGAGGGAGAGACAGAATCTTAAGCAGGCTTCATGCTCAGCCTTGAGTCCAAAGTGGGGCTCATCTCACGACCCTGAGATCATGACCTAAGCCAAAATCAAGAGCCAGATGCTCAACTGACTGAACCACCCAGGTGTCCCAGGAGTTGTTTTATTATTAAAGACTTCTTGATTTATTCTAGACACAAATATCTTCCCCTAGTCTGTGACCTGCCATTTTATTTTCTTGATGGTGATATTTATGTATTTATGTATGTATGTATGTATTTATATTTTAAAATAATCTCTACACTCAACACAGGGCTCAAACTCACAACCCCAAAATCAAGAGTCGTGTTCCACTGACTAAGCCATCTGGGCATCCCTGATGGTGACTTTTAAAGGGCAAAAATTTTATTTACGAAATCAAATTTAACCAATTTTTTTATGGCTAGTGTTTTTGTGTCTTATTTCTATTCCAAGTTGATAACAGATATTCTCTATTTTCTTCTCAAATTCTTTTAGTTTAGGTCTATGATCTGTTTCAAGTTAATTTTTGTGAAGCTGGGCTGAAATTAATTTTTTTCCAAATAAGTATAACAGATTCCTCAATAAACTGTGCTAGCACAACTAAATTTTCCTTTCTGTCACCTTTGTCAAAAATTATTTGGTCATACATAAGTGTAAAGGCTGCTTTTAGGCAACAGACTTAGGCAGTGGAAACTTGATCAATGCAAAAGAGCCTACCATAACCCTCTGGCTGAATATAAAACAGGCCCATCAGGTGACCCATCTCAAAATATCCAGAAGGCCTAACTAACCAGTGGGCTACTTATAACCAGGCACAAGTACCAAAAAAGGAAAATTCCCTATGTTCCCTCTATACCCTTTATACCTTCCCCTTTAAATACAGCCCCCCCAAACACAGCCTCTCTGCAGACAATCTCCCTTTGCGGTCCTGCTCACCGCTCCCATGTCGTGTATTCAATAAACTTCTATCTTTGTCCTAGGTCAAGTGAATTCACTGTCTGCACCTCCAGCTTCTACCTGATCAGGCTGCCCCACATTTGGGGGACCCCATAATATGCAGATCTGGTTACGGACTTTCTATTCTGAACCACTGATCTTAAAGGGACAGACAATATTTTAGGTTGGGGGGCTATATATAATCTCTGTTATACTCAACTTGGTAACTGCAGGTCAAAAGCAGCCTTAAGGAGTATGTAAACCAACAGCTTTTGCCTTGTTTCAACATGACTTTTTTTTATAAAACACACAGCCATTCCATGGACCTCTGATTTATAAAATTATCTTTCTGGCAACACCATACTATCCTAACTGCTTTATAGTAAGTCTTTGTAAACTGTCTTGAAATACAAGTAATGCAAAACATCTAATTTTATTCTTCTTTTTCAGTTACTGAAACTATTTCTAGTTCACCTGCATTTCCAAATAAATTTTAGACTCAGCTTGTCAGTTTCCTACTCCCTACCTTCCCTCCCCTCCCAAAAAAAAGCCTGCTGGGATTTTGATTGGGATTGCACTGAACTGTATCTCCAAGTCCTCCAAACCCAGGAAGATTATCTCTATTTAGTTAGATCTTTATTTTCTTTTACCAGATTTATTCCCATGTATTGTTTTGTTTTGTTTTAAAGATTTTATTTATTTGACAGAGAGAGAGGTCACAAGTAGGCAGAAAGGCAGGCAGGGGAGTGGGGAGTGGGGAGGAAGCAGGCTCCCTGCTGAGCAGAGAGCCCTATAGGGGCTAGATCCCAGTACCCTGAGACCATGATCTGTGCCGAAGGAAGAGGCTTAACCCACTGAGCCACCGAGGCGCCCCTCCATGTATTGTTTTTTAATGCAAATTTTAATATCTACTAAAAATATATAAAAGCAAAGCAGACCTTACTTTTTTGTGACAGGAACGATCAGATTTCCTACACTAACTGGGTGTCAAAAAATTTAATTCTAGGGGCGCCTGGATGGCTCAGTGGGTTAAAGCCTCTGCCTTCAGCTCAGGTCATGATCCCAGGGTCCTGGGATAGAGCCCCGTATTGGGCTCTCTGCTCAGCGGGGAGCCTGCTTCCTCCTCTCTCTCTGCCTGCCTCTCTGCCTACTTGAGATCTCTGTCAAATAAAAAAAAAATTTTTTTTAAATTTTATACTACCTGGAATTAGTACACACCCCACAAGTTGAAGGGTCAGTCCCAAATGACTGCCCTCATTTCAGATGCCAGTCACAAGTCCCAAGCCCCAAGGACACTTATGTATCTATCCAACTTGACTACAAATTTGAGGGTCCTAAGACTCCCTCAATCCAGTTGTATAACTCTCTAGACTGACTCACAGAACTCAAGAAAACACTTTATTTACATTTACCAGTTTATTATAAAGGATACAACTGAGAAATAACTAAATGGAAGAGATGCTGAGGGCAAAGTGGGAGGAGGAGCCTCAGGCCTTCAAGGACCTTCCCGAGACCCTGATATGTTCAACAACCCAGAAGCTCCCCAGATCTTCTAGCTCAAGAGCTTTTATGAAGCTCAACCTCCAGCCACCCACCCCCACTACCTTCTTAGAGGTGGTTGGTGGGACAGAAAGTTCCAACTGTCTAATCTCTTGGTCTTTCATCAGATAACCAGCCCCATCTAGGGGCCCCACCTTAAGTCACCACATTCACAGAGTCTCCGGTATAATGGAAGGAGGCTTGTTATACATAACAAAAGAATTTCTATCCTTCAGGAAATTCCAAAGGCTTTAGGAGCTGTATCACACTCTTTAAAAAATTAGGGAAGCTTGTTTCCTTATAAATACGTCACAAATTCACCAGTGTGAAAGTGGTATATATGAGTATCACTTGGTCTGCTCTACAACTGTTTCTAAAACTAAAAATTAGCTTGGGTCATTTCAACCACAACAGGGACCCAGAGAACAGAAGTGGCTTCCAAGGAGCTGCCTTTACAGTAAGTGTCTCTGCAGCCATACCCTCAGTACAGCATGGGCTATGATTCAGGGAGAATTCTCCATTCTCCTACATAGTTCACTAAATCCAGCTTTTACTTCCTCTTCCAGGAGAGAGAAACTGCCCCTGGCAACTTGTACTTAATTAAGTTCATGGTTGAGTCATGAAACCCTGTTTTATCTCTTTCTTCAAAATTTGACTATTCTGGGGGCGCCTGCATGGCACAGTCTATTAAGTCAACTCTTGGATTCAGCTCAGGTCATGATCTCAGGGTCCTGGGATGGAGCCCTGTGATGGGCTCTCTGCCCAGCAGAGAGCCTGCTTCACCCCCCCCCCCCTTCCTTTCCTCCTCCCTTCCCCTCTCCCTCCCCTTCCCCATCACTCATTCTCCCTCCCTCAAATAAAATCTTTAAAAAAGAATAAATAAAAATAAATACAATAAATAAATAAAATAGGGATAGACCCCACAACAGTTTCGTTTCTTTTCTTTTTTAAAGATTCTGTTTATTTATTTGACAGAGAGAGACACATCGAGAGAGGAAACAAGCAGGGATCCCGCTGAGCAGGGAGCCCAATGCAGGGCTTGATCCCAGGACCCTGGGCTCATGCCCTGAGCAGGGCGGAAGGCAGGCTTAACGACTGAGCCCCACAGACACCCCCCACCCTGCCCCCGCCCAACAGTTTCAACTCCAGTTGAAACTGCTATCATTTTGGTTTTCTTGTGGCTGCTAAAAGCTGAGTTTTCATTGTATACCCAAATTCCATAATGGCAAACAGCTCTTTTATAGAAGGAGCCACGTGATGAGAGCAGGACTCACATATACAAAGATACAAATTATCAATCTAGGTTTATTATGGGATTATTAAAAATTCTCAGCCAAAGCACATCCATTCAACATTCTTAACCATGGCAATGTGGCTTACAACTATGGTAAACCTCAGTAGCAGAAGGCTTTTTAGAAACCAGGTGGTACAACACAGAATAGTCATCCCCAGGAGATACCTGGGAATTACTGTTTGCACAAAATCAGTCTTGAAAAAAATTTTTTTTTGTTCAATTCCTCAGCATTACATATTTAAACCCTACTTTGTTCCAAAATGATTTAAAGACCAGGATTTCTTCAATAAACGGGCTGGACTCCTATACTTTTCTCAATATATTGCTGCTAATTATCAGCTGGTCACTTAAAGTCTGATGGGACTTCATTAAATCATTTTGAAAATGAACAGTCAGGAAAAGAACGGTTACAAACAGGAATTTTGTAAAATGCATGAATAAAATCATCTTTTGATGGATGTATCTTATTAATATTCATTTCCTCAACTTGTAAATTCAATGATATCATTGTTTATCACTTTAACTCACTTTTTGCTCAACAGTAGACCAACTGATAACCAAAGATGAGATGCTAATATAAAAAGATGTAATTTCCGGGGCGCCTGGGTGGCTCAGTGGATTAAGCCGCTGCCTTCGGCTCAGGTCATGATCTCAGGGTCCTGGGATCGAGCCCCGCATCAGGCTCTCTGCTCCACACGGGAGCCTGCTTCCTCCTCTCTCTCTGCCTGCCTCTCTGCCTACTTGTGATCTCTCTCTCTGTCAAATAAATAAATAAAATCTTAAAAAAAAAAAAAAAAGATGTAATTTCCTTCCACTTATTTTATAAGATTTTGTTGTGAACTGTAAAAAACCCATCAATAAAAAACATTTAATCAGTTATAGCTGTGCTTGGGTGATACTAACTAGATGGACTCTTGTCACATACTGATCAAATGATCACTGTAGTGGCTTTAAAAATATGTTCACAAATTTCAACTTTTCCTTCTTAGAAACTGGATAGAGTAACCAAACCCCCCAAGCCATAATCTTCTTTGTTTAATGGCTCTGTTCCAGACTGACAAAACATAAAATAGGTCAATTATTCATGTTGTGAAAGGAACCATCACACAGAACATTAAAAATGTAAACTTAGCACAAATTTCCTTTAATTCATCAATTCCATTAGTACATTTAAAATATGATCCATTCTCCAAATGATTTGCAACTGTTCTTATGCTTCTGTATAAAATAACCATGCATAACACCAAGATAACTGATGTGTGTTAGTTTCTGTAATAGAAGAAACAGTGGCAAAATTCTCACATACTCCAGAGGATGGCAGAAAACAAAAGTCTTGCTAGCTTCTCCTTCTATGGCAAGAACTGGAATCATTTCTAGTGTTTCTCTCACTAATTACTGCTAACTAAACAAACTGGTTTGCAATAGGTCAACCCATATTTGTATTTTGCTGTGGAACATCATATGGTTTCACTTAGCAATAGATTAACTATTAATCATGTTTTCCTTGAGCTAAATACTAAAATGTGTCCCCATTCCTGAATACAGGCTGAGCAATGGCTCACAACAATTAGTCCAGGATTTAAAAGATTTCTGGGAAAGGGCGCCTGAGAGGCTCAGTCAGCTAAGCGTCTGCCTTGGCTCAGGTTATGATCCTGGAGTTCTCATGGAGCCCACATTCGAGCCCACATTCGGCTCTCTTCTCATTGGGGAGCCTGCTTCTCCCTCTCCCTCTGCCTGCTGCTCCCCCTGCTTGTGCTCTCTCTTGCTCTGTCAAATAAATAAATAAACAAACAAATAAGTAAGAATCTTAAAAAAATAAAAATAAGAAAATAAAAGATTTCTGGGGGAAAAAATTCGGCCACTAGTTCATTCAGGGACAATTAATAAGCTAGTGATAATTTACCTACTTCATATTACCATAAGAGTCAATCCAAAATTCCTAAATCACTGAAAACCCCTTTTGTTTTCACTACAAGACAGCAAAAACAGTTCTACAGGAGAAAAGCAAGATAAAACAAACAACAATAAAGAGCCTAGAGATTCCGTCATTTTTTAAAATTTGACTTTAAATACTAGTTCTTCTACTAAAAGTTTGAAGTCTTTTACTAGGAGACACAGTCTTCTCTCCAAAAAATTCTCGTTTTAGTTTGAGGATAACTCAAGCACTTTAATTTCACCAACTTTTGTATAGATCATCTTAGTATGCAGATTATATACAAAATAACCTAAAGTCTGGAGCCAAGGAGTAAAGTCTAGCTAAAACTAACCGTTTAACTATGTAAGCTGCATATATTATATGGACAGATAAGAACAATTCTAGTAATATGACTTCAATTAACTTAATTGGATTCTTATAAAGAAAATGTATTCAGATTTTCACTGTTCAGAAACAATGAAGAACTTTACAAAACTGGTAAGTGGAAGATTTACCCCTCATACTTTAATCAGAAGAGTGAATCTACTTTCACCACTGGGCAATTCCACTCCCGCTCCAAATTGGTGTAGTTAGCAAAACTGGAAGGGTCTTTGATCGAGAAAGACTACAAAACTTTTCTGTAACTACATACTGTTAGGTTTTAAGTTTCCTTTCATTTTTACGCATCTTTACTTACTGGATTGCTGTCCATTTTACTATATAATAAGTGAACTGAAGTAAAGCAGTAAGACTTCCAATTAGGGCAAGTTTTAATCATAGAGGTTTTTACATATTAATATAGGCAGGGCCTTCTGCTTGGGTCTAGAAAACGAGAGTATACGCTGATCTACGTGGAAGGATTGGATGGTGGATACAATTCGCAGATACTGATAGGTAAAAACTCTGGGCATAGTTAATTAAGACACTATTCCTGGTTTGAACACTGTAGGAAAACAGATCAAACACTTGAGTGAGGAGTTTTAAAACTTAACAGATAACAGGAAGCAGAGAAGGCTGAAGATCCTAGTCAGGAGACTGTATCCCAGAAGCATCTGAAAAGAAATCTCATGCAGCTATCTAGAAGCAGTCACCTTGGTTCCTCGGTAGAAACTATCCTGTCTTGACCCTGGGCTTTTAATCAGTTCTTCCTATACTAAAAGGGAAGTAAAATGACTCCTTTTTAGAAGTTATTTGGAAAGTACTAGTTATTTGGAAAGAACATATGCTGAATGAACAACATTTTAAAAAATGGTAGATACGTCCTAACTTAAATAAAGCAGTAAGACAATAAAACTCTGGGTAGTTAAGAATGTAAAAGATTTGCATTTTGGCTTACAGATGGTCTTCCATTTTCAGTCTGATTTTCATACATTATACATTTATATACCAAAGAGACTTTTTTTTTTTGAGACTTTTAAGCAGGCTCCAACATGGGGCTTGAACTCAAGACCCTGAGAGCAAGACCTGAGTTGAGATCAGGAGGATGCCTAATCAACTGAGGCACCCAGCCACCCCACCAAAGAGACTTTCATTTTTTAATTTAATTTTATTTTTTAAAGATTTTATTTATTTGACAGAGACACAGCAAGAGAGGGAACACAAGCAGGGGGAGTGGGTCAGGGAGAAGCAGGCTTCCCACTAAGCAGGGAGCCCAATGGACTCAATCCCAGGACCCTGGGATGTTGACCTGAGCCAAAGGCAGACACATAATGACTAAGCCAGCCAGGCAACCCCCAAAGAGACTTTTATTTTTTATTTTTTTAAAGATTTTATTTATTTATTTGACAGACATGGATCACAAGCAGGCAGAGAGAGAGGAGAAAGCAGGCTTCCCGCAGAGCAGAGAGCCCAATATGGGGCTCGATCCCAGGACCCTGGGATCATGACCTGAGCTGAAGGCAGAGGCTTTAACCTACTGAGCCACCCAGGCGCCCCCCAAAGAGACTTTTAAATGTTAGTTTCCTATTCTGTGTTCACCACCTAACAAACTTTTTTTTTTAATGCAGGGAAAATAAATTGTAATTTTTATTTTTGAGTATAGTTAACACAGTGTTATTTTCAGGTGTATAATACAGTGATTCAACAAGTTTATACATTGTGCTATATTCATCACTATGACAATGTAACTACATTTCTTGTGCTGTTCCCTTTATCCTCATGACTCCGTACGGGAAGACTGTATGTCCCTCTGCTCGTCACCCATTTTGCCCATCCCCTCACTCACCATCAGTTTGTTCTCTGTATTTATAGGTGTGATTCTGCTTTAGTTTACTCATTCAGGTTGTTTGTTTGTTTGTTTTTTAAAGATTCTGTAAGTGTGAAATCAAATGATATTTGTCTTTTTCAGTCTGACTTATTTACTTAGCATAATACACTCCAGATTCATCCATGTTGTCTCAAATAGCATGATCTCATCCTTTCCTATGGTTGCATAATATTACATTGCGTATCTGTAAAACACTTTCCATATCCATTTACCTATCAACGGACACTTGGGTTGCTTCTCTATCTTAGCTATTGCAAATGATGCTGCAATAATAAATTAGTGTTTCGTTTTCATTGGGTAAACACCAGATAGTGGAATTATTAAGTCTTATGTTATTTCTATTTTTAATTTTTGGAGGAACCTCCATACAGTTATCCATAGTAACTGCACCAATTTACCTTCCCGCCAATAATGCATAAGAGTTCCCTTTTCCCCACATCCTTGCCAACATTTGTTATTTCTGGTCTTTTTTATTTTAGCCATTCTAACAGGTGTAAAGGGATATCTTGCTCTGATTTTAATTTGCATTCCCCTGATGATTAGTGATGTTGAGCATCTTTTCATATGATTGTTGGACATTTCTATTTCTTCTTTGGAAAAATACCTATTCAGGTCCTCTGCTCTTTTTTACTTAAAAAAAATTTTTTTTTTATTTTTAGTGAGAGGACAAGTGCATGAGAGGAGGGGGAAGGGGGAGAGGGAGAAAGAGAATCCCAAACAGGCTCCACACTCAGCCTGGAGCTGACTGACATGGAGCTCGATCTCACAACCCTGAGATCATGACCTGAGCCAAAATCAAGAGCTGGACGCTTAACTGACTGAGCACCCAGAGGCCCCTTAAAAAAATTTTTTTTTAATTTATTTGAGAGAGCATGAGCAAGCAGGACGGGCAGAGGGGGAGAAAGAATCTCAAGCAGACACCCCACTATACACAGAGCCCAATGCAGGTCTTGATCCTAGGACCCTAAGATCACGACCTGGGCCAAAACGAAGAGTAGGCCGCTTAACTGACTGAGCCACCCAGGTGCCCCTCCTCTTTCTTTAATTGGGTTGTCTTTTGATGTTGAATTATGTAATTTCTTTGTGTTTTGAGTATTAATCTCTAATCGGATATATAACTTGTAAATATCTTGTCCTATTCAGTAGGTTTGCCTTTTAATTTTGTTGGGATAGCATCCTTCACTATATGAAATCCTTTTATGTTGATATAGTTCCAATAGTTTACTTTTTTCCTCCCTTGCATTAGGAGACATATCCAGAAAAATGTTGCTATAGCCTATGTCAGACAAATTACTGCCTGTGTTCTCTTCTAGGATTTTTATGGTTTCAGGTTTCACAATAAGGTCTTTAATTGGTTTTGAGTTTATTTTTGTGTATGATGTCCAGTTTTATTCTTTTACATGCAGCTGTCCAATTTTCCCACCACCATGCAGTGAAGTTACTGTCTTTTCCTCACTCTGTATTCTTGTCTCTTTTGTAATACATTAATTGACCATAAAATCACAGGTGTATTTCTGGGCTCTCTACTCTGTCCCACTAATCTAAATGTCTATTTCTGTACCAGTACCATAACTGCTTTGATTACTACAGCTTTGTAGTATATCTTAAAATTTGGAATTGTCAAACTTTCAGCTTTGTTTTTCTTTCTTTGACTATTCGGCTATTCAGGGTCTTTTGTGGTTCCATACACATTTCAATATTATTTGTTCTAGTTTTGTGAAAAATGCTATTGGTATTTTGACAGGGACTGCACTGAATGTGTAGATTGTTTTGGGTAATATGGACATTTTAATAATATTAATTCTTACAATCCATGTAAGAGTGGAGTATTTTTCCATTAGCATCACTTTCAATTTCTATCATCAGTGTTTTACAGTTTTCAGAGCACAGGTCTTTAACCTTTTTGGTTAAGTTTATTCCTAGATATTGTTTTTGGTGCATTATAAATAATGCTGTTTTCTTAATTTTTTGCTACCTTTATTATTAGCATATACAAATGCTACTGATTTGTGGGTATTAATTTTATATCCTACAACTTACTGAATTCATTTATTACTTCTAGTAGCTCCTCTGAAGGATTTTCTATGTATAGTATCATGTCATCTGCAAATAGTGAGCTTAAGTTCCTCTTTACAGGGGCGCCTGTGTGGCTCAGTGGGTTAAGCCTCTGAGTTCAGCTCAGGTCATGATCTCAGGGTCCTGGGATCCAGCCCCCGCATCGGGCTCTCTGCTCAGCAAGGGACTCTGCTTCCCCGCCTCGCTCTCTGCCTACTTGTGATCTCTGTCAAATAAATAAATGAATAAATCTTTAAAAAAAATAATCTCTTTACAAATATGAATGCTTCCTGTTTCTTTTTTTGTCTGGCTGATGTGGCTAAGGCTGCGAGTACTGTGTGAATAAAAGTGATCAGGGTGGACATCCTTCTCTTCTGCCTGGTCCTCAAGGAAAACCTCTCAGTTTTTCCCCACTGGGGATGATAGTAGCTATGGGTTTTTCATATGTAGCCTTTAGGTATGTTGAGGTGTGTTCCCTCTAAAACCACTCCATTGAGAGTTTTTATCATGAATGGATACTGAATTTTGTCAAATAATTTTTCTATAGCTACTGAGATGATCATATGATTTTTATGCTTCATTTTGTTGATGCGGTATATCATGTTGACTGATTTGTGAATAATGAAACATTCTTGCATCCCTGGAATAAATCCCACTTGATCATGGTGAATAATCTTTCTAGTGCATTTGTACAGTTGGCTAATATTTTGTTGAGGATTTCTGCATCTATGTTCATCAGAGATACTGGCCTATCGTTTTCTTTTTTCTGTGGGGTCTGTCTGGTTTTGGTATCAAGGTGTTGCTGGCCTTGTAGAATGTATTTGGAAGCTTTCCTTCCCCTTCTGCTTTTTGGAATAGTTTGAAAAGAATAAATATCAACTCTTCTTCAAATGTTTGGTAGAATTTACCTGTGAATCCATCTGGACATGGACTCTTCATCTTTTTATTGTATTTTGATTACTGATTCAATTTTGTTACTTGTAATTGGTCTATTTGGATTTTCTATTTCTCCCTAGTTCAGTTTTGGAAGATCTTACACTTCTATGAATTTATTTCTCCTAGGCTGTCCAATTTGTTGGCATATGATTTTTCATACTCTTCTCTTATAATCCTTTGTATTTCTGTGGTGTTAGCTGTTAGTTACTTCTCTCATTTCTGATTTTATTTGGGTCCTTTCTTTTCTTGGCGAGCCTTCCTAAAGGTTTATCAATTTTGCTTATCTTTTCAAAGACCCAGCTCTTGGTTTCATTGATTTTTTTTTTTAAAGTCTCTATATCACTTATTTCTGCTTTGATCTTTATTATTTCTTTTCTTCTGCTTCCCTTGGGCTTTCTTTGTTCTTCTTTCTCTAGTTCCTTTAGGTGTAAAGTTAGATTGTTTATTTATATTATATTTATATTATATTATATTTATATAATTTTATATATTATATATTTATATTATAATTATATAAATTTATAATTTATTATATATTATATTATATATTATATTATATTATTTATATAAACTTTTTGTTTGTTAGTTTCCTGAGGTAGGCCTATATCACTATGTATTTCCCTCTTCAGACTTTGGCTGTGTCCCAAAGATCTGGACCATGTTTCCATTTTCATTTGTCACCATTTTTTAATATTTTGTTTCATTGATCCTTTTGTTGTTTAGTATCATGTTGTTTAGTTTTCATGTATTTGTGTTTTTTTCTATTTTTTTTCTTGTGATTTATTTCTAGTTTCATAACATTAAGATCAGAAAAGATGCATGGTTTGATTGAATGTTCTTAAATTTGCTGAGGTTTGTTTTGTGGACTAACATGATTTCTGGAGAATGCTCCGTGTGCACTTAGAAGAATGTGTATCCTGTTATTTTGGGGTGGACTGTTCTGTATGTGTCTGTTAGGTCCATCAGATCCAATGTGTCATTCAAAGACACTATTTTTCCTTGTTGATTTTCTGCCTGGATGATCTATCCACTGATGTAAGTAGGGTGTTAAAGTCCCCCTACTATTTATATTACCATCGATTTCTCTCTTTATGTCTTTAATTTGCTCTCTGTACTTAGATGCTCCAGTGCTGAGTATGCAGATATTTACAATTGTTATATATCTTCTGTTGGATTAATCCCATTATCATTAAGTAATGCCCTTCTTTGTCTCTTGTTACAGCTTTGTTTTAAAGTCTACTTTGTCTGATATAAGTATTGCTACCTTGGATTTTCTTTTGCTTCCACTCGTACAGTCAATGTTTTTCCAGTCCTTCACTTTCAGTTGGTTTGTGCCTTTTGGTTTGAGGTGGGTCTCTTGTAGGCAACATATAGATGAGTCTTGTTTTTTTTTAACCATTCCACCACACTATGTCTTTTGAAGAGAGGATTTAGGCCACTTACATTTAAACTTATCATTGATAGTTATGTATTTATTGCCATTTTATTTGTTTTCTGGTTCTTTTTGTAGTTCTCTGTTCCTTTCTTCTTCTCTTGTTTTTTGTCATTGATTGGTTTCTGTAGTGTTTTTTAGCTTTCTTTCTCTTTATTTTTTTTTTTCGTATATCTATTATAGGTTTTGGGTCTGTGGTTACCATGAGGTTCATATAGAACATCCTAAGTAAACAGCAGTCTATGTTAATTTCATGGTTAAGTTCAAACACATTCTAAAAAAAGAAAAATAACTTTTCTTTTCCCCTTTCCCTATTTTTTACTCCCTCCCTCATGTTTTATGTATATACTGCCATATTTTACATCTTTTTATTCATAACTTTCTTAGGTCTAATATGGCCAGTCCTTTTCCACCTAAAGAAGTCCCTTTAACATTTCTAGTGAGGCTTGTTTAGTGGCGATAAACTCCTTTATCTTTTTTTTTTTTTTTTAACTCCTTTATCTTTTGTCCAGGAATGTCTTTATCTCTCTTTCAAACCTGAATGACAACCTTGCCAGGTGGTGTATTCTTGATTGCAGGATTTCTCCTTTCAGCATTTTAAATATATCATGCCAGTCCCTTTTGGCCTGCAAAATTTCTGCTGAAAAATCAGCTAATAGCCTTATAGGTTTTCTCTTATAGGTAACTTTTTTCTTCTCTCTTGCTTTTAATATTTTCTCTCTTTAATCTTTGACATTTTAATTATTTTGTGCTGGAGTGAACCTTCTCGGGTTCATCTTGTTTATAACACTTTATGTTTTTTAGACTTAGATCGCTATTTCCTTCCCAAGGTTAGCAATGTTTTCAGCTACTATTTCTTCCCATAAGGTTTCTACCCCTTTCTCTCTACTTCTGGGACCCCTATAATGCGAACATTTATTTGCTTGATGTTGTTCAAGAGATCACTTAACCTATCCCCACTTTTCAAATTCTTTTCTCTTACTGGTGTTCATCTTGTGTGCTTTCCATTACTGTGTTCCAGATCATGTATACATTCTTCTGCATCACTAATATACCGCTGATTTCCTCTAGCATGTTTTTAATTATAGTTATTGTGTTCTTCAACTCTGGTTCTTTTCTATATTTTCTATCTCATTAGTGGAGGTCTCACTGAGTTCTTCTGCTCTTCTCTTCAGCTCAGTGAGTATCTTTATGATCATTACTTTAAATTCTTTAATCAGGGGCACCTGGGTGGCTCAGTGGGTTAAAGCCTCTGCCTTCAGCTCAGGTCACGATCCCGGGGTCCTGGGATTGAGCCCTGCATCAGGCTCTCTGCTCAGCGGGGAGCCTGCTTCCCCCTCTCTCTGTCTGCCTCTCTGCCTACTTGTGATCTCTCTCTCTCTGTGTCAAATAAATAAATAAAATATTAAAAAAAATAAATAATAAATAAATAAATTCTTTAATCAAGCATATTGCTTATCTCGCTTTCATTTAGTTCTTTTCCTGAGGTCCTTTGTTATTCTTTCTTTTGGAGCATTCTTCTGTCCCTCCATTTTACTTGGCTTTCTATATTTGTTTCTATGGATTAGGTGGAAGAGCTACTTTTCCTAAAGTTGAGGAATGGTCTTGTGTGTGGTCTGTCTCCTCTGTAGACTATGTGTGCTTGCAACTTTTACAACTGACAAACTTTTGAACAACTGAGTGGAGGAACTACTACTTGCCCACTAATATTGCACCTTTGGCACTATCACTACTTAAGATACATCTCTGTGAAATTATTAAAATCCTTAGTTGGGATTGGGTGGGAAAGGGGGTGCAAGTGCTAATATCAGCCAAAAGAAACATCTCCAATTTAACTGTTTTCTGTCTTAAGCCAGTCTTCCAGGTACTCAATTATGAAGGGTAGATAATAAAATCAAAGAATGTGCACAAATATTTGAACTATATTACTGAAGATTATACCTAAAAGGGTAAGAACAATTTAGGATTTTACAGTATTTGTTAACTCACCGAGCACCTGTTTATAACATCTAAGACTGATCTAACCTCTGTGGCTTTCATCCATGTTTCTATGGATACATGTTCATAAATCTGAATATGTGAGAATCTCAAGACATTTTTAGAGGATGTGAAGCATCTGCTTTTTTTGAGAGGAGGGGCTGTTAAACTTGTTTTATCCTCCCAAGAACTGAGGAAAATTTTATGTATTAATTAGTTATTTTGGCCCTATAGGTACTGGGGGACTGAAGTAGTCAGAGGAAAAGGGTATCTTAATAGAGGGGCGGATAAAAATGCATCTTTAAAAACTGAATCTCAGGGCATCTAGGTGGCTCAGTGGGTTAAAGCCTCTGCCTTCGGCTCAGGTCATGATCCCAGGGTCCTGGGATTGAGCCCCGCATCGGGCTCTCTGCTCGGCAGGGAGCCTGCTGCCCCCCACTCCCACCGCCTGCCTTTCTGCCTACTTGTGATCTGTCTGTCAAATAAGTAAATAAAATCTTTTTTTAAAAAATTAAATAAATAAAAAATTAATCTCATCTTAAAATGAAATTTTAAGTTAATTCTATTATTCTATTATCCATTCTTTTTTTTTTAAGTTTTTTTTTTTTTTTTTAATTTGACAGAGATCACAAGTAGGCAGAGAAGCAGGCAGAGAGAGAGAGGAGGAAGCAGGCTCCCCATGACACAGAGAGCCCGATGCGGGGCTAGATCCCAGGACCCTGAGATCACCACCTGAGCCGAAGGCAGAGGCTTAACCCCCTGAGCCACCCAGGCGTCCCGTCCCTATTATCCAGTCTGTCACTGTGCATCCTCCTTTCACTTTTTTTTTTTTTTTAAGATTTTATTTATTTACTTGACAGACCGAGATCACAAGTAGGCAGAGAGACAGGCAGAGAGAAGCAGGGAAGCAGGCTCCCCGCTGAGCAGAGAGCCCGATGTGGTGCTAGATCCCAGGACCTGGGATCATGACCTAAGCCGAAAGCAGAGGCCCCAACCCACTGAGCCACCCAGGCGCCCCTTCCTTTCACTTTTTAAATGAGGAGTCTGTCTAAGGTTCCTTATTTCCTACTTCATGTGGCTTTAATCATTAAAAATAATCTTTTCTATACCACCTTGAGGCTCTCTGCTGTTTTTGCTGTTTAACACACAACTCTCTCCTCCTTCATACTTTATCCTCTTTAACTCTATTCTCTCTTAGTTTTGGACAGTGACACAAGATTATGTATCAACTTGACTAGGCTATAGGGTGCCCAGATATTTGGTCAAACATTATTCCACCCAGGATTTAGTCACTCTATCTCCTTAGCCTCTGTGTCTCTAACGACTTTAGAGAGTTTGAAGGAAGGCTGGGGTCAACTACTGGGTAGACCATCCCTCAATTTAGGTTTATGTAATATTTTGCTCATAGGTTAATAGGTTTTAGAGAGTAAGTGCCATTTTTTTTTTTTAAGATTTTATTTATATTTTCAGGGGTAGGGGGGCAGGAGCAGGGCTGGGAGGAGCAGAGGGATAAGCAGACTCCCTGCTGAGCAGGAAGCCTGATGCAGGACTCACCACCTTAACCTAACCAACTCAGCCACCCAGGTGCCCAGGAAGAGCCTTCCTCAACACATCATAATAAAGGTACACATGACATAAATACGACACCACTGATGCTGCCAACTTTGGTCATCTGGCCAAGGGGGTGTTTGCCAGGTTTTTCCACTGTAAAAAGACCCTTATCCACTTTCCCACTGCCTACTCTTTGGAAGAAATTAATTAAGCTCAGCCCATACTGAAGGGGGAATGGTGAGTTAAGTGCTACCTCAACAGGGAGAAGTATCTATGTAAATTATCTGTTATTCCGTACAGATTTGTCTCTTCTCTCCCATTTATTTATTTAATAGAGTTAATTTCTGTCCCCAAGTCAATTCTTTCTACCATGAAGGGCATCAGAATGCCCTCAGTGAACAACCCTCACAAACCCAACGGGACTTTGCGTTTACCACTGATTGCTTTATCTCCTGCATAGCCTGTATCTTAGTCCTGTAACAAGCTCTCCCGAGTCCTCTTTTTTTGCTGTTGTTCAGACTTATCAATCTCTCTTTCTTCTGTCATTGCTTTAATCCAGGCCATCCTCGTTTTCTAGATGATTTACATAAACTCTGAGCAGGTCTTACTTGTTTTTTCCTCCATGTGTTTTTCTGCTCCAATCTGCCTTTCTTATCACACAGTCTTACTGTATGAGAAAGAAATGTCTGCAGAGGCAGAAAGAGTATTCCTAACTCTAAATTTGTACCTAGAATATAGAAAGTGTGTAATAAATAATTGCTGGGAAGTAGAAAATACAACAAAATTTTTCTTCACCAGTTTAGTCTCCATGCTAGGAAATAAAAACAGGCTACAAAAAATTAAACAACAGAAATATTTAAATGTTAATTATTTTAAATCTAACACATATTACTAAGGTGTGAATGAAAAATATATATAGTCACAGGAAGAATGAAAATGTCAGATAAGAAAATATTTAAGGTGTTGCAAAACAGTATTTAAGAAGCAAGGAAAGAAAAATGCCTTTACCTATAAAAATAATATAGGGAGTCTAGGAATCCAGACTCTTCAATAGTCTTCCAAAACCTAGTATTTTCAACTTTCTATAGGAGAAAATCTTGACTAAATGACATATTCTATACGACAGCGATCCAGTCCTGTCTCTTGACCTGTAAACAGGAGATAATGCGGTATAGCTCTGTCAACTATTTCACCCAAGAAATAAAAGATGGTAGGACAGTGGCAAAAGGTAGGGGAGGGAGGGAATAAGGCTTATTTTTGTTGAGGAAATAAAGTGTGAGTTCCCCAAATGTCATTTATTTTCCTTGCTTTTATAAAATGCTATTGATATTTCTGACTAGAAAGCTTTTTAAATTCTTTTAATATAAAGAGATATGATTTCATAGAGGTTAAAAACTGCTTAAATCAGCAAAACACTAAAAGTCTGTTATTATAAAGTTCTCAGATTTACTGAGAACTGAGGACTGATTACCAGCTGAGATCTATAGTTCATGGTATGAAACATGAGCACTGGCCTCCTGGACTTGCCTTTCAGAGAGAATTTTTTTGTCCCCTTTGTTTTATTTTCCGGTAGAAAGAACACAGTAAGTCATCTATGTTGTGAACATCTCCCTCAGCTCTAGCCTAGTTCACAGTGGTTTAGTGATGTTTGATGCCAGCTCTTTAGAATGTGCAATGAGCAAAATGGCAGGCATCTCTTTATTCTAATGAAAGAAGTAAAGTAAAAACATTAGAGTTTCCTAAGACATAGAACTGATCTTGATTTGGGTCACCTCAGAAATAAAACTCCCAAAGACATCAGTGACTGCTTCCAATATTCAAACTCTATTATATATAGTGAGCTCCTGTTTGTCTCTCCCACTTTTAACCCTACTCTATTCCAGCACTGCAGGTGGGACTTCATTCCTAGGAAGAAAATCAAATGATTCCAAACTCAGACTATACAAGTAACATCCTAAGTGTTTCAGGGATTCAGACAACGGCAAACAATAAAACATTTGCAAATACTGCTGGCACAGATGGAGTAGGAATACAGCTACTTTGGCCACCTTGCCACCAGTCAGAGGCATGAAGGAACACAATCCAGAAGCAGAGGGAAGAGAAAAATAAGCATAGCTAAGAGGTTGAGCTCCAGTCCAAAGCCAGTATTATTCCTTATTATAGTTATATGAAGCAAATTCTCGTTTTAGCTTAACCTAGTTTAGATAGAGCTTCCTGTTGCCACAAAGAATCATAACCCCTAACTGATTTAGTGAGGAACATGTACTTCTTACTTAAATCTCACTTGGATAAAACAAAGGTGAAGGAAACATTAGAATAATTTTATTATCTTTGATCTAGCCCATGTTTGTTTAAAGTTGTAATGACAACACGGTAAAAGTCTCTTTTCTTTTAAAGAAATTCAAACACCACCGGATTTCTTTAAAAGAAAAGAAACGGGGGCTCTTGGGTGGCTCAGTGGGTTAAGCCTCTGCCGTCCACTCAGGTCATGATCTCAGGGTCCTGGGATCAAGCCCCGCGTCAGGCTCTCTGCTGAGCAGGGAGCCTGTTTCCTCCTCTCTCTGCCTGCCTTTCTGCCTACTTGTGATATCTGTCTGTTGAATAAATAAACAAAATCTTTAAAAAGAAAACAGAACAGAACTAATGCTAAGTACAATGAAGTCACCAGTCAAATTTAAGAGGATACAGGAAAAAGAAACATAGTACTTCTAAGACATTAAAGCTTATTATTCTACAGTCTGGCAAATGGGCCTGTTTAATTCCAAAGAGCAACTTCCATCTAGTATCATCCAAAAGTAACATGACATACTTTCCTTATCTTTCTAATCTCAATGGGATCTCTCAGCTTTCTAAATTACATTTTTCAACAAGGCCTAGAAGAGTCACCAAATTTTCACCTGCTTATTTCAAGTCTCATCTGTTTTTCAATGGGAAGATGGCAAACTACTAAGTTTATATCTCATATTACACAAATTCTATTAACAGATCTCTGACTATAGCTATAGTATGCTGAAATCCCATAGTAACAGTCTCTCAGAACAAATCAAATGAGTTTTATAGAACTATTTTTTAAGGTTTTATTTATTTATTAGAGAGATGGACAGAGAATACAAATAGGCAGAACAGCAGGCAAAGGGAGAGGGAGAAGCAGGCTCTCCACTGATCAGGGAGCCCGATACAGGGCTTGATCCCAGGACCCTGGGATCATGACCTGAGACCAAGGCAGCCGCTTAACTGACAGAGCCACCCAGGTGCCCCAAGTTTTGTAGAACTATTAAAAATAGGGGTGCCTGGGTGGCTCAGTGGGTTGATCCTTTGCCTTCGGCTCAGGTCATAATCTCCAAGTCCTGGGCGAGCCCCATGTCGAGCTCTCTGTTCAGCAGGGAGCCTACTTCCCCATCTCTCTCTCTCTGCCTGCTGCTCTGCCTACTTGTGATCTCTCTCTCTCTGTCAAATAAATAAATAAAATCTTTAAAAATAAAATAAAATAAAATGCCTGCCTCTCTGGAAGACCCAAAAGTTGATGATATATAAGTAACCCTAGAAAGAAGTCATTCTGTTTGTCTTTCTTGGAGATAAATCTGTGCAATGAAACTAACCCAAAAAACAGTTTTGTGGCTGCTGGTGGTAGCAGCTGATGCTGTAACTACTATAGGGATGCAAGAGTTGAGAGAGAAACAAAAAAAACCCCAAAAAAGTGTATTAAACAAAAAGACAAATCTAGGAACAGAACTTGCTCATATTTTCAAAACAATGGGGTTGGATCACTGATGTAAAAATGTGGTTAAATGTTTATAGCCTAATTAATATTAACATGCTCAATTTTTCAATTCATAGCACGGTGAATTATTCAATGCTGGGAATAACTCCAGCTTGACTTTATAGTGACTATCTCAGCTGACAATGATCCTTGACATAATTCACTGGGCAAAATGTAAACATAAATATTGACTTTAATGCATAATAAACCAAAGCATGTTACAAGGTACACAGAGTTGTCAAATCACATAAGGGGCAAAAATTTCATTCCTTATGGCACAATTACATTAATTGATTAATTTCTTTTTCTTCTTCCTTTTTTTTTTTTAAAGATTTTATTTATTTATTTGACAGACAGAGATCACAAGTAGGCAGAGGGACAGGCAGGGAGAGGGGGGGAAGCAGGCTCCCCGCCAAGCAGAGAGCACAACAGCGGGGCTCGATCCCAGGACCCTGGAATCATGACCTGAGCTGAAGGCAGAGGCTTTAACCCACTAGGCCACCCAAGCACCCTTAATTTCTTCTTTTGACTCCCTCAACTGCAAGATTCCATATAAACATAAGCATCAGCTCTCAAGCTCCCATTCACCACCACACCAATCTGATTTGCTTTCTGCCATGTCTCTGACACATTGCTCTAAACCATTTGTTTTGCTGCTCAAGAAGACGTATCTAATTTAAGACCACGCAGGCCAAGAATCATCGCAAGAGCCTACTCTAAGTCACTGAAATATCTCTTCTTCCTAAAATACTTAAATACCTTAATTCCTAGCTTGTATAGTCAATAGGAACATAATAAACCAAATTCTTGAAGAGGGGTAGCAAGCAAAGCTACCCGTTAAGTGTTGTTAAGTCATTTCCCTAGATATACATAGCTGTAAATGTAACAGAAAATAATTGGGTACAAAAGATACATTTGTTGGGGCACCTGGGTGGCTTGGTGGATTAAGCCGTTGCCTTCGGCTCGGGTCATGATCTCAGGGTCCTGGGATCGAGCCCCGCTTCGGGCTCTCTACTCTGCAGGGAGCCTGCTTCCTCCTCTCTCTCTGCCTGCCTCTCTGCCTACTTGTGATCTCTCTCTCTGTCAAATAAATAAATAAAATCTTTAAAAAATTTAAAAAAAATAAAAATAAAAAAAAAGATACATTTGTTTTTAGCGGAAGGGAAAAAATCTGTATGACACAAAATAATCAGATGACATCCTTTTACATCTCACCTGTAGATTTATAAGCATTTTTTTTTAAAGATTTTATTTATTTATTTGTCAGAGAGAGAGAGACAGAGAGAGAAAGATCACAAGTAGGCAGAGAGGTAGGCAGAGGCAGAGGGAGAAGCAGGCTCCCTGCCGAGCAAGGAGCCCGATATGGGACTCGATCCCAGGACGCTAGGATCATGACCTGAGCCGAAGGCAGCCGCTTAACCAAGTGAGCCACCCAGGCGTCCCTCACCTGTAGATTTAGACTGGAGAATGTCAAATTATAATTTCTTGGCTGCATATAAGGTAGCTTAGGAAAATGGCTCACTGGAAACAAAACACCCAAACCTGAACTCTAAAATGAATATAAATCAGTCGATTAAGCTTTCTTCAAAATAAGATTGATATAAGAGTTGAAGCTTAGGGGGACCTGGGTGCCGCAGTTGGTTAAGCATCGGACTCTTAGGTTTTGGCTCAGGGCATAATCCCAGGGTCTTGAAACTGAGCCCCATGTGGACTTGGCGCTCAGTGTGGAGTCTGCTTAAGATTCTCTCTGCCTCTCCCTTTGCCCTTCTCTACTCCGTGTGCACTTGCACATGTGCATTCTCTTTTTCTGTCAAACAAATCTTTAAAAAAAAAGCTGAATCCTATATTTGTCACCAGGCACGTCACAAATCACGAGTACGGCTGATCTTCTGTCATCCAGGCACTACAGCACCATCAATAAGGGTTTCGGTAATCATTTTCTTTTCAAACCAAACTTTGATTTTCCATATTGGTAAGCACAACTACAAACATATCTGACCAACTCAAAAGCCCCAAAGATAACAAAAATATTGTTTCATCCTTTTACTAACTGAAGAAAATCAGTTTGTCTGATGTGTGTGTTTAAACTGAAATGAACATTACACCCAATGGTTTTAATGACTTTTGGGCTCTCCCTCTTAAAATGTGACTCCTACCTATTTAATTCTTATAGTTTTCCATGTATCTTCTATTTGCTTAATCAATAGTATCCTAAACCCAGTGTACAGGTAAATTAATAGGGAAGCTTAAAAAGAACAACAACAACAACAGATGTGGTAATCCATTTCTTATAATGGTGGGTTAGATTATTTGGAATGATCCTGAAATTATAATCAACTAAAAATATTAAAAGATTTAAAAATCTTCTTAAAAGCAACTAATAGCTCCAGTCATGATCTCATGGTCATGAGTCCTGGGATCAAGCCCCCACCACAGGCTCCCTGCTCAGCAGGGAGTCTGCTTGTCCCTCTAGCTCTGCTCCTCCCCCCACAGCTCCTGCTCTCTCTCACTCTCTCAAATAAATAAAATATTAAAAAAAAAAAATAGGGGTGCCTGGCTGGCTCAGTCAGTTAAGTGCCTGCCTTCAGCTTAGGTCATGATCCCAGAGTCCTGGGATCGAGCCCCAGGTCGGGCTCCCTGCTCAGCAGACTGCTTGCTTCTCCTTCTCTGTCTGCGAGCAGCTCTGCCTGGTATGCTCCTTCCCTCTCTCTCTCTCTCTCTCTCTGTAAAATAAATAATCTTGGGGGGCGGGAGCAGAAAGAGTTAAGCATCTGGACATAACGGAAGAGCAAATTAGTGAAGTGGAAGATAAGTCAAAAGAAATTATTCAGAATGCAGCATGAGGAAAAGTTAATAAATGTGGAGCCTATACCACAGCAGCCACAGTTCTGTGATACCCCATGGCCATGGGCTTCAACAAGGCCACAGGAGAAACCCGAGGCACAGCCACCACTCTGGACACCTCACCACACACACTGAATTCCCAAGTGACATGATCAGAGTGTTATGTGGCTTCGCCTCATACAAGCAGATCACCTTGGAGCTGCTCACAGTCTCCAAGGACAAGTATGCTCTCAAGATCATCAAGAATAGAGTGGGGACACAGATCCATGCCAAGAGGAAGCAACAAGAGCTCAGCAAAGTTCTGGCTGCCTAAAGGAAACCAGCTGCCAAGGACTGAGCCCTCTCCCCATTCTGTGTATAATAAAACGTTCACAGAAATAAAAATAAATATGGGAGAATAGCAAAAAAATCTCACTTAATTGAAGTTCTAAGAAGAAGAGAGTGGGGCAGAGGCAGATAATGGCTAAGAATTTTCCAGAATGAATGAAAGACAATCAAAAGAAACTCAACAAAGCCAAAACTGGACAAATAAAGGGAAATTCACACCTAGACAAATCACAGTGAATGAGAGAACACAAAGTTTGAAAAGAAGCCATAGGAACTGACTGTGAAAGTCAAAAGACAGAGGCAAGAAGAAAATGGGCTAAAAGAAAAAATATTCCCCCCCAACCAAAATTCCAACCTAAAATTCTATCTGTGACAGATTTTTTTAAAAGATTTTATTTATTTATTTGACAGAGAGAGAGATCACAAGTAGGCAGAGAGGCAGGCAGAGAGAGTGAGAGGGAAGCAGGCTCCCTGCCGAGCAGAGAGCCCGATTCGGGACTTGATCCCAGGACCCTGAGATCATGACCTGAGCCGAAGGCAGTGGCTTAAACCACTGAGCCACCCAAGCGCCCTAGATTTTTTTTTTTTTTTTTTAAGGCCAGAATTCTGCCCCATTTCTTTATGTACACCCCACAGCCTTTTAAATGTGACACTGTCACTCCTCCCATCAAGAGATTGAGTCTAATTCCTCCACTCTTTGGAACCTTGGCTTGGCCACTAGACTTGCTTTGGTCAATGAGACGTCAGCAAATATGAACAAAGGCTTGAAAACTGCTTGTGCATTGGAACTTGCCATTTCTTTTTTTTTTTTTTTAAGATTTTATTTATTTATTTGACAGAGATCACAAGTAGGCAGAGAGAGAGGAAGGTGGGGGGAGGAGGGGAAGCAGGCTCTCTACGGAGCAGAGAGTCGGATGCGGGGCTCGATCCCAGGACCCTGGGACCATGATCCGAGCAGAAGGCAGAGGCTTTAACCCACTGAGCCACCCAGGCACCCCAGGAACTTGCCATTTCTATAGCAGACCACCAGACATATGACTGTCCAGCCCCCAGGTGACCTGACAAGTGACTACAGAGACGTAAATGAGCTGAGCTGATACCATGTAGACCAGAGACAAGCCATCCCACTGAGCTCTGCCCAAATTGCTAACCTACAGATACATGGGGAAGCAGCTGTTGTTTTTGAGTCACGGAATTTGGGATGGCCTGTTACCCAGAAATAGATAATTGATACCTAGACCAACAAAAATATCTTTTAAGAACAGGGTAGAATAAAGATCTTTCCAGACAAACAAAACCTGACAGCTGGCCACTAGAAGACCCTCACTAAAGGAAATTCTACAGAATGTATTGTAGGCAGAAGGAAAGTGGTCCCAGATGGAAGATCAGAGATTCGAGAAGGCATGAGGAGCAAAGACAGGGCTAAATACACGGGTAAAATCTATAAAAATATTGCTTTTGTAATACAGTAATAATAGAATGAAAAAAATTCAATGCCAGCTGCTTTTGTAATATAATAACTAAAAAAATTCAATGCCAGCAACCACTCCCAGACATTCTGATTTAATTTGCCAGAGACATTTGGGTACTGAGAATTTAAAAATCGCCCCAGGTGCAAAGAGGGCTTGGAATCACTAACTTAAATAAAAAACTTATGTGTGTATATTTAAAGTTGGCATTAATCCTGCTCCTCTTTCTACTTTTATTTGGCTTGCCTTTTTTGAAATTACTGACTTGTGATTTTCCATTGAAATAGGTTTTTAAAAACTTACTGTCTCTGTAATACAAAGTGGCTCACCTTGGGAGACAGTAAAGGTCTTAAAACAATTACTATGTAATTTCTCATTATTTTCCAAGAACAGGATATTACTATAAATCCATAGGGTGTTCCCAGTTGCAAGCATTCAAGAAAACCTCAGCAAGGCCTAAAGCTAAACAGGTTTTCTAGCTCTTCTACAGTCTATTCAACAAAATAGTAACTAATATTAAAGACCAGGCTACAGGCCATCTGTTAACTAACAGTAACAGATCAGGATACTGTGCTACTCAAAACACTCTATGTTAAGTGTTCATTTTCCCAAATTGTTCTGTTGACTCGATATGGTTGATGGTGTTTACAATAATCTAAATCAATAACCAATCTCAGAATTAAAATAACCTTCAAGGCAGACCCTTAAATGATGAAAAATTTCCAAAACAATGAATTCTGCCTGCCATAGCAAAATAAGAAGGGGTGGAATTAACACAAGGAATAAGAAAACGGAGCACCTAACAGATATTATAAATGAGGAGAATGTACAAGCCATACCTTACTGATTTTAAGATGCACCATTATTTCATGCAGTACTAGAGGAAAAAACTCTGCCAATCATAATTATGTCATAAAATTTAAGATGCACCCTGATTTCAAAGACGTTAAGGCGAAAAATAAAAAGTATGCTTTACAGTCAATAAAATATGATAAATGATAAAGCATTATAACCAGGCAACCAGGGGATTTTTGCCAGAAGCTGTCTATCAGTATTAAAACTCTCATCCAAACCAATCATACATAACCCAATTTAATATCAAAATATACCCTCAAGGAAATAACTCTCTATGCAGTAGACAACGGTATCCAAGAAAAAACCCTACACCAACGGAGAAATGACAATATTCAAACTCATCATCACCCCTAAAGCAGTATCACAAAAATGTCCACACCCTCCCAAGAAAGTAAGCCTAAATGTGCTGGTTCACTACTTCACCACGCACATTCTTGGTCTCTCAACAAGCCAAGCTAATTTAATGAAAGTCTGTAGTGTCAGGCATACACATTTGGCCCTGATCAATAAAAGATCAAACCAAAATAAAAACTGACCAATTCCATGAATTCCTACAATACATGCAGGATTATGTAGAGAGATTACAGCAAAACATTTTTCCAATTCGAATGGACTGTAAACCATTAAAAAGCTGTATGTACATTATATATTATGTATTAAATTTGTCCTATAAAGGGACATATCATAACCACTGTTAGGTTTTGCAGGCCACATACAATCTCTACAATCTTGGTGTCTTCTTTTAACTATCTTCTTTTTTTTTTTTTTAAGATTTTATTTATTTATTTGACAGGCAGAGATCACAAGTAGGCAGAGAAGCAGGCAGAGAGAGAGGAGGAAGCAGGCTCCCTGCTGAGCAGAGAGCCTGATGGGGGGCTCGATCCCAGGACCCTGGGACCATGACCCGAGCCAAAAGCAGAGGCTTTAACCCACTGAGCCACCCAGGTGCCCCTTAACTATCTTCTTAAACTGTAAAAACCATTCTTACCTCCAGAGACATTAAAAAAAAAAAAAAAAAAAAGGCCGTGGGTTGGGTTTGCCACATGTGTTGTAGATTGCCAATTTCCAGTCTAAGATATAAATGGGCATAAACGGGTGCTTCATAAAACAAAGTTGCTGAAGAAATTAGAGAACAGATCTATTTCAGATTTTAATTTAATAGGTTTGGAAAAATGCTTTAACAAGAACCATGAAGCAAAAAAACAAAACAAAAACCAATAAAGCTTAGTGAAGAAAAAGTTTATTTTTTATTCCTTTCATTTAAAATATAATCTTTGACAAGGTTCTGTTAACTTATGCATAGGAACCTAAATGAGTGGCTGAAGTAATTTTTATTTTTATTTCTTGGTGAAAATCATATACCAATTCTAATTCAGGAAAACAGACATTAATATCTTATTGCGGTCTAATCATTTTTTCTAATGACTTCTAGTATATTCTATCCGTGGGACCCTACCATCCACAACCCTGGGCTTCAACAAAAATACACAAAGAATAACTTTCAGAGGATTACCCTATTCACTTTGCTAATTACAAAGCCTATACAGGCACAGATAAACATTAAGAAAGAGAAATGAATCTCTAAAGATCAGTAAACTGCCAAGGCTAAAGCAACAGCTTTTGTATTAGAGCTGCCCAATATGTACTTAGTACCTTGTACTAAAAGGAAAAAAATCAATTCATTGGTGAGTTTTATATAAATGGTGTTTTCAGTAGTTATTAAAAGAAACTTAAAAACTGAATGCCAGTTCAGAAAAATCTCCCAAACTGATCACATATACCCTTAGCTGTTCCTATGTAGAAGAGAACATTGCCCAATTTAAAAACTATACTCACAGAAATTTTAAGTAAATCTATTTTGATAAATTATTTTAATCACAAAGGAAATCACAAAAGATAGACTCTAGAAATGTTTTCTAACAAAGAACTCTACAAATTTAAAATGCGCCATGACTATGGGTCCAGCAAGGCAAAATCAGCATAGCTAATGGACCGTAATCTGTAACAGTATCTCAAATACAACAATGAAAATTATAAAACACCAAAGTAGAGGGATCACATGTCTTGCTCTAAGTATTCTGACTTCACACGAAACATTCATAGAGTAAGAGCGCTTAGATTTGTTCCCTGTTCTCTGTTAGACAGAATGAATAGAACAACTTTAGGTTGGTTTTTTGTTTGCTTTTGTTTTCTTAACCACCAGACCTAACCAGCAATGAGTTTGATCTCTCTTTTAAAAAATTGTTTACTTATATGAGTATGCTGATGACTCATGATTGATGAATAAGAATGACACAGACAAAAAGGAAATGGACCAAAATTGATCTCATTAAAGTGGGTAAAAGCTTTCTGCAGAACTCAGCCAATTCATGCCATATTCTACAGCTACAGACTTGTCTGAATATGATCTGTGGTGCAGCAGTCTACTTTATCCCATAGTTTTGTAGGATTTTTTGCTCTATGAAGTTCAATTTCAGAGTAAACTGCCAAGTGTGCTTTATGAGGACTAAATGTAAATCATTTGTAAGAAATCAATAGATAATGTCTAATATTAAAAAAAGAGAACAGCATAAATACTCTACTTAAAAATTAGGTAAATTCAAGAATAAAGAGCTGAAAGAGTGCAAAGTGGGGAGAGCTAAGATCGGAGATTACAGTTTTCCATTATAAACCTGGTAGCACTCTGACTTCTACAATCATGTATTAAAACTACATATGGGGGCGCCTGGGTGTCTCAGTGGGTTAAAGCCTCTGCCTTCCGTTCAGGTCATGGTCCCAGGGTCCTGGGATGGAGCCCCGCATTGGGCTCTCTGCTCAGCGGGAGCCTGCTTCCCCCCCACCCACCACTTCTCTCTGTGCCTGCCTCTCTGCCTACTTGTGATCTCTGTCAAATAAATAAATAAAATCTTAAAAAAAAAAAAACTACATATGTATTACTCAAATAATCCATACACCTTCCAGGACATGTGGCATCTATGTGAGTACGGGAGCATTTTCTGACCTTATATTCCTATTGTTGCTCTGCTATGGGGTTCAGTACGCAAAAAGTTACCTAGTCTGGAGATAATTGGTTTGGTTTGGCTTTCTTAAATTTTCCCCAAATTCTCCCCATTTACAAAGATTATCTTGAGTTCTTCAGTTAAAAGAAGATTCAATAAAAGACCTTTGAAGCAATGTTTCTGGCAAGATGGCATGGCCTTACAAGACATTTAAGTAATCCTTAACTAGTTAAAAATAGGTAAATGTGTCCTGGGCCTGAACTTCTGTATTAAGAGCCAGCTCCTAATAATCCACGTAAATGGGTTGGGATCCTGAATCAGAGGGTTCAAGGTTGCCTCAGGAATGTTGAGTACTAATAACATACAAGGATTTGAGAAATTAAATGCATAAAATATTTTAAAAACTCAAGAGATCTTCATGTGAAGGTATTAGCATAACACTTCCAGAATAGCTGAATCTCACACTGCACCATTTTTTAAAAACACAGATCTAAATCCTAAAGGCTTTTAAAGATGCTAAATCAAAGAACTAAATTGAAAATGTTGCTCTTAGTATGGATAAGAACAAATTCCAGTGAGGCTTTTCTAGGCCTATCTGGAAAATAGGAGATCCAGGGATTGGGTAGGAGAAAAGCAACACTTCATTACAGAAAGTCCTTGAGAATCAAAGCCGCACTAACTACAAATGCTGTGACAGTTTTGTTTTGTTTTTTAAAATCAAGAACCGGTTTATGAAACTGTAAGTGTTGTTTATATACGTCTAGATTTTCTTCCTAACAAGTGACAGGTCTGTACTTCATATTACTTGCAGAGCTGTACAGGACAATCTTTTCCCAAAAATTACAACTAAGAACTACTAATCAAGAAAAATAACTGGGGTGCCTGGGTGGCTCAGTCATTAAGCCTCTGCCTTCGGCTCAGGTCATGGTCTCAGGGTCTTGGGATCGAGCCCCACATGAGGCTCCCTGCTCAGCGGGGAGTCTGCTTCTCCCTCTCCCACTTCCCCCGCTTTTTTCCCTCTCTCACTGTGTCTCTCTCTCTGTCAAATAAATAAATAAAATCTTTAAAAAATAATAATTATGAACAGTATATAATGTTTTGTGACTTAAAAGTAAGGGGTGCCTGGGTGGCTCAGTCGGTTAAGCCTCTGCCTTCGGCTCAGGTAATGATCTCAGGGTCCTGGGATCGAGCCCTACATTGGGCTCTCTGCTCAGCAGGGAGCCTGCTTCCCCTACCCTTCTCTATGTCTGCCTCTCTGCCTACTGGTAATCTGTCTGTCAAATAAATAAATAAAATCTTTAAAAAAAAAAAAAGTAAGTTTGTGAACTTGAACATAACTTACTGAGATAAGCAGAGGCTTCCTGTTTCAGTTTTCTCATGTTTAACTTTTAAAGCAGGCGGAATTTTAAATAGGCGGAATTTTTCAGCCAGGTTACATCACCCAGTAGCAGTAGCTGTGGAGTCATCTATTAAAAGGTTTTTGAAAAATCAACTGTTTGTGAACAATAAATTGTACAAAACTTCAAAAATATTTAGTTTACTTTGGGATTTATACTCTGCTGGTGCAGTAACAAAAGTAAACGAAATTGCACTTCTAGAAACAGTACCTCCTTGGGGCGCCTGGGTGGCTCAGTGGGTTAAAGCCTCTGCCTTCGGCTTGGGTCATGATCCCAGGGTCCTGGGATCGAGCCCCACGTCGGGCTCTCTGCTCAGCAGGGAGCCTGCTTCCTCCTCTCTCTCTGCCTGCCTCTCTGCCTACTTGTGATCTCTGTCTGTCAAATAAATAAAAATAAATAAATAAATAATAAAATAGAAACAGTACCTCCAACATGATGAAAGTACGTAAGTACTGGGTTTTTCAGGGCAGAATTATTCATAACTGTGAAATATGGGAAATACTTTCATACCCACGCATAAGAAAGTGGCTGAATAAACTAAGGAAGATCTCCATGAATTGATTTAAAGTGATTTCCAAGATACAACATTAAATGACAAAATGCAAAGTGCAAAAGGTATCTTCCTTTGAGTAAGAAGGAAGGTAAAATGCGAAAATACACAGGTATCTGCTCAGTTGTATATAAAGAAACAAAGTATAAATTAAAAACTGAGATCGGCTACCCTAGGAATGTGCAGGAAAGAATGGAAGGATGGGAAGGGGTAAAAGGTGTAGCAGGAAGGCAATTCTAGAACCATGTTGTTAAATTTTTTTTTAAGATTCTACCTATTTCCGGCACCTGGGTGGCTCAGTGGGTTAAAGCCTCTGCCTTGGGCTCAGGTCATGATCCCAGGGTTCTGGGATCGAGCCCCGCATCAGGCTCTCTACTCAGCAGGGAGCCTGCTTCCTCCAATCTCTCTCTCTGCCTACTTGTGATCTCTGTCTGTCAAATAAATAAATAAAAATCTTAAAAAAAAAAATTCTACCTATTTCTTTGAGAGAGACAGAGAGGGATAGAGAGCATGAGTAGGGGAAGGGACAGAGGGAAAGGGAGAAGCTGACTCCCTGCTGAGCAGGGAGCCCTTAAATGGGGCTCCATCCCAGGATCCTGGGATCATGACATAAGCCAAGGGCAGAGCCTTAATCAACTGAGCCACTCAGGGCCCCTAGAACCATGTTATTTTTACTGACTCAAAATGCTTTATATAAGCCTTGGGGGGGGGGGTGCAAAAATGCAATTAAGAGAAGAAAAATGGGAGCACCTGGGTGGCTCAGTCTGTTAAATGCCCCACTCTTGATTTTGGCTTAGGCTGTGATCTCAGGGTTGTGAGATCAAGCTCCGATGTGAAGCCTATTTAAAATTCTCTCTCCGGGGGCACCTGGTTGGCTCAGTGGGTTAAAGCCTCTGCCTTTGGCTCTGTTCACGATCCCAGTGTCCTGGGATCGAGTCCTGCATCGGGCTCTCTGCTCAGGGGGGAGCCTGCTTCCTCCCTCTCTGCCTGCCTCTCTGCCTACTTGTGATCTCTGTCTGTCAAATAAATAAATAAAATCTTAAGAAAAAAAATAAAAATAAAACCCTCTCGCCCCCATCCCTCTACTCCCTCTCTCCCTACTCTCTTTCTCTCTCTAAATAAAAAAAGAAGGGAAAAGAAAAAAAGAAAAAGAATAAGAACCTAGGGCACCTGGGTGACTCAGATGGTTAAGCGTCTGCCTTTGGCTGGGGATCATGCTTTCTGGGTCCTGGGATCGAGTCCCATATCATGCTCCCTCCTCAGCCAAGAGTCTGCTTCTCCCGCTCCCTCTGCTTGTGCTCTCTCTGTCTCTCTCTCTCAAATGAATAAGTAAAAAATCTTAATAGAAAGAAAGAAAGAAAATAAACGAGCCTAACTGTATTTCAAATGAGCATAACCAGAAAGAAGAAAGAAGTATAGAGGAGGGAGAATAACTTGAGTGGCTCATGAACACAGTATTTTGACTATATATCCTCAGTCCAATAACAAACAAGAGCTGTAAACAAGTACTGAACTCTAGTATGCCTGTTTTCTCATAATGCATAGCTTAGCATTCTATAATTATTTTAACTCTATTATAGGATTCAACGAATAAATAATTTGAGGATGAGAGTAAACCATGTTTTCACTGTGATAAATGGAAATTATAAACATGGAAAGGAAGAAAGCTAGAATGAACCCTATGGTCCTAAAGGCATCCATAAGAATAAAAATCACTTTTTAACATGTGTGTCTATACATATAGATAAGAACAGATGTCTGTGTGTATATACACATATAGTAGATATACATATGAATGCATTTATGTAAACACACAGAAACACACACACTTACACTTTATATATTTTCTGGCTTTGCCTGCTGAAGCAGTAACACTCCAGAAACAAGGAGCACATCTAGCACCTGGACCTTGGCTTCTAAATACCATTCTCCACTACAAGGAAAGAGAACTCCTTGGAGAAGTGAGTGACTTCAGGGCTAAGATTAGAAAAGTATAAGAGAGGGCGCCTGGGTGGCTCGGTGGTTTGGGCTGCTGCCTTCGGCTCGGGTCGTGATCTCGGGGTCCTGGGATCGAGTCCCGCATCGGGCTCTCTGCTTGGCGGGGAGCCTGCTTCCCTCTCACTCTCTCTGCCTGCCTCTCTGCCTGTGATCTCTCTCTGTCATAAATAAAAAAATAAAAAAAAAAAAAAAAAAAAGAAAAGTATAAGAGAGCCTAGGAGACTTCTGGTTTCTGGGCCGATATGTAAAGTGCTTCAAAATCATCACTCTTATCCTTTTAGTTTTTTTTTAAGATTTTATTTATTTGGCAGAGAGAGAAAGCACAAGCAGGGGAATGGCAGGCAGAGGGAGAGGGAGAAGCAGGCTCCCCTCTGAGCAGGGACTATATCAGAATTAAAACTTCTGTGCATCGGGGCACCTGGGTGGCTCAGTGGGTTAAGCCTCTGCCTGTGGCTCAGGTCATGGTCTCGGGGTCCTGGGAACGAGCCCCACATTGGGCTCTCTGCTTGGCGGAGAGCCTGCTTCCCCCTCTCTCTGTCTGCCTGCCTCTCTGCATACTTGTGATCTCCGTCTGTCAAATAAATAAACTCTTAAAAAAAAAAAAAAAAAACTTCCATGCATCAAACTACACAATCAATAGGGTGAAAAAGCAACCTACGGGATAAGTCTGAGAGAAAATATTTGCAAATCATTTAAGTGATAAGAGGTTAGTATCCAGAATATATAACAAACTCCTACAACTCAACAACAAACAACCCAATTAATAATGGGCAAAGTGGGGCGCCTGGGTGGCTCAGTGGTTTAAGCCGCTGCCTTCGGCTCAGGTCATGATCTCAGGGTCCTGGGATCGAGTCCCACGTCGGGCTCTCTGCACTGAAGGGAGCCTGCTTCCCTCTCACTCTCTCTGCCTGCCTCTCTGCCTACTTGTGATCTCTCTCTGTCAAAATTAATAAATAAAATCTTTAAAAAAAAAAATAATGGGCAAAGTACTTAAATAAACAATTCTCCAAAGAAGGTATACACATGGCCAATAAACACATGAACATGCTTGACAAAACTAATCATTAGGAAATATAAATCAAAACCACAGTAAGATATCATTTCACATCCATTAGAATGGTTACTATTTTTTTTTTTTTAAAGATTTTATTTATTTACTTGGCAGAGAGAGAGATCACAAGTAGGCAGAGAGGCAGGCAGAGAGAGAGGAGGAAGCAGGCTCCCTGCGGAGCAGAGAGCCCGATGCGGGGCTCGATCCCAGGACCCTGAGATCATGACCTGAGCCGAAGGCAGCAGCTTAATCCACTGAGCCACCCAGGCGCCCACTATTTTTTTTTTAAATATTTTATTTATTTATCTGACAGAGAGATCACAAGTAGGCAGAGAAGCAGACAGAGAGAGAGGAGGAAGCAGGCTCCCTGCTGAGCAGAGAGCCCGATGTGGGGCTCGATCCCAGGACCCTGGGATCATGACCTGAGCCAAAGGCAGAGCTTTAACCCACTGAGCCACCCAGGCGCCCTGGTTATTATTTTTTTTAAATGAAAAAAAGAGGGGCGCCTGGGTGGCTCAGTGGGTTAAAGCCTCTGCCTTCGGCTCAGGTCATGATCCCGGGGTCCTGGGATAGAGCCATGCATCAGGCTCTCTGCTCAGCGGGAAGCCTGCTTCCCTTCCTCTCTCTCTGCCTGCCTCTCTGCCTACTTGTGATCCCTGTCTGTCAAATAAATAAATAAATAACCTTAAGAAATTAATGAATAAAATAAAAAAAAGAAAACAAAGTAACGTGTTAGAAAGGGTGTGGAGAAACTGAACTCTGTGCACTGTTGGTGGTAATGTAAAATGGTGGCCACTACTGTGGAAAACAGTATGCCCATTCATCAAAAAATTAAAAAGAAAATTACCATATGATCCATCAATTTGACTTCTGAGTATATATATTCAAAGGAACTGAAAGCAAGGTCTCAGATATGTATATACACATGTTTCTAGCAACATAATTCACAACAGCCAAAAGGCAGAAGCAAGACAACAGGTTTGACAGATGAACGGATGAACAAAATGTGGTCTACACATGCAATGGAACATGATTCAGCCTTAAAAAAATAAATTCTGGTACATGCCAAAACATGGAAGAACCTTAACGATATTAATGCTGAGTGAAATAGGTCAGATGCAAAAGGACAAATATTGTATGATTCCACTTATATGAGGTACTAGAGTAGAAAAATTCAGAAACAGAAGAATGGTGGTTGCCAGGAGCTGGAGAGAGGCAGAATGCAGGTAGTGTTTGATGGGTAGGGAATTTCAGTTAGGGATGATTGAAAGTTCTGAAGATGGATGCTGGTGATTGATGGTTTAACAACAACATGAATGTACTTAATCCGTTCTGAACTGACTTAAAATAGTTAAAGTGCTAAATTCTATTGGTATACATTTTATTGCAATTAAAAAAAAGAATGGGAAAAAATGGATGGCATAGTTTTAGGTTGTTCTTGAACTTGTACACTGCAGGTATAATAGTAAGACAAGTAACAGGCAGAGCAGCTGTGGCTCACTCAGTGGGTTAAGCGTCAGACCCTTGATTTCGGCTTAGGTCATGATCTCAGGGTTGTGGGATCCAGTCCCACGGCAGGCTATACACTGAGCGTGGAGCCTGCTTAATTCATTTTCTTTCTCTCTCTCTCTCCCTCTGCCCCTCCCCTGCTCACACACACACTCTCTCTAAAAACAAAAACAAAAACAAAAAACAGTAGGATAGATGCCATGTTTGAAAATAAATTATACAAAACAAGATACTCATTGTTTGCATTAGTGGCAGCAAAATCAAAAATAATTTTCTAACTACCCACAGCCAGTAAAAAGTTACTTTCTTTTTCCATCAAGGATTTATTGAGCATGTAAGAGGCACTGGGCTGGGAATTGGGAATACAATATTATGCTGCAAGCAAGCTTATATACTCAGAGCCCAAAAAGTCAGGTCTTTCTACTACGCAGACACAAAGTCAGAAAAAGTTCAGGTTTATACAATGCGTTGAAAAAATTCTAGCTATAGCTTCTTGGCCTTTTGGCTAAGATCACGTGTGAAAAACTTATAGCTACATCCAGAATGTTCACTCTTAGTAATCCTGACATTTTGCATTCCTAGAGCTAAAATTCTTCTTTACAGTAGCTACTTACGGTGCTTTTCCCAACTGTTCTGGATGGATCTACTACAAAATGGCATTTAGGCCATTCTGATCTACTTTCCTAGAGGTCATCCAGGCTTACTGAACATTATTTGTGGGGCACAAAGCCCCAAGTGTTTGGCCCCACCCCAAAACTACTCTGCAATATTAATCAACATAGTGATAATTTAGAAAGCAGCTACACAATTACTTTGGACAACAGAGCTAAACATCTCTATTTACTTTTGCTGAAATTTAACTTCAGAATAATACAGTTCTGAGAAGGAAAAAGAGAAGAAAAGCAGAGTAATTTTTACTCTGTGGATGATAGCAACCTGAGACAGCAATTCTCTTGGGAACTGGTAAGATTTGTGAAATTCATAAGGACTGTAGCCTTTAAGTTCTTCAAAAAAAAATTAAAAATCATTTTTTGTCACCAAACTGATTTGAATCTCCTCCCCTCCTTTCTTCCTTTATGAGCATTTACATTCATTTTCTTCCTTCTCAGCATCTCCAATCTCTCACCTTCTACCGGCTTCTTTTAAACTAAAATAGATTTCCTTAACTCTGAAAAGTCTTTATTTAACTGGAATATCCTCCCTTTCAGCTATTCTCACCTCTTGTCACCACTATCAAACTCCTGAAATAGATTCAAATTTGGGTTCTACAGAAACTGTTCTATCTCAATTATACCAAAAACCATGCCTTTTCTCAGTCATTAACCATAACTATTATTCTATTTACCCTAGTGATAACTATGACCCCCTTTCAAATTTCCCTTTCCTTGGCTCCCACAGCTAAAAATTGCCTCCTCAGCTTCCACAATTAAACTCTTCTAAATCTTTTAACTCTCAACCACTCCTTCTGTTCCCTATACTTTCCTCCACAAGCTTCTTTCCAACCCTCAATTGTGAGCATTCCCCAGGCTCAGTCCTTGCAATCATACTCTTCTACTTACACATTCTTTAAGAGGCCTCGACCACTTTCATACCTCCAACTATAGCCTTTCAAGCTGAATGACTAAAATTTAGATTCAGTTCAAGATTTAGTTCCAAATTTATATCCTTTTACTGGAAACTGCTTGAAACACCTTGCTGTCATTTCAAATTCAACACAAGCTAAGAATTATATATTTTTGGAGGTAGCCTAACAGTTAAATTCTGACTTCTTGTCACCTGGTTAAACTCCACTATTCTTTCAGCTCAATCATCATTTTCTCAGGAAAACATTTCCTGACCCTCTGATTAGCCAAATGTCCACATCTCTCTCTTTTATAGCACTTATCATAGCTATAATTATCCATTTATTTTGTGATGTGTGTGTGTGTGTGATTCTTTAAGGACTACTTCCTCCATTTGATGGTAAACCTCGCAGGGATCGTGTCTTTTCAGAGTGGGAGGTGAAGGGTATGATAATCACCATATTCCCAGTGTCTATCATTAAGTTTCGGACATGAAGTAAATAATATTCACCCAAAACTTGTTAAAGGAACAAAAGCTCCCTAAATTTCTCCTAGGTAATGAGTCTCCATCTCCTACTAGTCCAACACTGTCCAGGTCTTTACTTCATGGTTCACAAAAGCAGCTTATTCAATGAGCTGCTTCAGATTTTCCTTACTTCAATCCATAATGCACACAAGAATAATTTCCTTAATTATTTCACATGCCATTCTCCTACCCAATAATATTCACTGACTTCCTATCTCTCTCACAAAAAAAAAAAAATCTAAACTTATGCAGACATTTCATTAAAGAGCTCAATCTGCCATGAACACTAATGTCAGCTACTCAAGTCAGCCCTTCCCAATGGCCATGGTATTCAAAAAACACTGATTCTTCTCTTTGACTCTCCTTTATTCTTGCTTGCAAACCACCACCAGTAATATTACCTTGGAAATATTACTATTAATTGCATCACAAATGCCTAATATTAATTAAGCAAGTCTTGTTGGCTATAGGTTTACAAACCATCTCTTAGGATATATTTCTTAGAAGGTATGATAAGTATTATTATTTGTAACAGTCTTACTGTTCATAGTTTCATTTTATAAATCTGTCCTTAAATTCTAATGATCACAGACTCAAAAATTCTAAGTAAAATTATGGCAAATTAAATTCTGCTATCTAAAACTACAGATGGGGCGCCTGGGTGGTTCAGTCGCTTACATTTGCCTGTGGGTCAGGTCATGATCCCTGGGCCCTGGGACTGAGTCCCTATTCAGGCTCCCTGCTCAGCAGGGAGTCTGCTTCTCCCTCTACCCATCCCCCCTGCTCATTATCTTTCTCTCAATAAATAAAATCATAAAAAAAGATGAATATTAGTTCAGTATCAGAAAAATCTATCAATATATCTTTAAGAAACTGCACATTTCCTTCTCAAAAAGTTGTTTCTATATAGAACACATACTTAAAAAAAAGTTGACCATAATGTGTCACTATGCTATGATACTAAAATATTTAGAAATATAGTAGTATGTAACACAATCAAGTGGCTTAGTTTCTCCTTATATAAATCCAATCATTTAAACTGTGTTTTTTGGGCACCTGGGTGGCTCAGTTGGTTAAGTGGTTACCTTCGGTTCCCATCTTGATCCTGGAGTCCCTGGATCGCATTCCGTATTGGGCTCCCTGCTCAGTGCGGAGTCTGCTTCTCCCTCTGTCCCTCAACCTACCCTCATGCTCTCTCTCATTCTCTAATAAATCAATAAAATGTTTAAAAATAAAAATAAATCGTATTTTCTAATGGCACATGTTTTCCCCAGATGGATTTTTCACATTATATAGAGTTAAGATCTACAGAGAAAGAACTATTACCAAAATTTTAAAGATTCTTTATTTTTAAAACACTTACACTACTTCTAAGTGATTTAATTCCATACCTGTGTAATTTTATTCATGTTTCAATACAAAGAACTTCCTCAAATAAAAAGTTGTAATATTAAAACTAGAATACTCTGAATTAGAAAAAAAACAAACAAGTGGACATTAGGCAGGCAGGTACCACACCACTAGAAAACCACAAATATGAACCCAGAATTTTGCAGGGAAGGGAAGACTATCAAAGAGTTTTGCTAAATTTAGTGCTTTTGGAGAACGAAATGGACCTCAGTTCATGATTAAACACTACAAAACAAAACAAAAAGCACTTTAACAGGCACACTGCTCAAACTTTACAAAATAAACCTGTCTTCACGCCATACCTAAATTCAAAAAAGACAGTGGGAATTTTACCACTAATTTTTAATAAGTCCAATTTGGTTTTTCTATAAGAACTAAACAAGGAATCCAACTATTCTGTGTTTTATCACTAGTGTTACATTAAATCCAGAGACGTTAGGTAATTGGCCCAAAACTGAAATAAGGAGAAAGAGTGTAAGAATGATATAGTAGTGGGGCGCCTGGGTGGCTCGGTGGGCTGGGCCTCTGCCTTCAGCTCAGGTCATGATCTCAGGGTCCAGGGATCGAGCCCCACATCAGGCTGTCTGCTCAGCAGGGAGCCTGCTCCCCCCTCTCTCTTTCTGCCTGCCTCTCTGCCTACTTGTGATCTCTCTGTCAAATAAATAAATAAAATCTTAAAAAAGAAAAAAAATGAGGGGAGCCTGGGTGGCTCGGTGGGTTAAAGCCTCTGCCTTTGGCTCAGGTCATGATCCCAGGGTCCTGGGATCGAGCCCCTCATCGGGCTCTCTGCTCAGCAGGGAGCCTGCTTCCCCCTCTCGCTCTGCCTGCCTCTCTGCCCACTTGTGATATCTGTCTGTCAAATAAATAAATAAAATCTTAAAAAAAAAGAATGATATATAGTAGCATAAACAAAGAATATGCTTTAAAAATGGTACTTAATACAATCACCTCGGATAAAATCTCAAAGCAAATACAGACAGAGATCTAGGCCCTCAAGCAGTATCACAGCAAGAGGCCTCAATCATTAAGTTCTTACCACTGACATAAAAAGCAGCCTATAGAGTCTCATCCAAAGTATTAAATCAAATCTAAGTTCACACACAAATATCAAATTAAGTGATCATACCTTAATGGGAATACTTCCCTTAAATAATCTAAAAATAATTTTTAAATACTTGTTCATAGGGCACCTGGGTGGCTCAGTCATTAAGCATCTGCCTTCGGCTCAGGCATGATCCCAGGATCGAGCCCCGCATCAGGCTCTCTGCTCCGCGGGGAGTCTGCTTCCTCCTCTCTCTCTGCCTGCCTCTCTGCCTAGTTGTGATTTCTCTCTGTCAAATAAATAAAATATTTAAAAAAAAAAACCTATACACACTATTTCTTAAATGATTTGTTTCTGTGCTAATAGCAAACATTCTCCATGGTTGAGTCTGCATTCATTTTCTCAGTTGAAAATTTGATGAATTCTGAAGTGTTATAAGGAAAGAAATTAACTATTTTGGGGGGAATATTGGTATCCCAATATTCCAATATTCTAAAAGTATAAATATTATACATTATATAAATGAATCTGTTTGCCTCAACAAGCAACATCATTTCAGTATTCTAGTTTGTAACCTAACCATGTAATAAAGAAAAAATAAACCAGGACCCAACATTTTAAATGTCCTTCTGGCAAAGAGGAGTCATTACCAACACCAACAGCATTTTAACATATATCCAATCATACCAAATTGACTTAGAAACCTCCAGCTAATAGCCAACTTCTGAATCCAAGAAATACAGGCAATGTACAGTAAGAATAAACCTATGTCTAGACACTAGCATGTCAATGGAATTAATTTAATCACAAAAGACTGATCTCTCAATCATCCAATGGAGAAAAAAAATAATGGAACTTTTTAAAAAGTAAACTAAACACTTCAAAAGGTCAACAGCATCCAATACAAACTATTATAACTAAATTATTGAACAATTATTTTGAGTGAAGGAGGATACTGGCTCAGAGTAAGAATTATTCTCCATTTTGCTATATTCTACTTGTTATGGTTTTTATTTATTTTTTAAAGATTTTATTTATTTATTTGAGACAGTGAATGAGAGAGTACACAAGCAGGGGCAGAGAGAGAGTAAGAGGGAGAAGCAGACTAACCAAAGCAGAGAGCCCGATGTGGGGCTCAATCCCTCAACACTGGGATCATGACCTGAGCCGAAGGCAGACACTTAACCGACTGAGCTACCCAGGCGGCCCCCTAGTTGATATGTTCTAATTAACTTAAAGAATAAATCTATCATTATCTCACTGCAATCTACAAATCACCATCATATGGCATTGTTAAACTCTCATGCGTAAGAGCAAAAGTTCCAAGGTCTACCAATGTGGCTTGCCATGCCTTGCTGCAGTGTCTGCCACTCAGGAGAAAGCTCAATTTCCCAACTTTGGTACATGTTAAAGCATCTGGAATTCCTTTTAGGTTATATAAACTGACACTTATAATAAGGCAAAGGACATATCTACAAACAGGCAACTGTGAAAAAATTCTTCAGAAACTGAGAAGAAAAGGGGGTGTCTGCGTGGCTGGGTCAGCTGAGCAACCAGCTCTTGGTTTGGGCTCAGGTGGTGATCTCATGGGTCACGGGATCGACCCCTGTGATGAGTCTGCTTGAAGATTCTCTCCCTCTGCCCTTCCCCCTCCCCAATCTCTTTCTCTCTAATAAATAAATCTTAAGGGGCGCCTGGGTGGCTCAGTGGGTTGAAGCCTCTGTCTTCGGCTAGGGTCATGATCCCAGCGTCCTGGGATCGTGCCCCACATCGGGCTCTCTGCTCGGTGGGGAGCCTGCTTCCTCCTCTTTCTCTGCCTGCCTCTCTGCCTACTTGTGATCTCTGTCTGTCAAGTAAATAAATAAAATCTTAAAAAAAAAAAATGGCATTATACTGCCTTGTCTTACTTCTAAAAATGAATAAATAAATAAACAAATAAATCTTAAAACAAAACAAACAAACAAAAAACATGAGGAAAAAAGGAAAGTCTAAGAATACTGGCTCACCAGAGCAGAATGAAGCAGATGGTATCAGAAAAGATACGGGTTTTAAGGTGGAAGTGGGGGGAGGGACAGAATGCAGTTGTTTTCTACTAAGATACAAGATTTTTTAAGTTCTGGAAGTAGGAGGATGTTTTGTTTTAATAAGCACAATAAAAGTTATGCACTAAAATTGACATGGAATACAATTTTTCACAAAACTTATGCGTTTGTTTTTTAAGAAGATTTTAAGCCCCAAAACTTATGTGTTTAAAACTAACATCTTTACTGATAAAGACAATAATATGTTAATGGTAGAATTTCAGTTATTGAGTATATAAGTGTTCAATGTATGATTTATTTTCAACGTACAATTTTTTAAAACTTTTCTGTATGTTTGTAACTTTTCACAATAAAATGGGGGCTAAAACTACATAGCTCTCTTAGAAACAGTAGCGTTTCAACAAGATAATGTACACAAGCACATAGCAGTTGCCCAATAAATGTTACTCTATCTCCTTGTCCCTTTTGAACAACGTAAAAAAATGGGTTACCTCAAACGTCAACAACTTTAGGTTCTAGCAATATATATGCTGTCAGCAAAGAAAAGAACCTATCAATAAACAGGATAAACAAAGTCCTTTTAAAGGCAGGGGCAGGGCCCCTGGGTGGTTCAGTGGGTTAAGCCTCTGCCTTCGGTTCAGGTCATAATCTCAGGGTCCTGGGATCGAGACCCGCATCTGGCTCTCTGCTCTGCGAGGAGCCTGCTTCCTCTCTCTCTCTCTCTCTCTCTGCCTGCCCCTCTGCCTACTTGTGATCTGTCTGTCAAATAAATGAATTTTAAAAAATAAAAATAAAAATAAAGGCAGGGGCAAATGCAAAAGAAAAGGAGAATCCACTGGCTGCCAGGAAAAGGAAGGAGGAAGGATGGATTAAAAGCCATGACATCCCCCGTCTGGGTGGCTCAGTTGGTTATGCAGCCAACTCTTGGTTTCGGCTCAGGTCATGATCTTCAGGTCATGGGATCGAGCCCTATGTCAGGCTCCCCACTCAGTGAGGAATCTGCTTGAGGATTCTCTCTCTTTCCTTTATCCTCTGCCCACCTCCAATCACACACTTGCAACGCTCTCTCTAAAATAAATAAATAAATAAATAAAAATAAACCCACATGGCACCAAGAAAGAGAGGAAGAAGGGAAACTGTTGTTCATTAACTTAGGGCTTGGAGCTTAATGACAAAGGACAGGACACAAGATACTGGCCCTCAGCAAGTATTATAAAATTAGAACTGAGATCAATATGTAACACTGAGACTGCTTTCATATTTTAAATCAAAGAGACTTTTACACAGAAAACTGACACAAGAAAGAATCTCCCCTTCTACACATAAAGAAAAACCTGATTATTCACCAACAACATTCACCTTCCTAGAGAAAATGGGAAGGAACATTACCTTCTTAATGTGACAAATCAAAGGCTGGCACATGAATCTGACCTGACTTGCCCAGACAACTTCGATGGAGATTGCTAGCTGTCTGCTACAGTTGTGTGCTACCCTTTCCCAATGCCAAACTGTCCCTGGGAGTGCTTACCCAGTCACATGTAGCTAGGTGCTGCCCGAGAAGAGTTCTCACCAGGGGAACGTGAGCAAGACAGTCAGTCGCCTCAGGGCCAGGGCTTTCAAGAGAACGCAATTAAAAAGGTGAATTTTATGGTATGTGAATTATACTGAAGGAAGAAAGAGAGGGAGGGAAATAAGGATAATAAACACATACACACATCATACATGCAGGCAGGCAGGGGTTCTGACTTTCCAGTGCGAAAGGAGAAGACTCTGAAGCCCGGAGAAGCAAAAGCACAAGACGGGAGGAACCAGATCTCTGGATCACCAGAGGCTCTCACAACCTCTCTTGTGTTAAGACACTGATGTTTTGGGGTTTACTATGGAGAGTTAGTTTTGCCCCAAATAATACATGAACTGAAAGGAAATCTTTATCTTCTAAGTTAGGGAAAGGCTCAGCTCAACCCAGTTATGGAGAAGCTGACCCCTTGACACATAATGAAATTATACCTGTGGCATTGTTATGCTAAAGCAGTTTTGTCAACAAAGGGCAATAAAGATCTTTTGTTACCTTTATTTTTTTAATGTCAAATAGATAACACATAACTGTCTCAAAAAAATTTTTAATAAAAAATATAAAGAATATAGTGGAAAATTTGCCACCCATTTTTATCCCCCATTATTAGCCTAGTTTCTTGTCTCCTTCCAGAGCATTCTAATGCAAATATAAGCAAATAATTTAATAATTTAATAAGAGATCTTGGAGAGCTTTCCACACCTTACGTAAACACCTCCTTTCCACAGCAATACAATAGCTCATTGTATGAATACACATAATACATTTAATCACTCCCTTATTGAAAGGTTTTGGGTTATTTCCAATTATTTGCTATTACCAAAAAAAAAAAAAAAAGCCTCAATAAAATACTTCCTACACATTGATCATAGTGTCATATATAAAGTTTCAGAAGTAGGGCTGCTGGGTCAAAAGATATATATATTTACAATTTTAATAAATCATGATCACCTTTTCTAACAAATTCTCCCCATTCAATCCTATTTGATAGGTCAGAAGTTAAAATTCAAGCGATGGCGATTTCTACTACTACATATGAAGGATTAGTTATTATAAGAACTGCCCCCATAGTAATGAACAACTAGACAAAATGTATTAAAAATTTTTCAGTAACTGGACAACAGGCAGCATAGGCTTATGATCCCTAAGAGAAGGGAAACAAGGTGAACCTAGGACTACCCCAACTTACTCCCTGGAGGAGGCTTCTAGACCGCAGCACAGGATGGGGGAGCCCAAACAGAATCTAGTATTCTCCCTGAGTAGAGGAGAGAAACCAAAGTTCAGTGGATTCAAGGCGGCTAGAACTTGCAAGATAGAGTACTGGAAAAAAGAGCTACACAAAGAACCCAGGATATCTGCAGAGGGATCTCCCTGAGTGTTGTCTTATCCTATGGGTGTGTGGTGGCAAATGAAACACAAAAGCAAATTGAACAAATAATTCCGATGCTCACACAAGGCAGGGAGCAGTTTATTCTCACCAGCCTGAAAGGAAAGACCTCATATAACTCGGGACATTGGGTAGAATCCCAGAAGAGTCACTTCTTAGTAGCAGAATTAAATTAGGCACAGACTACAGGCTGCTCTGGACTTACCCTAACAAAACTTAAAAGCCAGCCTCAAAAGGCTCAAACTGATCTGCATACAACCTCTGTGCCAGACAAAATCCAACATTCTTTAAAGGAATTCAACAAAATTTAGCACTCAAAGATGTAAAATGGATGGTGGCCAATATCCAATAAAAAATTGCCACACATGTAGAGGCGCCTGAGTGGCTCAGTTGGTTAAGCACCAGACTCTTGGTTTTGGCAGGGGTTATGATCTAGGGGGTCATGAGCTTGAGGCCCACTCAGTGGGGACTCTGCTTCTCTTCCTCTCTCTACTCATGCGAGCACACATTTTCTTTAAGATAAATAAATCTTAAAAAAAAAATTACTACACATGCAAAGAAATAGGAATGTGACCACAAGAAGAAAAATTAATCATTAGAAAAAGACCAAGAAACTGATGACTGATGGAATTAGCAGATGAGAACCTTAAAATAGTGATTATAAATACACTCAAGACTGTAAAGAAAAGGAGGGAAAAAGTCTATGAAGAAAGCAACACCTGGCTGGCTCTGACTCTTGATCTCAACACTGTGTGTAGAAATTACTTACAAATAAACTCTTTTGGGAAAAAAAAAAAAACTGTAGAGGAAAACATGAACTTAGTAATATAAAAGGCCCAAATCAAACTTCTACAGATGAAAAAAAAACCAAAAACAAAAAACACTAGATGGCTTTAATAGCAGACTGAAAGTCACAGAAGAAAGGATCAATGAACCTAAAGACACAGCAATAGTAATTATCCACAGTGAAACTGAGTGGAGAAAGAAAACAACTGTCAGTGGGGAGGAGAGGGTGAAGAACATCTCTTCAAGACTTGAGACAATAGCAAGCGATTTAACCTATGTAAAACTAGAGCCCAGGAAGAGTAGGGACAGAAAAACTATTTGAAGAAACAACAGGCACATAGTATATGTTCAAATATTTGTTGACAGATTTAAATAAAAATATGAAAGGTTATAAAAAACAAAATAAAAATATGTATACGTATATAAATGTAAAAGTTATCAGAAAAGCAATGTGGTAACACAGAAAGAGGATTTATATTTTAAAAGATTTGGATTGGAGTCTAAGCTCTTTTCCTTTTTTTTTTTTTTTTTAAGATTTTATTTACTTATCTGACAGACTGAGACCACAAGTAGGCAGAGAAGCAGGCAGAGAGAGGGGGAACCACGCTCCCTGCGGAGCAGAGACCCTGATGCAGTCTCCATCCCAGGACCCTGAGATCATGACCTGAGCGGAAGGCAGAGGCTTAACCCACTGAGCCACCCAGGTGCCCTAAGCTCTTTTTCTTAATTTTCTAATTCCTTTTTTGATATGTAAAATTTGTAAAATCTGTAAAATTTCTACTCTATCTATTGTATACTTTATCAAGAGATACAAATAACATAAAAAAGGGTTCCATAAATCACATATTGGATAGCAACTTACTTAACTCAGATTAATTAAATATCTAGGGAGAAGACTGTTAGGCCAATACTCATTTTTAAAAAAACAAGTATTAAAAAAAAAAAAAACCAGGTTTTTTTGGGTAAGGTCCTTTCTGATATTTGCACCTGGTTCCACATTTCCACTACTGTAAGAGTTAAGGAAGTTTTTTGGAACACATTATTTTTATATGAAACAAAACTTTCAAGTCACCTTTTTTATGCCAAACAATCTTATTAATTAACCCATACAGTAAGTGCTCAGTAAATATTTTACAAATGATGAGCAAAAGTATAAGATAATCTAGACTGATTCTCTTCTTTTGGTCCTGGGGGCAGATAAACCCAATGAAAAGCTCAGGGGAAAAAAAATTTAGGAAGACTCCCAAGGTGAACTCTCCACTAAAATGACAAGTTCATGCTATCTCCTCACTCTTAACTGTAGATTTCAAGATGATACAAAAAAGTAAACAATGGAATTGCAGCAAATGCAGATATCATTTACTCAAAATCTTAACTATTAGGTTGAACCACATGAAATTGCTGGTTTTATAAGTCAAATATGACCAAATACTGGTCACTCTTACAGTTCAACCTAATAAAAACAATGTAGCCAGAAAACCATGCCTAAAGAAGAGTTGGAGTGGCAGAGGGCCACTGGGTTATGCAAAGGGTAAGATACTGAACAACATGCAGGTGCAGAAAATTCCTGAATCACTAAATATAAAATCTTTACCAACAAATACTATTTACATTAAAAAAAAAAAAACTCTGTAAAAAAAAAAACTCTGTAAATTCACAAGCTGTAAGGTGGTGCTCTCTGGAATCCTATAACACTACACCACATATGGGGAGGGCAGGGGACATGGGACAGCAGGATGTTGTAGGAAATGGCAGGAGCTGGAGGAGGAGGCAGAGATCATGGCACTAAAGAACGTAAATCTGTCTCCAGAAGAAGGGAACCACACCAATCTCTTCTGATTTCTGTTTTCACTGTTCTGATTTCTCCTATTTTAGACACATTTGCAAGGTGGAAATCAATATACAATCGTATTTCTTGAAACTTCTTATAATAATAAGGCAACAACAACCAGCCACACCAAAAACTTTACCTATACACATGGCAAACAGGGAGGTCCTAATAAATCTAATCAGTTTTAACAGTCTGAGACTGTGGAATTTTAACTGTTTCAAAACTATTCAAAATTAACTCTGCTGCCTAATTGCCTCAGAAAGAATGCTTGCATACTGAGAATATTTTGCACTATCCTTAACGTATGATTAATTTATGTATTGATTTTTTAATATAGATTGTTTCATGGGCCAGCGAACGTTCCAACCTTAGCAATATCAAAGTCCTGACATATTCCTTTCTCTATGAAAAGGTGCCAATCTTTAGGAAAATCCCAGTGATTTTTATATTTATCTGGTTTTATAAAAGGCAAAAAGAATCAATGCCTTCTTTTTCTCAGCTAATAAAAAGCTATGTTCTTAGTCATTCCATTCTACAGAGGGAGGATCTGCGTTAAGTAATGCTGTCTTCAGAATACAAGAACTAATTCTTTTGCTCTTCTATTTAAGAACGGGACCTTCCTTTGTCTGATAGGCAGTATATTCCAAATTTAGGCATCATTTAGGCCAAGAGACCTAAAGAACATTTGGCAGAACTGAATTCCTTTACCCAGAGAATTCACTCCTTTGCACTCCATAATCTCAAACTGCATACATTTTCAATATTCAGTAAAGACTATAAATGTTCTCGCGGCGCCTGGCTGGCTCAGTCAGAAGAGCATCTGACTACTGACGTCAGGGACTGAGTTCAAGCCCCACACTGGGTGTAAAGATTACTTAGAGAATAAATAAATAAAATCCTGAAAGAAAACTTAAAAAAAAAAAAAAAAGACCATAGATGTACTTTTTTTTTTTAATTAACATTTAAGGACTATAAATGTTCTTGACCTTACTCTTCAAGTAAGTTCAAGTGAAGTTTTCATTAAGGAGCCTACCTAGGAAGTATTAGATAAAAGGTGTGGCATGTTACATTCACTTCACGTTTCTCTTAACACAGTGAACACAAAATCTTATCTTGAATCATTTCCTCTGAAACAACAAAGAGAAACGGAAGGGAAAGACCGTTTATGGGCAAATGCAATTTGATGCATGGTCTACATATTTAAAAAATTTTTATTCTCACCATAACCCTGTAGGAGTGGGTTTCTTAACTGTTTTATAGAAAATTATCTGTTTTATAGACAATTGAAGGTTGAAGGGATTAATTTGTCCAAGGTCACATAAGTAATAAATGATTTGGGATTTGAACCCAAGACTGTGATTCTAATTTTTACTGCTTAGTTAAATAGGTGTGCTCAGTAGATGGTACTAATTAACAGAAGGCAGATATGCTCAGGATTAAAACCCTCCATTACATCCCCTTCTCCCTCCTTGAAGCTTCTGTCCACTTCAATTGCTTATCACATTACACAGCTGATTTGGACAGTGCAGGAACTTGGGAATTCTGTTAACTTGCAGGCTCTTTCTAGTTTAAACTTAAGTTACAAAAGAAATCTTCCTAGATATCTTCTATATCTTTCTTTAAACATTATTTTTTTTTCCTTCTTTGTTGTTGTTACTTTGCATTTGAATTGATTTATAGCTTGTACACACATTCTCCCGGTTAATTTTCCCCCCACATAATTTCAATTCACTGTTTATCTTACTTATCATTCTAAATATATATCATATCACATTTGTTATTTTTAAGGAACATAGAAACAACTTAAGAGTTTGTTCTATTTTACAAGTGTACAGATCCAGGAATTCAAGTTAGCACTCACTTTCACTATGACTCCTCCCCCTACAAAGAGTGACACATTATTCACGTCTTCATTAGAAGGTACTATAAATACTATGCATTCAATCTCACATAATTTTCTAATTTCAGTAAAGTTGTTACAGCTAAATGAAAGTAGATGTCTGGTTCTCTTAATTCATTGTTTTTAGATTCCAGTCCACACTTCTTGTTCCTCCACACTCTATTTTAATGCAGATACAAGAGTTAGCACTGGCACAGTTCTGAGGGCCATCACTTGAGATTCCTTCGTAAGTTTCCAATTTCTATAACTCAACCAAATAAAGATGAACCACTTACTGACTTCCAGTTTTATGAGTACTGCTCTTCTCAAGTTGAAGGAGCACCCCTTACAACTCATAAATTAGGCATGGGGATGGTGCCAGATTAGAGGCATTTTAAGGTAGCTAAATTAAGAATTTCATGATACGGGGCCACCTAGCTAGCTCAGTCAGTAGAGCATGCAACTCTTTATCTCAGGGTGGTAGATTCAAGCCCCATATTGAGTGCAGGGATTACTGGAAAAAAAAAAAAAAAGAATCTCACAATATTAACAATCAACTCTTTAAGAAGAATGAAAAGTACCGACAAGGTTTTTTCTGATAGTCCCAACCACTTCCTCTATCATGTGCCCTAGCATTTAATTTTTCCTTCTTTTACCGTACTTAGTATTTTATAACTTATATTCTTTTTTTTTAAGATTTTATTTATTACTTGACAAAGAGAACACACACACAAGCAGGGGGAGCAGGAGAGGGATAGGTAGGCTCCCCACTAGGTAGGAAATCCAACTCAGGGTTCGATCCCAGGACCCTGAGACCAGGACCCAAGCCGAAGGCAGCCCCTTAACCGACTGAGCCACTCAGGCACCCCTATAGTAATAATTTTTAGTAAAGATAACTTTTTCTTCTTCCAGATCAGTGCTGTCCATTAGAAATCAAATGGGGGCGCCTGCGTGGCTCAGTCGTTAAGCATCTGCCTTCCGCTCAGGTCATGATCCCAGGGTCCTGGGATCAAGTCCTACATCAGGTTCCCTGCTCTGCAGGAAGCCTGCTTCTCCCTCTCCCTCTCCCACTCCCCCTCCCCTTGCTTGTGTTCCCCCTCTCACTGTCTTTCTCTCTGTGTCAAATATATAAATAAAATCTTAAAAAAAAAAAAGAAATCAAATGTAAACCACATCTATTATTTGTTTTCTAATAGTCATATTAAAAAATAAGTAAAATTGATTTTAAAAATTTAACCCAATATATCCAAAATATTGTCATTTAAACGTGTAAACAATACAAAAAATTAATGTGGTATCTTACATTTGTTTTTTTGTACTAAGCCTTTAAAATCAAGTGTGTCTTTTACACTTACAGCACAACCCCAACCCCATTCACACTTCATGCTTCAAATGCTCAAAAGCTACACTGAGCTGGTGACTATCATCACACTGGGCTGTACCACAGGGATGGAAGAGGAATGAGCTATTTCGTAGCTGGACAGACTGGCTTTCAAATCTTAATTCCACCACTTACTGGTCCTAAGGCAGTCTCCTCATTAAATAATAATAATAATGATACATCTCTGATAGGATTAAATGAAATAGAATGCCTAGAAAACATCTGGTCCCTTAGCACGGGGCACAAAGAGAGCCTTCAATAAATGCTAACTACTATCATGCATTTATATCCTCTAACACTAAGCACCGTGTCTTACATATGGTAGGTATCCAATAAATGCTTGCTGAAGGAAGAAAAATTAATTTGCATGACATCCTATAACGCATTTAATTGCTTATTTTTCAAATATATAAGTATCTTATATAAACAGGTGAAGGTGTTTTGTTTTCTTTTGGATTGTTACTGACTAAATTGGTTTTGGACACATTAGGAGAAGTGTACAGAAGAGAAATGTACCATTTCATCTTTTGGATTGTTCAAGTATTTTCATTTTCTTCCAAAGAACAATGAATTATTAAGCAACTATACACTATTAAGCACTCTATTAAGAGACTTCTTAGAGAAGTATTTCTCATCAATGACAGCAGAATTTTACAGGTAACTCCCAATTATCTGCAAGGATATTTTTGTTTCAGGTTGGAATAAAAACATCCCATTTCTGGGCTTTATTTTTTCTTTTTAAGATTTTATTTATTTGACAGAGAATGAGAGAGATCACAAGCAGGCAGAGAGGCAGGCAGAGAGAGAGGGGGAAGCAGGCTCCCTGCTGAGCAGAGAGCCCAATGCGGGACTTGATCCCAGGACCCTAGAGATCATGACCTGAGCTGAAGGCAGCGGCTTAACCCATTGAGCCACCCAGGTGCCCCCATTTCTGGGCTTTAGTTGGAGAATGAGCCAGTGGTACATCTAAGACCCTTTACAATCTAGACTCTGAAAATATTCTCGAACTCTATTTTAGTCAGTACAACCCCCTAAATTTCTTAAAGTATCTCCCCTTTTCACCTGTGCTTTTAATTTTTCATTCTCTTTTATATAACTGTATTCTTACATATCACAGAATCACAAAATATGAGAGCTAGAAGGATCTTTAAGAGATAATCCAGTCCTGGTATTTTCCAAAGCAGGTACCACAGAAGGTAAGAAAGATAATTTCAGATGGTGTTAGTATTATATACTTTAATGGCCATATATTTTGTTTAATGTATATTAGAAAAATATAAGTAGCACAACAAACTCAAGAATGCATGTATATCTTCACTTATGACATGGTTCAACAGTCAAAAATTAAGGGAGAAAAAAACTTTTTTTTAAAGATTTTATTTATTTGACAGAGAGAGAGGGATCACAAGTAGGCAGAGAGGCAGGCAGAGAGAGAGGGAGAAGCAGGCTCCCAGCTGAGCAGAGAGCCCAATGCAGGGCTCCATCGCAGGACCCTGAGATCATGACCTGAGCCAAAGGCAGAGGCTTAACCCACTGAGCCCCAAGGGAGAAAAAACTTTTAAGCTAAGAGTAGCAGAGCTGAATTCTATTCAAGTCTAAATCCTAATTTTGTCCTCTTTTCATTGCCCTAAACAATTTACTGTCTGTATGGCACCAACAGATTAACACTCTCATGTCAAAACTGTTTCTTGATGGGGCGCCTGGGTGGCTCAGTGGGTTAAAGCCTCTGCCTTCAGCTCAGGTCATGATCCCAGGGTCCTGGGATCGAGCCCCGCATCGGGCTCTCTGCTCCGCGGAGAGCCTGCTTCCTCCTCTCTCTCTGCCTGCCTCTCTGCCTAGTTGTGATTTCTCTCTGTCAAATAAATAAAATATTAAAAAAAAAAACAAAAAAACAAAACTGTTTCTTGATCACAATCTCATTTATCAAACCAAGTGTAAGCAATGATGTTCTTAAAGCACTAGTGTTCCTTCATAATAAGGGATCAATAATGCCTTGATTTTGTGGTTAGATTGCTTCCAACCACTGAGAGTTAGCATTGGAGGAAATTCCACATGGGCTCAAACAAAACAATCATAATATATCCTAAAGCCAAACAATGTCTGGATTAATTGCCTTTTGCATTATTCACATCACTATTTCCTCCCATGAATGAATAAGGAATCAGGAGATGCTGTACCTATAAATCCTAAAAACTATACAAAATATACATAGAATATAGGAAAGCTATACAGGTTAAATAAGAGGAATCTTACTGGGTGCCTGGGTGGTGCAGTGGGGTAAGCATCCAACTCTTGGTTTCAACTCAATCAGCTCTTGAGATCAAGCCCCATGCCCGGGCTCTGTATTCAGAGCAAAGTTGGCTTAAGACTCTCCCTTGGGGCGCCTGGGTGGCTCAGGGGGTTAAGCCTCTGCCTTGGGTCAGGTCATGATCTCAGGTCCCCACATCTGGCTCTCTGCTCAGCAGGGAGCCTGCTTCCCCCTCTCTCTCTGACTGCCTCTCTGCCTACTTGTGATCTCTGTCAAATAAATAAATAAATAAATAAATAAATAAAATCTTTAAAAAAAAAAAAAAAAGACTCCCCCTTTGCTCCTTCCTCCTGCCCACTCACACACATGCTCTCTCTCCCTCTAATAAATAAATCTTTAAAAAAATAACAGAGATCTTAGAAATTATACTAATACCTAAATCTCTCATTAAATACGTGAGGAAACCAGAACTCAAAGTAGTGAAAAGACCTGCCCACAGTCATATGGTTAGCTAATGGCAGTGCCAGCTCTAGTCCTAGTTCACTCTTTGTCCTGTTCCATGGATTCAACACAAACAGCAGGGAAATATATATAAATTCTTCCATCATGTACTAGTACAAATCCTGCCTCAGGTAAGATGGGAGTTGAAAATCTTTTCATTAAGCAGAAATTCTGCTCATGATGGGCTCAAACTAGAAATTAAATTAGTTTTGTCTAATAATGCTGGTCTATCTACCTGAGAAATCTATAATATTCAAGTGCATAGGAGTTGTAGCTACCCAATTGTTCTCAGTAGTAAAGAAAAGAGGATTCTAATTACAGGCAACTCTTCTCATTTTTTGTGTCCCTTTCTGAACCCCTGGCATTCTCAATAGTCACATACCAATTTCCCTAGCTGAAACCATCCATGGTAGATTGCAAAGTGTCTGACTTTGAAATCAAAGAGAACTTACTGAATACCAGGTCTACAACTTAGGACATAACATCAGACAAATTACTTCATCTCACTGAGCCGGTTTCTCAACTAAGATAACAGGACATTCACCTCACAGGACTATCAGAAATATTAAATGAGGGACACCTGGGTGGCTCAGTGGGTTAAACCTCTGCCTTTGGCTCAGGTCATGATCTCAGGGTCCTGGGGATCGAGCCCCACATCGGGCTTTCTGCTCAGCAGGGAGCCTGGTTCCCCCTGCCTGCCTCTCTGCCTACTTGTTATCTCTGTCTGTCAAATAAATAAATAAAATCTTTTGAAAAAAAAAAAAAAGATAATATAGAGAGTGCAAAACATGATCTTAGGATACTGTTAAATTAAAGGTTAAGAAGAGAGCAGAAGCACCTGGCTAGCTCAGTTGACAAAGTGTGAGACTCTTGATCTTGGGGTTGTAAGCTCCAGCCCTCACATTGGGTATAGAAATTGCTGAAAAATAAAAATCTTCAAAAATATTTTTTTTTTTAAAGAATAGAGTAATTAAAATGTTCATCTGCGAATTTGAAAGTGGGTTTATAGGGCACCTGGGTGGCTCAGTTGTTGGGCATCTGCCTTCAGCTCAGGTCATGATCCCAGAGTCCTGGGATGGAGCCCCACATCAGGCTACCTGCTCAGTGGAAAGCTTGCTTCTCTCTCTCCCACTCCCCCTGCTTGTGTTCCCTCTCTTGCTGTCTCTCTCCGTCAAATAAAGGAATAAAATCTTAAAAAAAAAAAAAAAGAAAAGAAAGAAACTGGGTTTATAGTTTGTAATGTTTAAATGTTAATTCCTGTTTGATACATAAAATAGTACATCTTAAATATCTCTACTGTTTTATTTTTTTAAGTCCTTATCAAAGATACACATCGAAGTAGTTAGAAAGTGAAATGGAAAAAAAAAAGAAAGAAAGCAAGCAAGTGAAATGACATGTGTCTGGGACTTTCTTTAAAATATGCCAGTCGGGGGGCGCCTGGGTGGCTCAGTGTGTTAAAGCCTCTGCCTTTGGCTCAGGCCATGATCCCAGAGTCCTGGGATCGAGCCCCACATCGGGTTCTCTGCTCAGCAGGGAGCCTGCTTCCTCCACTCTCTCTGCCTGCCTCTCTGCCTACTTGAAATCTCTGTCTGTCAAATAAATAAATAAAATCTTTAAAAAAAAATAAAAAATAAAAAATAAAATAAAATATGCCAGTCGGGGTGCCTGGGTGGCTCAGTGGGTTAAGCCTCTGCCTTTGGCTCAGGTCATGGTCTCAGGGTCCTGGGATCGAGCCCCACATTGGGCTCTCTGCTCAGTGGGGAGCCTGCTTCCTCCTCTCTCTCTGCCTGCCTCTCTGCCTACTGTGATCTGTCAAATAAATAAATGAAATCTTAAAAAAAAATAAAATAAAATATGCCAGTCTCCCAAATCCTATGCCAAATGAACAAAAAAACATAGAGACAGTTGAAGCTGGGTGATACATACAGAGAGAATCACCATACTATTCGACTTCTGTGCATACTTGAAATTTTCCATATTAGAAAGTTTTTTGTTTTAAAACCTAACAAGAACAGGGGCACCTGGCTGGCTCAGTTATTAAGCATCTGCCTTTGGCTCAGGTCATGATTCTGGGGTCCCAGATCAAGCCTCCGCAGGTGGCTCCCTGCTCAATAGGGAGCCTGCTTCTCCCTCTCTTCCCCACTCTTGCTCTCTCTCGCTGTTTCCCTCTCAAATAAATAAAATCTAAAGTAAATATGTTAAAAAAATAAAATCTAACAAAAACAGATTTTTTTAAAAGCCCTAAGAAAAACTGCATATCATTAATAAACTCCTCCCAAGAAACCAATGTCTCCATCCGAACTTCTAAACACATGATAATACCAGTCATTTCGGTCAAAAATATTTAAGTATTTTAAAATTACTCTCAACATAAAGCATGTTTTATCTTGGGGTGCCTGGGTGGCTCAGTCATTAAGGGTCTACCTTCAGCTCAGGTCATGATCTCAGGGTCCTGGGATTGAGCCATGCATCAGGCTCCCTGCTTGGTGGGAAGCCTGCTTCTCTCTCTCCCACTCCTCCTGCTTGTGTTCCCTCTCTTGCTGTCTCTCTCTCTGTCAATAAATAAGTAAATCTTAAAAAAAAAAAGAAAAAGAAAAAGGCATGTCTTATCTCTTAATATATTAACTACTAACTGCATAGCAGTACCTTCTCTTTCTTTGGTATTATTATTCCTCCACCCGCTAATACAGCCCAGGGTATATTTTTCCTTTTTCCCCTTTATGGATTCTATTTATTTATTTTTAAAGATTTTATTTATTTATTTGACAGTGAGAGAGCATGACCAGGGGGAGCAGCTGGCAGAGGGAGAAGCAGGCTCCCTGGTGAGCAGGGAGCCCTAGGAAGGGCTCCATCCCAGGATCCTGCGATCATGACCTGAGCCACTTAACCGACTGAGCCACTCAGGCGCCCAGACCTTTATACATTCTTGTTATATTTTTTTATGACTAGCACTACTACTAGTTCTGTATGTGTATACATGTATGTCACCTAACATACATGTACACATGAATATACACAACACATGTAACACACACATGTAACCAGGTCTACTAGCCCATCATTACTACTATTACATCTACTATTTAACAGTGGACCCACTGGGTATACTTGACCTTTTAAAAAGCATGACTCATCTGAAAGGGTTAAAAAAAAAAAAAATCCCTCTCATGACACACAACCTTCAAAACAGCACCCAAAGTGACTGAGGGAAAAGCTATGAACTGTCGTCCATATTCAGGTTTACTGTAGTTACAGATAACTGAAATTATCAGCTGTAATTATTTAAAGGTACCCTTAAATACCTTCAAATAAAGTTTGTAAGTGAACTACTACATAACTTTGAGCACTACAGTAGAGACAATCTTAAAATACTTCAGCTCAAGACTTAATCTAACACGGGGAGCCTGGGTGGCTCAGTTGCCTGAGCATCTGCCTTAGGCCCAGATTGTGATCCTGGGGTCCTGGGATCGAGCCCACATGGGGCTCTCTGCTCTGCGAGGAGCCTGCTTCTCTCTCTCCCATTGTCTGCTGCTCACTCTTCTCGTGCTCTCTCTCTCTCTGTCAAATAAACAAAATCTTTAAAACAAAACAAAAAAACAAACCTTTAAAAAAAAAAAGACTTAACCTAACACTATATACCCCATGTTGTTTCAAAATAAAAATGTTTACTACCATTTAAACACTCACATGCTTTGCCTCCCCATGATTCTAATAGCAAGTACACAGAGACCAGTTTTCTCCAAATTAGTATCCAAAGGGATAAAGGAAACAAAAAAACAAAGAAAACCAAAGGGATATAGAAGTAGATCATATCAAATTCCCTATCAAACAGTACTACTTACCAAAAAGCAAATGCAAAACATGTTCCATAATTTCACTTTAAATGTGCCTAGGCAGTTTCTTTCTTTAATTCAGGTATGTTCTTTCAAACACGAAAATCAGATTTAACTAATTCTCAAACTAAGTGAATTTAAATGTTCTTTTGCTGTCTTTAAAGAAAAAAAAAAAAGTTTAAAAACAGCTCCATCTCCAGAAGTTTGGTAGGCTCAGTCCCTACAGCATGCAACTCTTGATCTCAGGGTTGCGAGTTCAAGCCCCCATTGGGTATGGAGCCCACTTACAAATTTTAAAAAAAAGAAAGAAAAGAAAATAGTTCCACCTCCCGAAGAATATAGATAGTCGTTCACGGTACTCTTTTTTCAACTTTTATGTACATAAAATTAGAGAAAAATTAAACTGTAAATTTGGAAAGCCCTGGTCCCCAAAATACCCCCACCTCCAATTTACATAACACGTTTTCCTCCTGTGGAGTATAAAACTGACTTCATTAGTATATTTATCCTCAATCTGTTGGCAATATTTACTGAGTCTCAGTACTGAATTAGGTACTCTGAAAAGTTACAAAGGAAATATAGGACCTAGTAACTATGCTCAAAGAATTTAAACACCCATCTCCATAAAGGAGAAAAAATGTAGTTACTGAAACAGTATCCTTGCTGAGAATCTTACAATCAAATGTGGAGCAGGGACTCCATTTTCAAGCCAGTTTCCTTGCACTAAGTAATCTAAGACAGTACCCACAAAATTAAACAGACTCCAAAAGTGATCAAATCTGTTATTTATGGATTACATATGCTGCTACACACTTCTACTACATGACAAAGGAAGCCTGCTTCTGTAAGTGGAGGTTTCCAAATGTTCCTAAGCACACAAAGAGAGACATGCACTCCGAGCATGGGCCACTTTTTGCCACTTTGCCTAACAACATCCTACTTCTGCCACAAACCACTAACAAAGTGTTTGATCACCAATATTAGGGTCTTACTCTGAGGGAACAACATAGAAAATTCCAAAAAGCCTGACAGTTAAGAATCTCAGCTGTATCTACTAGAGAAGTAGCTGAAGAAGAAAGAGTAACAATGAATCACCCTAGTCTTCAAATTGTAGATGAGAAGTCATCTGCGGTCCCACATTTCTGTTGCCTCAGGAAATTTCCTTTCTGTCTTCAGATTATGTATGTCTCTTCCCCTTGTGAATTTCTCTGTATAGAATACTAGAGCAGGTATCACAGTGGAGGGGAGGGCGAGTGGAGTGGGGGAAATATTGCCAAGACTAGCAATTTTCTACAAACCAGTGATCTTCCCATGGTCATGAACATCTCAGGCAATTCTGATGATACAATTTTCCAAACAAAACTGTATCAAGCAGCAGCTTCATTCTATTTGTTAACCTTTAGGTCTAATTCTATACACCTAACCTTAAACAAACAAACAAAAAAACCCCACAACCCTACCAGAGTTGCTCCCAAACTTCGAGAATTGTCAAATAAGTCCGCAGCATTAAATCTAGACAATACACGTCAGTTAACTGACTCACAGTATAGAATATCAAATCTAGATTTCATTAAAAGGTACTACTAAAATCATATTCAGACGTCAGAAAGGCAAGAGCCCACAACCCAATCACAAATACTTATAGGTATTACAGCTTCGACTGCTGTCCCAACTTTTCAAGCTTTAGGACTCTAATTTACTTGGGGTAATAGCTTGAGATTCACTACGAACTGATCAAAATAAATGAAGGGAGGGAAAGGACATATATCAGTTTCAACACCGTATTTGATCAAAGGAATTTGCTAAATTACAGAAGAATGGGGTAGAGACAGTGAATTCGGTATTGACTACAATACACATCAGAACAGAACCTGAGTTACCTAAACAAACGTTATCTACTGCCAATAAACAGATCATTTCTTAACAGCTTAAGTACGCCAACCATTTTTTCATGTTTAAAAGGGCTGCTACGAACTGTCCAAGTCGAAACAAATAGCCAAATTCTAAGCAGGTCTTCGGCGAGGAACCACTGTGCTTAGAGCATCACACAAAAGACCGGAGCAAACATAAACACGCTCTGGGCCTTCGCAGACAGCGGTCAGGAGCCAGGGTCTGAATCCCAGACCCCCGCACCAGCGAGGGAAGGAGGGGTGGGGGGTGGGGTCCTCTTCTCGGAATGCGCTTGGGGAGCTAGTTAGAGACGGGGAGGGAAGGAGCGAGCGCAGCACAGAGGAAGAGAGAGAAGCAGCGGACCGGCGTCAGCGGCTTCCAAGGCCGGCAACACCCTCGGGCCCGCACCAGGCCTGGCCCTCCCGGCCCCGTCCCGCCTCCTCACCTCTCTCACGTCCTGCAGGCACTCGAGCACCGCCAGGTTGTTGCTCCAGGTGTGCTTGGGGCACACACGGGTCACGTCCTCCCTGCACGACTCTTCCTCTGCCAGCTTCCAGCCCCCGCCAGCCCCGCCGGGCCCCGCTCCGCCCCGCCGGGCCGGAGGCCCACCCGCCGCGAAAGGCGGCTGCGGCGGCTGAGGCGGTTGCTGCGGCTGCTGCTGCTGGTGCTGGAGCTGAGATGACTGAGGCAGCTGGAGCAGCGGCTGACCCGCCGGCCCGCCGCCTCCAGTCTGCCCTACAAAGGACGGAAAGTTGGCCCCGGGGCCCTGGCCCTGGTTGTGGCCGCCCTGGCCCAGGACTTTCTGGGCCCCGGCCGCCGCGAGCAGCAGCAGCTGCAGCGCCGCCGACAAGCGGAACATCCTCCGTACACGTCCACAAGCCGCCATCTTGGGTCCGCGGCGAGCTCGACGCACCCGCCGGCGCCGCGTATTTAAATGAGGGGGCGGGGCCCGATGGGGCCGGCCCGAGCCCCTCCCCGGCCCGCGCAGACCAGCGAGCCCGGAGCGGAGCCCTGGAGGAGGCTGCGCCTGAAGCGGCCCACGCCCTGGGTCCCGGAGGCTCTTTGCCGGGGGAATTGCTGGAGCTCCTTAAAAAGCCTGGGCTGGACGGCTTTGCCTCATTCCCCTGGTTGTCGTCACAGAAAAATAAAGAGGAATCGGGATTGCCACAATCAAGATGGCTGGTAGAGTATGTCGCCTGTTCAGTGACTGGGGGGGGGGAAAAAAACCCAAAAAACTTTGTGTGTAGAGGTTAACTATACACGATCAGGGTATTCCGAAATCTAAGAGCCTCTTCTTGCATCTCTTCCTGCTGCTTTCTACCTGCCTCAGAATCTTTCTTACGCAGGGATGAAGGCTTTCTTGAAAAATGGTTAGGAGCAAAGGTTCCGGGATAAGAAGGGACCTGGTTATAATCTTTGCTCCCCGGCAGACAAGGCAAGTCCTTTAACTTTCTGAGCCTCATTCTCGTACACATGAAGATGAGGAGGAGCTCTAATGTGAAATATAGTTGTGAGGACCAGAAAAAATAATAAGGGAAAGTGCCTGGCTCACAATATAGAGCTCAAAAAGTTGTAGCCAATATTATTACTAAATTGGGAAGCCTTTTGTGCCGCAATCCTGATTGTAAACCAGAACTTAACCCCGTGTTTAAAGGAGGAGAAGAAAATAACAAAACAGCTCTTTAGGTGTAAGGTTAAGTCTCTGCCTTTGGGAACTGTTTCTGCTGACCTGTGCGCCTCATCTTCAGCACGTTAGGCCGGGATTGGTTGTTTGACCTCACACCCCTGCCCCCTCCTTCTCCTTAGGAGAGATGATACCTTCTCAAAGGTCTTCACATCCATTGTCATTTGAGCTTTGTATCAGGCCTGGGTTGGACTTTAATTCAACTGAGGAATGGCACAGAGATGGTAACAAGTTCTGCACAGCAGGAGTAAAAGACCTGCCCAGAGTAAACTCGGCCAGTCTGGTACTAGGATCTGTGGGGCTTCCCACTGCCCTGGTGCAGTTTTATTCCACTCTATCAATACAGCATTTTGAGGAATGAGGACAGCTAGGGGCATAGGATCCCAACTGGTGATCCGTGTTCAAAAATGCAACTTCTATGCTGACCTACAAATGGGCAGTGAAGATCAGACATAACTAGAGTCTAAGAAGTCCCGAGTGGGGGTCAGGGTGCTGTGTGGCTCCGTAGGTTAAATGTCAGATTCACTGATTTCATCTCAGGTCATAAATGATCTCATGGGTTGTGAGATCAAGCCCCACCTCAGGTTGGTGCTGAGCCGGGAGTCTGCTTGAAGAGTCTCTCCTTCTGCCCCTCCCCTCACTTGCACACTCTGACAGGCTAAGATCAATCATGTTTTTTTTTCTTTAGGATTTTATTTACTGGGGCACCTGGGTGGCTCAGTGGGTTAAGGTCTCTGCCTTCCGCTCGGGTCATGATCCCAGGGTCCTGGGATTGAGCCCCACGTTGGGCTTTCTGCTCAACGGGGAGCCTGCTTCCTCCTCTCTCTCTCTGTCTGCCTCTCTGCCTACTTGTGTTCTCTGTCTGTCAAGTAAGTAAATAAAATCTTTTAAAAAATTTTTCATTTACGGGGCACCTGGGTGGCTCAGTGGGTTAAAGCCTCTGGCTTCCACTCAGGTCATGATCCCAGGGTCCTAGGATCGAGCCCCGCGTCGGGCTCTCTGCTCAGCGGGGAGCCTGCTTCCCTTCCTATCTCTCTGCCTGCCTCTCTGCCTGCTTGTGATCTCTGTCTGTCAAATAAATAAAATCTTTAAAAAAAAATTTTTTTTTCATTTACTTATTTAAGAGAGAGACAGAGAACACAAGTGGGGGAGAGGGGCTGAGAGAGAGGGAAAAGCAGAAAAAGCAGCTCCCTCACTTAGAAGGGAGCCAGAGGCTGGGCTGGATCATGACCTGAGCCAAAGGCAGAAGCTTAACTGACTGAAACACCCAGGCACCCCTAAAATAAATAAGTCTTTTTTTTTTTTTTTAAAGATTTTATTTATTTATTTATTTGACAGAGAGAAATCACAAGTAGACAGAGAGGCAGGCAGAGAGAGAGAGGGTTACTGAGACCAAGAATATTTTGAGGGTACAAACCCCTCACTATGGTAACAGCAGGTCTCTATCTCTGGGAATGAAGGTATGTTGGCATCTCTGCCAACACTCCCCACCTCCTCCCTCCGCCCCCGCTACTGCCATAAAATGGTCCTGAGGCTGCTGTGAAATTTTAGCATTGACTAAGGCAGTCTAGGATAGAACAGATAAACATCCATGTTCGGTAACAGATACGTGGGATAGGGAAGTTGTCAGTCCACAGGCTGGAGACATCACCAGAAGTTCTTGAAAAGTCACTAGGAGTCATTAATTTTCAGTAATAAGTCTGCATGTGCTCAGACAAGTAGGAGATTATTTTAAAGTAGTTTAAGGGGGTGCCTGGGTGGCTCAGTTGCTTGAGCCGCCGGCTTTTGGTTTTGCCTCAGGTCACGATCTCAGGGTCCTAGGATCGGGCTCCGTGCTCAGCATGAAGTGTGCTGGAGATTATCTCCCTCTCCCTCTGCTCCTCCCCTGTTCTCTCTCTCTCTCTAAGATAAATAAATAAAATCTTAAAAAAAAAATAATAAACTAGTTCAAGGCTAAGAGGGCCTGCCTGTTTGGTGGGAAGAGCATGCCTCTCTTGATCTCAGGGTCATGAGTTCGAGCCCCACATTGCGTGTAGAGATTACTTAAATAAACAAAACTTTTAAAAAAAGGTTTAAATAAACTAGTTTAAGGCTAGAAATTGACAGTCTGTTAGGAGAAGCCAGCAGTTGCCTATCTCTCAGCCTGCACTGAGGAAACACTAGACCCAGCCACAGATTGCCTCTGGAGATAGGGAGGAGTATCTGTGCCTATCTTAAAATCACAATGACCAGGAAGCAAGAGACCCAGAGAAATCTGGGAAACTTGCCAGTTTAGGCTGTGTCAGGCAAGTCTAGACTTTACATAAGGTACAAAGGCCTAAGCCAGCGGGAAGACGGTTGACCTATCTTGGGTCTCCCAACTTCAGTGACTTTTCAGTATAAAATAGACTCTCTATGGGGCATCTGGGGGCTCAGTCAGTCAAGCAACTGAATCTTGGTTTCAGCTCAGGACAGGATCTCAGGGGGGCGGGGGGGCCCCTTCCGGAAGGTCTCTGCACTCAGTGCAGGTTTTGCTTGTCCCTCTCCTTCCCCCTCTGCTCCTCCCCCGGCTCACAGTTTCTCTCAAATAAACAAAATCTTAAAAAAAAAAAAAAAAAAAAGATTTTATTTGTTAGAGAGAGAGAATGAGTGGAGTAAGGCGCAGAGGGAGAAGCAGGCTCCCCGCTGAGCAGGGAGCCAGATGCGGGTCTCCATCCCAGGACCCCGGGACCATGACCAGAGCCAAAGGCAGATGCCCAACCGGCTGAGCCACCCAGGAGCCCCAGCCAAATAAATAAAATCTTAAAAAAAAAAAAAAAAGACTATCACCAACTACAAATTCATTTTACCCTTTATTGTTCCTTTTGTTTTTTGATCCTTACTTCCTTGATTCACTCAATAGATACCTGTTGAGGTTTTGGGGTTTTTTTTAATGCCAGGCATTGCTCAAAAACCTTATATGCATGATAAACATAAGACAGTAAACAAAGAGTAAAATCAATTCAGACCATACAAAGTGCTATGAAGAAAATAAAAGATATAGGGGGTGACTGGGGTAGGGAGGGGCTTTTTTGGGGGGGGAGAGGCTTTTATATAAAGGCAGCTGGAGAGAGGCTTTCTGAGTGATAATTGAACTAAGAGCCAATCAGAATGAAGTTACCAGCCATGGAGGAAAAAAATCTGGATCTGAAGCTGTCTTAGCCTGGTCAGGCTGGTATAACAAAATACCACAGACTGGGGGGGCTTATAAACAAAAGACATTTGTTCCTCACAGTTCTGGAGGTTAGAACTCCAAGATCACAGTGCTAGCATGGCCAGGTTTGGGTGAAGCCTCTTTCGGATTGCAGATTTCCAACTTCTTGCTGTGTTCTTGCACAGGGGAAGGGGCTAGAGAGCTCTGTAGGGTTCTTTATAGAAACACTCATCCCATCCTCTCATGGCCTAAGTGCCTCCAAAAGGCTATCTCCTCATACACTCACACTGGCTGTGAGGATTTCAACATGTAAATGTAGGGGTGGACACAAACAGACCATAGCAAAAATGTTCTAAAACCGGAGATTAACAAGTTCAAGACCCTGATGTGGGAATAAGCATGCAAAATAAAGGCCTATATGGCTGAATTAGAATGAAGAAAGAATAGAACAGAAAAAGGAATCAGAGAATTGGTTGGGGACAGATCATCGAAGGCCCTTTAGGCCCTTATATATCCATGTAACTGGGGGAGAATTCTGACTCCAAACAAAGAGTTTGTATTTCCATTGAAAGACATAAAAGCTAGACAAAATTACATAAAATATCTTTGAAAGGAATTAGAGAGTAACCAATGCAATCAGGAAATGAAGGGCAACAATCTTTGAGAAAAAGGAATTATGCAGCCCAGATTTTTTTCTGAGTTGTACTTTCTAAATTGTAGCTCAAAAGAATTGAGTCTATGCCAAAGGCAGCAATCTCATTGGGCCGAAAATACACAGGTAGAAATTCAGAGCCCCCCAGATGGTTGGGACTTAAGGGTAAAAAGACTGGAGAGAAAAGAACCGGAGGGAAAGAGCCAAAAATCTGTGACTACATTTCTCCAAGTCTCTGGCTGTTTCCTAAGCTGGGGACCACAGCAGGAGACTCCACAAACCCAGAAGAAAATGAGCGCTGAGAGAGTGACAAATCGAGAGTTCGCAGCAGCCTCATGTGTGCTAGGGAATTCGAAGTTAGAGCTTACACCCTGCTGAGGTATAGAGTCTTGGTCAACACCCCAGGCTTTAAACTGAGGCCTCAGAAGGGTTACCCTCTGGGCACAGAAGCCACACCCCAGGAGAAAGGACACCGCATGAGGAGTGAGGGTACTGCCCTAGAAGAAAAAGCAAAACTATAAGAGTCCAACCCTAATAAAGCCTAAACATACCTCATTGGGGTAAATGTGACCCACCGTACTCTGTCTACAGGAAGAAAACACCATCTTTCTGAAGACAGGTAGCATCATCGAAAGCCTCTACAATTTTTAATTTGCATGTCCCAGGATTGGACAAAAAATTATGAAGCATGCTAAAACCAAAACGAAACTGAACTAAATAACCCAAACCAAAAGGAACAAAAAAGTCAGGGCCCCTGGCTGGCTTAGCTGGTAGAGCATGCGACTCTTGATCTCAGGGTTTTGAGTTTAAGCCCCACATTGGGTATGAAGCCTACTCTAAAAAAAAAAAAAAAAAAAAAAAAAAAAAAAAAAAAAAAAAAAGTCAGCAAAAACAAACTCTCTATGATTCAGATATTGGACTTAATCATATATGGACTTTAAAAGAGCTGTGACTAGGGATGCCTGGGTGGCTCAGTTGCTTGGACAACTGCCTTCAGCTCAGGTCGTGATCCCGGAGTTCTGGTATCGAGTCCCGCATCGGGCTCCCAGCTCCACGGGGAGTCTGCTTCTCCCTCTGACCTTCTCTTCGCTCATGCTCTCTCTCACTGTCTCTCTCTCAAATAAATAAATAAAATCTTTAAAAAAAAAAAAGAGCTGTGACTAGTATGTTATAGAAAATAAAAGATAATGGGGTGCCTGGGTGGCTCAGTCGTTGGGCATCTGCCTTTGGCTCAGGTCATGATCCTGGGGTCCTGGGATGGAGCTCTGCATTGGACTCCCTGCTCGGCAGGAAGCCTGCTTCTCCCTCTCTTACTGCCCCTGCTTGTGTTCCCTCTCTCACTGTGTCTCTGTCAAATAAATAAAATCTTTAAAAAAAGAAAAAAAAAGGATAGGGGCACCTGGTGTGCTCTGTCAGTGGAACATGTGACTCTTGATCTCAGGGTTGTAAGTTTGAGCCCCAAACTGGGTGTAGTAATCTTAAAAAAAAAAAAAAAAAAAAAAACCCTTAAAAAAAGAAAAGAAAAAAAAAGGTGAAAAATAGAGTGTTTCAACAGAAAATTGGATTCTACACAAATAACAAAATGGACATTCTAGAACTGAAATAAAATTCATTTGATGATTTTTTTGAATATTTTATTTATTTATTTGAGAGAGAGAGAGCCCACACAATTGGGGGAGGGTCAGAGGAAGAAAGAGAAGCAGACTCTCCTGCAGAGCAGGGAGCTCAACTTGGGGCTTGATCCTGGGACCAAAGGATCATGACTTGAGCCCAAGGCAAACACTTAACCAACTGAGCCACCCAGGCGCCCTTAACATTCATACAATGATTTTAACAGCAGATTGGATGTGTTAGTCTGTTTGGGCGCTATAGCAGAATATCATAGACTAGGTGGCTTAAAACAATACAAATTTATTTCTCACAGTTCTGGAGGCTGGGAAGTCCATGATGGACTGCCAGAACTCGCAGGTTCCCTATCTAGTGACTTCCACTTCCTGGTTCATAGACAGCTCCATCTTTTTGCTATAACCTCACAGGGTAAAAAGGCACTAGGGAGCTCTCTGAGGTCTCTTCTAGAAGGACACTATTCCCATTCATGTGAGCTCCACCCTCACGAAAATCAGAGAAAGAAAAAAAACTTAGAAACAAAGACATTATTTTCAAAGGAGCAATAACACTAATATCTGACTTTTCAGTAGAAACTATGGAGTTAGGATTTCAACATCAATTTGGCAGGGGGCGGGGACACAAACATTCAATCTATGGCACTGGGTATGGCAGAAGACAGAATTATTGAAGGGAAACAGATGGACAGAAAATATACAAAAGGGGGGGACACCTGGGTGACTCAGTCAACTGGACATCCTGGCTCTTGATTTGGGCCTCGGGGCTGACCTTGGAGTTGTGGGACTGAGCCCTCCATTGGGCTCCATGCTTGGCAGGGAGACTGCTTGGGGTTCTTTCTCTCTCTCCCTGTCCCTCTGCTACTACCCCTGCTTGCTCAATCTCTCTAAATAGATAAATAAAAATGTATTTTTAAAAGATTTTACTTATTTGTCAGAGAGAGAGAACGCGCACGAGGGTGCGTGTATAAGCGCACAAGCAGGGGGAGGGGCAGAGAGAGAGAGAGGGAGAAGCAGGCTCCCTGCTGAGCAAGGAGCCCAATGTGGGACTTGATCCCAGAGCTCTAAGATCATGACCTGAGCCGAAGGCAGACACTTAAGCAACTGAGCCACCCAGACATCCCAAATAAGATCCTTAAAAATAAATAGATAAATAAAATAAAATTAGAAAAAAGGAAAATATCCAAAAGCAAGCACAGAAAGAAAAAAGATTTCAAAAAAGAACAGCATTAAGATATACATGGGCTGGGGCGCCTGGGTGGCTCAGTGGGTTAAGCCTCTGCCTTCAGCTCAGGTCATGATCTCAGGGTCCTGGGATCGAGCCCCGTGTCGGGCTCTCTGCTTGGCAGGGAGCCTGCTTCCTCCCCTCTCTGGCTGCTGCTCTGCCTACTTGTAATCTCTCTCTCTCTCTGTAAAAAAGAAAAAAAAAAAAAATTAAAAAAAAAAAAAAAGATATACATGGGCCATAGTCAAGAGTTCTAACATATATATAACTAGAATCCCAAAGGGAGAGGAAAAAGACAACAGTGCAGCTCAATATTGAAGAGACATGCTTTGAATTTCCCCCAACTGATAAAAGATACCATCCTAGAGATTCAAGAAGTTCCAGGAACCCTTAGTGGATAAACACAAAGAGTACCACATCACCATGAAACTGCTGAAAATCAAAAAGAAAGATAAAATCTTATAAGCAGACAAAGACATATTATCTTCAAAGGAGCACTAACACTAATATCTGACTTTTCAGTAGAAACTATGGAAGCCAGATGCACCTGTGTGATTGCATTTATATGAAATATCCGGAATAGGCAAATCCATAGAGACTAAAAGTAGATTAATTGTTTCCAGGAGATGAGGGAAGAGAATTGAAAAGTACGGAGTTTCTTTTGGGAATCAGATAGTGGTGATGGTTGCATGACATCGTGGATATACTAAAAAAAAAAAAAAAACAAAAAAAAAACACTGAATGGTACACTTAAAAATGGTTAAAGTAGTGAATTTTATGTTATGTGAATTTTACCCCAATAAAAGCTAAAGCCAAATACAATTGGACCCATTTTGGGGGGCACCTGGGTGGCTCAGTGGGTTAAAGCCTCTGCCTCCGGCTCGGGTCATGGTCCCGGGGTCCTGGGATCAAGCCCTGCATTGGGCTCTCCACTCAGCGGGGAGCTTGCTTCTTCCTCTCTCTCTACCTACTTGCGATTTCTGTCTGTCAAATAAATAAATAAATCTTTAAAAAAGGGGGGGGCACCTGGGTGGCTCAGTGGGTTAAAGCCTCTATCTTTGGCTCAGGTCATGATCCCGGGTGGGATCGAGCCCCATATCCAGCTCTCTGCTCAGCGGGGAACCTGCTTTCTCCTCTCTCTCTACCTGCCTCTCTGCCTACTTGTGATCTCTGTCTGTCAAATAAATAAAATCTTTTTTTTAAAAAAAAGCTCCACATTTTGGAAAAAAAAATACAATTGGACCCATTTTTTAAAAGTTTAAAGACATTTTCAGACAAGCTGAAGCTGAGATAGATAACTCATTGCCAGACAGACCTGCCCGACTCGAGGCTGAGGGAAAATGACCCAACGGAAGCAATAAAGAGTTCAGGAAGGAATAAAGAGTGCTGACAGAGTCAGTATGTTGACAATTACTGTTGCTCTAAGCACAATAATTGAGGGATTCATACCAGATGTAACAGTGAACTATATGACTCCCATAGTATATCATCAAGGATGCGGACTGTACTCTCTAGGCCCGAGAGTCTAGGGTGAACACTAAAAGAACACGAGAATGGGTATGTGTAAATCTAATAGAAGAAACAAACAAACAAACAAAAAACCCCACTGGAATAAAAAGCATATGATTAATCCAAAAGAAGACTGAAAGCGTGGAAATAAAGTAATGAAGAACACATGGGGTACACAGAAAACAATTGCATGAAGTTTAAGTCCGGTTAAATTTAAGTACCTTGGGACGCTCTTGGAGGGTTTCCTGCAGGGCTATGATTTAATCCCCAAGTAAGAGTTATGAAAGGTAGAGTCTTAACCCCCTCACAACTACCGGCAAAGTACTGAGCATGGTGTTGAGCACACAGAGGGCAATCCGGGGAGACTTACTGATAGGCCAAGCTGCTTCTTCCATTGCTGAATGGCTGAAAGGTCCCTACCTCCAGGAAGCCCTCCAGTGGCTCTCTCACCCACTGTTTGGGTAAGCAAGGTGAAAGGAGGTGACTGGGCAGAGCAGTTCCCCCTGCCCCTTCTTACTCTGATTTAAGGACTATGGCAGCTTCCAGAGTTCAGGAATACTTTCCCAAACTTGACTGTGCAGTTGAATCACCTGGAGTAGTTTTCAAACATTTCTGATTATGGTATCCAGGAATACACTGTTCCCAACAACTAAGCTGGCACTGATCCCCACGGGTCTCTGGCAACAGCTGCTGTTGTGTAAGATGGCACGGGAGGTCTCCCTCTCCCCAGGCAACTTCCTGACCTCTGCCAGTATCCAAGATTTCAAGATCAAATAGAAGGAACATTGACCCGTGAAGTTCTAACACTTTCATCCTAAAACTTTTTTTTTCTTATCCCTCAATGCTCATCTCAAAAGTCTCAATGTTTTTAAAGCCTCCCTGGGAAAATTAACCCCTTGTCCACATATCACTTCTACATTCATTCGTTTATGCAGCAATTATGTCTGAACACCTCCCATTTCGTGCCTTAGGGATAGAACTATGGGTTAAGAGAGCCGGACTAGGCTGTCTGGGTTTCATAATCTATTCCTACTATTCCTAATCTATTTGCCTACTGCTGGGTTATTCTGGGTTCTAGGAGAGGCAATCTCCAGGGATGCCCGACTGGCTCAGTTGGAAGAACATGTGACTCTTGATCTTGGGATCGTGAGTTCTAAGCCCCACATTGGGCATCAAGATTACTTAAATAAATAAAACTTAAAAAAAAAAAAAAAACAACATTCTCTGTACAGGATTAGCCACGGAAGAGACTTACTAGGATGAAAGCTGCCCAGGAATGAGTCCACTTTAGCTTCTCTGCCACACAGTCATTGGCTGGGAGTAACCCTTGGGGAAATGTGGTTTCAGAGTGAACACAGTGGATTTCAGAGCACAGCAGCTGGGAAAACTGGTCACTTGCACTCCCACAGTCAGAGACCTGAGAGGCTAATTTTCATGACCACCGTATTTCACACTTTGAGTCCCACGGATTAATTTCTCTATGTTATTTGGTGAACAGCTACTCTATAGTTTCAAAGGATCTCTCTCTCGGAGGAAAAAACTCCAATGAGGGAGGTTAGTGGGATACACTAACATCTATCTTTGCAAATGATCTCAGGGCTACAACTAGTATTCGCCCTCTTCTTCCTCCATTCTGAATTTCTTTTGCCCTCAGCTAGCATCTCTGAAGTCTTGGTAGATTACCTGGTAATGTGACTCAACCCTTCATTTCCGGGTTGTTGTCGTTGGTGGTGTGGTGGTGGTGTTGGCGGTGTCTGAACTTGGTCTTCATACCCTTGCCAGTCTGGTGTAGTATTGTTGCACATTGTGTTTATAGTTACAGAGGGTCAAAGAAGAACCAGAAGGCATTCAACTGAACCACTTGGGTATTTCCTTCCTCCCCCACTTCCTCCTGTTGATCAGGGTTAGTTTCCACTGCCAGTATGGTGATTCCTCTTCTCGCCTGTGTTCCTGAGCACAAGGTCCTGAAGTAGCAGTCATAACTTGTAGTTCAAGAGGACCCTTGCTGTGTCCTCTAGCAAGGTGTACCCCCTGAAGGGACACAGGAACTTCAACCACATGGAGCCCAGAGTTGTTGGGATAGGAAGCACAGAATTACCCAAGTCACTGAGAGTGATGGTAAGTGGGGGTCAATCCTGTTTCCCCGTGTATTTCCTCTATTGGGGTTACAGTACCATATAGAGGTCTCTTATTTAATACTGCATCCTGAAGAATGGCACCCCATTCTTTGTTTCTTCTCAGCTAGTGCTTCAGCTGTGCCTTTGAAGGTCATTACCAGTATTCCATTAGCTGGCTGCTTCTGGATGGTGTAGTCCCATGGTCATGGCTCACTTCTGCAATCCGTTCACTGTAAAGTGGGTCCTCTGGGTGAGATGTTACGCCATGTGGTGGTCTGTGCTTCAATCAGGCATTCTGCTGGCTGAAGCTAAGAGCAAGAAAGGCAAATCCGAACCCAGAATAGGTATCTAGCCCTGTAAGGAAGAATTGCTGGCCTTTTCGGAAGGAGGGATCACATTGTAGCTAACTTAAGAGCACAAAGCTGCTTGATCTCCTCTAGGAATAGAGCCTATCAGAGACCCAGTGTTGGTCTCTATTCCTGACACGGTGGACATTCAGAGGCAGCTTTGGTAAGTGGGAGTCCATATGGACTTTGGGTCCATATGTTGCCTCCATGTCTCTCACTGTGGCCACTCTGTTCATGTGCCCACCTATCAAGTCTGCAGGGGCTGAAGACTGCCTGATGTGAACTGACCAAGTCATTTTGCCTGGTTGATTGTTCAGTGCCTCTTCCATGGTGGAGGCTTTCCGGTGGGCGTTGACAGCTGATAAAAATTACGTGTTATGCCTTCTTCCATATAAGTCATCCACATCCACCAGGCCACTGAACCCTGCCCAGTAACCTGTCTATCGTCTCACCTTAGACCACCTGTCCCTTCCATACAAAGTGGAAAGTCAAGGGCACAGTTTGCAGCTACTCTCCTTGGGCTTATCTTTCACACTGCCTCTTCCAGGGTCACACTTGCATCCTTCTGGTCTTTAATGGTGGCACAAATTGCCACCATTCTCCATCCCCCAATAAGACATTGGCCAGTAATAAGAGCAGTTTCCAAGGTTTGCATTTAGCTTTTACTGTTATAATTCTTTTTTTTTTTTTTAAGATTTTATCCATTTATTTGACAGAGAGAGAGAGAGAGAGAGCACAAGCAAGGGGAATGGCAGGCTGAGGCAGAGGGAGAAGCAGGCTTCCCACCAAGCAAGGAGCTCAGGGCTCATGGGGTGCTCAATCCCAGGACCCCGGGATCATGACCTGAGCCAAAGGCAGATGCTTAAGCAACTGAGCCACCCAGGTGCCCCTCCTGTCACAATTCTTAACACACAGGCCAGAAACACAATGTGTTATTACTCATTTCTATTTATATATTTGGGGACTGGGAAGATGATCACCGGATATGCCCACATATCCAGTGGGGCCACTACAAGCCATACCTCAGCCAGGACTCCGCTTATTACTAACTCCCAGAGGCCAGGGGCCTGACGATGCTTTCGGTCTCTTGAGTGTCAGTATCAACTCAGACCAAGTGTCCACTGGTCCTCAACATGTTTCGCTATTTCCCTTTTGTCAGTGAACAGTCACCCAAGTAGATGGCCATGAATCTTTGAGGGAAAGACAGAGGGAATCATTGCAGGGGTATATTATCTGTCATGGTGTTGCAGGGTCTCTGTTCCTAGGCTTCTAGCTCCTTACTCATCAATGGGTTCTGGATCTGAAAATTGGCTCAGGTCTAGAAACTGAGCTTGGGAGCATGAATTACTGGGGATGGCTACCCTTAGCCTCCTGCTCCTCCATTCTTCTGGGGTTTTTTGTTTGTTTGGTTATGGATGTTAAAAACCACCTTTGCTGGCTGAGTCTATTTTGTCCCTAAGGATGTTATCTTTTATTAACCCTTTCTGCAACTCCCTGCCGATTAGCCCCTTGGTTGCCTCTTCAGTCTTCCTGAAAATAATAATTGCGGTCTCCAGGCTTCTGGCAGATAAGTACAGTGACCCAGTTTTTATTATTCTGGGGTCCCATCATACCCATCTTACTACCTGTTTTCTGGAACACTCCCAGAACTACTTCTATTAGTCTAGGTTTGCTGGGAAGCAGACAATAAGAGGGAATTGACCATCAACAAAAAACCTAAATAATCCAATTTTAAAAAGGGTATGAATAAACATTTCTCCAAACAAGATACACAAAGAGTCAATAAGCACATGAAAATGTGCCCAACATTATCTAAGAAAAGCTCAAAATTAATGATAAGGGAAATGCAAATCAAAACTACAATGAGGGGGTGCCTGGGTGGCTCAGTGGGTTAAAGCCTCTGCCTTCGGCTCGGGTCATGATCCCAGGGTCCTGGGATCTAGCCCCGCATCCAGCACTCTGCTCAGCAGGGAGCCTGCTTCCTCCTCTCTCTCTCTGCCTGCCTCTCTGCCTACTTGTGATCTCTGTCAAATAAATAAATAAATTAATCTTTAAACAAACAAACAAACAAACAAACACTACAATGAGATACCACCTCACACCCAACAGGATGGTTACCATACCAAAAAAAAAAAAAAAAAACAGAAAATAGGGGAGCCTGACTGACTCAGTTGGAAAAGCATGCCTCTCTTGATCTCGGGGTTGTGGGTTAAGCCCCATACTGGAGTGAAAAGATTACTTAAACAAAAAATAAACTTTAAAAAACCCAGAAAATAACAAAAAAGGGTGGGAGAGGATGTGGAGAAATCCAAATCCTCGGGCACTGGTGGTGGAAATGTAAAACGGAACAGCAGGTCTGGAAAAACGGTACGGCAGGTCCTCAAAAAATTAAAAACAGAATTACGGCAATCCAGCAATTCCACTTCTGGGTGAAAAAAAACCGAAAGCAGGGTCTCAGAGAGGTATCTGTACACACAGGTTCATAGCAACATTACTCCCGATAGCTTAAATGTGGAAGCAGCCCAAGTATCCACTGACAGACGAATGGATAAGCAAAAGGTGGTCTACCCCAACAATAGAGTATCATTCAGTCTTAAAAAGGAAACTCTGACATATTCTACCACGTGCGTGAACCTTGAGGAAACTGTACTCAGTGAAATAAGCCACTCACAAAAAGACAAATATTGTATGATTCCACTTATATGAGGTGATTAGAGCAAATACACAAGAGACAGAAAGTAGAACGGTGGTTGCCAGGGACTGGGAGGAGGGAAGAATGAGGTGTTATTATTATTTAATGGGTATAGAGTTTCGGTTTTACAAGATGAAAAATTACGGACACAGATGTACAATGATAGGAACTTAATACATAGAGCTGTACTTAGAAATGTCTAAGAGGGTGGGACGCCTGGCTGGCACAGTCAGAAGGGCATGCAACTCTTGACCTCGGGCTTTTGAGTTCAAGCTCCATGTTGGGTGCAGAGTTTACTTTAAATAAATGTGAATTTTACCACAATTAAAAGATTGGCCAAAAAGGAAGGGGAATTAGTCATGCCAATAATTTATTAGGGGCGAAATTTGTGGGAAAAACTGGGTGAGTCAAAGAGCCATCAAACACAACACAGGCCTGGTCCTGTGTGAAATAGAGAGGTCAGGCCCGATGGATGGGCGGAAACAACTTAGATGGAACTTAAACTGCACTTCGCTCTCAAGGTTTGGCTAATGTGGCACCTGGGTGACTCGGTCGGTTAAGCATCTGACTCTTGACTTCGGCTCAGTTCATGGTCTCAGGGTCATGGGATGGAGCCCCGGGTAGGCTCTACACTCAAGTGGGGACTCTGTTTCTCTCTTTCCCTCTCCCCTTGTCCCCAATTCAAACTTGCATTCTCTCTTGTGCATGCGAGTGCACGCTCTCTCTTTTTCATGCACACGTGCCCTCTCTCAAATAAATGAATCTTAAAGATTTTATTTATTTATTTATTTGTCAGAGAGAGAGAGAGAATGCACAAGCAGACAGAGTGGCAGGCAGAGGCGGAGAGAGAAGCAGGCTCCCCACTGAGCAAAGAGCCTGATGTGAGACTCGATCCCAGGATGCCAGGATCATGACCTGAGCTGAAGGCAGCAGCCCAACCGACTGAGCCACATAGGTGTCCCAATGAATCTTAAAAAAAAAAAAAAAAAAAAAAAAAAAAAGTTTGGCTAAGGCCATGGAGACTCCTCAAGCTAAAGTTGTCTGTCGCCTGTTAGGAGTTGAGCCTCCCCTAGAAATGGGCCTGCCTCAGTATCCCTGCTGTTGTCCGCCCCTGGCTAGAGCAAGCCTCGGGAAGGAGGGTTCCTGCTGTGACGGCACTAATGGATTTTAGGGCTTAGCAGCTGGACCCGCAGTAGCAGTCAGATATGCTTCCCATTGTTGCGAGTTCTGAGGGGCTCATTTTCAAGGCCACCACACCTGGGCAAATTCTGTAACTTGTCTGAGCATTTCTTTCATAGAAAAGGTGTATCACACCATTAGGACTGAGGGGATGAAAAATGTACTAACATGCCTCAGGGCACCCCCCAAATTATGCAGCCAAAGGCCCTGAACATGTCTGTCACAGAAGCATCAGTGATTATCTAGGCTGAAAACCTAAGACCCAGAGAGGAGCCCAGCATTCTAGAGTCGGGATGGCCCACCTCCCTTGCAACTTGCCACGTTGCACAAAATGTGGTCCCTTACTGTTAAGGAATTTCATGCCTTTTTTGGGGACGGTGGGGGTCTTAATGAGAGACATGAATGTTAGCATCTGATAACGTAGGTTTCCTTTCCCTGACTCAGGTTGCAAGTAAGTCAGGTGAGCTGAGGGAAAGGGCGTATCGTCTGCCCAGTGCAGGACTGTCACTGTCTCAACGGCCAGGTTACCATCCTCACGAGGGGGCCTGATGTCAGGGCCAATGCTAGAGCTTCCTCTGGGGTACAAGTCAGGTGTCAGGAGCTCAAAGGGCTTAAGCTTCCAGAATGGTTTCTCCTCTCCTGGGTGACTTGGTCGGTTAAGCATCTGACTCTTGACTTCGGCTCAGTTCATGGTCTCAGGGTCATGGGATGGAGCCCCAGGTAGGCTCTCCACTCAGTGGGGACTCTGCTTCTCTCTTTCCCTCTCCCCTTGTCCCCAACTCGAACTTGCATTCTCTCTTGGTTAGGCCTTCATTCCCTTTCTTAGGTTAGGCCTTCATTCCTTTCCGGCTAATCTAACAATCTTTTTTCTTTTTTTTTTTTTTTTTCTTTTTGAGGGGGCATGGGGCACACAGATATGAACCAGGGAACTCTTAATTTTCGACACCATGTTTAAGAGAAACAACTGAGCTACACCAACATCCTCCCCTACTATAGCTCAAGCCTAGGAATTTACCAGACTTTTCTGGAAGGACTGCTTTAACCTGGTGGTGGCATTTTGTTTTATTTATTCCCCTTAGTGGTGGTTATTTTAAGCAGATGGCAGGGTATTTACCCAGAGGCGTATATTTCCTCCTTCATCCCAGGAACAAGTGGTCTACCAAGCCCCCACTTTCATTAACTCACAGTCCATCCGACCGTTGGCAGCTCACACACAGAGCTGAGCTTATGTAACAGAACCTCCAGGTCTTTTTTCCCAATCATGTTAAGTGAAGTTCTGAACTTTGTTTTCCTCTCGCCGGGTAACATTTCCTTTGACCCAAATCCAGATATTGTTACTTTTGGCCCATGTCCAGCTTCCAGGTGAGCCCTTCTGCTAAGTGCCGCAGTATTTGGATAAAGCTGTTACTTTTCAGGGGCAAATGAGGGTTCATGGCATCCTTCCTCACATCCCATCTCCACAGCAGTCCCCTGATTCAGCCAGCCCTGCACCCGGTTTTCTAGAGCAGAAAGAGCAGCTCCATACTTCCTTTCCCTCTTCAGTTGACCTGTCCTGAGCGCAGAGCTGAGTGGTTCTAGCCATGTGATGTGGGTACTTACACTGGGCAGTGGTGTTCCCAGCCTCAGCACCCACCAGGGTATAAAAGTATCACGATAATATTCACGACTGTCTGCTTTATTTTCATTTAAAATGTAGGAGAAATAAGTTGTGCGGAATCAGCCTAGGCTGTTCTGGAAATGGAGACGTCAAGAGTGAAAATGAGTTTCTACCCGTTTCCCAACTGCTTAGCGGTCAGTAATGGAAACTATAGGATGTAAATATGAGTAAATATGAGGATATTAAAAAAAAAGTATTTTAAAATAAAAATTAAATGAAATGCTGTCTAATGTCACTTTGCTTTAAAAGGATTGCTAACTGCTTCTTTCCCTGTAAATTGGAGTAACAATACTTATTCCATAACATTGTTTAAAAATTAAGCAATAGGGGCACCTGCATGGCTCAGTGGGTTAAAGCCTCTGTCTTTGGTTCAGGTCATGACCCCCAGGGTCCTGGGATGGAGCCCCACATCGGGCTCTCTGCTCGGCGGGGAGCCTTCTCCTCCCCCCAACCCCCACCTGCTTCTCTGCCTACTTGTGATCTCTGTCAAATAAATAAACAAAATCTTTTTAAAAAAATAAAATTAAGCAATAGATCAGGAAGAGACTTTGTAAACTCTAAAGGGATAAATAGAAGCAATTTTTACCAACACAGTGAAGTTGACTCATCAAAAGACAAGGACACACAAATGTCTGCTTCCAGAATTGCACTTGACAGCCAAGTGGAGACGGGAAATGAGTACTGTGGAAGAGAAAAAAATGGCGTTGTTTCTTAGTAATACGGAGGTTCCTTCCATCCCAGGACCTCTGTCATCTACTATTGGAGCACCAGGCTCCGTGACAACAGCAAGCTTCTACCTAGGGATCCGGTCCTCCTGGGATCGAGTAAAATCCCTTTGCTGTTCAGCTAGAAAACATTTTCAGCCTTTCCAATCTAATCCCAGAACCATGATTTATGGCAACAGAAATTCCTGAATTAAACAGAACAAAGACACTGAGGCAAGAGGCCAGAACTGTGCTGAGCAGGAACCCTGAGTCCATGCTTGCCCAGGGCTGTGGTTGCTGTCCCAGGGCTGTCAAACATTAAAAGAAATAAAAGGATAAGTCTTCTCTTCCACTCCCTTCCTCCCACATTATGGTTTTCTGGATTCAAAGAAAATACCAAGGAAGCCAGTGGGCAAAAGGAGTCTGGGAAGTGTAGTTTCCGAGATTAGGCCCTTTGGATCTGAGCACAAACAAATAACCAGTGTAGGCAAGCTCTTATGAAGCAAACACACAGCTTCCCTTTAAGCTGCAGTAGAACAGAATTGACGGTTAAATCCCTCATCTATTTAAATGTTTGCTTGAGATCCAGAGCCCATCCAGTGTAATTGAGACCCAGTCCTGCATGAAATACAGAGATCCACCAGCTGAGAATGAAGCACTTTCCCAAGAGGCAGTCAAAGAAACAAAGGACACCGGGAGCTGGTACACATGGCCAACGCTTTATTTTCATATTAACATTAACACAAACATAAAAACAAAGAATGTGAACAGAGATCCCACTGCCCTGTTTGTCAAAGCAGGTACAAGGATATATACATTGACAAGGTATTTTGAGTCTGCTTAACTCCAAACCCTCAAATGGGAGAAATACCTTAGAGACAGGGGTGAGGGGACATGCAGGGGCAGAGCCTGGTGCCAATGAGAGCCCAGAGCCTGGGTCCCACAGAGAGAATCTCCTCCGGGCTGAGCGGAGCTGGGGAAGGGTGGAGGGGGGTGGGGGGGCAAAGTCTTTTCCTTAGGCGCAATCAGTTGAAGTTACAAATTTGTTTCTGAGGCATTCAAATTTACTGGAGGAATGCAAGAACTGGAAAGACCTGAGAATCACCCAATCTCCGTGGTAATAAGTCCCTTGGTTCTTATGCTTGGCCGGGAGCGGGGTTGGGGAGGGGGGTGGGAATCAGCATTAGCTGAGTATACTTCCAGCCCTAGTCAAATCCTAACCCTGCAGGTTTGTCCCTGCCAAAGACAAAGGCAGCCAGGGCCTGCCCAACTGCATCCTCTCTGGGAATCTGCTGAAACCAGGTGTTCTGCTCTTCGGTTCGAATCCCTTCTTGCCCCTGATGCTCTAGGCCCAGGCAGTCCTTCTGAATCTTCGACAAAGTGAAAGGAGTATCTCCTCTGAAAAAAAGGGGCTCTTTCCCAGGCTCTGGAAACTGGCTTTTTCGTAAGAGTACTAAAATAGAAGGAGTCCACTCTTTAAAAGGCACAACTAGAACTTGGAACGCTGGGGAAATCTACTGCAATATCCCCTTGCTGGTGAGAAATGCTGGAAACAGCTCAGGACTTGTCAGGCCAGAACTGTTTTAAAATAAAAATAACAACACTTCCAGAACACTTAACGTCAGAAAGCCACACTGCTGGCCACCCTGCTTCTAAGAACAGGGTCCTGGCCACCCAGGCCCGAGGCACATTCTGTCGTGGGCTGCGGTTCAGCAGCGCAACCTTAGGCAGAGCAGGCACGAACCAAACCCTCTACTGGAGAGAAGAGAGCTCGCCATGCTGGACAACCCACGGCTGGAGCGAAAGCTGGTGGGCTTCTCCCTGCAATCCACACAGGTCTCCAACCACTATTACCTTCCTGAGAGTAACTGTTTTTCTAACAACTTTTTTAAAAGGAAGGGAGGCCTATCGGGGGAGTTGAAGTCAAACACCAGTTTCATGTGAGGAAGGCTTTTCCTGGGAACTCTGAACACGCCCAAGAAAAGCCCCCCATTCTGAGAGCTTGGCTTTATTCGGACAGGAACGCTTTCGAAATGGAAAAGACAAGGCTTTCTTCTGTTTTCAACCAGTCGTCTGAGGAGTTTCTCTTTTGTAAGCCTCTCTCAGTTGGCCCTTTGGTCTGGATCTTACCAGGAGACTCAAGTAAGAGCTTTCATTATACTTATCTTTTCCTAGTGTGAGGGAAAAGGAGTGGTTTTCAGAGCACTGGCTTATATACAACCAAGCCTGAGACCCCAAGCTAGCTAGAAAAAAAACAAGGCTTGCCCACTGCTCAAACAATGGTCTCCTTCCTTGGCTCCCACAATGTGAACTTAACGCACTCAACATGAGGAAGGGGCCAACAGCTCATCAGCCACCTCCATCGCTGGGTTTGCCAATATCCCAGCCCTGCACACCTGGAATGTTCTGGTGCTGCCACAAAGCAGACCAGATGCGCTCTACCACACATTTCTGTGGAGATGAGACCCAGCTACTGAGAGGCTGTCAACACTCAAGGTCAGAAGTAGATCAAATCCTTCAGCAATTGTACAGTGCCCTCTTGTGTTCAACTTCAGACTCTACTGCATCCACGCGGCATCCAAGCACGTGAAGACGGTTAGGCCCTTCTGGGATAGAAGCATTCGTCCCCAAGTCACAGAGCTCAAGTGACGAGACTGCTTAGGTGGGGTCACATCCTTCAGAAAATGCTTGGTGTATGCTCTTATCCTAAATGACTGCTTGGAGGATATTCTCTGAGGTCCAGCAGAATGTCTGATCAGAAATAGAGTTTCTCAACAGATTCCTGAAGGATTTTAACCCAAGACATGAATAACGTAGATGTGAGTACCAGTCACTTACTCTTCTGATGGACACTGCAAATACAGTCTGTAGTGTTTCAGTGACCCGGAGTTGTCCAGTCACATCAACTCAAAGGAATCACGATCCCAGAAGTTCTAGGCCACAGACAGTAAGCAGGGACCTTGCTCAGGGCTGCCAGCAAACATTTAACGTAAACCAGCAGCAGGCCTCCCACTTTCCAGACACAGTCACTCCCACCTATAGACGTGGACCATCTTCTCAGTTAAGGTAGCCAAGTAGCTGTTGTGGTTCACCTCAAATGGGCAGATGTCCAAGACAGGCTGATCAGCGGGCAGTTCCTGCAGCAGTGAGCCACTGCCAGCGTCCCACAGCTACAGAAGGACAGAGAGGAGGGTCAGGAGTCATTCAGTTCAGCTGGGGACCTGCTTGCTTGATCATCAGACAACTTTGTGGAGTTTTTGAAAAAAAGATTTTACTTATTTATTTATTGGAGGCGGGGGGGAGGATAGAGAGGGAGAGTGAGAGGGAGAAGCAGGCTCACTGCTCAGAAGGGAGCCTGATGTGGGGCTTGATCCCAGGACCCTGGGATCATGACCTGAGCTGAAGGCAGAAGCTTAACTGCCTGAGCCACCAGGCGCCCTTTTGTTAAGTTTTTATTTAAACTCCAGTTAGTTAACATACACTGTAATATTAGCTTCTAGTGTACAATAAAGTGATTCAACAGTTCCATACAACACCAGGTGCTCATCACAAGCGCCCTCCTTATGGCATTGGACAAGTTTGAAAGAAATGCAGAGAGGGCACTGCCCGGGGAGCAAAACAGACTGTGCCTAACCTTCACAAAGCCAGGATACACGACATAGTTTAGGTGTGGCCTCTGCTACCGTCATAAGCAATGAGTCTTCCTGTGAGTGGATCTGAAAACCAAGCCAGTATTCAGCCCCTTCCATCAAGCTCTTTCATTGAGGGACAGAAGACGCAGTAAGACAAAAAGTCCCTGACTCTGCCTTGATGAAATCTTCTAACCAGTGCTTTCCTTTCCTCTTCACAAACTTTTTATCATGAAAATATTTTAATAGTAAGAAGTAGGGTAGTACAACGAACTGCCTATTACCCAGATTATCAACTTTTTACCGTATCTGCTTTACTAATTCTATTTTGATTTTTTTCTCCTTACTTCATGTCATTTTACCCTTACTCTATAGTGGTGCTACCTAATAAGGTGACCACTAGCCACATAAGGCTACTTGAATTAAAATTAAATAAAAATTTAAAAATTAAGTTCTTCATTCACATTAATCACGTTTCAACTGCTTATGTGGCTGGTGCAACTCTACTGGTCAGCCACACTTCAAAGCTTGATTAGATTTAGGTTCAAGGGCATCTCACTGAAGGTGCCATGTGCTTCATATTGTCTTACATTAAGAGGCAAATTACTTCTTGTAAACCCACTTACAGCGATGTTAAGGTTGATCAATGCGTCTAGATCATGACAGACTGACCCTCCATTGTACAATTCCCCATCAACCATTCATTTGTTGGTTTCACCCTGAATTCATGAAACTGTTGCCTGAATCAATTATTCTATCTATTTATTTTAAAACATTTTATTGATTCATTCAACAGAGAGAAAGCATAAGCAGGGGGACAGGGAGAAGCAGACTCCCCACTGAGCAGGGAGCCCGATGTACGGCTTGATCCCAGGACCCTGAGATTGTGACCCAAGCAGAAAGCAGATGTTTAACTGACTGAGCCCCTGAGCCCCCCAGGCATCCCTGAATCAAGTATTTTAAGTGATTTTTTTTTTTTAAGATTTTATTTATTTATTTGACAGACAGAGATCACAAGTAGGCAAAGAGGCAGGCAGAGAGAAAGAGGAGGAAGCAGGCTGTCCGCAGAGCAGAGAGCCCGATGCGGGGCTCGATCCCAGAACCCTGGGATCATGACCTGAGCCGAAGGCAGAGGCTTTAACCCACTGAGCCACCCAGGCGCCCCTGAATCAATTATTTTATAGAGGTTTCAGTAGTTCCTTTTTTTTTTCTTTTTAAGATTCACAAGATGGCCCACAGGATACTCAGCTCACATAAAAAAGAATGAGGTGAATCTAGAGATATTGAAATGGAAAGACATCCAAGCTAGGAAGTTAAATGAGAGAGGAGCAAATTACAGAGCAGGATGTAAAGTGTGACTTGCATAAAAACAAACAACCCTACACACACACACACACACACACACACACACACAGAGGTGCAATCATGGAGAACTTCGGCTTTTTGTTCTACACACTTCAGTATAAAAAAGAAAAAATAGGCTCACCAGGGCAGAATTTGATGCTTCATCCCCAGTAGACACCAGGATGCTGCCATCATTCCCTGGGTTTTGGAAAATGGCACTTTTGGTCAGTAGTTTGCAAGTGGGTCCCCCGAGGAATGTTTGTACAGGATGGCAGGAACAGACTGGCTCTCCAGCATCATCCAGCTTGTAGGACATCTCCATCAACACACTTCGTAAAGTGTTGTGATTTTTATCTACAGCACAGAGAACCAATGTGGCTCCATGAGGATGACCCAAAGAAATGAAGGAAGTACCTCAGCTGCTTACAGACCCCCCCAAGTGGGAGAGCCACAATTCATCAAGCTGTTAAGAACAGCAACAAAGCAACCATAATAACAAGAACAAAATGCTACAGCACAAGTGAAATTCAGAACCCCAGGCTAAGATAAAGCAAGTTATATACAACAGATTTTTGCCTATAAGGGCAACAATTTTGAGCATAAGCTATCCTTTTTAGTGAAATCACTGTATTCTGCCAGACCCAGGCTCAGGTTTTTATCTTCCTTAAGGGCAAGCAGAACACATGGAACTGCACTGAGGGTGGCTCACCGGCCTCAATTCCAGGCCTCCTCGTTCCAGTACTGCCTAAATCACAGGGGCCCCTCAAGTGGCTGACTCACACCAAGGAGTACCTGGGAGAATCCGCAGACAAGTGAGAAGCAGAGGCAGGCTCCAAAGAGGAATGTGGGACCACCAGCCCCCATGTAGTAGCACGAGCCGTTAGTCTGTGAGGGGCTTCCCAGTGCCACCTGAAGGGTAGGGCAGGCCGTCCTGTCCTCCCCTGAACCGATCAGCTCCCAGACAAACCACAGGAGGTCCCACAAGGACATCTCAACACTCACCAGGCCTGTAGGTCACAAGACAATGTCGGGTGCTGCTCTCCGTCTGAAAGTCTACACAGCCCCCTGGCTCCATGGGCAGCACATGAGGCCAATGAGAAAAGCCCATTCTGAGCTCCCAGAAGGAAGCATTCTCCAAGGTTCCAGCCAACACCCCACCATATGGAAATGCAGCTGAGGCAGCTCTGGGTATGTATGACAGGGATACCAGTGGGCATCTGAAGGTGAAGAAATGAAACCATGTTTCACATTCCAGTACCTGTACTGCTCCAGACCCCGCTGCCAGGAGCCCAAGCACAGTCCTACCTCTATAGAAGAGGTTAAAGACCTTCCGTGGGTCACTGTCCTTTGACATTTGATAAAAACTACCAACCCCCTCTGTAGAAACAAAAGAGTATACCTATAATCTCTGCATCCAATTTCAGAGGAGATATCGCACGTTTGAAAAACAGTGTAACAAAAAAAAAGACTAGGAAATTTAATAGTACAAGATCACAAATACAAGGAAGAAAGATTGACTGGTGTTGAAGTTTCTAGTAATGGGGTTGAACACAAACACAAGTAAAATCCGAAAGGAAATCCAGCTTACACATCAGATAAAGCTTCCAAGCTGGATTGGACAGACACTTCAATTCAAATACTGCCTGAAGCAACTGCCTTTTTTTTTTTTTTTTTAATATGTAAGTCGTCTCTCCACCCAACGTGGAGTTCTAATTTGTGACCCTGAGATCAAGCGTCACACGTTCTTCCAAACAAGCCAGCCAGGGGCCCCTAAAGCAACTACATTTTAATTCAAAAACAAAACTGTTTCTTTAGAAATTTTCTAAATCTCTTTCTGCAAGCCCATGACCAGAACTGTGTGCCAAGAATTCTCTCAGAAGTATCAGCGGCTGACTCTGCTCCGATGAACTTTGTTTCTGCTGCACTTGCCGAAGCGGTCGCTTTGCCTGCTTTGTTTCACTGCCCTGTCACAGTGAAGCAAACGGAGGCAGCAGTGAGCACTCCACAAAATACTTTCCTGGCTGTTTGCTCTACTTTATTGCCTGCTCTGCCTGCATCTGTTGACATCGAGGGCAGGCCCCATGTCGGCTGGGAGTTCACATCTGTCACCGTCAGGCCCACAGACCACATACCCGAAGCATGAGTCTGCCCCACCCCAATGAGAGGACACCAGAGTGGCTGACCTAGGTTTAGTAACCATTACTCTATCACTGCTATGGTGGTATCTTTTTTTTTTTTTAAAGATTTTATTTATTTATTTGACAGAGAGAGATCACAAGTAGGCAGAGAGGCAGGCAGAGAGAGAGGAGGAAGCAGGCTCCCTGCGGAGCAGAGAGCCCGATGCGGGGCTCGATCCCAGGACCCTGAGATCATGACCCGAGCCGAAGGCAGCGGCTTAATCCACTGAGCCACCCAGGCGCCCCGCTATGGTGGTATCTTTCTATTTAGATCCCTATGCCTCCTTTCTAATATATGTTCACATTGGAAATGGAAATTCTCTTTTAAGATACTTCTCATTTTGGTCTAGGTCTGATTCCACTTCTCGTTTAGAGAATTTTATGCCTTCAGGAGCGTATTACGCCCAAATGGGACCCAACACATTCTGCAGAGTCACAGTGGTGCTGCCGCCACTCACCGTCAGAACCCCGGCTGACTCTGAAAACCAGCCAACTCTAGTAGGACTATAAAGGATTCGTTGTCGTAACATGGCATCTTCAGATCAACTCGGTCTAGCTGGAGGTTAGGGAAATTTTCAATCCTTTTTTTCAGGCCCACCCTTGACTGATGTCTTCCTGTGCATCTGACATGTGGCTATTAAAGAAAGTCTCTGTAAGGGGCCAAGAACTATGACCAAGGTCACACAGTTCCTATGCAGCGGAGCCGGGTCTGGATCACAGATCTGACTTCATTTTGCCACGCTGGGTGATGAGTGACTATATAAGCCTGGCTATACTTGGCGTCAGGGCTTTCTACCATGCAGAAATAGCATGAACACACAGAAAGGATCTTACTGAGTCCTAAGCGAGAACGCATCACCGCACACAGAGAATTGTCCTCTGTGAGGAATTCTGACCAAACATGAAACACTGTCAAAGAGAGGACTCATATGACGGTCCAAGAGAAAACTGCTACCTACAGGGAAAACCTACGTGGTCCCCTACCTGGCTTTCTGAGGTACTAATTCCTGGATATGACAGCTCGTGTTTCGAAGGTCATACACCAGGATAGAACCATTGACCAGTCCAGCATAGATGTGGTTGCTTTCATCAAGACACCAGCAGCAGCTCCAGACAGGGCGTCCAGCATTGTAAGTCTGGACTACTGTGTTTGTCTCCAGGCTGTGGAGATACAAGACTTTTACAACAATGTATTAAGAAAATCAAATATATAACAAACATGTAAAGATTATCATTTCAGTGAATCTTTTAAGAACACACCCACACACCCAAACTATTTGGGATTCCCAATTTCCTGCAGGGGCTGCCCACGTAACCCCTTTTAATTCCAAAATATTTGTTTTGAGGGACACAAGCTTTCCTCTTGAAATGCAAGGAAAATAAAAGAGTAAGTTAAAGAGGTCTTTAAACAGTACATTCCCCGTTCTACCCCAATTCTCCATAATTATCTATTACATAGGTAATTAATATTCAATGCTGAAAAATTAGAATATACCTATGAGAAAAACAAAAACTAACACTCCAACCACCCAGAGGGAATAATTAATAACTCTGGTCTTTAACTGGCTCTTCTTTCATCTATTTTTTTTTTAACACAACTACAAAAAAATATCATTTTATACATACGTATAAAACATAATGCTACGCTGAGGTTCAGGGCTAATCAAGTCAAAGCATTCTTGAAAAATCAAAGGCTTATCAGGCCTGATAGTGTTACCATGATGTCCCTCGGATTTAACCTTGGAACAGGAAGCCAACTATCAGACATTTGATCAGAACTACTTTCTAAAGATGAAGGCCCTGAGACCCTTTCAGATCCGGGTTCACAGCAATCGCAGGGCATGTGAAAGATAAAATGCAGTTAACTGAGGGTTACTGATAAGAGAAGTCAGGTCACCCGTGGAGAATGAGCTCCTGGAGAGCATTTTTGTTCGATAGGATGATCCCGGAAATAGACCAGCAATAAGCAGGTCCAAGATGGTACGGTAATTCCACGGTGCCCAGTACGACAGCTTCCTCCATACTGTCATCCAACCATCTCGAGGGTGATCCTCTCATCTGCCTGGCTTAAGATTATTTTGTAACACAGATAATTACAAAAAAAAAAAGCGAAAAACAGGGTATTGCACATACTGTTGTGGAGCCTGTCTTATCTACTCTGAAAAGCAATACGTTTTAAATTCAATGAAGTGGATCTCAGAAGACAGTGCCACACACACACACACAAACACACGCAGCTTAGGCCAGCCTAACATGGATATTAATTTCCACACTGTTCAACACTAACCAGCCCAGGCCCAACCTCCTCCCTGAAGCACCCACCTGGTCAGTTTAACGGTGCTGTCTAGGGATGCTGAGAGCAGTAAGCCTTTGGACCGACTGCTGAAAGCCAGGCCGCGGATCTGTTTGCCATGCATGGCAATGTACTGACTGCTTTTCATGTTGGCAGTACTCAACATCTTAACACCAAAGCCTGCCAAAGACAAGAGAGCGTGAAATCACTAGAAGTCAATTTAAGGTAAAGCAAACCACCTTTTCAAGTAGCTCTTTTGTTCAGCTTTCCTGGCATATAAGTCCCTGGAAAACAGCCAGTCAGACAAAGAAAATAAAAATTCCCCAGGATTATGATTATTTTAAAAAGTATATTCCACTCCAAATGTCCAACCACAGGTGAACAGATAAACCACTATATACACATACACACAGAATACTAGCCAGCAATACAAGGACATAAACTACTGATATATACAATAATATGGACAAATCTTTGTAACTTGATGCTGAAAGAAGCCAGACAAAAAAGCTAATACTGTATGAGTACAATTATGTAAAATTCTAGAAAATGCAAACTGATGTATATTGACAGAAAGTAGATGAGTGGCTGCCTGGGGATGAGGAGAGGAGGGAGGGGCAGATAGGAGATGGATTATAAAGGGCATGAGAAAACTCTGGGGGAAAAGATGGGTTCATTATCTCGATTGTGGGGATGGTTTCAGGGCTGTGCACATATATCAAGATTCATCCAGCTATACTTTCAATATGTGCAATTTAGTGTATGTCAGTCAAATTTCAATAAAGCTATTAATATAGAGATCCACAGACAGTGAAGATGAAGAAAAAGTGAACAATAAAAAATGGAGATGGGTGATTTCTGTGTCAGGTCGTCAAGATATACTGTATTTGTCTGAATGGAATAAAAACAGATGACACTTCAAGTATTCTCATCAATTTGCATCATTCCAGAAGAGGAAAAAAAATCCCCCACCAAAATTTGTCCTTTTTTAATTTATTGGTACTCTGTTCTATTCCTAGACTCTTGACAATGTATAATTATCTATTATTATCCAAGTTATCCACAAACAGAAATTTCTCAAATCCTAGAATCAGGACACCCTTGAGTCACACATCAGCTTTTCTGGGGAAACAAGTGGGAAGAGTTCACTGTGTTTTCTCCTGAAACAGAATTAGGAGAGCCAGAAGACAAAGAGGGAAACTACAGGCTTTAAACCAACAGGGAACACGAATACTGGCCTAATTCATGATCAAGGGAAACAAAGAGAAATTAGCACCAACAGGCTATCAAGAGCTGGCTGTGCTGTGTGGGATAGATGCATTAAGGAAAAAGGAACAGATCACCCCCATTGCATTGCTGGGGGAACAAGTCAAATAAATAAATATTTTCCCAGTTGTAGGGAAGGCTTTTATGATAAATACTTTATTAAAGATGTGGATGGGCTATAAACATTATAAATAATCCTTTTATGTTCCCCTTAACTGGAGCTACTCTCAACTCCCAGCTATCAGTGAACTGAAAAATATGCAATAATGGAGGAATGCTACTTCTAATCCTATATATACCTAAGTTTAGGGGGACACAGTTGTGAAGCGTTTGAATGAAACTTGTAAGTGGGTAAACAGGAAATCAGGCTGAAGCAAAAGGACCTGACAGCTGGGAGAAATCACATGCTAACAATTGTGGAAAGAAACATCTACTACAATTAGGAATGATTTAACTGGGCATGTGAGGGGATTTGGTTTTCAACATTAAGACAACCTGAAATTAAGCTTTTAAAAAAAGCACAAAATATGAGACTATATAATATTTATTATATTATTATCAATATCAATCAATGTATTTCCAAATTCTTTTATTCAAAATTTATCTATTTGAATACTACTAAAAATAAGTATTAAATCTTGTTTCAACTTGAATTAGCCCTTGGGATAGTTTGCCTTTTTTTTTTTTTTAAAGATTTATTTATTTATTTTAGAGAGACAGCAAGAACAAGCAAGGGATAGAGCAGAGGGATAGGGAGAGAAACTCAAGGAGATTCCCTGCTGAGCACAGAGCCCAACTGGGGCTAGATCCCAGGGCCCTGAGATCGCAACCTGAGCCAAAATCAAGAGTGGGATGCTATACTGACTGAGCCACCCAGGCGCCCCTGCGATAGTGTTTTAAAAAATATTTCCAGGGATGCCTGGGTGGCTGAGTGGGTTAAGCCTCTGCCTTCAGCTGGGGTCATGATCTCAGGGTCCTGGGATTGAACCCCACATTGGCTCTCTGGTCAGCAAGGAGCCTGCTTCCCTCCCCTGCTGCCCCGCCTGCCTTTCTGGCTGCTTGTGATCTCTCTCTCTGTCAAATAAATAAATAAAATCTTAAAAAAAAATTTCCAGTCTCAGGGCACCCGTCTGGCTCAGTCGGTAGAGCATGTGACTCTTGATGTCAGGGTCCTAAGTCTGAGCCCCACGATGGGTGGAGAAATTACTTTAAAAATAAATAAATAAATAAAACCTTAAATTCAAGTCTCATACTCTCCCGACTGAGCCTGTCAGGTGCCCCCATGAATCTGTACCTTTAACGGAGCAGACAGGGGTGCTGTCCTTCTCCTTAGACTACACCAGTAACCCATGCTTCCAAGTACCCTCCCTGCTCTTACTTTATCACAGGTATTAATTCGCATTTCTGAGCTCTGGGTGAACACATATAAAGAATGAAGCCAATGGACAGGTATCTCTGCAGCTCTTGCAGAGAATCGGCATTAACGGACTAGGGAAGGTGATCTGGAGGGCTTTGGTCAGTGTTCACCTGCCAGCAAGTCCTGGATTCTGCAAACAGAGAGCAGAGAAGCAAATGAAGCCCAATAATGAATACGAAGGCCGAGGTGCTTGACCACTCACCTGGCAGGAAGGAGGCCTGAGGAGAAGGCTGTGACACCACCAGGCAGCTCAGAGCATCACAGTATGCCATGATGCGGCAGTTTCCTGTCTGAGACACCGTGAAGGTCTTCTGGAAATGGTACTTGTGCTGGTTCTGGCTGGAGGGCAGGCAGTTCAGGGAACGCGCTTGGGAGCCCCTGGGGGGCTGTGAAACCTGGTCCCGATGCTGCACAATAAGTTTCTGCAAGTCCTAAAATGAAAACCACGTTGCAAGTGTGAAGCCTTTTTGTCTGATGCTCCCCTCCTGCACAATCCCTTCATTTGACATGGGGACGTTTCTTATCTGTTACATGGAAATGCTGACATGAGTCCCAGAGCCCCACTGCCGTTCTCCCCTATTTCAAAAAGCAACTGAGCCAGCAAGAGCCCAGATCAGAAAATATGAGGTCTGGAAGTCTTCAGTGGTCATCTTGGCTACACCCCTCATTTTCTTGGTAGGTTCAGGGAGGTAAAATGACTGAGAATTTGAATTATCAGCCTGCTGTTTAATTTGTTCGAAGTTCAAACTGCAGAATTCATCCCAAAGTGTGTATACTTCCAATAAACGCCCTGATCAAAAATAGAATAAATGGGTGGTCTTGTTTACTCCTTGAAAAGCTTGGTAAATCCTTCTTTGTATCTGAGATGAACCAAAGTTCTATTTAGATCCCTTCTCCACTCCTATCCCCGAAGTTCTCCGGATGAGGACGGGCGGACCTACCTGGACACGACTATGAAGCTTACTGCACTCATCAGTGAGGACTTGAAGCTGGAGCCGGCACTGCGCCGATTCTAACTCCGCCTGCTTCCTCAGCATCTGCTCCTTCAGTAAGGAACTAGAAGGGGAAGCCAGCAACAGGGGAAGATGAGAAGGCCACAGAAGACTTGCCAACAAGATATCAGATTAAGTTTATGCTGTGATACACACACTTTGCTGTAAATACGTCATGATGGTGAATAAAACACAACAAAAGAAAAAGTCTCACAAACAGACACTACAGAAAGTAGCATGCAGGGCTGAACTCACGAGTCACTGGGATTCAGCGTTAACGCTGGCAGTGATGAGCAGGAATTTGGCTCTTATTAGGGAATGAGACTAAAAATGCAAAAATGCCAGATGACAGAACAGAGCCAAGCTCACTGCTCGCCAAATTATAAGAGTAAAATGACAATTTTTTTTTTTAAAGAGTTTATTATTTATTTGACAGAGACCACAGGTAGGCAGAGAGGCAGGCAGAGAGAGAGAGGAAGGGAAGCAGGCTCCCCACTGAGCAGAGAGCCCAATGTGGGACTTGATCCCAGGACCCTGGGATCATGACCTGAGCCGAAGGCAGAGGCTTTACCCCACTGAGCCACCCAAGCGCCCCTATAAGAGTAAAATGACAATGTTAAAAGACCAAGGTTTCCTGGCGGATTAAAAGAAAATAGTAAGTTACCAGTTCATCAGATACTGAAATTAATACCACAAAAATGAGGCTGAAATTAAAAAGATAGAAGGTATATACTGGGAAAATGCTAAGACCAGTTAGAATCAGAAAGCATGAACAGGCATAAAGAGGAACAATACATAATGAAAAAAATAAATTCACCAAGAATAAAAATTATAGATCTGCATGTACCTAAAGACACTTTCAAAATATGCAAAAAATTAAAAAAAGATTTCCACTCAGTAAAACAGGATAGAAAAGAGATGAACACTTGAAACGAAGGGATAAAGCCGCCCTATTTATCTTGATGGAAAGTTCAAGAGAACCCACAAACCATTCAGCAAGGTACTGGAATTAAGATCAAGAAAATTAGGTTGGCTCAGTCAGAGAACACATGACTCTTGATCTCAGGGTCACTGAGTTCAAACCCCATGGTAGGTATACAGAATAATGAAAAAAATCAATGAACTTTAAAAAAAGTAGATCAACATCATTTCCCATATGCCAGATAACTGATTAGTAAATGTAATAGGAAAAAAAAATCACTCACGAGAGCACTTCTAACAAGAGCAACCTAGGAATAAAGTTAAAGGGTATCAAAGACCTTTATGAAGAAAAATACACTTGTAAAAGGCATAAGAAGACAGTGAATAGTGGAAGGATATTATATAATGTTCACAGCTGGAATGACTCAAAATCAAGAAGATAGAACTTCTCAAGTTACTCTAAAAATTTAACGCAATTTCAATCAAGATTTCAAAGGGAACTTTTCCTTTTGAATCTTGATTGAAATTGCATTCAACGGAACTTAGGAAACTAATTTTAAAATTAAGAGAAAAATGCCAAGAATATCAAAGTCAATTTGAAGAACAAGGTGGGAGGAAGTATTTTAAAGTTACAATAAATTATAACTTCAGAATACTGGGGCAAGAATTAACAAAGAGACCATGGAACCGAAAACTCAAAAACTTAATCTAGGAAACAGGCAGCAATCAAGACTTATACAGGAAGAACATATTACTTAATAATTACACTGCAACACCTGGTTATCCATAAAACTAGGTTTAAAAAATATTTAAAACCTACATAAAAAGCAATTTTAAAAAAAAATATTTATTTGACAGAGAGAAATCACAACTAGGCAGAGAGGCAGGCAGAGAGAGAGGAGGAAGCAGGCTCCCTGCTAAGCAGAGAACCTGATGTGGGGCTCGATCCCAGAACCCTGGGATCATGACCTGAGCTGAAGGCAGAGGCTTTAACCCACTGAGCCACCCAGGCGCCCCAAAAAGGAATTTTTTAAAAAGATTTTATTTATTTGACACAGAGAATAAGAGAGATCACAAGTAGGAAGAGCAACAAGCAGAGAAGGAGGGGGAAGCAGGCTCCCTGCTGAGGAGAAAGCCTGCTGCGGGGTTCGATCCCAGGACCCTGAGATCATGACCTGAGCCCAAGGCAGAAGCTTAACCCACTGAGCTACCCTGGCGCCCCAAAAAGACAAAAATTTTGAAAAACCTTTAAGAAGTTGTCTTTAAGACCTTGCGCAGTGCACAAACCCCACCCGCCACAAAACAAGAGATACGTAACTGTATTAAAATTAAAAACTCATGTTCAACAAAAGATAACAAACAGGTTAAAGACACAAGCCACAGACTGGGAGATGCTATTTGCAACCTGCAAAGAATCAGTACATGTAACCCCTGAACAACATGGGTTTGAGCTGCGCTGGTCCACTTACTGTGGATTTTTTTTTTTCAATAAATACACTGGAAAATTTTTTGGAGATTTGCAACAATTAAAAAAAAAACTCATAGATAAACTTAGAAAGGTGGAGTCACATATCCTAGAAACGTGGAAGAAATTAAGAAACAGGTATTATTGTAAGGATCCAATACATAATATATATAACATATAAATTATATGTTAATCAACTGTTTATGTTACCAGTAAGGTTTCTAGTCAACAGCAGGCTCTTAATGTTAAAGTTTTGGGGAGTTAAAAGTTATATGTGGATTTCTAACTGTGTGAGACTTTGGTGCCTCTAACCTGGGTCAACGGTATAAGGAAAACACAATGAACTATAAATCAGTAAGAAATAAACAATATATTTTGCTCAATATAGATGAACAAAAGATATAAACAAAACTGAGAGAAGAGTATGTCCAACGTCATTAATAATTGAGGATATACAAATTAAGTAACTACTACTGACTCCATGAGACTGTCAAAATTAAGTCTGATAATATAAAGTGGACAAGAGTATGAAAAAAAAGAGAAATCTTACTTTTGCTGGTGGGAGTATAAATTGGAAACAGCTTCTTGCAAGAGCAATTTGACAGTAGCTAGTAAAGCTGAAATTCCATGTAACCTAGGATAAAGTATTTCCACTTCTAGGCCTAAAGACACTCTTGCCCATCTCTCTGCACCATGGCTTATATTAACAAAAACTGAAAACCACCTTAAGTGTCCACCAATACAAAACACGTATAGGGAAATTTTATTATTTTTTATTTATTTATTTATTTGACAGACAGAGATCACAAGGAGGCAGAGAGGCAGAGAGGAAGGGAAGTAGGCTCCCTGCTGAGCAGAGAGCCCGATGCAGGGCTCAATCCCAGGTCCCTGGGATCATGACCCGAGCTGAAGGCAGAGGCTTTAACCCACTGAGCCACCCAGGCACCCCCGTATAGGGAAATTTTAAATTAGCGAACTAGAACACTCCATAGAAGTAAGAATCAATAAGCCAGATGTATCCCAATCGGGGTAAGTTCCCCAAACGTAATTCTAAACAAACAAACAAAAAACAAGTTACAGAGGAAAACTATAATCTAATAACATTTGCATAAAGTGTAAAAACTCTGTAAATCATACTATACATGATTTACGATTATAGGTCCTCTGAGGAAAGGGATGAAATTAAGGAGAATGTAGTTCTCAAGGAAGCTTCTGGTTTACCTATAATGATTTATTTTTTTAAGGCCCAGAGCAAATACGGCAATTTGTTAAGATCTGGTAAAGTCAAGCACAAGGGTGTTCATTTTATTAAATCTCTGTATTTATTGGCATTTTCAAAAGCTTCACATTTTCTAAAGAGGATAGGGAGCATTACTGATTGATTATAGTAATCAGCAGTTTATTTTTAACTTTAATTTCCATGTACTTAACACAGTGTTTTATTAGTTCCGGGTGTACAACACAGTGATTCAACACTTCCACGTGTTACAGAGCTCATCAAGGTAGGGCACCCCTAATCCCCTTCACCTATTTCACCCATTCCTACACCCACCTCTGGTAACCATTTGCTTGCTCCCTATCCTTAAGAGTCTACTTTTTGAGTGGTTTCTCTTTTACCCCCTTTGCTCATGTTTTTTTCAAAATTCCACATAGGCATGAAATCATTTGGCATATGTCTTTCTCTGACTGGTTTATTTCACGGAGTATTACACACTCTAGCTCCATCCATGTTGTCATAAAAGGTAAGATTTCACTCTTTTCCGTGGCCGAATAAGATTCTGTATCACATATGCATGTATGTATGTGTGTATACCACCTCTTCTTTACCCATCTATCTACACCTAGGGTGCTTCCATCGTCTGGCTATGGTAAAATGCTATTTATAACATAGGGGTGCATACATCCCTTTGAATTAGTGTTTCTGTACTCTATCGGTTAACAGTAGTGTGACTACTGTATCATTGGGTAATTCCATTTTTAATTTTTTTGAGGAACCTCCACACTGTCTTCCACAGTGGCTGTTCTGGTGTGCATTCCTATGAATAGTGCCTGAGGGTTCCCTTTTCCCCACATCCTCGCCAACACCTGTTGTTTCTTGTGTTTTTGATTTTTAGCCATTCTGACAGCTGTGGGGGTATAGCTTGGATTTGCATTTCTCCAATGATGAGTGATAATGAACATCTTGTCATTTATTTCTTGGCCATCTGGACGTCTTCTCTGGAGAAATTTGTTCACGTCGTCTGCCCATGTTTTTTTTTTTTAAGATGTTATTTATTTATTTGACAGACAGAGATCACAAGTAGGCAGGCAGGCAGAGAGAGGAAGGGGAGCAGGCTCCCTGCTAAGCAGAGCATGATGCGGGGCTTGATCCCAGGACCCTGGGATCATGACCCAAGCTGAAGGCAGAGGCTTTAACCCACTGAGCCACCCAGGCACCCCTGCCCATTTTTAAAAAATGGATTATTTGCTTTTAGGGTGTTGAGTTGTATAAGTTCTTTATATATTTTGGATACTGATCCTTTATTGCATATGTCATTTGCAAATTATTTTCTCCCATTCAATAGGCTGATTTTTAGTTTTGTTGCTGTTCCCTTTGCTGTCCAGAAGCTTTTTATTTTGATGTAGTTCCAATAGTTTATTTTTGCTTTTGTTTCCCTTGCCTCAGGAGACATATCTAGAGAGATGTTGCTACTGCTGATAGCAGAATAATTACTGCCTGTGCTCTTCTAGGCTTTCTACGGTTTCAGGTCTCACATTTAGGTCCTCAATCCATTTTGGGTTTTTTTTTTTTTTAAAGGTTTTATTTATTTGACAGAGAGAGAGAGAGAGAGAGAGAGAGAGATCACAAGTAGGCAGAAAGAGAGGAGGAAGCAGACTCCCCGCTGGGCAGAGAGCCCAATGCGGGGCTCAATTCCAGAACCCGGAGATCATAACCGGAGCCGAAGGCAGAGGCTTTAACCCACTGAGCCACCCAGATGACCCCATTTTGAGTTTATTATTGTGTCTGGTGTAAGAAAGTGATCCAGTTTCATTTTTTTGTATGTTACTGTCCGGTTTTGTTGTTGGAAGAGACTGTCTCTTTCCCCACTGCATATTCTTTACTGCTACATCAAAGATTCATTGATCATGTAACTGGATTCATTTCTGGGTTTTCTGTTCTGTTCCACTGAACTATGTGTCTATTTTTATTGCAGGACCATACTGTTTTGGACCATAAAGCTTTGTAGTATCACTTGAAGTCTGGAATCGTGATACCTCCAATTTTTTTTTTTTTCTTTTACGATTCCATACAAATTTTAGGATTGTTTGTTCTAGTTCTGTGAAAAATGCTGTGGTACTTTAATAGAGATTGCATTAACTGTGTAGATTACTCTGGGTAGCACAGACATTTTAACAGTATTTGTTGTTCTAATTCATGAGCATGGAATGTCTTCATTTGTGTCATCCTCAATTTCTTTCATCAATATTTTAGTTTTCCACGTACAGGTCTTTCTCGTAAGTTTATTCCTAGGTATTTTATTTTTGGTACAAATGTAAATGGGTTTTCTTAATTTCCCTTTCCGCTGCTTCACTGTTAGTGTATAGAAATGGAATGGATTTCTGTACATTAACTTTTCATTCTGCAAATTTACTACATTCATTTATCAGTTCTAGCAGTTTTTTGATGGAGTCTTTGGGTTCTCTGCATACAGTATCATACCATCAGCAAATAGTGAAAGTTTTACTTCTTCCTTACCAATCTGGATGCCTTTCATTTTATTTATTTGTCTCATCTAATCGCTGTAGTGAGAGTGGACATCCTTGTCTTGTTCCTGACTTTAGGTGAAAAGCTCCCACTTTTCCCCCACTAAGGATGTTTTTAGCTGTGGGGTTTTTCATATAAGGGCTTTATTATATTGAGTATATTCCCTCTAAACATAATTTGTTGAGATCTTATCATGAATGGATGTTGTACTTTGTCAAATGCTTTTTCTCATCTATTGAAATGATTATATGGTTTTTATCCTTTCTCTTATTAAGATGATATATCACATTAATTTACTAATAATGAACCACCTTTATATTCTGGGAATAAATCCCACTTGATCACGGTGAATGATTTTTTTTTTAATCTTTTCTAAAGATTTTTTATTTATTTATTTATTTGACAGAGAGAGATCACAAGTAGGCAGAGAGAGTGAGAGGGAAGCAGGCTCCCTGCTGAGCAGAGAGCCCGATGTGGGACTCGATCCCAGGACCCTGAGATCATGACCTGAGCTGAAGGCAGCGGCTTAAACCACTGAGCCACCCAGGCGCCCCTGAATGATTTTTTTTAACGTATTTTTGGATTTGGTTTGCTAACACATTGGTGAGGATTTCTGAACCTATATTCATCAGCGATATCGGCCTGTAGTTCTCTTTTTCTGTGGTGTCTTTATCTGGTATTGGTATTAGGGTGACACGTGACTCATGGAATTAATTTCTAAGTTCCCCTTCCTCTTCTATTTTTTGAAAAAGTTTGAGAAAAATTAGGTATTGGGGCACCTGGGTGGCTTAGTTGGTTAAGCAATTGAATCTTGATTTGGGCTCAGGACCTTGGGGTCCTGGGGTCAAGCCTTGTGATGGGCAACACATTCAGCAGGGAGCCTGCTTCAGGATTCTCTCTCCCTCTGCCCGCCTCCCCTAAAATAAATAAATAAAACTTAAAAATAATGGAGGCAGGGGTGCCTGGGTGGCTCAGTGGGTTAAAGCCTCTGCCTTCAGCTCAGGTCATGATCCCCTGGGATCGAGCCCCGCATTGGGCTCTCTGCTCAGCAGGAAGGCTGCTTCTCTTCCTCTCTCTCTGCCTGCCTCTTTGCCTACTTGTGATCTCCATCTATCAAATAAATAAATAAAATCTTTAAAAAAAAAGGTATTAACTCTTCTTTAAATGTTTGATAGAAATCATCTGTAAAGCCAACTGGTCCTGGACTTGTTTGTTGGGAGTTTTTTGAGTAATCAGAAAAGTTTTAAATATAATCATACATTAACAAACATGCCTACAAAGTTAGCTTTTTCTACAAAACTACCCTCTTCACACACCTGCCATGTAAAAACACTAAATATTTACTGGGCCAAGTAAGTTATTTGTTGGACTAAAGAGAAAAAAAAAGAAGGAAATTAAAATCATCTGTAATTCCACTACTCAGTGACTACCTGCAGTATTTTTTACTTCGCAAAAAACATAATCACCATAATGTGCTTTTTCACATGACAAAGTATTACATGCACTTTAAACATTAGTTTAAATAAATGTGTAGTATCCCATCACATGGATATGCCAGAGTTTACTCAACCAATTAATTCTCTCAGTTTGGATTAACAGTGCTTACATGAAAAGTCTCATGAAGTAAATCTTTTTGTTTAGAAAAATGATTCCATTTATTTACTTATTTTTGAAGATTTTATTTTTCTATTTATTAATCTAAGAGTGAGCGAGAAAAGAAAGAACGAGGCAGGGAGGGGCAGAGAGAGAAGCAGACTCCCTGACGAGCAGCAAGCCTGACTCGAGGCTCTATCCCAGGACTCTGGGATCATGACCTAAGCCAAAGGCAGACGCTTAACCAACTGAGCCACCCAGGCGCCCCTATTTATTTTTTAAAAGACTTATTTATTCATTTAAGAGAGAGAGCGCTCACGTGAGTGGGGGATGGGGCAGAGGGAGAGAATCTCAAGCAGACTCCCGCTGAGTGTAGAACCTGACATAGGCCTTGATCTCTCGACCCATGAGATCATGACCTGAGCTAAAGCCAAGAGTCAGACACCTAATCGACTAAGCCACCCATGAGCCCCTAAGGATTTTACTTTTAAGTAATGTCTACACCCAGTGTGGGGCTTAAACTTACAATCCTGAGATCAAGAGTTGCATGTTCCACCAACTGAGCCAGCCAGGCACTCCCCCCCATTAGTAAATATCTGCACACATTTCTTTATTAATCGTTTCTTTAGAATAAATGCCTGAAGTAAAATTACTTTTAAATGCTTCTGAAGCATAAGGCCAAGGGTCTCTCTAAATAAACAGTTGTGTCAGTGTACATTCTTACCAGCACTATTATGAGAAAACCCATAACTCTGCACTCTCTCGGTGGGTATTTTTATTTTTTTTTAATGTTCTTAAAGTTTATTTTAAGCAGTGTTATTAACAATTGTTATTGGGCTTCCAAAATCCTGATAATTTCTTAACATCGCACAACATGTGCAAAGATCCACTTAAGAATTTTCTGTGTAAGACATCCAGATGGCCAACAGACACATGAAAAAGTGCTCCACAATACTTGGCATCAGGGAAATGCAAATCAAAACCACAATGAGATATCACCTCACACCAGTCAGAATGGCTGAAATTAACAAGTCAGGAAATGACAGATGCTGGTGAGGATGCGGAGAAAGGGGAACCCTCCTACACGGTTGGTGGGAACGCAAGATGGTGCAGCCACTCTGGAAAACAGCACGGAGCTTCCTCATAAGTTGAAAATAGGGCTAACCTATGACCCAGCAATTGCACTACTGGGTATTTACTCTAAAGATTCAAATGTAGTGATCCGAAGGAGCACGTGCACCCAAATGTTTATAGCAGCAATGTCCACAATAGCCAAACTATGAAAAAAACCTAGATGTCCATCAACAGATGAATGGATAAAGATATGGTATTATATATACAATGGAATACTATGCAGCCATCAAAAGAAATGAAATCTTGCCATTTGCAATGAAGTGGATGGAACTAGAGGGTATTATGCTGAGTGAAATAAGTCAATCAGAAAAAGATAATTATCATATGATCTCCCTGATATGAGGAATCTGAGAGGCAACATGGGGGGTCTGGGGAGTAGGGAAGGAAAAAATGAAACAAGACGGGATTGGGAGGGAAACAAACCATAAGAGACTCTTAATCTCACAAAACAAACTGAGGGTTGCTGGGGGTAGGGGGGTAGGGAGAAGGTTGTTGGGTTATGGACATTGGGGAGGGTATGTGCTATGGTGAGTGCTGTGAAGTGTGTAAGCCTGAAGATTCACAGACCTATACCCTTGGGGCTAATACTATATTAGATGTTAATAATAATAATAAAAAGAATCTTCTCTGTAGAGTGCTGTTGTGGGAGGGCTTAGGGACATGAGCAGCAAAATATGGCAACACTTGAGTAATGTGTCAGATCTTCTTTTTTTTGTTTTAAGGTTTCATTAAGCCTATTATAGGGAAGAGGAGACTAAGACATGGAAAAATGTTCCAAGTGGTTATAAATTACCTACAAAGAGTAAGACAAGAAATCTCTGATTAAATGTTCATGTTATTTAGAAGCAGAGGCAGGCAGTAAATGTAAACCTTAGAGAAGAATTGGAATAAGCTCCAAAACTTCCAGGGAACCTCTCTGCTTGGGCCTGCTGCCCACACCAGGTGTGAGGTATTACTGGAGGACTGCAGGTTTCTCTATGACTTTGGATTTGGCGGGGGTGGGGGAGGGGGGAAGCTTAAGACACCATGGTCTTGGCTTCCCTGGGTCATGTTACTGCTGGCTTAACTACCAGGGGTGACTGTGAGTTTGTGGGGATAGCTAAGTGCTCCTGCAGAAGGAAGAACTGCTCTACTGCTTCTGAATCTGCCTGCTCCAATCAGCACACAGCACTCAGGCTCAGAAAACAGAGGCTTATACGAGGCACAGAAGACAAAAAGGAGTGATTGGCATGGTTTGGCACCTGTCATCCTTCTTTTATCTTCCCCTTCTTTTAAGGGATGAGTTTTTCATGACCCAGGTGTCAGTCTGCCCAGAATGAAAATGTTCTATGATGAAACATGGGTCAACGCTCCCTAGATTATATGACAGAAACTTTATTTAAGCTGGCAAACTAAAATTGAAAACCAATGTATTGACTTATATAACTGAGAAATCCACTGAAGCCTAACTTCAGGCATGGCAGAATCAAGGGCCAGGAACCACTCTTTCTCTACTTCTCAGCTCTGCTTTCTTGTGCATCCACTTCATTGTCAAGTAGGCTCCCCCACTCTACAGCTGAGAAAGTACACATTCAATAAGCCTGGGGCCCACAATGAGTGAGTTAGCTGAAGTCACAATTACGCGATACTCCAAAACCTCACTTTTAATGCTAAATGGAGAGCAAACCATGTAGACCTCCTTCAGAAGATATCAGACATGTATTATAAATCACGATGTGAGACAGATTGCCAGTGATCCCCCAGACCACCCCTCTCCCCGTCACAGTCCAGGTAAAGCCTTAGAACCATATTAAGAGTAATTCATATCTCCTTTTTCAGATCTGTCAAGTAGGTAGATCCTTGCCACCTACCTTTTCATGCGCTCCTGTTCACTGGTGTCCAGAGCTCTCAGCGTACGGGCATAAAGAACAACGATGTCACTGTGCTTGGCTTTCTTGTTGCACTAAAGAGCCCAACAAGATATAATCAGCATGGTTCTAGGAATCCTCCTGACTTAACACGCTGACTGTGCACACGCTCATTCCTTATCTGTGGTTCTTACCTGGGGACATTTTCGTGCCTGGCCCTTGAGCCACTTAGAAATGCACTTATACCCAAAGAGGTGCCCACAGCGTAATGCTGAGAGTCGATGATCCCCAGCATTGGTCCAATGTTCAAAACATATTGTGCAAGAGTCCCCATCTTCATCATCCATAGAGACAGAAGGTAGAAGAGGGCTGGTCTTCTGGGGAGACTGAATGGAAACCAGAATACAATTAAATTAGAGAAAATACAGAATCAGCCTCAAAAAGGATGTGCAACTCTATCAAAGCAAAACCACACAAAAACAATGTAAACCCAACTGAAAACACTGTGGAAAAACTGCAACTATCTCTGAATCACCTATCATTCTTTGTAAAGTGCAATCTGGCCAAATATTTCCTATAAGCCATGAAATGAAAATATTATTTCTCTTTGATCTTACGAGATTCTTGGGATTTTTTCTTTCCATTCAAATGAAGAAAAGGAGCTATCTTTACAAACACTAAAAAAAAAAACAAAAAAAAAAACAAAAAAAAAACCGAAACAAATCTAGTAGTTACCTGGATAACCAACAAAGGGAAGAGTAAGTTGTTATACATTCAAAGTTAAGTTCATAATCAAGTCAAATAGTTATAAAATACTTGAATAGAAAATACATAAAAGAAACCCAGAAAAACAAAGAAAGGATATAAACAGCTTACAAAAAGAATACAAATGGTTCAGAAGTGTTCATTTATAATTAAAAAATGCAAATTAAGGTAAGAAACCATTTTTTTCATTTATGAGATGGTATAAACTGATGTCTGATGATACCAAGCAATGTTGAGGGTTAAGGAAGAAATAGCTTCCCACTGTTGCTGCAGGTAGAAAGTGACCCAAATTTTCCAGAGGGCAATTTGGTATTATCTATCAAAAGTATCTTTCGTTTCACAGAGCAATGTCTCTGGTAAAAATATATCCATGAATAGTCACAAATACTTCCAAGACATCTATACAAAGATGCTTATGCAGCATCATTTTACCAGTAGGAAGGAGAGAAGAAAGGAAGGGAGGAAGGGAGGTCAGGAACAACTACAGTGTACACAACAAGAGTTAACTAAAAATTTATTTAGGACTGAACACTATGCAGTAATGAGTAAGAATGAAATCCCCTTTTGTGTAAATGTAAAAAACAGAACATTTATGTACATAAATAAATTTACATGGATACAAAATTCTTCTAGAAGAGAAAAATAAAAACATGAGGTCACATAGAAATGTGGAAAAAGGAAGCCAATGATGTTTTGAGATTTGAAGAGTCCACGGTTGATAAAAATTGCTTAACACATAGCAATCATATTCTACCAGATATTTCATAAACTTCATTCATATCCACTATTTTAATAAAAACTTAACTTTGTTACGTAGGCAAGACAAGTTATCCTCACCTCTATCCCTGCTTTTCTAAACCTGTGAGGAAGTAGTCACATAACTGAGTAAGATGGGTTGGACTCACACCCTGATCTCCTGCCTACTACGTCTGCAATCTTTCCACTTTAGTCCACAGCCTCTTCTCTAAAGGCAAATTCAAACATTTCATTTAAAAGGATATTCAAATTACCTGTTTGGGGAGGGTCTTTCCTCCACTGACACATGTAACTTCTTGCTCTGCTGAGGTACCTCCTACTTGCTCTGCACCAAGTCATTTCCAGGAACGGTAAGCGAGGTAATGCACAAAAGACAGAAGTCAGATATGAGAGGCAAGCAGGAGATCCTAACTCACCATAGCTTTCCATTTCTAATTGGTAATAATGCTGTAAATTTCCCCAAGTAGTAACAGTGAATTTATTTTTAAATTATTTTGGATACTTTCAAGTATACATGAAAAGTAGACAGAACATTATAATTAACATGCAAATACTCTCATCCAATTTCAAAACAAATCAGTATTTTGCCCATCTTATTCTAAGCCCCTATCCACATTATTTTCTTTTGTAATGCTTAATAACTCTCTAAAATGTCACTTCACTTGTAAAAATTTTTGTAATACTAGCTGATAAGGATTTTTTTACATAGATACTATCATTATCATATTAACAGAAGTAACAATGATCCCTTCATACTGTCTAATATCCATGCAGTTCATACTCAGCATTTCCCAGTTGATTTCAAGTTGTTCTTTACGGCACATTTAGTGCAACCGGAATCTAAGCAAGACCTCCACAAGCTTTGACTGGTGAACCTGTTAGATTTTTTTTTCACTCTATTCTCCTTCATTCATTTTTTTTCTTAAAGATTATATTTAATTTGTCAGAGAGAGATCACAAACACGGGGAGCAGCAGGCAGAGGGAGAAGCAGGCTCCCCACTGAGCAGGGAGCCCAATGTGGGACTGGATCCCAGGACCCTGGGGTCATGACCTAAGCCAAGGCAGACACTAAACTGACTGAGCCACCCAGGCATCCATTCTTCATTCGTTTTTATCCCGTCCTTGTCACTGATTTGTTCAAGGATATCTGGTCATTTGTCTTACGAAATATCCTGCATCCCACATCTGATGGACTGCCTCCTTAGTAGTTCTATCACCTGTGTTTCCTAAAACTGGAGGTTAAATCTGGACGCTTCAGTAGACTCAATTTTGTCGTTTGGCAAGAAGAGGGGCAGCAAGAATATGTCTTCGGTTGTTTGCTTATGACTGCAGCACACGAGGCTCCTACAGGGTTTGGGTGGGATCAGTCTGATTCCTAGACCGATTATTAGGTTCCTCATCAACCTTTCAAGACCTCCATTTAATCAAGGAGGTGATTTTTAATTTTTAGTCATTTTGCTTTTTGAGGTTCAAATGATCCCATCATAGCTTGTGGGAGCTCCTTTAAACTGATTCTTTAAAAAAACAAAAACAAAAAACCCCACAAACTTTTACTGAAGTGGAATAACCTCAGTATTCCACTCAGTGAATTCTCACAAACTGAACTATACACCAGAACATCACCAAAAATCCCAAGAGTGCCTTTTATACCTTATGTCTTCCTTATTTCTTGGGGGTAGAGGAGAGATGACTTGCCCCCACCAAAGGTAACCACCTTAATAAATTCTAGGACCATCTAATGACTTTTGCCTGTTTCTCTATATAAACAGCACGTCAGAGTTATTCAACTTTTCTGTGTCTACTAATTTTACTCTACATTGTTTGTGACATTCTTCCAGACTAACATGTGCAGCTGTGGTTCATTTATTTTCACCGCTGTATACTATTTCATTGTATAAAAATATCACATTTATCCCTTCTATTGCTGATGGGGATTTGGGTGGTTTCCAGGTTTTTGCCATTATAAACAATGCTGTTACATTCTTGTACATTTCTGCTGAACACGTGTATTCCTTTCTTTGGTTACATACATAGAAGTAGAAATGCTGGACCCTAGGCTCTATACATACAGATGAGTTTGTAAAGTTACCACCTGAAAAACTGTACCAATTTACACTCCCGCCAGCAGTGCATGAGTGGTCTGGCTGCTTTATATTCTCTCCAAAACTCAATATTGTCAGTCTTAAGTTTTAGCTCTAATGGTGGATGCCTACTAGTCACCACACTGTGGTTTTAATTTCTATTTCCCTGATGACTAATGAAGTCTCTTTTATATATTTAGTGGCCATTTGGCTATTCTCCTTTGGCAGTACCTTTCAAAAACTTTTGCCCATTTTTCTGTTTCTATAAACTAGATATAAGCCCATGGGGCGCGTGTGTGGCTCAGTGGGTTAAAGCCTCTGCCTTCAGCTCAGGTCATGATCCCGGGGTCCTGAGATCGAGCCCCATGTCCAGCTCTCTGCCCAGCGGGGAGCCTACTTCCTCCTCTCTCTCTGCCTGCCTCTCCACCTACTTGTGATCTCTCTGTCAAATAAATAAATGAAATCTTAAAAAAAAAAACAAAACTAGATATAAGCCCTATTCCAGATACATGTATCATGAATGTCTTCTCCGATCAATGGGTTCCCATTTCATTCTTCTAATGATGTCTGTTGATGAACACAAGCTCTAAATTAAAATTCACCACCTCTGTCCTTGATCTCTTTGAGAAATCTGGTCATCTGTCCTATAGAATGTCTACCTCCTGGATTTGACGGATTGCCTCTTCATACTAACTTTTATGTACAGTAAATTTACAGAGTTGTACAACTATCATCACAATCCAATTTTAAAACATTTCTATCACGCCCTAAACATTTCTCAAGCCAATTTAGAATCATTTCCCATGTGCACCAACAGCCACAGGCAACCACTAATCTACCTTTTCTCTATAGATTTGCCTTTCCTAGCCATTGTATGTAAGTGATATCATAAAGTAGCTACACTGGCTCACTGTCATAAACTGAAAAAGAATTTTCTAATGCAATTTTCTAGTATTGCCTCTAAATTTCAAAGTACTCCTTATTTCTGGGTTTTATCATATATCTATTCTCCTTATACTAGCATGGTTTCTTTTTTTACATGAGGTCTCTGATCCACTAATATCTTATTTTTTAGTATGAGTCATGAATCTAGTTTTACCATTTTCCAGTTAGCGATCCAGTTTTTACAATAGTACTAATTTAGAAGTCTATCTTTTCCCCCACTGATCTGAGACATTCCCTTTACAATGTACTAAATTTCCTTTTCCAAGATTTTATTTGAGAGAGAGAGAAAGAGGGTGTATGAATGGGATGAGGGGCAGAGGGAGAAGGAGACTCCCCACTGAGCAGGGAGCCAGAGGTGCAACTCGACCCCAGAACCCTAGGATCATGACCTGAGCCGAAGACAGATGCTTAACCGACTGAGCCACCCAGGCATCCCCTATACTAAATTCCCATGTATGTTTAGGTATTTTTCTAGGTGTTCCGTTACAGAATGTCCCACATTTTAGATTTGAATGGCTGCATCTTTCAAATAATTACCTTGTTCCTCTACTTCCTGTACACTGTACAACCTGGTTATTGTATCTAGTCTTAAATAAATTCAGGCTTTTTGGGGGACAGCTATGGTATTAGTGCTACGGTATTTTTCTTTCTTTTTTAAGTTTTATTTTGAAGTAATCTCTACATCCAACATGGGGCTCGAACTTACAACCCCGAGGTCAGGAGCTGCATGCCCCACTGACTGAGCCAGTCAGGTGCCCCTCCGGGTATTTCTGATTGCAACACATCAAAATGCGTATAAGGTCTGGTGCTGCCAGCCTGGTCCCTCTATTAAAAGGAATGTCATTAACTTTTCAACCTAATGGTTTTTGGGATCCCACTCATCTTTGCCTAGTTACATAATTTCATTAGGAGTCAGGAAATCATGACTTTTTCTTATCATTTCTGCTTTAATATTAGCTGGAATTTTTCATTTAAAAAAACTTACCTAGTGATAGGTGGGAGGAATGAGAGCCAGAGCAAAGAGAATTTTTAGGGCAGTGAAAACATGTATAACCCAAAGGTGAACAGTAAGGTGGACTATGGACCTGGAGTGATAATCTGAGTAACAAACCACCATTCTGGTGAGGGGTGCTGACATAAGGAGGCAATGCATGTGTGGAGACATGCCCCTGGGAAACCTCTGAACCTTCTCCATTTTGTTGTGAACCCTAAACTACTCTTAAAAAAAAAAAAAAAAAAAAAAAGTCTTAACAGCAACCAAAAAAACCAACAAACGTCCTTCATCAACTATTGGGTTTTCCTGAATATAGTTCACATAGGAAAATACAGGATAAATGCTTAATCCTTTACTTACCAGTTTTCAGAGTAATGAGTCAGGGCTCTAATAACTTAGGATGCTGATAAATGAGGTTTTAAAAAGTACCTAATTATAAATTATAGGTTTTTTACAAATTTGATGTATTTTTACCTACATATCAATCCATAATCCAAGAATACATATCCATTATTCATTTTGATGTTTATATTATCCCATCTTATGCCACAAGAGGCCCTTTTAAGGCTGCTCCCATGCCTACGGACACGATGACTCCGTGAGAGATGGCTTTCTTACTTTCTGGCACCATCAAATGACCTAAGTTCACCTTGTTCATCTCCTATCCCAGGTTTGGAAAGCCATTTCTCCAGGAAGCCCTGGTTCCTTTAAGTGGGAAAAGACCATGGTCTGGGGTACCAAAGGGTTAAACAGGACATATGCTCTAGTGGTCTCTGCCCACTGCTGCTAAACAAAGTCCTACTTGCACAATATACAACACGATGCTAAGACGTCAAAAGTGGCAGACTAGACAGGGCACCAAATTTACAAAGCTTTTCTTTTAAATAAAGAAGCTACTTCCTTCTCAGATGTCAAACAATGAAAGAGGATATAAAATGCTATTACAAAGTGACCAACTTACTGGGACACAAACCACATTAAATTTCAAGTTCGATCAAATCCTCCATAAAGGCTTGTGGCCCATGAACATTCTATACTAAATAAAGCAGGAATCTCAGGCATCTTGGGCAGGGAAAGGGACAGTAGCAAAACACAAATGGAGAGTTCCTCGCTTTCTGGAGGCTAAGCTTCCTGGGTGTCAGCCTTGTGAATCCAAAACTCACCTCCTAAAACGACAGCTCTAGTTTCCTCCGCCTGGACAACACCATCTTCAGCCTCTGTGGAGCTCTCACTGTCAGAACTGGAACTGCTTGAGACCTGCAAGTCTTCAGAGACAGGATTCCTGGTCTCTGAGTCCTGAGAGGTCCTTGGCAAAGGAGGCTGGGTCCGACTCACTTGAAAGTAAGCATCCAATGGTGCTCTCGACCTACGTACGCAGAAAGACAACAGAAGTACAGTACAAACACAGTCAGATGCCCCACCATCACAAGAAAACTACACAGTAATCTGAAGGTAAATCCTAGTCATTTCAATCCATCTCCAGGCCGTTAAATGCTGCTTTGACCCCTGAAGCAGAAATAGCAGTTTTAGGCAGATGCTGGCTGGCCTGGATATTCTCTGTTCCGCTCAGTTATTAAATCGCCACATTGGAGGCTGACTCTTGCTAAAAGCAAATTCTACTTTACTGGCTTTTGGCCATGTGTCAGTATCTTTTAAAGGACGCAATGCAGCAATTTCTCCACTGGTATTAGGGGGCTGAAAGACAGTGGACAAGAAGAAAAAGGGCTCTGTTGATCAAATACAGCCTCACAGGGTTCTGCGGCCGCAACAAGGCAGACCACCATGTTTCAGGGTAAAAACTGGCTTCAGTCAAGACTGCATTACCTCTTACTTTAAAACATTTTCCTTTTTAAGTTTAAATAATGTTATGTTAAGGTTAAAAACAGCATGATATCCAAAAATAAACTCAGAACGAGAAGACCTGGGAGCAGATTTTAACACTTTAGTCGCGGCCGGCTGGTAGAGTTAACCATACCAACTACCCTTTTGCGGCTACCCTCGCATCCAAGCCAACGGACCACACCCTCCATCCCACACAGAATGACCTTCAATATTAAACCAAAAAGTATGTACTTTAGAATATACCACCTAGCTACTAATTACAAAGTACTACTGAAAGGTGATCGACTTTTAAGTTTGAAAAATTGTCTTTAGAACATTAAGATGTATTATTCCCCCAGAAACATCGCTAGAGACTGCTCATACAGAAAAAATTTGATTTCTCGTAGTTTGGCTTCAATTTATAGCAAACCAGTGCTTTCTATTAAAAAATGATGATAGAACAAAGTAAATGTTATTTGGTATCCAATTCAACAGTTGGAAGATTCACATTTGTTTAAAAAAAAAAAAAGAAAGAAAGAAATGTGAATTGAAATGAAAAGCAGCAATTGTAAATCCTTTTTGATTCACAATTTAAACATACAATTTAGAGGTTTTTAGCACAGCCATAGGTTACGCAACCATCACCACTATATTATTCCAAAGCATTTTTCACCACATATTCACATATGCAGTCTTTCCTCCTTTTCTCCTTTCCCCAGACTCTAGCAACCGCTATTTTACTTTTGGTCTCTATGGACTTGCCTATGACAAGTCCATATGAATTTCATATGAATGCAATCATTTAATATATAGCCTTTTGGGTCTGACTCCTTTTCATAACTTCATGATACATATAAGGACCATGTCCTCTGTGAATAGCTATAGTTTTACTTTATCCTTTCTAATGGGAATGCCTTTCTTACTTTATTTTTACTTTTTTGCCTAATTGCTCTGGCTAGAACTTCAGTACAGTGGTGAACAGACCTGGCAAAAACAGACAACTTTGTCTTGTTCTTATCTTAGGAGTAAAGTTTTCAGTCTTTGTCCATTTATACATTAGTAGACAGCCTTTCATTGATGTCTTTATCAGGATGAGCAAGTTCCCTTCCACTCCTAGTTTGTTGAGTGTTTTTTTAATCATTAAAGGGTTTTGTCAAATGCTTTAAAAAAAAAAGATTATTTATTTATTTATTTGACAAAGAGAGAGGGAGAGAATGAGTAGTAGGGAGGGGCTGAGAGCACAGGGCAAGAGAAACAGACTCCTCATTGATCTGAGTCAAAGGCAGATGCTTAACCTACCGAGACACCCAGGAGCCCCTCAAATGCTTCTTTTATATCTACTAAGATGTTCATGTTTTTTCCCCTTTATTGTATTAATATGGTATATATCATTGACTTGTTTTTTATACACTGAGTCAGCCTTGCTTTCCTAGAACAAATCCTATTTGGTTATAGCATATAATCCTTTTCATGTTGTTAGATTCAGTTAGTACTTTGTTGAGAATTCTTATACCTATATTCATAAATATTTGCCTACAGTTCTCCTGTGATGTCTTTATATGGTTTTGGTAGCAGAGTAATACTGACCTTACAGAATCAGAAGTATTCCCCCTGCTTCCATTTTTTGGAAAAGCTTATAAAGTACTAGTGGGTTTTTAAAAAATTTTTTTTATTCATTTATTCATTCATCCATTCATCCATCCATCCATCCATCCATCCATTCATTAATTCATTCATTTCTGATTTTATTACTGTGAGTCTTCTCTCTGTATCTTGGTCAGTCTACTTGGAAGTTTATCAATTTCGTTGATTTTTCAGAAAAATCAACTTTTGGATTAGTTGGTTTTCTCTCTTGCTTTTCTAGGTTCTATTTATTTCTGCTCTAATGGTCATTATTTCTTTCTTTCTGCTTGCTTGCTTTGAATTTTGGATTTTGGGGCTTTGTTCATTTCTTTTTCTAGTTCCTTAAGCTAGGTTACTGATTCGAGTACTTTCTTCTTCTATTTAAAAGTTTTCTTTTTTTATGTGATCTCTACACCCAGCGAGGGGCTCAAACTCATGACCCTGAGATAAAGAGTCAGATGCTCTACCGACTGAGCCAGCCAGGTGCCCCTACTTTCTTTTTTTAGTGTGGTGTTTAACAACTATTACTTTCCCTCTAAGCACTGCTTTAGCTTCATCCTGTAAGTTTTGGTATGTTTTCCTTTTCATTCATCTCAAAGTATTTTCTAATTTTTCTTGGGATTTCTTCTTTGGTCTATTGGTTATTTAGGAGTAGTGTAAATTCTACATACTTGTGAATTTCCCCAAATTCTTTCTGGTACTTATGTCCAGAACATGCTTCGTATGATTTCAATACTTTAAATTTAACGAGCCTTGTTCTGTACCTGTATGTTAGCCCTAACATATGATCTGTCCTGGAAAATGTTCCATGTGCACTTGAGAAATAGGTATGCTCTGCTGTTGAGTGGAATGTCCTATACATGTCTATTAGGTCTAGTAGGTTTATAGTGTTTTCAAGTTTTCTGGTTCCTGACATTCTGTCTAGTTATCCTCATTGTTGAAAAAGGGTACTGATGTCTCCTACTATTACTAATGAATTATCTATTTCTCCCATCAATTATGACAGAGTTTTTGCTCCATGTATTTGGGGGCACTGTTGCAGGTATATATAGGTTTATAATTATTATATCTTCTAGATGGATTAACCCTTTTGTAATTATAAAATGTCCTTCTTTGACTCTTATAACAATCTTTGTCTGAAAGTCTATTTTGTCTGGTATTAGTATAGCAACTCCTGCTCTCTTGTGAGCATTACTGTATGCATGGCCTATTTTAAATTTTTTATTTTTTATTTTTTTTTACTTATTTGACAGAGAGAAATCACAACTAGGCAGAGAGGCAGGCAGAGAGAGAGAGGAGGAAGCAGGCTCCCCGTGGAGCAGAGAGCCCGACATGGGGCTCGATCCCAGGACCCCGGGATCATGACCTGAGCCAAAGGCAGAGGCTTTAACCCACTGAGTGCATGGCCTATTTTATTCCATCCTTTTACTTTCAAACAATTAATGCCTTTGAATCTAAATTGTGTATCTTGCAGAGTATATAGTTGGATAAAAAAAAAAATCTGTGCTGCTGATCTATGCCTTTTGATTAGTGTTTAAACCATTTGCATTTAATTTAAGGCAAGATTTCTACCTACCATTTTGCTGTTTTCCATATGCCTATGTCTTTTTTGTCTACATAGGAATGTTTATTCCAAATTCTCATTATAGAAATGTTTAGGGGTGCCTCACTGACTCAGTCAGTGGAGCATATAACTACTGACTTGGGGTTATGTGCTGGAACCTCAGAGAGGGTGTAGAGATTATTTGAAAAAAATCTTTTAAAAAATGTTTATTTCGGGCACCTGAGTGGCTCAGTGGGTTAAAGCCTATGCCTTTGGCTCGGGTCATGATCCCAGGGTCCTGGGATGGAGCCCCATGCCGGGCTCTCTGCTCAGCAGGGAGCCTGCTTCCTCCTCTCTCTCTCTGCCTGCCTGCCTACTTGTGATCTGTCAAATAAATAAAACCTAAAAAAAAAAAAAATGTTTATTTCTCCATTACTGCATTCTTTTGTATTATTTTCAAGTGCACCATCTAAATTCCCTCATTTCTTTTTACCACATCTTCTTAGAGTTACACTTCTTTTTCCTCCCTACTTTTGCTGATGATTTTATGTCCATCAACACAGACCCACAGTTATTTCTTTATGCTGCTTTTTCTAAATGAGAAAGAAAAAATTATAATAAAAAATACATGTGTATTTTCTATCATATTTACTTGCGTAGTTATCTTTGCTAGTGCTCTTTATTCCACCTTGTGGATTCGATTTATTTATGTCTGTTGTTTTTTTAGGGGGGGTGATTCTTTAACTTCAGCCTGAAGGACCCTCTTTAGTAATTCTCGTAGGACAGGTTTCCTTTAAAGAAATTCTGTTTTGTTTTTTAAAATCCTAGAATGCCTCATTGTTCCTTCATTTCTGAGGGATAGTTCTGCTTGACATGGAATTGTTAGTTGAGTTTTTTTCTTTTAATACTCTGAATAGGCCGGGGTGCCTGGGTGGCTCAGTCAGCTAAGCATCTGACTCTTGATTCTGGCTCAGGTTGTGATCTCAAGCCCTGTACCTGGCTCCATGCTGGATGTATAAAGTATAAATTATACTGTCTTCACATGCACTCTCTCTAAAAAAAATGGCAACAACAACAACAACAACAAAACCCAATCAAACAAACCTCTGAACACATCATTCAACTGCATTCTGGCCTCCATTGTTTGTGATGACAAATCAGCTGTCAACTTTATTGAAAATCCTTAGTACGTGGTAAAGTCAGTCACTTCTTTATTGCTGATTTCAAGATTCTCTCTTTTTCTTTGGTGTTAGCAGTCTGATTATGATCCACGTAGCTGTGGATCTCTTTGAATTTATTGTTTAGAGTTTATTAGGCTTCCTGTAGATTAATGTTTTTCATCAAATTTGGCAAGTTTTTGTCATTTCTTCAAATATTCTTTCTGTCCCTCTCTCCCCTCCCCTGCAAGGACTTCCATTATCATATGTTGCATATGATGTTCTACAGGTCTCTGAGGCTCTGTTCATTACTCTTCATTTTTCCCCATTATCTAGGCCAGATAGCTTCAATTCACCTACCTTCAGTTTTGCTTCTTGACCCTTCAAAGCCATTTCTTTCGTTTGCCTGTTCAAACTTGATGAGCCCTCTAGTGATTTGTTTTCATTTATTGTACTTGTCAACTCCACCATTTCTATTTTGTATATTTTTATAACTTCAATCTCTTTACTGAAATTGTCTATTTGGTGACACACTGTTTTATGCTTTTAGCTCTCTGAAATATTTTAAAAAGTAGATTTACAGTCTGTCTGGTAAGTCCAACATCTGGCTTCTTTATGTAGTTTCTATTTTTTCTTTTTTTCCTATGTGTGGGCCATACTTTCTTTCCATGTCTTGTAATTTTTTCTTGAAAACTGGACACCTCAAATACTACAATGTATTAACTCTGGAAATCAGATTTTTCCCCTTTTCAGCGTTTGTTGTTATTGCTATTTCTTATACTTGTTACTTTTTGTTTAGTGACTTTTCTGAAGTTATTCTCTAAGATTTGCGTTCTTTGTTACATGTGGCCATTAAGTCTACGTGGTTAGGGGCGCCTGGGTGGCTCAGTGGGTTAAAGCCTCTGCCTTCGGCTCAGGTCATGATCCCAGGGTCCTGGGATCGAGCCCCACGTCGGGCTCTCTGCTCTGTGGGTAGCCTGCTTCCTCCTCTCTCTCTCTCTCTGTCTGCCTCTCTGCCTACTTGTGATCTCTATCAAATAAATAAATAAAATCTTAAAAAAAAAAAAGTCTACGTGGTTAGCTTAGGGGTTAGTTCATGACTAGACAGATATTTGCTTAAACACCCAGGATCAGTAAGTCTCCTAGTCTTTGCGGAGTGTGTGACTATGTGTGTATGTTAGGGGACACCTTCAGGAATCAGTCAGGTAAGCGACAATTCCTCCTGATTGTGCAGAGCCCCAAGGTCAGCCAGAATTGAGAAATTAGTGCCTTCTTGGGTCTTTCCTGGGCATGAGCATAGCCGTACACAGCCTTAGGCATGTCTGTCATCCTTACCTTCTAGATTTCCAAGGGTATGTCAGACCTTTTCAAAACCCTATGAAGATCTCATTCCCCAGCTTTTCCTTTTTAAGCTTTTTAGTTAGTTTAGTTTGCCCCCATATCAAAGGCTTTCAGCTTCTCCCAGAAAACCACTAAACAGGAGAAAGAAAAGAGAATTCTCTGGGAATGAAGCTTTGAAGGAACACTAATTCCAGTCTACTCCCTCTAGTGGCTGTCAGGCCGCTAGTTTTCACTGTGACTACAGGCACTTGATTAAACCGTTACCACTGAGCCGAAGAGGGATATGGAACAGGGACTGCCATGAAGCTTACTTACTCTTCTGATATTCAGCTATTTTTTTAATACTCACTCCCTGAATCGCTTTAAGCAAGTGTTTAATTGCCATAGTCCTGAAAGTTAGTTCTGATCAGTTCTGCCAGTTCTTTTAGAGGTCCTTACTCTGCCATTTTTTATGTCACTCAGGTTTTTGTTTTTTTTTTTAAATGCTAACAAGCAAGTTTACCAACTAATTTTGGCAATTGTGTGCTAACAGCAGCTACATGTAGCCACCATGAGAAGAGGCTAAGAACAGTATCTCCCAAGACCATTTTAATCAAATGAAATTCACACGGAAGTTAGGATAATAGTTGGCTACTGACATGCATATTGAGCATTCTGCATAGAAACTGGTAAAAAAAATTGAGTGATTTAAAAAAAAACCCATTCATTAACATTGCTTTAATATAGCAAAAGGCATTTCCAAGGTCAGATGGGGACAAAGGAAAGGGGAGCTACCGTCATCAGAAGGCAGTGCTGGGGTTTCTCTTTAGAAGTACAACCTTGAAACCCAAGAAATCCTCCTCTTTCCCTGCACTTATCTCTGAATTAAATACCAGTGTAATAAGTTCTTGACCCTTGCTTACTCTCTGTACTCCTAGATTCCATAAGTTCCATGAGAACAAGTACCCTGATCTGTCCTGTTCATAATGTATCTCCAAGGCAAAGTTCAGTCTCTCACATTGCGGAGTATTAGAAATATTTGATGGGACGCCTGGGTGGCTCAGTGGGTTAAGCCTCTGCCTTCGGCTCAGGTTGTGATCCCAGAATCTGGGATAGAGCCCCACATCGAGCTCTCTGCTCAACTGGGAGCCTGCTTCTCCCTCCTTCTCTGCCTGCCTCTCTGCCTACATGTGCTCTCTCTCTGTCAAATAAATAAATAAAATCTTTAAAAAAAAAAATTGATGAAGGAGTAACAACACTAACAGCCAGAATCAAGCAGCCTCAAAGAAAGAAAGAGGAAAGGAGTTTGTGACCTTGGCTGAGAAGCCTGTTGGGAAAAATTCCTTATTACTCAGCTTCCCCCAACTTTGGCTTCTTAATGGAGTCTGAGGCAAAAGCTGCTCATCCTTGCCCAGGCTTTCAACACCTGACCCAGAGATAGCCTGTTAGGTGAGTAAATGCCAAACACCATAATGACAAACTCATGTTAAGAAATTCAGAAGGTATATGGGACGCCTGGGTGGCTCAGTTAAGCCTCTGCCTTCAGCTCAGGTCATGATGCCAGGGTCCTGGGATCGAGTCCCGCATCGGGCTCCTTGCTTAGCAGGGAGCCTATTTCTCTCTCTGCCTCTGCCTGCCACTCTGCCTGCTTTTGCTCTCTCTCTCTCTGACAGATAAATAAATAAAATCTTACCCCCCCAAAAAAAAAGAAATTCAGAAGGTATAATAAGCAATCAGTCCTAGAAAAGCTCCTATTTTTATGTGAATTTGTGTGGAATTTGCTTCCAACAGTATTTAGGGGAAAAAGTTTTTTCTTTTTTCTTTTTGTTTTCTGACTAGAGTTTAGTTTCTGTGTATAAATTTCTTTTAGGAGAATCATGCTGACTGTGCCAGCAAGAGACTTTGGTCTCTGTGGCATTTCTTTTCTTTTTTCTAAGATTTTATTTATTCACTTGACAGAGATCACAAGTAGGCGCTGAGGCAGGCAGAGAGAGAGAGAGAGAGAGAGAGAGAGAGAGAGAGAGGAGCAGAGAGCCTGACGTGCGCCTTGATCCCAGGACCCTGAGATCATGACTTGGGCGGAAGGTAGAGGCCTAAACCACTGAGCCACCCAGGTGCCCCTCTGTGGCATTTCTATTTCTCTCTGTAAACTGGCATCTGGTTTTTAAGTGTTACTCTCCTGTGAGTTGGGTTAACACAAGAGTCTCCCACGGAAAGCAATCAAATCTGCCTCAACTTCCCTCCCCCGAATGAGTATATGAACAACCAAGGCTAAGGAATACTGTGAAGTCTCCTGGCAGTTGGCCAGTTCCTGGGGACATCACTTTCAACTCAGTCCACAGACTCTGAAAAAGGGTTCCCAAACTGCACTACAAGCTACCTTCACCTATGACACAAACAGATGAAAATTACTCTGCTTTCATAATCAGAGGGAATGACACGTTAAAATAAGGCTAACATGCATCTGAAACTCTTGTCAACACAAAACTAAGCACATCATCCCTGACGGGTCACATCCAGAAATGGCCAGACTAGAGACTAGATCCACCGGAACAGCAGCAGCCACCCGCCCTCCCCAACACCCCCACCACCAATACAGTAATCAGCAGAATCCACGGAAAAGAATGCTGAGTCCAGGATCAGAATTCCAGGATCTGGAATCCCATTCCAGAGCTACCCTAGTCAGAACACAAATTATTGCATCAGTTTCCTCATTTGTAAAATATAGTCAACAGAAGGCCTAGCTATGGCTTTTTTTAATCATCTCATTATTTTCATAATGTTAAGAAAACAAATGGATGTGACTGAAGCTTCCTCTATCTGCCTGGATAGAAATGAGTCAGATCCAGGCTTCACTACCAACTTAACCTTGCCCCCGCTGTAGCTCTGAGACCCTGAACAAAACCCTTTCTTAGGGTCCAAGTTTCCTTCATATAAAAAATGAAGATGATGAATCCAATCTGTTTAGACATTATGAAAATATTTAGAAGGCCAATGTGAAATAAAATATTTCAAAAAAGCAGGAGGAAGTTAAAAAACAGGCAAGGCATAACCAGTAGTTATTTTTCATCGTAATCTTGTCAAGGCTTGACAGCTAAGCTCTTCAAAAGACAAGTTCAAATGAAAAACTATGAAAGAAAATTATTTTCAACTCTGCAACACATTCTCAGGTGAGGAGGGGGTGGAATGTTTAGCCATTACCTGACCAGTCAGATAAGCTCTAAATTAATTCACATTTTACTCTTCACAAGGCTTCTCTAAATCCAACCTGCTTGTCTTCCAAAAGTCTACCGTACCATTACATGTTGTACCAAAGAACAAGGGATACTGGGTACATGGAGTATGGACTTTTAAGTAAAAAAAAAAATATATACTTTTTTGATATGCAAATGATTTAAAGACGAGCCAGCCCCTACAGAAAGCACTGCCAACAAACTACCACCTAGTTTTCAAGGCACATCAGTGTAACATACGCCTTCAGCTCTGAAGTAAATAAGACAAGCCCTTTTATTTTCATCTGACTTATGAGGAATTAGGGGTGCAGAAAGGCTACCTGACTTGCCAAAAGTCATAGTGCCAAGCCTCAGCAGCACTAAGGGCATAACCAGGGTTCATAATTCATAAAAACCAGGGCGCCAACCCCAAGATTTTAACATATTTTTACCTGGCACTATCTGTCCTCTGAGACCCTGCGGTTCTTGACCTGCGTGAGGCAGACCCCCTACTCCTTCTCGATCTCACTGGTCCCACATTGTGGTCTGAAGGGGGTCTCAGGAATTCCAGCATGCCATGAAGTCTCTGCAGCCCATTGATGAAGCTGTTCATTGAATCCAATGACGACACCGGGATGGGGCGGTTAACACGAGATTGCTGCCTATGTTCCTCTGAAGCCCCCGGATTAACGTTCCCTACACGATCTTCTCCCAAAGGCTCCACTTCCTCTGTCAGGTCAACAAACATCTGCGGAGCAGGTGGGAGCAGGTGCAGTCCTACTTGGCTGCTGGTCCCTCCATCAGGAGCAGGCTGGTGCAGGAGTGGCTCCCTTTGGCTGCTGGCCACTTGGGTAGATAGAGGCTGGAGCAAGGGCAGTCCCCCTTGGCTGCTGACCACTTCAGTAGGTAGAGGCTGGAGCAAGGGGGGCCCCCCTTGGCCGCTGACCACTTCAGCAGGAACAGGCTGTTCTGCTACGTGAAGCTCTAATTGCCCATCAAGATGATATTCCATTGCTTCCTGAGCCATCTCTGGAGAAGTAAGATTTGTAAAAAGTATCAGTAAAAATAGATAAAACATGCCACATAGCTGATACAAACATATCTAAGTCTTCCAGAACTTCTGTTTAAGATCATTTTTGGCAAAACTGAGAATCTTAAAATAAGTAACTAAAATCTTCTCTTTAAGTCAGAAGTGTTTGGTAATCGGTAACTTTTTTCTCCATAACAGTACTTAAAACTAGTTTTCTAGTTTGTACTTTGAAAACATGAAGGCCTGCAATCATAGTACTATCTTCTAAAACAGAAAGATCTATGAAGCAAGAGGATTGAACTTTTTTGTGTCTGAAAATGATTTCCCAGACCTCTAGCAGTTCTTTTTTGTGACCCAAATACAGATATTTACCAAAATATATGCTACACTTGACTTTAGTAGGTGCAGACAGCATTCAACTTTCTCAGCACCAAGTTACAAAGGATAAACAAAGAAAGGACATTTTTACGGTTGCAGAATTAACTCAGTAATAACCCAAAATGGAAATTTAACTAATTTCTCCAAAAAAGGCTGACCAACCTTTATTTGCTCTGTTCTTTCTGGTATTTTTGTCTCCCATCACTAATGCCACTGGTTAGCCCACTTAACAGACATTTATCAAGCACCTGGTATGTCCCCTTCGTTTCTTGTCTCTAATTCCATGATGTTAATGCATTCAAGAAATATTTATTAAGCACCTGTCAAGCAGATACCTCACAGAGATAATGACAGGATAACTGTGTAACAGATTTTACATTATAGCATATGGGAAAATAAACAAATACATGTGGAAATTATACATTGTGATATATGATCTTGGGAGTAGGAGTCAAGGAGCACCATTTTAGGAGCACCTGGGTGGCTCAATGGGTTAAGCCTCTGCCTTCGGCTCAGGTCATCATCTCAGGGTCCTGGGATCGAACCCCTCATCAGGCTCTCTGTTCAGGGGGAGCCTGCTCCCCCCCCCCCGCCTGCCTCTCTGCCTACTTGTGATCTCTCTCTCTTTCTGTCAAATAAATAAATAAATAATCTTTAAAAATTAAAAAAAAAAGCACCATTATATTTTATTTTTAAGATTTCCTTCTTTCTTTGAGAGAGAGGAAGAGAGAGTGTGCACAGAGGGAGAAGAAGACTCCCCGCTGGGCAGGGTGCTTGCATCATGACCTGAGCTGAAAGCAGATGCTTAACCGATTGGGCCACCCAGGCATCCCAAAGAGAGCACTATTTTAGATACTCTTTCAAAAAGAGTGAAAAATGGGGTGTCTGGGTGGCTCAGTGGGTTGGCCCTCTGCTTTCAGCTCAGGTCATGATCTTAGGGTCCTGGGATCAAGCACTGAATTGGGCTCTCTGCTTAGCGGGGAGGCTGCTTCCCTCTCTCTCAGCCTGCCTCTCTGCCTAATAAATAAGATCTTTAAAAAAAAAAAAAGGGAGTGAAAATTGAGCCCAGGCACGAAGGATTAAAAGAAGGTGGCCATATGAAGAGCCAAGGAAGAGTTTCAGAAAGAAATCGGTACAGAGGTCCCCTGATGAGCATGGGTTTGGTGCGACTGAGAAACGGGGTGGATGCCATGAGCACAAGAAGAGTGGAAGTATGGGACAAGGTTGAGGCGGCAGAACGCTAACACGAAAGGCTTCAAGAAAGAGTTTCTTGCACATTAGGAATGGAGTGCAGGGGCAGCAAGACTGCCAGCAGGCCAACCAGTTCATAGGCTCCTTGTGGGGGTGTAAACCAGTGGTCAGAGGCTCGGGCCAGAGTAGTAGCAGGAGGTAGAAAGTAGCAGACAACTTTAAGAACCCCAAGCAAAGACATGAGACTTAAAATCACAGGAAAGATTAAACTACCTACGGAACAGAGACAGAAAAATAGTAGGTCAAGGACTCAAAGCTGAAACATATATTATAAAAGGCCAAGAGTTAATAGAAGAGCACCCAGAACGAAGACTATGAAGGAGGAGGAAACCTGGGAGAGCAAGGCGTCTTGGAAGGATGTTTCAAGAATGGAATGGTCAAGTATGTCTAGTACAGAAGAGTGATCACTACCTTTAACAACATGGAGATGACACACAGCCTAGAACAGAGCCGTATCTCCAAAGTGATGGGCGAGGAGGCCAGACTAGAGTGGGCGGAGTCAATACAGGGAGTTCGGATGAACATGGTGGGTGAAGCACACTTATCTTTCTAGTCATTCCTGAAAACCCATGAGCAGGACACATATCCCCAAAGGCATTAAGAGAAGATAAATTACAAGACAAATTCAAGCAGGGTATGAGATAGGCAATTTTTACTGGAACAGGTAGCTTCTTAGTAGAGCTAAAAAGATCAAACCTAAGTGGCTGCAGGGAGAGGGGACCATATGCTCTGGGGAAGCAAGCTGCATCCCACTGAGGGGACTGCAGAAACTGGGCACCAGAGGACAGTGCTGAAAGACGGCGCTGAAAGAGAGGCCTGGTTGAAAGCCTGTCTCAAGCAAACAAAAGCCAGCCAAACAAACACCTCCTCCGCGGATGCTGTAGAAAACTGGTGGTTTGTGCCAGACAGGCTTAACACCAGCATGGGTATAGCACAGCAGCGGAAATGAGTTAAGTGCAAGTCTACACATGCAACAGTGTGAGACCCTTCCAGCTCTTCTCCCCAGCTTTTTCCTCTGCCCAAATCCAGGACACAATATTCCGGTTTATACACATTCTCTACCCAAGGCAGGAGATCAGAGGACTGTTCACTAGAGAAAACCAGCTCAAGAAAAAAAGATCTATAAATACTGACGGTTGTGAGTCCCCCAATAAAATGGCGGGAGTCTCTGTCCAATCTAATTAACAGTAAAAGCCAACTGGTTGATATGGTTCAGTCACTCATACAGAGGTTCCAACCTGCTTTCTGGGGGAAAGAGGGGTCCTCCTTAAAAACAAATAGCCAAGGATCAAGTGACACTTGAGCAAACCCTCCAGCATGAGAGAGAGACCAAAGCAGATAAGCAGAAGCAACTTGAAGAGAAGGGAAAACAATGCAAGAAAAACTGAAAACAAACAAACAAAACACCCCCCCCAACTCCCTCAAACTTATAGGAAAAGAATGCTGGGGGGGGTTGAGGGGGATGAAAAGGACAAATTAGAAAACAAGAAAGCTCTTGGAAATGAAAAATGATAGCCAAAATAAAACATTTAATAGAAGGATTGGAAGAGGGGCGCCTGGGTGGCTCTGTCAGTTTAGCGTCTGCCTTCGGCTCTGGTCATGATCTAGGGGAGTCTGCTTCTCCCTCTTTCTCTGCCTGCTGCTGCCCCTGTGTGTGCGGTTGCACGCGCACATTCGCACACTCACACTCTGTCAAATAAATAAAATCTTTTAAAAAAAGGGTTAGAAGATAAAGTCGAGGAACTCTTCTAGAAAATAGAACTAAAAGACAGTCAAAAAGGACAATAATAGGGGCGCCTGGGTGGCTCAGTGGGTTAAAGCCTCTGCCTTCGCCTCGGGTCATGATCCCAAGGTCCTGGGATTGAGCCCCACATCAGGCTCTCTGCTTGGCAGGGAGCCTGCTTCCTCCTCCTTCTCTCTCTCTCTCTCTCTGCCTGCCTCTCTGCCTACTTGTAATCTCTGTCTGTCAAATAAATAAATAAAAATCTTTAGGGAAAAAAAAGGACAATAATAAAATTAAAATGCCAAGCCAGGATATTTAACTGAAATACCAGAAAGAGAACTCAAGAAAGTGGAGAAGAAAGTAAAACAAAAAGACTTCACCATAAGCTCACTTCCCATTAAGAACTCCAACACAGTAAACTTTCTTCAAAATTACATCAAACAGAAAAAAGCAGGTTATAAAGGAACCCGCTATAATTCCATTTTCAGGACACTTAACATGCAAAACCTTGTTACTATCTGGACTTCTAAATCATACAATAGTAGTACGAAACAAGCCTGGGCATGAAAAATGCCAAATTTTTGTAGGAGGAGAGTTCAGATCCATGTGGGGCTTGAACTACACACACACACACACACACACGCACGCACGCACGCACGTACGCACACACACACTTTTAATTCTTCTTTTTTTAAAAAGATGCAATTATAAGCTCTATCTCTTCTTAAATCATTCTCTGTACTGTTCATATGGTTAAATACTAGAAAGGAGTTTCTTTCCGTCTTGGGTCAGTTCTGATTACGACAAAAAGGCAGACAGCCAAATGCAACAGAATCATCTCTGCATCCTCCACAGCCACAAGTACACAGCAGGTGCTTGAGTACCTACAGAATTACCCATCATACACCCAGAAAAGAAGCCAAAACCAAAACAACCAGCCAACCAACCACCCCCCAACATCTAGGAACATAACAACACCGGATAAAGACAGAGATCCGGGAGAGAGAACATTTTCATCCTGGCAGAAAGTTAGTTCTGTGCAACTGCGCGGTCTAGAGCGGAGCTTCCGGACCCACGCGGGGAAATACATATCCTCCAGACCCTGGGCTTGCCAGGAGTGATCCGAGCTAGAAAGACTGCTGGCTGGGCACCCCAAGCCTGGAGCAGCCCTGTCCTTGACCTCGGCGTGCCATACAAACGCTATCTTCTCTGTGTGACACCAGAGTGGGCGACTCAAATGTTAACCTCCCCCTTATCATCTTTCCAAGCTTAGTTACTTAGATTAAGGTCCGCACCAGGCGGGACCGCCGCCGCCAATCACCAGGATAAGGGGCCGCAGCACCGAGTCAAGCCGACGTCGGTTCAAATCCCCTCTCTGTGCAACTTGTTCCCTTCCAAAACCAGGGTAATGAAGTATTTACGTCACAGTGCCGCTGCGAGATAAAGACGGTTAAGAACGTAAACAGTAGGTTCCTCCCGGATGGCGCTCAGCGGGAGGGCATTACTATTTGCACATGAAGAGCTGGAAGCTCTGCTCACCAGAGAGTCGCCCGCGGCGAACTGGGCTCCGGCCTTCGCCCCCGCCCCTCGCCCCCACCTCGGGGGCCGGCGCCCAGTAAGCCCGAAAGAGCCCGGGTTCGGGCGCTTCAGGCCAGACGTTGGGGCAACCCGGAGCGGTCGAACCTCCTCAGGCCGTCGGGTTCCGTGCCCGCCCGCAACTCCCCTCGTGGGCCGTCCCCAGGCCCCGAAGCCAGGGATCAAGCCCGGGAAGTTAGTTATCCCCAAAGGACCAAGGCCTGCGCAGAGGAAGCGCCCGCCTTACCTGGGGCCGGGAGGACGCTGTGGGCTTGCAAAGTCGCCGCCGCTCGCGGCCGTTTTGTGGAAGATATCGCACAGACCGGTGCCAACAGCCACTTCCTGAGCAGCTCAAGCGGCCCGCCTGAGTTGAGGGCGCGGCTTGCTCCTATTGGCCAGCAGTCTTAGACGGCGGCCAGTACCCTGGCTTCTTCTTGTTTGGGTCGCCCTGATTGAAAAAGCGGCTCTCTCATTGGCTGGTCCTTCGTACACTGATTGGGCGGGACCACGCGTAGGAGGCCTCATACAATTGGTAGAAACCTTTGCCAGTCACCTCGTGCCCAGCCCACAAGGAGAAAAACAGAACCCGCGTTTCACCGCTCTTTATTTGAACTTTCTGGCGGGAGAAAGTTGCACGATGAAGGTCTCTCAGATCATTCCGGAGCCTGAGGCGTGGGACAATTGAGTTCCTATACATCCTCTGCTGAGGTTGAAGAACCTCAAAAGAACTTGCCACAACATCTCTTCAATCCCAAACTATTGCAATAAATTGCCTGCTACTACTATAACTATCGTCACATTACTTGACAGCAAACATTTTTGAAGAATCTCACTGAAAGTCGACATCTCACTTTTGGAGGAAAACCTAGAAAATCTAAACCTCAGGCAGAGATGGTGCATTGCCAACATTTTATTTACTCAGCTGTCAATTTTCAGTGGAACTGATGGCATAAATAATTGAAAGTCATGGGTAATCCAAATATTTTCTCCTCTGAACCTCTTCCCAAAGTCACTGTTAGCATTTGTACTTTTGCTTTTCCTGCCATCTAAGGGACATGCTACTGAGCCAAAGCATGGCTAACAGGAGAAACGAAACTTTCTTTTGTAAACAAACAAGTATGTTATGGAATAGAGTGAAAGACGTCTGTATTGTTATATAAATCCTGCATGTTCAATACAGAAAAACTGGAGGATGCAGAGAAACAAAAAAGAAAAATTGTCTCTATCCAGAGAAGTCATTATTAACTTTGCTTAAAATCTTCATCTACCTAAATACAGTGTTTTAATCTTAACATATATATTGAATTGCTTTCCATGTCAAGGCATGCATAGACACATTATCGAATATTGAGTGACTCTTTGAAAAGAATTTAAATAAAAATAGATAATATATCACATGGTAAAGAAAATGGACAACAGGAAGGGCTACTTGGTGAGAAGTAAACAGAATGTTTCTAAATGATTCTGATATTCATTGATCAAACCTAATGGCCATGTTTACTAGCTAGGAGAGAAATAGAATACAGACACAGGCCAGAAATTTATAGTTTGGTCTCCAACTTCCAAAATTATATATAGCTAGAGGGAAAGGTGTTGGCTGTGTTTCATTTTAGGGGTAATATTCCCACCTTTATGGGTGATTACTTGAATACCAATGTGTCTATTGACTCATTTGTGAAAAGACTAAAAAATAAATGCACTAAGAATCACTTCATAGAAAGTTTGATGGATGTCTTTTTCTTTTTCTCCACCAAAAGATATCACTAATGAGTTCTTCTATACTGCATAATAGTAATTAGAAGCTGCATGTATAATTTAAAATGCAAAATTTGAAAGAATTGTCAATGTTAAACAAAAGATGCCAAAGAAAGTTTTATACTTGCGGAAAGCCTTATCCTCAGACTCTGGGGAAGAAATTAATTTTCCTCCACCATTAGGCATACCATTCATTCATTCACTCTTTCATTCAGTCCACAAATATTCGACAACTACTGCAATCCTGACTCTGGTCTGTATGAATGTGGTATATAAGACAGAGAAGACCTTGGGACACCTGGGTGGCTCAGTTGGTTAAGCACCTGCCTTCAGCTCAGGTCATGATCTCAGGGTCCTGGGATTGAGTCCCCCAGTGGCTCCCCACTCAGCACAGAGCCTGCTTCTCCCTCTCTCTGCCTGTTGCTCTCCCTGCTTGTGCTCTCTCTTTCTCTCTGACAAATAAATAAATAAATCTTTAAAAAAAAGAGAGAGAGAGAGAAGACCTTGACCTAATAGAACTTCTGTCCTCCATGGGGCGCCTGGGTGGCTCAGTTGGTTGGGCTTCCAACTCTTGATTTCGGCTCAGGTCATGATCTCTAGGTTGTGGGATCAAGCCCTGCATCAGGCCCTGTGCAGGAGCCTGCTTAAGATTCTCTCTCACCCTCTCCCTCTGCTCCACCCACACCCCCTCATGAACACCCTCTCTCTCCAAAAAAAAAAGAAAAGAAAAAGAATTAGCATCATAAATGATATTCGGAGATAGGAAGGTAGAAACAAAACAAAAAGGTGGAATTTCACCCCTAAAAACAGAAAAAAGACACAAGCCAAACAAAGCAAGACAAAACAAAACAAAAAACCCTCTATTCTCCTAAGGAGAGGCAGATCATAAACCAAAAAATAAGTAAGGTCATTTCAAGTAGTAAGTATCATAAAAAACAGTAAAACAGAGGGGTACGAATGGGAAGTGCTTAGGAAAGCTAGTTTCAATTGAGGGGTTCGAGCAAGGACTCTCTGAGGTGCTGGTATGAGAGCTGACCCCTGACTACCTTAGAGAAAAGTTCGAGAAATGGTATATAGTCCATAAATCACCATAATAAAAAACAGAGTAAGTTAGGTGCTGTGATAGGCATGGTGGTGGCCCAGGTAATGCAACTGGACTTCAGGACAAGTGGATTCTGCCTCTCTTCCCCCAACCACCACTAATATCTACAAGGTGCGGCCCATTCTTTGATCTCATGTATTCCTGTGCTCTCTCTCTTTCTCTAAAACAAAACAAACAAGATGGATTAAAGGATAGAAGAAGGCATGGATAGATGGGTAAGTATGTGCTAAATATAGTCTTTAATCAATTATTAATATGAATTACATTAATTTAATATCAATTATTAATATTAATTTTATTAATATTTTATGGATTGCTAGTTGTAGAGTTTAGGTGATGGGTATACAGATGTTCAGAGTATAATAGTGCCGACTTTTTGGTGTATTTAAAATTTTTCATTAATAATGTTGGAGAAAAAATGAGGTACAGGGCCCTAGAAGACATTCTGTGCAAGAAAATTGACCCTGAATATTAAGTTTCATTAGTTTCACAGTGAATCCACCTCTGCCTATGGGTCTGCCAGAGTATAAATAATAAATCTACAAGAAAGACTTTTGTTGCACTCCTCCAGAAAAGACAACAAAGGGTTTTAGAGATGAAAACAGGAGTACCTGATAAGCTCTAGAAAAGAATAATTTTTTTAAAGATTTTATTTATTTGACAGAGAAGAGAGCACAAGTAGGCAGAGCAGCAGGCAGAGGGAGAAGGAGAAGCAGGCTCTCCACTGAGCAGGGAGCCTGATGCGGGACTCGATCCCAGGACCCTGGGATCATGACCTGAGCTGAAGGCAGCCACTTAACCGACTGAGCCACCCAGGCACCCAAGAATAATTTTTAAAAAGTTTTTAAAATTTTTATTTATTTATTTTTTAAGATTATTTATTTATTTGACAGAGAGATACAGCAAGAGAGGGAACACAAGCAAGGGTAGTGGGAGAGGGAGAAGCAGGCTTCCTGCCAAGCAGGGAGCCCAATGCAGGGCTCGATCCCAGAACCCTGGCATCATGACCTGAGCTGAAGGCAGATGCTTAATGACTGAGCCACCCAGGCGTCCTGTAGAATAAATATTTTTAAAGTAGGTTCTATACTCAGCCTGGAGCCCAACACAAGGCTTGAACTCCTGACCCTGAGATCAAGACCTGAGCGAGGGGCTCTTGGGTGGCTCAGTGGGTTAAAGCCTCTGCCTTCGGCTCAGGTCATGATCCCAGGATCCTGGGATCGAGCCCCGCATCGGGCTCTCTGCCCCGCAGGGAGCCTGCTTCCTCCTCTCTCTCTGCCTGCCTCTCTGCCTACTTGTGATCTCTCAAATAAATAAATAAAATCTTTAAAAAAAAAAAAAAAAAAAGACCTGAGCGAGATCAAGAGTCAGACATTTAACTGATTGAGCCACTAGGCATCTCAAAAAGAATAATTCTGAATGTTCGACATGTCAAATTTACTTTTCTCCATGTCTTTATTAATAGAAAAAATATGTTCTGGGTTTTTAAAAAATCAAGAACAAGTAAAAGGTAAAAAAAAAAAAAAATAGAAATCAACCGTAATTTTATTCCCCAGAGATGATTACTAGAATAGAATATAAGCTCCAAATGTGTTTTGTCTGTTGTTTCTTCAGTGATTGGAACAGTGCCCAGTACATCTGCTGTTGAATGAGTTGGGATGAGTCTTGGGGGAAAAAAAAGCAACATGTAGAGGTAAGTGTTAGTGTACCCTAGGTAAAGATTACACCTGGAGCAAAAGTGTAAAAATATCAGAACAAATGGGGCACACGCAGTAGACACAGGAGACATGCATCTAAGTCTGGCAGGGCTTAAAATTTGAGAACCCCTAGGCTAACATATTGTGTTTGTCCTCTACAGCATTAAAATAATTTTTAAAAGCCAACCCTTAAAAAGATGAACAACTTACAGGAAAAAATCTGCATTTTCAGCCTTTTTTTTTTTTGGCAAAATAGAAAGCTCTGGAAACAGCAGAATCTGATTCCTATGTGATAAAAATAGGTTGGAAAAGAGTGGAGACTGTCTTTCTTCACAAAGTTCATCTGTTCACTGAAGTCCCCTCCAACCTCAACTTATGTAGATCCACACCCCCCCCCAAGACCCTTTAGGCAACCAGAGTTTGCCATCTCGGGTAGGAGAGCTCTAGGATCTGAGAGTGGAAATCAGGTTTGGGTCCGAGATACAAGGCCAACTGTATCCAAATGAAGAGTTTGCACCCCTTTCTATAGGCTAGAGGAAGGACTGAACAGTGTTTTCTCAGTTACTACCCTTGTGTAGCAATTCACCCCAAAACTTAGTAGTTTAAGACAACAGTTTACTTAGCTCATGATTTTGTACATGGGCAACGTGGGCTGCTGCCCTTCTGTGGTTCTTCCATTCTTGACTGGACTCGCTCACATGGCCGCTGTTTGTCTGGCGTGTCCTGTACGATCTCAGCTGGGACAGGCTGTCTCTGCTCCATGTGGTCTCTCATCTTCCAGCACACTAGCCCAGCTCATTCATGGCTCAGCGGGGTTCCAGGAGAGGGACTGGAAGCTTGTAAGGCCTCTTGAAGGGTAGACTTGGAACTGGCATGCCGTCATTTCTTCTACATTCTATTGGCCAGAGTGAGTCACCAGGCCAGCCCAGATCCCAGGGATAGGGAGGTCGACCCCACTTCCTCATAGGAGAAGCTGCAAAGTCACATCGCCAAGTGGGCTGGATACATTTTGTAAAATATCTATCACAGTTACTCTCAGAGGTGTAATTTTGACCATACCCTTTGGAGTAAGAAGGTCTCTTTATGACGGGAATTGGTTTCTGTTCATAACAGGGAAGTGCTGTCTTCCCACACCCACAAATAACTCCAAGCCATAGGATATGAGACAGAAAGATGCCCAGCTTATGCTTCTTCCCAGTTTCTTGTCCAGGAACACTCCTTAGTTTCCATTTCAAATCACAGTTTAGTAAAAGGTAGACAATTTTAAGAAAATTTCTAGAAACGGTAGACAAATTTAAGATTTCTATGAATGAATGAACAGAATGTCAGGCAATAGCAGGGAGCTGAGAGCCCAGCTAAAAACACCAAGACATTTTTACACTGCACTGTCATGCAGAAACTGTGTTCCCCTTGGTCTGCCTGGAGCCTAGACCACCATCTGCGTTCGTGTCTTTGTGATATGAAGTTCCTACTTACTTGACCAACTTTTTTTTTTTAAGATTTTATTTTATTTATTTATTTGACAGACAGACATCACAAATAGGCAGACAGGCAGGTGGAGAGAGAGGAGGAAGCAGGCTTCCCGATGAGCAGAGAGCCCGATGGGCTCTGGGATCCTGGACCCTGGGATCATGACCTGAGCTGAAGGCAGAGGCTTTAACCCATTGAGCCACCCAGGCGCCCCTTGATCAACTTTTAAAGCACAACCAGCTGTGGGAGGGGTAAATGCACATCTTGGTATGAATTAGTCGCCAGTATTAGATTCTCTAGTGCCAGGAAGACCCTGGATTGTAAGGGAGCCCAGAAGAGGGAGGAAGAAGACGAAGGAGACTCTGGAGGAAAGGAAGCTACATAGAAAACACTGTCAGCTTCTCGTCCACCCTGAAGGCTACTTTTTTCGGGAAGCAACACTAAGTCTGCTCTTCTGCTCTGGGGTGGCAAAGAGAAGTTCCTGAGAGAAGCCAGGCCATGATTTTGACCTTTCACTCTGAAAGGCAAGGATGGGGGCCAAGGGCAGGGAAGGATGAGGGATGAGCTACCTTCTGTTAGAATGATTCCCCATGGACCATCCAGCAGAAGGCCTTGAAGGACAGTCGTCATGCCAGAGCCTTCTGGAGATAATGACAATGTCCTTGGAGAACTGCCTCAAAAGGCTAGATACTGTCTCTTTCTTTACTTCCTCCCTCAAGGCCTTCCATTTGCAATAATCAGTGTTCTCTACCTCCAAGGTCTCTAACTCGAGATGCTCTCACATATATGTATAATATCATTTATCAAAAGTCCTCATACATAAGAAACCAAATAATGTAGTACCTCTAGGTTGTAAACCTATAAATAAATTTTTACCACTATAGTTAGGACAGCAATTCTCTTTGGAGGAAGGGAGAGGGATGTGAAAAGGAAGGGATGTGTAGGCGGTTTCGGAGTTAATGGCAATTTTCTTTCTATTCCCTAACCAAGGGATGGATGAGTGATGTTCTTTTACTTGAATTTTTTTAAAGATTTTATTTATTTATTTGACAGACAGAGATCACAAGTAGGTAGAGAGGCAGGCAGAGAGAGAGAGAGGGAAGTAGGCTCCCTGCTGAGCAGAGAGCCCAATGCAGGGCTCAATCCCAGGACCCTGGGATCATGACCTGAGTTGAAGGCAGAGGCTTTAACCTACTGAGCCACCCAGGTGCCCCTTGAATTTTTTTCTTAAAAGAAACCTCACATAGGGGCGCCTGGGTGGCTCAGTGGGTTAAAGCCTCTGCCTCCGGCTCAGGTCATGATCCCAGAGTCTTGGGATCGAGCCCCGCATCTGGCTCTCTGCTTGCTGGGGAGCCTGCTTCCTCCTCTCTCTCTGCCTGCCTCTCTGCCTACTTGTGATCTCTGTCAAATAAATAAATAAAATCTTTAAAAAAAAAAGAAACCTCACATATACATTTTATACATTGGTGTAGTATGATACAGATCACAATAAAGATAAGAAAAAATTCTATGCCTTTAAGCTCTGTAGTAACTTCAGTGGAAACACTTCCCCAATCCAGGGATGTCCTTTTGTGTCTGGAGCTTGGTGGAAAGCCTGAGAGATGTGGGATCGAGTCCCCCATCAGGCTTCCTGTTCAGTGGGGGTCTGCTTCTCCCTCTCCCTCTGTGCTCTCCCCCTCTCACTCTCTGTCAAGTAAATAAATAAAATCTTAATTAAAAAAAAGTCTGAGCAGGGGAAATTATCCAAAGGGTATTTTGAAAAGGAAGAAAGAAGGAAGGAAGGAAGTCACACACAGAGAGAGAATACAGACAGACTGGAGTAAAGTAACCTGTCTTTCCAACCTACGTTAGACTAAGCAATGACCTTAGGGCAGGGTTTCTGAACCGCTATACTAATGATATCTGGGCTGGATAATTCTTTGTCGTGGGAGGCTTTCTCGTGCCTTGTAGAATGTTGTAGGATGTTGAGGAGCCTGTGTCCACTAACATGCTGGATCCTACACCACCTTCCCTGAGTTATGAAAACCAGAAATGTCTTTAGACATTGCTAAATGTCCCCTGAGAAGCAACACCACCGCTGGTTGCAAGCTACAAAGGAAATCTTTCACAACCGGGAAATAACACGTGTGGCTCCTGCTCTTTAGCCCAGAAAAGTAACTCCACTATCAACAGAGGGCTGCCTGGAGGGCTCAAATGCCCAGCAGTCATCAGTGATCTCCCGCAACTGTGATGGGCAGTCATCACCTAGTGGTTCCTGGTGCCGGTCCATGGATGCCAGGTGGCAAATCTTAGAATCACAGCCTGGTGTGAAAACAATAGCATGGGAGGCTTAAAAACCTGCTCTGGTACTCACACATCTCTCTGGATGCTGACGGCAGGCATCAGAACTAAGGACTCTAAGTACTGAAGAAACAAGAGGTTCCGGTGACCCCCCCTGAGCAGCCCCGTGCCCGCACTGAAGAACAAAGCTCCCACGACATCACCGATGGGAATTTCTAGTCTCCGGGAAGGGGAACCCAAACCCAGAACCATCTGAGCCAACCTTCACACTGGTCACCTTCAAATAGGGTCTTCCCAGTGATGACCTCCCAGAGGGCAATTTCAAAGCCAAAAGAAAACCAAGAAACTAAACATAACCAATTCCCCTTTTTCCATGCTCCTCTATTTCCAGAAAACTCTGTGAATTTTCTGATGATCGCCTGATTCCACTCAACAGAGTTGAGTTATGATGGTCCTCAGAGGTGATGTTTGACTTGGGATTTCCTGCTCTGTTTATCTGAGTTATAATCTTCATGAGAACACGGACATACCTGTAGATTTCAGCTTTTATGGCATATTTATTATATACATTTTCCAGTATGCTACAGAACTCTCTTTGGTTTTTTTCTTAGTTCCTCAACTGATGGAACTCTGTGACTTGCTCAACCGAAATCCTACAAGCTAGATAGGAAGGTGACTTACACAAAAAACACAGTCTTGGGTGAGGGGTGGAGGGTGGGGGCTTGGCACTGCACACAATTACAGGGCATTTTTTTTTTTATTTGACAGAGAGAGATCACAAGTAGACAGAGAGGCAGGCAGAGAGAGAGAGAGAGAGAGGGAAGCAGGCTCCCTGCTGAGCAGAGAGCCCGATGCGGGACTCGATCCCAGGACCCCGAGATCATGACCTGAGCCGAAGGCAGCGGCATAACCCACTGAGCCACCCAGGCGCCCCTCAGGGAATGTTTTTTTACCTACGGGTTGTATTACTTGTGATATCTTCTGTCCGTGTGGCTATTCTAGTGCTGGCATTATGGGTTCTTCTTATTATAGCATAGTAACCAAGAGGAACTACGAAACAGGGCAATGTGGATTACTTAAGAGAATGGCTATAAAGCAACTATAAGACTTGGTGAGTTGTCATTGCTCTAGTATGAGTGTGTTATATCCAGGGCTTGCTTGGCTGAGAACTCAACTCCCTTAAGTGAGGGTGGACAGGAGTACACGGAGCCACCACGTGGCTTGCTTTCTCTCAGAAGCAGATGGAACAATGACAGGGGGCATCTCCTTATCCCCTCTGTTCCACCTGGCCCTAGAGGGCGTCCAGCCTGTTCCTTTGGATGGTATCTGACAACTATGAGTTACCCTGTTGACCCTGCTTGGCCAACACCATGATTTAAAAGAAGGCACAGCACAATTCATGTTCTCTTTGGTCATTAGCGCCACTGGTGTGCAGAGGGCTGCCAGCCCCACGCTCAGCCAGACACCCAACTCTAGGGGCAAGATCAGGAAAAGGAGGAGACACTTAGATGGCTCGTCCCCCTTTTGTTGACATGTTACTGAGCACTGACATCCTCTGCCATCTGGCACCGTGCTAGATACCAAGGTTGAAAGTCTGAGTAGCGCATGTCCGTCGTCTGGTGAGGTCCACGAGAGTGGCGTGGCCATGGTGTTTTGGGAGCACTTATACCACACTGACAAGAGGGAAAGGCATCTAAAATCCAGGAAATACCTGTTTTGTGTTATTTAAGGGTTGTTCCTGACACTCAGAAGGCTAGAAGAAAGCAAGCCATCTGTGGATGACAACGAAAACATTCTTTCAGCACTTGGGAATTGTGGACATCGTGTTAAGGATGTGAGGCTCTGACTTCCTCTTCTGTGTGAGGCTCTGACTTTCAGTTGACTTTTTAGCTCCACCCCCTGGGCACCTGATAAAGGTAGATGGTTATCTATGCTCCCAAATAATATTGCTGCTGATTTAAAAAAAAAAAAAACAAACCTACTGATTGGTAAATTGCTTATGAACCTGGGCAGGGACGGGGATGTGGGAACGATAAAGAAATGATCGGGACACTGGGCTCTGTGGCTACTCTTATTACTGACATGTGCCTTGCGGGGACTCCCGAAGGTATGGCCGCAGAGCTGCTGTAAGAGACTACTGACTCCTGTGGGTCACAGGCTTCTAGGCCTGGATGGCCCCACACCCACTGGAGGGAAGTCTCTTTCTCTAGTACCTGGGGCAAAAGCAAAGAGAATATCTCCTGGATGACTGTGGGGACAGTGGGGACTGTGGGGACTCCCACTGGAAAGAGGGATTTGAGGCTGCCCTGCTGGCAAGCTGCATGTCCTGCATGATGTCCTTCTAGGTGACTCTGAATGCCAAGTGTGGCTTATGGTAGTCCCGTGAGTCTGAATGCCTCATTAGATCTAAGGAGTCACCCTCGTGGGGGTCGCAAGGACACAGGAGTCACATCCCAGCATGTACGTGGAAATGACTTATCCCATCCCTGCTAAGCAGTTGGTAAGGGAAGACCTGGCATCAGAACAGCAGGCAGGATTGTCAGTCCTGTGGTGGGCACACGGAAAGCTGTCCAGGTGGGTGTAGAAGTGAGCCCAGTTCTAAGGTGAAGGCAGAGAAACAAGCAGGCACAGCCTTTCTGGGAAACATGTGTTGCTCTCCCAGCACTAGTCACACAAGTCGAAATGGAAGGATCCCCTGGAAGGCCACACTCACCTTCATTTTGTAGCCATCAGTCAGCAGGAAGCTCAAGCTCCTGATGTTTCCATGGGGTTCTGCAGGTGCTTCCAAATGGTGCAGTCTGACACGAAGAAAGGCAGGGAGCTTTAATGACTTCTGCACAGACTTTCCTGGGGGGCTTGACAGTGATTATCAGGATAATGAGGCTGGTTAGCATCATGCCTTCCTCATGGTAGCTTGAGGGGGAAGGCAGGTTCCCGCAGCAAGATGGGACAGTCGTGTGCCATGATATAGAGCAGGCCTAAGGTGCAACTCGAGTGTCCACTGGACAAAGTGGTAAGCCTTGCAGAGTGTGTGTGACCTGGTCAGTTTAGGCAGGGCAAGATGAAGGTGCCTCTGTAGGGCTCTGCCTGGAAGCCCTGGACAGACCAAAGGGCTCAGAGGCACAGCTGGTTGGTTGAACCATCCCTACATCCCTTCTAGTTGAAACAGAATGTGAATCTGGTGTTTCCACCCACTAAGTTACCTTCATTTTATAGATGAAGATACTGAAGTTCAGGGAGTTTGCATTTAAATAAGGCCATGGAAAGTCTCCAAAGTACTTTCAAACAAAGTTCATTTCAACAACTGTAGGAAGGAAGTAGGACAAGTATTACCACCATTGTACAGATCGGATAACAGTTTGGCAAAGATAATTGGTCTGGAACCTAAATCTGGCTTTAAAGCATGAGTAAGAAACTAGTAGAAGTGAAACCAACTAAGCAACCCAGTTGATACACGTTCGTGTTTGTTGCCATAGTTACATTGATCTGGCAAAGGAAGTCACAGGTATTCTGGCCAATGGATCTCGAGCTACCCGGTTGTTCCCAGTTGCTAAGCAGATTTCTTCAAGACCATTTCTTGGGATTCATGAGAGCAATGGGCTTTACACCTTCCTCTGGTCCAGTGGAGACCCAAGCAGATGCGAAACATTGCTCAAGGAATCTTGTGTATTTCTACTTTCTAGCTCCAGCTTCATCAAAAAGCCATTCTCTGCAATAACTAACCATAAGCGATAGATAATGAGAAAAAATATTCCACTCATCAAAGGGACAGTTCAGGGGCGCCTGGGTGGCTCAGCGGGTTAAGCCTCTGCCTTCAGCTCAGGTCATGATCTCAGGGTCCTGGGATCGAGCCCCGCGTCGGGCTCTCTATTCAGCAGGGAGCCTGCTTCCCCCTCTCTCTCTGCCTCTCTGCCTACTTGTGATCTCTCTCTCTGGAAATAAATAAATAAAATATTTTTAAAAAGAGACAGTTCAAAACAATAAATTTTACAGGAATAGTGATGGGATGGTATGAAGAAAACCACACAAAACAAAGTTCAAAGAAATGGGAAGATTAAAAAAGACCAAACTGGCAATCCCTCCCAAATGTAAACCCAATTTCATGCAGTACCAATAAAACTCCAAATGGTTTATTTTGGTCATTGAAACCAAACGATCCTAAAGGTCAGTTGAAAGAGGAAGTTAGGGGGGTTAACCAGAATCGAAATAAATAAATGAATAAATATGTTGATTTAGGAGCACCAGGGTGGCTCAGTCGGTTGATCCGTTGAGGGTCTGCCTTTGACTCTGGTTAAGCTCCCAGAGCCCTAGGATGGAGCCACCCATCTGGCTCCCTGTTTAGCCGGGAATCTGTTTTTCCCTTTCCCTTTGCTCTGCTCTCCCCCCCATCCCCGTCCCATCTTGTGTTCTTTCTCTTTCTCGATTACTCTCTCTCTCTCAAATAAAAATCTTTTTTTAAAAAATCTTTTTAGGGCACCTGGGTGGCTCAGTGGGTTAAGCCGCTGCCTTTGGCTCAGGTCATGATCTCAGGGTCCTGGGATCGAGTTCCGCATCGGGCCCTCTGCTCAGCAGGGGGCCTGCTTCTCTTTCTCTCTCTGCCTACCTCTCTGCCTACTTGTGATCTCTCTCTGTCAAATAAATTAAAAAAAAAATCTTTTTAAAAAAAGGTGACTTTAAAAAAACTTAAAAAATACAAAAAATTTAAAAAGGCGACCTAGACACAGAATATTAAGATACGTTAAAAACTGTAATTCAAAACTTAAAAAAAATCTTTTAAAAATTGTGATAACTAAAATATAACTAAAATTATTTAGGGCTTATTAAGTACATTATAAAGATATCAAAAAAGACAAAAGGGAATGTAAATACATATAGACTTCGACTAAACAATGTGAATTTCTAGGAACTTATGCTGTGAAAAAGTGTGTATGTATATACTAAGATGTTTACTGCAGTGCTATTTATAAGTAAAACTGCTAACAACTCTAACAAGAACATGTCGATGTTACCTGTAGTAAAACAATGAAGGAAAAAGCTAATTTTAAAAGTGAAACTCTTTTTTAAAATTTTTTAAAAGATTTTATTTATTTATTTGACAGAGGGAGAGAGATCACAAGTAGGCAGAGAGGCAGGCAGAGAGAGAGGGGGAAGCAGGCTCCCCTGCCGAGCAGAGAGCCCGATGCGGGGCTCGATCCCAGCACCCTGAGATCATGACCTGAGCCAAAGGCAGAGGCTTTAACCCACTGAGCCACCCAGGCGCCCCAAAAGTGAAAAATCTTAAAATAGTAGTAACAATATAAATCCATAAAGAACTCTAATGCCATTTCCTTCTCCCCGCCAAAACAATGGTATCAAACATCCCTTTGAGGTTGAAGTCTCCTCATGCCTAAAATGGACCCCAAAAGAACGCCTGGGTGGCTCAGTCGGTTAAGCATCTGACCCTTAACCTCAAAGTCGTGAGTTCAAGCCCCATTGTGCTCCAGGCTGTCCTTGGAGCCTACTTTAAATAAATAAATAAAATGGGCCCCCGGTAAAGGAAGGAACGATGTTAGGAACGATGGTAATTTTCCACTGACAGTCTAGAGTTCGTCGGTCTGGGGCTGCTTCTGCTTGGGCAGTCCTCCACCCCGCAAAAACCCCCAGCCCGTTCCCCTCCTCCGCCATCCCCACTCTCCATTCCCCGTCTGCCCCTTCCTTGGCGGGAGCAGGCAGCTCCTCCATCAGAGCAGAGGAAAGAAAACCAAGTCGGTCCCAAGTTCCAAGAAATGGGGCTGTGGGTCGCCCCACTTCCCATCCCGCGTCCTTTCCTCGCTGTCCGGGATCCAGCTGCAGCCTCCCTGCCCGGCCGCCTCCAGGCACCGTGGGCGCTCCCGGCTGACCCCAAGACTCACCCTCGTCCCTCCCGAGGGCGTCCGATCAGTCCCGTACACAGTTCCAGGAAGACGCCTCCTGCTGCTCCGACTGCGGCTTCCCGGGGCGCCACTCGCAAGGAATCACGGCCCTGCACCTCCTTCCCTCGGTGTCCTGCACTCTGCGCCCCGGCTGGTTCCCTGCGCGCCGGGGTCCCTGTGGAGTGAACCCAATGGTGCGAACCCAGCGGCGCACCCTGCGGCCGTTCACTCATGGCCCCGCCCCCCAGCCAGCCTATTGGACTGCATCCTAAGCAGGGGGCGTGGTAAGGGACTGTCTGACACGCCTCCTCCGAGCTTCCCACGTTGCTCTTGCGGCCAGCCGCGAGGCTCAATGATGCCTTAACTCCCTAGAACCCTTTTCTAGGCAGTTCCGAGCGAAGGCTCCTTCCTTCTTCCTGCCTTTTCCTTACTTTCCCCTCACTTTTCCAAATTCACTCAGTAACTATGTGTAGTATAGAGTAGTCACCGGTATCAGGCCCTCTACAGAGGGCTGGGGATTTAGAAAAAAATAAGGTGCAGAGAACTGTTATAGACAGAATACGATATGGGAAGGATTGGGTGAGCAAAAAAACTGTGGGAGCCTGAGCAAAGGTTCTTGTGTCTGCTTTTGTGTGCTTGAAAGTATGGGGGGGGGGGTGTGTGAGGGAAGAGACACACCTAAGAGGAGGAAATCGTCTCCCCCAGTAGGTCAGTGCTCAGCTTTCTTTTAAAGTGTGAGGCTTGTTTTATTAAAGTTAGCTGTGTTCCCAGCTAAAAAGTCTAAGTGACGTCATTCATGTACTCACTATTTTCCTCTGAAAGGACAGAATTGGATCGCTGTTTGGATTGGGAAGGCAGAGGTGAAGGATGTCTGTGGTGTTTGTTTATTCATTTATTGTTTTCCTTCTATTGTGTCACGTTTTCTTCTTATTTGAGGTTTCTTAGAGGCAGAATCTGAGAAAGAAATTCCGGTACATGTGATTTATGGAAGCAAGGCTCTGAGGATAGAAGTTAAGATAGAACAGAGGGAGAAAAGAAAGCTAAGCAAACATGTGGTCTCAGTGGAGACTAGCTTCAGCCAAGTTGCATGGAGAGGTCAGGACCTTGAAACTCTGGAGCAAGAGGCAGTTTCTCTTCTGCCCAGGATAAATCACGTTAGGTCACAAAAATTCTTAAAAATTTAAGAAGATTGAAATCATACCACATATCTTTTCTGATCACAGTGGAATGAAACTAGAGATCAGTAGCAGAAGGGAAACTGGAAAATTCACAAATATGTAGAAATTAAACAACTCTTGAACAACCATTGTGTTTAAGAAGAAATCAAATCAAAACTACAAAATACCTTGAGACAAATGAAAATGAAACACAAGGTACCAAAGCTTATGGGACACAGAAAGAGCACTACTAAAAGGGAAATTCAGGGATGCCTGGGTGGCTCAGTGGGTTAAACATCTTCCTTTAGCTCAGGTCATGATCCCAGGGTCCTGGAATTGAGTCCAGCAAAGGGCTCTCTGTTCAGCAGGGAGCCTGCCTCTCCCTCTGCCTTCTGCTCCCCCTGCTTCTGTTCTCTCTCTGTCTCTCTGACAAATAAATAAATAATATCTTTAAATGTAAATAAAAGGGAAGATCATAGTAATAAATATGTTCGTTAAAGAAAAAGTTCAAATAAATAACCTAGTATTCTACCTCAAGGAACTAAAAAAAGGACAAACTAAGTCCAAAGTTAGCAGAAGAAAGGCGATAGATATTAGAGTACAATAAATAGAAAAATAGAAATATAAATAGAAAATAGAAAAATAATAGAAAAAGGGGCACTTGGGTGGCTCAGTCAGTTAAGTGTCTGACTCTTACTGTCAGCTCAGGTCTTGACCTCAGGGTCATGAGTTCAAGCCCTTTGTTGGGCTCCATGCTAGATGTGGAGCCTACTAGAAAGATGAGAAAAAGAAGAAGGAAGGAAGGAAAGAAAGAAAGAAAGAAAGAAAGAAAGAAAGAAAGAAAGAAAGAAACCAGTGAGCCCAAAAGTTGTTTTTTTTAAAGAAAAGATAAACAAAATTGACAAACCCTTAGATCAAGAAAAAAAGAGAGGAGTCAAATAAAATCACAAATGGAAGATATTATAGAAATAGAAAGGATCATTAGAGACTATGATAAGCAGCTATATGCCAACAGCCCAGATAACGTAGAAGAAATGAATAAATTCCCAGGAACATACAACTCATCAAGACTAAATCATGAAGAAATGCAGTCTGAACATACCTATAACTAATACGGAGTGGCTCAGTAATCAAAAACCTCCCAACAAAGAAAAGATCAGGGCCAGATGGCTTCACTGATGAATTCCACTAAACATTTAAAGAATTAACACCAATACTCAAACTGTTGTGAAAAATTGAAGGAGAACTCTTACAAACTCATTTTTTGAGGCTGCATTACCCTGAAACCGAAGCCAAAGATACCATAAGATAACCAGAGGCAATATGCTTAATGAATATAGATGTAAAATTCCTCAATAAAATATTAGTAAATCAAGCCCAAAAGCACATTAAAAGGATCATACACTGTGACCGGGTAGAATTTATTCCTGGGATGCAAGAATAGTTCAACATATGAAAATCAGTTAATGTGATACACCACATTAACAGATGAAAAGATAAAAACACATGATTGTCTCAATAGATACAGAAAAAAGCATTTCACAAAATTCAACATTCTTTCATAATAAAAACTCTTGACAAACTAGACATAGAAGGAAATTATCTCAATTTAATAAAGACCATATAATGCAAGCCCACGGCTAACGTCATACTCAATGGCGAAAAACTGAAAGCTTTTCCTCCAGATCAGGAATAAAGCAAGGATGCCCACTCTCACCACTTCAGTTCAACATAATAATGGAAATCCTAGCTGGAGCAATTAGGCAAGAAAAAGAAATAAAAGGCATCCAAATGGGAAAGGAAGAAGTAAAGCTGTCCCTGTTTGCAGATGACATGATTTTATATACAGAAAATCCAAGACTCCATTAACAAAAACACTGTTAGAATAAATGAATTTAGTCAAGTCACAGGATACAAAATCAACATAGAAAAATCAATTGTGTGTGTATGTGTATATGTTTTATTGACATATAATGTATTCTTTGTGTCAGGGGTACGGGTCTGTGATTCATCGGTCTTACACAATTCCCAGAACTCATCATAGCACATACCCTCCCCAATGTCCATCACCCAGCCACCCCACCCCTCCCATCCCCTCCACTCCAGCAAGCCTCAGTTTTATTCCTGAGATTAAGAGTCTCTGATGGGGGCACCTGGGTGACTCAGTCTTAAGCGTCTGCCTTCGGCTCAGGTCATGATCCCAGGGTCCTGGGATTGAGCCCCACAACACTCTCCCTGCTCGGCAGGAAGCCTGCTCTTCTTCTCCCACTTCCCCTGCCTGTGTTCCCTCTCTCACCATGTCTCTCTCTGTCAAATAAATAAATAAATAAATAGGGGCGCCTGGTGGCTCAGTGAGTTAAAGCCTCTGCCTTCAGCTCAGGTCATGATTCCAGGGTTCTGGGATCGAGCCCCGCATAGGGCTCTCTGCTCAGCAGGGAGCCTGCTCTACCCTCTCTCTGCCTGCCTCCTCTGCCTACTTGTGATCTCTGTCTGTCAAATAAATAAATAAAATCTTTAAAAAAATAATTTAAAATAAATAAATAAATAAAATCTTTTTTAAAAAGGGGGTTCTCTTCAGTTTGTCTCCCACTCTGGTTTCATCTTGTTTTATTTTTTCCTTCTCTTCCCCTATGATCTTCTGCCTTGTTTCCCAAATTCCACATATTGACAAGATGGAAAACTACAAAGCACTAAAGAAGGAAATTTAACAAGATAAAAACAAATAGGAAGATATCCTATGTTCACAGATTGGAAAACTTAATATTGTTAAACTGTCCATACTACCCAAAGTGATCTACAGATTCAGTGCAATTCCTATCAAAACCCTAATGTCTTTTTTTTTTTACAGAAATAGAAAAACAAGTCTAAAATTAATATGGAACCATAAAAGACCATGAATAGCCAAATTACTCTTGAGAAAGAAGAACAAAATGGGAGGTATCACTTTTTTAAAAAAAATATTTTATTTATTTATTTGACACAGAAAGAGAGAGAGATCACAAGTAGAGCAGCAGACAGAGAGAGAAGGGGAAGCAGGCTCCCTGCGGAGCAGAGAGCCAGATGCGGGGCTGGATCCCAGGACCCTGAGACCATGACCTGAGCCGAAGGCAGCGGCTTAACCCACTGAGCCACCCAGGTGCCCCGGTATCATTCTTTTTTATTTCAAAATATTACAAAGGTACACAATCAAAGCATTATGATACTGGATAAAGGCCAACATACAGAACAATGGAACAGAATAGAGAGCCCAGAAATAAATCCACACATACACAGTCACCTGATCTTTGGCAAGGTCCCAAGAATATACAATAGGTCAAGCATAGTCTCTCCAACAGCTAGTGCAGGGAACACTGGATATCCAAATGCAAAAGAATGAAATCGGACCCTTATTTTATCTCATACACAAAAACCAACTCAAAATGGATTAAAGACTTAAACATGAGACTTGAAACTGTGAAAGTTCTGGAAGAAGACATAGGAGAAAATCTTTGTAGCATTGATCCTAGCAATGATTTCATCAATAAGGCTCCAAGAGCACAGGTAACAAAAACAAAGGATTATATTAAACTAAAAAGTTTCTACATAACCAAAGAAACAACCAACTGAGTGAAAAGGCAACCAATGGAATGGAAGAAAATATTTCCAAACCATATATTTTGATAAAGGGTAAATTTGCAAAATATATAAGGAATTCCTACAACTACAATAATCTGGTTTTTAAAAAAGGACTTGAATAGACATTTCTCCAAAAAAAGACACACAAAAGCTAACAGGTATATGAAAAAATGCTCAACATTACTAATGACAGGGAAATGCAAGACAAAACCACAATAAGATATTATTACCTCATACCTGTTAGCATGGCTGTTATCCAAAAAAAAAAGTGTTGGCAAAGACGTGGAGAAATTGGAACACTTGCATACTGCTGAGAATGTAAAATGGTCCAGACACTATGGAAAACAGTATGGAGGTGTCTCAAAAAATTAAAAGTGTAGGGCACCTGGGTGGCTCAGTGGGTTAAGCCACTGCCTTCGGCTCAGGTCATGATCTCAGGGTCCTGGAATCGAGTCCCGCATCGGGCTCTCTGCTCAGCAGGGAGCCTGCTTCCCTCTCTCTCTCTCTGCCTGCCTCTCTGCCTACTTGTGATCTCTGTCAGATAAATAAATAAAATCTTTAAAAAAAATTAAAAGTGTAACTACCATATGATGTAGCAATCCCGCTTCTGAGTATTTGTCCAAAAGAATTGAAATCAGGACCTCAGTACTATTCATGTTAGCCAAGATGTGAAAAAAAACTTTAAATGTCTGTTGACAGATGAATGGATAAAGAAAATATGGTATATACTTACAATGGAATGCTATCCTAAAAAGATGGAAATTCTGCAACAGGCAAAAACACAGATGAACCGTGAGCTAAGTGAAATAAGTTAGACATAGAAAACCAAATACTGTATGACCCCATGTATATGAGGTGTCTAAAACAGTCAAATTCATAGAATCAGAGAGTGGAATGGTGATTGCTGGGGGCTGGGGTAAGGGTTATATGGGAAGTTACTAATTAAGTCAAGTAAGATGAATGAGTCCTAGAGATTATTGTACAACAGTGTACCTACGGTCAACAGTAACACACTGTACACTTAAAAACTTGTCAAAAGTGTAGATCTCATGTTAAATGTTCTTTCCACAATTAAAAAAAAAAAAAGAAATGAAAGTACTGTGATAACTATGAACATATGTATGCCAACCAATTAGATGACCTAGAAGAGAGAGACAGATTCCTAGAAACACACAAATTACCTAAAGGACTGAAGAAGAAATAGAAAATCTGAACAGACCTATAAAATGTAAAGGGATTGAAAATAAATAAATAAATAATGTAAAGGGATTGAACCCGTAATCAAAACCCATTCAACAGGGGCGCCTGGGTGACTCAGTGGATTAAGCCTCTGCTTTCAGCTCAGGTCATGATCCCAGGGTCCTGGGATCGAGCCCCGCATGGGGCTCTCTGCTTGGCGGGGAGCCTGCTTCCCTCTCTCTCTACCTGCCTCTCTGCCTACTTGTGATCTCTGTCTGTCAAATAAATAAATAAAGCCTTTAAAAAAAAAAAGCCATTCAACAGAGTTCCATGTCAGATGATTTCACAGGTGAATTCTACCAAACATTTAAAAATGGATTAACAGTGGGGTGTCTGGGTGGCTCAGTGGGTTGAGCGTCTGATTCTTGGTTTAGGCTCAGGTCATTATCTTAGGGTCATGGGGTCAAGGTCAGCATCAGGCTCTGTGCTCAGCAGGGAGTCCACTTGTGATTCTCCCTCTGCCTCTCCCCTTATTAGCATTCGCTCTCTCAAATAAATAAATCTTTAAAGAATGAATTAACAGCAATCCTTCTCAAACTCTTCCAAAAATAGAAAAGGAGAATATATTTTCTAACCCATTTTAGGAAGCCAGCCTTATCCTGATACCAAAGCTAGAAAAAGACACCAAAAGGAAGAAAACTAGAAACCAATATCATTGATGGATACAGATGCAAAACTCTTCAACAAAATTTAGAAAACTGAATTCCGGAACATATTAAAGGATCATATGCTGTGACCAAATGGGATTTATTCCAGAAATGCAAAGCTGGTTCCACATATAAAATCAATGGAATACACTACATAAATAGAACAAAGGGGAAAAAAGCCACAGGATCATCTCAGTTGAGGCAGAAGAAAACATTTGACAAAACTCAAGACACTTTCATGGTAGAAACACTCATCAGACCAGGAATAGAAGGGAACTTCCTCAATATAATAAAGGACATTTTTGAAAAACCCATAGCCAACATCTCATACCTAATGGTGAAAGACTAGATGCTTTCCCCCTAAGATCAGGAACAAGTCAAGGACACCCATTCTCATCACCACTATTCAACATTGTACTAGTTCCATCCAGAGCAATTAGTCACGAAAAAAAAAAAAATAAAGGCATCCAAATTGGATAAGGAAATGTAAAACTATCTCTTGCACAAAGAAAACGCCAAGAATCCATAACACCTGTTTTACTAGAGCTAATAATTCAGCAGAGTTGCAAGATACAAGACTAACACACAATCAGTTGTTCCTGTAACTTGGTCATGAAAAATACAAAATGGAAATTAAGAAAACAATTCCATTTATAATAGCAGCCAAAAGAATAAAATATTTAGGCATAAACGTGACCAAATGGGTGAAAAAACTTGTACACTGAAAAGCACAAAACATTGCTGAAAAAAGATGAAAGAGCCATAAGAATGAGTACCAGGACTCCACTCCTCTCCATCCTGCCAATCTCTCGAGGTAACCTCTATTTGCAGCCAATAAGCAAAAGAACACACCAATGCAGTTCACAGAGGGTACGGAGCAGGATGGGGGAAAGATGCAGAGTGAATCCGGAGAACAAATGGAAAATAACTAGCGCATCTCATAATTTCAGTGTTTGGTGTCTTCGTGAGTCTGTTTCTGTTGCATTTTGTTTCTATCAACTGTTACTCGCGGTGCCTTTTTTCCTTGTGTGTTTTGTTGTATTTTTACTGTGAGTTTATAGTCCTTGGAATTTCATCCGTGGGAGTTCTTTTGTGGCTTGGTTGACATTGCATTTCTCCATAGAAATTTGTAAATCCTTCTTCTGAGAGCCTTGAGACATACTTTACACTAAATTTTGGACTTGAGGTGTTGGGGAACCATATGGTTTGCATAAATGCAGGCTTCAGACCTCCATAAGGGCTATGCCTGTGGTTCTGTATTCTCTTTTCTCCTCTCCACGCAGGCAATGCCCTGGGAAGGTGGGTCTATTGCTGGTTCCCTCTTACACTGACGATACGGACCCTCGGATTCTGTGTTAGATACATACGGCGATTCTTGTCATATTCCTTCTGCCCACCTCTGCTCTTCACTTCAGTTGCAGTGGAAGGTTGTGTCTGAACACGGTCTCAGCTTTGATTTTGGCCACAGTTCTGCTGGATAATTCCTAGCAAGTTCTCACTCAACTTGCACAACGTGCACCCCGGTTCGAGTGCACATATCCATCTTTCTGCTTTTGCTCCAGGACTTTGTCAAAGGCAAAGAATCTGGCTGGCTTGCATATCAGGACGGCTCATGTGTGAGGAGGGAGTCGACACCCCTGAATATAATCCTCAACCGAAAGGAGAGGAGGCTGGTGGATACATGTCCCAGGTTCTTGTCTTTTAGGTAAACGATCCTGGCAGGTATTCGGTCTGCGTCTCAAGATGCCCCTGCAGAAACTGCATGAGAACTTCATATACCCATCCCTAGGTGGTCCCCCACTTTCCCTGTCTAATCTTTCCCAATTTCACACTGTTTCTGCAATTGCCTTCCAAATTAACTACCACATCCACGTTCATATTTTAGTGTCAACCTAAATGAAAACAGGATCCCACCTTTATGCTTTTGCCAAAAAGAGATTTCTTCTTCTTCTCTTTCTTCTCCTCCTCCCTCCTCCTCCCTTCTTCTTCTCCTCCTCCCCTCCTTCTTTTTCTTCCCACTCCTCCTCCCCTTCCTCCTTCCTCCTCCCCCACTTCTTCCTCCTCCTTCTTCTCCTCCTCCTCCTTTTTAAATAATTTCTTCTTTCTCCCTACTACAAGCTTATAAAGTATTTGGGATGGAGTGAAAAGGAGAGTTTTGACATTTTCCAAACTTCACATTCAACTTGCCGCTTCCCGAGTAGATAAAATTTATTCATTGTGCTATCCTCTCCTCACTGTAACGAAAGCTCCAGTTGAATTTCTGCAGCCACCATATCTTCCTGGAAAATTAGAACCGGAAATTCATACACATAGTTCCAGATTTCCTTCAAAAGCAGTCAACGAAACAAAACAGTAAGCACAGAGAACAGGTGAAGTGGAAAATTGCTGCGATTTTACAACCACAGACACCAGATTCCAAAACAGTCACTGCAAGGGTAGCCGCAAGGGACAGAGCCTCATGCTATCACCAGAGGGCAGCAGAGGCCAGGGAACAGGTGGAAAAGGCTCTATCAAACTAGGGAACCTGCCAGAGATCTGACAGAGACAAGACTAACATTTATTGAGGCCTGTTATAAGTTGGGCATTGTGTTGGGCACAATAAGAAATGGTACAAAGTTCAAAGGCAGAGATCAGAAGCCAGAGCCAATGAGGAATGGAAGAGAGTGGAGTTAAGAGGGCAGTTCTTCAGGTCAGCCAAGAAACGCCCAAAGACAGCATATCGGCAAGTACAAACGCAGGGCCAGAAATGAACGCAATGGCTGTGGACCTGCCCTCTGCCAGGCGGCTGGGCTGTTGCTACAGAATCAAGGGGGGTGGGGTGTAAATTTCAAGGATCCCTGAGAGTCAGTCAGCCTGCGTGATTACACCCATCAGAATTTAAATGGCCCTTTGCCTGAGCAAACATGAAACTTTCTTGATGATTTGTGAGTCTTCTCTCACTGTAGAAATAAACATGATCAGGGGTGCCTGGGTGGCTCAGTCCGTTGAGCGTCCAACTCTTGATTTCAGTTCAGGTCACGGTCTCAGGGTCATGAGATCAGGAGATGGAGCCCTGCATCAGGCTCCCCATTCAGAGGGGAGTCTGCTTCTCTTCCTTCCCTGTCCCCCCACCCCCGCCCCGTGAACCCATGGGCTCCCACTCTCCAAAAGGAAGTAAATAAATCTTAACAAAAAACCACACACACAAAAACTAAACATAAAAGAAACATAGTCATGTGCCACGAGTTCCAGGCTTTCCCCTCAGGCTAGCCGTGCTGGTATTTTGATCATGTCTCTTGCACTTGGTGATAAAATCCCCTAACTCTACCAGATGGTCACCAAGCAGGGACTGCGCTGTGGGTGCCAGCTTGCTTGAGGTTAATGGCCTCATGGCACTTACATTCTTTTCTGTACAGTGAGGCTGACTGTCTTCCAAAGGCTCCGTGGAAATTCTTAAGCCCCTGGAAAGTTTTAGTGGGCACAAAAAGACGTCCCAGGGCGATCTGTCCAATGTTCACTGAGTGGAACTTTTCATTAATAGATTGGCTTGGTTTCACTACTTTTTTCCCCTAAATCTTATTACCGTGCTATAAACTCACTAGTTTTGTTTCAATCTTTCATGTAAGGTGTTTTTTGTTTTTTGTTTTTTTCCAATTCTTTTTTCTCAAACTTGGTCATCTTAGACTTCGGTGGATTTGCCCATTTCCACCTAGTGAATCTCTTCCTTTGCTTCTTTTTGTTTCTTGCTATCCTTTGGGGGGTGATGCTCTGCGGGTCAGATCTCCGGCAACACCTAGGAAGTGCAGGCTGTGGTTTCTGCCCCTTGCACGGGCCCAGTTCCAGGAGTTTGTGGGATAGGTGGCTCAGAGAGGTCACACGTATCTTCAGGATGGAAGCCTGAGCGGCTGCTTCAGCTTGAACAGATGCCAGACGCTGGGACGCCTTCTGGGTTCCAGAGCCCAACTGACATTAGCTTATTAGCTTCCTTCCTCTTCCTCTTCTTCTTCTGGTTCTGCCTCTGGAGGGCAAATCCGGTCCATTGCTGCCAATCAGATTGAATTAGACACTGAACGCATTGTTTTTAAGATTTTTATTTATTATTTTATTTGTCAGAGAGAGAAAGAGAGAGAGAGGCAGGCAGAGGGAGAAGCAGGCTCTCCGCTGAGCAAGGAGCTGGATGTGGGCTTTGATCCCAGGTCCCCCGCTATCATGACCCCCGCGATCAGACGCTTAACCGACTGAGCCACCCGGGCGTCGGGAGTGTTGAGGACAGGTTCCCCTGGTGGGAACGGATGTGGGTGAGAAGACCTCTTGAGAAACTCTTTTATCTGCACTGAGCTAGCCTGAATTTCTAGTTCTCACTGTGGGCCTTTGTTGTTACAGCCTTCCCCCTTTGTTTTAGGAAAGTCCATTGGGACCTCAGCTGGGGTCTGATAAATCCCAGAAGAATGCTGTGTCCAGGCCTCCACCCCAGGCGCCAGCAGTGAGGGGCGGTGTGGTCTGTGGAGAATTTACAGCAGTAATAAGACAGAATCAGAGGGTTAGAGTTGGTAAGCTTTTTATCATCAGGATGCTCCCGTGGGTCTACACAGCCTGGTCAGTGAGAAAAAAAAAAATGTTCCCACCCTGCTGGACCAGCCTCTCCCTCCTGCACCCGGCCACCCCTCTCCCAGCCACGACGTCTGATGGGGCACCACCCACAGGAGCCGCAAAACTTTCTTGATTTTCTTTTTTCAGCGTTTTTATTTTCCAAAATATACAATTTATTTACACCTTTATTTCACAATTATAGTTTGCATATTTATTCTGAAATCTTTAAATAACGCCACGGTAAACAGTACAAATCACAGGATCCCTCACGCTGCTTCTCTTTTTAGCCTTTACTCTCAGCGAGTTTTCAGGAAATTTCAAGTAGTAACGGTTTGTGGGTAAGAAGGGAACAAGAACAGGACAACTTTTTTTTTACAGAAGCCCGACATGGAGGATTAGACAGGGCAGTCTGAGCAGCTACTTGGTCTGGGGCCAGACTAAAGGCATTTGTGGTTTATAAATAAGACTCTCTTAGGAGCAGTGAGGGTTTTGGTTATAAGGAAGAAGGGGCAGGAACCTCATCTGCTGGGGGGAGGTGCAGGGAAGCAGAAGGTGGGGGAGATAAGGCACCACATGAAAGCTCCTTCTTGGTGTCAGGAGGCACTGTCTGGAAGGGTCCTGAGTGAGGGGGGGTAGAGGCCCACCTAGGCCAGGCAGAGGTCAAGAATGGCCAGACATCGGGTGGGGCTCCTACCCACAGAGAGGCCGCTTCAGCCTCCCTTGGGGAAAAGCTTTGAGATTCTGAAGACAGGCCTAAGGGTTAGGGCTAGAGAAGCTGCTGGTTCCTAAAGAAAGGGACCTGGGCTCCCATCAGCTTGGAGGCCCCACTAGCAGCCCATCTGCAGAGGCAGGTAAGGGCCAGGCATGTGGGTGCTGGAGGGGATGCAGTCCGAGACATCTGGCCCCACAGCAGGCAGGTGTGATGGGCGGTAGACCGCCGGAACTGGAGGTGGCCTGCGGGAGGCGTCATGTCGTCTCTTCTTGTGACAAGAGCCCTTCATCTACCTCCGTGTTCTCCACTCATCAGGAGAACAGCAAGAGCCACCAAAGTCTCCCCAGAAAAGGAGGGTTAGGGAGACAAGGGCCACAGGCCCTGCACACACACTCTTTGCAGCTCCACCATGGGGACAGAGGTGTCCTAGGGAGTCCAAGCTGTAGGACACAGGTGGGGACACAGTTTTGGCCTCAGAGGTCAGTTTCCTTCATTCCCCTTGGGAAATTCCCTGTTGGCCGGGTCCCAACGCAGTCCCGTGGGCTAAGGCTCAGGGCAGGGGTGCAAGTGGAGAGGCCGAGATGCTCCAGGAAAGAACTCATCCCCGAGAGCTACTTGGTGGGTCAGGAGCGCCGTCTCAGGGTCAGTCCCAGCCTTCCTGGTCTCCCCAGCACCCTCAACCGGGCTCAAAGGCCCGACAAAGCCTGTCCTGCCTGGCCGAGCAAACCTTCTTTGCAGGGTCTGGGTGGGGGGCGGGGTGGGGGTGGGGCAGGGGCCACGGCTGGGCAGAGGGTAGGACGGTGGGGCTGGGAGTTGTCATTGCATCTTCAGGTGGGGTTCTTCCGGTATGAGGGTGTGGAAGAAGTGGTCCCACAGTTTACTGCTGATGCCGTATCCTAGAGAGGGAGACAAACGGGGAGAAGATGAGGCACTGGTGAGGACGTGCGAGGAATTTCCTCGGGAAGGGAGCCTGGGGGGGGGGGGGGGAGGACCAGTGCGCAGGCGAGGTTTGAACATCTGTCTCTGCTGGCCTTCCCAGCTCTCAGGGCCATCCTGGCAAGTCGAGAGCCTGGCACTTGTGTTTCTAGTCTCCTGAGGATGCCACTGGAATAAAGCCAAGTTCCTTATCGGTCCTGAGTTCCGGGGAGAGGCTGGCCCCTGCCTGATGCTTCCCCCTCTCTCATACTTCAGCCTCTTCCTTCTCTTTGGAGATGACAAGTTCATTCCTGCTTCACAGGCTGGAACAGAGGCTTTGCACCTGTTGCTCCTGGGATGTTCTTTCCCTGGATATTGGATGCTGGCTCCTCTTAGCGGACGCCTCAGCTACAAAGACAGCTCTGGGCAGACACCTTCCTGGACCGCCCGACCTAGGGCTGTGCCATCGTGGGTGGGAGCCCCGGCCCGTGTGGCTGCTGAGCACCAACCAGTAGAGCTAGAGCTATGGGGGTACTAGATGCCTAATGTCATTTTATTTTAATTGACTTAAATTTCAATTTGAAAACGGAGTTGATTGGGTTCTGGAAAACTTTAAAGCACCATTTATGATAACTCACGTGTATGAATCTACTTTTTTGGCCTTTTTTATAGTCAATTTTGTAAACTCTAAAAATAGATCAAGAATTTCTAATGAAAACTTAGCACTTGAATTGAGATGTGCTCTAAGTGCAAAGTCCACACCAGACGTTGAAGACTTAATATATGACAGAGAATGTAATATATCTCATTAGCAAATTTCTATATTGGTTACAGGTTGAAATGGTGATATTTTGGTTGTATCTGGCTTAATAAAATATATTATCAAAACTAACTACATCTGGGGTGCCTGGGTGGCTCAGTCATCTGCCTTTGGCTCAGGTCATGATCCCAGGGGTCCTGGGATCAAGTCTTGCATCGGGATCTCTGCTCAGTGGGGAGCCTGCTTCTCCCTCTGCCCGCCCCACCCCATTCATGCTTCTTCTCTCTCTCTCTCAAATAAATAAATAAAAATCTTTTAAAAATGTAGAAAAAAACTAATTATATCTGTTTAATTTTACTTGTCAATGAAGCCACTAGAAAATCTAAAATCACATCTGTGACTCGCATTATATTTTGTTAGACACAGCTGGACCCTCCCCCACAACCTCTTGGTTTCTTCTCTCTGTGGCCCTTAACACGGCCTAAAATCACCTCTGCTAATTAATTGATTTCCTTCTTTGTCTCCCAGTGAGCGGGGTCAGAGCTCCTGATTTGCCTTGCTGTAGATTCCCCCGTACCTAGAATAGTACCTGGACCTCGCTAAGGCCTCAGTGGTGACTGGCAAATAAAAGAGTAAGCAAATGGGGGAGGCAGGGACGTGTGGGCCTCACCTGACTTCTGATGTGCAAAGTGATGCTTGGCGTGGTAGGCCTTCATGTTGTACAGGTAGGAGCCCTTGTGTGGTGAGCCGAAGTGTAGGTAGTAATGGATCATATCGTAGATGATGTAGCCCAGGAGGCCCCCTGCAAACATTGTGCCCCCCACTGCCTCGGGGAGGAGGAGCCGTAGGATGACGTAGAAGAAGGCAATACCCAGAGAAGCCGGTACGGGGGGGAAGACCAGGCGGGATTCATCGAAGGGTGCCTGCAGATGGAGAGGCTCACATGTCAGAAGAAGCCAGGCCAGCCAACCTGTAGTCTCCGCAGCAGAGGATGGGGGCAGAGCAGCCCGCTCATTCCAGCAACCTGTCATGGGGGGTGGGGGGCTGGCACCTTCAGTGGCTTTGGGGAGGACAGGCCACCAAGCTTGAGAGCCCTTGAGATCCTGTCCTGCTCCCAGTTTCCAAGTCAGGATATGACCGGGAAGCCTGTCCCCGAACATGGTAGTGGATGTGATGTGGGTGGGAAGCTCATGGCTCAGAATCCTGCTTTCTGCTCATGAGGTCACTTTGGCTGTAGAATTTGTAAAGTGCTGGAGAGGAGCGCCACCACCAGACCCCATGCAGGGTCCCCGGACTGAGGCCTGATGTTGTCTGGGAGGGCAGCACCCTGACAAGCTGAGGTCACTGCAGGCTCACAGGAAAGAATGGTACTGGAAGTGTTCACGGATACATTCTCTCTGTCCCTACATCCTCAGGGGAGCCCTTCTTAGTTCCAAGGGGGTGTGGTCACGGTGAACCAGAACAAAGAGCCAAGACTTGGGCTCTGGAGCGTCAAAAGCCAAGGGCCGGGCATAGAGGTACGATTTCAGAGACACCTTGGTGAGTATTCTGGGAAGAGCCCGACCCTCTCTGGGCTGGGGGGCTGGGGGCCTGGGGGGCTGGGGGGGTGGGGAAGAGCCAGAGAAAGCAGGTGAGAGTCTCAGGGCCATGTGCTGATGTGGGCCTCCCCCCACCCCCAGCTCCTTGAAGAAGGTAGGAAGGGAGGGAAGTGGGAGGGAGAAAAGACAGAAGCCATGCCCTGGGAGAATAGCACAGCGCAGGAACTGAGAAGAAGAGGTGGGGACTGCAGCCTCCTACATCAGCTCTGGTTTTGCTCCCAGACTCTGGATGACATACTGTCTGTCCCCCAAGGGCCCCAGGGTGGTGGAGGGTTGAGTGCCCAGACTCTGGAGTTCACAGAATGGGACACAACCTCCTGGGTGTGACTTTGGGCAAGCTCCTCTGTTTCTTAATTTCTCCAAGCCTCGGTGTGCTGCTTTGCAGAACCGGGACAACCGTAGCACCGTGTTCAGAAGGAAAGCTCTACGGGGGCTGTGACTTTTTACTGTTTTGTCCAATGGTGTCTAGAACAGTGCCTGCACGTGGTGAGCACCTTGGGCGCGTGGGGGTGTGTGTGTGGGGGGGGGGGCGTTTGTCCAATGAATGAATGAATGAACTGGTCGCTGTGAGCATTCAAGGCGATCTCTGAAATGGACCCGTCGCGTGCCCGGCGTGAATGAGGACTGCGCGCAGGCACAATGCGCGCTCACGACGCCCGCTCACGACGCCGACGCCCACGCCCGCACAGGGTCCGAGGAAGCGCGGGTCACCCCTCCCAGCAGCACCAAGTACCCTGATTGCCTCTTGCTCCCCGGCTGCCTCCCACAGAGACCCGCAGGCCCCTGGGCGCTGGGGACAGCTGCCAGGCGACAGGCAGGAGCCTGCCCCACTCACCTTGTGGTGCTGGCCGTGCAGGACGAAGTGCAGCATGATGAGGTAATGGCTGTCCCTGGGGGGCTTCATGTGGAACAGGAAGCGGTGGATGAGGTACTCCAGCAGGCTCCACAGGAGCACCCCCATCACGAAGAGGCCCGGGAAGGCGGACTGCGGCAGGGCCACCGAGTACTCTGCAGAGCGGCAGGGGAGAGAGGGGCCGCGTCAGGCCAGGGCGCAGCGATGGCTGGCGGCTCCAGGAGTCCCGTCCCGTCCCGTGTCACTGCCCCGTCGCCTGGGGAACGGCCGCCCTCCATCCGCCAGCTAGGGGGCCGGGCCACCTTCGAGGGGGCTCTTGGGTCAAAATGGGCAGTGAGGCCTGAGGATCTGTGCTGGGCTGGGCTGGCTGGAGCGGTCCTCTGGGAACGATGGCGCTGCCCGCCGCGGGTCTGAGATCCTCCTGAGGGACACTAAGAGGAGCAGCTGCGACCAGCGCTGGAACTTTCCCTGGTGCTGTGGTCTGAGTGTCCTCCCATCCCCACCGCCAAATTCTTATGTGAGCCAAAGGGAGGGTGTTGGGAGGTGGGGTCTTTGGGGGGCGCTTGGGTCGTGAGGGTGGAGCCATCACGGACCTCGTGGGAGAGACCCCACTGAGCTCCTCCCCTTTCGGCCTTGGGAGGATACAAGAAGTCTGGGACCTGCAGGGGGGGACGCTGGCTGGACCAGGCTGGCATCCTGATCTTGGACTTCTAGTCTTTGGAGCTGTGAGCCATCAATTTCTGTTTTTTGTTTTTGTTTTTGTTTTTGTTTTTAATAAGCCCCCCAGTCTGAGATGTTTTGTTAAAGCAGTCGGAACGGCTGACGTACTTGGGAAGGGTCACCTTGCTTTAGTGGCACTGGGGAGAGGGAGGGATGACACCAACTAAGCCAGTAGAGCCAGGGGATTGTGGGCGAAGGATGTTAACAACAACGCATGAGGGAGGGAGGGGCAGGAAGGACAGAAAACCCAAGTAGAGAAATCTGAACAGATTAGACTTGAAATCACAGCACATACGAGAGAGATGTGAAAAACCTCAAGATGATTTGCCTGGAGACGAAGACCAGAGAGATGGACTTGCATCAGGTGTGAGGTTCCCCACCCCCAACCCTCTGAAGACAGCCCGCGGTCTTGGAAGCTCTCATTTCTTATCCCCACTCATTTTTGGCTTCACGGGGACACCAGCTCTGGCCACTGTTTTCTCCACGCCTATTCTCACTCGGAGTTGTACTTTCCTCCACAAGCCATTGCTTTCGCCAGACTTCCTCTCTCTTTTGAAAAAATAACAGCTTTCATGAAATATAATTCACATATCCTATCATTCACCCTCTTAAAGTGTATGAGTCAGTGGTTTCTTTAGTATACTCAGTATTGTGCAGCCAATCACCAGTCAATTCTAGAACATTCCTATCACCCCCAAAAGAAACCCTGTCTCCGTTAGCCATCATTCCCCATTCCTCCCTACCCCTGCTCTTTCCCAGCCCCTGGAAAGCACAAATCTGCTTTCTATCTATGGATTTGCCTATCCTGGACATTTCCATATAAATAGAATCCTGCCATGTGTGGTCTTTTACGACTGGCTTTTTTACATATACTATTTTCAAGGCTTATCCCTGTTGTAGCATGTGTCTGGACTTCATTCCTTTTTTTCCATTTTTTCTATATACCACCTCCGTTTATCCATTCCTCAGTTGATGGACATCTGGGCTGTTTCTACTTTGGGGCTATTACAGATAATGCTGCCAGGAGCATTCCAGTACAAGTTTTTGTGTGGGCATGTTTTCAGTCTCCTCTCCCTGCCTGCTGGGTCACTTGGCTTTTCTTCTCTTCTCTAGATGCCCCTCGTCAGGTACCATCATGGAAATGCTGCCCCTGTCCTCAGCATCAAAGCCTTGACCTTCGACTCTCACACATTCTCTGCTGGATCCTGGAAGTCGGGCCGGGCTCACTGGCTAGCACCACCCCTCCCCCACACCTCCACCTTCACCCTGGTCCTGGACAGCCAATAAGCCTGTCCACAGGTGCCCATAGTCAGCAGCTGTCAAATGAGGCCAATCATCCTCTTCTTCCTGCCCATCCTGTCACCCTTCTTCCACAGCCAGGGGTTCTAACATCCACACATGACCAAAGGCTTAACTTATCACTCCCTCCTGCCTCCATCCAGGCACCAGGCCCCGTGGGTTCTCCCTAACAGCTCTTGGTGAAGCAAAAGAAGCCAGAGCCAAAAGCCTACGTGTTGTATGATTCCACCTGTACAGAATGTCCAGAACTGGCAAATGTACGGAGGCAGAAGGCTTATTTGGTGGTTACAGGGGCTGGGGGAAGGGGAAATGGGGAGTGATTGCTCAGTCACGTGTTGTATGATTCCACCTGTACAGAATGTCCAGAATTGGCAAATGTACGGAGGCAGAAGGCTTATTTGGTGGTTATAGGGGCTGGGGGAAAGGGAAATGAGGAGTGACTGCTCAGTGGGTACAGGGTTTCCTTTTGGGGTGGTGAAGATGTTCGGGACCTAGGCAGAGGTGGTGATTGTATCTCATTGCAAAGGTCCTAAATGCCACTGAATTGCTTCCTTTAAATTGGTTAATTTTATGTTACGGGAATCTCATCTCAATTTTAAAAAATTCTCTCTGGTGGATCCCCTGCTCTTCATCCCTTACCACATTATCACTTCTCGCCCAATGAGGCATCTGCCTCCCAGCCCACTCCCCTGCGTCCAGGCACTGCTCAAACTCTTCCACGGAGCCTCCTTACCTTTAGATAGAGCGCAAACCCCCAGCAGGGCACTCAGAGTCCCTTGAGACCCATCCTGCCAGCCACATCCTTGCCTTGCCTCCCTGTCCACCTGTCCTGGGGCCAAACCAGAGTCCTTAGGTCTCCTTAATGTACCTCATCCTCTTTCCTACCTGCTCTCACCATAACCCTAATTTTGCTCATATTTTCTTTACTTCCCTCCCTGCCCCCTTATCCTTGGAGATGTAGCCCAGATGTCTGCTTCGAGAAACCTCCGCAGATGCCCTTCCTCCCGACCTGTGCTGGTTTCAGAGCTCCTGCCCCGCCCTTCACATCGCGCTTAGGGCTGCCCCGTGGCTGCTGTTTTACCCTCCATCCCCATCTTACAGAGAGTGGGCCCAGTGTAGATGACCACAGGTGGCTGCTGAGGAAGGAAGAAAGCCCAGGAAGGCAGGGGGAGGAGGTGACCTTCTGGTTCTCTGAAACAGAATCTAGGCCCAGACCCATTCTGACAAAACAATGAAGGACCCATATGAACCTGACCTTTGGTACAAGGCTGAGCTGAGGGGTGGGGGAAAGGGTGAGCAGTAACCGTAAGAGAACCTGGAGGGCTTCTCAAATGGGACCATACTGCCGACTGCTGACCCAGTGGGGTGGGGGGCGGGGGGAGCAGGGGCCTTCTGCAACCCCTCCCCCACCCAGGGCCTACCAGTGATGGAGCAGTAATTTACAGCCAAATCCCTAGGAATTGGCACCGAAGGCTGGCTTCCTCCTCAGTCCACTTGTTCCTAACCTGCAGCTCTGCAGGGGATTCCCCCAGAGTGGTGAGCTCAGTGGTGGAAATTCATCAGGATGTCAGCCTGAGCTGTGTCTGCATTTGGTACAAGATCCCTGCCTAACAGCTTTGCGTGAGTGGCCTTGGCGGGGCTGCTCAGATAGGCAAGAAAGCCCTCCTTCTGGGGAAGCTCTGACACCTCTGGGTCCTTCAGAACACTCTGGTGAAGTACACAGAGCACAGGCTCTGGATTTGCAGACCTGGGTTCAAATTCCGATTCTGCACCACCTCGGTGTTTTCTCAACTGTAAAATATCCTACCCACCATGAAAGGCTGTTGTTCGGAGAGAGGAAACAGACTACCTGATTATATAATAAGGATATACACTATATAGTAAAACTAATACACTATTATATATTAATACCAATAATAATATAATGTTCCCCATATATAATTGGTAGCTACTATCATTTTCATATGGGACCACTTAAACTTAAGTACGAGGCAAAAATACATCCAAGTCCTAACTTGTGCCCACCATGTCCTGATTCTCCTTGTAGAATTCTGGAGGGTTCCCTGTAGAAGGGTCCCAGCCCAGCCCCCTGCTTCCCCCTGCCCACAGTGCAGGAGCCCTACCTCACTGCTTAGCTCTATTCTCAGCAGGGAAAGGACTGGACACGCAGAAACATTCCCTGGCCACAGACTTTGGTCTTGACCTTGGCTCGGGTGGCCTGCATCCCTAAGGTGCTGCCTGGCCACGGTTCTGGCATGGTCCTCACTCTCCTCTGCTCTCAGGAACCACTCTGAGGGCTGTCCTAAATTTGCAGAACCCCTCTACCTTTCCAAGCATTTTCACACGTGCGTCTGGGAATTTCAGCATTGAACTGGCATCTCTGTTCAGCTTCCACAGCTCCTTGGCACCCTGACTTTTCTGCCTTTATTCCCATTTACCCTCTGTCCAACAGCTGCACTGGGACCCTTTTGAGCATCGCTTCATGGTTCTTATCCTCTCTGCCTGTGGCCTGTGCCTCGCCTGATGAGCTAGGGGATGAGGGAGGGCTGTGGACACATCTCTCTCATGCCATCATTCCTGGCCTTGTGGTCACAGGCTCTACACTGGACCTCTATTAGACAGCACAGTTCAGCTCTCTGCAGTGGCCTGCCTCCGGACGCAGCCCTCAAACCACCCTCCCCGCCACACAGAAGAGTCCCCTCCTATAGGTCAAACCTCTGCCCGCCCCCTCACCCCAGCATCACCCCTGTCGGCCCATCCGGCCGGAGCTGGTACCGAGTGGCATCTCTGGAGGAATCCTGCAGAGGGACCTGGGCCAAAGCTCTGGCATCCCCTTCCCCCTCCGGCTGCCAGGCTTGGCGGCCCTGCCACTGTTGGTGATTGTTAGGGGAGCGCCGGGTGGACAGTGGGCGATTCAGTGAGCAGGCCTTCTGAGCAACAAGCCCCGTGCTGTGCCTGAGCTATTCAGCGTGGGCAGAAAAGGGTAACCTTGGCTTGCAGGGCGGGCGTGTTAACCCGCGGTGCACGGGAGCAGTTCTGGGTGCTGGGGAACTTCCTGCAGCTTGTCCATCTCCCACCCCTCCCAGGGCCAGCAGGGAAAACAGGCTCTCCTCACTGCAGCCTCCGGGGCCCTCTCACCTAAGCCATTCAGGCCCTCAACTTGCCACTCCTGGCAGAGGTGGGCAGGAAAAGAAGCCTTGGAGCGTGGGGAGAAGGAGCCCAAGTCCGGCGGTGGGGGGGGGGGGGGTGGCCTCTGAAGGTTCACAGTCAAGAGCATGACAGGCAATCAGAAGAGGAAAGTCCATGTCAATGACCCACAGCAGCCCTCTCCTGCCTGTCCCCCAACCTCACCTCGGTCTGAGCCCCCCCGCCCCCCCGAGCTAGCACCTCGCTGAGGCTGGCTGTTCTAGGACAGGAGACCATCTGGGCAGGCAGCTTATTCCTAGAGGCACAAGCAGGGCAGTAGGCTTGCGGAAGGGGCCACACCCAAGCCCCTCCTAGCCACGGGACCTGAACCACCCGCTTGACCTGTCTGAGGCACCATCTCCTCATCTCTAAAAGGGCACGGTGACAGTACCACTCTCATGGAAATGCTGGGAGGGCTGAGGGGGATGGTCCCTGGAAAGAAGCCAGCCTGGCACATGGTAAGTGCTCACAGTCATTAGTGGGGTTGCTACTCCAGGTCGGGGTTTCTGCTGCATGGGCCTTTGCCCAGGGAACACAGCAGGATACCCCCACATCTTTCTCTCCCAGGTTCTAACCTGTGCTGTGTCCATGGAGCATTGTGAGTCCAGCTCCCAGCTGTGCACCTAGTGCAATGATTTCATTCCGTTTCTTGACCAGCCCAAGTCACATTTCACAGCACTAGACTCAGCAGGAAGCCCTCTCTTTTGTTGCTCTGAAATGATTTCATTTAGTCTCTGCTAACATGTGGCTGTTTTGTTTTGTTTTTTCCCTTTATCCATTTGGGGTTGGGGTGGGGGGAGCCTACCATTGTTCTTTGGGAGTCTACTGCTACAGATAGGTCTCCTCTACAAATGTTCACGATGTGGCTTGGGGTTCTAGGTTCTTCAAAACTCAGGACCAGAGACAACAGTGGAATCTCCTGCCTCCAGGAAGGAATCAACGTTACCTGTGCTGAAGGACTCGAAGAGTCGAACGTTGCCCTGAGCGAGGGTTCGGTAGTGGGACCAACTGAAGTACAGCATCAGGGGCATCCAGATGATGGGGACATTGTACCTGCGGGAGAGCCATCAGGGTAAGAGAGATACATGCACTGGGGCTCGACTGCGTCCAGCTTCCCCAGAGACGCATCTCTCAACTAGAGGAAGGGATAAATGGGACCAAAGCCTATACGGAAAGCTTATGGGAGACACAGGGCCAAAGGGACACTGCTTTGGGGGTGGGGAGGAGAAAAGAAGAGAGAGACTGTAAGTCCATCTGCTTCTCTCTCTGAGATAAGATACTGGCAGAAAAGAACTGCATCCCTGCAGCTAGACTCTGTGCAGCTGGATGGATGCTGACCTCTTGTGGCAAAGGAGCCAATTGCAGGCAAAATTATTCCCGTGGGCTTTAGAAGCTGAAAAATCCTCCAAAGAGTCTGGACTAAAACAGGAGTGACATCAAAAGTGGTTCCGGCTACATGCTACGTTGCCACTCTCTCAGTGGATAAGCCTGAAGAGGAATGGAGTATGTCTATGGCATGTTCCAGTATTCTCAACAGCGTATAATACAGCTCGAGGCTCTGGGGAGGGTCCCAACTGCCCCTTCCCCTTCTGTATCTGACTAGCAGCATCAGGAGAGAGGGACAGCCCATCATGGGCCCAGAGCAGGGCTCACCAGACACTCTTGGAGAGGGCCTCGATGAGGTCAGAGTGGAAGAGGCGGATGGGCCTGATCACTGGCTGGTGGACCCACTCATCATACTTCTCTCCCAAGTGGCCTACCTGCCACAGTAGGGGCTTCTGCCAGTCTACCAAATCCTGCAAGAGACAAAGTCAAGTGGACTTCATATTCACACCTGTGCACACTCATTCTTCCAATACCCCAATCCCCATCCTCCACCTCAGCTCACGTGGTCTGTAGGGCGCTACCCACCCTTCCACTTCAGTGATCCCAGAAGTGACGTGCTTATCTCACTGGTCACAGAAATGTGATCTAGGACAGGCCCATAACCCGAGTTAATGCAATGAACTGTCAGACACCCTTTCTTTCTTCCTGCTGGAGATGCTAAGTTGGCAGGGCACAACCCTGGATTTGCTAGTAGAACCTACTGGAGGACTTGGTCAACACAGAATAGCCAAACCAGGATCTGGGTACACTGAATCTGAATGATGACACCTGTGCACCCAGATTCAGCCACACCTGAAGCCTGAAGTCCTTCCCAGGACTCGTTAGATACAGGAGCCAATACATTCTGTACTGGTAATAAGAGGCCTTTCCCCTTTTACCATGGCTTTCTTCTTGATGTTGACCTGAGCGATTCATTCATTCATTCATTCACAAATTTGCTTGATATTTCATGTATGTATGTATTTTTATGCAAGCTGCTAAGAAAAATAAACAGTAATGTAAATGACTGTCTTCACTTTACCTAGCTTAGTGCTTAATCACAGTAGACTCTAGAGTCAGGTCCTGGTATAAATCCTGGGATCATCTCTTACTGTGTGGCCTTGGGCAAATTACCTGACCTCTCTGGGCTTCAGATTCCCCAGCTATGCGTTGGAAGTAATAGTAATAGTACCTGCCTAAAATGCTTGGCAACATGGAACATGCCAGACAAGAGAGTTTGTTTAGCGGTGATACAGGCAGGCTGAGATCGGGATATAGATGACTGGTACCAATGCCTGGGTCCAGGGTTGAAGACAAAGACTTTGCAGAAAACCCAGGGGTTGGGCTAGAGCTCACACAATATGGAAGACAAGGAAAGGAGGAGAGGGGCAGGGTGTAGAGGAAGACATGGAGTTGAAAATGGCTGTGGCCCATTTGGTACCTTGACACTGATCTGCAGGGCAGTAAGAAGAAATCTGCTGACACCTTCAGATGGCAGAACACTCTGTACCAGGCCCACAAGTAGGCACTTCTTTCCCCAGGCCAACTGTTTTCAAGGCAGGGATGTATGCTTATCCTAGGGGTACTCCCAGGCTGATCCGCAGATGCAGGGAGAGAATATTAGAGACCCTTTCTATTTGTGATATATTTATCTCATCTTTAAACCACATATGAATATGTGGTTTCTAACATACATAATACAAGAGTACATTAGCACATGCAAATAATTTAAACATAATTAAAATGGACATACAATGGAGAATGTACTCTCAGTGTTTTACTCATAGGGATACAAGATAAAATAAACTTGGAAGCTGCAGCTCTAGGCAAAGGAAAACTCTTAAAGATTTCTGATGAACCTGGGTATTGAAGAAGATTAATCTGGACCAAAATCAGTAAACTAAAACCAGTAAAGAACAATGAATTTGTAGTGATGGGCCATCTTGAAAGCCATACTCTGCCATTTATTAGAAATAGGCAAGTTCCCTTACCTCTTGGAGCTCCTTGGCTCTAAAAGCCAGCTCGCTCGGACCTACCACCCACAACAGGAGAGGGGCTGAGATGTGCCCGGTGTGTGGTGGGTGTCAGTAAATCTCCAACATAAGGGAGTAGCCATTGAAGGTGAGAAAGGAGATAATATCAGGAGAGTAAAAGAGAGGAAAAGGAGATGTACATGATGGAAGAGCCCTCGAGCCTGGGAGGAGTCAACAGTGATTCAGAGACCTGTCTTCCTGCATCCCTGGCTGGAGTGTCATTCTTGCCCAGACCTCCATGCCAAAGCTGGCACAGCTTTAGCAGATCTCCAAGCCCTGCCACAGGTGAAAACAGCCCCACTACCATTGCCTTGGAGCAGGGGTGTAGGAGCCTCAGGGCAAGCAGGGAATTCACTGGGTATTCTTTCTGTTCCTGTGACCAGGGGGAAAGGCCCAAAGATCTTTGTGGTTCCTGCCATGTGAACTTGGTAATTCCCATGTAGGGGCTGCCTTACTGCTTCTCAGGTTAGGAAATGATTCAGGTCAGCCAGGAGACATGCCATTCAGCACCAGTTATACCAGGCAATCACCCAAATTCTACCTGGTGCCTGCTTACTTCCTGGCCCCAGTCTCCACTCTTCCCTGACTTTCCCCCTTGGGTCTCATAGGAAGCAGATTCACTGGGTACATGCTGTCTCATTCCTTCCATTCCTTGGCCTCATGTCTCTACACATGCACGCACACAGCACCACCTACCAGGAAAAAGAACTGGAGGAACCAGCTAGTGGCCTGTATTTACACCCTATCTTGCAGCAGCCTACAGAGCCCCACCTCAGAGGAAGCAAAGCCAGGGTCATGGTTAAGAACTGGAGGCTCTGTCCCAAATGCAATAACCTTGAGAACTAACATCTGCAGAGCATTTGTCATGTGCCAAACATGGTTCTAAACACATTGGGATTCAATAATTTGATCCTCACCATACCCCTAATGAGGCAGGTACTGTTACTATTATTATTTTGGAGACGGGAAATGAGGCTGGGTAACTTGCCCAAGGTTGCCCAATTTTGTCTTTTTGATGAGTTGGTTCCTTTATCTTTGGGTAATAGCTATCCTGGTCCCTTGTCCTTGTCCTGAAGCCCAGTCCGTCCGATTTTAATGGAGCCACTACTGGGCTTTTTTATGCTTGGTGTTTGCATGGTCTATCTTTTCCCACCCTTTTACTCTCCTCTTGAGTATATCTTTACATTTAAAGTGCATCTCTTGAACATATCATATAGTTGGGTCTTGCTTTTTTGATCTAGACAGACAATCTCTGCATATTAATTGGAGTGTTTAGTCCATTTACATTTAATGCTGGGGTAGGCCTACCATCTTGCTATTTGTTTTCTACTTGTTTCCTCCACTTTCCTTTCTTGTCTTGTTTGCATTAATCAAGTATTTATATAAGTTTTTTTAAAAAAAAAAACAGATTTTAGTTATTTGAGAGAGAGAATGAGTGATAGGGAAGGGAAGAGAAAGAGGGAGAGAGTGAGAAATGGACTCCCTGCTGAGCAGGAAGCCCAATGTGAGGCTTGATCCCAGGACCTAGAGATCATGAGTTGAGCTGATGGCAGACACTTAACTGACTGAGCCACCTAGCCATCCTGAAATATTCTATACTATAATCTCTAGTGACTTTTTAGCTATGCCCTTTTGTATTTTTTCCCACAGTTGCTACTCCAAGAATGGTAATATACATCCTTAACTTATCACATCTATCCTGAATGAAACCCCTGGATTTTATATGTTCTATTTTTGCATGTTACACACAACATTTGATGTCTTTTTTCATTTGTGCACGTAATTCAGACTTAGCTATCTGAGACAGTGAACAATTTCTAGCTATAACACAGTGGTACAGCCAGGCAGGCCCCTCCCTCAGCCCAGCAAAGGTTTGGGCAAATATTTACCTAATGATCCATTTTGCCCTTTTTTCATATGTGAGTAGAAAACAACATAGGATTTACAAGCTTAATTCAGTTGTGACACAGGATGTATGTCTAGATGAGCAGCAAACTGGGATTCTAGCCTGAATCTTACACCCTATTGTAAAGGGAGCAGAACAATAGGATAGCAGATATGGAGGGCTGGTTGTTTTCAGGTGTGGTGGATAGGTCCAGCCCCCTCAGCCCCCACTCCCTTGAACACAGGGGTCTCTCATTCAATGTCCTGTGGCCCATCTGGTCTTTGGAGATGACTTTGGTCCCTCCCTGGGTAAACCAGTGGTTACTGGCCACCGTACAAATGGCAGACTTGCTATCTAGAGTTGATTGCAAGGCTGCCTCTGAGCCACTCACTGGCCTTGGAGGCCTCAAACCTGACTCCATGTCTAGCCTATGGTGTGTTTTTTGTGAGGTGGCCCTCCACTTTACTCTGGTGGCTGAAGCACCACCCTGGAAAAAATCCCAAGGAGGCCTACTCTCCCCTCTGTAAACATCCCGCTCAGTCCTCAATGGCCAACACCTGTATTTCCATTACCGGAGCCTTAGCCCACTATTCCAGGGGAAATAAAGTGAGACTTCCATCCAAGCACAGAAATCCAAGCCTGCTGGCCTCCTCCCCATTTTATGGGGGAAGAACACTGAGGCTGAGAGGGGGACAAGTGACTCTTGAAATGGGATTGGTTGGTCTTGGAGTGGGAGCTCCCCCGAATGCCCCCAGCCCAGTCTTCCCTCCACACAATCTCCTGGGGGATGGGCCATTCACCACATGCTCAACCTTGGTTTGGATAGGACACGCACCAACGAGGTGCCTTTTCTCAGTTCTCTTCCAGTCTGATCACTGACAGAAAGTCTCTGCTGGGTACTAATACGTCCAGCACCTCTCACTCACTCACTGAGGCACTTCGAGCATGGCGGCTAGATGGGAACTGCTCTTAAGAAGGGGGATGGTGAGAGAGGACAGCTCAGAATCTGATGGGATGGGAAGATGGGAATCCAAATAAATTTCCCTTCCTCTTCACCCTGGCTCATGATCCCTTGGAGCCTTAGTCCTTCCTAACAAATGGCTCTCTTTCACCCCCTCCCAGCACCTGGTCCTGCCAGTTCCCACCCATATTTCCTGAGGTTCTGGAACACAAGGAACACATGGGCAGAGAGGCCTGTGGGTTCTGTATGAAGTTGAGTAGGGAAAGGAGAGGAGAACAGACCATTCACCACACCTCTGGTTCTCAGGTACGGGGGTGGGGGTGGGGGGGTCCTGTAGCTACCTTCCCAATAGCAAATCCTCTTTTTACAGATGTGGAACCTGGTGCTCACAGATAGCAAGTGATTCACTCAGGGGTACCCAGCTCAAGCGGACTGTGTGGATGAGGGTGAAGATATGCCCAGAAACTGCTTGTTGGGGTGGGGGTCCTTTTATGAACTCAAAAATCCTGTGCAACAGGCTGGGCACCAGGAAACACATGCAAATAGGGGTAAGTTTGGCCAAAGTCCTACTCCCCTCCCCCACCAGGCCCTGCCCCTGACCCAAGGGAGGGGGAGGGCTCTCCTGGGCTATGTCAGGAATGCAGCTGCAGCAGGGCCTGCAGGGGGAAAGGGCAGCTGGCTGCCCAGAGCCAGCACGGGAGGGCTTGCATGCTGCCAGGGTTGGAAGGGGGCCTCCCTGTCCCCCCAGGTTCCCCTCCTGCCAGGCAGCCCAGGGGCCAGGTGGCACCAAACTCTTCCCAGAGGCCGCCCCAGCTCAGGAGCAGCGAGCAGAGACTCTGCTTTTCCCCAGACAAGGCACATGCGAGGAGAGGGGCCTGCGGCTCCGTGCCAGCAGTTCCTCCCACCTCCACGGCCTTGACCTCCAGCAATTGTTTGGATTGCCACGTCCACCCAAACCACGGAACTCCTCGCTCCGGGGATGCCTCCCAAGCCAAGACGGTCAGGGATGGGCTTCCGACCAGCCGTGCCCGTGGGGACAGGAGTGAGGGCAAGAAGCTCTCCCAGAATCCCAGCCACTGTTTCTCTGTCCCCATCATAGGCCCCCTGAGCCCAGCCTTTGTGTCCATTATCCTATACAAGCTGTGCTTTTGAGAGCTAGAGCTCGAGATGACCCCATTCTACAGACGAGGAGACTGAGGTCAGATGCTCAGCGGTTTGTGCTGCAGACAGGACCTGCCCTCAAGCCAGCTGGAGGTCTTAACCACAGGGCTGGGGGGCCTCCTATCAGCTGACTCAGGCCCCCCATGGCTGTGAATTCCCCAGCACAGAGGCTTTGAGGGTCTGGCAGGGGCCTTACGGGCCCGTGCTGTACAGTCTAATGGGGGCCCCCAGCTGGACAAGCTCAAGCCCACAGAGTCAGTTCCAGTCCACCCCCTTCCTCCTTGTACCCAGGGGAAGTGGCAGCTTCAGGCTTCCCCCAGTGAGGGTTCAGAGATGAGTGTTGCCGGGAAGCAGGGGTGGAGGACCTGACCCCAGGGAGAGAGAAGGCCTGGCCATGTCACACGGAAAGTCAGTGGGACCTCGGTCCTCGGGGCTGAGGAGTGGCTGAGGGTCCTGCCCGGCCCCCATCCCAAAGCAAGGCCGGCTGGCGTTTCACCAGCAGCACACTTTTTTTTTTTTAAGATTTATTTATTTATTTATTTATTTGACAGACAGAGATCACAAGTAGGCAGAGAGGCAGGTAGAGAGAAAGAGGAGGAAGCAGACTCCCTGCCGAGCAGAGAGCCCAATGCGGGGCTCCATCCCAGGACGCTGGGATCATGACCTGAGCCGAAGGCAGAGGCTTTAACCCACTGAGCCACCCAGGCGCCCCAGTAGCACACTTTCTCTACTCTTTCTGACATTTCCAGATTCTCCTGAAAACCCCAGACAGTACAGGGTGGGAATAATTTCCTCCATCTAGCAGAAAAATAAGCCTGGAGCTATGTGTGGCCATCCAGGCGTATGTCCTGTGCCCCCGCCCACCCCGTCCATGGCCCTCATGGGGACACAGAGGGCAGTGCCCACCCAGTGCACCTGCCCGTTTTCGTCCTGGGTTATTTTCTGAGCCCTGCTGTGCACTTTGGAAGAGGGGCCAGAAGCTCTGGCCAAGAGAGTGAGACTCAGGAGACTTGGGCCCCACAAGGACAGCCTTTAGGAGGTCCCTGTGGGTCTCTCTCTGGACTCTCTCAATGCCTACTCTGGGGAGGGTCAAGGTGAGAAAGGAGGCCCAAGGAGACCCAAGCTGACTGGGGGACAGAGTACGGGGAGCTGAGCCAGGCCTGCTCTCACGGTGTTGAGACTGACCCTTCCCAAGATGTGGTTTAGGCAAGGGGTGCTTGTTCTGATCCAGGGGCCCTTCTCCCCAGTTCTCAGTGACTTATCTGAGGGTCCCGAAAAGTTAAACCCATGAAGCCCACATCAACATCTGTGTAGGCCCTGGGGACCCCCTGGATTAGCCCCTGATGCCAAGGGTTATGTGCGTGGGGATGCGTGCACAGGGCACCTGGGGCTGGAGAGCCTGCTGGTGCACATTTCTTTGTAAGACCCGTGGCTGGATGATTCCACCTGTTTCTAAGGGGAAGAGCCTGGGCCTCACTCTCCGGGAGCTCACATGGACCCGGAACAGTCCGTGGGAACAGTCTGGATTCCCCCAAGGCAGGGTGGGGAGGGAGCCTCAGCCTCGTCCCTCCCCTCTGCCATCCCCTTTCCCAGGACAGGGTGGCTGTCAGGCTGGAAGGGGTCCCAGATATACAGCAGAGGAGGGGCTCTGCAGTAACCTCCCGCCACCGCTAGGCCAACTAGCAGGTCACTTTGGGCGTGAGACTTGGGCTCTTCCTCATTAGTTAAATCAGGATCAGTCTAATCCTTACCCCGTAGTGTTGTTGAAAGGATTAAATCAGATAATAGATGATATGGATAAACTGCCCAGCCCAGTGTCTGGCACATGGTTAGAGCTCAATAAAAGAAGTGTTCATTCAGGGTTAACCCCACTGCCTCGGGAGGTTCTGGAAACCCCTCCAACCCCACCAGCTCTAGCTGACTCCTGGGAGGCTGGCCCCCAGCATGGGAAGGGTGGAGGGGTTGCAGTGGGTAGGGGCGGGGCTCTGATGAGGACGCAGTCACTGGTGGAAAGAGGCAGTGGGACAAAGGACGCGTGTGCCTAGAAGCTGGGCTGCTCGCCCACCTGTACCCAGGCCAGCTCCAGGCTGGCTGGGTTCCAGAACATAGGGAGAGACAAGCAGGGCATAGTGTAGGGTAAGGAGCCGCGGTGAGGTTTCTCATCCCACAAGGAAGCTTGGATCCTGCCTGACTGAGTGATCGAAGGAATGATTTAGAAATTGTTCCAGTAAAATCCCATGCAGAGCCCGAAAGTCAGACCACACCGCACCTCTAAGCAGGGCGGGGCACCCTGGGCCACTTCCTGGCCCTTTCTGTTGTCTTTTTAGAACCTTCCACCCTTTGCCCTGGTAACCCACCTCAGCTCCCCCTCACTCTTCCTGGTACAGCTCACTCCTCCTCCAGCTCCTAGGGCTAAGGAGGCTGGGTTCTAGAAGCTAAGCCTCCCCTCCTTGGCGGCACCCAGAGGGGCTCCTGTAGAATGCCAAGCACTAAGGGTTAACTTTGGCAAGTCCTTCTGCCCTAGGAGTGGTGTGCAAGTCCACCCCAGGCCCGGGGAACCCCAGCTGAAGAAAAGCTGCCACCTCTTGGCCTCCCTCAGCAGCTCCCCATGGTCCAGACCCGAGGGACCCCCCCAAGCCTCTGGCCTGGGGCAGAAACAGACATAGGGTTTAAATCAGACCAGGGACTTGGAGGCTCTCCCAGCCTCTCCACTGCCCAGAGGGGGCTGGGATGGACCATGTGGTAGATGAAATCCAGAATAAGAAAAAGCTAGCAAAGCACTGTTCTCTCTCCCGGGGAAGCCCAGCTCTCCAGGCTGCCCCCAAGGCCCCCAGTGGGGTCCGTGGGGCGGGGGGGGGCTTTCCAGAGCAGGTCTCCACGCTGTCTCTCAGCCCGGAGACACAGGAGGAGGGGGAGGAGGAAGAGAGAGAGTGTGCGAAAGAGAATGACAGAGCGGCAGGGAAGGTGAGTCAGGTTGTGCTGGCAAGGAGCCAGGAGCAGGCCCTGGGAGGGGAGGCCCCTGCTCCCCTCTGGTGGAGATGGAGGCCCGGGGGTAATGGCGGAACAGGACCCGATGGCTCGTCGTCCTGCCTCATGCAGTGACATGGCTCAGGTCAGTCTAGAATGTGTGGCCTGGGGAGACTCGGAGGACCCTTCCCCGGGGCAGGGCCGGCAATACAGGATCTGCTTGTCCTCAGCAGCCTCTTATAACCACCTGTACCAAGACCCCCTCCCCAACCTCAGACCGCGGCCTGGGCAACAAGCCATTGTGGCCAACCTACGGGTTGAGGTCAGCACCCCATTTCTGGTGAGCCCTCTGGGGACAAGCTGTGCGGCAAGCCTTCCCTCCCGCTTGGCCCATTTCCCTTTCGGTTTTTATGCCTCCCTGAGGGGGATGGGCCCCAGAACAATCTGTCGGCAACTTTCTAGTAGCACACCCAAATGTGTCTTTGCCATGGACCCATGAGCTCCCCGAGAGGCAGTGGCAACTTCCACATCACAGATCCTGTCTCCAAGTTCCTGGGGTCCCGGCCAAAGGGGCCCAGGAAACAGTCAGCTTTTGTGGAGTCCTCCCCACCTCGGGCCACCTGCGTTCTCTGGGTGTGCGTCTCCCATCTCCCCATGCGGGAATAATTGTGGGGGGGTGTCTGTCCTCCCCCTCACCCCCACAGGGTGTGAGCTCCCTGGGCGCTGGGGCCTGTCCTGTTTGTCTTTTGTCCCTGATGTCCAGCACAGGTAGGGTACATTTATGGACGTGCACAGTGAAATCTATTCCAGGATTGGGACAGTCCCACCGCGCAGCTGGAGGGAAATGGCTCTCAAGGCCGGTTCCCCCACAATCTCCCAGGTATATCCCAGGCATCCCCCTGCCCCCAGTCTCCCAGGCGGACAAATGTTGTAAATGGTTCCAACCCCATCTCCCCTGGCTTCAGCAGGCTCCCAAGCCTGTATAGGCTGGCAACTCTTGAGAGTGATTGTTGGTCCCTGGGGGCAGCTCTGCCCTGCGTGCTGGTCAAGGTGGGTGTGTCAGGACCTTCTGAAATTATCATTGTGCTCTTCCCAGCTCCAGGTCCTTGTGGGAGACCGCCCTCTGGGGTCTTTGGGGCCGAGGTCTACATCGACCTCCTTGGGCACTCACTGCCACCTTGGCTGGGGTTTGTTGGCTCAGATCGTGACTGTGAGCTGTGAGCACATGCTTCCCCATCCTCATTCCTCTTGGGAAAATGTTATGAATAACCATAGCCTTGTGCTCCACACACTCTGGCCTCAGCCCCTGGCACCCTGGGTCATTACCCCACCCTGCCCCGCGCCAGCTACCTTGTCCCAATCCACTGCTTTGAGCTTTGGCTCCATCCAAGGGTCTGTCTTTTGAGTGTTCGCAGAGGTCACAGTCCCATTCTCCACGGAGCCCTGGGGAGAGAAGATACGGTGATTACCTAAGGCGCTGGGTGGGGGGGGGGGGGGCTGAAGGACAGGGAGCAGCGAGCCACCCCACAGCAAGGCGGTCCCAAGTGGTGAGAGCCCCACGATGGGGCAGGGCAGGGGAGTGGCGGGTAGGGTGGAAATCAAGGACAATGAATGGCTTTGAAAACAGGTAGGTACGGGAGAGACAAGAAGCTGGCAGAGAGGCTGTAGGGAAGTGAGAGCCGTTAGTGGGTATGCTGTGGGCAAGGGGGCCCTACCAGCCTCTCTCTCTAGGTCCCTGGCAGGTGTCAGGCAGAGGGAGTCACAGGGTGGCACCCCAGGTACCTGGCAGCCTCGTGTGTCATGCCAATGACTACCCCAGCTCCCTCCCTTCCCGGAAAGATAATGCCACAGCCTTGCAGAGCCATCTAGGACTGCACGCCCATCAGAAAGGCAGCAGAGAGAGGGAGACGTCCCTCCAGGAACTCCCACGCGTGGGTCAGCAGCCATACGTGGGGCGGAACTGGCAGCCAGATGCCCAGATGGGCTCAAGGTGAACCAAAGTTGCCAAGAGGCCAGGTCAGAAGGAAATGGAATGTACCAGGAAGGTCACATGTCTGCAGCTAGCCCTGATGTCACCCGGGGCGAGGCTGCAGAGGTCAGGCCAGTGTGTAGGTGAAACTCACGTCTCTCTGCAGGAAAGGTGGGGAGAGCCCGTGCTGAGGGGAGGCCTGCCAGGGACTAAAGGGAACGGTGCTGCTGGTGGCCATGGCGGGGCCCTTGGAAGCAGGGTACTGGCAAGAACTGAGGAGCCTGTCTGGGAAGCCCTTTGGGGTTTCTACTGGCAAAATCCTTACAGTTTTTTCCCAAATGAACCGAGAGAACCTGGTGAGGACAATGATGCTGGCATTTTCTGGGGGAAACCCATATTCACCCAAGAAAATTAGGCTTCCTGTCTGGGGGTGGGTAGTTCTGTACCTCAGTCCGGACCGCTATGCTGAAATGCAAATTCTTTTAAAAAGCGTCTTGAATGACCTCTTACGGACAGAGAAGAGTGGGTTTTATAGCTATTATATGGTGAAACTCTCCGAGTGTCCAAAATAAATGTCCTCTAATACACCAGCCCCTTCTAGTTCTGTTCTAGCCTCAAAATACCCCAGAGTGTCCCCCACCCAGCCCTGCGGTATTGATTCTCCCTCCCTCCTGGACAATTATTTTCTTCTGGGCACCCCAAATCCTTTTTTTTTTTTAAAGATTTTATTTATTTATTTGACAGATCACAAGTAGGCAGAGAAGCACGCAGAGAGAGGAGGAAGCAGGCTCCCTGCTGAGTAGGGAGCCCGATGTGGGGCTCGGACCCTGGGATCATGACCTGAGCCGAAGGCAGAGGCTTTAACCCACTGAGCCACACAGGCGTCCCAACCCCAAATACTTACATAAGTAGGGTCATCAGATCCTTCTCTGCACCCATCCCAAACAGGGCAGGGGAGGGTTTTGTGCTAGGCTTTTCGGATTTCCCTGAACAGCAGACCCACATCTGTTCGGGGGCACAACCAGCTGAACAACCTTACGGCACGGGGCACAGAGCCCTCACCCACCCAGCCCATGTTTCTGTTCCCTCAAGTCTGGACTGTTCTCTGAGGGTTCCAGTCCCTTCCCTCCAGGATTTTGCACACTTTTTCTTTGTCACCTGCCAGCCTGACACATACTTGAGGACAGTCAACACCCCAGCCCCTGCCACCTTCCTTTCTCTGAGACCATCGGAGGATGCAACAGGGTCCCTAAGTGTCAGGATCGGCCCACTATCCCTCTTCCATGGCAGATGTGACAGGGCCAGCACAGAACCCAGCGGGGCTCATGCCTTCCTGGTGTGGAATAGCAGGGGAACTGAGCTCCCACTGGCCCTTTGGGCGGCCATCCTGTGCATTCATTCACTTAGCTTATGGTCACCTGAAGCCTTTTGTATGAGCTGCTGCTGGGGCATCCTGTGCAGAGCTGATGTGGTCCAGGAGGTGGTTTGGACCCGCAAACCTGTTCACTGGAGGGCCCCAAAAGGTGGGTGATGACTGGATGCCCAGAACGGGGTGGGGGTGGGGCGGTGTGTGGCGCAGGTAGTAGGGAGTGGAACACAGAGAAAGCCTGGATATGAGATCGGAGGTGGGAAGTCTGTAGTGACAGGAAGCCTTGGTGCCATATCCGCTTCCTCTTCGGGGTTGATGGTCTCCATGCAATATCACTGCGGTCCCTGCCTCTTCTCCCAGATCTTCCTTCCCACGCGCTTTCCTCCGTTCGTCCATCACACATGTTTGAGCACCTACGATGTGCCAGAGCACCAGCCCAGAGACTGTCTCTCTGACCCTGGCCCCACTCCTTGCCTCTGGAGAATGTTCCCACATCATAGTATGGCCCAAAAGCCCCGTGGTCCCCTCTGATGTCACTTCCTACACTTCCCCTGTAAGTCGGCTTCTGGTTGGCCTCCCAGAATCTTTCCCTTCTATTTCCAGACTCCTCCACTTCTTTTTTTTTTTTTTTTTAAGATTTTATTTATTTACCTGTCAGAGAGAGAGAGAGGGAGAGAGGGAGCACAGGCAGACAGAGTGGCAGGCAGAGGGAGAAGCAGGCTCCCTGCTGAGCAAGGAGCCCGATGTGGGACTCGATCCCAGGACGGTGGGATCTTGACCTGAGCCGAAGGCAGCTGCCCAACCAACTGAGCCACCCAGGCGTCCCCAGACTCCTCCACTTCTAATGTCCGTGGATGAACATTAATTTTCCCCTGTAGCCAGTATTTTCCTTCTCAAATGTCATCCTTCCAGGATGATGACAAAGGTTAATATTCACAAACGCGTACTACGTACTCAGCCTGTCATCGTCCTAGGAACCGTCCAAACAACTGTATGACCTCTTCATTTTCCAACGTTTAAAAAAATCATACTTTCCATGTGTCCCACTGCCCCCGTTGCTTATCTATAATTTACTGCTCCTTGTTGTTTTTGGTATGTTTGGTCAATTATCTTGTTTGTCCAATGGTGTGATAGGTTCCAATAGGGCAGGATAGGTTTCCTCTTTCTTAGGGTGCCTAGGATGGGCTCCCCAAAATACTAAATGCCCCAATTGTTACTTCTTGAGTGGGGCATGTATCAGTAGTCTCTGCAAACTGGCCATGGTTCCCCAAGGTACTACAGGATGGTGGGCTTGGCTGCTGGGTTATCATAAAACCCTGGGTTCTGCAGGGTTCCTGCCTCTTGGAAATGAAAACCAAACCTGCTTCGAGGAGAGTAGTGGCCCAGGACACTGAACATACCATCTTAAAATGCCCCACTGGATAGAACAGTGCCCAGATACAAGGGTCAAACTTGCAATAATCTGGGCCATATATCCTTGGTGCCCTTTGGCCAAGTACAACAGGATAAGCAGGATGAAAATTGCCTCAGACTGATACAGGAGCACTAGCCTTTTATTTTGCCAAAAAAATATATTTTTTAAAATTATCAGCAGCAGCATTTCAAAACTGAAAGGAAGTTTCCAGATCAAATAGGTAGAAAAGGCATACTTCCAGAATAAAGCGCAGTTTTTTCTAAAGAAGGACATTTGGCAACTTTACACTAACATTTCTTTTTTTAAAAAATGGGCCCCAGGGGCATCTGGGTGGCTCAGTGGGTTAAGCCTCTGTCTTTGGCTCAGGTCATGATCTTAGGGTCCCAGGACCGAGCCCCACATCGGGCTCCATGCTCAGCAGGGAGCCTGCTTCCCTTCCTCTCTCTCTGTCTGCCTCTCTGCCTACTAGTGATCTCTCTCTGTCAAATAAATAAAATCTAATTAAAAAAAATAAAAAATAGGCCCTATTTGTAAATTTTTAAAAAAGATTTTATTTATTTTAAAAAAGGCTTTAGCCCACTGAGCCACCCAGGCGCCCCTGTAAATATTTTTTAATGCAGAAAAATTACAACCTAAAATTTTTTAAAATTATTTTCTTGGTTCAAAGTAGCTGGTGCGGGGCTCGACAGACTGAGTAACAGGAAGTAGAGCAAATGTTCACTTGTTCCAGTTCTCAGGGTTTGGTTTTTTTTTTTTAAGATTTATGCATTTATTTGAGGGCGAGAGTTGGGGGGGAGCAGACAGAAAGAGTCTCCAACCAGACCCCACGCTGAGCATGAAGTCCCATGCAGGGGTCGATCCCACAACCCTGAGATCACTGCCTGGGCTGAAACGGAGACTCTGATGCTAAAACCACTGAGCCACCCAGGTGCCCTGCTCCTAAGGTTCTCTTGAAAATTACTTAAAACCCAGTTTCACAGACAGGTGTTGGCTTCCAATGGAAACAGAACCTTGACGTTTTTTTCCTTCATCTGGAAATATTCCAGGTGAAAGGAGAGCAGTGGGAGAGAGCCACGCCCATAGGGCATGCTCATGGGTTCGTATCCCCAGCACTGAACGGGGATTCCCGCAGGACGGGACCCTTGAACCCTGGGCCAGACCCCCATGAATGAAGCCTGGCACTGGGGTGCACAGCCCTTGCGCACAGAGGATGAGGAAAAGAGGGAGGCAGGGAAGGGGCCAGGCTCCACTTCCTCCTGTCCTTCTCTTCCCTCCTTCTGCCGCCCCAGCTTAATCTCAACTCAGAGAGCTGGAGCCACCAGGTAGCAATGTCGTGGGTGATAGGCTCCTGGCAAATGCATTCCAGACCGACCATACACGCAGGGTGCTCTCCAGGTGGCCTCATCAGGACCACACCCGTCGCTGGCAGAAGCCCAGGGTATTAATCACAAGGCCGTCCACACCTCTGGTCTGGGAGACTTCAAGGAGAGTGAGGGCGAGCAGCACGTTGGTACGGCCAGGAGCAGACACGCTCGGGCACCAGGAAGTGTCCTCTAGCGTGTCTTTCACCGACTCTTTCTCGAGTCTACTGTGAGAGTTCAAAAGCTCTAAAAGGCTTCTCCACTCACAAACAGGACCAAGCCCTTCCCGAAGATGGACCCACATCCGCGCTCTGGAGGCCACTCCCGTCTGAACCTGGGCGCAGGGGGGTCCCAGGAGTGAGCCCTCCCGGGAGCCACCGCACTGCACACACTGGTCTGGGCCGCGTTTTCCAGGCTTCCGTGCCCCAGTGTTTATTTTACAGTTGAGCCGGGCTCACCCTGGAATTCCACAGGCAAACACCATCCATGAATCAGAAGTGTGTAAAGGTCACTCCTGGGAACTAGGCTATAACTCAGGCTTGGAAGGATTTTTTTTTTTTTTTTAAAGTTTCTTGGAAACTTCCACAATGCATTATTTAAAAGACTCTCCTGGTCCTGGAATCACGCCCAAGAGATCTTCAAAAACCAAGAGTGTCAGAAAGCGGAGAACGCGTGCGTTCTTCACGAGTCTTTGGTAATGGCTCTGCCTTCGGGTCGAATGTGTTTCAGTGTCGTGGGAAGGGAAGGGAGTGCTCGGGACTCAGTCTCTCAAGCTTTTTCGAGAACGGTCAGCCGGCGTATGAATGAATGGGGCTTGACTCGGGGTGTGTAACCCACCCGTGGAAGGTGACAACTTCAGGGTCCACCTGAGGGACACAGACGGTCGTGGGGCAGCAAGAATGGAGCTGAAGACCCACCTGGTCGTCCCGGGGCCTCTGACCTTTCCACCCTGGGAAGGGAGGCTGGAGCACGGCTAAAAGCACTTTTGTGGTGGGCCCCAAGGCTGGGAGAAGCCTGACCGGTGCAGCCGGGTGCTGCTGGGGCCCAAAGCATCTTGCTCTCCTCATACATTGCCCTGTGACTGTCTCCCAGGCTGCACCACGGGCTGGAGATCCCGCTGTCCTGTTCACCGCCGGGTCCCAGGTAGCTGGCAAGGCATCGGCATTCAGGGCTTAATGAATGATACGATCATGAGTACATGGTGGCCTGTGGAGGCTCTAGGGGTGGTGGCCTGGAGAGGCCACCAAAGTGGGGACGGGGCAGGTAGAAAGAGAGCTGCCCAAAGTCTCCCAAAGCCCACGTGTACTTGGAGAGAGAAGGTCAGCAGCTCGAGAACGGCCAACGTGCTCCGCCGGGGAGACGGGGTGGGCAGGCACCACCCACTCTGAGGTGGGAACCACTGACCGTGTTGGGTGATGCAGTGGGGGCAGTAAAGAGGGCATTCCCATCTCCTTGGGTCCTCCAACTGCAGTGCGGAGCTGCAGGGAGAAAAGCCAGTGGGACAGCAGGGCCGGCCCTCACTTCTGACAGTTCCCAGCTGCTCGGGAGGCATTGTACTTCTTGGGTCTGCCCAAGCCACGGCTCCCATCTCCTGGACACTCCTGCCCCTTTCTCCTGCGCTCCATCCTCCGCCCTCTCTCGCACTGAGTTCAGTACTCTCAGACCCAAATTCACAGACGACACAGGAGTTATTCCCGCCAGCTCCCCAAGGTTCTGCTAGTGCCCTCCACACACCTGTCCCTCAAGGAGGCAGCCCCTGGGGCACCCGGGGGCCAGCCTCTAGTTCAAGATGCTGCAGGTTCGCCTCTAGACTAAGGGATCTGGTTCAAGACCGGCCTCCATTCTCAACGTGCTATGTGACCCTCGAACAAGAAACCGCTTATCCCTGAGAGGGCGCCCCAAGTTCCTGCCCTGTCCTCAGAGGTCGGACAGGTGACACCAGTGAGTGAAGCAGGCAGGGTGCGGTTTATAACGCAGACTCAGTTTGTTTGCACAAGAAACACGGAGGCATATCCTTCACCTCCACAAGGAAAGATGCTCGCTCTCATTTTGGAAACATGAGGTACCGCGAAGCAAAACAAACAAAGCCACGAGGCACCCTTTTGCTAGAGATGAAAGAAAGAAAAAAGGAAATGCACTGAGAACAGTAACGGAAGGTCACTGTCCCTTGGTCTTGAGCATAGCGGACCGCTGTGAACCAGAGGGGGCAGCCCTGACTTAGGTCCAGGTCAGGTGACGTAGGAACTCAGGGTTGTAAACCTTCCAGTTTCCAAGAAAAGCCAGGAAACCGGCTTTTTAGGGGAAATCTCCAGATTTTAAAATTTGCTTTGCATTTAAAACAAGCAAACAAACAAAAGACATGGGCCAGGGGGGCCTGGATGGCTCAGTGGGTAAAATAAAGCCTCTGCCTTTGGCTCAGGTCATGATCTCAGGGTCCTGGGATCCAGCCCTGTATTGGGCTCTCTGCTCAGCAGGGAGCCTGCTTCCTCCTCTCTCTCTCCGCCTGCCTCTCTGCCTACTTGTGATCTCTGTCAAATAAATAAAAAAAAAATCTGAAAAAAAAAAAAAAAAAAAAAAAAAAAAGACATGGGCCAAACCAAACTGTCTGAACACAAACGTGGCCCTTGGTTTGCAGGTTTGAAATGTCTGGGCGAGCCACAGCCCTCTGGCCTCATGGTATAGCCACAGGAAGGACACGCTTGGGCAGGCAGGAGCCAGGGTTCTCGTGCCCAGAACACGGAGTCTAGAGGGGAGCCTGGGCTGCGCCCACGTGGGGCAGGCCTACATGGGTGGGTGGGGTGCCAGAGCTCTAAGCCAGGTCAAACGAGGGGTGACCCTCAGCCTCCTCCTCCCTCCAGCCTAGCAGACAGGATTGATTGGCTTCAAGAGGAAGCAGAAGTGGGTGGCGGATGCTGATTTCTACTGGTTCTCTTTCCCCTTGTGTGACTAGAAAGGAGACTAAAGTCTGTCATGGGGAAGGAATCATGGTGGGGACACAGGCCATGCACCAAGGTGGTTACCCCCAGGGCTCACTTTCTGGTACAGAGGCCTGTTCTGGGTTGAACTACGACCTGCCCACCCCACCCCACGTTCCTATGTTGAAATGTTGGCCCCCAGTGTCCCAAAATGTGACCTTATTTTGGAGGTAGGGTCATTGTAGATGGGATCAGTTAAAATGAGGTCCTCAGGGCACCTGGGTGGCTCAGTGGTTTAAGCCTCCACCTTCGGCTCAGGTCATGATCTCAGGGTCCTGGGATCGAGCCCCGCATCGCATTCTCTGCTCCTCAGGGAGCCTCTCTCTCTGTCTGCCTCTCTACCTACTTGTGCTCTCTGTCTGTCAAATAAATAAATAAAATCTTAAAAAAATGAAATAAAAAATAATAAAATGAGGTCCTCAGAGTGGGCCTTAGTCTTATATGATTTGTGTCGCCAGAAAAGGGTGACATTTGGAGACAGATGCACCCTCAGGGAGAACACCGAGTGAAAACGAAGGCGGAGATGAAGGTGAAGCATCTACGAACCAAGAAAGCCAGGGAGAGGCCTGGAACCCGTTCACCCTCTCAGCCTGGGAGGCAACCAACCTTACTGACCCCTTGATCTAGGACTTCCAGCCACCAGAGCCCTGAGACCATGGATCTCTGTCACCTAAGGCCCCCTGCTGGGCCGTGGGACTCTGCAAGTCCAGCCAGCTCACACCAGGCCTGAGCCAGTTTCCTTTGGGATCAAGCCAGGGCCGCCCAAGGAGAAGGAATTCAACCAGGAGTGAAAACAACGGGCAGAGGCATCCAGGGACATGTGGACAACGAATCTGCATCTCCTCCTCCGCCGAGGACACAGCAGGAACCGGGGTCTTGTCATCCACACAGCCTTCCTACCAGATCCGCTGGGGCAGCCCAGAGAGCCCCCCGTGGGGGAGACACGCAAGCGCCGTCCCTTCCTAGCTCTCTGGTTGCTGTCCTGCAACAGGGCTGGCCTCAGTCCCCTTCCTCAGGGCCTGGAAAGTCATTCCTCGTTTTCCCCACTCAGTGTTCAGAGGAACTGGGAGCGGGGCCGGGGTGGAGGGAGGGGGTCAAGCAACCCACCGTCTTTAGTGGAAACCTTGGCCTACTCAGCCTTTCCCTCTGCTGGGGCGCGCGGCCCCTGGGACAGCCAGGCCATGTCCATGGTGAGCACCATTGCCAGCCCGCGTGTGGGGCTGGTGTCTCAGTGGTATCCTATGTGATTCTCCCTGAGAGGAGGGAGAAGCAGGGGGCACAGAGGCCCCAAGTCACTGCTTCAAGAAGTCTCATGTGATGGCTGGGACGGTGAGACAGGAAACTACTTCCAGGGCTGTCTCTCGAAGGTTCTTCAGGCCCTCCTCTGCCTCCTCTGGGAGCACTCTCTGGGAGGCCCCCCAAGGCCCTGGCTTGGACTCTGCCTTAGCCCCAGGCCCTCCTCCAGGGCCCCAGACTTTGTGGTCCCCAAGGAGGGTTTGCTTGGAGGGTGTCTGGGGGTGGGGGGAGAGAAAAGAGAACAACAGAGAGCCTGCCCTCTGCACAACAAACAAACAAGCCGGCCCAGAGGCGGTGAAAGGCAGCAGTGTGCAGAGGGCGGGGGCGCGGGGGGCGGGCTGGGGGGGGGGCGGGCTGGCATAAAGGAATGTTGTTCAGGAAAGCTGGGGCTGGGCACCCAGAGATGGACAGATGGCCTTTTATCCCGCAGCCTGGGTTTGGCCTGAAACCCTTTCTCTGAAATGAGCTGATGCCCAGGCCCTGTGTCCAGCTGTCCCCCAGCCTCTAGAGGCCCGAAGGAGGGCAGGCTCCAGGCGTCCCACGTGCCTGGGGAGCACGGGGTCCTGGGCAGGTAGGAAGGGGTAGGCCTCAGGGAGGAGGACAGTGCCCCGGCCACAGCGGCGCCCAGAGTCTTCCTTCTGGGTTAACAAGTCAACCCCCGAGGACTCCAGGGACCACTTTCAACAGCTAGAAATGTGGCAGCAGGATCTGCTTGCTTTCATTTCTAATAAGCTGCCCTCTGCCAGACTGGCTTTCAATCAGAGGCCAGGCCTGTCCTTAAAACGTTTAACATACAGCCTATCTGTACCAACCCCAGGGAAACAATAATAATACGTGGCAAGGGACGAGGCATTCCAAAAGCACCCCCACTTCTCACCCACCCACGACGGCTGCAAGGAGGGGAGCTCTGCCGCAGCTGCCCCTGTATTCGGGACAGGAATAAGAAAGGAGTAGAGAAAGCGAGTGGGAAGTGAGTGCCGGAGCTGTGCCCAGCTTCTCCGGCTCAGGGGATGTGGGGGTACCGGTACCCACAGGCCAGCCTGAGCCTCCTGGATCCTTGACATGGGCTCACCTGGTGCGGCTTCTCCACATGAAATGGTCCCCCTTGGAGGACGTCACCAGAAACCTCATCCCCGGAAGCAGAGGACAGTCTAGGCGGACAATCCAGGCCATCAGAAAAGGGGGCCAGTGGATTAAAAACACTAAATTTCTACTCAGATCTCTCCAGAGTCCACCCACAAGTTTTCAGGCTGTTGATGGGATTTTCTACTAGTCCCTGCCATGGACCGTCTGCATCCACAGGGAGCCTTTCCTCTCTCGCCTCTGACTGCAGATGATGGCACTATTTCTAGAAGGCACCAAGAGTCAAGTGGACATGTGGGTTTTTTTTCCCAACGAAAGCCTGATTCTGGGCTTTGGAGCAGTTGGGAACCTAGGGTTGGGTGGGACAGTGTGGGGGGCGACCTGGGCTTGGTCAGGGTGGATGAGAGGAGCTCTCTGAGGCTTTCCTCCTCAGTCCTGTCTTACAAAATCCTGCCAGGCTCCCCGGCCCCTCGGTTTCAACTCTGAGAAGCAGCCTCAGCAGCCTGCAGGAAATGAGTTCCTCAGAATCCCTTTTGGGGATCTGATAGGACATTTCTAGATCGTAGTCCCTTCAAACTTAGACCTCAAGGCACCTCAGGGCAGGCTTACAGAACATGCTATGCACGAGGGAAATACATTTAAACCATCTAAAAACTATATTGTCGCCTCACTGGCCCAATTTCTATGTTAAAATACATTGTGGTTAATCATGTAACATTCCAATCTGTATGGATTATCCTCAAAATACTGTGTTTTGCTGTTTTTATTTATTTTTTAAAAGAATTTTATTTAATTGAGAGAGACAGAAACAGAGCGAGCCGGAGCAGGGGGTAGGGAGAGCAGGAGCAGAGGGAGAAGGAGAGGGAGAAGCAGACTCCTCGCTGAGCAGGGATCCCAACAGTGGGCTCGATCCCAGGACCCTGAGATCATGACTTGAGCCAAAGGCAGAGGCCTTAACCCACTGAGCCATCCAGGTGCCCCTAGTTTGTTTGTTTTATTTTTTTATTTTTTTTAAGATTTTATTTATTTATTTGACAGAGAGAGAGATCACAAGTAGGCAGAGAGGCAGGCAGAGACAGAGGGGGAAGCAGGATTCCTGCCGAGCAGAGAGCCCGATGTGGGGGCTCGATCCCAGGACCCTGAGATCATGACCTGAGCCCAAGGCAGCGGCTTAACCCACTGAGCCACCCAGGTGTCCCTATTTTGCTGTTGTTGTTTTTTTTTTTTTTAAGATTTTATTTATTTATTTGACAGAGAGAGATCATAAGTAGGCAGAGAGGCAGACAGAGAGAGTGAGAGGGAAGCAGGCTCCCTGCTGAGCAGAGAGCCTGATGTGGGACTCGATCCCAGGACTCTGAGATCATGACCTGAGCTGAAGGCAGCAGCTTAAACCACTGAGCCACCCAGGCGCCCCCCTATTTTGCTGTTTTTTAAAAGGAGAAACAAAACCACTGTTTACAAATGACTCCACATATCACTATCCCAGAAACAATAGTCCTAAATTTTCCTTTTATAATCTATTAGTTAAAGAGAGGTAACTCACTCCTTCTCATCATCGGTTACAAAATGTCAAATGATTATATTGCCAAGAACACAAGAAGGCCCTCAACTGTTTGGTCAGCAAAACAGAACAACCACCCCACAAATCGACCTGCCTCACACCTGCTACTTTTTACAGATTCCAGTCTACTGGTCCGAACAAGTCCCTCTTCCCTGGCCTGGACCTGGGATCTTCTTGAGGATGCTTACATTCAGAGGGGTTGACTGGCTCGTCTCCAGTGGTACAGATAATTCTAGGACACAAGACTGTTGGACCTGATCAGAGCTTATGTCTTCTTTTCCACTCTCATTTACCCTAACCCCAAACCCACTGCACATCTCTTAAACTAGCAGAATCAGCACAGTTAGCCCTAGAACTGGTGTCTCCGGGGGAGTGCTGGTCTCTGTGCCTGCTTTTATGCTTATCAAACACGATGTTTATCCTCATTCCTATACGGTGCTTTAGCTCCAGGGGATGAAGTCCTTGAACAGCCCTAGGGCAAGCTGTCCTTCTGGGTGGTCAGGGCCTCTCTGATAGAGCCACCACTCAGGGACATCACTTACATACACAGTCTGGTGTGGTCAAGGACAAGAAGGAGCTATTTGTGAACAACACGAGGATACCAGCTTGCTGGACCAGAGTCACCAGATTAGGATGTCATTATTCTAGAGAGAAATACCTTTCAGCTCTGTGCCACGGCTCTAGACAAATGCTGCCCCATAGAATTTTCTGCACTGATGGAAATGTTCTAGATCTGTGCTGCCCGATATAGTAGCTCCAGCCCCATATTCTACTGAGCGCTTGGAATGTGCCTCGTATAACTGAAGGACTGGATTTTAATTTTAATTAATTTTAAATTAAATAGCCACATGTGGCACATGGCTACCATATTGGATAGCATAGCTCTGGACCCATACATTCAACGACCATTTGAAATCTCTTCATGAGTGTTTCCTTGGCATTTCAAACCTAATGTGGCCCCAGCGTATGCTGATCTCCTCACCCCAAACCTGGGCCTCCACCCCAGAATTCACCGTTTCCCTATCTCGAACCACCCAGTTGCTCAAGTCACCTTGGCGTCATCCACAAGCCTTCCCTTACTCCCAGCATTTAATCCATCAGCAAGTTACAGTGCTTCTGCCCCCACGACATTTCTGGGTCCTAGCCATCAGCGGCGACTGTCAACAATGGTGTCCTCTTAGCTCTTAGCTCTCTCTCTGCTTCCCCTCTTGACCCGCTTCCGACTCCCCTCTGCAGCCAGAACAACCTAGTAAAATGCAGACCAACGTTGCCAGATCCTCCAGCCCATTGTTGTCAGGATAAAATCTAAACCCCCTCATGATGACCATGAGCTCTGCAGAGACAAGGCCCCTGCTTCCCCCGCCCCCACCCAGACCACACTCCCCCTCACCTGCTTTGCTCTAGCAGCACCAGAAGCCGCCTTTCGAAGGCCACCTGAGTGGCTCAGTCAGTTAAGTGTCCAACTCTTGATTTTTGGCTCTGGTCATGATCTCAGGGTCTTGAGATCGAGTCCCATGTCAGGTTCCATGCTCAGCGAGGAGTCTGCTTGAGATTCTCTCTCCCTCTGCCCTTCCCCTGCTCGCTCTTTTCTCTCTCCCTCTAAAATAAGTAAATATTTTTTTTTTTTTAAGAGCCTTCCTTCGGGTATATAACACCACCAAGTCGTACCATACTCCAGGACCTTTGCACTTGCTATTCCCTCTGCTTAGATTTTTTTTTTTTCTTTTACCAAGGTCTCCTTTATGATGACTCCTTGTCATCCATCAGATATCAGGTCTTCAGAGAAGTCACCCTAGACTCCTCCCATCAGAAGTTCCAGCTGTCACTTTGTCGCAGCCCCCATTCTGAAATATATTATCTATTCTGTTGTATGATACATATACACATAGAGACTCTTATACACACACACACATATAAAAACGTATATATAAAATACTCTATTGTAGCTCTTATCAATCACCTATAACTGTCCTATTTGTCTCCCTCCCTTCACCCCCGGCAGGCACACCCCGGGAGGGCAGTTACAACATGTCTTTTTGTCCCAAGCACCGAGCTCAGTCTGAGCGTGAGGAGACTATTGTGTTTGTGCAATAAACACATATATTAGGATTATATTAAAACAGAGGAAAAAGACGTGGGGAGAACAAGGCATCTCTGCACACCCCTGGGACCCCTGGGACCCCTTTGCCAGCCTAATATTTGGGGACTGTCCATCCCTGACTGGGGTGAGTTCCCCGGTCCAGCCCTGCCCCTGTCCAGGTGAAGATGGAATGAGGGAAGCAGGTCAGAACAGACACCCAGACCCTAGCTGGGGGGAAGGGACGACAGCGAGGGACCGGAATGTCACCACTCCCCAGCTCCCCCAGGGTGTGTGGCTTTGCCCAAGAGGGTCTGAGCACATAGCCTTTCAGGTTCTGGAGACATCCATCTCTCAATGGGAATCTACCTTTTCTTAGCAGAAGCTGGTGCTGAGGGAGCTTGTAGTCATCCTGATTCTGTTCAACATACGTGTTTGGTCTTACAGATCTCCCGCGACCAAACCCTGTAGGGATGCAGAGAATGAGGGAGCTGAGGCCGGGAGAGTTTAAATTACTCACACAGGGTCACACAGCCAATGAGGCACACAGCTGGACCAGGGCACGGGTCTTGGGCTGCAGACCCCAGGCCCCTGCTCTTTCTGGCTGCGTCGGGGAGAGGGTGGGCGGCCTGCACAGCTGCTCTGTGCCAAGCCGCATGCTTGGAGCTTGGGGATGCCGATTCTTAAGGAATCCCGAAAGATCTGCCCACTGAGCAACTTTCACCCTTCCAGTTTTCCAACCCATTTTCCCTCTGCCCTTAGCCTTCTAGAACAGAGGGTAGCAAACTTGACAGAGCTTCTGAGCCACATGAGGTGTTTGTTTAAAACACAGATTTCTGGTCTTGTCTCCAGAAAGTCTTTTTCCTTTAAAGATTTATTTATTTATTTATTTATTTATTTATTTATTTATTTATTTATTGGGGGTGGGGAGGGGCAGACAAGGAGAGACAAAAATCTCAAGCAGATTTTCTGCTGATCACAGAGCCTGATGCAGGGCTCGATCCCACAACCCCGAGATCTTGACCAGAGCCGAAATCAAGAGTTGGACAACTTAACTGACTGAGCCATGTCCATCTAGGTTGTCTGAGTGGCAAAGTGGTTTAATAATATCGGTAGTGGGCGGAATGGTGTCTCTAGCCCCCGCCCCACCACCCAGACCAAATTCATGTTCATCCAGAACCTGCGAATGCGATTTTATTTGGAAATAGGGTATTTGCAGATGTAATCCTGTTCCTTTAAGGTCATACTGGGTTAAGGTGGACTGGAAATCCAATATGACTGGTGTCCTCAAAAGAGAAGGGGAAATTTGGAGATGCAGAGATACAGGCTAAAGTGCGTTTGTGTGAATGGAGGCCGAGACTGAAGGGATGTACCCGTGAGCCAAGAAACCAGAAAAGAGGCAAACAGATTCTCGTCAGAGCCTCGGAAAGGAACCAACTCTGCTCATACCCCAATTTCAGACTTCCAGTCTCTGGGACTGAGATGAAACATTTCTCTCATTTTAAGCCACCTCCTTTGGGTACTTTGCTACGACTGCTCTAGGAAAGTACTACAATATCACTAGAAATGTGATGCTTTGTTGCACGTAACAGTCCAAGTGTTGTTACTTTATTTTTCCACTCATTTAGGAACATACGTTTCTCTGGAATGTCTGGAATGTAACTACTTACTTTGTCCCCCGTGTTTTATTATTGAAAAATTTTAAACTGCAGTCAAGCTAAAAGAACCCCACTACCTGAGTCCTACCATTTATTCACATCCTATGGGTTCTTTTGAAAAACAATCTTTAAAAGTTTGCATATATTAACACCTAACACTTGTAATCATGAGGCATATCCAAAGGCACGATTACAAAATAAGTGTGAAATTTATTTGCCTCCCTTTAAAAAATTTTGGTCTAATTTTCATATAGTAAAGATGACCTATTTTTTTTTTAAGATTTTATTTATTCATTTGTGAGAGAGAGCACGGGCCGAGGAGGGGGGGAAGGGAGAGGAACAAGCTGACTCCTGGCTGATCAGGGAGCTGGATACCGGGACTCAATCCCAGGACCCTGGGATCATGACTTGAGCCAAAGGCAGATGCCTAACTGACTGAGCCACCCAGATGATCAAAAGGTTATCAGTCTTAGGTGTATAGTTTGATAAGTTTTGACAGTCATATGCTTCTTTGTAGCCAATGTCCAAATCAAGACAAAAAACATTCCCGTCATCCCAGGAAGACCAGGAATCTATTTTCAAGGAGCTCGTCTTTTGACTTTGATGAAAGAAGGTGGGGCGATAAGCATCCAGTTCCCTCGGCCAGAGGGCCAAGAAGTATGAGATTTACAGCACTTTGCAAGAAGGACACTAGGTTCCCTGCTAGTAAACGTGCCTATCTCACTGTTCTTCTAGCCTCTAACCACAGGCTGTGGGTGGACACAACACCAGGAAGGTGCACAAGACCACCCTTGTCCAGAATTCTAGCCACAAGCCCGCCTCCACGCACTGTCTCCACACCCCTCCCCACCCCTGCATTCCCTGCTGAAATCATTACCATTCCATGACCACTTGGACACCCACTTTGGATGCCCCCTTCCCTTCTGGTCCTGGTGACTAGGGCCTGTCGCCTGCGTGGGCTTCCTTGAGCTGCTTACTCCCTGCTTTGGCCACATGACCTCAGTGTCCAGGGCATGCTAGACAGCCCCTGCTGTGACAGTCAGACTGTTTCCCCAAGGCCAGCAACATGGCCCAGAAATGATGCTCAGTCCCTGTCCTGCCCTTTGCTTTCTCTAGTGGAGCAGGTGGGGGCAGAATCCCGGCTGGAATGGAACAGAAGGAAGACGGAGAGAAAAAAAACAAAAACAAAAACAAAACTAAAGGCTGAAACCTAATAAAAAATTAGTGGTTTCCATGGTACAGAATAAAGCCCCCAATGGACCAAACCTTATCTTTGAATGGTTGATGTATGATAAAGGTGTTTTTTAAACCAGTGGGAAAAGTGATTATTCCATAAAGCTACTGGGATAACCAGTTGGTCATTTGGAAAAATGTAAACCTAAAATAATCTCTATTTTGTTCCTTATACCAAAAAAAATTTCAGGTAGATAATAAATTCAAGAAAAAACAAATAATAACAAAAACATTAAGCATAACATTATTAGCAAGATACAAACATATTTAAGATTTTATTTATTTTAGAGAGAGAGAAAACATGTGTGCAAATACCTGTGAGCAAGGGGAGGAGCAGAGGGGGAGGGGGAGGGAGAGAAAGAGAGAAACTCAAGCAGACTCCCAGCTGAGCGCAGAGCCCGACATGAAGCTCAGTCCCATGATCCCGAGATCATGACCTGAGCCAAAACCAAGAGTCAGAGACTTAACCAACTGAGCCACCCAGGCTCCCTGATACTAAAATCTATTTTTTAAAGACTTTATTTATTTGACAGAGAGAGAGAGAGAGCACAAGCAGGGGGGAGTGGCAGGCATAGAGAGAGGGACAAGAAGGCTTCCTGCTAAGCAGGGAGCCAACACAATGCGGGGCTCAAACCCAGGACCCAGGGATCATGACCTGAGCTGAAGACAGATGCTTAACTGACTAAACAACCCAGGCACCCCTACAATATATTTTATGTATAAAATCTTCAAGTAGAGGTGGTCTTTCTAAGAATGATAAAACTATGTTTTACAATAAGGATATTTTAAAGATTTAAATGGAGAAAAAACATTAAAGGAGTCAAAAGACAAATGAAAACTAAAGGACAAATAGTAATACATATGATAGAAAATGGTCTAATATCCTCACATATAGTGATTCTAAATCAATAAGAAAAAGATCCCCCTTGGTTTAAGCACATGCTTAGGGTTTGTCCCTATGTACGTACAGTGGAAATACCAGGCACCTTGAGACCCACCACATTCCAGGATCTCTTAGAACTACACGTTTCTTATCTATGAGACGGGAGAACTGACATTTGCCCAACCTACCTTAAGGGTTCAAATAGAAATCTCTGAGAAATATTTAGAAAAATGAAAGTTGCCATACAAACTATTAGTTCTAGAAGGATCATTATTATCCAAGTGTTCTTTCTCTGAGTCCCTGGAGATTCAAGTTGCAAAGGTCACCAAAAATCACCTTAACGTGCAACTATCCGCAAGCCAACTGACCATTTACGAGTTTAGTTCGTGTTTTAATATTGACCCCTGCCTCCTCCCAGATCCCCATAGTCTCCCCAGCAAAGTGATGGTTGGGGTTGCTGTCATCCGACAACATACAATGTAACAAAATGCAAACCCACAACAAAGTGAAATTGAAAATCAATGCTAAAATACAAAAATTTCATGAAGTCAATGAAGCAGAAAGAAAACCGTTTTACTCACAATTCGACTACAAAATAAGGATCTGGCAAAGTTAGGCTATTTAACACTGAAACACAGGCGACCAGCAAAGGATGAGGCTCTTCAAAAGAGAATGAATGACCTGTTTATCAAAGGATCAAGAGAGATCCCTAGCTCTTTTTTTTTTTGGTCCTTTTTTTTTAAATATTTTATTTATTTGACAGAGAGAGATCACAAGTAGGCAGAGAGGCAGGCAGAGAGAGAGGAGGAAGCAGGCTCCCTGCGGAGCAGAGAGCCCGATGCGGGGCTCGATCCCAGGACCCTGGGATCATGACCTGAGCCAAAGGCAGAGGCTTTAACCCACTGAGCCACCCAGGTGCCCCGAGATCCCTAGCTCTTAAATACTCTTGCAAAAAGACTCTTTATGTGTGAAAAGCCAATGTGAAGTTTGGAATGCCACATTGTGCTTTCATACACTTTTGCCAGAAAAACCGCTCATGTGCACAAAACCCACATGACTTGATTTATTTGTTCAATCTAAAAACCTGCATGTAAGTGCAATCTTAATTTGATTGTCAGGTTAAAATAAACGAAAAAAAATTTTCAGTTTCATCTTTGTTTTCTTTTTCTTTTTTTTTAAAGTAATCTCTGTGTACAACATGGGGCTCAAAGTCATGACCCTAAGATCAAGAGTCTCCCGTTCTGCCAGTTGAGCCAGGCAGGCACCCCTTCATTTCCATTTTTAAAGATAATCAGTTCCCATCTCCCAACCCCTATCCCATTTTCTATGAGATCTAGTCTTCATTTAAAGTAGATTCATTTCAAGTGATCTTTTTTCCTAGGAGTCAAGGACCTTCCTATTTAGGTCCAAGGAACAAGTGAATTTTTTACGGCACCCTATTTGCAACGTGCAAAAGCCATTACGCTTGGCATGCCAACGGGTCTTCCCTGGGATAAGAGAAAACGACCACTAAGGCAGGTGACTCTAGCCTTGTCCCTGGCTTGGGGGGAGTGGTATATAGGGTCACAGAAGCCTTCTCCAGGCGCCCCAGTGCAGATATCCCTTATTCCTCTATGGCAGCCAGACTCACAGTGTGGGCCTTGATTTGACTTAAAAAATTTTGAGGTCTGTCTATTGTCTCTGTGGATAAATGAGGCCCGTTTCATAGACTTTTGTTATTATAGAAGACTAAGGACTAGGGGCACCTGGGTGACTCAGTCAGTTAAACGTCTGCCCTTGGCTCAGGTCATGGTCCCACTGCCTTGGGATCGAGCCCCATGTCAGGCACTCTGCCTGCTTGGGCACAAGTACGCTCTGTCAGATAAATAAATAAAATCTTAAAAAAAAAAAAAGACTAGAACTTAGTGACTCAGTAGTTTATTGTGGACCACAGACATTTGGAACTTATAAAACTAAAACTATTACTAGAAACCCACTTTCCAGTGGGAAATCTGAGCTAAGCACTGCTGGGAAGGTTCTAGGGGCACAGAAGAATGTAGAGAACTAGACTGACTTTAAATTCTATTCCCTTTAGGGGCGCCTGGGTGGCTCAGTGGTTTAAGCCTCTGCCTTTGGCTCAGGTCATGATATCGGGGTCCTGGGATTGAGACCCGCATCGGGCTCTCTGCTCAGCAGGGAGCCTGCTTCCTCCTCTCTCTCTCTGCCTGCCTGCCTCTCCGCCTACTGTCTGTCAAATAAATAAATAAAATCTTTTAAAAAAAATCTTGAGTATGAAGTTTAAATATCATATCATCCTAGGCGAGCAGCGATTAGAGAAGATGGAGAACTGCAGTTCCGAGGATATATCCTTTAGAGAAATTTGCATGAGAAGATGCAGGAAAGAGTAAATAGAACTGGAAATCCAGGTATCCTGGGTCCTGCCTGTGCACGTCACACAGGCACTTAAAGCCACATGGGGCTGGCCACAGCCCTGAAAGCAATGACAGCTCTCGATGGGCATTTTCCGTGACTGACTTCATGCCCACTTCCGCAGGGTACTCATGGGCATGCGTGAACGGCAGTAGCTGGTCTGGAAGACACTGGCCAGCTCTCTGGCTGAGAATGACCAGGGACAAAGGCAGAAATGAGTGTGTGTCTGGATAGCCCTCCATCCTTTCCACCACACTCCCAGCCCTTTCAGCCAACAAAGAGGAACTGGAAAAAGATTTTTTGTAATTCTTGAAGTATCTTGTGTGTGCTAAGGTAACCCCTTTCCTTTTCAGTTATTTGTAGGTTTCAGTTTTCCAAGCAGCTCACTCATTCACGGACTCAAACACTGATTCGTTCCTGTTGGCATACACCGGCATGCTAGTGTGTCCCAGAGGAACTCAGAAGAATCAGACAGTTCCAGTGTTCAGAGAGTTTATGGTTTAGTCAACAAGATTGGACACAGAGCGAAAACACCGTAAATAAGGAAGAACGTTATGAACTCTGTAGCGCAGGTGCAGGCAAAGGGCGAGAAGCTCTGTGTAAGAAGCGGGCACCTGAGCCAGACCCAAAGGGTGTGGCCGTGGGCGGGCCCTAAGAGCTTGGGAATACTGCTGTGACATGACAAAAGTCCCTTTAGGAAGGGTCACAGGCACGGGGAGTGTGGGAGAGATCTGCCAGGGAGACTGTTGCAAGAATGAGCTTAGGGGGGCGCTGGCCAGAGTGAGGCAGCAGAGGGGAGACATTCCAGAAGGAATCCGACTAAGGATGCTCATGAGGATTAGAGCGTGGTCTGTGCCAAGCCAGCCACTCTGTCTTCCAGTTATTCTCCATTTTTTCCTTTCTACAGCCTATGGCTTCTCGAGGACAAAGAAGACAGTGCAGACAGTTGCCATCAAGAGTAAGGAAGGGGCGCCTGGGTGGCTCAGTTAAGGGTCTGCCTTCAGCTTAGGTCATGATCTCGGGGTCCTGGGATCGAGCCCCACATCGAGCTCCCTGCTCAGCGGGGAGTCTGCTTCTTGCTCCTTCCCCTTCCCACTCCTGCTCTCTCTCAAAGGAAGAAATAAAACCTTTATTTTAAAAAGTAAGGAAAACACAGATAATCTCCTAGACATATTGAATGGAAGCAGCTATCCAGCAGAGCACACGTTATATGGTTCCATTTAATCTCTGCAAACTTCTCCGTGAGATGAGGAGCACGAGAAACTAGTGAAGAAGGCTGAGAACGAATCACCAGGGCTCCAGGTGGTGAGGTAGTGCAGTAATGCACCCACTGCCCCCCAGTCTGTGTCCCCACACCTGGGACCTGGGAATATGTTATCCTACGTGGCAAGAGGGACTTTGCCGATGTGATTAAGTTTGGGACCTTGAGATGGGGAGATGATCCTGGATGATCCCGGTGGTCTTAGTGTGATCGAAAGGGACTTTAGAAGTGAAGTGTGAAGGCAGGAGAGTCAGAGAAGAAGAAGTCGTGAGAGCAAACGTTGGAGAGATGCAACTCCTGGCTAGGGAAGCCAAGTATACCAGCAGTTTCTAAAAGCTGGAAAAGGGGGTCCCCGGGTGGCTGGGTTGGTTAGGCATCCAACTCTTGAGCTCAGCATTTTGAGTTCCAGCACTGTGCTGGGCTCCATGCTGGGTGTGGAGCCTACTTAAGAAATAAGTAAATAAAAACCACTGTTTAAAGTAAATTAAATAAACAAATAAATAAAAGCTGGAAAAGGCAAGAAAAAGGATTCTTCCTTAGAAACTTCAGTAGGAAGGCTGCCCTGCTGACTCATTTCTGACTTCTGAATTCTGGAACCATAACAGAATACCTCTGCGTTGCTTGAAATCACCCAGTTCCCAGCGATCTGTTAGAGCAGCCACAGAAAACTCAAGCAGGTGGAGAACTAAAGGATGTGGTCTCCAGGAGCCAAGTGAAGAAAGTGTATCAAGGAAGAGGAATGGTGACTGCATCAAGAGTTGCTTCCAGACCAGGTGCGGTAAGGTGTGAACTGGTGACCGGGTTGGGCGAAGCAAAGGTCCCGGTGACCCTGGCCAGGGGAGTCTGAGTGGTGGGCTGGGCACTCTGAGTCTTCCTGCTCTTAGCGTCCTATGCCATTGGATTACTCAAGCCCTGAGGCTCTGCGTGGCCAGACCCCAAAGGCTGGCAGAAACACCCACGGGAGATACTGCTGACTCCTCAGCCGGAGAAGGACGCACCCTGTGGGATAAGGACCCAGTGCCCAGAGTCATTTGGACGCCAATTATGCCAACAGCACTGGCTGGGGAGTTGAGGTTTGTCTTCCTCCAGGGTCTTCTCGAACAGAGGGCTTCTATCCATAGTCATGTGGACCTCCCAAAGTCCACACGTGTATGTGTGTGTGTGTGTGGAGGGGAGTATGAGCCACCCTTTCACAGTTATTAGCTTCTTGGCGGCAGGTTTGGAGTGAGGGGAGGATTCTGGTTGGACTATGATAAAAGCTGTCCCTCTCTCACTAGAAAAATGCACAATCCCATTCACCAATCCCAGAAAATGATCCGCAGAACTCCGGGATTAAGAAGCTCCGATTTCTATGTTTTCCAGAGTATGATATTTACTCCATTGATGGGACCTGGGATGATTTTAGGAGATACAAGGGATAAGCATTTCTTATCTGAATAGCTCTCTGTTTTCATGCGCACGTAAAACTTGTGATGTCACTGGTATTATTGCCTAGGGTGAGTTAGTGGGAAAAGAGAAAGTGAGTCTACCTAAAGATAAATATTAAGTATAATAGTTCAAGAGGTATACCAATTTAGGGGAAAAAAAAAACTTGACAGTGATTCATGGATACCCCAAGTCTGGGAAACACAGATTCTATGAACTTGGGAGGAGATTTGAACCCAAAGTGCTTTCCTTTCCTAATTATTTCTTTTAAATGCCGACTGGAGCTCAGGGGCACCTGCTGGGCTCAGTTGTGCATCTAACTCCTGGTTTGAGCCCGGATTGTGATCTCGGGGTTGTGAGGTGGCTCCCCATGTTGGGCTCTGTGCTCAGAGGGGAGTCTGCTTGGGATTCTCTCCCTCTGCCCCTTCCCCTGCTCGCATGCTCTCTTTCTCTCTCACTAAAATAGATAAATAAAAGGGCGCCTGGTGGCTCAGTCATTAAGCGTCTGCCTTCAGCTCAGGTCGTGATCCCTGGGTCCTGGGATCGAGCCCCTCATCAGGCTCCCTGCTCAGCAGGAAGCCTCCTCCTCCCTCTCCCACTCCCCCTGCTTGTGTTCCCTCTCTCGCTGTGTCTCTCTCTGTCAAATAAATAACTAAAACCTTTTCCAAAACAATAGATAAATAAATTCTTAAATACATAAATGCCGGTTGCCGCTCGATAAATGGACCGCACGCCCCACTAACGACATGAGCTGCAGCTGGAAGGACTGAGCTTGCAGTGAGGAGTTCAGCCCCTGAGGGTCAGGACAAGAAGAGGGCTTGACTTCTCTGCTCAGCCATAGCCCTCTCTCACTCGCTCTAGGTGGGCAGCTCAACGTCCTCAAGTGCAAGACCATGGCCTCAGCAGACCTCGTTTCATCCTGACAATAGGTGGGCTCAGACGAGCTTGACTTGTTTTGTGTGTGTGTGTGTGTGTGTGTGTACGTATGTCTTTGTGTGAGTGTGAATGTGTGTTAGAGTACCTAGGGGTGTGTGAGGAGGTGTGGCAAAATGGAGAACAGGGGAAACCAAAGGGACCAGACCTTCTTCTTGGAAATGTCATAGCGGAGCTCCAGGATGCTCCCCTCCAAGGACTACACTGGGGAAGAAGGACTGCTAGAGAGAGGACCGCTCAGAAATGAACTTCAGGGGTGCCTGGATGGCTCAGTCAGTGAAGCGTCTGCCTTCTGCTCCGGTTGTGATCCCAGGCTCCTGGATTCCCATTGTGCTCCCTGCTCAGCGGGGAGCCTGCTTCTCCCTCTTCCCTTCCTGGCCCTGCTCAGGCCCTCTCTCTCAAATAAATAAATAAAATCTTCAGAAAGAAAGGAAGGAAGGGAGGGAGGGAGAGAGGGAGGGAGAAAAGAGGGGAGGAAAGCAATATGAAGGTTGCTTGAAGGGCTTAGCCAGAAAGAAGGACAGAGATGTCTCCATTAAGGCCATAAGAAGAGAGCTTCTCTCTGTACAGGATACTCCATTCCAGACTTCTCCTCTGACTACCTTCTCCCTCAGTTTAAAGACGACACTATCCTATTTCCGGAAGAGAAATCTGTAGACAGAAGCGACAGGCAGCTGGGGTGTTGGGTAAGTACGGCTGCTGGTCAAGTTTGAGCCTTGGGTCTGTAAGCGTGTTGTCAGTTTTTAATTTTTTCCCCACATCCTCAGATTGGGGCTCAGATATAAGGATGCCTGCAGCATGGTCACATTGGGACTCTGGCTACCAGGTGAGTGCAGGCGTAGGAAGCAAATTTGGTCTCCATATTCTCTGAGTCCTCCCTGAGGGTCAGGTAAGGCAAAGCAAAGCGGAACGAAGCAAAAGCAAACCAGTGCTGGGTGCTTAGCAGAGCTGGGAGGTAGAGCCATTGAGGGCTGCTGGCCTGGGGTGAGGGCTTGCTTTCTGGGAAGAGAAGCCTCGCCCTAAGGCCCCTGTTTATAGGACACAGTTGCAGTGTAGGATGGCTCCCATGAGCCATCACAAATCTCGAACTCTGTGTTCGATTCCAGCCTCTCGTTTCCCGCACTCAGCTTGAGTCGTATCTACAGCTAAACCTCTCTGCCCCTTCAGCATGACCTAACACCAAACACCAGCTGCTGGGATTCAGATGGGCTGCCGCTGCAGAATGCTGAGCCCTGGTATTTTACCTACGAAATCTCCCAAATTCAACCCCATCTCCCCTTGGCTACGCCGTAGTCTCCTGCCTGGTCTCCTCACACCCCCTTGGGCTCCCTCTGTTCCTTCTTGGCCCCGGAGCCAGGGTGTTCTTCCAAGGATGCAAATCTGACCACACCACACCCCTGCTTGATTGAATCCCTTCCCTGGTTTCCTGTGGTTCTTAGAATCAGGTCCCAAATCCTGCCCACAGCCTAGGAGGCCCCGCATGACGTAGCCCCCGCTGATCTCTGGCCTCCTCCCCCTTCTCTCTCCTTGCCCACCAGCCTCTAGCCACACTGGTTTTATTTGTCCCTTGACTGTGCCAAGTCCTTACCCTTCAAGGCCTTCTTCACACATGCTGTTCCCTCTGTCTGGAATGCTCATCCCACCACACTTGACCAGGTGAACACCCAAACCATCAATTAACTCTCAGTGCAAATGTCACTTTCTCAAGAAAGCTCTCCTTGAACTGCTCACCTCCCAATCCACATTCTGATGGTACCAGATCATGAAATAATTATTGTGCCGTTAGTATATTCCCTGATCAGCCTGTTAGCTCCGATAAGACTGTTGGTTCCGTCCACTGCCACCTCCTCAGTGCCTAGCTCTGTGCTGACAATGATCCAAGGACCAATGAGTGAGTGAATCAATGATTTACACATTGGACTAGACAGAGCCATGGGGAGCCACCAGGAGCAGTGAGAGACAAGTCCTTTTATCCAAAGATCTAAAAGCACGTGCTGGGGCCACTCTGAAAACAAGAGGTAGAAGCAAGCAACAACTCTTGGCTTAATGCCCAACATGATGGTCCTACGGTCACCAGTCCTATAGTCACACCTGGAGTCAGTTTGTCCCTAGCTCAGCCTACCTGGGGCCCTGTGGATGGAGCAATCCCCCGTATCCCAAGATCCTTGAGATGGAGATAGCATTGATTTCGGAGTTGGGTACATTTGGCTTTCCCACTAACTAGTTCTTTAACCTTAGACAAATTACAGAGCCTCTCTGAGCCTCAGTTTCCACACCCTAAAATGGGGATTAAAAAAAACCTACCCAAGGATCAGCTGGAGGCCAGAATAGCATCACAAGGTGTCCAGCACGGCAGCAAGCGGTTCACAGTGCTAATCCCCGTGCCCAACCCGCGCCACCCCCTACCCCCCACCCCCGGCCCAAACACTAGCTTACCCCTGTCATTTCGCCCTTTTGGACACCCATGCCAGCATGCAAGACAAGAAATAAAGGGAGGTCTGAGGGATGGGAGGACAGAGTCCACCCAAGACACTGCCCCAACGTCTCCACCTACCCAAGGGAAGCCCTAGTGCACCAGGAACTCCAAACTGGCTGAGAAGGATAACTGATCTGTGACTACTGGAAGCAGCAGGAGGGTGAGATGGGGAGGGGAGGGCAGCTGGGGCTGGAAGCTATTATTCAACAGAAATGAAGAACAGATGCAAAGAGGGAGAGGCTGATGAGAGCACAGGAAGGAAAGCTTGGGAGTGTGAGGGGCTGGTAAAAGGTGATCCAAATTGTCAGAGGGCAGAGGCTGCACGAGGAACAACTAGGAAGGAGGGAGTCATTTGGGAGGTGGTGGTAGAAGTAGCAGGCGGAAGAGGGTCAGGTCAGGAGCAAGGCTGGAGAAGAAGGACAAGTCCTGGTGAGGGGGGCGGGTAGTGACCTGTTACCTGGAGAAGGGGGAAGCGAAGCTGAGGGCGGAGGCTGTCACCTTGGGTCCTCCTAGAGGGCAGGTGGACTGGGCTTGCCACTACGTGGAGAGTGGGGAAGGGTGAGACCCCGGGCCCGGGATGTACCTGAGGGTCTCCTTTCAGCTCGCCCACGTAGTACTGCTCCAGCCAGCGGCGCGCGTTGGCCGAGTGTCGGTGCGGCGGCCCGTCCAGGTCGGCGCTAACATCCTCGCCAGCCCGCGCCCGCAGCAGCTGCTCGCCCCCCGGGTGGTGCCGCACGAAGCCAGTGAGGTCGTAGAGGCGGGCCCCGCAGCGGACCCAGCAGGCGCCGGCCGCCAGGCGCCGCTGGACCTCGGCGGGTGAGAAGGACACGGCGGGGGGCGGAGCGGGGGCCATGGCGGGAGACCGGAGCTCGCAGCTGGAAGCCCGGACTTCTGCTCGGCGGCAGCCCAGCTCTCCTCTAACATCCCCGGAGCCCGGACCGTCTTGACGGGCCGTCCGCCACCGCACCTGCTCATTTGCATGCCGCGCTCCCATTGGCCGCTCGGCCGGACGCTGCCCGAGCCCGGAGGGTCCCTCTTCCTCATTGGCCGAGAGGAAGCCCCGGCGACCCGAACTGGGCGGGCCACCCGCTGCGGGCCGCCAGCCAGGTGGCCCTAGGCAGGTAGAGGGCGCGCCCGCCAGGTGTGTCCCGTCGCCGGAGGAGAGCGAAGGGGACGGGCAGAGGCAGGCGGAGCAACTCTTCCTGTCGCGGGTGGCTGCCTGGACGGACATCCTTGGTGGCCTGATCGCTTTTGGAATAACTCTTGCTGCTGCCCGTTGGGAGAAACTTGCAGTTTTCGATTCTCAGGCTCCAGGAGGGGGCGAGGAGTGGGGGAGGCAGGGCGAAGACGAGAGTAAGGTGAGTGAGACTCTGGGCTCAGGCGCCCCCAAACTCCATAATCACAATCTGTAATATTTTAATGTGATGTTTAAAAAATCCTATCGTTACACAACAGCCGCGAATGTACTTAAGGCCACTGTACACTTAAAAATGATTTTTAAAATGGTAAATTTTAGAGACATTTTATCACAATAACAGTGTGATAGTTATCACAATATATAATAAAGTTGTTTGTTTTTTTGTTTGTTTGTTTTGACAGAGAGAGAGGGCGCAAGCAGGGGAGTGGCAGAGGGAAAAGGAGAGAGAAAAACCGAAGCAGGCTCCATGCCCAGCACGGGTCCGACTGGGGCTCCATCTCACCACCCTGAGATCATGACCTGACCCCATCGAAGCCTCACCCAACTAAGCCGCCCAGGTGCACCTATAATAAAGAATTTTTTAAAATCATGTTTTTGTAAATAAAGCTTTATTGGAACGGGGGCTAGTGAGGCAAGAGAAGCAAGATGGTAAAGGGCAGAGTTGGATCTTGTCCTTGATATTTAAAATTTTGGTATTGTGTTCATTATGGATTATTTTTTGCATTAATTTTGAATTAAATTATGCATTGAAATATTCTTTGTCTTGATTATGAATGGGCATAAATTTTGCACCCTGAGTGACCGCCTTCCTTGCAAAACTCTAATCTTGCCCTGGGCAGAGGACCCCAAGGGGAGAATAGAGTATCCAGCTGGGCTCTATCTCTCTTAGGAAAAGTTATTTTCAGGGTCACTCTTGTTTATGTTCTGGGACTGGGCACCTCTGCCCAGCCAGCACTGGGAGAAAGCCTGGGCCAGATGCCTCAGAGGCCACCCCGATAATGGATGTGCCCAAGGTCAGGATAGTTGTCCTTTCCTTTTCCCCCTTCCAGCCTCTCCTGGCGCACCTACAGGGAGTAGGCAAGAGTTAGGCTGAGTCTATGGGTCTGGAAGGAACTCCTATCCAAAAGGCCTGGAGACCTTAGGTCACAAATGTTGCTTTTCACAAGTGGTGAATGCAAAGTTACCCGCACCCCATTTCCACACCTTCTCTGTTCCAAATACCTTGCACGTGCAAAGGCAGTCAGGCACACACTCGCAGGTGTCCTCAAGTACACCTTGCTGACAGTTTCTTGGAGGAAAACTCCGTTTACATTTCTCACCCTTGCCTTACACCATTATCTGAAGTTGAACAAGTCGTTTAAGGCATCTATTCAGAATCATAACACATTTCTTGCCATAGTAATTCCAATTCTAAAACATGTGACTTATGGATATATTGAATAAGAATGTATATGTAATGACATTAATCGCAACACTGTTTACAGACTAGAAACAACCCAAATGTTCACCACGAAGGAGGCCTGACTAAAAACTAAATGAGCATGCATTCACAGACAGTGAAATGCTATGTAGCCACTAGGAAGAACGAGGTAGATCTGCGTGTACCGATAGAAAATAATCTTCAGGACACTTTAAGTGGAAAACAGCAACTGTGTATGGTATGCTAACAATTATTTTGCTATTTTCAATTCTTTAATCTTTTAAAATATTTGAATGCAAACAAAAGAGCCTTTGTAGGTTTCAAAGCAAAAATAGTACAATCAACTCAATGAATCTGCCTCCCAACCCAAGGGCTGGGACATTACAAAAACTCGCACCTGCCTCTGTACTCCAAAACCTCCATCTCTCTACCTCCTCCCAAGAGATAATCACTGTCTTGACTTTTGTGCTTATCCTTCCTTTGCTTTTTAAATATTTTTATTACATCTATGTATATGCCTATACAATATGCTATTTAGGTAAGCTTTGTTTTGAGTTTTATGAAAATCACCTGGTACTGTATTTTGCTTTATGTGGCCTTGCATGTTTGACTCAATATCATTTTGAGATTTTTCCTTGTTGCTGAAGGTCACTGTAGTTCACCAGTTTTTCAGTCCAGGGTCATATTCCACTATATGAATTTATATACCCTTTTTTTTTTTACTTGAGGTTTTTATTTTTCCTGTTCTATTATGAGCATTTTTTTTTTAAGATTTTGTTAATTTATTTGACACAGAGAGAGATCACAAGTAGGCAGAGAGGCAGGCGAGGAAGAGGGGGAAGCAGGCTCCCTGCTGAGCAGAAAGCCCAATGTGGAGCTCGATCCCAGGACCCTGGAATCATGATCTGAGCCAAAGGCAGAGGCTTTAACCCACTGAGCTACCCAGGCACCCCTATTATGAGCATTCTTGTACACATGGGGTAGTTTCTATAGCCTCTGTACCTACGGATGCAGGTGCTGGGTCATAGGGCATGCAAGTTTCCAGTTTACAAGATAATATAAATTAACTTCTGAGTGGTTATACTATTTTACATCCCCATGAAAGACATATAAAAATCCCTAGCCTTGGGGTGCCTGGGTGGCTCAGCGGATTAAGCCTCTGCCTTCGGCTCAGGTCATGGTCTCAGGGTCCTGGGATTGAGCCCCACATCGGGCTCTCTGCTCAGCAGGGAGCCTGCCTCCCGGCCTCTCTCTGCCTGCCTCTCTGCCTACTTGTGATCTCTCTCTCTGTGTCAAATAAATAAATAAAATCTTTTTTAAAAAATCCCTAACCCTAATTCTAGGTACTAGCCAAGGACATCACTTATATTCAACATTGTATTAGGGGTCCTAGATAGTGATAGAGGGAAGGAAAGGAAAGAAAAAAGAAAAGAAAGAGAGAGAGAGAAAAGAAACAAAAGGCATAAAGAGCAGAGATGATGGCTCAAAAATCTTTCTACTTGTAGATAACATTATTGTTTACATTGAAAATGTCAACCAATTCACAAAGCAACTAGAACAAATAAGTGGATTTAGCAAGTTCCCAGGCTCCAAGGTCAAAATGCATAAATCAGTGTGTTTTAATTACTGGCAGCGAACAACTGCAAAATGAAATTTTAAAATCCCCCTTATAATAATGTCAACAGCACAAAATATATGAGAATAAGTTAGACGATGACAACAAGTAAATCTAGGGCTTCTAACTGAAAACCACAAAACACCGCTGCGAGAAATGAAAGTGTTCACAGATACAAGTTCCAAGTTCATGAGCTGAGAGAGTCACTATTAAGATCTCAAATCCTTCAACTGTTCTAAGCATTCAACACAGTTTCGATCATAATCCCACCAGGTTTTTTAAAAGAAATTGTGAAATGACTACATAACTGAAATTTGCTAAGAGAATAGAACTTAAGTGTTCTCACCAAATACATAAATAAATGACAAGAAAACAAAAGGAAGGGATGCCTGGGTGACTCAGTTAAGAGTCTACCTTCAGCTCAGGTCCTGATCCTGGGGTCCTGGAATCTCATCTGCATTGAACTCCCTGCTCAGTGGGGAGTCTGCTTCTCCCTCTGCCTGCCATGCTCTCCCTGCTTGTGCTCGCTCGCTCTCTTTCTCTCTCTCTCTCTCTGACAAATAAGCAAATAAAATCTTTAAAAAAATAAAAGGAAAAAATTGACAAACTGATAAGTCTTTTATATTATTTTTTATATATATAGAAAAAGAAAATAAAAGGAAAAAAATGACAAACTGATAAGTCTTTTATATTGCCACATACATTTTAGGATGTATGTGGCAATATAAAAGACTTAAAATATCCAGAGCAACATTGAGAAAGAACAAAGTTGCAGGACTTACACTTCCTGCCCTCGAGACTTAAAACTACATATTCAAGACGGGGTAGAACCAACAAATAGATCAATGGAACAAAAAAGACCAGAAATAGATCCAAACATATGAGGTCATTTTGCTCTTTTATTGAGATATAATTTACATACAGTAAAACTTGGCCTTTTTTAACATATATGAATTTGAGGATCTTCTGTACTGTTGTTAATGATCAGTTTTGCTTCTCCCTTTGCTAATATCACCCTGTCTTTATCACTATAGTTCACAATACTGATACCCATACCCTGTTCTCCTTGAAGAGCGTCTTGTTATCTTGGATTTTTTTTTTTTCATATGAAGTTCAGAATCATTTTGTCAATGTCCATGAAAAAGTCTACTGGGATTATGAAAGGAATTGCACTGAATCTATAGATTAATTTGGAGATGATATGTTTGAAATACTGAGTCTTCCTATTTATGAATGTGAGTTAAATCTCTACTTACTCAGGTTATATGTAATACTGTTCCATGAAGTTTCAAGTTTTTTGCATATAGGACTTGCACACATATGCAAATTAATTCCTAAGTATACCTTATAGAGTTTTTTTGTTGTTGTTATTATAAATGACTTTTTAAAATTAACATATAATGTACTATTTGTTTCAGGGGTACAGGTCTTACATCAGGGGACATCAGTCTTACACAATTCACAGCACTCACTATGGCACAAACCCTCCCAATGCCCATTACCCAGCCACCCCAACCCTCCACCTCCTCCCCTCCAATAAATGACTTCTTTTTAAAGTAAGTCTTTTTTTTTTAAAGATTTTATTTATTTATTTGACAGAGAGAGAGATCACAAGTAGGCAGAGAGGCAGGCAGAGAGAGAGGAGGAAGCAGGCTCTCCGCCGAGCAGAGAGCCCAGTGTGGGGCTCGATCCCAGGACCCTGAGATCACGACCTGAGCTGAAGGCAGTGACTTAATCCACTGAGCCACGCAGGCGCCCCTTAAAGTAAGTTTTTTAATAAAGATTTTATTTATTTGACAGAGAGAGAGATCACGAGTAGGCAGAGAGGCAGGCAGAGAGTGAGGGGGAAGCAGGCTCCCCGCTGTGCAGAGAGCCCAATGTGGGGCTTGATCCCAGGACCCTGAGATCATGACCTGAGCTGAAGGCAGAGGCTTAACCCACTGAGCCACCCAGGCGCCCCTAAATAAGTTATTTGTTAAAGTATGACATTCATAGAAAAAAGTATGTAAAATTGTAAGTGCACATAGAGCTCGATGAATTTTCACAAAATGAACACACACTCATCAGAAGAGAGACACTAGCAGCCCCACAGAAGTCTCCTTCACACCTTTTTGACAGTTACAACCTACCTTCTTCCCCAAAGAAAATCACCATAATGTTTCAAAAACATTTGTTTTTTCTACTTTTGAACTTCTTACTTTTTTAAAAGATTTTATTTATTTATTTGGAAGACAGAGATCAGAAGTAGGCAGAGAGGCAGGCAGAGAGAGAAGGAAGCAGGCTCCCTGCTGAGCAGAGAGCCCGATGCGGGGCTCGATCCCAGGACCCTGGGATCATGACCTGAGCCGAAGGCAGGGGCTTTAACCCACTGAGCCACCAGGCGCCCCCTGAACTTCTTATTTTTTAAAAAGATTTTATTCATTTACTTATTTATTTGAAAGACAAATATATATATATATATATATATATGGAGAGAGAGAGCGCGCGAGAGAGAGGGCACAAGCAGGGGGAAGGTCAGAGG